>NC_091951.1:104820272-106177772 GCF_031021105.1 Erythrolamprus reginae
ATTATTATGAAGTGTTTATTTTGTTTAAGGCTGGTTTCCAAATCTCTGGCAGGCGGGAGGTATCATCTCTTTTATTTAGACAAAGGGGTCTTCTCTCAATTTCGATAGCTTCTATTTGCTACATTCAAAGCAAATCTCCACCCCCACACTACATACTAGGAAGAAATGTCAGTTGCAAACATTCCATTTAAAACAACACAAAGATTGGAACTACAGCCTGAAGATGGTGAATGTGATTTCGCCGAAACGTCGCATAGACATGCAAAACATTACACAGGGCAAAACCCGAACTCAGAACAATCTACATACATATACCCGTGAAAATTTACGAAAACACATATATATATATATATATATATATATATATATATATATATATAGAGAGAGAGAGAGAGAGAGAGAGAGAGAGATATGTTTTTGTAGATTTTCACGGGTAAAAGTATGTAGGTCTTGACATATTATCCTACGGTTGACCTATCCAGATTCCTAAGAGGTCAGTAAGGGGCGAGTACAAGTGCACTAGAGTGCCTTCCGTCCCCTGTCCTATTGCTCTCCTATATCTCCTATACCTTTCTTCTATTCCTATATCTCTTCTTCTATTCTTTCATTGATATGTTCTATTACTATATCTTCTTTTCTATTATTTCTTAGATATATTTTACTATGAGCATCTCCTCTATAACCTTCATCATGTATTTTACTATGTGTATATAGATATACAGTGATCCCTCGATTTTCGCGATCTCAATCTTCGCGAAACGCTATATCGCGATTTTTCCACCCGATGACGTCACTCCTTTCCTTTCTCATCTTTCTTTCTCTCTCTCTTTCTCTCTCTTGCTTCTTCCTCTCTCACACTCTCTTCCTCCCTCTCTCATCTCTTTCTTTCCTTCTCTCTCTTTCTCTATCTCTCCCCCTCTTGCTCTCGAGCGGCAAGCGAGCAGCCGGGCGGGCGGGTGAACGGGCAAGTGGCAAGCGGCAAGCGAGCGGCTGGGTGGGTGGGTGAACGGGCAAGCGGCAAGCGAGCGGCTGGGTGGGCGGGTGACGGGCAAGCGGCAAGCGAGCGGCTGGTGTGGGCGGGTGACCGGCAAGCGGCAAGCGGCAAGTGAGCAGCCGGGGCGGGCGGGTGAACGGGCAAGCGGCAAGCGGCAAGCGAGCAGCCGGGAGGGTGGGTGAACGGGCAAGCGGCAAGCGAGCGGCTGGGTGGGCAGGTGACGGGCAAGCGGCAAGTGGCAAGCGAGCAGGCGGGCGGGCGGGTGAATGGGCAAGCGGCAAGCGAGCGGCTGGGTGGGCGGGTGATGGGCAAGCGGCAAGCGGCAAGCGGCAAGCGAGCAGCCGGGCAGGCAGGGTGAACGGGCAAGCGGCAAGCAGCAAGCAAGCAGCCGGGCGGGCGGGTGAACGGGCAAGCGGCAAGCGGCAAGCGATCTTGGGGTTTCCCCTTTGCCTGGGTGGCGGGAAGACCCAGGGAAGTTTCCTTCAGCCGCCCAGCAGCTGATCTGCTCCGCAGCGTGGCAGCAGCGGGGAGCCGAAGATGGGGTTTCCCCTTTGCCTGGGCAACGGGGAAACCCCATCTTCGGCTCCTCGCTGCTGCCACGCTGCAGAGCAGATCAGCTGCTGGGCGGCCGAAGGAACCTTCCCTGGGTGCCACCCGCCGCCCACGCAAACTCCACCATCTGCGCATGTGCGGCCATGAAAAAAAGGGCGCGCATGCGCAGATGGTGTTTTTACTTCCGCAACCCTACATCGCGAAAAATCGATTATCACGAGGGGTCTTGGAATGGAACCCTCGCGATACTCGAGGGATCACTGTATACCCACTAAAACCTTCATTGTGTATTGGACAAAATAAATAAATAAAATAAATATTTAGTTTTCTCTGAAACTTACACAGGAAGAAACCTGAATATGCCAAGACAGACAGACACACACACACACACACAGATTCATTATCAGCAAAAATATGTTATGTCTGTGTGTGTGTGTGTGTGTGTGTGTGTGTGTGTGTGTAGCTATTGGCGTATTTGGGTCTTTTCCCATGTAAGATTGATAGAATCTTGGCAATGTTTCAACAAGATCCCACTCGTCATCTTCAGGCTGATGCATTTTTAGAACGTCACACCGTTCATGGATTGATTTGATATTTTGATAAAAATTGCAGCGCCGGACTTACCCGGCAGCAGGCTTTGCTGGAGGGACCGGGAGACACCGGACCCTCATGGCGGCTGCCATCTTGAATCCCGAGCGAAGTCTCGCGAGACGAGACTTCGCTTGGGAGTTCGGGCCTGTTTGGCCCGGCTGCTGATTGGTCCGGGCGGGGCCTGCTTGCCCTATATAAGGGCGAGCAGGCCCGGGGCTCTTCCTTTTCGCCCCGGACAGCAAGCCACGAGCAGACACTTGTCAGTTCTGCTCGCGGCAGCCATTTTGTGCAGCCTGTGGTGGGCGAGAAGGCCTCCTTTTGCCTTCAGGCGAAGAGGATTCATTGCGGAGCCAGCAGCAGCTGTGCTCCGCCCTGGTTTGCCCCCCAGTTTCCTGGGTTCGGGGGTGTGGGGGTGCTCTCCTCCGGTGGCCTCCTGGGGTGTACAGGGTCCCTGGGGGGGGGTGAGGCCTTTGGAATAGAGGCCCCTATAAAGCGGTGCAGCGAGGCCTTGCTGCAACCGCTGGGGAGGGTGGAGGTTTTCACCTCCAGGGGGTGCATTGGGAGGCCTGCAGCATAAGCAGGCCTTGCCTCGTGTGTGCAGCCTCCTTGGGGGTAGTTCTCTCCCACCCCCTTCTTTATTCTGTTTAACATAAAAATAGTTTGAGGCAGGCCCATGGCCCCTAAAAAGAGGCAAGCCCAGGCCCTTCCGGCCCAACCTGTGGTTCGGCCTAGGAGGGCGGCGAGGCCTTCTGCTCGGGGCTCGGGCCAGTGCGGAAGGGCCCCCGGGGGTGGTCCCGGCGGCGGGGGGGGGGTGGGATTCATGCCCACGGTCCCTCAAACCGAGGTTTCTCCTTCTCTCTCTTGGGCCAGGGTCCTGAAGAGGCTCGATGAGCTGGAGCGGTGGCGGTCTGGGGCAGGCCCGGAGGGGCTTCCCATGACTGCCTCCGCAGCATGGGGTAACGACCCCGAAGAGGAACCAGCCCAGGAGGGACAGATGGCCCACACCGCGCAGCTGGCCCACACCGCGCAGCTGGCCCATACCGGGCAGACGGCCCAGACCGGGCAGATGGCCCAGTCGGGGCAGTGGTCATCGTTCCAGGGCCCAGCAAGGATGGGCCCCCCGTGGATGGCTTCCACCCCTTACGGGGCAGGTGAGGTTGCACCACACGCAGGCACTACACCACTCCTTCCCGTGCAGGGTCCCGGGTTTATCCCGCCTGCATTGGGGAGTGGCAATAGCTTCCTGGGGGCCACTGCGGGCACATGTGGGCAGGTTTGGTCCCCGCCAGCTCCGCCGGTAGGGGCACCAGGGGTATCTTTCCCACCTGGGGCAGGGGTGGGGGGTTGGATCCCTCCTCCGTCGGTCATTATGCCACCGCCCCCTTTGGTGTATCCACCGGGGCTTGGAGTGCTGGGGATGGGGGCCACCACGGTGTGGGACCCATTCGCCAGCATCAAGCCTGGGGCCATCCCTTGTGGGTTGCCCGCGACACCATTGGGTTATCATCTCCACCCGTCTGTGAAGGAAGCAATCTGGCGGGGGGAATATGTCGACCTTTTCTCCCTTTTAAATAGGGAGGTTCCCAAGCAGGACAAGGAGGTGGTGCCTGGGGAGAAGGTTAAAAAAATGAAGGTCACAAAGTGTTTCAGCTCTTGGCTGTACGCTTTTTTGACCTTCGCTTTGGTAGTAATTCAGAGGCAGCCGGGTAGGGCCGCTGCATTGCTGAAATACATAGACCTAATAGCGAGAGCCCACTTTGAGTACGCAGGTACAATCTGGAGGCACTACGATAAGGGGTTTAGGATGCGTATCGCCCATGACCCCTACTTGCCCTGGGATATGGTGGTCCCGGACCTTTGGTTCCAGGCCACGCATATGTCCGGGAAGGAAGGATGTGATAGGACCGACAGCGGTCACTTTATGGAAGAGGAGCCCATGACGCCCGCGCCGGCCAAGGCCGCAGCGGGTGGAGTAGGAAAAGGGGCCTCTCTGGTTTGCCACGAGTTCGCCGCAAAAGGGGCATGTTTTCGTCCCTTTTGCAGGTTTCGTCACGCATGCGGGACTTGTGGGGGGAACCATTCCGCAGCCGTGTGTCCCCGCCCCAAGAAGGGGGTGGAAAAGAAGGGCGGGGGTCCCCCAAAGCCTCCCCCACCTGTTGGGGGTAAAGGGGCCCAGTCCAATCAATTTGCAAGTGCTTGAGGGTTAGTTGGGCGACTACCACCCTCGCTCGAGAGCGGCCGCTCTCTTGCTAGGTTTTTCGGAGGGATTTAGGATCCCTTACATGGGTGTTAGGAGGGCCTTCATGTCTGACAACCTTAGGTCAGTTGTCGGTCATGAAGACATTGTTAGGGAGAAGATTCGGAAGGAGGTGGCTGAGGGCAGGGTCCTTGGGCCCTTCCCGGAACCGCCCTTCCCGAATCTTCGTGTGTCTCCCTTAGGTATGGTCCCCAAAAAGGCGAGTGGTGAATTTAGGTTGATTCACCATTTGTCTTTTCCAAAAGGGGAGTCACCCGCCTGTCATGAATTTGCTGTGAAAGGGGCGTGTTTTCGTCCCTTTTGCAAATATAAGCATGCCTGCGGGAATTGTGGGGGGCCCCATGCATCTGCTGTCTGCCCCCCGCCCCAAGAAGGGGGCGGAAAAGAAGGGTGGGGGTCCAGGAAAGCCTCTCGCATCAGCTGGGGGAAAAGGGGCCCAGCCCAATTAATGTCTCTGTGCTTGAGGGTTGGTTGGTTGACTACCACCCTCGCTCGAGAGCGGCTGCTCTCTTGCTAGGTTTCTCTAAGGGATTTAGGATCCCTTATGTGGGGGTCAGGAAGGCTTTCATGTCCGACAACCTTAGATCGGTTGTCGGACATGAGGACATTGTTAGGGCCAAGATTGGGAAGGAGGTGGCCGAGGGCAGGGTCCTTGGGCCTTTCCCGGAGCCGCCCTTTCCAAATCTTAGGATGTCCCCTCTGGGGGTGGTCCCCAAAAAGGCGAGTGGTGAATTTAGGTTGATTCACCATTTGTCTTTTCCTAAAGGGGAGTCAGTGAATGATTTCATTCCTGACGAACTGTGTTCGGTGCGGTACGCATCCTTTGATGCGGCCGTGTCCATGGTTAGGAAGTGTGGGACAGGAGCCCTTATGGGTAAATGCGACATTAAGTCGGCATTTCGGCTCCTCCCCATACACCCAGATGACTTTGAGCTGTTGTGCTTCCATTTCGAGGGTGGTTATTATGTGGACAGAGCTTTACCTATGGGTTGCTCTGTCTCGTGCTCTCTGTTCGAGAGTTTTAGCACCTTTTTGGAATGGGCGCTCAGGAAGCAAAGTGGTCTGGGTACTGTCGTTCACTACCTTGATGATTTCTTGTTGGTGGGGCCTGCGCATTCAGAGCAATGCTTTGCTCTAATGCGGGACTTCGAAGCCCTTTGTGCTCACTTAGGGGTGCCTTTAGCCTCTGAGAAGACCGAAGGCCCCGCCACCAGGATTACCTTTCTGGTTATTGAATTGGACTCAGAGGAGCAATCTTCCAGATTGCCCCTGGAGAAGTTGCTCAAAATCAGAAGGAAGCTTGATGAGGTGCTGGGCTGCCGGAAGGTTACCCTACGGCAGCTTCAGGAACTGGCAGGCATTCTTAATTTTGCCTGTCGGGTAGTTGTTCCTGGTAGGGCTTTTTCCAGGAGGTTATACGACGCGATGAAGGGGCTCCGTTTGCCCCATTATCGTACCTGCCTCTGCGCTGGGGTCAGGGCTGACCTCGGCGTGTGGCGGGATTTCTTGGTCAGGTTTAATGGTTTGTCTTTCTGGAGGCACGAGCTTCTTTTGGAAGCTGAGTTGCAGCTCTGCTCTGATGCCGCGGGGACTTGTGGTTTCGGGGTAGTGTTAGGTGACCAGTGGTGCTGGTCGGCATGGCCTCCGGAATGGAGTGCCTCTTCGTTGGTTAAGGACCTGACGTTCTTGGAGCTCTTCCCCTTAATAGTGGCCTTAGAGCTTTGGGGGGAGCAGTTTAGGGACAAGACTGTGCACTTTTGGTGTGACAACCTAGCGGTTGTCCATGTGGTGAATGCCCTGTCCTCTAAGAGCGACAGGGTCATGCGGCTTGTCCGCCATTTTGTGCACAGGTTCTTGTCCTTAAACGCATTGTTTTTGGCTAGGCATGTCCCCGGGTTGGATAACGGGGTCGCTGATGCCTTGTCCCGTGGTCAGTTGTCCAGGTTTCGGACCCTGGCCCCGTGGGCCCGAGAGTTGCCAGAAGTGTTCCCCGGCCACCTCTGGAGTCTGGGGGGGATCCAGAGTGGTGGAGAGACGAGGCATCCCGGGCAATCTCCTTGTCTGTAGCGCCCGGCACCCTCAGGGCATACCAGCGTGCAGGTAAGGAGTTTGGGGATTTCAGGCAGGGCAGGGGTTACCAGCTTTGTTGGCCTGTCCCTGTAGAGCACCTGGCCAAGTTTTGCATCCAGCTTAGGCAGCGTGGCCTGTCAGTTAGGACGATCCGGTCCAGGTTAGCCGGCCTCGCCTTTCTGTCCAAGGCGGGGGGGTTTGTGGATTTTTCGGGTGACTTCCGCATCCGGAAGATGCTGGAAGGCTGGCTGAGGGAGCAAGCGGGGGCCCCTGGTGACACTCGTCGGGCTCTGACGGTGGAGCAGCTGTCTTTAATTAATGGGGTTTTTGACAGTCTGTGTGCCTCATTGTACGAGGCCCGTCTTTTTAGGGCAGCGACTTGTGTCATGTTTTTTGGGGCCCTCAGGGTCAGCGAGGCCATGGCTTCGTCTCAGGCTGACACTTCGCTCCGAGCCTTCCAGTACGCTGATCTGGCCTTTAGACAAGGGGGGGTGTCCCTTGTAGTAAGGCAGTCTAAGACAGATCAGCTACACAGAGGGGTTACCATCCAGCTTAGTGCGGCCGCCGACCAGTCGGTGTGTCCGGTGGCCGCCCTACAGCTTTATTGTAGCTTGCGGGGGTCAGGGCAAGGGTACCTGTTTAGGCATTGGGACGGTACCCCTCTGACCCGTTACCAATTTTGGGTGTTGGTGTCCAGGGCAATGGCCCGGGTAGGCATGGATCCCGCCGGTTATGGAACGCATTCGTTCCGTATCGGCGCCGCCACTAGCGCGGCACTTTCTGGTTTCCCGGCCCATCGGATTCGGGAGATCGGCCGCTGGCGGTCAGCGGCATATTTGGGTTATGTTAGGCCCACTGAGGATCCTAGGCAGGGCTTAGGCTAGGTAACCTCTCTGTGTGTGTCCTCTTGCAGGTCCCCAGGCTAACATGAAACCGACGGCGCTGCTGTGTGGCCACAGCATGATATTTTGGGCTGGCCGCTCAGCAGCCAGGAGCGCCATCGGGACCCAGCTGTCCCTGGGGCAGTGGGTCAAGGTTGCCTGGATGGGCCGGAGAGGTATGCGGTGGGAGGGTCTCCTACCGGCGTTGCTGGGCGGTCAGCATTCTGTGGCTGCGCCCGGCAGTATGGTGGGGTGGCTCCTCGGGGTCGTGCCCAGGTGGGTTTGGGTGGGCAGCGTCCTGTGGCCGCACCCAGGTGGCTGGTATTGCACTTAGGAGGCAATGACCTGTGCATGCTGGGAGGCCTGGCGCTGATCATCCAGGCACGCGAAGACCTGCGAAGGCTTCGTGAGGTGTGGCCCACCACGCAAGTGGTGTGGTCAGAGATCCTACCTAGGATCGTGTGGAGGGACGCCTCTTTCCTTAGGGCCATTCACCGGGCAAGACGTAGAGTGAATAGGGCCCTGGGCAAAACAGTTAGGGAACTAGGTGGGGTTGTAGTGGCCCATCCCCTCATCACAATAGACCGGCCATGGCTTTACCGGGCCAACGGCGTTCACCTGTCAGAACAGGGGAACGCCATTTTCTTACAGGACCTGCAGTGGTCTCTGCATGAGCTGGCGCAGCTAGAGGGGGGAGTCGGGGGGCCAAGATAGAGATCTGACCCCCGCTCCGTGGCAGGTTAGGGGCGGAAAATTGGGGTGGTTTAGCAACCGCGCGTTCTCCCTTGGGCATCTTTGGGGATGATTGACAGGTTCTCCGCAAGCTCATGGAGGGAGTGTCTGCCTGAGCAGCTGGGGGAACCTGTCTTTGGGTCCTGCACCTTTAATTCCCGGATTCGGGGTAGCCGGTGGGACCCCCCTCATGCAAAGCATGGCAGGGTCGCAGGTGATGGACTGGTCCCTCACCTGGACTTGCATCGAGATACGCCCATGAGTTGCCCAGGAAGTTTTTTGTCATAACGTCATTTCCGCCCCGGAAGTATTTGTTTGACCCTGCAGGTCCATTTCCAGGTCATAGTTGATTATGCTAATATATGCAAATTTAATGAATAAATTATGCAAATTTATGTTAATAAAAATGACCCAGTTTAAATCCAGCTCTTGTGTCCATGTCGTTACTCCGTCTCTCCAGCAATTGCAGCGCCGGACTTACCCGGCAGCAGGCTTTGCTGGAGGGACCGGGAGACACCGGACCCTCATGGCGGCCGCCATCTTGAATCCCGAGTGAAGTCTCGCGAGACGAGACTTCGCTCGGGAGTTCGGGCCTGTTTGGCCCGGCTGCTGATTGGTCCGGGCGGGGCCTGCTTGCCCTATATAAGGGCGAGCAGGCCCGGGGCTCTTCCTTTTCGCCCGGACAGCAAGCCACGAGCAGACACCCGCCTGCCCTCCCTATTTTGCAGTGTGCTTAGGGGTCGCCATTAGGGGGCCGAATGGGAATTTTTTGCAGTTCTGCCTCTTAGCCGGGCTGTTTTTTCGCCCATTCCACACTGAGGAGATGGATGTGCGGTTAGGGGGTGCTTGCATTTATTAGGTTAATTGGCTTACCTTTGGTCATTTGGGTAGGCAGGTTAGGGGCGGAAAATTGGGGTGGTTTAGCAACTGCGCGTTCTCCCTTGGGCATCTTTGGGGATGATTGACAGGTTCTCCGCAAGCTCATGGAGGGAGTGTCTGCCTGAGCAGCTGGGGGGAACCTGTCTTTGGGTCCTGCACCTTTAATTCCCGGATTCGGGGTAGCCGGTGGGACCCCCCTCATGCAAAGCATGGCAGGGTCGCAGGTGATGGACTGGTCCCTCACCTGGACTTGCATCGAGATACGCCCATGAGTTGCCCAGGAAGTTTTTTGTCATAACGTCATTTCCGCCCCGGAAGTATTTGTTTGACCCTGCAGGTCCATTTCCGGGTCATAGTTGATTATGCTAATATATGCAAATTTAATGAATAAATTATGCAAATTTATGTTAATAAAAATGACCCAGTTTAAATCCAGCTCTTGTGTCTGTGTCGTTACTCCGTCTCTCCAGCAAATAAGAAACTTGGGGGGCAGGAATCTTAGCTAGAGGTTCTCCCAAATCCCTGTGAATCCCCAGGAGCCCACTCCTGAAGGGTGATGCAGGAGAAAAGCAAACAATATGAAAAAATTAAGAAGATGATGACTAAGTTGAGAAGGACATCAGGAAGACAAGTAGACCAGCTTCTATAGAAAGAGAATCAAAGCAGCAGTAAATAGAGGGAATATCCAATACACTGAATTGGATGAGCTCTGAAAGAAAAATAATAGCCACAGAAATAAAAGAAACCATAGAGGAAAAAACTGAACAACACAAACACAAAAGAAATGATAGTTTAACTGCTATATATGTTAGAAATTATACTTTGGAATTGTAGCCTCTTTTTAGATCTGCTAATGGTAGTTGATCAGTGCTATACTTTGAATAAGAAATGCTAATTAAAATGCATTAAACAGATATTTGGGAATAAGGGGGAAAGACGGGCAAAGTGTTGGCTTGTCAATTGAAACAATGTAATATAATGTCCATCATAAGAGACTCAAGGACAAAGGAATCGAATGCAATTCTTAATTTCTTGATTTTTATACAAAAATGTTGAGATATCTATCAAGCAGATGGATTACTTTTGTAGATGGAATAATATTTTTTACATTTATTTAAAGGATTTAGCATTACCACTAATGTAGTAGGACATACTTTACATGAAGTATGAACTCTGGGAACACCCTGAGTCCCAGCAGTCTTCCCATTGAGAGTTACAGAGCATAAAAAGAGAGATTAACTCCACTGTTGTTAGAGATACATAATAAGTCCTTTGAAAAAGAGGTCCTTCCCTTATCATTCCCTGAGGTTTATATAATGGTAATTTGGAAAATAGGAAAATGTGGATGGTTCTCATCAAATTTTGTCAAATGCTAATGCAAAGATTCTGACTATAACTATGGTACAAAGATAGCAAGAGGTGTTACCATCAATAATTCATTCTGCACAGTCTGGCAGTATGAAAGCTTTTGATAAGAACAGATTATTGGTAGATATTTTAACAATATAATTTGAAAATTATGAAATGAATGTAAAGTCTTTATTGGACATCAAAAAAGCCTTTGTTATGTAAAAATTAAATTTGGGCAGTCAGATAAATCATATTTTATTTCTGATACTAAAATGTATTCATTCTTTTGCTCAAGTAATTACTAATAGGATTATCACCCCTTCCTATTAAGATGTATCACAAAACTCATCAAAGATGTCTCTTATCTACTCTTTAATTTAGTCTTGGAACCTATGACTTGTCTTTATTCTGAATTGTAACCAGCAGTCAGAATACTGCAAGCTTTTCCCCAGAAATGCTAGGTAACAACCAAGTTTGAATATGCATCTCTCCTGAATGTCTCTCTCTATGGTATGTACACTCAGAAGATTCTCTCACCTGCTCTAAAAGGCAGAGACAGAACTCCTGAGAGACAGACCAAGAACTGCTCCAGCTGATCCTGAGATCCTGAGGCAAAGACCTTTGGTTATTTCTAGTGTTGGGTGAATCGAACTTGCAAAGTTCGGGTTCGTGCTGAACTTTGCAGTGTTCGGCATGCCGAACCCGAACCTGAACTTTTTAAAAAGTTCGGGTAAAGTTCGAGTTCAGGTTCAGTGTTCACTCGAACACCGCAAAATGCCGTTGCCTGGGAGGAGAGTGGGGAATACCATCATGGGATTCCCCACCTCTTTTTGCTTGTGGCGCTACAAGCAAAAGGAGGTGGGAAATCCCACAATGGGATTCCGGGGGTAGGGTTTTGATGTCACGGAGACTACTTCCTGGCCGGCTGAAACGGGGAGGAAGGAGTCTCCATGATGTCAAAGCCCCGCCCCCGGAATCCCGTCGTGGGATTCCCCACCTCCTTTTGCTTGCAGCGCCACTGCGGCATCCTTTTCTGTAAAAATAAAAGGAAGCAAAAGGAGGTGGGGAATTCCTCACCTTGTTTATTTTTACAGAAAAGAATGCTGCAGCAGTGCTGCGGCTGTTTGGGTTCGGGTCCGGCGAACTCACCCGAACTTCATGGCAAACTTTGTTGGGTTCGCCCAACAGTAGTTATTTCATCTGAAATTGGCATTTCAACTCCTATCACTCCCATGCCGCATAATCAATGGCAATGGATTGTGGAAGTTGCACTCCAAAACTTCTAGAAAGCACTAAGTTTCCCATACCAAACTTTCCTACTTAGAAAGATCTTACCACATGCTTACCACATTGTCATCTCAGCTGACTGTCCATGTTCCTCCTATGTACAATGGAGTTCCCCTATTCTTATTGATATACTCAAACAGTTGTTTCTATTCCTCGCATTCTTCTTCTCCCCCATGCCTGTTGGTTTGCTGATGTGCGTTCTTTCCTGGCCCAATACCAGCTTCCACCATGAGAACAAAGTGTCCTCCTGACTGCCTTATCATTCAGTCAGATGATCCAGCATTATAAAATGTGTGAGAGACATATATTCTTGTACTCTGTTTACAACTCATCCACCATGATACTACTGCTGCTTAGGGGGGTGCCGGGAGGGGGAGAGAAGAAAATTATACACTGAGCTTTATTCAAGTCTTTCCTGACCATGTCAATGAGGAATAAAGAATATTAGACACCTTTAGTCCCTTTTTTGTCTTCATCTGTACTTTTTAAATCAATTTTTCAAATATGAAATGGTTTTTTATCCTCTTTTGCATATATCTGCATGGGACCAGCCAAAGGATAATTTCATTATTTTCTTTAATAATAAGAGCTAACTTTCATTTTGTAGGATCCATTCATTTATTTCTCTGTGTGAGGAAAGGTATATTTTTAGAGGGCTTTTTCACTTTAATTTTTTTAAAAAAATTATATCAAGAAGTTGAAAAGAGGATAAATCCAAAGGCAAATTCTCTTTCAGGCTTCAATCACGCATCAGTCACACACACACCAAGTTGATGTTAATTCAAAGAGAAGACATGGCTGCTTTTCCCAAACCATATAAATGAGATCTTATTCACACAGATACATATTGCAATTTTTATAATCATGCAGACCAATGGGATTTCTCCAGTTGCTGGGCAAGCACAAGACATGAAATGATTTATTACTGTGTTTAAAATACTATGTACCCATAAGTAATATTCTGCCCTTATAACTTTTTTAAAAAGAAAACTGAATAAGTAAGCACACTGTCTAAAGGATGATGATGATGATGATGATGATGATATCCATTCACTCATGTCCAACTCTTAGTGATTCTATGAGTTCTTTGCATCTTCTGATCTTGCACTACTTTTTTGAATATTTCTGTGCTCTGGGTCTGTCAACTTTGATTGTGTCCAAGCATCATGTTCTTTGTCATCCTAGTTTTCCTTTACTGCTAACTCTTCCAAACATAATTGCTTTCTACAGGGAATTCCCCAAAATAAGTGAGATGCAGTTTTATGATTTTTCCTTCCAGCGACATATCTTGGTGCTTGACACTCTAGTATTTGCTTGTTGGTCTACTTTGCTGTCCAAGAAACATGCAGTAGTCTTCTCCAGCAAAACAAATAAAAGCTAAAATAGATTAAAAAAACAGATAAAAGAAAATGAAACTTCAAATCAATTTGCTTTTTAATATAGGCATAAGTAAGCCTGCTGCTATTCTGCTTTTGTGGTAGCAAGCAAAAAAGCTATATTCAGAAAAAACTGAAGGAGAGAAATGAAATGACAATGGTATATACAGTATTCTACAATAATCTGTATTTTATATTTAGCCCTGCCAAAGCAGTTGTGTATCATGTAGTTAGCCATGCAGTCATGAACTAAGTAAGGAAATACAGTGATCCCTCGATTTTCGCGATCTTGATCTTCACGAAACGCTATATCGCGATTTTTCTCACCCGATGATGTCACTCTCTTCCTTCCTTTCTCATCTTTCTTTCTCTCTCTCTTTCTCTATCTTGCTTCTTCCTCTCTCACACTCTCTTCCTCCCTCTCTCATCTCTTTCTTTCCTTCTCTCTCTTTCTCTATCTCTCCCCCTCTTGCTGGCGGGCGGCGGGCGGCAAGCGGTGGGCGGGCGAGCGGCGGCATCAGCGAGGAGCCGGGGTTTCCCCTTTGCGTGGGCGGCGGGGAAACCCCGATCTTTGTCTGCTCGCTGCTGCTGCGCTGCCGAGCAGATCAGCTGCTGGGCGGCCGCAGCAGCAGCGAGCAGACGAAGATCGGGGTTTCCCCACCGCCCACGCAAAGGGGAAAGCCCGATTCGGCTCCTCGCTGCTGCCGCCGAGCAGATCAGCTGCTGGGCGGCCGCAGCAGCAGCGAGCAGACGAAGATTGGGGTTTCCCCGCCGCCCACGCAAAGGGGAAAGCCCGATTCGGCTCCTCGCTGCTGCCGCCGAGCAGATCAGCTGCTGGGCGGCCGCAGCAGCAGCGAGCAGACGAAGATCGGGGTTTAACCACCGCCCACACAAACTCCACCATCTGCGCATGCGCGGCCATGGAAAAAGGGCGTGCATGCGCAGATGGTGTTTTTTCTTCCGCAACCCTACATCACGAAAAATCGATTATCGCGAGGGGTCTTGGAACGGAACCCTCGCGATAATCGAGGGATCACTGTACTTCAAAAACCACAAGGAAAAGCAGATGTCATCCATAGTCTTACAAGAAGCATTATGTGATTGATCGTGTTTTGCCACCACAAAAGTAGCCAGAGATACCTTCTACCTTTTTAGATTTCCTCAAGGGATAATATTTGACTCCTGAGAATATCAAGGATAGCCAAGAAAACAAGTGCATCTTCAATCAAATTTATCCAGAGTTTTCACTTGAGACACAAATGACCAGGGTAAAATTATCATATTTGAGGCACACTAGGCAAAAATGAGCTCTCATAAGCTCTTGGAAGAAGTTTTAAATGTTGGGAAAGGTGGAAGGAAACATAAGAAAGGGATGACCATTAAGCAAGCTTGATGGTCTCAGTTACAACAGTGATAAGTGCCCCATTGGAAATCCTGCAACTAAACCCTCATTGTGTATTGGACAAAATAAATAAATAAATAAATAAAATAAAATAAATAAAATAAATGTTGATGCAAAGCACGGATAGCAGACCAGGAATATTTGTTGACTTCAGATTGATCATAGCATAAGTCTTTGTTTTACTGAGTCCTTGTCATGGAGTTTACTATTTAAAATGGTTAGGCTGACCTTAATATGTGGAATGTCATAGCTGCTAATAATTATGATAAACTGTCAGAATTGTAGCAATTATGTATCTTTTCCCTGTTCAGCTGTTATTCCTCTGCCTACTCCTTTCACTATTTTTTTTTGTGATGAATCTTAGATTGTAGGCTCCCCAAGGCAAAAAAAGTATTCTTTGTATGTTTTAAATGGCCCGAGTTTACTGTGTTTTTATTCTGTGCACCAGTCAGATTTTCTCTTCTCATATACATTTTTGAATTATTGTAATAGTAATAATATTCCAAAAATTCATGAGCTGAATCATGTATCAACCTGGAACAAAGATAATCCTGATATTTATATAATGTTTTCAACCATACACACGCCAAACCCAAATGTCCAGTTTCCTCACCATGGCAATAGAGGGTTGCTGATTCCAGATGAAACCAATTTTGGAAATTCTTACCACTACCACCACCACCAACACCACCACCAAAAAAGCAGTGAATCCATGTAGTACAGCTATATACAGATAAGTTCAGTTTGTGTGTATATTGGCAGAAGTGGGTGTTAGACCAAGGAGCAGCACACAAATATTAACTGTATTAAACTAATGATTGAATTTATTTGCCTATATAATAGTCCATTTATAAAATTGACCCTCTGTTTCTTTGTTTGTTTGTTTGTTTGTTTGTTTGTTTGTTTATTTGTATGCCCCCCCGTCTCCGCAAACTCGGGGCGGCTAACAACAGCAATAAAACAGCATATAACAAAATCCAATTAAAAAAACAGTTAAAAACCCATTATATAAAAACCAATCATACATACAGACATACCATGCATAAAATTGTAAAGGCCTAGGGGGAAGTGTATCTCAGTTCCCCCATGCCTGGCGGCAGAGGTGGGTTTTAAGTAGCTTTTGAAAGGCAAGGAGGGTGGGGGCAATTCTAATCTATGGAGCGAGTTGGTTCCAGAGGGCCGGGGCTGCCACAGAGAAGGCTCTTCCTCCAGGTCCCGCCAAGCGACATTGTTTGGTTGATGGGACCCGGAGAAGACCCACTCTGTGGGACCTAACTGGTCACTGGGATTTGTGCAGCAGAAGGCGGTCCCTGAGATAATCTGGTCCGGTGCCATGAAGGGCTTTATAGGTCATAACCAACACTTTGAATTGTGACCAGAAACTGATCGGCAACCAGTGCAGACTGCGGAGTGTTGGTGTAACATGGGCATATTTGGGAAAGCCCATGATTGCTCTCGCAGCTGCATTCTGTACGATCTGAAGTTTCCGAACACTTTTCAAAGGTAGCCCCATATAGAGAGCATTACAGTAGTCGAGCCTCGAGGTGATGAGGGCATGAGTGACTGTGAGCAGTGACCCCCGGTCCAAATAGGGTCGCAACTGGTGCACCAGGCGAACCTGGGCAAATGCCCCCCTCGCCACAGCTGAAAGATGGTTCTCTAATGTGAGCTGTGGATCGAGGAGGACGCCCAAGTTGCAGACCCTCTCTGAGGGGTCAATGATTCTCCCCCCAGGGTAATGGACGGACAGATGGAATTGTCCTTGGGAGGCAAGACCCACAGCCACTCCGTCTTGTCTGGGTTGAGTTTGAGTTTGTTTTAGATTTGCCAAACATTTTTCCCAGATGAGCAAACCACTGCCATACATAGAAACACACACAATGTACATATCCCTTGCAGAAAAAATGAATAGAAAGAGAAAGAGGGGAAATATGGATTAAAGGACATAAGTAGCAAGACAAGGAAGGAAAACATAGAGTGGCCATTTTTACTTAGTTGAAAGAATACACCCTAGCAATGAGTATATTCACTTCACTCACCAGCTTCTAGAAATGACTCAAAGCAAGTGCATAAATCAGATGAGCAGTTAATAAATCTTTCCCAAAAGGTAAAAAGCTAAGAAAAAGAATCTGAACACTGAAAGTATGCTCTGTTCTGTTATTTCAAGTCAGACAATACTGCAGGAGTATAGTAATATCTTCTCACTGGCTTCCTTGCTCATTCTTCATCTAATAATCTTTTGTTTGTTCACTGTTTAAAAACATGTCTGCAGTTAAAGATTGGCATGAACCAGCTAAGAAAGAATAACTAGCCAAATCTCATATTCACTTTTAATTTAAAGAAGATTAATCATTCCCTTTAGGAAAAAAATTCTGTTCATTATCTGATTCTAGGAAGAATCAGATCTTTTATGTTTTTTGTTTATTTATTAAATTTCTATACTACCCATCTCACCCAATAATATTCCAGCGTTTCTAAGAATACATAAAATACACATTTATGCTTATGAAGCTTTAAATAGAAATAATACATGTCAAATGATGTGGTCATATACAATCTACATTTTATTCGCTTTATATTGCTGTATTAAACATAGGTTTTAATTACATTATCATCACAACATGTATACCAGTTTATTAGCAAGTACATCAACATATTTCTTCTCATTTCACAATCACTGTAATTTGTAATAGTAAAATACCATGCAATATAATTCAACACAATATAGAACCAGAGGAGTGGAAAGGCTGGTTTTCAGGCTGATACAGAGCCAAACTGCACGCACAAGGAAATCAAATAAAGCCAACTTTCCTTCCCAAGAGCCACCATTTCATTCCAGTTTGGAACTTTTTCCTTTATTTATTTATATGACCCATATAACTGCTTCTTTCATACAAGTGACTTTGGGAGGATTAAAAGGATTTTGAAGAAACAGAAAAAATGCACAAGGACTAACCCCCAGTGCCAAGGATAAAATGTTAATTTCATTCCAAAATCCCATATTGTTTTTCAGTAGAAAATTAAACAGCATAAACAAATTATAATCTCAGATTTCCACAGTGTATAGTTTGGGCCTCACTGCATGAAATATTGGGAAAGGAAAGTTATCCTGGAGTTATTCAGCCCTTCAGATCAGAAAACAGATTCCACAGGAAAATTAGAACTATACTTTATTGAAATTAGTTTTAATAACAGAATCTTGCAAGCCTGATTGTGCTCTATTCGCCTCACTTTTATATCCCAATGTATATAGTATAATGCAATGCAATGCAATGCAATGCAACATAACATAATACAATACAATGGAATAAAATGCAATATGATGCAATACAATACAATGAACCAGGGAGGAGTTTGCCTGATACTTTTTTCCAAAGATATTAGAAATGAATGTTTCATCCCAATTTGCCTATGCAATAGTTCTTGCCTATTTCTTTCAAGGTCATTTGCATGCTTCTGTATAGATACAAATAAAAACACTGTGAATTCAAAATACCTTTGTTCAAATTTAGCGTTCCACTTTCAAGTGAAACCGTACACTCATCCTGTCTTCATAACTCTAATTCTTCTGGTGCTATCCTTAGTGATGCTTGTCCTGTTATATTTTCTCATCATCAACTGACTCCTGTGAGTTATTTTACAGTCTGTAAAGATGTGCAAGGCATTAATCTGAAGGAATTGCATACTGCCTGCTTTCAAAACAACTTGTGAAATGCCAAGCCTTCTCTAGAGTACAGAAATTGGTGGATCTGACTGGCAACCGTATGACATATTTTCTATTCTTCTATGGATATGGCACAAAAACAGTATTATGATCACCTCATAAGGAAAAAAGGTCTTAGTTATGCACTAAGTAATCTCCAATCACTTCAGGTATAAATTTGACATGGAGTGACCCAAATAGAAACTTTACCACGTACAAAATCCAAAGCAGAGTTAGACATTGACTAATTTAATGGATCTTTAAGTGACTATCCTCCTGGTTGTAAGGTCCATTTGTTTGCACAGCACTTGCCTGGTTGACACAACAAAGCCATTTAAGCATGATATGATAAGGGATTTGTTCTTAAGTGAACTCAATGCAGAAACTGATGCTGTATTAGGGTTAACAATATCTGGCTAGCGAAGGACCTCTTAGTGCTTTCCATGTTTTAAGGGATGATCTCCTTAATCCTAGCCTATCCCCTTAATCACTGCACTGAATACTTCCTTATCTATCTATCTATCTATCTATCCATCCATCCATCCATCCATCCATCCATCATCCACCCACCCACCCACCCACCCACCCACCCACCCACCCATCCATCCGGGTCCTCATTTTACCCACCTCGGAACAATGGAAGTCAACCTTGAGCCGGTGATGAGATTTGAACCACTGACCTACAGATCTACAGTCAGCTTCAGTGGCCTGCAGTACAGCACTCTACCTGCTGCACCACCCCAGCTCTCTCGTTCCAAGGGTGGTATCAGGATGGCTAAATGGATCTGAGTTGAGTGTTCACTGACCAGATGCCTTTCCTAATGCTTACATGGTGTTTGCAGTAGGTATTTTCTCATTTCCCCCTGTAGGGATACAACAGTCACTGCCTAGGATTGAACTTTCAACCTTCCGAGTGGGAGGTGAGCATCTTCATTCTAGGCCACTATGCTGCTCTGTACTGGTTCTCAACAGTGATTGCAGCATATTGATTTAAACTAGAAAACTCTTAAGAAAACTCAAAGTGGGTCTTCCTGCAATTTTTGGTAGTGCTTTATTACAATGAAACGGTGGTAAGTACATTTACAAAACATGTATGTTAACTGAATGTCCATTCATCAAAAATATATGATTGTTTCATTGATTAGATTGTATCTAGTGCTATGATTAGTATTTTCATTCCATTCCTTTGTATTCATTTATACCCTTTATATTATTTAATTGTCTGAGGTAAAATGGCCCTTTTGAACTTGATTTCATTTATTCCTAAAACATTTTATTTGAAAACGCTTCATTTCAAGCCAACTCTGAGAATTTTGATTTTTTTCTTAGGTCGTGCTTCTTAGATTCTATAATTAGTGGCTACATTCTAAAAAGAGATCCAAAGTTCTATTTAAATCAAGCTATTATATAACCAACCAATTTTTTAAAAATATCTCCAACTATTGAAAATATTTTTTGCCTTTCTCCAGCCTATCAATATTTTTCCCCCCAAAGCAACTCCTTCATCTGATATTTTTTTCAATAATCAAATCAGAAATTCTGCTGGACAGAATTGTAATTGCTTTGGCACATTTAGAAGAGCTGATTATCTCTTAAAATAATGTGTCTCCTATATAAAAGTAATTCAACTTTCAATTGTTTTTTAAAAAATAATTAATTCTAGTATATGCTTAGAAAATTTCCCTAGCTACTTTACATTTTTGTAATAAGAAATAATTGGAAACTGAAACCATGTCCAAAATACAAAAAACTGCCAATATAACTGTTTTAAGCTGGAAAAGAAATTTAAAACATAAAAATAAAAACTGAGAACAAAAAACAAAAGATTAAAAGAGACATAATAATTTATACTTCTAGATCTATAATTATTAGATTTCTTACAAACTCCTTACCTATTTGAATAAACTTATTAGAATAATTACATGATAAATTAAGGGGAAATTATTAGAAAAAAAGGGGGGGAATTCATGCTATTAATTGACCTTCCAATTGAATTAGTCAGGGTGTATAAAAAAGTGTAGAGTGGTGAAAAAATGAATTGTATGCACTAAACAAGAAAAGCTAATGAAAAAATAAAATTCAATGGTGAAAAAAATTAAGTTCTACCTTTATTCAAGAAAAACAAAAATATACCATATGTGTATGTGGCACTTTGCTCAATAGTAGTAACTGTGAGAGGGACCTTGGAGTCATACTGGACAAACATTTATATATGAGCCAACAATATGTAGCAGCTGCCAAAAAAACCCCAACACAAGAGCTCTAAGGTCCCTTCCAACTCTGTTATTGTATTCTATCATGTTCCTTGTAGGTCCAAATGTTTAATACAATACAAACACTTAATTATTGAAAACCTGGTGGATATGGACACACTAAGAAAACATTGCTAAAATATGGGAAATTATCTTTAGCCACAGATTGTATTGATAATAAATTGCATTCTGAAAGCATTTATGGATGATAGTCACTGATTTACAGAACAAAATGGTATGAATATAATAAAATATTGAAGATTGTTCTCCAAGAGCTTGTCTCTTGTTGACGAAGCTTTTCAATATTCTCAGGTTTTCTTTGTTTAAGGGAAGAATTTGATGCAAGACTTTTCATCCTCCACTAAATTAAAAGGTTAGAGAATAGAATAGAATAGAATTCTTTATTGGCCAAGTGTGATTGGACACACAAGGAATTTGTATTTGGTGCATATGCTCTCACTTGAGAAAGATTTCTCAAGAATCATAAGGTATAACATTTAATGATTGTTATAGGGTACATAAAGTGTGCTTTTGCCACTTTCCACAGCAAATCTCAGAAACTTCACAGTAAATGGCCAAGGCTTATCTGTGGTATGAAAAGTATATGCTAGAGGATAATCACTTTTCCCAATATATAGCAATATAAAGTAGCAAACAAACAAAATGAAAATTAGACAAACATGGTAAAATCAGATATATTTCAATTAGTATAAAATAGTTATAGATGGAAGATTATACAAGGATAAAATATTCTATCCATAACTCAACACACCCTGCCACCTTACCTTATAATAACATACACAATGGATAACCCAGTCTCACTTTCTAAACTCCCATTCATCACATCTGCTCGTAGCTTTCAATCTCTTTTAAATGCATCTAAAGATCTAGTGGAATTAGAATAGAAAAAGTAGAGCATTCCATTAGCAGTGATCTCTGTCCGGTCATGTACATCAACTTATAAAGAGGAAATGGAAAGAAACAGTTGTCTTGTCAATCACGTTGAATAACATGATCATACCAAAACAGGAGCTGAGACACAAAATGAACAGCTAACTTCAGGACCTTAAATACTAATGATATTAAAAACTAATAATCTTTCACCAAATGTAATAATTCATGTTTTAGGTTGCTAAGGGGGAAAAGGCAGGTTGGCCATTTTCCATGGAGGGAAGGAGATAGCAGCCAGATGTGGGTTGACTCATCTGTCAGCCAAAAGCTTTAGTAGCTCCGCACTCTCTTACTAACCTGCCGGGAAATGCAAATGAGCTACTACACCCAGGAGAGAAGAAGTTAGAAATGGAAGCAGCCGCCTCCTGTTTTTCCTTATTCCACATTGATAGTTTTATTTCACAACCTGGTCTGAACAATACTATGCAGTCTGCCTGCTGTATTTCATTTCATTCCATGGTTATTTCACTTTAGGCTGCTGTGGTATGCCTGCCTCCTTCTCGTGGGAGTTCTACAATTTTCCCCTTTTCATGTAAGTGATGTGGGGGGAAGAGGTAAACTACGAGGAGAAAATATATTAAGAACGAGGGGATGTCAAGGAAGAGAGCTCTTGGAAAAGATCTATCAGTAGAAAACCATTGTCCTTAAAGACCAAATTTACATTTAATCATTTTACACCCTTTGCATAATTAGTGTAAATGGTGTCGTTTGCAGTAAATTTAATGGACTAACCTTTGATTTAACATTAGTCTGTTAAATGGGGTGAATTCCAAATGAAAAACTTGTCCATTGTATCTGAAAGCTGACGAGCCATTATCCAATCCTATTTGCAATCATCAGTCATTTTCATGGGGAGTCTCATTTTTTTTCACATCTGCCACAAAACTCCTGCTGACAAACTCATTCAGGTTTGTCATTTTATTCCATTTTTTAAAAACAGCTAGTGCTCTTTGGGTGTAAAGGATAACAAATAATAAAATGCACAAATATTTGTCAATGTAGTTTTTCCATTTATGGAGGGAAAGGAACAAACTGGATACATGGAGAGAAAAATAATAATAAATCTCTCGTAAAAGATACATGCCATAGATATGAATGGTACAGATAATATCTGCCTCTTCCAAATGTTGGATGAAGTTGTTTTCATTAATTCCTATATCCAAATAGCATCCAAAATTAAATCAGAGTCCAAGGCAAAGTATTCCTCAAAGTTTCAATTTATTAGCAGAGCCATGTTGGCACATCTGGGAGAAACCTGAGTCTGAAATCCCTGAGGTTTCTCCATCCAGTTGAAAGTTCAAGCCCTTGTCCCCACACCCCCATGTCCATCATTTTGACCAATCTTCAACTGCCAACTTGATAGCATCTACCCATCTCCTTCAGTGCAAGTGCAGGAGTGCGAAGACAAAGGGTGACCTTGATTATCTAGAAAGAATTTCTTATGGCTACATACATACAGCCCTCATGCAATTCCCCCTCCCAGAAAGACTATAAAGTGGGGCAGGCCAAAGACCCCAAGTAAAATGGATTCAGCCTGACATCCTATTATATATAAATATTTCACATTGCTAATACAAAGCCTGCTCCATCAGTGGTGGGTTTCAAAAAATTTACTACTGTGGGCCTGGCTTGGTGGGCATGGTGTGGCGGGCATGTTTTGGTGGATGTGACAGGGGAAGGATACTGCAAAATAATCTCCATTGCCACCACACTCCAGGGGAAGGATACTGCAAAATCCCCATTTCCTCCTAATCAGCTGGGACTCGGGAGACAGAGAATAGATGGGGGCGAAGCCAGCCAGAGGTCTACGGAGAGGGACAGCATACAAATCTAATAAATAAATATATCCCATTTCTCTGGGATTGTGGAGACTAAATTTCTGTTACTGGTTCTCCAAACTGTTTAGAACCTGCTGAAACCCACCTCTGTTCTCCATGTGTGCCTTTTGCTAAGGGGAAAAATATGGAATTTCCCTTTCTGCTATTCATACAAATAAAAGTGGAAAATAAGAAATCATTCCAAAGACAAATAATGTAAATATAAAATGCAAATATATATTCCTCTCCCTCACTCCCCCTCTCTCTCCTCTTTCCTCCCTCCTTCCTTCCCTCCCTCTCTCCACCCTTTTCTGATTAGAGTGGCAGCATATCTCCCAGCAAAGCTAAAGAGATAAGTGTTCCTCCAGGACTCTAATCTTAATCATCAATAGTATATACTTCACTGCACCAATGGAACTGTGCACCCCAAATCTCCCCTTACCAGCCCTAGCTAGCAATCAGGTCAACTCATGATTGCTAGCTAGGTTGCCAAAACTTAGTTGCCCTTTCCTCCATTTCTTCCACTCCAGGTCTGGTTCCTTCTAGCCAAACAGCAGCCATGCCAGGACATAAAATCCATATGGACATCCCCATCATATGCCACTCTCTGAGAGGGACCTTGGAGAGCCAAAGTCCAACCTAAGTTGTATCACTGCCCATAGTTTCAGAAATATATTCTCCCAGCTCTTTTAATTACAAAAGAGTTATTAGAAACCTGATAAGATCTCATTTTCTTCCTTAAAAGCTACCTGAGCAATGACCAGTTTTAATAAGTCTGAAAGGTACACTAGAAATACACTAGAAATAACAAAACAGAAGAAGAAACTGCACCATTGAATTGGTTGGACTAAAGATAATGCAGGAAAAATGGCAACGTTTATTAACATTAGATTGTTAGAGTGGGAAATCATTATTGTGGTATATCAAACTATGCATGACCTACAGAATATAAATGGAAAAGTTTCCTTTTTTTCTTAAAAACACTACAACTAGAATTGAGAGAAAGAAAATTAGAAGAGACAAATGAAAAAGAATTTTCCTGCAGCACTTAATGAAGCTGTGGCATTTATTACCACAAGACGTAGTGATGGTTACTAGCTTAGATGGTTCTAAAAGGTGATTGTTCAGGAGGGACAGATCAATTAAAGGACTATTCGTCCTAACTGAAATTTGATGTAATTTCCAGCCTGTCCCCAAACAGTAGGAGAACAGTAATAGTATACCCCTCCACAGAGACATCTTATTTTTCACTATGAGAAACAAAATTTCTGAATTAAAATGAGCTGTGAGTTCATCCCAAAGGGCTATTCTTGTGAGATTGTACATTGGATAACAAAAGTATGAGGAATGATTTGGATCAAGCTCATGATTCACCATGCCACGTCTAAGACAATAGTGCATTGTATTGTTTGGGGTGGGGGGGGGGCAATAGGCTATAATTATATTTTTAAGTATACTACAAAGTTCCTCACTCTGTAGAAATATAGAAAAGAGACGTCAGAAAAAGATCTAGCGTTCTATCAAGACTGCCCTTTTGAGTTGTTGAGGAGTTTTTTGTTGTTGGATGATGGGCATATGTTCATAACAAGCATACTTGAACTCAGTTACTGATGACTGACTCACTATCTCCACTGAAAGTTGGTTCCAAGCTTCCACTACTCTTTCTGTGAAGCAGAGGTGGGTTCCTCCTGGTTCACATTGGTTCTATAGAACTGGTAGCAAAATGCTGGTGACATCACAATGATGTCACAGAACTGGTTTCATGGAACTGGCACTGCACATGCACCGCCATCTTGTGTTCAGCTTTTTTTGGGGGGGGAGATTTTTATGAATTTTTGGCACTGGGCATGCAGACATGCATAAAGTTTGCATGCACGCACAAAGTGTACACATGTGCACCCTTGAGCTATAGCCATACGTGCTGGAGGAAACAAACCAGTGGCGAGGTAAATTAGATTACTTATCCCTGTCACTTTGAGATTATGGTCCTTTGTTCTTGATTTTTGCAATGTGGACATGCTTTTATTTCCTTTTTCAAACAGCCAGGAGAACTTTATCTATATTTTTACTTATGCAGTATTTCTCATCATCTGGAGCAACCTGCTTGCCCCTTTCTTCATTGTGTCGCTTTTTATTTCTAACATAGGACTTGACCCCAAACCAAATATACAACACTACTTGAAATTTTACAAATTCATCCTCTTAAATCGTTAACCGTATGTTTAATCAACAATGTCTTTATATACAATAATTTCCTATAAGCACTGAGGGTTCTTAACTGTGAAATTGCTATAATTACCATCAAAAGTATGCATGAATTATATTAATCACTCTCTTTGCTTTTTCATTTGACTAATTTGTATGAAAGTGTTTCCTACCTTCCCACCATATTTGCTTTCTCTGTATAGCTGTAGCCTTAAGTGTGATGTTTCCTGAAGCACAAATTAAAATTAACAGTGCCATTTATAACCTACAGTGGCATTTCCCCAACCTGATGACATCCAGAAAAGTTGGCCTTTATTCACAGCATGCTCCAACATCTGAAAGGTAATATTTGGACATCCATTTAGAATGCTAAAACAAATGGATTAATAATTTACAGGAAAGCAGGTTAGGGCCATGATGGCAAAACTATGGCTTCTATGTTACAGGTGGCAGGTGGAGCCATATCTGATAGCACACAAGATGTTGCCCTATGTCACTTTCAGTACGCATATGCACACTGGCCAGCTTAATTTTGACCTTCTGGAGACCAGGGGCAGGGGAGGGCGTTTTTCCTGAAACCTGGCCCCAACAAGCCTGCCAGAAGTCGGGAGGCTTCAGTGAGGTCTGAGTGCATGCGTGGGGGTTGGCAGTGCAAGGGGGTTATGCGCAGAATGTGAAAGTGGGAGGGGCATTGCATTATGGACAGGGGAAGGCTACCATTCCCGGCCCTACCCCGGAACAGGCCAGGAGCATGCCCACACACCCCCATGTGTGCATGTACTCATGCCGGTTTCCCCTCCTCCCTGCCCACTGTGCCGCAACAACACCCACCACACCACGGTGCAAGCGGCCCTCCCGGCCCTTATCTTGCTCTGGTGACCTTCTGCAGAGGTTCTGAGACCATGCAGGCCATGCCACCCCAAGCTCCAGCCACATGGCCTGCTCTGTGCTCTCCTGCGCCGCAGGCATCTCTCTCCGCATGTGCAGAAGCAAAAAAATTGGTAATTTTTTACCGGAATTGCTCCAGTTGCATGTGCACGGCCCCTGCACGCCCATCGGCTATGGAACGAGGTTACAAGCTCCGTTTCCGCTGGCGGAATGGCATTTCCAACCGTTCTGGCTGCGGCCCATCACTGATTATGGGTGTGAGCACATGTGTGCTATCGTGCACATACCCTTGTGACACCTGAGCAAAAAAAAGATTTACCATCACTGGATTAGGGTATCCTAGCCCAACCCTAACTCTAGAGAAAAGCTTTTTTGAGATAATATAGTGCATATCTCTATCATTCATAAAGTATACATTTCTGAGTTCTAAATACAGGTAGTCCTTGACTTACAACAGTTCATTTAGTGACTGTTCAAAGTTACAATAGCACTGAAAAAAGTTACTTATGACCATTTTTCACAGTTACAATATTTGCAGCATCCCCAAGATCAAAAGGTGGATGCTTATCAACTACTTCATATTTATGACAGTTCCAGTATCCCAAGGTCATGTGATTACTTTTTGCGACCTTTCGACAAGCAAAGTCAATGGGTTCAGTTAAGAACTGAGTTACTAACTTACCAACAGCGGTGATTCACTTAACAACTGAGCCCAGAAAAGTCGTAAAATGGTACAAAGCTCCCTTAACAAATGTCTCATTGAACAACAGAAATGTTGAGCTCAATTGTGGTCATAAGTCAAGGACTACCTGTATATAAATACCATCCTTTACTAAAGAACTATTCTGTGTAAGAAAGTGCAAGAAAGAAGCACAGGGTCATATAAAGCACACTTTATTTAATATTTTAAAAGAATTAAAAATACCTAGCGCCCCTCAGGGGCATGAGTCATACCTAATCTATAATCAAGTGATAATAAATATATTAAAATGAAGACCACTTACCACTAATGTTTGCTTCTATTACTATCTGTCCTTCTACCATGCAGTTAAACAATTTTAATAATAAATATAAAGCAAAGAATGAACTGCCATTACAAAAGAAAAATATTTTTTTGATTTATTTGTAAATTACACTTAATAAACAAGTTTTGAAAAGAGATCACGGAGGAGAGATGAAAACAAATTGCATTTAGGCTTTTGGAAACAAATAGGAAGGTGGTGTTTTATTCGCAGCAAACTATTTACCGATCTATTTTTCAGTTAAAAGAGTATAAATATTTTTATAAGTCAGGTGGGACAGAGAATCAGGCAAACAGGTACTTATGGTTATTATAAAGCTATTCCAGAGAGATACTTTTATTTATTGTGGCCATTAGGGGTCAACGGGTAAAACAAGTGTGATTTTGTATCTGGTTTTATCCAGCTTCCCATTGCAGTATGAATGGGTGGCTGTTTGAGCCAGCCTTTTTCTTAAACAATGTTGTAATACAAGAAGTCCTAACCCAGTGATGACAAACCTTTTTTTCCCTCAGGTGCTGAAAGTGTGTTTTTGTGCACACTATCACACACGTGCGAGTGCCCACACCCATAATTCAATGTTTGAGGTGGGCAAAAATGGCTTCCCCCGCTCCCCAGAGGCCCTCTGGAGGCTGGAAATGGCCCATTTACTGATTTCCAGTGGACCCAGTGGACCCGTTTTTCGTCCTCCCCAGGCTCCAAAGGCTTTCCTAGAGCCTAGAGAGATCAAAAATGCCCTCCCTTGCCCCCAGAGGTCCTCTGGAAGCCAAAAATGCCTTCCCAGATCCTCTGCATGAGCCAAAAAAATCAGCCAGCCTGAGTGCAAATGTGCGATGGATCTAAGCTAGGGCAACAGCTCACATACCAGCAGATATGGCTATGCATGCCACCTATGGCACTTGTGCCATAGGTTCACCATCACTGTCCAAACCTATCCAGTTCTGACTATATTTCAGCCTTGTGGGATGAGAGGAAATTGGCTGAGGTACAATGGTAGGAGGTCTGTTTCATATGCAGAAGGCCCAGTCTTTGGCAAGAGAAGGACCAGGGAAGACATGATAATAATGTTCCAATATTTGAAGAGCACTACAGAGAGGAAGGGGTCAAGCTATTTTCCAAAGCACCTGAAGGACAGACAAGCAATAATGGATGGAAACTGACCAAGGAGAGATTCAACCTAGAAATAAGGAGAAATTTTCCGACAGTGAGAAACATTAACCAATGGAACAGCTTGACTTCAGAAGTTGTGGGAGCTTCATCACTGCAGGCTTTCAGGAAGAGATTAGACTGCCATTTTTTTGGGTTGGATTAGATGATCTACATCTAATCTGTTAAATTTTCAGATCACCCATAATACTATGGTTAAATTGTAAAAGATCTCTATACATGCACTTGGGAAAATATATCCAGATCTTTCTAAATGATCACAAAAGAACTCTAATATTGACCATCTTACTTAAAACACAGAGCCTTTAACCTACTCAGATGTCAGGGCAGATATGTGTGTATCATGACATTATAATTATGATTATTTGTGTACATTAGGCCAGACTCCGCCTGGCCTGCCTTGACGTGAATTCTGCCTTCCCCCGCCGCAAGCTCCTCGCCCCTCACTCGTCTCTCATGCCAGCTCCCCCCACTGCCTGCGCTACCGCCATTCACTCTGCCACCCATGCTTGTGCCGGTTCCCACCTCACCACCTGAACTACTGCCGCCATTCACCCTGCTGTGTGCCCTCGCACCAACTCTGCCCATGCTCGTGCTGGCTTCCCACCACCACCTGCGCTACTGCCATTCACCCTGCCATGTGCACTCTCACTGGCTTCCCCCGCCACCCACACTCATGCCAGCTACCCTCTCCACTGCCCGCACTACTGCCGTTCACCCTGCCATGCGCACTCGCACCAGCTCTGCCCACGCTTGTGCCAGCTCCCCACCACCACTCATGCTACCACCATTCACCCCGAGAGCGAGAGGCAAACCGCAGCAGCAAGGGCGGCCACTTACCTTATTTCTGTATGTTTCCCGTTTTTTTTCGCTTCTGCGCATGCGCAGAAGTGAAAAAACCTGAAATCTCACACGCACATGTCTTCACGCGAGATTCGGCTTCTGCACATGCCCGTTCCAGTAGGGCCGAGAATGGTGGCCCGCCCCTGTTGATAGGATACAAATAATTTGTAGAAATTAATGAATAGGAACCTTATTTACATTCTTTAATTAAAGTCCATTTGAACCTTGGTGCCCATGTCAGCTAATCTATGTTATTTTATATCCTATTTTATGCTTTAACTTCCCCATGTTGACTCCAGTCATGTTACCTTAGAGATTGAAAAGATTTCTGAACTCTCCAAGGGGTTTAACGGTAGTGGCAGCAGAACAAAAGCATTAAAAAGACACTTATATACAATTAAGGGGGAACCTTATAGAAGAAGAAGCATTGCAATCTTTGCAGAAGTATTGTAATGGTCATTATTTCACTTTTTAAAAAAAGAAAGAAAAAAGAAGGATATAGGCTTGTCAAATATTATCTTGGATGTAAAGAGCACACTTCAAATCAGAGTTTGGGGATTGATTGATTGATTGATTGTTATACTGGTTCATAAAGTCACATTCATGTTGTATTAATAGATGTCCTATTGATCTTCTTGTAGTACAGCTTCCCAAAACCGAATGCCCTATGGAAACAGCAAAGAATGAACTCAATTCTTTAACCACTGATCTATTTTGCTTTAGCTTTCCATACACGGCAGCATGCTAACTGTAGCATTACAGATAGAATGGAAGTTTGCCAACTCCATTTTACTGCTGTGATTGTGAACAGTGCAAGAAGAAGAAATGAGTGCTATTTATAATGATGTCATCATTTCTGAAAGAAAGATGTGTTATTGATGAGAGGATGACCTAGATACAATAACTATGATAGCTATCAAAGCTAAGAAGTTGATACACCAGGAACATGCCTGGTTATTATTTGATTACCAGCATTTCTGGCAAGCCAGAATAAATAAATTTCATTTTAAAGATGCATCTTAATGTTAGATTAAAAAATAGAATATTCTTTTTCTTCCCATATTGTTCCAGTAGGAAATTACTTAGGTTTAAATCAGAATACTTTGTGTCAGTATACTGTTTATTTGGCCAAGGCAATTAGTCAATCAAAAGCATCAAGACAATGAAAAATGAGGAATAAATCCTCAGCTTGAAAAAGAAGCCAGGGACAGTTCAACTTTTACGGTAATTTGTATTTGTACCAATGCACAATTTTTATCATTGTTTTCATTGTTAATTATTAGCAGTAGTCTCTTAGGATTATCATATATGCCTTTAGAAATGTAATAGCTATTTTCAATGACACACAGGTATTTATTAAAGATCTAGTTTCGGCTTTATCTTATCTTGGACTGTGTTGAAAGAAAAATTTCAAGTTAAGTTCCAAGCTGGCAATAAAATGGAGGCAGATTGGAAAGAAAGTTGATTTATTGATGAAGCAGAACAACCAACAGGGACAAAATGGAGTTGAAGTGGATGGGTTTTATACCATCTTTGGGCTTTGTATTTGAGCTTCCTCTTCCTGTGCAAGGACATGTACTTTAATATTCTATTTGGCGGTTGTCATGATTCCTTTGGAGTTATGGCTGGCTCTATAGGTAGAAGGAGAAATACAAATCCTAGGTGTTTCTCTGAGTTAATCATGTATTGCCTAATTCTCTTTGAGCCAGTCTATCTGTATGGATCACCAAATCTGCATTATTAAACAGTGGCCTTCTCAGTTTCTGGTTGTGGCAAGGAGACTGGTGCTGATTTCTTCCTCCCTTTCAATTGCTTTTCCCATTTTTCCTTCAGGGGTAATATCCTATCCTGCCTTTTTAATATCCCCCCAAATATTTCATTCTCTAGGACCGAGTAGTGGGTGCTATAACTGTACCTCTGCTAAAAATGACTCTGCAGTTCACTAAGTATTTCTCAAGAGGGCACAGACACCAAATGAAACTTACATATACACATGTTTGTTTGTTTGTTTGTTTTTGTTTGTTTGTTTGTTTGTTTTGTCAAGTACTTATTTGGTAGTATACAAAGATATAACAATGTTTATATACATGATACTAGTAAGAGAGAAACTAGAACAGGACAGTAGGCACGTGGTGCACATGCACGCCCCTTATGCACATCCCTCTTCTTGGGAATCGGGTGAGGTCAACAGTGGACTTTACCCTTTAGTAAGGCTAAAGTTTTGGAGGTTGTGATGATACTACAGAGTCAGGTAGTGAGTTCCATGTACTAACTACTCGGTTACTAAAGTCGTATTTCCTGCAGTAAAGTTTGAAGTGGTTTACTTTAAGTTTGTATCTATTGTGTGCTCGTGTGTTGTTGTGGTGTCAACATTTCAGAATCAGAATCAGAAATGTCAACATTTCAGAATCAGAAATTTGGCCGTGGTTATTCTTGCTTAATGACTGACTCATGCAGTGACTTTCCAAGTTACTCCAATATTGAAAAGATAACATGACGATCAATGCCTGCATTTGTAAGTTTAGTTAATTTACTTTTTTGATTAGGCCATATCAAAGTGCAGAGTTCCAAACACAAATTATTACTAAAATCTGATAAACACAATTTAAAATAGGATTGGAATAAAATGCAATAATTTAATATATGGAGAAACTAGTAGCTGGATACCCATGCTTCACTACAAAACTGAACTCCTTAGCAAGGAGTAGAATGTCTAAACTTCCAGCCTGCAAGCCAGATGAGTCATGTGCTGGCCACACCCACTAGCAGTTTGAACAGAGTTCTTTTCAGGTGGGGAGGGGCAGTACAACATCTAATTCCTTAGCATCGAAGAGTGTTTGTTAATAATAACATAACTAATAATCTGACGGTCATTTTGAAAAATCTTATTGTAGCAAGCCCCTAGAAGCCAAGAGTAACATACATGCCAAGTTTCAAGTTTGTAGGCTTTACCGTTCTGGAGATTTCATGATGATACGTGAGTAGTATTTGGCTTTTCTGTATATAGATAAAATATGATAAAATTATATGGTCACCACTACAATCTGCATGAAGGCACTTTTTTATTAGTCCAGGATTCAGATCAAGAAATGGGGGGAATGTCATCCTTTGCTCAAAATTCTCCAAGTTAGAAGTTTAAATGATTGCAGATCATTTTCCATCTGTTTTTCGATAGTGGGAAATGGGTAATATTGATGGCATTGAAATGCCCTGAACTGCACCTGGTTCCAGAAATGTAAGAGCAGTGTTTGAGCAGTATAAAAAGAAGAAGAAAAAATTCAAGTTTCTCTCTTATTTATAACTGCACATCTTGCTTCTGGTTCTCTTGGCTACTTTGGAAGTTGTTCTGGTTAGCTCTTCATGTGACTGTGCAGGGACACACATGCAAAGATGCCTGGGATCAGCTTTTGAAGCAACTATGTGAGCAGCGGACAGAATCACACCCACTTTAACAAGTCAAAAGAGGTACTCTTTGTTTCAAAATATTTGTTTTGAAAAATTTGCACAGAGCTGAAAAAGAGACCTTAGTGAAACACTGGTATGTTATCTGTAGGAGGTCAGTGTTCGTATATTATCTTTGTGAAGAGGTGTTTTGGTGGGCATTTTGAGGGTTCCTTTTGTGGGGAGCAATTTGTGATCAAATTTTGCTAGCAGAATATGTGTGTTTATATAGCAATGGCCTTGGCCATTCAATTAAGGGAGTAGAATTGTGAATATATCTTTTGCTTATGTCTCTCTTCTGTAAAATGGGTGTCTCTGGCTGCTGAAATGTGATTTATTTTACATTACAGTGATACCTTGTCTTACAAACTTAATTAGTTCCGGGACGAGGTTCTTAAGGTGAAAGGTTTGTAAGATTAAACAATACTTCCCATAGGAATCAATGGAAAAGCAATTAATGCATGCAAGCCCAAAATTGACCCCTTTTGCCAGCCGAAGCACCCGTTTCTGCACTGCTGGGATTCCCCTGAGGCTCCTCTCCATGGGAAACCCTACCTCCGGACTTCTGTGTTTTTGCGATGCTGCAGAGGAATCCCAGCATCGCAAAAACAAGTGCTTCAAAAAAACCACCAAAGTCCTCGAAACCCCACCTCCGGACCTCTGTGTTTTTGTGATGCTGCAATTTCACTGAGGCTCCCCTTGCTGGGAAACCCCACCTCCGGACTTCCGTTGCCAGTGAAGCGCTCATTTTTGCGATGCTGGGGATTCCCCTGTTGGGATTCCCCTGCAGCATCGCAAAAACACAGAAGTCGGGAGGTGGGGTTTCCCATGGAGGGGAGCTTCAGGGGAATCCCAGCAGCGCAAAAATGGGTGCTTCACTGGCAACGGAAGTCCGGAGTGGGTTTGTAAGGTGAAAATAGTTTGTAAGAAGAGGCAAAAAAATCTTAAACCCCAGGTTTGTATCTCAAAAAGTTTGTATGATGAGGCGTTTGTAAGACGAGGTATCACTGTATTTGGAATTTAAGACCCCAAGTTAGACTCTATTTCTCAACTTTTCTAGCATTTCTATCAAAACAGTGGTTGAATCTATTGACTTTCTATCCAATAGACATTTCAGTTACAATAGTAATTTTTCTAAATGGCAACATTCACATAAAAATGGTTTCTACATCCTCCATATAGACATTTTTTTGTTTTGTTTTGTTTTGTTTTTTAAAAAATTCAATTCCTCCAACTTTAGAAAGTTCAGGATCTTTGTCTACTTTGGTTCAGAAATTAGAAGTGCAAAGGGCTGTCCTGACTTTTGTTTACACAGATTTTCCATCTGCTACTATTTAATGCTGATCTCTGGTTCATTCTTCCTGGAATGGAATGATTATGGAAATCAACTATTAAAACGCCCAAATTCCATCAGCATTTAATTAGGTATGCTAATTGCATTAAGTTCAACCGGAGTTCAATATATCACTCTGCTCAAATGCAGTGTACCTCATTTCAGCCGTCTTCTATGCTTTGCTTCATTTTCAATATAAGATGGTTTTGGCTCACAACACCCCTCAAAATCCACACCAGAGTTGAACACAAGCCTTGCAATGCAATCCCATACTCAATTACTTGAACTTATGCCTCGCTGAACTCAGTGAGAATTTCATATGGCTAAACCTGGGGAGATTGCAATCATCTATATTTTCATCAGACGAAGAACCTGGCTTCAAGATTCAAAAGCATACGTTTGGATTTGCTTGATATGTTCAGTGACAAAAATGCAGAGTATCTGAAAAGCGTTGATTATTCAAGTTTTCAAATTTTGATTTCCGTGTCATTTATAAAGTAGACATTTTTATTAGTTGAAGCCTAAGTCAAGTCTAGGAACAAAAACAACTTAGACCATACCCAAGATTCAAAACAGCCAGGGCAGGGTGGGGAGGGAATTGGCAGTCAAGAAACAGGACAAAGTTGAAGAGACCAGATGTGGAAGCTGGGAAAAGGTTCTGAATATATAAATCCCAAGGAAGCTGTAATTAATATTGGTTCTAATAACCCAACCATTCAAGATATTTATGGAAGAGGATTCCATTAACTCCATTAATAAACCATGGTCTACTCAGGAAAAATTCTTGATTCATTAGTGGGCTTTAAATCCCAAGATGCAGAGTCTTGAAGCTTTATATTTCCACAGCCCTCTATTTATTCATTCATTCATTCATTCATTCACTCACTCACTCACTCACTCACTCACTCACTCACTCACTTACTTACTTACTTACTTTTAAGGTTTTTTTATCCACATTTATATCAATTATAACCTTACAACATATATACCATTAGTTCACCATATAGTATAAAAATACAGGGGGTGGACAAAAAAATCATCAAAATATCTTTTAATATGGTGTTGGTCCACCTTTTGCAGCAAATACAGCCTCAGTTCTCCGAGGTATTGATTCATACAAATTGTGAATTGTTTCCAAAGGAATTTTAGCCCATTCTTCGCACCCGCCAGTTCTTTTAGAGACGATGATGGTGAAAATCGACTTCTTTCTTGAATCTCTAAAATCGACCACAAATACTCAATAATGTTGAGATCTGGTGATTGTGGTGGCCAGATGAGATGCTGAACTTCATTAGAATGTTCCTCATGCCATTCTTTAACAATTCTTGCTCTATGGATTGGTGCATTATCATCTTGAAAGATGGCATCCCTCTCTGGAAACAGTTCTTGAACCATAGGATGAATTTGGTCGGCCAAAATTCCTAAATAGCGATGGCTGTTAATTCTTCCATGAAGGGAAATCATTGGCCCGGCGGATTTCCAAGAAATAGCACCCGAGATCATCACTGAATCCCCACCAGGTTTGACGGTTGGGAGAAGGCAGTCTGGATGAAATGATTCTTTTGGCTGTCTCCAAATGTAAACAAGGCTGGAGGTCGGGAAAAGGATAAACAATGATTCGTCAGAGAAAATCACATTTTGCCACTGCTTGAGGGACCATTTCTGGTGGTTTCTACACCACTCTAAACGCTTTGAAACATTTGTCTTTGAGAGCAGAGGTTTTCTAATTGCAGCTCTTCTGAGGAACCCAGATTTGTGAAGCTCCCTTCGAAAAGTTTTTGTGGAAACTGTATTCTGTACATGTCTATTGAGATCTGAAATGATTTTAGGAGCTGCAGTCTTGCGATCCACTCTAACAATTTGCTTTAGAGTCTGATGGTCTCTCTCAGACATCTTTGACTTTTGACCAGACTTGTGCTTGGCTGAGGACATTTTTCCTTCTCTTTCAAAAGCAGTCGTTATTTTGAGACATTACCTCTTGAAACGCCAAACATTCAGGCACTTTCTGTTACACTAGCACCTGCCATTCGAGCACCAACAATTTGGCCTCTTTCAAAGTCTGAGAGGTCTGCCATTTCTAGAAGGTTATAACCAATTTCCTTAAATTTCTATTAAAAAAAAGGGTAATTTAAAAAAACATATCAAATAACAGAATTTTTTTAAAAAATATTAAAATATGTCAAGTTTTGATTGATTTGAACATGTTCAAACATTATAATGCCAAAAAGTCAAGTGTTTCCATAATCGGTCACCACTGGGAGGTATGCGGCAGAAGGCAGTCTCGTAAGTAGTCAGTCTCTAAGCCATGTAGGGCTTTATAAGTGATAACCAACACTTTAAGTTGCATTCAGGGACCGATTGAAAGCCAGTGCAGCTGGCATTATTGGTATACGGAGTCTACGGAGAGGGGCGCATACAAATCTAATAAATAAATTAAATTAAATTAAATTAAAAAATAAATTAATAATAATAATAATAATAATAATAATAATAATAATGAGAAAAAGAAAGTATGGATCATCAACATCGCAATCCCAGGGGACAGCAGAATTGAGGAGAAGCAGCTAGAGAAATTAGTGAAATACGAAGATCTAAAAATCGAGCTGCAACGACTCTGGCATAAGCCAGTGAAAGTGGTCCCAGTGGTACTTGGCACGCTGGGCACAGTGGCAAAGGATCTCAGCGGACATTTGAAAACCATTGGAATTGACAAAATCTCCATCTGTCAATTGCAAAAGGCCGCTTTACTGGGATTGACAAACATAATTCGACGCTACATCACACAGTCCTAGGTGCTTGGTGATCTCGTTTTCTGTGTTGTATTGACATAATAGTAATAATAATAATAATAATAATAATAATAATAATAATAATAATAATGTGGGTATACATAGGCATACTCACAACAGCTTACGCAACTGCATTCTGGATTAATTGTAGTCTCTGAATGCTTTTTAAGGGTAGCCCCATGTAGAGCATGTTACAGTAATCAAGCCGTGAGGTGATAAGAACATGAGCGACTGTAAGAAGAGACTCCTGATCCAAATAGAGGGGCAACTGGTGCATGAGACAAATCTGTGCAAAAGTCCCCCTGGCCACAGCCAAAAGATGATGTTCCAATTTCCCCTGCAGATCTAGGAGGACACCCAGATTGTGGACCTGTTCTGAGGGGGTTAATGTTTCCCCCCCCTTTCTCCTCCTCTCCTCCTCCTCCTTCTCTCTCAATCTACTTCCCCTCTTCCCTTCTATGTTCTCCCCTGAGTGATATAATTGTATTTTATCAAGTATTAACTAGGACAGATTGATAGTTTCTATATTTCTTCTTAACCTCATATTTAAATTTCTACAAATAAATTCTTATTTTAGATATTTCTTTAATACTGCCTCTTAACTAGTTATGTCATCTGAATTAACCAAATTGTTTCCCGTTCTTTCTGTTTCTTTTATCCTTGATTACATAGTCGCTATAATATTCCCCCTCTAACCAAATATAAAATTTCCCACACACTTTATAATAATTTGAATCTTCCTTATCTTTAATTCTCATTGTTAATCTATTCATTTCTGCACAGTCCATTATTTTCTTCAAAACTTCTTCCATCGGTGTCATGTTTAATTTCCATTTTTGGGTATATGCTATCCAAGCATCTGTCACCACATGAACAATTAAATAAATTTCTTCTTTGTTAAGATTCTCTGATAGAACACCAAGTAAGAATACTTCTGCTTTAAACTCAATAATTTGTTCCAAAGTTTCTTTAATACATAATTTAATCATAGTCAGTGCATATTCACCACATATGACAAAAAGAGCCTGATGTCTGTTTACATTTCCATCTATAAAACATCTTATACATATTGTCCTTTTTGTCCTTTTTGAACAAGGTTTTTTTTTACAAACTTGTCCTTGAACATCCAGATGACCCATTGTATCTTGGAATACTGAAGAGCCAGCACTTCAGGTGAGGACTGGGGAATGCTGAGAATTGGTCCTCTGCATTTGGAAGTACATCTAGTACAATATTTTTGTGATGAACGTTTGATACTATGTTTTTAACTCTGTGCTGGTTTAGACCAGCCATTCAGACTCTTCAAGAATTGAGGAGTATATGGCAGATATCATAGCAAATAAAAAGTAAATAATCATGCCTGTCGAGTCACATGACTATGAAGCTACTCCTACCTGGTCACGTGGCCATCAAGCCATTCCCACCCAGGCTCAGAACCATCAAGCTACTCCTACCCAGTCACAGGACCATCAAGCCACTCCCACAAAATAAAGCCACATCCACAAAATAAAGCCATCCTCACAAAGTGGTAGTAAGAAATTTTGGAACCCACCCTTGGTCTCGACCCTTGATTGTAGCTGCATTCGCATTTACCAATCCATATTTATTCCTTGGTTCTCCAAGTCTTGTGCAGATTTTAGTTTACCATCTATTGTCAAATGTTCTTATAGTTTGCTATGTTGTCCCAGTTTTTTCTACTTGGGAGTAGTCAGGGTTTCAGTTATTGATATCCAATATGGAATACGCAGATAATTTTTATTTTTTATTTTTTCCCATACTGAATATAAAGAGTTTCTTATTATATGTCTCTGGAAGTAGCTATGTATTTTATTTCTTCCATACCAAATAAGTGCATGCCATCCAATCTGTAAGTCATGTCCTTCTAATAGTAAAAGTCTCTTATTAGTTAGCAAATCCATTCTCTCATCCATGTCATTGCTGCCGCCTGGTAATACAATTCCCAATTTTTGAGACCACATCTTATTCTCACATCTTGTAATATTTTCATATTTATTCTGGCTTTTTCCCTTTGCCGGATAAATTTTAATAATATTTTATTTAACTCTTTAAAGAAAGTATTTTGTATTTTTATAGGAATTGTCGCAAATAAGAAAAACAGCCTTGGTAGTATGTTCATCTTGATTAGAGCCCTCTGTTTATAGCTATACTACTTGGAGTCAGCTACTCTATTGTCATAGGTTGAGAGAAAAAAAAACCCTTTTACATCAGTTGTCTACTATTCAGATTATGCTGGATAAAATGAGTTCTGCTGTAAGATTCTGATCTGATCTGCACCTGGAGAAGGAAACTGCGTCTGTCCCCAAAGCTCTTCATTCAACTCTTCTTCCTTTGATAAGAACCTATCCAAGAGGATTGCATACTTTACAGGAACACCAATATTTCTTGTGAGCTCATTCATCCTATCTTCAGTTAAAGGCCATATTAAGGGCAATCTGAAATTAAATGCAGATAGGACAGAAAAGAAGGTTGAACTCAGGGTTTGAAATGAAGGTTGTCAAGGATTAGGTTGCCCTCTGCCAGAAAGATTTGCAGTTTGGGCGTCCTTGTAACTGTTACAGAATTTCCAGGTAGAGCATGTGGAGAAGGGCATATTTGCACAAATATACCTAATGCATCATTACCCTTTCCAGAGCCAGACAAAGTTAGTGACACATTTCTATGCCATGGTTCCAAACAGTTGATTATACGATGTATCATGTATTTTATGTGGGTCTGTCTGTCCTTAAAAACTATTTTGAAATTACTGTTAATGCACAATGCAATAGCCAAGGACAAGGTACAAGTTTATTATGAATTTTAAAAAAATCTGCAATAACTATTTGGAAAAGTTTACAGGATGAGGTGTTGATCTTTAAGGCTCTCTATGGATCTGCCCAATTAGACCATCAGGACAGAGCTGAAGATGCTTGAAAAAGACCGAGAACACTGTGGTTAACTTTAAATCTTTATTTCTGCAGGAGACTAACTATACGCGGATACACTTTCACTCAGACGCGAGCTAGAGAGAAGCGCGTAACACCGGTGGCACTTTTCCTTTTATACTGTTTCACCCGGCAACAAGCGACACCTGACAGCTCTACAAGATTGGCGCCAAACTGCAGCAGCCAATGAGAAGCAGGTAAACAACTTCTAATACAAACAGCGTATTCTGCTTAACAACTCTACTTTTAACTTTTACCCAGTTGTTATGTTCTTTTAAAAATATTGTAAGAAATTCAGTGATTGGTTAAGACGCGGCTATTTGGAAAATAGCCGCGAAAGTTAAATGACTGTCTGTTGGGAAAAGCCCGCCGTTTTTAAGAGTATAAATAGGGCAACGGGTTAGCCATTGCCCTCAATTCGGAAGGTACTTGTTGGTGATCGTTTCCTGTCTTACTGGTTACAATAAATGCATACTGTTTAACCAACCTCTGGAGTCGTGATTTAACAATGGCGATGAGGAGGTCGAACTCCCGCAAACGCAGCCATGAACTCGGCCATGGCCCCACCACCGCCTCTCTTCAATTCCGAGTCGGAATCGTGGACTTCTTATATGTCCAAATTCAGACTTTTCCTCAAAGCGAGCAACCTGCACGACGCAGAAGACGAAAGGAAGAAAGCCATATTTTTGAGCTACTGTGGTCCAGAAATCTACAGCTTGGCTTCCACTCTCGTTGACCCAGACACGTTGGAAACTGTCGCATGGTCAACCCTCCAAACAAAACTCGCTGCACATTATCAACCCACGACTCCCGTTCGTGTACACCGTCACCAATTCGCCCAGATGCGGCAAGCGGACGGGGAATCAACCAACGATTTCATCACCCGTCTCCGCACCCTTCTTCCAAAATGCAGGTATAAGGATCCTGAGGAACAACTGGTTGACCGCCTCATCTTCGGGTTAACCAACATCACGCTACAGAAGAAATATCTAGTGGACGAAGACGCTTCACTCCAAGACATTCTTAAAGCTGCAAAAAGTTCCGAGATCTCCGAAACTTCTGTAGCTGAAATTAAACGCACAACGCCGACCGTCCATCACATCCCAGATGACTCCGACTGGCACAACTGCCCAAACGAAGACAAACATCTGGAATCCAGAGCAGCGGACGACACCTGTCTTCAAATCCGCAGACCTTCTGACCGCAACACCAAAGAGCCGCCCCGCCAGGACAAGTGCGCCAGCTGCAATGGAAATCATCCACGCTACCGCTGCCATTTCAAAGATGCCTACTGTCGCCGATGCCAGCATCGTGGCCACATCGCAGAGGTCTGCCGAGCCGTCACCCCCATTCCAGCTAACCCGCAAAACTCAAGATCTTTTTCTGCACCAAGAAATAGACGACCGCCGTTTTCTTGCAACGTTTCCCGTCCAGCTGAAGACTCCCACTCTTTCAGCCAAAGAGGTAATGGCCCCTCTTCCGTAAACTTCAATTCTCCCACCGCGGAAAACAAACTAATTGTCTCTCTTTCCCTAAACGGTTTTCCCTGTGAGATGGAGTTGGACACGGGCTCGAGACATTCCATAATGCCTTGGCAAAAACTTAAATTGTATTTACCCCGTGTGGAAAGAATCGATTTAGAACCTTGGGATGCGGGTTTGAGTGACTTTCAGGGTCGGAAAATTCCAGTGTTAGGAAGCTTAAATGTACCAGTCTCGTTTAAGAAATTTCGAGGTCTTTTACCTCTTATTGTGGTCGATGGCCCTAGACACACATTATTGGGACTTAAATGGTTAAAACCTTTGGGCATCAAAATTTCAGGCGTCAATAATGTATGTGATTCTTTTGACCCAAATGACTTATTGAAAGAATTTCCTGAAGTTTTTTCTAACAAATTAGGTAGATACACCGGCAGCCCTATTTCTTTTAATCTGGATCCAAATGTTTCTCCTATTCGATTAAAGCCCCGCCGAATTCCCATTCCGCTTTTGCCTAAAGTAGACGAATAATTGGACAAATTAATAGCCCAGGGCATTTTGATCCCAACGGATCACGCCAAATGGGAAACACCAATATTAAACACCAATATTAAACCAGACGGCTCGATTAGAATTTGCGCAGTCTATAAAGCCACAATTAATAAAGCATTACAACACAATGCTTATCCAATACCAGTTGTGCAACAACTCCTACACACTTTAGGTAATGGGACAATCTTTGCAAAATTGGACCTTGCTCAGGCATATCAGCAACTCCCCGTTGATCAGGACACCGCAGAAGCCCAAACAATTGTTACCCACAGGGGCGCCTTTAAATGCTCTAGACTCCAGTTCAGAGTTTCTACTGCCCCTGGCATTTTTCAAGGCCTCATGGAACGAATCCTAAATAACATTCCTGGGGTCGTCCCATATTTCGATGACGTATTAATTTCGGCCACATCAAAGCCAGAACTCTGGGACAGAATTAGAAGTGTTTTAATGAAATTTAAAGAGACAGGGCTCCATTTGAAGGCAGACAAATGCTCCTGGGCAGTCCCCAACGTTCAATTTTTAGGTTTTAACATAGACAGATTTGGAATTCACCCCACTAATGATAAAGTCAAGGCCATAAAAAACACCCCAACCCCCTCCAATAAGACGGACTTGCAGGCTTTCCTTGGACTCCTTAACTTTTATTCCGTCTTTCTTAAACAGAAAGCGACGGTGGCAGAACCGCTCCATAATCTTCTAAAGAAGGACTCTGCCTGGACGTGGGGACCGAAAGAACATGCCGCTTTTCTCGCAGTAAAAAATTTACTTTCATCAAACAGTGTCTTAGTTCAATATAATATCGCTCTGCCCTTAACATTAACATGCGATGCGTCACCTTTCGGCATAGGAGCCGTCCTTAGTCATAATTTCCCAGATGGCACTGAAGCCCCAATTGCCTATTATTCTAAAACCCTCTCTTCTGCGGAGAGAAATTATTCCCAACTTGATAAGGAGGCGTTAGCAGCTGTGGCAGGAGTCAAACGGTTCCATTATTATCTCTGTGGTCGCTCTTTTACTTTGGTTACAGACCACAAGCCTCTCCTCGGTATTTTGGCGGGAAATAAACAAACTCCCGCCTTTCTTTCCCCTCGCATGACTAGATGGGCTATTTTCTTAGCCGGTTATAATTATACCTTAATCCACAGGGGGGGGAAGGACACAGGAAATGCCGACGCACTGAGTAGGTGTCCTTTAAAAGATTTAGTTATTGATCCTGCTCCAGCCTCTAGTATTTTATTAATCGAGACAAATAAGCAAGCCTTTTTGACAGCATCAGAGATATCTGAACACACACAAAAAGATCCAATTTTAAAAAACATTAAACAATGGGTATTGAAAGGTTGGCCAACTGAACAACAAACAGAATAATTTCAGCCATATAGAAATAGGCAACTTGAACTCAATGTATGAAAGGATTGTATTTTATGGGGGGACAGAGTTATAATTCCAAAAGCATTGCAGAATCGAGCCTTGCAACTATTACATATAGGTCACCCAGGAATAGTCAAAATGAAAATAATAGCCAGGAGTCATCCCTGGTGGCCTGGATTGGACAAGGACATAGAGTTGTGGGTGGGTGGTTGTGTACCATGCCAAAAATCAAGACCCAACCCACCAAAAGCCACACCATCAGAGTGGCCAACACCAAGAGGGCCCTGGTCCAGGATACATATTGACTTTGCAGGACCAATCAGGGGCCAATCTTTTTTATTAGTCGTAGATATATATTCTAAATGGTTGAAAATTGAACTCATGGCATCTACTACTACCAGTGCAACTATAAAAGCCTTAAGGAAAATGTTTGCCACACATGGCATTCCGGATATTGTGGTTTCTGATAATGGGCCTCAACTGACAGCTCGACAAATGGAGTTATTTTTTGCAGACCAAGGCATAAAACATTTGCTCACTCCTCCTCATTTTCCTCAAGCTAATGGACAAGCAGAATGAATGGTTAGATCCACAAAGGAAGCATTAAGTAAAGCACCACTAGGAGATTGGCAAGCACAAATTGACGAGTTTTTAACCATTCAACACATAACACCATCAGCTTCAACGCACAAGAGCCCAGCAGAACTGTTAATGGGCAGGAACCTTCGTTCCAAACTAGACCGAATTCATCCTAATTACCAAAACGAACAAAAAGAACTTAAAATACAAACCGATAGACAATTTAATAACGGGGATTTAATTTATGCTAAAGACTATGATTCTAATGATAAGTGGAAAGAAGGAACTGTATTAGAAAAAACAGGTTTAAAAATGTATATAATTGTATTAGCAGATGGGCGTAGTTGGCACCGTCATATTGACCAACTACGCAAGCAGATTAAAGTTAACACAGACATTTCACCCACTATAGAAAAATCAACAGAGGACTTACCGGAACCAGTTCAGGACTCCAGCGATGGCTGCCTGTTGCCCCTGGAGGCCGGCAGAGATCCAATTGCAACATTGCAACCAGGCCCGTCAGAAACTAGCCTTAGTGGAGCAACACCAGCGCTGGCCGTCCAGGAAGGCAGCTCCCAAGAAAATGAACTGCGCAGGTCACAGAGAGCGGTGAAGCCACCAATCCGTTTGCAGGACTACGTGACGTGGATTAACACGTAGCCATAGTTTTTTCTAAAAAGGGAGGGGTGTTATGTTCTTTTCAAAATATTGTAAGAAATTCAGTGATTGGTTAAGACGCGGCTATTTGGAAAATAGCCGCGAAAGTTAAATGACTGTCTGTTGGGAAAAGCCCGCCGTTTTTAAGAGTATAAATAGGGCAACGGGTTAGCCGTTGCCCTCAATTCGGAAGGTACTTGTTAGTGATCGTTTCCTGTCTTTCTGGTTACAATAAATGCATACTGTTTAACCAACCTCCGGAGTCGTGATTTAACACCAGTAATAGAATATTGTGGAATCTTCTGGTCATAACACCCCTCCCCCTTCTGGATGGTTTATTACAGGTTTATTCGGACAAGCAAGTAATAAAATCTTCGAGCGAGCAGGCTTCCTAGGGGTGCGTTCTGACTGGCGTGGCTCGTTCAGGACCTGGACATCTACAGAGGACAATAGTTCTTCTGGTCCTGCAGGTGAAGAACTTCCATGGCTGGAGCTTGACAGAGCTGGGGCAGCGCTGGAATGGTCACTAAACCCCGGTAAGTCCCAATCTATTTGTTCTTGGGCATGGCTGGGTCGGGTATAACTCCCTGTGGGGAGTGAAGGATTAGAAACCCCATTACTTGTGTTGGCCATGTTTCCTCTGAGACTGGCTGTTTCCAGCCTCCCCCTTATATGGTTTATGTGCCTCTTCCAGAGGCGTCCATCACTTAGTTTAACCATATACGTTTTAGGACCTGTTTGCTCAGTAACTATCCCAGTCTCCCACTGTTTGCCCCTATCAAAAATTTTTACATACACACTTTGACCCACAAACACTGACCGTTCAGGGACTGTTACAACATCAGGCTTCACTTTAACATAAGATGGGTGCAACCTATCTAAAGGAGATCTCAATCTCCTTCCCATGAGTAGTTCAGCTGGGCTTCTATTGGTAGTTAAGCTTGGTGTGATGTGCTGGGTTAGTAGGAAAGTGTCCAGTCATTCTTGTATGTCCCCTGGAGATGACCTCTTGATGGCCTCCTTGGCCACACGAACATATCTCTCCGCCATACCATTAGCCCAGGCTGCATGGGGTGATACCAGGGCATGCCTTATTCCTAATTGGGCTAAGAACAGCTCCAGCTGTCGAGAGGTGAATTGGGGCCCATTGTCCGACACCAGGACATCTGGACACCCATGGGTGGCAAACAGTCTCCTTAGAGCTTGTATAATTGCGGCAGATGTGGTTGACCCTAGCAATATAATATCCAACCATTTGGAGTATGCGTCCACCACTATTAAAAACATATTTGTGCCCATAGGTCCGGCCAGATCCATATGTAGCCTTGACCATGGCCCTTGGGGTGTGTCCCACTGTACAGGGGTGGTCTTGGGGGGATTTGGCCTAGTTTCCTGACATGGACTACACGTTGCCACCCAATCTTCAATTCCCTTGTAAACAACTTCTAATACAAACAGCGTATTCTACTTAACAACTCTACTTTTAACTTTTACCCAGTAATAGAATATTGTGGAATCTTCTGGTCATAACAATGCTCCTGCAGCCAAAAGCTTGATGTTGGATACTTAGAAAAACCTTCTTCTGTCTGTTTTCTTGGCTATGGAGTATGCTGGCTTCCAGTCTTTAAGGATATGTTTAATATCACAAATCCATTGTTAAATTTTGAACTATTAAGTGTTTTTATCATTGTTTTTAATTTTGCTTTTGATTTTAACTGCAATACATTTTGTTTCTGCACTCAAAACAGAATGCCCTACGAAAGCAGACTATCAATCCTAGGTCTAGAAAGCTTAGAACTATGTCACCTAAAACACAATCTAAGTATTGCCCACAAAATCATATGCTGCAACGTCCTGCCTGTCAACGACTACTTCAGCTTCAACCGCAACAACACAAGAGCACACAACAAATTCAAACTTAATATTAATCACTCCAAGCTTGACTGTAAAAAATATGACTTTAGCAATCGAGTTGTCGAAGCATGGAACTCATTACCGGACTCAGTAGTGTCAACCAGTGTTCCCTCTAATTTTTTTTGGGAGGGGGCGGAAAAGTATAGTGTCTGAGCGGCACAGAAATAATTAATAAATAAATAAATAAATAAATAAACAAACAAACAAACAAACAAACAAATAAACAAATTTGGGGGGGCGTTTGCCCAGGTTCGCCTGGTGCACCAGTTGCGGCCCTATCTGGACCGGGACTCATTGCTCACAGTCACTCATGCCCTCATCACCTCGAGGTTTGACTACTGTAATGCTCTCTACATGGGGCTACCTTTGAAAAGTGTTCGGAAACTTCAGATCGTGCAGAATGCAGCTGCGAGAGCGGTCATGGGCTTACCTAGGTATGCCCATGTTTCACCATCACTCCGCAGCCTGCATTGGCTGCCAATCAATTTCCGGTCACAATTCAAAGTGTTGGTTATGACCTTTAAAGTCCTTCATGGCACTGGACCAGAATATCTCTGAGACCGCCTTCTGCCGCACGAATCCCAGCGACCGATTAGGCCCCACAGAGTGGGCCTTCTCCGGGTCCCATCAACTAAACAATGTCGGTTGGCGGGCCCCAGGGGAAGAGCCTTCTCTGTGGTGGCCCCGACCCTCTGGAACCAACTCCCCCCGGAGATTAGAACTGCCCCTACTCTCCCTGCCTTCCGTAAACTCCTTAAAACCCACCTTTGTCGTCAGGCATGGGGGAACTGAAACACCTCCCCCGGGCATGTACAATTTATGTATGGTATGTTTGAGTGTGTGTCTGTTAGCAAAATGGGGTTCTTTTAAATATTTTAAATTATATTTAGATTTGTTATAAATTGTTGTGCTATGCTGTGAGCCGCCCCGAGTCTGCGGAGAGGGGCGGCATACAAATCTAAGTAATAAAATAAAAATAAAATAAATAAATAAAAAACCCACCCTATTTTGCCTCAGAGAATTTCAAAATAAAATACTGTACTGTGTGTCTATAACAGTGAGCTCATAATAGGGCAACTCTATCAATATCAAAATGCCACTTAAATAGTTGAGCTAGTTTCAAACTAGATTTTGATTTTCTTTCTCTCTTCCTTACTCCCATTCTTTTTCTTTCTCTTTTCCTACCTCTCTTTTTTCTATCTGTTTCTCTCTCTTCCTCTCTTCCTCTCTCTCTCCTTCCCTCTCACTCTTTCCCTCTCGGCTTCTGGGCAGGTTTGGAAAACTCTGAGTTGATTATGATTTTTAAGTGGGCGATTGCTCACTGCTCAGCTTAGAGGGAACTATGGTGTCAACCCCTAACCCCCAACATTTCTCCCTTAGACTACCCACGATTGACCTCTCCAGGTTCCTAAGAGGTCAGTAAGGGGCGTACATAAGGGCACCGGTGTGCCTTTTGTCCCCTGTCCAATTGTCTCTCCTTATCTCATATATCATATATCTTTTCTTCCCTCATATATCGTCTCCTCTATTTTTATATCTTCTCTTTATATATAATACTTCATGTCTATTCTCTTCAATATGTATTGTGTATTGGACAAAATAAATAAATAAAATAAATATATAAAAATGTTTTTATTGTTGGAAGATATTTTCAGTATTGGGAAGGAGTATAGAAGGGAGGTGAGTATACATTCCATATTAAACTCCTTTCTTCTATACATAAGGAGGAAAACATAATGTGGTATATTAATCTTGGCAGATTTACTGGCAGTTTTAATTCATTCCCTAATGATGACCAATTAGTAAAGAAATTAAAAAGCTCTCAACTCAGGATGGGTCCTTGGGAGAATCCCACACTTTTTCCCCCCTGTACTTATCTTTTTTGACAGGGAAGCTTCACCAATGAAGTCCCTGTTTGCAAAAGATCTCACCATTTTTTTAAAGGCTTCCTTTGTGAAGAAAATGATGATTCATCTCAAGTACTCTACCAGCAGTCTCTTCCTGTTTTTCCAATTCTGAGTTTGCAGTGAAGGCTTCCAAGGTGGTAGAGCTGTATAGTGATGGGCTGCCCGTCGCAAGCACTACTGGTGCACTCCTGGCAGTGGGAGGGCGCGTGTCTGGCATGCATGCACTCTCACACTGGTGTGAGATTCGGCTTCTGCACATGTGCAGGAAACAAAATCTTGTGTGCGAATGCTCGCACGCATGGGGTTTTGCCTATTTTTGGTGACACGCTGCACATGCACGGAAGCAAAAAATGCCAAAAATCTGCAAAATGAGCTGGGGTGGCGCAGCAGGTAGAGTGCTGTACTGCAGGCCACTGAAGCTGACTGTAGATCTGTAGGTCAGCAGTTCAAATCTCATCACCGGCTCAAGGTTGACTCAGCCTTCCATCCTTCCGAGGTGGGTAAAATGAGGTCCCGGATTGTGGGGGCAATAGGCTGGCTCTGTTAAAAAGTGCTATTGCTAACATGTTGTAAGCCGCCCTGAGTCTAAGGAGAAGGACGGCATAAAAATTGAATGAATGAATGAATGAATGAAGGAAGGAAGGAAGGAATGAATGAATGAATAAATAAATAAATAAATAAATAAAATCTCATGTGTGCAAATGTCCTTGCATGAGATTTTGCTTCCTGCGAATGTGCAGAAGCTGAATCTTATATGTGCACAGGCGTGCACTCGTCGGGAATGCAGAGATCCATGTGCATCTCTGTTTTTCCAACTGGGACTGTGCACCAAACAGTCCATGCAGCAGCCCACTACTGGAGCTGTAGATCTAGCATCGGAGTTCACCAACCCAGGGCAAATGACATCTGGGACTATGACTTTGCTTTTAACTACTTTGTATGAATGAGAATTACAAATTATTTTCTTGTGGCGCATATTTTAAGTATGCTCATAAATCATACTCAGAAAATATATTCTTTTTATGTTGTATATCTTGGGTGCAAATTGAGGGCGGCCACTAGAAAGCAGCTAAATAATGTCGCTTGCTGCATCTTTTGGATGCCACCAAGTAATCACCTGCATTTTTGCAGCTCACATTCTGTATGCCAAATTAATTTCATATTTTCAGTGATGACTATATGTCTATGGAGATTCAGGAGTCAGGTGGTATGCTAGAAACTAGGAGATATTGTGTTCTAGCTCCACTTTAGGCATGCCAGCCGGCGGTGTGACTTTGGGCCAATCACTCAGTCTCACATAGTTGTTGTTGTGGGACAAATGGAAGGAGAAAGGAGTATTATGCACTGCATGTACATCGCATTGAGTTATTTATACAAATGGTAAAGGTGGAATAAAAATTTTAATAAATAAATAAATAATCAGAATCCTTATCCACAAGATGACAAACAGTCCCTTCCCTTTTCCCCACAGCTGCATGCATAGCAACTGCCCAAATTGTGGGAAGATTATAGCTACCAAGGACATACATTTAGCATGTGACAGACAGAATAAATCCTCCCTGAATGTGAGCCTCCCCTCACTGAAAGAGAAGGGGCAAGGGAGTATTCCCAATCTGCACATAGAAGGCTCCTAAGAAGCAGCCAAACAGATGGGGAGAGACAAAGTAATCTGTTCAAAGTCAGCTACTCCCAAGGAATAAAGAAATGAGGGACTGATGTGGTACTGATATGATCCAAAAGAAAACAATGATAAGAAAAGAAGAAAAACCTTCATCTTTTGTGCTGATAGAAACAGGCAGCAATTGCCCGTTTTAAGTTCAATTCACGGAAAAACAATGTGCTTAGGATGTAAAGTGTTGGTTATGACCTATAAAACCCTTCATGGCATCGGACCAGAATATCTCCGGGACTGCCTTCTGCCGCACGAATCCCAGTGACTGGTTATGTCCCACAGAGTCAGCCTTCTCCGGGTCCCGTCGATGAAACAATGTCGTCTGGCAGGGTCCAGGGGAAGAATGGTGGCCCCAACCCTCTGGAATCAACTCCCCCCGGAGATTAGGATTGCCCCCACCCTCCTTGCCTTTCACAAACTCCTTAAAACCCACCTCTGACGTCACGCATGGGAAAATTAATTCCCCTGGGCCGTTTCCGTTTTATGTATGGTTTGTCTGAGATGTATGACTGTTTTTTATATTAAGGGGTTTTAAATTATTTTTAACTATTGGATTTGTACTGTTTTCTTGTTGTGAACCGCTCCGAGTCTTTGGAGAGGGGCGGCATACAAATCTAATTAATAATAATAATAATAATAATAATAATAATAATAATAATAATTTAGACTGAAATGTTTTGCAACATTTTAAACAGTCTCACAATAACTCAAGATACAATGTGAAGCCCCCGTGCTGGCATAGGCAGAAAAAATGCTACAAAATCACTATCTTTTGTGACGTTGATTGATCAATTTTGTATTTTAGACCAATAGCATCCAATATTTTTTATTTCAATTAGTTGAAATAAATATGAAAAGAAACACAGTGATTCACAAGCTATAGTAACTTGCTTGCTGCTTTTTCTCCTAGGCTGATTCTGAGCCAACATGTCAGGCTGCAGGTTAAAGGGATTCAAAACCTATAAAGTAAGATCTGCATAGAGCACTAATGTGCAGCTGCATTATAATCCCTGGTTTAAGGAATGGTAGAAAACTGTTGAGAAATGTAGCTCTGCCTTTGAGATAAAAAAAAGGCTTTGAGAGGAAAGCCAGTTCCTTTACTTCTACTGGGAAAGTAAAAAGCAAACTCAAAACATCTGCACACCCTGCTTTGAATTCTTTGTCCTCAGAATGGACAGTGAAGGTTTTGATCAGGCCTTCAAGGTTATAACATATCCTACAACAATAAAAGACCATTCCTGGAAACCCTTGTTTCTTAGTCAGGCTCATGTCACAGGGCTGATAAAAAGTGCCTGATTCTGTGGCATATGAGATAAGAATAACTCACAAAAAAGTTTTAGCATTTACAAGTTTGGTTTGGTTGTTGAGGAAGAATTTTTCAAGACTGAGAGTTATGCACTGTAGTTCGTAATCTTCTGAAAGAGGGCCTAAAGGCATCAGAGCACTGAATGAGAGCAAATAACTTGAGACTTCAACCAGAAAAGACAGAGTGCTCCCAGGCAGGAAAACGATGGATTCAGAATTATTATTTCAGCTTGTTTGTGACAATTAGGTTGGGGCAGCAATAAGGGTCTCCTTAGAGACCCTACCAAAATTATGGAATTCCTTTCTTGCCTGGTGGTGCTCTGCAAGTATGTCAATAACTTTAGAAAGACATTCATCCACAGGCAATGTATTGTGACTTCTACTTTAACGAAACTTACAGAAGAAAAAAATTCTATTGTATTTACAATAATAATCACAAATAGAGGTCATCTAAGATAATTGAACAGCAATATTGGATCACAGGTATGCTTAATCAATAATAATAGACTACTAAAGCTCTCGTGTCTGATTGTTTTTATTCTTCATTTGGGTGAAACAGTACATAAAAAGGTAATAGTTTTTGAATCAACATATTTTAAATAGGGCTAACTTAGAAAATCCAAATTTTGAGATTGTGACTCCTATAGGATTGAAATTTTGCAAGTTGTGGCTGTTTTAGTGCTTCCGCCCCACTGTGTCATAGTGGTCAGTCATGGTCATGTGATTGCCAGCATCCTTCAAGGAAAGTCAGTGTGGAAGCCAGTGGGAAGTTGGATCTCCCACTTCTTTTTTGCTTCCACTTCGTTTCTCCATTTAGGTAAAGAAATATCTCTAAAATTATGACCCAAGAAATCATTAGCTCTCTGGTGAATAATAACAATAATATAAAATATTTCCCTCTTTCCTCTCCCCCATCCCTGATCCTGCCTCCCAATCACTAAAGGTAGGCCTTTCTCCGCCCCCCCCCCCCCCAATTCCTGATTCTGCCTTCTGCCACCAACAGGCAATTAGCCTGCTCCCCCCCTCCAATTCTTGATCCCGTAGAGATAGACATCCCAGTTACTGAAGAATTACTACATGTACCACTATAGTAAAATTATTGTGGGAGGAGAAGTTGTTCAAATCCACATGGATGCTTGAAAGACCATTATCTGTTACACCACCATATTGGAGGAGTAATACCTCACCAAAAAGCCTTGGTTCAGCTGGCCCAGCTGGTGGCACCTCATAAATGCCTCTTTCCAGGATCACAGGAGAAGACGGTTAATAGTTTTGAAGGCAGAAGTTGGCTCTACACCCCAATGGCAGATAAAACAGCAAAACCATCTTCTAGGAGAAAGAAAACTCTGACTTCAAACCTCCACTGCCTTGTGGCTATATCCATAATTGGAAAAGGCTTCAGGAGAAAACCTTGAGGCAAAATCTGGAGCTGGAGTCCCCAAAGCAATTCATGACTATGTACAACCACGTTCTGATAACTCCTGAAATGCAGCTCCATTGGATTATTTCAGCGACATGGAAAGAGGGGATCTGCTGCTTGGGTAACAGTCTATCCTCTAAACTAATCTACCCAAGCCTCATGCTCTGGAGAGAACACTCCAGCTTTGCTTACAGCACTGAAACAATATAGAAAGTGGCAGTCACTAGTTGTCTTTGCATGATTGACACAGAGTGTGATGCCAGGGGCGGCTTTTGATGGTGGGAGAGGTCATTATGCCAATGATCTCTTCTACAAGCAGACTGATAACTTTGCACTGTACAATAACCATAAGAAAACTTTAGCCTTAAAGCTGGACACTTGGAATGTTCAGACAATGGCCCCTAGTTTCTCTGACGATCTGCAAGAAATAGATAATATACAGAAGACTTCTGTTTTCAATATTGTGCTGAATAGACTGCAAATGGATGGTGTTGCCCTTCAAGAGAAAAGGACTCAGGCTCTGTTAAGGAGAGAAACTTCTCATTCTTCTGGCAAGGAAAACCATCAAATGAGACTAGGGAATACGGGGTGGGCTTTGCAGTCAAAAACACCCTACTAGGACTCATCACTTCACCTGCCTTAGGGAGCGAGAGGATTCTGTCCTTATAGCTCCTCTCACTAGCAGGAGCAGTCACTCTTGTTAGCACATATACACTGACTTTAACATTGTCAGTGGAATCTAAAGACAAATTTTATGACGATCTGGTTACCACTATCAAGAAAGTGCCTGAGAAAGAATCATTATTTATCCTTGGAGATTTTAATGCCAGAGTCAGAGACAATTATAGTCCTTGGCCTATCTGTTTAGGTCAGTTTGGCATTGGGAAGATGAATGAAAATGGCCAACACCTGCTGGAGTTTTGTTGCTACTAAGGATTATGCATTAGCAATACAGTACATTCTTCAAAACAAAGCCTCAACACAGTCTCTTGGAGGCATCCAAGATTGAGACATTGGCACCAGGGCAGCTTGATTTGATTCTCTTGTATTGGCTTTTTAGCCACACTAGATGCTGTTCTAGGAACTCTTTCCAGAGCACGAAACCATAGTCATTCAAGGCTGAAGATTGCCAATGGCAATAAAATATTATACCATTCCTTGATACCATGCACACCAAATTATATTTATGAAACTAGATGTTGCCTGACTTTTGTATGCAAATAAACATCTATCACAATTAGGTGTCCTTGTGGACAACCACTTAAATATGAACCAGCAGAGCTGGAGCTGCAAAAATAGTCAATGCAATCCTAGGCTGCATCAACAGAGGGATCTGAATTACCATTTTAAGTTGTTGTGGTCAGAAGTTCAGTTTGATACAATTTTACAACTTTTATGGCAGTTGTAAAGCAAATCCAGCTTCCTCAATGGCCTCTTTGGGGGGGGGCAGCAAATAAAGGTGGCAAATTGCAATCACACCGCTATAGGACATTGCAACCAACTGTAAATTCAATCTGGTTGTGATCACGTGTCCAGAGATAAATGATGCTTCAGCTTGATAGTTAGGGAACACTTATTCGGTCTAAATTAGTTCTTATCTCCAGGCCCAGAAGGATCTTGCAGATTTTGGGCCTAAACTTTGATCTATTATTTATGTGATTTGTTTACATAATTTCTCCACCATCTCAGTTCTCCTAGACTCCTAGGCAATTAACAAATCCTTGAAAATGGACAAAGTATCAAGTAAGTTGTATAAAGGAAATGTTCCTACCTTGAAAACAGAGCATTTCAGGGAATAACAAATCAAGAAACTGGCACTGATGAAAAAAGTCTAGAGGAGATCATAAATTGTAATTGCTTATAAAATAACTACAGTGAAATTAAGAAGGCAGAGGCCAGAATGAGATTTCTTTCATCATTACACACATGTTGTCAAACAGCTGGAAGGGTAAGATATGTCCCAACTCTGTATAGCATCTGGAAGCCAGTTAAAGTAGGGTCTGATTGTTTGTTTTTTTCTGGAGGGATTTTTAAATGAGTTAGATCAGTGTTTTTCAACCAGTGTGCCGTGAGACATGGTCAAGTGTGCCGTGAAGCTCAGAGAGGGAGAGAAAGCAAGAGAGAGAGAAAGAAAGAGAAAGCAAGAGAGAGAAAGAGCGAGCGAGACACAAAGAGAACAAGAGAGAGAGAGAAAGCAAGAGAGAGAGAAAGAAAGAAAGGGAAAGCAAGAGAGAGAAAGAGCGAGCAAGAGACAAAGAGAACAAGAGAGAGAAAGAAAGCAAGAGAGACAAAGCGAGAGAGAGAGAGAGAGAAAGAGAAAGAAAGCAAGAGAGAGAGAAAGAGAGGGAGGGAAGGAGAGAGAGAGAAAGGCATAGAGGGAGGGAAGCCTTATTTAACATTAAAGATCATCAAATGAAATATGTTGTGCAATGCATTTAAAGGTGCTCAGAAGGATGTCCCTATGTGATTAAATCTTGGCATAAAAATGAATATTTCCAAGTAATTTTATGGCAGGTTACATCAATATCAAATAGCAATCACTCAGACAAGCAAGCAGCAAAGGCAGCAGCAGTGAAAACTGCTTTTTAATTGAGTTACAGGAAAAGTCAAGGAATGGTAGTTAATAATAGATCTTTCTGTAAAAAAAAATGGTCTCAGTGGACTATAAAAATAGTCTTGCTCTGAATCCCAGCAATTCAAGCAATAGAAAATAGATGGACAGACAGACAGACAGACAGACAGACAGACAAAAAGAAAGATGTTCAGACCTCAGGAAATAAGATCATAGAAGATAGGGTCAATAATAAATTAAAACTTGTGTTAATGTAGAATAGAATAGAATACATTACAATACAATACAATGCAATGCAATGCAATACAATACAATACAGTAGCGGAGTTGGAAGAGACCTTGGAGGTCTTCTAGTCCTATCACCTGCTTAGGCAGAAAACCCTATACCACTTCAGACAAATGGTTATCCAACATCTTCTTAAAAACGTCTATTGTTGGAACATTCACAACTTCTAGACGCAACTTGCTCCACTGATTACCGTAATTGTTCTATCTGTCAGGAAATTTCACCTTAGTTCTAAGTTGCTTCTCTCCTTGATTAGTTTTCACTCATTCCTTCTTTTTCTACCTTCATGTGTTTTGGAGAAGAGCCTGACTCCCTCTTCTTTGTGGAAATTCTTGAGATATTGGGAGTGCTATCATGTCTCCCCTACTCCTTCTTTTTATTAAACTGGACATGACCAGTTCCTGCAACCGTTCTTCATATATTTTAGCCTCTGTGTAAAAGAAGAAAACTGTATTGATTGCTCTATTTAACAGAAAAAAGTGTAGTACTGTAATACCGTTTTTTTTAAAAAACTGACTCAGAATAAATTACTTTTCACCTAGTCTTAAAAGTAACTCATCCAGAAATTTGATGTAGTCAAAGCTTTTATCAGGTGCTGTTTCCTTGTATGCATTTACTATATATGGTCAAAATCCCCTTAAAAACCAAACACTTTCTTCTGAGCAAATACGGGCAGAATTTGGTCACAACAAGAATGGAAATAGGAAACATTCTGCTAAGGCACTCTTTGTATGATTTGTGATGCAGTTTGATAGTAAACATTATAATAATACAGTATATTCAACCTGTATACTACTCAGTTTAACAGTCTTGATAAAAAGCTTGTTCCCCCAGTTTTTTCTGAAGTCTGGTAAGCGGAAATGTTGAAGAAAAAGAGACATCTCAAAATTTTAAAACTGGTACTCTTCCCTCTCCCCAATATATCTAAAATAAGTGAGGTTTCTGTTTATATATCCTTTAAGGGAGTGGAGGAAAGTCTATCTCCTATATAATGTTTTATTTTCCTCCTAAGAACAAGGTATCAATTAAGCATTCATTTACTTTTGTTCTTTGATTTGTTGTAGAAAGGATTTCCAGTAAGATTTTCAGAAGCCTGCACTGTCAAAATTTTCATAGATCAAGCTACCTTAGAAAATATTCATAACTGACTGCATGCCTGAGATTTCTCCATGGAACCCCCAAACTTTATTTGAAATACTGCACTGAATTTTCTGAGCTGGTGGAAGCTCTACATATTGCTGTAATAGAATTATGTTATTCTATTATTTAATTATTATTGCTTTAATAGAATAATAGCTATCAAACTGCAAACTGGTATTGTTTTATCCTTTCTCAGCATTACTTATTACTTACTTACTTATTTGCCTACTTACTTATTATAATTTTGTCTAATGTTAGGCTAAAATAGAATGGATACCAAAAGGATTTCACAAAAAAGATTCTGTTCCCTATCTTACCCAAGTTCAGAAATTCTAAAAACCCATAGAATATGTTGTTGCAGCTAAATCAATTTACCAGTTCGGGGAATGGAGACCATGAGGCGATGGAGTAACATAGATTTATTATGTATGCAGGTTCAGAAGATAGGAAAGCAAAGTCTGAAGCCCAGCTTGTGACCGAGGAAGTAGTCTTATAGTTTTAAAGATAATCAGGATGACCAAGGCATGTCATCATCTCTACCAGTTACAGTCGATACATAATATTATGTCCTTATACAGAAAAAAAGAGAAATTAACAAGTACAAATCACGTAAACAGGAAAATATAGGTTCAATCGTGCAGCTATATTTGTATCTTACCACCTGTTATTTTCACTCTTCGTTGCGTGATAAGAAAAAGGGTTCTTCAAAAGTTAGTGAGGTGTTAAAAGATGGAGTTAGTACCAAAGCGTAGCTTTGGGGAATTAATAATGAGTATGAAAGATGAAATGATATAGTGAGATGATTACATTATATAAAATAATGCTAAGCCTGTGTCTTCCTCAATGTCCGGGTTGGGCAGGTAGGATGATGTGTAATGTTCAGAGAAAATAGCTTATGGACTCTTGCTCTCAGATATGAGGAAATCCCCCGATCTTTTGGCCTTCCACAAAGGGGTGAAAACTTGATTCTGTAGCCTTACATAGGGACATAGTGACCTACAAAATCCTGGGGCTGGCTGGTCCCATGAGAATCTCCCACCCACTTATACTAATAGTTGTTAATTCCCCATTTTAGAATTCTCCACATTCTTGAAATTTTTATGATGTTTTTATAATTTTAAAACTTTTCATCTTAAATTACCCTGATTTAAATGTTTAATTTTGTTGATTATATTGTACACTGCCCATAGCCCTTCTCTGAAATAGACAATATTAAAGTTTGTTGTATAATCAAAACCAGAAGTACTGATAACTGATTCAACTGGATTAATTTTCTTTATAAACATAACAACAGATGAATTTACAGTACAATACCATTAGCAGAGTTCTTCTTCAAGCAGGACAGTTAGCTTCATTTCAGCAAAGAGTACAGAGAAGAGAGTGCAGAGTGAGCAGAATGCAGAGTGGATAGAGCCATGCTCAGTCTTAAGATTTAGTTCCAGTTTCGATTTGCTGCACAGACTCAGAAGTGGTTAGCTCCCATTGGCTGATTTAGTTGCAATGCTATTCATTGGCTGACCTTGTTACCATTGGCTCTTCCAGTTCATGAATATCTTAACACACAAGTCATTAAGAAATGTGTACAGTGGTATCTTTACCTACAAACGCCTCTACTTATGAACTTTTCTAGATAAGAACTGGGTGTTCAAGATTTTTTTGCCTCTTCGCAAGAACCATTTTCCACTTACAAACCCAAGCCTCCGAAACTGTAACCAGAAAAGGCAGGGAGAAGCCTCTGTGGGGCTTCTCTAGGAATCTCCTAGGAGGAAACAGGACTGGAAAAGGTGGGGAGAAGCCTCCGTGGTGCCTCTCTAGGAATCTCCTGGGAGGAAACAGGGCCTTCACCCTCCCTGTGGTTTCCCTAATTGCATGCATTATTTGCTTTTACATTGATTCCTACGGGGGAAATTGCTTCTTCTTACAAACTTTTCTATTTAAGAACCTGGTCGCAGAATGAATTAGAGGTACCACTGTAATACAAATTATTATGACAAGTATGGTGATAAACAAGGAATGTTCAGCATGGATAAACTTGTACTTATTCTTTTTTGATGCTGCAGATATAAGTGCATGAGCAGTTCTCTTGGTGCTCAGAATTGCAGGAAGGGATATATTTAAATTTTCAGGAAGGTGCATAAATTCCACTTTTCCTTAGAGACACATAGATGTTAGTTACATTATGCCCTGCACTCATGTACAGGGTTTTTACATGGCTTCAATCCCTCTTCTTTAAAAGGAAAGATGAGTATTAGCTCATAAAGCTAATGCACTCTCGATAATCCATTTAAATAGGAAGATCCAGGAATCATGAATTTACTTCCAAGTACAGAAGCTTGCATCCATCTATCCATATCTGAAGAGTCACTCACTGTACAACAAAACTGGTTATATGGTGCCTCCTGGTGGCCGGTGTAATTGTAAATATCATCCAACAGGTGCACCATGTAAAAACAGAAATGTTTCCCGCAGTCCAATAGCCCATATAGTTAGTGAACTTCTATGACTAACTATGAACTTTCATATTCCTGGTCTTAATTCAACATTGGCTTTATCTGGATTGTTCTAGAAATAAACTGGAAGTCAGTGCAGATTTTAGTAGTACTAGCAAGATACAATCCATGGAGTGAGTAGCAATTAATAATTTAGCTGCTTCGTTATGAATGTTTTGAGTTCTCAAAAGCAGTTCAACCCAAAGCTACATATATTCCCTACTATTAGCAAAAAGTACATAGGGGATTTGTGCTGTTGGAGTAGTAAGTGAGAGATGCTGAACTAGTAAATCTTCTCCATGGTACTTATTTATAGCTGAGAAATGGGATGGGATGTTCTGGTTTATTTTCTCTATTTTGTGCATCATTAATACATTAAATGAGTTCAAAACAGTTATAACCCAGATATTCTTGCTTTGTTTGTAGATATGAATTGTATTCCATCACTTTTTGATGGTGTTAAGTAATCAATAAGGAGTTTGTGTGGGTGGATGGGTGTGGGGATGTGAAAATCTGACCCTTGGTATGAATATTGAAAGACTAGCATAGGTAACTGCCCCAATGGAAAAATTCTTGCTTTGATAATCCATTCTAGTTTTTATTGCTGTAATGAATTAGGAATGAGGATACATTTGGGAACTCTTCTAAAATAGATAAAATGTAACAGGCTAAATTATTAACTGATATTCACTCCATGGATATCTTGCTGGTATTAAAATCTAGATTGACTTCCAGTTTATTTGTAGCACAATTCAGTTAACAGCCAGTGTTGAATGGAGAGCAAGGATATGCAGAATTAATTCCTCTGTTAACTATAGAAATTTGCTGGGTGTATTTGGGCTCCTCATTAGTTCTCAGTCCAACCTACCTTGCAGTCTTGATGAAGCAATAAACTAGGGAAAGGAAGTTCTGTAGCAACTTGACTTCCAAAGCAGTGACCAACATTTTGAAGAGATGGGGATCACATTACAAGTTTTTGTGACAATGTGATCACAAGGGCTTGCCAGTAATTTTGGAGTGTATAATTTGGCATTTTGGGAATTAAGCATGGATATAGAAATGAAGGCACCCCTACAAACACAGAGAGAGGGAGGGAGGGAGGGAGAGATCTGAATCACACCATTAAAATGTATAGCAGTGTAGTCCCAAGATGCTGGAAGGTTGACCTCTATATTTAGAGGAAAGGTGAATTATAAATCTAAAAAAAGAAATACTTGTTTCAACATATGTATTGTCTTTGAGTAGCTGAAGGTCACTTATTTCAAGAGAACCTGAGAAGTGACCTTCATCAAATGCACTGCTTTAGATGTTGCCATTATTTTTGATAACATTGTTATAGAATGCTCTTCATACTTGCCTAGAGACCCTGGGAGATAACCTTAAGAGAAATAGGCAAAAATCATCATATAAGCAGAGTGAGCTGAAACATTCCCTAAGATCTAGGGAAAAGATAGTATCAAAAGAGACTTAGGTAGGTTCCTCCTTGATTAACTAGGATGTAAGAGGAAGAGAATTATTACCACAATTGTTTTCCAAACAATAGGTTTCTCCATCTTAATAAATCCTTAATTTCATTTTATACTTTAACATAATGACATGAATTCATACAATTCATGTTAGTTATAATACCCAAATATTCATTTTTTTCCCCAATCTGAATGCCACTTTTCCATTTTTTTGGTCTATCTTTAATGTTCTTTGTCAGTATTTTTCCTAGGTTAATTATAAATTCAGACGATTCATCAAATTCTCTTATTTTCCCATCACTACAGCTATCTTTCTTCCTAAAGGGTTTGTAGAAACTTAGCACCTACCCCTCTTCCTAGAGGAATAAAATATTTTAGGAAATATTAAAGACAGAATATTATATTTCCCTGGCTGAGAAATGGAGAAACATGTTTTAGGCAGGAAACACACTCACTCCTAGCAGCCCCCACCTTTGTTAATGGGCTATCAAGGACAGGGCACAGCTCAATCATTCCATCATCCCCTCAATTGGCAGTCTATTCTACATAACAAGCATCTACAGCAGTGGTTCTCAATGTGGGGTTTGGGACCCCTTTTGGGTAGTACAGTGTTCCCTCGATTTCCGCGGGGGATGCGTTCCAAGACCTTCCGCGAAAGTTGAATTTCCACGAAGTAGAGATGCAGAAGTAAATACACAAATTTTGGCTATGGACAGTATCACAAGCCATCCCTTAACACTTTAAACCCCTAAATTACCATTTCCCATTCCCTTAACAACCATTTACTCACCATTATTACTGGTACTCACCATTGAATAAGGCACTTAGTTATCCTGATATTTATAAACATAATTATTTATTAACAATAATTATTTTTTTTGTTATTTATTTGCAAAAATTATTAGTTTGGCGATGACGTATGACGTCATCGGATGGGAAAAACCGTGGTATAGGAAAAAAACCGCAAAGTATTTTTTAATTAATATTTGTTGAAAAACCGTGGTATAGGCTATTCGCGAAGTTCGAACCCGTGAAAATCGAGGGAACACTGTACAACCGTTTCAAAGAGGTCGCCTAAAACCATTGGAAAAGACAAATTTCCCATGGTGTTAGGAACTAAAGCTTCTATTCTGGTGCCTTGGAACCTATTTTTAAAATCAGGTTTACAGTGGGGGTGTCCCTCTGAACTTCCTGCCAATAAGATTAAAGTTCTGTTGGGAGAATTGGTTATTATTATTATTATTATTATTATTATTATTATTATTATTATTATTTATTAGATTTGTATGCCGTCCCTCTCCATAGACTCGGGGCAGCTCACAACAATAACAAAGACAATGTAAGAACAAATCTAATAATTTAAAAAACACTAAAAATCTCATTATTAAAAGCAAGCATACACACAAACATACCATGTATAAACTGTATAGGCCCGGGGGAGATGTCTCAGTTCCTCCATGCCTGACGGCAGAGATGGGTCTTAAGAACTTTACGAAAGGCAGAGGGTGGGGGCAGTTCTGATCTCCGGGGGGAGCTGGTTCCAGAGGGTTGGGGCCACCACAGAGAAGGCTCTTCTCCTGGGTCCCACCAAACGACATTGTTTAGTCGACGGGACCCGGAGAAGGCCAACTCTGTGGGACCTAACCGGTCGCTGGGATTTGTGCGGCAGAAGGCGGTCCCAGAGATATTCTGGTCCGATGCTATGAAGGGCTTTATAGGTCATAACCAACACTTTGAATTGTGACCGGAAATTGATTGGCAGCCAATGCAGGCTGCGGAGTGTTGGTGTAACATGGGCATACCTTGGGAAGCCCATGATTGCTCTCGCAGCTGCATTCTGCATGATCTGAAGTTTCCGAACACTTTTCAAAGGTAGCCCCGTGTAGGGAGCATAGACTAATGCTCTCTACATGGGGCTAGACTAATGGTTGAGGGTCACCACAACATGAAGAACTGTAATAATGGGTCGTGACATTGGAAAGGTTGAGAATCACTGATCTACAGGAAGAACCAAAGCCATCTCATTTGAGATTACATCAGCCAACCTGATGGGACACAAACAAAGGTTACAGTTAGCTAAGACTCCCGCCCCCTGGCAGTCTGACAGCCAATGGGATACATTTCCTGTACAGGAACAGGAAATTCTTAAGGTGGGGCTCAACAGAGAGTATAAAAGTCATGCATTCTAAGCATCTCAGCCCTTCTCCTTTCTTTTCTTCTTGAACACCTTTGAGGCATGATTCCCCTTTTCCAGGACCTCAAACCATGTAATCCTGCTGTCTACCATTAAATCATCTTTCCAAGCAGGCACCATGTTTCCAGTGTCTTTTTCCCCACTTGGAACTGAACCCAGGAGGACATTTCTTCCAACAGGTTCTTCTCCAAAATTAGAACCAAATAATCAACAGATGCCTTTAATTTATAGATTTATTTCATAATTTTTAGACCAGTAAGTCTCTTGTTCTATAGTTCTATTCAAAACTTAAAGAACCAAAATGAATGACAATGGAGAAAGCAGGGGTCCCTGCCTCATTTCTTTCTCTATTTCAAAGCTTGGTCAACCCCCATTCACAATTATTTGTGCCTTTTGTGAAAATGTATTGATTTCACCCATAAAGTTCTTTCCAAAATTGATATCTTTCAAATTAAGCTTTCTCCGCATTAATATTAAGAAATATTAAACTTGTTTTTCACATTGTGTCAAATTAAGAACATTTCTAATATTGCTTTGTCTTGGATTTTTTTTAAAAAATCTACTCTGGTCTTCGTGGATAAAATCTTGAAAAACATTTTCAGCTTTTCAGATAAAATCATTAGTGAATATTTTATAATTATTAGTAAATATTGTGCTACAATTTTTTTTTGGCAAAATCAAATCTTGGCCTTCTTTTGGAATCACTACTACATGTGTTCCTGCCCAATTATCGGGTATCTTTCCATAACCTAAAATGGAGTTTATCATTTTTTTGTAAAGGTAATAAAAACTCATTTGGAAAATATTTGTAATAAGTCAATAATCCATCTGGAACAGGGACTCTATTTTTATTCGTCTACTTTATAGCATCTCAAATTTCCCTTATTATTATTGGTCCATTATCATTTGCCTTTGGGCATTTGATAAGATTTTGTTTCTTTAAGTCCTCATCTGCCCTTAATTGCAATGTATAGTACTAATTTGCTAATAGCCAATTTTAATAAAGGATGCGGCATCACGAAGCTTAGTACCGGGAATAATACATGCATTAATGGGAATAAGGAGATCGCTGACCATTTCAATAGCTACTTCTGTTCAGTTTTCTCAAAAGACACCTTACAAAATAATACTATAGAGGGATATAGCATTGCTTCCAGCTGTATGGATTCAGCTCCAGTGATCTTAGAAGCCGATGTCTTAGAAGAACTTGAACGATTAAAGATAAATAAGGCAATGGGTCCAGATGGCATCCACCCCAGAGTTCTTAAAGAACTCAGATCTGTCATTGCTACCCCCCTGACTGATTTGTTTAACCAATCCTTGTTAACAGGAGAAGTTCCTGAGGATTGGAGAACGGCCAGTGTTGTGCCTATTCACAAGAAGGGCAGTAGAGAAGAAGCTGGTAACTACAGGCCAGTTAGCTTGACATCAGTTGTAGTTAAAATGATGGAGACTCTACTCAAAAAGAGGATAAATCAGCACCTAAAAAACAATAACTTATTAGACCCAAATCAGCATGGCTTTACTGAAGGCAAATCATGTCAGACTAATCTCATTGATTTCTTTGACTATGTCACAAAGGTGTTGGATGAAGGTGGTGCCGTGGATATTGCCTACCTGGACTTCAGCAAAGCCTTTGATACGGTTCCACATAAAGAGCTGATAGATAAATTAGTGAAGATTGGACTTAATCCCTGGATAGTTCAATGGATTTGCAGCTGGCTGAAGCGTAGACATCAGAGAGTTATTGTTAATGGCGAGTATTCGGAGCAGAGACAGGTTACAAGCGGTGTGCCACAAGGGTCCGTTCTGGGTCCTATTCTTTTTAATATGTTTGTGAGTGACATAGGGGAAGGTCTGGTAGGGAAGGTTTGCCTATTTGCCAATGACTCTAAAGTGTGCAATAGGGTTGATATTCCTGGAGGCGTCTGTAATATGGTAAATGATTTAGCTTTACTAGATAAATGGTCTAAGCAATGGAAACTGCAGTTTAATGTTTCCAAATGTAAAATAATGCACTTGGGGAAAAGGAATCCTCAATCTGAGTATTGTATTGGCAGTTCAGTGTTGGCAAATACTTCAAAAGAAAAGGATTTAGGGGTAGTGATTTCTGACAGTCTCAAAATGGGTGAACAGTGCAGTCAGGCGGTAGGGAAAGCAAGTAGGATGCTTGGCTGCATAGCTAGAGGTATAACAAGCAGGAAGAGGGAGATTATGATCCCACTATATAGAATGCTGGTGAGACCACATTTGGAATACTGTGTTCAGTTCTGGAGACCTCACCTACAAAAAGATATTGACAAAATTGAACGGGTCCAAAGACGGGCTACAAGAATGGTGGAAGGTCTTAAGCATAAAACGTATCAGGAAAGACTTAATGAACTCAATCTGTATAGTCTGGAGGACAGAAGGAAAAGGGGGGACATGATCGAAACATTTAAATATATTAAAGGGTTAAATAAGGTCCAGGAGGGAAGTGTTTTTAATAGGAAAGTGAACACAAGAACAAGGGGACACAATCTGAAGTTAGTTGGGGGAAAGATCAAAAGCAACATGAGAAAATATTATTTTACTGAAAGAGTAGTAGATCCTTGGAACAAACTTCCAGCAGATGTGGTAGATAAATCCACAGTAACTGAATTTAAACATGCCTGGGATAAACATATATCCATCCTAAGATAAAATACAGAAAATAGTATAAGGGCAGACTAGATGGACCATGAGGTCTTTTTCTGCCGTCAGACTTCTATGTTTCTATGATAGTCATGGTCTTCCTATGATGTCCATTTTCCCTTCTGATTTTCCTTGAAGGGCTGACAATTGTAGCATTAAAATAACAATGTCCAGGTAATGGAAGAGATTATAAACAAGTTATAAACTAATATATATGAGGGAACGATTTTATTGCCTTTGGATACAAAGGGAATTTGAAAGTCTTAAATCAACATTAGTTCTCTTAAAAGTCTGTGGACACCCCATAGAACTAAGTTAAATTACCTCCTACTTTAATTCACTTTATGTCATTCAAAATTAATTTAGAAATTAAGATACAACACAATAAATCATTTTTTCATATGAAGAATGAACTTTGTCCTGTAATCTACAAATAACAAGAATATGAAAATACATAGAAAGTTCCTTGCCATTAAAACTAAGGGAACTTTTAATTATAACGTGATACTTTTTGAAATCTAAAGTACACATGCTATGCAATTACCATTAAACAATCTACTTTCTGAAGTAGGTTAGTTTATGCATTTCTGAAGAAATCTTATTAATGAACCTGAGTACACAGGAAGATTTTAAGGATTGCAAGTTCTACAGATTTTTCTATGTACTCAGTAAAATAAACGAACAGGCGTGCCATCTGTAATAATGTTTTATTGCACTGAAATTTCATTGCATTTCTCACTGTTCAGAAATACATATTCCCTGTGAAGAATTGGAAGATAATGAAGAAACGTGAAACTAAATTCCAATCAACACACATATTTTTCATATTTTAATGATATATCATGAAATACCAGAGATATTTTTTAAAAGCTAGTTGGAATTTTAGGTACAGTTTCTCTTAGAGTTTTGTTTGTTCAACATTAGGAATTGTCTTATTTGCATCCAATCTTTCTTCTCTGATGAAATTCAATTTTCCACAAGATTCCCAAATAGTTTCCAATGCAGGTACTTATCAGTTCAGGACGTTCTGATTATATTACAAGTATTGGACATATTGCCTTCCACTATCCAATACCAAAAAACCCAGCTTATTTTCTGACCATCATTCCAATTCTAAAAGCTCTCTACTAGCAAAAGCTTTCTTCCTAAATACCAAGGTATGAGGCACAGTGGTACCTCGGTACTCGAACGCTTCCTTCCTCGTACATTTCGGATAACGAACAAAATTTTTGGCAAAAATTTGCTTCGGTATCTGAACAAAAATTCAGATACCAAACAGCCAGAAAAAAATTTGTTTATTATCCGAAATGAGGGGACGGGGTGAGAAGGAATGGGAGTCGGAATCCGACACGCCCATTCTGGCCGCCCACTAAACAGCCTCCCAGTCGTGCTCCAAGCTGAGTATGTGAAATGAGAATGTGAGATGAGAAAGGGAAGCCGCTGATGTTCCCGGCGCTGCTGCTGCTCTAAGGAAAGCCTCTGCTGCCGTCGCTACTCTCGGGAAAGAGAAAGTTGGTGTAACTGCTTAAAGTGAAGACGAACCACTGAGGAAAGGAGCCCCCCCGAAACTGACGGTATTGCAGCCGCCCCCCCACTCCCTACAGCTTGGAGTGGAAGGGTGTAGGAAGGGTGGGGACGGCTCAATACCGTCAGTTTCGGGGGGGGGCTCCTTTCCTCAGTGGTTCGCCTTCCCTTTAAGCAGCTACACCAACTTTCTTCTTCCTGACGGCGGCAGAGGCTTTCCTTAGAGCAGCAGCAGTGCCGGGAACGTCAACGGCTTCCCTTTCTCATCTCACGTTCCCGGCGCTGCTGCTGCTCTAAGGAAAGCCACGGCCGCCGTCGCTACTGCCGGGAAAGAGAAAGTTGGTGTAACTGCTTAAAGGGAAGAAGACGAACCACTGATGAAAGGAGCCCCCCCCCCGAAACTGCCCCCACCCTTACTACAGCTTGGAGTGCTTAGACCTCATATCTTTATCCCATAGGAAATAAAGGAAATAGGGGCTGGAAACCAATTAAACCCATTTCCATTATTTCCTATGGGATAAATTAATTCGGTACTCGACCAAATCGGTTCTCGACCACACTTCTGGAACGAATTGTGGTTGAGAACTGAGGTACCACTGTATGATTGTTTTCAGAAATAGGAAATTGAAAACTTATTTATAAAATGTACTTTATTCACATTTTTTAATCAAAAAGGAAAAACAGATACACTGTTTTATTTTGAGAGCTATCATAGTGTATTAGTTAAAGTACGTTTCCGAAGTTGTTCAACGTACTCCTTAGCTTGATCAAATCCAGTCTTTACAGGTGTTGGAGGTGGAGGTGGTCCTTCAACTAATCTCACAAAGTAATGACATTTGACTTTGTCCATAATCCCAAAACAGCCTTTGCCATGGTAGCGGATTCTTTTTAGATAATGTCCTTTTCCAGAAAATGATTGAGCTAGAAAATATCAAAGGAAAAACCTGGTTACAACAGAGATCCAAAGAAGCACTCAGTAGAACAGTCAGTTCAACAGTTCATAATTATCTGTTTAATGCATCTCAAAGAAAACAGAAAATGTTCAGACTTCTAGAAGGATAATCAAGCCAACTGAATAACAAGAATGGATGAATACAGGTGGCCCTCGACTTATGACCACAATTGAGCCCCAAATGTATGTTGTTAAATGAGACATTTGTTAAGTGAGTGTTGCCCCATTTTACAACCCTTCTTGCTACAGTTGTTGTTAAGTTAGTAACACAATTGTTAAGCTTATCTGACTACCCCATTGACCTTGCTTGTCAGAAGCTTGCAAAATATGATCACGATCCAGGGACATTACAGCGGACATAAATATGAGTCAGTTGCCAAGTGTCTGAGGATGCTGCAATGGTCAAAAGTGTGAAAAACGGTTCTCGGTCACTTTTTTCAATGCTGATGTAACTTCAAACAATCACTAAGTGCACTGTTGTAAGTCAAGGACTACACGTATTCATGTGAAATCTACTAGCCTTCATTCTGAACTAGCAGGGTTTAAATAAATTTATTTATTTATTTATTTATAAATTACATTACATTCTGCTTTTTTTTCTTTTTTAGAAAGTTTCATACAATTATAAAATATTTACCAATGTATAAATTGGATTTAAATTCTACATTGTATTTAGTCACTGCCAGTTCCTGGGCTTCCAGAAGAACCTATTATGAAAAAGGGAAGAAATAATAAAGTCACAGAGATCATGAACATTTTTAATTTAAAAGCTTTAAAGCTCTACAAAGAAAAACAAAGGAATATTTGAGTCTTAGCAAAATGGCCTGCATAATTGAAAATCCTATATTCCTCACAGCAGAAGCTTCTGTAATGAGATTTTTATTCCATGAGCCTTACTGCCAGATCACTGAGCAGAGCATTGCCTTAGTTCATTTTTAGAAGTTCAAATAAGTCCATACCCCAGAGGAGCAGAATCTGGTGGCGTTCTCCAACTTGAGGATATGTAGGTATGTATATTCAGTTAGGTTGGCAGGAGCTGGGGCAAGTAACAAGAGCTCACTCCATCGCATGGCACTCTGGTCTTGAACCCAGACTGTGAGCTTTCCAGCTGATAGGTTCAGCATTTTAACCACTGAGCCTAGCAATTCAAAAGCATGCAAATGCAAGTAGATAAATAGATACCACTGCAGTGGAAATATTACTGCATTCTGTATTTTCTTGCTGGCCACATGATGACAGAAGCATCTTTCCAACAATGCAGGTTCCCTTAGATGAGAATCAGAAATAAACACTGTCCCCTTGAGTTGGTCATGACTGGACAGGGGAAACCTTTAAACCCTTTTTTTCATGTTCACCTACAACTTATATCATCCAGCCCCAACATCCTTAAGATGGTGGGTCCTCCAACAATATTGTGCAGGCCTTCCTGAATGCCTAATATTTCGGGATTATTCTATTCATTATACTAGTTTGTTGACATAATTTGAACTCTTCAAAAGTAAGAAAAATTTAAATATTTTTCAAACAGACTATATTTCTATTTAATTTCACCCTTTTATACGGGCATATCTGCCATACAATTCATGCAGAACTGCATGGTTATCCCAATTCCTTCAGAGATTACCTAAACAGCACAATCATATTTTCTCCTCTTTAATTCCATGTCTTCATGAAACACTTTTGTGTGCATAAAACTGTGGCTATCTAGAATCTTTGTTTATTCAGAGCACTTTGTTTATACAGAGCACTGAGCACTAACCATGCAAACTGAACAAATTGTGGTGTATTCACAATTATGGTGTATTCACTAGCTGTACCTAAGAAAACTAAGTTAATGAATATGCTATAATAGTTCCAAAGCAACACACTATGGCTAAAGTCATTCAAAACTCTATGCCAGAACTAAGCAAAACACACTTTAGCTCCGCATGTTTTATGAATCCACCCTATAGTTGTATTCACTTTTCCTTTCTCCATTCCACTTTTATAAAGTTCGCCATCACTGCTCTATAACATCTCAGATATTACATGAGTCCTCAGAGAGGGGCGGCATATAAATCTAATAAATAAATAATAGTAATTATAATTAAGAATCACAATTTTTTCCCAAGATTCATTTCTATTTTACTTGTTTCCCTTTTCTGTCAAAACATATCAGCCATATTTTTTTTCTAATCCATTACTCTTTAGCAAACTTTCTTTAACTTTCTAGTATCAGCATTTTTAACTATTCTGCTTTCTAATAATTCCCTGCTTTCACCTATCTAAGTATCAAGTTTAAACACAGGCAAATGGTCACATTTTCCAAAGTACAAAACTCTGTTTAGAAATTAGAGATCTTCATAGTATACAGATAAAATACCTGCATATATTGGGTAATAAGTTTCAGAAAATCTCTCAAATAAATGGCTTTAACCAAAATTGGAAAGAAACACACTTTGAAGAAAAATTTAAGATACCTCTTTGATTATTTTTGCACCCTTTTTATCATTGAATTCCATCTGAGCCAGTGCCTCATCAATGGTCATTCCCCGTATCTGAAATGGAAGGAAATAAGATTTTGTACAAAAAGAGTCTCAACGGATTTCAGTGACAAAACATATTTTGACATAAAAGGGCAATGCAAGTAGTCCTCACTTACCAATGGCAAGTGAGAATGGCAATTGTCTCTAAACAGCAGTCATAAAGTCACATGACCATGTCCAACTTTTGACATTAGTTCCAACTAGTTGTTAGGCAAATTATTGCACTTGTTAAGTGTGATGCCACCATGAAGCCTGCTGTGAAAGTCATTAATGGCAATCACATGACTGCAGGACACTGTGATCAAAATAAAATGTGCACTAGTTGCCAAGCACCCGAATCATGATCAGGTGACCATGGGGACACTGACCAGTGCAAGTTCAAGAATCAGTCATAAGTCTTCTTTTTCAGCAGTTGTAACTTCAAATAGTCATTGAATGAACAATCAATCAAAAAGGATTACTTGTATCACATTGGTTTTTATTTACTGCTTTGAAGTTTGAGTAAAACATTGAAGTAGCATAACTATAAACTAACTATAAACCAAAACTGATGAACTAGGAAACATCAGGAACATATAAAAATCTAAGAAATCTGCCAAAAAACACCTTAAGAAATCTACCAAAGAAAGCTCTTACCAATTTGGCCAGGTACCACATCTTATCCTTGTCGTATTTGACATCTCTTCGACTGTGGTACACTTCCTTTAAAAAATAAGTGTTTATTAAAAAAATAAATAGTTGATGTAAAATGGTTATAGCAATTTATCCCTAAATGAATGGGTCCATAGTTGAGCACAGAAGAGACAGAGCCAAGATCCTTCAAGACTCAAAACCCAAATGTGTCTTTTTTTGAATCAAATTGTTTTAAATAGTACATATCAGTAACAAACTACAGCTCTAGAGCACCCTATAACAGTGATGGCGAACCTGTGGCACGGGGAGCCATATCTGCTGGCATGCGAGCCGTTACCCTAGTTCAGCTCCAATGTGCATGTGCATGCTTGCCAGCTGATTTTCGGCTCATCTGGAGGCTCTGGGAAGGCATTTTTGGCTTCTGGAGAGTCTAGGGGGGTGGAGAAGGGCATTTTTGCCCTCCCCAGGCTCCAGAGAAGCCTCTGGAGCCTGGAGAGGGTGAAAAACAGTCCTACTAAGCCCACCAGAGGTTGAGAAATGGGCTGTTTCAGGCCTCCAGAGGGCCTCTGGGGAGTGGGGGAGGCCATTTTTGCCGGCCCCAGGCATTGAATTATGGGTGTGGGCACTCACGCATGCGCGACAGCACACACACACACACTTTCAGCACCCGAGGAAGAAAAGGTTCGCCATCACTGCCCTATAGCGGATACTACAAATGGCTGCTTTTGATTATAGTTTTTTTAAAAAAAACCAAACGCCAGTTGAATCTCATGAGATTTCTAGGCAAGATTGCTGAAATCTCTGAGAAGTGACTAGGCAATCATCTGAGATCACAGGCTGATCAGTTTTATACACTGTTTCTCCTAACTGAATACTAGCTATCTAGAAAAAGTTGTCAGATATCTTAAGAAAATCCTGACATTGTGGCTGATATTATTTTATATAAACTCTTAACATAGTACAGTATACTGAAGCAGTTACATTTTAACACCGTTTTATAGGAGATATGGGAATTAACAGCCCATGACCAGAGTCCATTCAACTATGATATTGACATTCTTCTCTATTACCATTATGTCTTCCATCTGACTTTACTTTTCCCTTCTAGGTATTTTCAGTTGATCGCTAGAAGAGAAAGGCCCAGTTACTAATGAAATAAAATGCATTATCTTAAAGTGTGGACCTTCCCAAAAATGAAGGCTTTTGACCTGCTGCAGCGATGACACAACCAGAATTGTTCTGAAAGAAGACATGGCACCCTATCTCACCCCAGATGCCAAAGAGCTGAAAGGAGCGAATATACACTGAAGGCAAATCATGTCAGACTAATCTCATTGATTTCTTTGACTATGTCACAAAGGTTTTGGATCAAGGTGGTGCCGTGGATATTGCCTATCTGGACTTCAGCAAAGCCTTTGATACGGTTCCACATAAAGAGCTGATAGATAAATTAGTGAAGATTGGACTTAATCCCTGGATAGTTCAGTGGATTTCAAGCTGGCTGAAGCATAGACATCAGAGAGTTATTGTTAATGGCGAGTATTCGGAGCAGAGACAGGTTACAAGCGGTGTGCCACAAGGGTCTGTTCTGGGTCCTATTCTTTTTAATATGTTTGTGAGTGACATAGGGGAAGGTCTGGTAGGGAAGGTTTGCCTATTTGCCAATGACTCTAAAGTGTGCAATAGGGTTGATATTCCTGGAGGGGTCTGTAATATGGTAAATGATTTAGCTTTACTAGATAAATGGTCAAAGCAATGGAAACTGCAGTTTAATGTTTCCAAATGTAAAATAATGCACTTGGGGAAAAGGAATCCTCAATCTGAGTATTGCATTGGCAGTTCTGTGTTAGCAAAAACTTCAGAAGAGAAGGATTTAGGGGTAGTGATTTCTGACAGTCTCAAAATGGGTGAGCAGTGTGGTCAGGCAGCAGGAAAAGCAAGTAGGATGCTTGGCTGCATAGCTAGAGGTATAACAAGCAGGAAGAGGGAGATTGTGATCCCCTTATATAGAGCGCTGGTGAGACCACATTTGGAATACTGTGTTCAGTTCTGGAGACCTCACCTACAAAAAGATATTGACAAAATTGAACGGGTCCAAAGACGGGCTACAAGAATGGTGGAAGGTCTTAAGCATAAAACGTATCAGGAAAGACTTAATGAACTCAATCTGTATAGTCTGGAGGACAGAAGGAAAAGGGGGGACATGATCGAAACATTTAAATATGTTAAAGGGTTAAATAAGGTTCAGGAGGGAAGTGTTTTTAATAGGAAAGTGAACATAAGAACAAGGGGACACAATCTGAAGTTAGTTGGGGGAAAGATCAAAAGCAACGTGAGGAAATATTATTTCACTGAAAGAGTAGTAGATCCTTGGAACAAACTTCCAGCAGACGTGGTTGGTAAATCCACAGTAACTGAATTTAAACATGCCTGGGATAAACATATATCCATTGTAAGATAAAATACAGGAAATAGTATAAGGGCAGACTAGATGGACCATGAGGTCTTTTTCTGCCGTCAGTCTTCTATGTTTCTATGTTTCTACACTGCTCAAAAAAAATAAAGGGAACACTCAAATAACACATCCTAGATATGAATGAATGAAATATTCTCACTGAATACTTTGTTTTGTACAAAGTTGAATGTGTTGACAACAAAATAAAATTGATTGTCAATCAGTGTTGCTTCCTAAGTGGACAGTTTGATTTCACAGAAGTTTGATTTACTTGGAGTTATATTCTGTTGTTTAAGTGTTCCCTTTATTTTTTTGAGCAGTATATTTTAGGCCTATGGATTTAATTCAAATGAGATTGAGATGCTATAAAATGCTAAACATTTATTTCTTTACATTTATTATAACTGATGTATTCCAACAAATATATGGACCACATCCATCATAAATACAGCACCAAGATCATATCATTTAATGCCATTGTCATACCGACCGCCATCTATGCCAGTGAAACCTGGAAATCTACAACAATTATTGATAAGATCAACATCTTCCAACAATATTGCCCCAGAAGGGACCATGTCACAAATGAGATTTTCTTATAAAGAATTCCTGAAGACACTCTGAGATGGTGACAGAATGAAGAATGGGCTTTGAAGAATGTGGAGACTGTAGCTACAGACTGAGAACTGTGGGGTATACATGTAGCCCAGTGTTTCTAAATTATTTTATGTTACACACCCACACACACACACCAGGAAAAAGTAAACATTTCACGTGCCCCCAATTCTCTGCCAGGACGATTGTTTGCAATATTTGGCACATTTTTGCTGAAAAAAAATATCAGCGTGATTGGAGTGTAATGTGTTTAAGTGACATCTTAGATATGACAATGCGTATGTACCCAAAGCGCTACATAAGCTTTGTCATATTTCCTTGTCTTAGCTTACGGGTGATTTATGTTTGCCTTATTATCTCCGTCTCTCTCCTCCTTTCTTTTCATCCCTGTTAACTATTTTTCCATGGTGTCTCTTAAATGTTTGCTATCTGCACTTCATATCTCCTGCTCTGTGGTGCGTGCTATTGTTCAGTGCAAAAAAACCCCTACTCCCTGCGGCAAAAAAAAGCACGTACCCTGGGGTCATGCATCCCCCCTTGGCATCACTCCACACACACCCTCCTCCCCAAAGGAGCCTGCCTCACTATTTGAGAAGCACTGTAGCCCAATGTTTAGCACAGTACATGATGATAATTATAACTGCCAACTCCAACGCAGATCTCAAAAACTACTCCTCATAAAATTAGGACTTACTGCTGGTCTTCGAGGCTCATCTGGCCCTTGTGGAGGATAGGTGATGTTGTTCTTTTCTTCCCACCTTTTACTGTATCCGAAAGATCTGCATATATTTGATAGAAGAGGGATGCTGGAAGATGCCAGGATCCTACAAAACAGTTTTTGTCATTTTACATAAGCTAAATCCTATCACTGGTTGCAATATAAAAGGAGAATATTTGTAGCTCAGGGTTGAAATGAAGGCTCCTTGATGTCTCTGAGCTTGGTTGCTTTCTTGCAGGATTTTCATTAGCCACTGGTGATGTTATCTATTTCAGTGTTTCCCAACCTTGGCAACTTGAAGATATTTGGACTTCAATTCCAAGAATTCCCCAGCCAGCAAATGCTGGCTGGGGAATTCTGGGAGTTGAAGTCCAGATATCTTCAAGTTGCCAAGGTTGGGAAACACTGATCTTCTTAGATAATGAAGCATCTGCAAAAAAACAACCAAACTCAGAGAGCACCAAGAACCCCTCACTGATGGCAACAATAATTATGATACTGAATGCTAAATTCATCCCAAATGAACTATATTTATTCTAATTCTGTAACCTAGTACCCGATAGAATACTTATTTTAGGCCAACATCCTCATCTGCACTGCAAGATAATATATCCACAAATATAGCTATTTATTAATATCTTGCATTTATGTATTATTTAAAGATATGGAATCAACAAACATAATTCATTTGGACAAAGTGAAATAGATATATTGAAGCTTAACTACTGTTAAAATATAGGGTTTTCAGTGACAGCTGTCACTTTCACCATTTAAAAAATAGCTTACTGTAGATCAGAAAGGGATCCATAGAAACCAATGTAGCTTTGGATATTGTATTAAGCAACCTTTTAACTTTTTTTTCAAACAACCAATAACCATTTGACTCATATTTACGTTATACCATAAAACATGGTTTAAAATTGCACTGACTGAATTGATATATAATATCGTGTTTACCCGAAAATAAGATCCTGTCTTATATTTTTTTGAACTCTGAAATAAGTGCTTGGCCTTATTGCCATGCACTCAAAAGCCCAATTGGGCTCATTATCAGGGGATGTCTTATTTCGTGGGGCAACAGGGTAGCAAGCAAAAATCAAAACATTTGACTTACTACAATGAGTGACTCTAACCAATGAGATGATTATTGCTTTTACTTTTATCAGTCATTCTTGGATTCGCTCCTCATTTTATATTATTTTATATCATTTTACATTATATTTCCTCCATACAGTTTTCAGTTTCTTCTTTTCAACTGTGTGGGGTTGGCCACCCAGTTTTTAATCCTTATATTCACTCATACATTTATATCACATACGCACACCTTAGGAATATTTCATCATGCATAAATTTCTTTAGCGAACACTTGATATTTATGTGACAAAAACAGACAAAAATACTAAATGTATTATTTTAAATAAAGGAACTCATCCTTACAATTCTTTAATAATTTGAATGTGAAATTACATTAGGACATATCTAGTGCTCTTGAAATCTCTTTGAAATACTATATGGTAGTACTTGATTCCAATTATTTGAAAAGTAGAGTATCACAGAGCTACTGAATTTTTTTTCACATTCATAAGAAGCATCAGCTGGCTACTGTCTAAGAAAAGTAAATCCTAAACCTCTTAAGTTCTAGAATTTCTGTTATGTATCTTTATATCTTCTCTACTGGCTCTATATCAAATCTTAAATTTCACGGAAAGAAAGTTTTTCTTCATTAACCTATTCTGTAAAGCAAATACTTTATGCTTTAAAGGGTGTTCCAGTGCCATCTAGTGATCATATATATAAGATTTAATACTATCAGAGAATGTGAGATCACTCAAAAGCTAATCAATTTGAATTAACATCTATTCATTCAGCTACTCTTCAAAGTTACCAAAAGCACTGAAAAAATGAGTTTGTGACCAGTTCTTGTACAACTGTTGCGGCACCCCCACAGTCACTAAACATTTGGGGCAGCCTGCATTTACAACTGCCTGTCTGCAGCCATGTCTCTGGTTGACTATGTTGTGCCTTCACCTGCCTTCTTTCTGCTGGGCTCACCATCCTGGCCACAAGCAGGAGAGCAGTTGCTAGTGATTGACAAAAGCAATTGAATTTGGAAGATATATTTGTTGCCTCAGTTAAAACTAATGAGCTGTCTGGCTCCATAAATATTGTTTCCTATTGCTCCATTTCTAAAGATTTGGGGTTATATACTTTGGAATTAAAAAATTGAAAATGGTTTTAATACTGAAATCCGAAAGGTTTTTTTTTTTTAAGGATAAGGATGACAGACAAAAAGGTAGAAAAAATATGGGACTTTGTGTTTGTGACCATGGCAGTGAGGTTGTTACAGGCCCAAAGACAGAAAGAAGAATATACCTACAATGGAAGAATGAATTTGTGAATTAATGGCAAATTAATAAAATGGCAAAATTGACAAAATTGTACTTACAGACTTTAATTTGATTAAATTTCATCTGACCTGGAGGCCACAGATACATTTCTTATAGAATAAAGAGAAGAATCATATTTGATTTTGGAATTAGAAGGTTAGATTGGATTTGACCCTAGGGTTTTTTTAAATATAAGCCTATTTGCATTTGGTAACTTATTATCTTTTTAGATGAAATTAAGAGAACATTTTAGAAATGCTGGTTTTAGTAAGTTAATTATTAGTAATACAATACAGTGTTTACCTTGCTATATTTGTTATATGCATTTTTGGCACCACTAGCGTGTTTGGCCATTTTCTGTTATATTAGTTTATATTTTAATGTCTGATGTTGAAACTTAATAAAGATATTACAAAAAAGAGAAACTTATTATCACTGACACTGGTTCCAAACAGGGATTTTTATTGTAAATGAAATGGATGATGGGAACAAAGAATCATGGTTTTTCTACTACCGTTGCTTCAGGAAGGTAGAATTCAAGAAAAATATTTCTGATTAATAATATAGTGCAATGATGGCGAACCTAAGGCACGGATGCCACTGGTGGCATGCAGGGCCATATCTGCTGGCACAGGAGCCGTTGCCCTAGCTTAGCTCCAGCACACATGCCAGCTGATTTTCCACTCATACGGAGGCTCTAAGAGGGCATTTTCAGCTTCTGGAGGGCCTCCTGGGGAATGGGGGAGAGCATCTTTGCCCTCCCCAGGCTGCAGGGAAGCCTCTGGAGCTCGGAGAGGGTGAAAAATGGGACTACTGGGCCCACCAGAAGTTAGGAAATGAGTTGTTTCTGGCCTACAGAGGGCCTCGGGGGAGCAGGGAGGCAATTTTCGCCCTCCCCCAGGCATTGAATTATGGCTGCGGCCTGTGGGCACTCACACTGGCGCGGTAGTGTGTGCACACACATTTTTGGCACCCAACGAAAAAAAAGTTCATCATCACTGATATAGTGGGTTGTTGCAATTTGAAAACTGTGGTGCAATATGCCATGTTTACAAAATACAGTTCTATTTATGAATTTTTTAGAAATGTATTGTCATTTTTATTAAATTTAATCCACGCTAATCTGAAAGCAAGGACAAACAGGAGATTGAACATAACCTATTTTAATTCATTTGTTCATATGATTTCAATTCGTGATTTGAAAATGCACGGAGTTATGCATCACTCTTCATCATTCTTGGTTACAAGGAGTTTTATAGCTTCTTAAAGGATATGAAATGTATTATAATAACCATTGGAAATACTAGTTCAATATGCTGTGTTGCACTATGACCGCGATGGTGAATCTGTGGCACGCAGAGCCATATCTGCTGGCATGCAAGCTGTTGCCCTAGCTCAGCTTCAGCACTGGCAGCTGATTTTTCAGATGGTGCAGAGGTTTTGAGAGGGTGTTTTCAACCCTCCCCAAGCTCCAGGGAAGCCTCTGGAGCCTAAGGAGGGCAACAAATGGGCCTACTGGGTCCACTGAAAATCAGGAAATGGGGAGTGGGGAGTGTCGTGTGCGATATGCGTAGGGGAGCACATGGGGGGGCACTGTATTATGGATGTGGGCACATATATGCATGCAAAAGTGCACACACACACACACACTTTCAGCACCTGAGGAAAAAAATGATTCACCATCACTGGACTATGATGTCCAATGCAGCTTAAGGGCATGATGTGGGGGCCATTTGTATTATGCATTTGTATTTCATTTGCAAGTTATAATCCCTTTTGAAAACTTCAGTCGAGACAGATATATAAAGACAAAGCAAATGCTTGGAGGAAAAAATGATAAAAATACAAGTAATATTGAACGGGTTAATTTCATCAAAATTGAAATAAATGATAAATCACAGCTACTTTTCTCAAGACAGTATTATTGGGAAAAACACTGAAAAACTCTAGAGGGAGAAACAAATAAGGGGGAAAGGCAAGAATAGATCCTCCTAGCAGTATCTTATTCCCAACAGATTCATCAGATTGCTTTTTTTTGGGGGGGCGGGGAGGTCATCTGGTCAATAACAGATTCATCTCGAAATTAATACAGCACTGCTAAGAGAGAACAAGTCGAACCCTAAACAACTGTTTTCTCATATTGTAATTTTGTCCGTTGATGCATTTCTTAACTTCGGCGAACTTCAGGTAGCAAAGCTCACCTGCCGGCCGGAGGACAACCCCCAAGGCTCCACGCGCGGGCAATCCCTGCAAAAGAGAGAAAGAAGATGTCGGTCGTGGTATCCCCCAGCACCTCCCCTTCGCAAGCCACTCGCCCCGCAAAGCTCACCACGGAGCATCCCCGGCAGCGCCATGTCCCCAGCCCCGCAGTCAAGAGCCGACCGACAGACAGACCACCTTTACGGCAGAAGCCGGAAGATTGACCTAACAGCATCTACCGTGCGGCGCTTTTCTTTGCGACAGCACGTGAGGGAGGTTTAGAGCGGACTTTACGGCAGTGCGTGGTAACAGCTGCCGGGAGCCTCCTGGAAGCGCAACGTGACCGCCAGACGTTTCCTCGGCACTTGAGCTATGGCAGCGGCGGCGTTGGGCGCTGGAGCCGCCGAGCGCGTGCTGCCGGCTTCCCCTAACTGGTACTGCAGCCGGTGCAGCGACGCTTCACAGGACGGGTATCTCTTCGGCTTCGCGGCTCGTCACAGCGTGTGTCTCCTGGAGGTCTGCCCTACCGCTCCCACCTTTTATGGTAGGTGGCCCCGGGTTGGGAGTCAGCGGTAGAGGTCCTCCTCCATCAGCTCCCGCGGTGATGCCTTAAACCACGCTTGCCTTAAACCACGGTGGTGCCTTTAAACCGGGGGTCTGCAACCTTGGCAGCTTTAAGCCTGGCGGACTTCAACTCCCAGAATTCCCCAGCCAGCTTTGCCAAGTTGCCAAGGTTGGAGACACCTTCCTTAAACCGCCAGGTGTCTCGAGGGAAGAACAGCAAGTTCTCGCTTCCCGGCTTAAAAGCCAAAATAAAATAGTCCCTTATGGAGACCCTTATGAAAGCCAGCCTTCTGGGAGTTATAGTTCCGGTGTACTCTTATTTTGGAGTATAAGACGAACCTAGATTTTAGAGGTGGAAAACAAGCAAAAAATTATTCTGAACCAAATGGTGTAGTAATATATTATTTAATAAAATACCAGTGTAGCAGAATACTTTTTACAAACATGTACACTTTGTATAATCTTCACACTTGCCAGCTTTAAGACTAGTGGACTTCAACTCTCAGAATTCCTCCTCCAGTCATGCTAGATGTGGTAATTAGAAGGCAAAACAACCTGGTTAAGGTCTGGGAAGCCTGCAGGGAGCTCCTGGGGGATGGGAAAAATGCCCCAATTTTTGTGAAAAATGGCTCATTTTTTTCAAAAACGGGCAGTTTTGCCATTCCCCAAGAGCTTTCTGCAGGTGGGAGGACAGCAAAAAATGGCTGCATTCAGGACATTTCCACCCTCTTTTTGGGGGGTGGGGGGAGTTGTGTCTTATACTCTGAAAAATATAGTACATCTTACTTCCCATGCTACTAAATTTAGCTATAGGGTTGTTGCCGTTACCTATAAGGTTAGGTATAGAGAGAGGGTATGTAAATTGGTCCATTTTGCAAACTGACTCAGTATAATTAAATACCTGTTAATCACACTTACATGAAGTGTACGAAGGAGCAATGCATTACTTATATTTGGCGAAGGGAGTATATTTTTTAAAATTTGGGAAACACTAAGCAAATGCATGTGAAATACAGTATCCTTATTAATGAGCAGTAGGTTTTGCTCTAACTTCTTGTCTATTTTGATTTGAATCCAGAGTTCTATCTATGTCCAAAGATCCACTTCTTATTTCCCTTACCAAATAGAATGAGTTGGATGGCCATAATAGAAAGAGTTTTTATCATTTGTGCCACTTCACTTGCAGAATGTCTTGCCCCAAAAGGCTGACCCTTGTCAAATTAAGACAGTCTCCCTATCCCATCCATTGTGGACATGTTGCTGTTTACTTTTGTACCTTTAAATGTGTTTACAATATTATGTTGAGCCGATGTCTTAAAATAATTTGAATCCAAATCCTAAAAAGATTCATTGTGAGTGGGCAAAATTGCAACATTGTGAATTACTTTAGATAGGAATTAGGGACATTAATTCGGGTACAATTGTTCAAAATAATAGTTGATCTATTTTTCACTGTAGGGGAATTAATAGGCCACACTGAAAGAGTTTCTGGTTTCACATTCTGCCCCTACCCTGGGCAAAACTACTATTGTGCCAGCAGTTCTGATGATGGAGTTGTGAAAATTTGGAATGCCCAAACATTGACTCTCATGATGGAACATACTCTACATCAGGTAAAATGCATGTGGAAATGGTAGTTCTTGATCATTAGTTGGATTATGGTACATCTTATGTATTAGGGTTTGTTATTATTAGGGTTTGAGTTGGCTAATTGCTACACCTGGCTCTGTTCTGCAGAGTGGGAGGATGAAGATTGCTGATTGGTCAGCCTAGCCAGCAACCCTGTATTTAAAGAGAGATTTGGCGGGCTTGTTTTAAGCTGGTCACATTTTACTGAATAAAGAGCTGTTTTGAGTCACTTCACTGCTTTCAGTCCCAGGACCCAACTGTACACATTTTGCTATATTCTGGAGCAACTTTTCATAAACTGTAGGCTTGAGTTTGCCAAATATCATTCTTTGTTACAAGGAACATGCAATTAAATATTTATCAAGATTTGCACAGTGAATATATTTGTACGGTGAATGACAGGCTGTGAGATAGTATGAAAAAATATTGTCATGCAGTCTGTTTATTTTATTTAATCCTGCTACTTGACATTTTTCTCCTTTCTAATTTTTATATATCTTGGGTGCATGATAATGAAGTTATATATTCCATATGAAAGCTTTTATTTGATATCAGTAACAATGATAATTCTAATATCTTAAGAGTAAATGAAGGGGAAAATATTTTTTAATTTCTTTCAGTAAAGTATTCCTGAATTATTTTGCACTCTAGTCAATAGCTGGTTATTACTTGAAGAAAGAAAGAAACAGAGATCATTGTCTCAGTTTCCACCTTGGAAGAGATATGAGACAGATTCATCTCCGTATGTTATTGGCCTTTGGTTGTTAACAAGTGCACATTAGACTCTGAAAATAACTCAGAGATAGTTGCAAATTCTGGCTTTTAATATTTGAATGTCGTACAAAAGCTCAAAAATGTCAACATTTAATTTTCCTTTTAACTGTGCTATTTTTTTTTTTTAATCTAGAGTACAATTTCTGCATTGCACTGGTCACCTAGAGCAAAAGATCTAATTGTATCAGGTGATGAGAAGGGCATAGTGATTTGTTACTGGCATAATCGAAATGACAGTCAGCATTTTTTTCCGGAACCTAGAACTATATTCTGTCTCACTTGTTCTCCTCACCATGAAAATCTGATAGCTATTGGGTAAGGACCAAATGTTTATACATTTGACATATTTTATAATTCCATATACTTACATGAGTAAGGAACAAAACACCCAGCATTGCCGTACTTGCCCTTTAAGGCTCTCCATATTTTGCAAAGATAAAAATTGGAACAGTCAAATTGTTGCAGGTTTCAGTTGATTCAATTGCACGCATCTTTGTTAATTTGGTTAAACTGAAAAATACTCTTTGCTGTTGAGATTCATTAATTTCATGCAAAAACAATGAACTATTATGAAATAATAGTTATGGGGGGAAAGTTATCATTTTTGAATTGTTTACAATTCATATGGGCTGAAATCTCACTGATTTCTCCCACTTATTATTTCGTGTAAGCACTTCCATCCTAAGATTTATGTTTACCACTCTGTTTTACAAACAACAAAGATTATGTTAAAAGTATGAATGGGCTGCATTTAGTATTGTGATTAATCATTGAACATGACTTATTAGCTAAGAGATTAAATATTTCTGGCTCAATATAAATCTTTTTTATCTCAAGCTATAAGGATGGGATTGTGATTGTTGTGGACATCAGCAAAAAGGGAGAGATTGTTCATCGCCTAAGAGGTCATGATGATGAAATACATTCTTTGGCATGGTGCCCTGTGCTTGGAGAAGATGCTCTATTCAGTAAACAAGATTTCCAAGGTATATATACAAAAAATATGTATTGCAATAAAAAAGCAATGTGAATCTTATAATAATAATACAGTTTATACGTGGAATGTTTGTGTGTGTGTTTGCTTTTAATAATGGGGGTTTTAGTGTTTTTTAAATTATTAGATTTGTTTTTTACATTGTTCTTGTTATTGTTGTGAGCCGCCCCGAGTCTACGGAGAGGGGCGGCATACAAATCTAATAAATAAAATAAAATAAATAGCTTTTATTGTGGAATCCAAAATTACAATATTATTTTTAACTGATTTCTGGACACTTTCAGAAGAAGATGCCATTACAGGAATTATAACAGAAGAAGCAAGTATAGAAAAAGGCTATTATTTGGCCTCAGGAAGCAAAGATCAAAGCATTCGTGTATGGAACTGTAATACAAATAGAGGTAAGTTTGGAGGAATTATATTTTGACAACACAGTATGATATTATTTCCTCTGTTTTCTCTTCGCAACGTTAAATGTTTATCAGTTACATGTTAAAAAAGGAATTATAATAATAATTTGAAAAAGGGAGCTGCCTCCTCAAATGTCATTTAACATAACATCCAATTCTGAATTATGTGATCTTAAATGTGTTGAAAGGACACATAGTCTTTCTTTATAATAAAGCCAACAATGATAATTGCTAAAGCTGTTTAGATTCCCTTGGTTTCTGTACTCTGACTAGGCAAGTCTTGTTGAAATGAGGCTCGGGTTTAGCTGGGTTGAGTTTCAGCATACAGGTATAATTCCTGAGAAATAATAAAGGGTCCTTTAGACTATGACCTTGGCCATTCTGCTTGTAAATGGCCTCTGGCGGAGCCATAATGGGAATGTTGGAATTGTCCTGGTTCTTGATCTCTCAGCGATGCCATTGATCATCATTATGGATTGACTAGAGCAATTGAGGGCACTGTTTTCCTTTCTCTGTGTGTGATTCCAGTCAGTATGATGAGTAAGAGTTTGAAACCTGGGTGCCTTACTTGGGAGATGCCTTAAAGCATGATACTCCTGTTTAACATCTACATGAAACTGCCAAAATAACTATGTTGTCATTTAGCGTCTAGTACTAACAGATAACCAGTTGCCTTCTTATGCATTTCAAGATGCTGATTAGCTATAAAGCTTTTCATGGCCCATGGCCCAGTTACCTGATAGATCCCCTACATCCTATTGCAGTGATGGCAAACCTTTTTTCCTCAGGTACCAAAAGTGTATGTGTGTGTGCTATCATGCATGTGCAAGTGCCCACACCCATAATTCAATGCTTGGGTGAAAATGGCCTCCCCCACAGCCCAGAGGCCCTTTGGAGGCCGGAAATGGCCTGTTTCCCAATGTCTGGTGGGCCTAGTAGGCCCATTTTAAACCCTCCCCAAGCTCCAGAGGCTTCCCTGGAGCCTGGGGAGGGCAAAAATGCCTTCCACTGCCCCCCCCCAGAAGCAGAAAATGGCCTCCCAGAGCCTCCCCGCAAGCCAAAAATCAGCTGGCCAGTGCACACATGCACACTGGAGCTGAACTAGGGCAATGGCCACGTGCCAGCATATATGGATCCACGTGCCATATGTCTTATTGTCTCACATCATGTCTTAGTGTTTTTGCCCATTTCGTGTAAGCAGGTCCAACAGGCACATTCCAGGTCACATAAGTTAAACAATGTAGTCTGCTGCAAGAAGTACACATTTTCTTTCTCTCTTCTCTTGAAGGCCAACACACACACAAGATTTGAAAAATTGACCTTCTGAACATAGTAAATAACTAAATTTCATGTATTCAATCAGAAATAAGACTTATTATGTTCAATAATATTTAGGTATCAGCCTGTATGTTACAGAACATGTGCAAAAGCGATTAAAAAAAATAAATGGAACAATCCCATTTTCATTCTGGAATTTCTCCTTTATTTTGCTGTCAATGTAGGCTTGAAGTCTCTTATTTTTTTTCTTTTTGCTAGTGGTAATGATGTTGAAATTGCCCTTTTTGAAAAGAAGAGGTGGAGGTGTTGAACCAATGGTCAAAGAGCGTATTTGGTTAACACTACACTGGCCCTCAAATCAGCCCACATGCATTCTCTCCAGTTGTTTTGGGTGAGTATTCTCTCAAATGGCTGAGTGAAAGGCAAAAGTATAAGAGAATAAGTTTGGGGGTGATGTTGATTAATTCCTTATCATTATATATTTTCTGTGTTTATTGATACAGATCCAAACTTTTTAAAAATGACCTTTCTTTTTTCTAAGCAATTTGCTTTGTATTTCTAAAAAGCACCCTCTGGATGTGTGAATCCTAGAATCCTGAGGCTTTGGACATATAAGCTCAAATTCTATGAATTGCATCTTCAACATATCTGGAGAGCACTGTTTTGGGGGCATTTGGTATACGTCTCTATACTTGTACACTGCATTTTTTCAAATTCTTTAAACAATGTAGAAAGATTTCCCTGTGAATTATAATGATCATTCTGTAGGTGTGAAATAAAGATTTTTAAATTTCTGTTTTGAAATATAATTTTATTAGACTTCAAAACATTGCAGTTAGTATTTGTTTAAGAATATTTAATATTTTTTGCAATATTAATACTTGGTGTAAAAGATTATGTACTTAAAAACAACCTACTTTATGAATTAACACATTCTTGCTTTCTGCATGTTTACTTTTCATAGTGGTGAACTGCTGAAGTGGGATTTAGCTCAACCTGGGAAGCGGAAATGGGAGCTCCTGGGGACTTCATCTGAAGGACAAAACCATTCTAGAATAGTCTTCAACTTGTGTACTTTGCAAGTAGAAGACAGACAGCTTCTTTTTTCCATTTCAATGGACAGAGATGTAAGAATCATGTGTCGTGCTTGCTTGTTTGTTTTAAAAACTCCTTCAGATGGTTCTGATCTGAAGGTTCCACAAATGTCCCTGCAAAGCTACTATCAATGTTGATCAATCTTTCCTGCTGATTTGGGAATGTGTGAGATTTCTTCCTCTGTTTTTTCCTGATATCATTGCTGATAACTGATCTGCCTAATACAGACAAAATGATCAAATGTTTGTGACGGATTTTTGGTGGCATTTCCATTTGAATTACTATCATTTTTCTTTGTTGCATTACAGTTCACTTTGACTCCTTTTCACAATTTTTGGAAATACACTTCATTTTATTTTGGTCTTCAACATTTAACATCTTAGTTCTCGTGCAGAAGAATACTTTGAATCAAATAGCACATTAGCGTTTTAAATCTTGAATCTAGTCTGGTATCTGTAGAATTTGCAGGATTCTAATGTATTTATCCCCAGAATCTCAGAAGGAATCTACCATATTTTTCGGAGTATAAGATGCACCCCCCCCCCTAAAAGAGGGTGCAAATGTTGGTACATCTTATACACTGAATACAGCCATTTTTGGCCTCCAAAGGCTCTGCCCCTGCATCCTATTTTTTGCAAAAAATGGGGTGGGCAGAGGGTTTGGGAGGCCTGCAGCGTGCTTCTGGGGACTAGTGGAAGGCAAAAACACCCCTGTTTTTGCAAAAAAAAAAGGAGAGGCAAACAAATGGGTCATTTTTTGCAAAAGCAGGAGCGTTTTTTCTTCCCCCCAGCCCCTAGCAGCTCTTTGCAGGCCTCCCAAACCCTCTGCCCATCCCATTTTTTACCAAAAAAGGGTGGAAAATGGGTCTGTTTATGTGAAAAACGCAGTGCACAGAGGGTTTGGGAGGCCTGCAGAGTGCTTTTGGGGGCTGGAGGAAGGCAAAAATGCCCCTGCTTTTGCAAAAAAAAGGGGGCATTTTTGTAAAAAATGGGGCGCACAGAGGATTTGGAAGGCTTGCAGAGTGCTCCCGAGGCCAGGAAGGACAAAACTTTTTTTTCTTACTTACCTCTTTGAAATCTTGGTGTGTATATACACCAGTGCATCTTATGGTCTGAAAAATATGCTGCTAATTTTTAGAGCAGATCAGTGCTTCCCTTCAGAAATTCTTTGGAAAATCTTCATAATTTTCCTACTGAACTTTTCTGTTGCTTTTGATTTGTTTAATTTTTACTGATGTTCCTTTTTTTTTCTTTGTAGGTGAAGTGTTGGGATCTGGCAACTTCAAATTGTTGTTGGACTATGCCTTCTCTTGGAGGGTTTGTTTACAGCCTGGCATTTTCCCCTGTAGATACAGGTTGTCTTGCTATTGGAGTTGGGGACAGCATGGTCCGAGTATGGAATACCATGTCAATTAATAATCATTACGATGTGAAAACTTTCTGGCAGGGCATTAAATCCAAAGTCACAGCTGTAAGTATACTCCTCCTATTTTTCAATATATATATATATATATTATTTTCTCACCAAAAATAATGGTTTCCTATATTGGATATTACTTACGTTTTATGTGCCATGTTTTCCAGAAAATTAAAGACCCCACTTATATTTTTTTTGAACCCTGAAATTAGTGCTTGGCCTTATTGCCATGCACTGAAAAGCCAGATTGGGCTTATTATTAGGGAATGTCTTGTTTTGGGGGAAACAGAGTACTATGAGTGTTAATTTATTACATGTTTATTAAAATGTCAGAAACAATAAATTCACTTAAAATAATTTCATGTCAATTACATTATTTAAACATTAATAATAATAAAGCTTACTGTTTAGATTCTACTAATTAAAATCATTGCTTATGTCATAGCCATTAGATAAGAAAACAATTCTCAGCATAATTGCAGCACAGATGTTAAGATTATGAAAAAACATTAACAAAATCTGCCTTTAAAAGCAACACTAGAAAGTGGTATTTAAAAATGTAATGAACTGCTATAATTAACTTTGATCATGAATCGTTAAGCTTAATAACTTCATTCTATTACTGGCAACTATTACTATGGTACCAGGCTCTAAAAATACTACACCTGCAAATCTGTCTAAAGAGAATGTAGTTCTAATTATTTTAAATTGTTAGGATACATCATGCAAAGCTTTATTAATTTATTTGCTTGTTTGCTTACTTAAAAGTAGCTTCAATCACAGAGAGCATCATGCATTATTAGTTTTCTACTTGTGGTGCTTTCTCCAAGTGGACAAGGCTTATGGAGAATGCTGACAAATGTCCTTTAGTATATATTATATGTTCTGGTGTAGATATACTTTTATATATTTTATATATATTATTTATATTTTTATATTATATATATATTGATACATATAATGTATCAGCTGTGTTAATGTCACAAGTACAACTTGGATACAATTTGCATTGATCCACAATTCTGATTGTAGTGTTGAGATCTTAGTGTGTTTTCTGTTTGCAGCTGGCTTGGCATCCAACTAAGGAAGGCTGCTTAGCTTTTGGAACAGATGATGGAAAAGTTGGGATTTATGATACCTACTCTAACAAGTAAGATATTACTATTTTTGTTCATTAGTAGCTACTTACATATATAATGATGAACTATGATTAACTTTAATTATAGGTTTTTTTAAACAATCAATATATGGCTAGTTCACTATTCAGTAAACCATCACAGATGATAATAGGTAATAAGCCAAAACTGCTGAGATTTTGGCATAGTATGGACTCAACCAAAGGAAGAGTGTTGACCAAAAGAAAGTAACTCTTTGCAAAGATATCAAAATATAACCTTCTATTGTCTTCTAATTAAAAATATATCTTCTAATGGAAGATAACTTTCTATTGCAAGAGTCTTTGACATTATCAGCCTAATTCCATATGTTATTAGGGATAGAGATTTGATAGAACCATAGAATTAACATTTTAGTATTGTTTTTAATGTAATTATTTAAACCAAATCCAAGTTCATTCTAGGAAAATTTTCTGAAATAACTTCTTCAGACCATGTTCCAATTCAAAACCTTTGAGAAATCCAGGTCTTTCTTAGTTCTCTTCATAATTTGGTCTGTTGCTTCACAGAGTTAGTATTACTCCTTAATTATAATGTATTTGTATGTTCATTCTTATCCTTTGAGAAATCAAAGAAGAGGGCAAAATTTATCAAGAGAGGGGATCATTAATATTGTTACTGTTTCTTGTGTTGAGAAAATACAAAGGAAATTGATGCTATTCTTCTCCGTTCAACCAGACATACTTTTAAGGAGTGCAGGAGGATTGTGGAAAATGTTGCTGTTCTAGCTTAAAGGAAATGTTGGACTTTTCCTCATTTCTTTTGATATTTTAAATAATGCCATGGGTGGCTACTTCAGATATTGTCATGTGTTTCTTTAAAGATTATATCATTGTTTTTGGTTTTGTATTTTATCTTTTTATGATAAATAAAAATAAAAAATGATGCCAATTTTGTATATCTTTTCCTGTTAGGCCTCCACAAGTCTCCAGTACATATCATAAGAAAACTGTGTATACATTAGTTTGGGGGCCTCCAGTTCCTCCACTGTCTTTACGTAAGTCATAGAAATTTATTTATGGTTTTTGCATTGACGTTTTACTTAGTCAACATATTGTGATAATGCTCTAGAAATAGCATTATCTTCTGTGGTGGGCATGTTCAAACTACTCTATATTAAGTTTTGAAACTGCTTATAATATATTTTATTTTATTTATTTTTATTTATTTTTTATGCCGCCCTTCTCCTTAGACTCAGTGCAGCTTACAACATGTTAGCAATAGCACTTTTAATAGAGCCAGCATATTGCCCCGACAATCCAGGTCCTCATTTTACCCACCTTGGAAGGATGGAAGGCTGAGTCAACCTTGAACCGGTGATGAGATTTGAACCGCTGACCTGCAGATCTAGCAGTCAGCTTCAGTGGCCTGCAGTACTGCACTCTACCCACTGTGCCACCTCGGCTCATTATAATCATAAAAATCAGGACTACTCAAATTGACCATTGCTCTTTGCAGTAATTTGATTACTTATGTCATCAATCATATGGCATGATAGCGCTTTGATCCAATAAAGGATGAATTATTATATTAAAAGACATATTTAAAATAATTAATTTTAGATTTTTAAAAAATTGGATTGCAGCAAAAGGTGCACATATAAGAAACAATTGTTTTCTTTTTTATTTTAGGGGGAGACGGTGATAGACCTTCCATAACCTTGTATAGCTGCGCAGGAGAAGGAGTTGTTTTCCAACATAATCCTTGGAATCTAAATGGAGAAGCTCATGATATCAACAAACTCATTCGGGAAACAAATTCAATCAAAGTAAGAATTTTGACCTGGGAATGAAAACTGCTTTTTACTTCTCCATCTGCATTATATTTCAAGTAGAAAGAAGTAACATCTGTTTTCAGAATAGTGTTTGGTACATTGACATAGAATGCTTAGTTTTGTGTGAACTGGGCTGTTGGCAATTCATCATCTGTAACAAAATATAAAATCTTAAAACAGGTAGAAACACTGGTATTCAGGCAGTTCACATTGGTTCAGGAGAACCGATACCTAATTTTTTACTGAGTTCAACGAATCAGTTAGACTTATTCTGGAAAATCTGTGTTTTCAAAATGGAGTGTTGGCGGTGGTCTGAAAAATTCAGGTGAAAGGAAACGATGGGATTAAAGTAGAACTGAAGCGAAATAACATAGGCGTTAGTGAGAGAAAGAATTAGTGCAAATAATCAGGATAACAGTGGACATAGGCTATTACTGTACAGCTATGATCTAATAATCATTAGAAGGCAAAAGCAAAACAATTGTGATGAGCAGTTCTGACTTTCATATACTACTCAGAGCCTATAAAAAAGGAGCAGAATAAAAAGTCTAATAAATAAATACCACCTTGAATTTCCCAAGTAATCTTTAAAGCATAAGACACCACTTTGTTTTTTCTGTCATCTTCACTGGAAATCTGTTAGACATTTAAAACTTTTAAACATTTGAAAGTTTCATTCTTCTGTTATAACTTTTAAAGCTTTCCAAGTAGATTGACTAGATCTACTGATTGTGGAACTTTTATTATATTAAATCACTGTTGTAGCAAAATTGTCATCTATTATGCCATTATGTTTCTACCTCTTAATTGTATAAGAAAGTTTAAATGGAACAAATAGCTTTGAGAAAAGCAAGAGATTTGCATTCAGTCACTTCTTTTATTGTATCATACACCATATATCTCTTGTTTAGTTGTCCAGTATTGAAGTGGGAGCAAGGGGTGGAGCCAAAAAGCTATATAGGAAAGTGAACACAAGAACAAGGGGAAACAATCTGAAGTTAATTGGGGGAAAGATCAAAAGCAACATAAGAAAATATTATTTTACTGAAAGAGTAGTAGATCCTTGGAACAAACTTCTAACAGACATGGTTGGTAAATCCACAGTAACTGAATTTAAACATGCCTGGGATAAACATATATCCATTGTAAGATAAAATACAGGAAATAGTATAAGGGCAGACTAGATGGACCATGAGGTCTTTTTCTGCCGTCAGTCTTCTATGTTTCTATATGAAAGCAGTTTCTGATCTCTTGCTGAGATTCCGTTCATCCTCACATTTTTCTATAGATAGCACACTGTCAGTCCTGAATTTTCCTGAATTTTTTCTGGTGGTTTTTGTGATAATTGTATCTATTTTCAGGAAAACATCACAGTTGCCTTATACTGTAAATCTCCTGTATATATGCTAGATTGCCCTTGTTCTTACAATTAATGTATTTGTATTGTTTGATAAAAGATAGATAGATTCTAGATAAATAAGTTGTGATGAGAGATAGATAGATATACTGTACAGTGGTACCTCTACTTAAGAACGCTGGCTCAGAGTCCCTCTTTTTTTTTAAGTCTTAAAGTTTTGGATTTTTTTGATTCCCCTCACCTCACTTTCTTCCTTTGGCAGCGACTGTCCTCCTCCTCTTCTTCCTCCTCCTCCTCCCACCCAAATTCCGAGCTTTTATTTCTTTCCTAATAGGTTTGCACGCATTATTTGCTTTTACATTGATTCCTATGGGAAAAATTGCTTCTACTTAAGAACGTTTCTACTTAAGAACCTGGTCACGGAACGAATTAAGTTCTTCAGTAGAGGTAGCACTGTACTCTAAATAAAGGTTAAAACTCCATAGTCAGATGCTTTTAATTATAATTTTCTGACTGATTTTAGATTTTAGAAAAAAATATGTCTGCCTGTGGACTGAAAAAATACATTTTTTTGCAAAATTTAGGTAAACAGAAATTATATGGTGGGGTTTTTTTTTATTTAGTTATTTTTTAATTATATGCTTTTACTTTGTATAACTTCAGGCAATGTGCATAATGCTTCCACCTCTCAAAACAACAGTCCTATGAAGTATGTTGGGCTAAGAGAGAATGACTGACTCAAAGTCACCAAACCAGTTAGCTAGCCTAAGGAACATTTAAATTGTATGGTCTCCAGGTTTTTAGTCTAATATCTTGACCACTACATATAAAGCTGTTTTTTTTCCTTTGTCTGGTGGCAGCTGCTAGATCAGTTTTTCTCAACTTTGTCAATTTTAATATGTGGGTTGTTGGGGAATTCTGGGAGTTGAAGTTCACATGTCTTAAAGTTGAGAAACGCTGTGTTGGGTTATTGTAAAAATTGATTTCCTCTATTCTCCCTGAAAACCTTCAGCTGACTATTTTTACATTATACATTGAATGGATGACAGTATTATTAAGGCTCTATAAATTTATTTATTTTTTTTGTAGCACAAATTACCAGCCCACACAGAAATCAGCTGGAAACCAGATGGTACTCTCTTGGCTATTGGCAACGAAGATGGGTATGTGTTGAAATTTTAACTTCAATGCTAATTTGCCATTTAGTAGCAGATATAATGGTTGAGAGTCAAGTATATTGATTAGCCTTCCTCGTTTATTTTATTTTATGACAAATAAAATAAAATAACCGTTTATGACCTTTTGAACTCCTTTACTGGGCAACAGAATCAGCATAATTCTTCAGTGATTTTAAAAATATGTAATTACTTAGTACACAGAGACATTTTCCCAATAGATATGAGCAAATAAAGTATGAGCTGAAAAAAATGACATCTCCAGATATTGACTGATTGTGAGGTCATGATGTGTTTTGAGTGCCTAACTATATGCTCTTAACTTATCATTGCTTTAATATATAGTTGACATGGTTAATAATCTATCTGACTTTTTATGTCCTTTTTATGTCTATCTAATACCATTCCATTTTAATATCATGGAATAAATTTTGCCAAATCTTTGAATTCATCAAAATTAATGATTTAAGGCATTCCTACATTCATAAAATTATCATACCATGCATTCATCAAAATTAATGATTTAAGGCATTCCTACATTCATAAAATTATCATACCATGCAAGCAGATATAACACATAAAAAATATGTGCATATATACAAATAGAGATGGCTGTACTATTGTAATGAAGTATTCCAATTTGCAGGATATTCGGAGTGGAATTGTAATGTATGTGAATGAATTGTTTTTGAAGAACAGAGACTGAAGTTCAACTGATACTTCCTTTTTAATCTTGCAGATCAATTGAAATACTTCAAGCTCCTCATTTGAAACTGCTGTGTACCATCCAGCAACATCATAAACTTATCAATGTTATCCGTTGGCATCACGACCATGGGACACAACCAGAACTAAGTTATTTGATAGCTTCTGGCTCAAATAATGCTATTATTTATGTACATAATATCAAGAATGTCATAGGTGACTACATTTCCAATTCTTATTACCAGTCACTATTTAAACTGATGTTTCTCATCTTCTTCTATATTATTTGAATAAGACCACATGTGCAATTGTTCAGGTCTAAAGTAAAATATGTTTAAAGCTTCACCTCCCGTAAGATAGCCAGTCCACAATGGATAGTTTGTTCTCTTGATGACAAGAGTCAGAATATATTCCGAGATTGCAAAGTGGTTATACTGTAGCACTGCAGGCTACTTCAGCTGACTGCTAGCTGCAGTTCGGCAGTTCAAATCTCACCAGGCTCAAGGTTGACTCAGCCTTCCAACCTTCTCAGGTGGATAAAATGAGGACCCAAATTGTTGGAGGCAATATGCTGACTCTGTTAAATTGCTAACATGTTGTAAGCCATCCGGAGTCTAAGGAGAAGGGCGGCATAAAAATCGAATAAATAAACAAATAAATAATAAATCTGTAAAACAATCTTAGAGGGGGCTGTAAAGGCACTATGAAACAGCATAAAAATCTAAGTGCTATTTCTATTGCTGTTCAGGAAGATAATAATTAAGCAGCAATAATACTTAATTATTTTCTTCTATTTCATATTTTTCTTTCTTTATAATTTTCTGTATTATTTGTCATTTGTTTTTTCCCTTTGGCTCCGTGTATTCATTTTAAAAAAATGTATAAAAAGTAAGTTGTAAGATTTGAGAGCTCATTCAAACATTATGTTTTCCCTTAAGAGAGTTCTTCAGAGAAGCCTGTAATAATCACAGAGCCTTTTCGTACTCTGGCTGGACACACAGCCAAGATCACTAGTTTGTCTTGGAGTCCACATCATGATGGAAGACTGGTATCTGTTAGCTATGATGGCACTGCCCAGGTAATGTTTTTGAATTTATTTTAATGAGGTTTTTTTAATCTAATCCAGGGTTCTCCAAAGTGGTCAGTGTCAACCTCACAAGGATCAATGGGACTATCCATTATTGTTGTTACTATTATGCAGTAATATTATATAGTTACAGTACTATTTATTAAATTATTTTAATATAATAAATATTTTGGGGTTGAACAATCTGAAACTTTATGCAAGGATTTATTAGCTGCAGAATCTAATCAAATCAAATTTTTAAAAATTAAGAATGCCTTGATTTTTTTAAAAAATAGTAAAGAAAGCCAAACTTGAAAAAGCAGATTCGCAAACTGCATTTTGTATTTCTTGGGAATTTAGAATACTCATTGCATAAATGGTAATTCTTTCAAATATTTAGAAGCTGTTGCCACCTGAAAAGCAGAGTGTGAAGGATATTTATTTTTTATTGTTGTCATTGTGTATGCTTATCACTATGAAAGATTTAGTGAATGAGTGAATTCCATTCTGTCCGTTGCTCTTGTCTTGCACCTTCCAATGGTTAAATGTGTTCTCTGGCCTCCATAGTACAAATATAAAAACCAGGAGCCACATTTTAAAAACATAATACAAGTTAGAAGCAAGTTTATAGAGATAATATAGATTAGAGCCTTATATGGGCTTTTTCATGTAATTGATTTCTGTGGCCTGAAATAGAACAGAATTGGGGGTTCACCTGATTTAATGAACCTGTAGTGGACACATTGGCTTTTTGATAATACAGTGTTCCCTCGATTTTCGTGGGTGGTGCGTTCCAAGACCGCCCGCGAAAGTCGAATTTCCACAAAGTAGAGATGCGGAAGTAAATACACCATTTTTGGCTATGAACAGTATCACAAGCCTTCCCTTAACACTTTAAACCCCTAAATTATTATTTCCCATTCCCTTAGCAACCATTTAGATTATTACCATATTTATTTATTAAAGTTTATTAAAAAAATATTTATTAAAGGCAGACGAAAGTTTGGTGATGACATGACGTCATCGGGCGGGAAAAACCTTGGTATAGGGGAAAAAAAACATGAAGTATTTTTTAATTAATATTTTTTTAAAACCGTGGTATAGACTTTTCGCGAAGTTTGAACCCGCGAAAATCGAGGGAACACTGTAAGGTAAAAAGCATGTAAAGGCTAAGTCAAAACATTATACAGAAAAATACAGGTAAGTATTATCTAATTTTAATTTAATATCACATCTTTCGAAACCAGATATTTTAATGGGAAAACCATGTGGGACTGATGAGACATTTGTTCACAGGTTTGGGATGCTCTCAAAGAAGAGCCTTTGCACAATTACAGGGGACACCGAGGCCGTCTGCTTTGCACACAGTGGTCACCTGTGGAAACAGAGACCATTTATACAGGAGGTGATGACTTCTCTGTTCATAAATGGGTAGCTTTAAAGCAAGAGCATGTTCGCCCTCCCCAAGGTCAGTAAATTATTAATTCGTACTTTGACATAGCAAGAATTTAAAAAATTCCTAAGATTTATTTAGAATAGGGATGAATAGAATAGAATAGAATAGTTGGAAGGAACCATGGAGGGCTTCTAGTCTAACCACCTGCTCAGCCAGGAAACCCTATCACATTTCCCAGAAATGATTGTTCAACTTCTTCTTTAAGTCCACAGAGAGGGGCGGCATACAAATCCAATTAATAATAATAATAATTTAAAGCTTCCAGGGTTGCAGCATTCACAACCTCTGCAGGCAAGTTGTTCAACTGATTAATTGTTGTAATTGTCAGGAAATTCCTCCTTAGTTCTAAGTTGCTTCTCTCCTTGACTAGTTTTATATCCATTGCTTCTTGCCTTGCCCTCAAGTGCTTTGGAGAATAGCTTTATTCCCTCTTTGTGGCACAAAGAAGAGATGGAGAGCGAAGGGGGAGGAGAGAGAATGGTGCTTGTTCTTTTATTAAGTCAAAGCTTCCTAAAAATGTAATATTCATAGATTGAGTGTTGGACTAAGATCAAGGAAAGAGGCAGGGGGAACAGAGAGCATGTTCCCACTGCAGTGTTTTTGATTAGCAATATATATACAACTTCACAGTGCTTTACAGCCCCCTCTATAAACAGTTTAGAGAGTCAGCATGTTTCCCCCAACAATCTGGCTCCTTATTTTACTGACCTCAGAAGGAAGGAAGGAAGGCTGAGTCAACCTTAATTAAAAGGAAATCACTGTGTCTGCATGTGTACAACCATTTTCTTTCCCCTGACATTTCCTTCATTTTGGGGAACCATAATTTATCTACATTATTTTTGTCCGGGGAGGGGGGGAGCTAAATAAATAAATAAATACATTTCTCTTCAAGCACCCTCTAACCATGATTCCTGAAAATTAGCAGGATAGTTGATAGTAGAGTAGGGTTTGACAAATAGAAAGACTAAAGAAATCTCTGATTCAAGTAACGGAACAGAAAATCTAATTTACTTTCTGTGTGATGCACACTGTCATATTGCATCATTGCCCTGTCTGCTGCCTTTGTCTTGCTCCTTCCCAAGTTAAATGTGCCTTCTGGCCTCCAAAATATTATCTTCCCCCAAACTTTGGAGATAAAATTTTAAAAGCAGAAAATTAGTGTACTATCTCTTGTAATGCATTTCATGTTTTGTAATCCTTTCAAAGGAACCAATTTGCTACAATGGTTAAAGCAGAGGTCTTCAAACGTGGCAACTATAAGACTTGTGGACTTTAATTCCCAGAATTCTCCAGACAGCATAGCAGTTGAAGTCCACAAATCTTAAAAGTTGCCATATTTGGGGACCCCGGGTTAAAGTATCACGCTAGAAACCAAGTGATCATGGGTTCTAGCCCTGTATAGGCATAAAGCCACTTGGGTGATATTGAGCCAGTCAATTTTTCTCAGTCCTAACAAGTGGGCAATGGCAGTTTTAAAATCTTAGAAAACTGCAGGGACCCATCCTTGCAGAAAAAGATTAAGAGTAATCTCTAAAGCCTTTAAAAGCATTTCTGTTTGTTAGGCAAGAAGAGTGTTGAGTTAGAGAAAAAAAGAAGCACTCAGGTTAAACAGAAAGTGAAAAAAAAGAAGAAACCTTTGGGGAAGATGCCTTCTGCACAGAATATAAATGACTGGGTGAATGTCGGTGAAAATATGAAAGCATCTCCCTTGGAAGAAAATGGGGTTTCTGACCCAGAAGGAGAAAAGGAACAGCACGAGCAAGAGGCAGCTGAGAAAATTGTCACAGAAGGTACGTAACAGTTTGCGTCTCTAACCATAGCTAACCAATTGTCTTAATAAGCTGGAGAATAGTGTTTAAGCTATAGAAATTTAACATGATTATGAGAGATGACTGTGTTATTGCTCACTTCTAGAAAGGCTAATACCTGACATTCAACCAGTGGAATCTCTTGGTCTTCTCTTCCTTCAAATAATAATGTTTGTGTTTTAAGTAAACACGGTTTATGTAATGGGGCCATAGATGAAGTAAAGCAAGTGACTTCCCATCACGTTAACATGTTTTCTTAATTCTGAAACATTGCTTGATTAGCTGAGTCACTGGGAGGAAAACCTTTTCTTAGCTCTCATGCAGCTTCCTTGTTTTCAATTACATTTATAGCTAGAGCTAATTAATTTAGGTAGACAAAGATACACCACATATCTGTTTTATCCTCCTATAGTTTCTCCGTGGCATTGCACAACTTTAATTTGTTATTTCAGTTGACAGTGATTCAACAACTTGTCCACCATCTGTCCATGGCCCAGATAACCTGAAACCTTCTGTTTTGGTTAAAACTCTACCCATAAGGAAGGATCCAGTTAAGCCAGGTTTGTACATATTATTTGTAAATATAGAATTATTTACATATAATCCTTTAAGGTCTTGGCATAGGGATCAGCAGTTGTAGTCAGGATATGAGTTTGTAGCAACTCTCTTTTCAGGAGTGGATATTTCTGTGAAGAGAAAAAAGCCTCGGTCGATCCTGCCTCTGAGCACATCTATGGACCACAGATCAAAGGAGGAGCTTCACCAGGACTGTCTGAGATTAGCACATTTCTTACATTCCAAAGGTAAGACAGGAAGTATGTGCCATACAATGATAACTTTTTAGATAACTTCATATCTTAAGTAGTACGTTAGTCTGACTTTATGGCTTTTTCAAACAATATACAGTGATCCCTCGAGTTTCGCGATCTCGATCTTCGCGAAACGCTATATCGCGATTTTAAAAAAAAATTAATAAAAAAACCCCCCACTTCCGCGTTTGGCTTCGGGAGTCAGCTGGGAAGCAGCGCGGCTGTTTTAAAAGGCCGCAGCCAGCCTGGGGGGCTTCCCAGGACCCCCCGAACCCCCAACCCGGGTTCGGGGGGGTGCTGGGAAGCCCCCCAGGCCGGCTGCGACCTTTTAAAACAGCCGCGCCGCTTCCCAGCTGAGTCCTGAAGCCAAACGCCAAAGGCGAACTTCCGCGTTTGGCTTCAGGACTCAGCTAGGAAGCGGCACGGCTGTTTTAAAAGGTCGGTGCTGGGAAGCCCCCCAGGCCGGCTGCAACCTTTTAAAACAGCCGCGCCGCTTCCCAGCTGAGTCCTGAAGCCAAACGCGGAAGTTCGCCTTTGGCGTTCGGCTTCAGGAGTCAGCTGGGAAGCGGCGTGACTGTTTTAAAAGGTCGCAGCCGGCCTGGGGGGCTTCCCAGCACCCCCCCGAACCCCCAACCCGGGTTCGGTGGGGTGCTGGGAAGCCCCCCAGGCCGGCTGCGACCTTTTAAAACAGGTCTGGGGGGGCTTCCCAGCACCCCCCCGAACCCCCAACCCGGGTTCGGGGGGGTGCTGGGAAGCCCCCCAGGCCGGCTGCGACCTTTTAAAACAGCCACGCCGCTTCCCAGCTGACTCCTGAAGCCTAACGCCAAAGGCGAACTTCCGCGTTTGGCTTCAGGACTCAGCTGGGAAGCGGCGCGGCTGTTTTAAAAGGTCGCAGCCAGCCTGGGGGGCTTCCCAGCACCCCCCCGAACCCCCAACCTGGGTCTTCCCGGCCGCCCACGCAAAGGGGAAACCCCGGCTCCTCGCTGATGCCCGCCGCTCGCCCGCCCGCCAGCAAGAGGGGGAAGAGCCAGGGAAGGTTCCTTCGGCCACCCAGCAGCTGATCTGCTCGGTAGCGCAGCAGCAGCAAGGAGCCGAATCGGGGTTTCCCCTTTGCATGGGCGGCGGGAAACGCAAACTCCACCATCTACGCATGCGCGGCCATAGAAAAAAAAGGGCGCGCATGCGCAGATGGTGTTTTTACTTCCGCAACCCTACATTGCGAAAAATCGATTATCGTGAGGGGTCTTGGAACGGAACCCTCGCGATAATAGAGGGATCACTGTATAGCAGAATATATTAACACCATGTCTGTTCCATAGTCCCATATTATTTACGTTAGTAATATGAGAAAAATGTATGTCACAAAAAATAAATGGCATAGTATGTAACTGAGGCTGGAAACCTGTTTTGACCCAGTGGCTGGATTGCCAGCAAGGATTTGAACTTACAAAAAGAAAAAAGGGGGGGCGTCTTGGAGGATGAGTGAAAAAGTCTCTGTGCTTTTTACTAAGTGAAACTTATCAAAACTGCTTTTTGGCTGCAGTTCAGGAGGAAAAAACATAATCTTAATTGGGAAAGCTTTAATGCCACATCCCTAGATACCTCTTGTTCTTTTAAGTCTACTCTGGGAAACTAAACTGAGCATGGTTTCCTCTCCCCAAGTATGATGTATGATTGTTATATGCTGTTTTTAATATTGTTGTTAGCCGCCCCGAGTCTACAGAGAGGGGCGGCATACAAATCTAATAAATAAATGTCACTTTGATTTCATTTCAACTGGAAGAACATATATAGTGTCTCAATTATCTGGGTATGCATGCCTCCTTTTTAGAACAATATAGGATGATCTGTTCATACCATATAGTCAGCATAGGCTGACTCTTGAAGTTTGATACAGCTGCTTTGAAATCATTACAACCTAGTCCAGGAGTCGGCAACCTTAAACACTCAAAAGAGCCACAAAGGTCCTAACTGGAAACCCCCTGTTCAATTCTGAAGCTGGTTGGAAGTCTGGTTCCCCCACCATAGAGTTTCCTCCTAGTGCAGTAACCTTTTTCTTCTACCTGTCCTAACCAAAAACCCTATCAGTTGTGGAGCCAACTGACGACAAGAAACCGCAGCAGAGGGATGAAAGAGCCACATGCCGCTCCAGAGCCACAGATTGCCAACCCCTGCCCTAGTCATATGACCACCTGTACATAGAAAACATTTTGATTTAGTGGCAGTACATACACAGAAGACTGGGAGAGGAACTCTGAAGCAGCCAGGAACAGCAGGTTCAGAACAGGGTATACAATGCTGCTAATTCTTGCAGTAAGAAAAAAATAACATATGTACCAGTATACGTTAATAATTATTTAAGTGATAGGAGGTACTGTTCTTTTATCACAAAATTCATAAATGTGATAAAACTTTGTTACTTTTCTAGTAGAGTTGAATGAAGATGTGACCTCTTCTTCGGAAGATCCTATCCATTTGGGTCTGTTCACAGATAGACCTGCCCTATATAAGATGATGGAAGCAGAAGGTTAGTATTTGAATCACTAATCACTTGGTTTTAGGGTAAGGATGAACAGTAAATAGGATGTAATATTTGCATGTAAAAATGAATTGTTAAACTATGGCTCATAACCATGGGTTGTTGGGACAATCCAGGGTAACTTTCCAGATAAGATAATTGTTTGTGGATTGTTTTCTTTTTGTTTCAGTTGTTCTTGCCTTGAATTGCTGTGGATTGGTTAATGGCTTGGGACAAACATACTAACAATAAACAAGGAAAACATAATCAGACTTTCAATTAGGATACAACATAATAAAGACAAGATACAAGTAATAGGGAGATGAGCAGTTTAGAAATATGAAATATAAAGAAAATAACTCTCAAAATAGTTCAACTGATAGGGTTGTTTCAGTGAAGAAAAAAGGTTGATTTAATTTTATGAGGAAAAGTGAACTGAAATGGCGAAAAGAGTTGAATTAGGGGAGAAATGTAAAACAGTATAGCAAATAAAAACTACATAAATAGTTTATACTTTTTATGTGGATGACTGCATTTCCACTCATGCTAGTAATACTATTACTAAAGTCTACTGCCATTACTACGGTTTTGAGTGTGTTCAGTTCTAGGTTGTTCTGGTTGCACCATGAGGCTGTTGTTCAACCTCCCATCTGTAGGCTGATTCATCATTGTCTCAAATGAGACCGATCGCTGTTGTGTCATCTGCGAACTTCAGTAGTTTAACAGATGGATCATTTTAGGTGCAGTCATTTGTATAGAGAGAAAAGTGGTGAAAGCACAGAGCCTTGCGGTGTGTGTGTGTGTGTGTGTGTGCTAATGGTAAAAGAACAGAATGAAACAGAATAGAACAGAATGAATGGCCAAGTAGAGATGTACAGTATATGGATTTTTTTGTTGCTTTTTGATGTTGCTGCTCTACACATTGTTCAGAGCATATTGAACATAATGCTTACACCCACAGGAAAAAGTCATTTAGGAAATGGACACCCTGAGCTATTTCAACAACTCATGTTGTGGAAAGGAGATCTTAGAGGTGCTCTTCAATCAGCTGCAGAAAGAGGAGAACTGACAGATCAACTAGTGGCCATCTCACCAATGGGTATGCATGACACTGAAAAAAAAATCTGCTATTTTGCGCCTAATATTTGGCAGTATTGTACAAATGGTGCATTGTTCTAAAGTACTTCTCTTAATTTTAAAATCTTACATTGGTTTTGTACTGTAGGGTCAATGTAGCTGCAATGAAAATGGTCAGAAGTATCAGACTTGGATTTGGGAAATTCAGGTTCAAGTGTGGAGTTAGCCCTAGAATTCAGTGGGTGTTAGTCATTCTCTCCCAGTCAAACATAACTCATAGGTTTGGGGAGGGGTGTTTGAACAAAAAGAGAGAGAGTAGAATCTAAATGCAACAAATAACAAATCTTGTGTTTATTTTACCTCATCTTACTTTATTTATTGTTGTTCCCCTCTTCCCTTCAGCTGGCTACCAGGCCTGGGCCACTACAGTAGAAGCCTTTGCGAAGCAGCTGTGTTTTCAAGAGCATTATGTCAAGGCTGCCTCCTATCTCCTTTCTCTTCATAAAGTATATGAAGCTGTGGAACTACTGAAGTCTCATAATTTTTTCAGGTTATTAAGTGCTATTGTTTTAATTAGTTTTGGTACAAAATTGAGAATCTTTCTTTTCGGAGAAAAGCTTTTTAGCTTTTCATGTAAATCAAGAACCAGAACAGCCAAGTTAGCATTATAAAGGGATTATTTTATATCAATTTAAGCTCATGTTTAATGTTATTAATATCTTGGTAGTCTGTTTTGTTGTTGTTAGTTGCGAAGCCGTGTCCAACCCATCGTAACCCCATAGACAATGTTCCTCCAGTCTATTATTTAACATTAAAATATGTGTATCTAGTTGTCTTTATTAACAGCCTAATACTTCTTTATATTATATGGGTGTTTATATGGGAATACTTCAAAGATATATATTTACTGTCTTTTGGTAAAATCATTTTAATGGCAGCTGATAACATGTGATTGTATTCCAGGTGAAGGATGTGAGAAATATTTGCAGTTGTGTTCTATAAAAAGTTGATGCAGTTCCTTTTTTCTCATTTAATAAAATCATTAATTTTCTCAAATCCTCAGTTTTACTAACTAAGAATAAGGATTCTCCCATTTTGCATGGCTCAGGCCAATTCATATATATTTATACTTTTGTTGCCAGACATTAATGGCTGTGTGTTGTGTTATTTTGAGGATACAGCACGTTTACACTGTCATACAAGCTGTATACTACTTTACATTGTAGCCAAGTGTCATTTCTTCAGTGGTTGTCACATAAAAGATATACTTAAATGTTTACAAAATGTGAGGGGGTGTACTCACTTCTGTAATATACTCTGTGTGTGTGTATTATATATATTCATCAAGCAGATATTTCTGTATATGCATGTACTGTATATACATTTGCATACACACACATACACACACATATAAAGCAGATATTTATGTATATGCATAAGCCTTTGTGATTGAATTACCACATATAATTCTTTTGAAGTAATTCATATATTCAGCTTGATTTTCATGTGAGAGATCAGTAGGCTAAAGAGTGTGATTTATTTCAAACTCCTTTTCTCTCTTCTTCTGTTTCAGAGAAGCCACTGTAATTGCCAAAGCTAGATTACATCCTGAAGATCCAGTTCTAAAAGATCTGTACATCTCCTGGGCAGCAGTGCTAGAGAAGGATGGCCATTACTCTATGGCAGCCAAATGGTATGAGTTGCTGGAAAATATTATCTTTTCAATATATTATTACCTTTCTATTAAGCAAGACATTCTTTCTCTCAATTTCTGTCTAAATACAGAGATACAGGTTGTGTGTTTTTCTGTGGAAGTCTTGAAATAGATAACATAAGTTATAGGAAGAAACAAATGATAAAAATTACTGTGTTATGACATTTAGAAGGATAAAGTGAACTACTTGTTTATTACTTCAATCAGGCTATAAATATCCAGATTTTGTCTTTCTAAGGAATTTGGCAATGTCAAATCTAACACCGCTCTTCCTTGAATTAATTGAGAATGATATTCCCAATACATAAATTAGCATTAACTTTTCTTTTGGACTTGACTGTGTTTTGCACCCTCTATCAGCTGAAATTCACTGGAGTCGTGGAAACAATACAATATAATCTTAGTTTTTATGTTTACATTTAAGATTGAATTGCAAAGAATACTTGGTAACCTTTCAGTATACATCAATGAACAAAGCAGATATTTCCAAGAGACAAAATAAAGACATAGAATTTAGATCTATGATCTTTGCCAGAATTTACAAAATATGAACCATTTTGTAAATAAACATAAACTTGAGTGATCTCAGACATGATAGCAGTCTTCCAATACAGGGCACAAGCACTAATTACTGTTAAGTGGGGTGGATTCTAACTTATCTCACTGCCGGTCCGCTTCCTCCACGCTACTTGGCCACGCACTTCATGCTCTCGCACATGCAGCACCAAAAAAAAAATTCTACCCATGCGCAGTGCCAGAAACTTGTTTTCTGCACATGGACAGAAGGAAAAAAAGCTGAATTAATATATATACAGTGGTACCTCTTCTTAAGAACTTAATTCATTCCATGACCAGGTTCTTAAGTAAAAAGGTTTGTAAGTAGAAGCAATATTTCCCATAGGAATCAATGTAAAAGCAAATAATGCGTGCAAACCCATTAGGAAAGAAAAGCTTGGAATTTGGGTGGGAAGAGGAAGAAGAGGAGGAGGACAGTCGCTTTCCAGAGCGAAGGAAGTGTTTCTTTTCTCTGGGCGCTGGCAGAGGTTTATTCCCTTTCCAAGCACCCAGAGAAAGGAAAATGCTTCTTTCACTCTGGACTGCCAAAGCCTCCTTAAGTGCCACCGAAAGGCTCCTCTGGCAGCCCAGAAAAGCCTGAGATGGCCTGGATTAAAGGGGGAATGGCAGGAAACTGCCCGGGCCTTCGTGCCGCTCTCAAATTTCCTGGGAAATTTTTCCAGGCTCGGGTTCTTAAGTAGAAAATGGTTCTTAAGAAGAGGCAAAAAATCTTGAACACCGGTTCTTATCTAGAAAAGTTGTTAAGTAGAGGCGTTCTTAAGTAGAGGTACCACTGTATATATATGACGGCGTCCACAGACCAGCACCAAACAACCGATTCCGTGATGTCATTGTGACATCACCAGCTATTTGCTACCGGTTGTGGAACCTGCGCAAAAAAGGAGGAACTCACCTCTGTTCTTAAGGCACAGGTATGGATAGTTGCCCTTCATTTCCATCTCAACCTGTGTTTCAGCTTTAGTCTACATTGCATTATTAGTCCAAATGGTCAAGAATATGCAAAGTTTTAACAAGACCATTTTATTCTTTCCTTTATTGTCATGCTTGGTATAATTATTGTGCTATTTTATATGGTCTAACGGTTTAATTTGAATCACATTACTAATTTTTTAAGATAGGGATTTTTTTCCAGGTCACTCATATTTACTTTCAAAATTGTTGATATCTTACAGATTTTGTGTGGGGAATGAAACTTGTGAACATACCTATAAATGCATTAAATAAATACGCTTAATGGTTAAATATAATCCAAATTAAAGTTTAATTATTTGTATAAATAATTTCATTTCAGTTACCTTGGGGCTATCTCTCCCTATGATGCTGCAAAAGTACTGGCTAAAAAAGGAGATATTGCTTCGCTTAAAACTGCTGCCGAACTGGCTCTGATAGTTGGAGAGAACGATTTATCTCTGTCCTTCTCCTTGAGATGTGCCCAGGAGCTTCTTTCATCTAAGAATTGGGTTGGTGCACAAGAGGTTCTCCAGCAGCATGAGAGCTTGTTGGTCAGTGAGCATTATTTATATTATGTCACAGCTAACATGAAACAGTCATACATTGGGTAAAGGATAGTACAGATCTTGAAATTGATGCTGTCTGCCAGCCACAAAACAGCGAACACACAATTCTGCAAATAGGGTGGTTTGGATAATGTGGTTGGCTCTGGGCCAGCTCCTGCTCCAAGGACTGTGGGGGTTGATGTGGGAGAATCCTCACATTATCAGAGGACGGTTTTACTGCCAACAGCTTCCGACAGTGAAGCATCTGTGTCAAGGGAAGTTTCTGGGAGTGAAGCAGCATCGGATGAGGAGGAAAGTACAGGCAGCCCATTAGTTAATTACCCCATTAGTGAATCATCATCATCGTCATTAGAATCAGAAGGAGGATTCATAGATGCTCGCAGGCGCAGGTTTGTGAAAAGGAAGGAACAACTGTGCAAGTATTGTAAAAAATAAGTGAGAACACCTGTGGCTGGGGCAATTAGGCTAATGGGGCTGCTGATAAATTCCCAGCGTTGTTGCCTCTCAGCATGGGAAATTATCCCTTTGGAGAGAGAGAGAACTGTATTTTACCAGGACTTTTTGAATTGTTTGAGGATTTTACCAGGACTCTTGGACTAATTTAGTTAAGTTTGGCTTTAGGACTCTTGAAGGGGGGGGAGCTGTGACGTTTTCACAGCTGCCTTTATCTGTTTTGCTTTTGTTTTGGCTTATCACAGCCTTCAAAGTTTATGGTTTGTGGGAGAGCACTTTGGCTGATAAAAATGCCTTTGGACCATATTTTTTCTTTGTGATATACAGTGATCCCCCGCTCGTTGCGAGGGTTCCGTTCCAGGAGCCCCCGCAACGAGCGGGTTTTCGCGAAGTAGCGATGCGGAAGTAAAAACACCGTCTGCGCATGTGCAGATGGTGTTTTTACTCCCACAGCGCTAGCGAGGAGCCGAAGATTGGGGGCGGCGCGGCTGTTTGCCGCCGGCATGGAGGGCTTCCTAGCAGCCCCCCAAACCCGGGTTGGGGGTCCGGGGGGCGCTGTCTCTCGGCGCTTTCGAGCTGAGTCCAGGAGCGAACTCGCTCACGGACTCGGCTCGAAAGCGCCGAGAGAGAGCGTGGACAGGCCCGTTCCTTGCCGCTGTCTCTCGCCGCCTTCGAGCCGAGTCCGGGAGCGAACTCGCTCACGGACTCGGCTCGAAAGCGCCGAGAGAGAGCGTGGACAGGCCCGTTCCTTGCCGCTGTCTCTCGCCGCCTTCGAGCCGAGTCCGGGAGCGAACTCGCTCACGGACTCGGCTCGAAAGCGCCGAGAGAGAGCGTGGACAGGCCCGTTCCTTGCCGCTGTCTCTCGGCGCCTTCGAGCCGAGTCCGGGAGCGAACTCGCTCACGGACTCGGCTCGAAAGCGCCGAGAGACAGCGTGGACAGGCCCGTTCCTTGCCGCTGTCTCTCGCCGCCTTCGAGCCGAGTCCGGGAGCGAACTCGCTCACGGACTCGGCTCGAAAGCGCCGAGAGAGAGCGTGGACAGGCCCGTTCCTTGCCGCTGTCTCTCGCCGCCTTCGAGCCGAGTCCGGGAGCGAACTCGCTCACGGACTCGGCTCGAAAGCGCCGAGAGACAGCGTGGACAGGCCCGTTCCTTGCCGCTGTCTCTCGCCGCCTTCGAGCCGAGTCCGGGAGCGAACTCGCTCACGGACTCGGCTCGAAAGCGCCGAGAGAGAGCGTGGACAGGCCCGTTCCTAGCCGCTGTCTCTCGCCGCCTTCGAGCCGAGTCCGGGAGCGAACTCGCTCACGGACTCGGCTCGAAAGCGCCGAGAGAGAGCGTGGACATCGCCCGTATCTAGAAGAAGTTGCCACCCGAGCGCTCTTGCCCGGCGGGAGGCGAAGCATATGGGTGGGGGGGCTGTCAGGACACCCTCCCACCCCAGCACTTTGCATCCCGCCGGCAAAGAGCAATAAGGCAGCAGCTTCTGCCGGACACGGGCAATGGGCGGGACAGAGAAGCGGGAAGAATCAGGAGGTTCCTTTGGCGGCTGGAGGCTGCCTGGCACCCGCTGCAGCCAAAACAACAAAGCCAGGCAGCCCCCAGCTGCCAAAGGAGCCTCCTGATTCTCCCCGCTTCTCTGTCCCGCCCATTGCCCATGTCCGGCAGAAGCTGCCTCCCGTGCCGATGTTCCCCGCCAAGCCCAGTTCGGCTTCCCTGGCTGCTTGGCCGGAGGGGGGGGCTCGGCCAAAAGTGGCTGGAGACGCAGCGATTTGCCTCCCGCCCCTCGCCCCTGTGCCACCGGCACGTCATCTTCCCTCCCAGACAAAAAGGCCGGCCTTTGGGGATGAAGGGGTGTGTTCAGCTCTGCGTCTCCAGCTCCTTTCGGCCGAGCCCCCCCCCCCCCCGGCCAAGCAGCCAGGGAATCCGAGCCAGGCTTGGCAGGGAACATCGGCACGGGAGGCAGGAGACGATCGGGCGACCGGAGCAGCAGCCAGGGAAGCCGAGCCGCGTATGGCGGTGACGGCGGCCGTCTCCTGCCTCCCGCGCCGATGTTCCCCGCCACGCCCGGCTCGGCTTTCCTGGCTGCTTGGCCGGGAGCTGGATGCTGGTGGTGGCGGAGGAAGGCGAATGCGGCTTGGAAGCTGGGAGGGGGGCAGAATATGGGAGGAGAGAGGCTTGCAATAGAGGGTGGAGGAAGCGGCCATGGGAGGGCGAGCTGCCTCAGGGAGGAGGATCGGGCGGGACCAGGTGGGGGCTGGAATTTCTCCGCCAGGGCGAAGGGCGGGCGAGCGGGTGCTGGGGAGGGCTTCTCGCCCTCCCGACAGCAAGAGGGGGGAGCGAACGGCGTGGGCAGGCGAAGGGCGGGCGAGCGGCAGCGAGGAGTTTGCGTGGGCGGTGGGGAAACTCCTCGCTGACGCCAGCAAGAGGGGGAAGACCCAGGGAAGCCGCTGCCATCTACGCATGCGTGCCCGGCACGCATGCGTAGATGGTATTTTTGACTTCCGGGTTGAAAAATAGCGAAGTACCCTGTTCGCAATGGTTGGGGACGCAATAAACGGGGGATCACTGTACTGCCTTTGTTTACTTTACAAGAGTGTGTGTTTAAATTTCCACCTCAGACTTAATTGGGGCTTGTAACGTGACACCCGGCATAACAGATAATAACCCCATTTGTGTGTAAAAGCTTGAGTTAACATAAGCATTTGTCATATTACTGATTACATATTGTCCAGTATACAAATGATTCTTTGAATCAGACTTGTTTGTATACAAATCAAATTTCTATCACTCCATCTAGTTTCTATTGCAACAAGAGTTTGCTGATCAATTTATTTTGTTGCTTCTAGAGTGATTTATTTTAGTTCTTTTTGCTTACAATCTTATACTTATTTTCAACCATATGAGACAGTTTTGTCTAGTGGTTAAGGCACCAGACTAGAAACCTTTAACCATGAAATCTGCTGAGTAATCTTGGGCCAGCCGCTCACTCTTAGCCCAACTCGCTTTAAAGAGTTATTATTGTGGACAAAATAGGAGGTGTGTTTGCCACTCTGAGTTATTTCTACAAATAATAAAGATGGGATACAAATATACACTTTTTATTTTTATCATGTTTTGAGATAAGTGTTTTCTCAAGTTGATCCCTTAAAACATTTTTTTCCACTGAAAGGGGCAAAGGTTGGTATTCTGTCTTCATGAATTGCTTCACAAGTGCCTCAGTCAACGGAATCCAGTGGGAACTCGATGCCCATCCACACCTTGTTACAACAGCTGGACCATTAATCAAGATCTGCAGTTCATAGAAATGGTTATTAATGTATGGCAGAGTGGGTTGGATGTGAAAACACCTGAACAGTTTCAGAACATATTTGAGCAGCTAAGAACTCTTGAGTACCCTCCTGCTACTAGTAATACGCCTCCCAAACAGGTAATTTGTTTATGACCTTTGTGAGTACAATTGTGAATTGGTACTTTGCAGAATTGTATTGGATTCACAGAGTTCCTGGCAAATTCGAAGTGTGTCTAGAATCATAAAATTGTACATTTGAGCAGAGGACAAGGATTTAATTCTGCCTCCTGCAATGTGCAGAAAAAAAATCAATTAAACCAACTACAGGAGGTGCCTATGTAGTCTCAAGCCTTCAGAAATAGAGAACCCACAAACTTTATAAAGTACAGTAGAGTGTTTCAATTATTTTATAGATCTTACCCTACTGTTTCCATTCCAAGTATACATGGCTATGAAAAATGTTGCAACAATTCCCTATAGGTTTCCCTTAAGACACCTGAACAGAGGTAACATGTATTTTTTTCTTACTAAACCCAAGTTCCTTCTGCACATCCTTTAGGTTTTTCCCTCAAGTTCCTTACACCTATTCATTTACCTTAGTTGTCTCATTTAAGCTCCCTTTGTAAGTAATACATTAAAACTGTTACAAGGGAGGCCAACTGATAATTACCCATAGGTTTTTGCTGCTCCATCCACTCCCATGAATTGAGACCTTTAAAATCTATCTTATTTTCTTCCTTTTTCTAGCTGGTGTTCCACATTTCCCATGAGTTGACACTAGCATTTCTTAGCCTTCAGATGTCTTCCTGGGAGGAAACTGTGAAAGCTACCTTAAGAGCTGTGATGCGCAGTTATGATGCTGGAAACTTCAATCTTATGCAAGAGATATGCAACCTCTGTTTCCCTACAGGTGACGGCTAATTTTTCTTTGGTCTCAGTATTTCCATAGGTCCAAGAGTACAGCCTCCAGTTTTCATAATCTGTTCGGTTTCCTTCAAAATCTTATTGGGTATGAGGCAATAGTACGATAGCTTTTCTTGTTAACTTTTCCTACTACTGAGCTGTGAAAAAAATTATTTGAATTGCTTTGTTAAATGAGTTCAGGAGTTGAGAAGGCCAGGAAGGCAACAAGAAACATAATTTATGATGTCAACATCACTGTGTTGAGGGTTCCAACTACCTAGGATAACATTTTCCTGAAAGGCTACCAGATTCCCTCAACACTGTAGACTTGTATGAGAACAGAGATTCCGAGGATTACTTAATAGCACTCCTGTTATGGCAGAGCTATTTTTCCACCCTGGTAAGAATTCTGACCAATTCCTGATCCTGCTAGAACATTTTTTTCACTTTTTAATAGTTCATTTTGAAATAAAACCGTCACTCTGCTTTTTGAGAAGTGAAGATTCAATTCACATGGTTGTCATTCTTTAAACAAGTCTAATACGACATTCTTGATCTCATTTTCTACCTGTAGGCAAGATTGCATAAAACACGACTAATATGGCTAAATTCTTCTTGGGTCACAAGTTAGAAAACAAAGATGCACACATACTCCACTGCTGTTCTCTTGCCACCGGCATTCAGCATGCTGCTCCCAACCCAAAAGAAACATTTGAAACAGGAACCTTTCCTCCATGAATGTACCCAGACCCTTTCTAAAGTAATTCCAGTTATGCCTGCCATAGTTCCCTCTAAGCTGAGCAGTGAGCAATCGCTCACTTAAAAATCGTCACCAACTCAGAGTTTTCCAAACCCACCCAGAAGCCGAGAGGGAAAGAGTGAGAGGGAAGGAGAGAGAGAGGAAGAGAATAAGAGAGAGAAACAGATAGAAAAAAGAGAGGAAGGAAAAGAGAAAGAAAAAGAATGGGAGTAAGGAAGAGAGAAAGAAAATCAAAATCTAGTTTGAAACTAGCTCAACTATTTAAGTGGCATTTTGATATTGATAGAGTTGCCCTATTATGAGCTCACTGTTATAGACACACAGTACAGTATTTTATTTTGAAATTCTCTGAGGCAAAACAGGGTGGGTTTTTTATTTGTTTGTTTGTTTATTTATTTATTTATTTATTTATTATTTCTGTGCTGCCCAGTCCCAAAGGGACTGCCGCTCAGACACTATACTTTTCCGCCCACCCACCCCCAAAAAATTAGAGGGAACACTGATGCCTGCCATTTCGTGTAATAATGAATTTGATACGAAATTGTATGTTTAATATTGAATCTATTCTATAAGTTAAAACTGACCTATTTTCCTTATAATGGCAAAAATTCATAACAATGCAATTCTAAACATTGGGTTTTGGAAAAACATTGAAAAGCACACTATTCCCAATTATGTCTGTCTTGTTCAGTAGGCTGCAGTCATCTGAGAGACCACCTGGACAGCAGAAATCCTGAGAGCATGGCAGCTTTCAGAAGTTTAGAAGCGTTTGTGGCTTATGGACAGCTATACAACCTGTGGTGGAATTCCCCTGAGAATGCTGGCTTAGAATCCCTGAAACAAACCTCTGAAGCTCATTCTCCTGCTATTGAACAGGACAGCATTAATACAATTTGTTTGACTGAAGAAACTGTAATCAAGCCCACCAAGACTGAATATCCTTTTTACGTGGATTCCAATGGAGTTGCCTCAGCAACTGATTTAGCAGACCATTTAAGTTTAGAAGACAGACAGATGAAACTGAGGGGTTGTAGAGTGCTCCTTTCAGAAGAGCATGCTGAAGTCCAGAGTTTACAGAGGGATATTTCTGGAATTCAACAAATTTTTGCAGAAATGATTCATGAGCATCAGAAAACCAGCTTCCATCAAAGTGCTGAGGGGCAGGAATTAGAGGTTAAGTCTGCAATAAACCAGGATCTGAAGTAAGATTTTCTAAATAATTTCTGTAGAAAGCATCACGTTCAAAAGCAGAAACCCACTGTGTTGTATTTGACTCATACTTTATAACTTAGAGTACATTAGCTTTGGCATGGTTGAGACTCCTTATTTATTTGTTATTTAGCCGCCTGTTCAGATTCTTATTCCTATTCTAGTCTATTCGCTTATTTCACCCATAGATCTGAGGAATATGCATTAATGAGCGGCATGATAGCCTAGTGGTGAAGCCACTCACCTCCCATTCGGAAGGTTGAGAGTTCAATCAAATGGTAGATGTTTCTTTCCTAGTGTGCAAAGAAAAAAATATCTGCTGCAAACTCCACATGGTGTCAAGAAGGACTAAATTAAGGGATACAGGGTCGTAAAATTGAAGGTTTTTTTAAGCAGACCTTGCATAGCACAGGAATGCTAAGAAGTAGGGAATACAGTAATACCTCATGATACGAACTTAATTGGTGCAAGGAGGAGATTCGTAAGACAAAAGGTTCGTAAGACGAAACATTGTTTCCCATAGGAAACAATGTAAAGTCAATTAATCCGTGCAACAACAAAAAAAACCCGCAAAAAACCGCTGCCGCCCGGCTGTCACCTTTTAAAACAGCCTGGGGGCTTCGGCATTGGGAGGCTGCTGAGAAGCCCCCCGGCTGTTTTAAAAGGTGACAGCCGGGCGGCGGGGATTCTCAACGAAAGTTCGGGTTTGGGAGGCTGCTTTGAGGAGGCGGGGAAGCCTCTTGCAGCAGCTGCCACAGCCGCCGGCTTCCCCGCCGCTCGCCCGCCGAGGATGCTGACCTGCCTCGCGGGGAAGCCGGGCAAGAGTGATCTTCTGCCGGCCATGGGCGAGCGGCGGGGAGTCGCCCATGGCCGGCAGAAGATCGCTCTTGCCCGGCTTCCCCGCGAGGCAGCAGGTCAGCAAGAGCAATCTTCTGCCGGCCATGGGCGACTCCCCGCCGCTCGCCCATGGCCGGCAGAAGATCACTCTTGCCCGGCTTCCCCGCAAGGCTTCCCCCATCCTCGCCCGCCGCCCGCCCGTCCAGAATGCTGACCTGATGCCTTACGGGGAAGCCGGGCAAGAGCGATCTTCTGCCGGCCATGGGCGAGCGGCGGGGAGTCGCCCATGGCCGGCAGAAGATCGCTCTTGCCCGGCTTCACCGCGAGGCATCAGGTCAGCAAGAGCGATCTTCTGCCGGCCATGGGTGACTCCCCGCCGCTCGCATTGGGGTGGGGGGGCTGTCAGGACACCCCCCCACCCCAGCACTTTGCATCCCGCCGGCTAAGAGCAATCGGGCAGCAGCTTCTGCCAGACACGGGTAATGAGCGGGACAGAGAAGCGGGGAGAATCAGGAGGCTCCTTTGGCGGCTGGAGGCTGCCTGGCTTTGTGTTTTTGGCTGGGGGAGGAAGCAGTAGGACCTCCTTAACTCCCTCCCCCCCAGCCAAAACCCCAAAGCCTGTTTGCTGCCACACGATTTAGGCAGGACAGGAGCGAAGTGACGTGGAGGAATGGGGAGCTGAAACCGGGCGGTTTCAGCTTTCCATCCCTTCACGTCACTTCGCCGCTAAATCGTGTGGCAGCAAACATGCTTTGGGGATTTGGCTGGGGGGGAGTGAGTTAGGAAGGTCCTACTTCTCCCCCCCAGCCAAATCCCCAGCAGCCTCCGAACGCGGAAGTTCGGGTTTGTTCGGCTTCGGGAGGCTGCTGGAAAGCCGCCCGGCTGTTTTAAAAGGTGACCGCCGGGCTGGGGGGCTTCCCAGCAACCTCCCAAACCCCGAACCCGGGTTTGGGGGGGTGCTGGGGAGCCCCCCAGGCCGGCTGCGACCTTTTAAAAGAGCCGCGCCGCTTCCCATCTGTCTCCTGAAGCCGAACGCGGAAGTTCGGCTTTGCCGTTCGGCTCCAGGAGACAGATGGGAAGCGGCGCGGCTCTTTTAAAAGGTCGCAGCCGGCCTGGGGGGCTCCCCAGCACCCCCCCGAACCCCAAACTTGTGCCGAACTTCCGGGTTCGGGATTCGGGGGGGTGCTGGGAAGCCCCGCCGCCCGGCTGTCACCTTTTAAAACAGCCGCGCGGCTTCCCAGCAGTCTCCGAACACTGGTTCGTAACTCGAAAAAAGTTCCTAAGAAGAGGCAAAAATTTTCTGAACCCCGGGTTCGTATCACGAGTTGTTCGTAAGACGAGGGGTTCGTATCTTGAGGTATCACTGTATACATTAATGGCTGATACCCAAACTGCTGTGGTCCTGAACTCATACATACCCAATGGGAGCTTTGGCTTTAAATATGTACTATTCTAACTCCAAAAAAGCTCTTAAAATTCATAATAAGTTATCAAAAAGCTTTAAAGAACATGTAAATGCCCTATTTCAAACATATCCTTTAGATTGCTTTTGTAAGATTTGTTATATAAAAATTTTGAAATAACTTCTATATATGACAGAACCATTTAATTTCTTCCAGTTTCACTGCCCAAATATATATTGTAAATAATTCAATGACTATATTATTGTAAATGAGATCTTTTAAATTTAATCTTTTTACAGTAAGGAACAAAGGAAGGAACCTGCTTCTCTGCTAGATCTGACAAAACAACTTACAGAAGCAAATCAGAAACTTGCAGAATTTCCAGAAAATATGAAGGTAAAACTCAAGATTCTTTTTCAGCAGTGTTTTCTCTACTTGCCATGTATGTTGCTTATTGACTGACAATCTGACTAGGAAAAAGCCTAAAAGTTACATGATCTGAAGAATTTAAGAGAGGTCAAAATCTGAAATGATTAAACTGAATGATTAAAATCTTTTTTTTTTTGCAAATTGATAATTCTAGTTCTTTTTCACATTCAGAGAAAAAACATAAATTATGTTTATTATGTTCTTCCAAACTCTTCCTCCAAGGAGTAACTCAATGGTTGTTCTGCAATTAGCAAAGATCTAGCTTGTAGGAAGCAATGTGTTTGCACCAGGGGCTGGTTCCTCTTACCCTTTCTTACTGGTGCACTGTGTACGCATCATGTTTCATGCGCGCGTGTCCCCTAGCGTGATTTTGCTTCCGTGTATGCGCAGAGGGACGATTGTCCTTTGACACATCCTCAGAGAGCCCAAAAAATTGCAGAAAATTAGAAATAAAATATGGCGGTGCACACAGACTGGCAGACAGCAGTGGAGCCATCGCACCAAAATTTTGCAGTCAGCGGGCAACTACCAGAGCGGCGTACTGGCCCGCACCAATAGGAACCCACCTCTGGCTTGCACTCTAAGCTGTAAAATGAAAAATAATTTCCAACTCAATTGAATTGAGCATTTTTAGAATAGATAGGTGTGATAACTTTCCAATTTTAAATAGCTGATGGGGATAGTATGTTTCTCTAACTCTAATTTGATCATTAACAGTTTAAACTATTTTTAAATTGTTAAAACTGATGCTATTTGAATGGCATATGGCTAATTTTAATTTATTTTTACTCGCATGAGTGCTATATATGTTAAAGCATTGCTAATTTAAATATTATAAACTGAAGGATAATATACCTATTTGAAGGTTCTAGTTTTTTTCATTTATTTACTTACTTTATAGGTTTCCCCTTTCCCTGATGTATTAGAATGCTGCCTCATTGTGCTTTACATGGGTGCACAGTGCCAAGTGGATCTGATACCAGAATTACAAGAGCAGTCATTAAGTCTACTTGGGAAATATGGAAGAAATCACATATATAAAGAAGCTTCCAAGAAATTCTTTATATGAAATCCTTATTGTTTTCTACTGGGTGTTAAGGATGATTATGAGATATGTTTCATTCTACAATGAATGATTAGAAGACTACTGTTATACAGTCATATTGAACAATTATTGAGTGTAATAAAATAATGTGGAAAAAACATTATTTTTTGGCAAGCACTGCTTAAAATATTTTCTACTTCAAATGGAAACTTCAAAAGCACCCGTCTAATAAACATGTTATATGAACTATCTGGTCATCTCTCCTTTTAAAAGATAGGTGCTCTGTGAATATTTTCTAAATATATACATATACATTCTAAACCCATTGAAATATTCTTCCTGGTCGAAAATTTTTCCAGTATTTGAAGATATTCACATTTTAGAAAATTTTAGATCTGAGGAAATACTAGTAGCATATCCAATACAGTGGTACCTCAAGATACGAACCTAATTGGTTCCAGGGGGAGGTTCATAAGACGAAAGGTTCGTAAGACGAAACATTGTTTCCCATAGGAAACAATGTAAAGTCAATTAATCCGTGCAACAAGAAAAAAAACCCGCAAAAAACCGCTGCCGCCTGGCTGTCACCTTTTAAAATAGCGGGGGGGGGGGGGGGGCTTTCCCAGCAGCTTCCGGAACTGGGAAGTTTGGCAAAATTTCGGGGTTCAGGAGGCTGCTGGGAAGCCCCGCAGCCCGGCTGTCACAACAACCGGGAGGCTTCCGCCTTTGGGTTTTCCGCTCGGGGGGAGCAGGAGGACCTTCCTAACTCCCTCCTCCCCGAGCCGAAAACACAAAGGCGGTCTGATGCCGCCAGCTTGAGCCAGGAGGCATTCAGGGCGTGGAGGGTTTCTTAGCTTTCCTCTTCCTCATTCTCCGTGAAAGCTGGAGGACAAATAGAGAAGAAACGGTGAAGAGAAGAGCCTCCTTGAAAGGTTGAGGACACATGGAGAGCAAACTGGGAAGAGGAGAGGTGAAAAACCCTCCGTGAAAGGTTGGGGACACATGGAGATCAAACTGGGAAGAGGAGAGGTGAAAAACCCTCCGTGAAAGGTTGGGGACACATGGAGATCAAACTGGGAAGAGGAGAGGTGAAAAACCCTCCGTGAAAGGTTGAGGAAACATGGAGATCAAACTGGGAAGAGGAGAGGTGAAAAACCCTCCGTGAAAGGTTGAGGACACATGGAGATCAAACTGGGAAGAGGAGAGGTGAAAAACCCTCCGTGAAAGGTTGAGGACACATGGAGATCAAACTGGGAAGAGGAGAGGTGAAAAACCCTCCGTGAAAGGTTGAGGACACATGGAGATCAAACTGGGAAGAGGAGAGGTGAAAAACCCTCCGTGAATGGTTGGGGACACATGGAGATCAAACTGGGAAGAGGAGAGGTGAAAAACCCTCCGTGAAAGGTTGGGGACACATGGAGATCAAACTGGGAAGAGGAGAGGTGAAAAACCCTCCGTGAAAGGTTGAGGACACATGGAGATCAAACTGGGAAGAGGAGAGGTGAAAAACCCTCCGTGAAAGGTTGAGGACACATGGAGATCAAACTGGGAAGAGGAGAGGTGAAAAACCCTCCGTGAAAGGTTGAGGACACATGGAGATCAAACTGGGAAGAGGAGAGGTGAAAAACCCTCCGTGAAAGGTTGAGGACACATGGAGAGCAAACTGGGAAGAGGAGAGGTGAAAAACCCTCCTTGAAAGGTTGATCTCCCAGTAAGTTCGGGTTTGGCGTTCGTAACATGAAAAAACTTCGTAAGAAGAGGCAAATTTTTTCTGAACCCCGGGTTCGTATCTCGAGTTGTTCGTAAGACGAGGGGTTCGTATCTTGAGGTACCACTGTATATAGAAGTCTCCAGATTAAGTACATCTGATTTAGGGACAACTATACTTATGAATAGGCTGCCTATTACTAAAAATGGTACACAGCATTGCTCTTAATTCAACTGATGAACTGATGAAGCCACACGATGTTTTGATGGACCATTGAAGCTGCAAAATTTTAACTTAATGCAGCCTATTTTAAAAGGTTCATAAAAATATTGCATGGTTTCTTCCCAACTCGAAGAACAATGCCATCCAGTATTTTTAACAGTAGGCATCATATTTATAAATACAATACAGGTAGTCCTTGACTTACAACACTATACAAAAATTGCTGTTGCTAAGTGAGACAGTTAAATGACTTTTGTCTGGAAATAGAAAATGGTCTCTCTTTCAGTGCTGTTGTAACTTTGGTCCCTAAGCAAACTCTTGTAATTCGAAGACTATCTGAGTTCTGACTTGTAATTAAAAAGTTTTAATTATAAAGTTAAAGTTTTTAAGTTAAGACAGGAATCAAATGGAACTTCCTGTATATTGCTTCTCATGCTTGCAACATTATTTAAAATATTTTGTACATAAAAGAGAAGGGGGAGAGGAATACTCATGTTGAGATGAAAATGTTTTTACAGAGTAGAATTGCCGTAACTAGAAATTGTTATTTCTAATTGCTAAAACCCTCTTTTTTCAAGTCTGGATTATACACGCGCACACACACAAACAGGATTTTTACTACACAAAAAGTAAAAGAATCAGGAACCTTAATGAAAATTTGTATAAGCAGGAGGATTAGATCTAGCCCCCATAAAACTTAAGTGTTGCATCTGAGAGGTTTTATCTCTATCTAGTGACAAAGTTCCTTTTGCTGACAGTTCTTTTGACACGAAAACAATTACCAAACTTTTTTTAAAAAAAAACAGAACTCCAAGTCTAATGCCTTAAGAAAAGTCTTTATTTTACAAAATTAAGAACCAATTATATACAGAGATGCATTTAACAGCAGCTTGTAATACTTTACATAACGGGGAGTTTATTAAAATTTCACATTAAGATCCCCTCTGCCCCCAAACAGGATTTTTGTTTCAGGATGATGACACTTGCAAAACTATTAAAAGAACTTTTAGCCTACATCTATTGAACAATCTAGGGTTCCTCTTGAAAGTAGTATAAAATGGTAATCTAAAAGTTTTAATAGCCCATTATTACTAGATAGTTGTGATTTTACTCAATTGCTGTCCTATTCATAAAAGGGTTAAAGTATTTCTCTCAACATAAAACTATTTTTGGTCCCAATTATTACTGCAGTCTCAAGCATGCTGACAGTTTTATTCTATTCTAAAGTTATTAAGATGAAAATTGCAAATATGATATGGCCCAGCAAGCTAAAGGAAGGAAGAACTACTGATAATACCATCCAGGACCACCATTATGGTGACTTCTAGCTTATAGTTACATTATGTTCATGCAGTCTCCACCACCAGGGCTGAATGGATCACTTTCACAGACTGACACAAAAGATAAAAACTAGCAGAGGGCTTAGAAACACATCACCCTCACAGAGAGCAAAAGAAATTTTAAAATAAGCAATCAAACTAAATCTGCAAGTGGGTAAAAGAACTTCAGCTCTGCTGAAAATTCTAAAAGAATTACTTGCAAATTCAGTAAAGTTTAAAATAAAAAGGAGTTATATACATAGTATGTAGATCAAGTCTGATTTTTTTTTACATACAAGACAAACTCTCCAGCCATTATGAAATCACTTAATTGGAATCTACCAAGATTCAAAGTAAAGATGCTTTTTCCCTCTTTAAAAAAACACTCGTGCTTTTGCCACATTTTGGAAAAATGTGAAACAGTTTCAAGAAGGAAGTTTACCTCTATGGACCCATCTTAATATCCTAAAGTAGCAATCTGTCACTGGGGCATATTGTTGATAATAGCCAAAATACTCATTTTCTCTTGAGCTGTTTCTACATCTTCAGTCTGTTTCTGAGCCACTCCTGTGCCAAGGCCATATAATCTCCCACAATACTTTGCATCATCAATTGTATCTTCAAAGAACAACTAGGAAAAAAATATAAATGGTTATATCGAACATTTTGAGGAATATTTTTAAGATTTAAAACAGTCCTTTCAACAACAGCTGACACTTGCAGAACCCAAAGAAAGAAAGAATAGTGCTATAGCACATTGCAAAAGGCATTGAAGAAAGCATCAAGAACATTGGACTACAAGCCAAAGATTTGAAGGGGAAAGTGAATGAACGTACCTCTTTCATTCTGAAGAATGCCATCCCCGTAAGTAAAGAATCTGACCCTGCTTGATGCTGCCGTCCAATACGCTGCAAATCTAGCTGGTCAGCAACTTCCTGAAGCCCTCCCTGCAATAAAGAAAGAGGTCTGAAACACAAAAGTCAATGCTCCATCTGACCTCTCTTGACTGCTTAATGGAGGCTATTGAAGTAAGCAGTAGAGACCAGAATTTTAAAAGAATTTTGAAACTCAAAGCTATACTTCGAACTTACAAATAATCTCCAGCAATAATTTGGTGATTACAAATGACTGTTTGAATAAGCAATGCTCCTGAAAGTATATGATTTTTATATTTTTATAATTGGGACTTTTGTGTGCATTTGAATGTATTTGATGTTTGGAGTGTTGTACACTGCCCAGAGTTGCTTTTTGTGGGATAGGTGGTCACATAAATATGATTGATAAATCCTTGCTAAGCAATCATAGAGTGCCATGATACGAAAGTTGGATCCTGCTTTCCCAAATGGCATTTAATTTTCAAAGAAATTGTAACTAATAAAATTAAAAGTAACTGTTTAATAAAGTCCTCATGTACTTAATAAATATGTAACTTATGTTAAATATACTATATTTTAAATGATATCTACTAAAGTTCCTCGCTTTCTTTTACACTTCATGATTTGCAATTAACAATGATAAAAATGTACCTTCAGGTTTTTGCAGCTCTTCATTAAATACTTAACATCATATATAGATGGAAAGAAAAGATTCAAGATATGAAAGAATTCATGTTCTTCTTCTGGAAGCCTAGAATCTGTCAGCAGTTTCACCATATAACCAAAGTCATAGCCACTGATGAAGTAATAGTAAAATGGCACATTTTAGTTAACATAACTACATATAGCAGAATTTACTATTATGATCTATTTTAAGTCAATCTTTTCCAATTCAGCTTACAGTATAACTATTGACGGTGGAAATTGAATGGGAGATAGGTCCTCAACAAGTAGAATTAAATGGAATATACATATAAATGCTGAAAACAAAAAGTGGTAACAAAATGTAACAAAAACGGGGGGGGGGGGGAGCTGTGTCATATAATCTGAGCCATATGTTCAATTCCAGCAACATATAAGTAGCTGAAAGTTGATGCTTGCAAAAAGTAAAATAAGTTAAACCAGTAAACTATGAATTGCATTCATCATTTGCTATTTACTAGATTTGGTGATAGGGGAGGTTAATTATGGAACAGTTTAAAATGTTGATAAAACAACTTTTGCAAAAGCACCATTCACAATGAGACAATCCAAAAAGGCTAAAAACTTTATGAAAAGTTGGATACAAAGCACTGATAATAATCTACAAGCCATTACCTATTTAGGATTCCAATGTTTATGCTACTGAGGATCATTCTCAGATTCATATATACCAATTGTACACCAAGGCCATTCACCCAGTCATTCAAAAAAATTTTCAAGCAATTCCAACATACAAACTATACCTGTCTTCTGCTAGATTAAATAAAAAAGGCAAATAAAGTTTACCGACATATTGAAAAACAGACTAACCTATGAAACGAAAGCCATTTGACATTGTCACTGAGCACCACACCAGAGGTCATTAGAAGTTCCGCAAAATGTAAAGTATCAATCCCTTCCTCTTCATGTTTCTGGAATTGTAATCCCGAGCTTGCAAGGAGGTCTATTGAATCCTGAGAATACATATCTTCCCTAATGAGTAAGACAAATAAACTTTAAAACTAGTTTGATTTTTCCTAACCAAACACTGGGTATCATTTAATTATGTTACTATTTCCAATTCATTATTTACCATGACATGCTTTAGGTACATTTGTGGGACCTTTCTATCCAACGCAAAAAACACTCCAGTTTATATTATCCTTTTATTACAGTAAAGTGTGGGGACACAGCTTATCTTATCTGAAAATTACCTGTTGTATTTGAAATCAACAGGTTATTTTCAAAAATCTTCTATTCCAAAGTAACACATCTTTTAAAGAAATTAACAGCTTCTACTGTGCAGACTTTGAAACACACAATAATTCTTTTACAAAGAATGGAAAACTGACAAAAATATCTTGGTCCTCTGTGGCCACAACTAAAGTTAGATAAATTATTCTGGTTAGACTTACGTAAGATTGAATTTGAAATTAAACTGCCAGGTGTTGATTCCTACAGGATATTCTCCTTTTTCATTTGTGAAGGTCAGACCTAACTGGATAATTTTAAGCAGGTCAACATTACATCGGAGCAGTTGATACTGATAATCTATAGAACTGCGAAATTCACCAATTGGTCGAACAACAACCCCAGGAAACTCTGTGTCCTACAAAGGAACATAAAAAAACATTAAACCCAAGCAACAATAAAATCTGGATATTATCTCTATTCAAATATTGTGGTTTTTCAAATGTATTATTATTCATAATTGACACATCATGTATTAAATATTATGAATATTTTTGTAGAATCTTGATTTTAGTAATTTAAGGAATTTTAAATACTGGTATTATTTAAACCTAGTTAAGAGGTTCCTGTATAAGGGCAGACTACTTGGACCATGAGGTCTTTTTCTGCCATCAATCTTCTATGTTTCTATTTTATTATTATCTCTGTACTATAAAAAGTCAGACATATTTTTTGTTATACTGTATATTCATTTGACACATGTTTTGACATTTTATAATTTACCTTATTTCATTACCCCTTTTCTTTTATGTTACTTTGAATTTTGATCTCCCAAAAGGATGGGAAGTATATGCATGGGTCCCTTATTTGCCACAATGCATTCAATTTATTTTACTGAGATTATGCAACTGCTTTTAAGCCATCAGGAACAGTTTATTCATGCATTAAAATATTTCTGATGAATTTGGAAAAAGGTGTTTTAAGGTTTAGGTTTACAATATTTTGTATATATTTAAATGTGTTTCAGGAAAGCATCTATACAGCAACAGAATAAAAACAAATAGAATAATTAATCTAAAATTAATTTATCGAAATATATATCAGAACCCATTTTGATACAGTGGTACCCTGGTACTCAATTGCTTTGAAACTCAATGAATTTGAATTTTGACATGAAAATTTTGTCTGGGTACTTGTTTGGTATTTTGCACAAGCTAAAACCTGCAATGTTGGCTTACTACATTACTCCTTATGGGGAAATTTGCTTGGTACTGATCATTTTTAGTACTCATCACACCACCTAGAATCAATTAAGGATGAATACCAAGATACCACTGTAGAACTAAAATTGATTTGCCTGAGAATTGCAAATCTACAAAATCCAGCAAACAGGAAAAACATCCAGGCAAATGGGCCAAAATTTTGCAAATAAGCTTTATATAATAAACCCTGAATGTTCCTACAGAAATGGCAAATGCATCAATGTTTATACAAAATTTACTTTTAAATTAAATAGGAATTATATGGGAATATTATTAGGAACTAATGCAAAATTTGAAGATTTGAACTCTATAACCCACTTAAGTGAAACTTAATAGAACTACAAATGCTGAAAGAAGGTTCTTTAAAATATCAAGTGGATTCCAGTCTGAACACAATGATTTAAACATGAGCCCAGGTGGCGCAGTGAGTAGAACACAGTACTGCAGGCCACTAAAGCTGACTGTTAGATCTGCAGGTCAGAAGTTCAAATCACATCACGGACTCAAGGCTGACTCAGCCTTCCACAAGGTAGGTAAAATGAGGACCCAGATTGTGGGGGCAATATGCTGGCTCTGTTAAAAAGTGCTATTGTTAACAAGTTGTAAGCCACCCTGAGTCTAAGGAGAAGGGCGTCATAAAAAATCGAATGAATGAATGAATGAACTAGAATAATTGACTTATCTTAAAAAATGTATCAAAATAAAAGCTGTACAGAAAGCATAAATTTACCATTGCAATGTAGCTGTAGCTGAGAACAATTTCTCGAATTTTTCTCATCTCTTCCTCTAGATTGTTTGCCCATACTTCACAGATCACTTGACTGTTTTCAGCAAGTGCTGCTGGCATCTTGAAGGATTTGTATACAATTACAATGGAAAACCGGTGTTCCAATATCTCAAAATATCTAACAATTGTTGATAAAGAAGAAAAAAGACAATATGATATCCAATATTGACAAGAATATCACATTCCTCAACACTGTACAAATCAATCCTAAGCAATGCCATTATTAAATTGCTCTAAGCAATGTTGGAAGAAAATCCCTGGATTCTTTCCCCATCTGGGGGAAAACACAGATATTGACAAGAAATGGATTCAGAAGCCAGCTGCCAGAAAGTGGAATTCCTTTAAAAATAGGAAGGCAAGAAGCAGATGTGACACAGCTCAAGCTTCCTGGCAAGGAAGCACCTTGGGAGTGTGAATCTTGAGCCTTTTATGCTTAATTCTCCTTTGAAGCTCTTCCAATTTGATGATTTAATGTGTTTATGATTGCCCTGAGTTTTATTTTCTTGTTTTACAGGGCTAATCTTGGTCCCAGGTCTTTCGTTTTTCCTGTCTTTAGGGTTCAATCCTGTAAGGGGCAGGGAAAAGGGAGTTTTGGTTTACCTTGGAGAGTTTATTTTTAGCCTAATTCCCCTATCTTTGATGGCTCTACTTAAGTGTTTCTATAGTCAGCTTTGTTACTTTTGTAACAGCAGGCTGCTCTGAGTTCTCCTTTCAGCTGGTCTTCCTGGTTTTCTTAAAGGGGAAGGGCTGGTTTAAGTTTTTTGGCACTGCTTTAGTAGTTCCTGGGACTGTCCTTTGGGGTGCACTTCCCAAGTAGTATATAAATATGAAAAGGAATAATGAATTATGATGAAAACATATAAATTACCAAAAATGCAAAACAAAGATATAAAGAAAGTATTTGAGGGAAAGTATATCATTATTACACTCTAACTGAACTGTAACTATAACCTTCCTTTCATTTTCAGAGGTAAGCTATAAGTGTGGTGAAATATAGCAGGTTCTAGAACAGACTTAAGCAAAATGCGGCCCGCCCGCTGTCTGTGAGCAGCCCATGGAGGTTAGTCCAACCTGTGCGTGTGTGTATGCGTGCGCAGACAAAAACCAAAAGCCGCACGGTAGAGTTGGATGGCCTCGCCACCTGCACGCAGAAGGAAAAAGTGAAGAAGCAGCAGTCGCGTTGTGCCTGTTCCTCGGCTGACAGCGCTGCCTACACAGCTCTCACCTCGCCCTCTCCACCTTTCCCGTAAGTTTGCTTAACCTTCTTTGGGAATTCGCGGCAGAGCCTCTCCCACCCCCAGTGGGGGGAAATCAGGTTGAGGAGCAGGGAGAGAATTGGAAGACTGAGAATGGAGGGAAGAAAGGAGGGAGGGAAGAAGGAAGGAAGGAAGGAAGGAGAAATGGAGGGAGGAGAAATGGTATTACTCTGGAAATATAAAACTATTAAATATGAATCTCTCCCCTTTTATGGAAAGCAAACAAGTTCCTTGATAGATAATTATATATAATAGATAATTATATTTATAATTATAATATAATTAACTCAGTTCTACCCAATAATATACAGTATTGGGTAGAACTGAGTTAATTATATTAGTCCGGCACTCTAAAATTATCCCAATTTCTCATGCGGCCCTATGGCAAAATTAATTGCCCACCCCTGTTCTAGAGAATCGGTATCAGAAATTTTGAGTAGTTCAGAGAACTGACAAATACCACTTCTGGCTGGTCCCAGAGCGGGGTAGGAATTGAGATTTTGCAGTATCCTTCCCCCTGGAGTGGGGAGGGAATGGGATTTTTCAGTATTTTCCCCCTGTAGTGGGAAGGGAATGGAGATTTTGCAGTATCCTTCCCCTGCCATGTCCATAGAACTGGTAGGGAAGTGTTTTGAATTTTACACACACCCCACCCCTTATAAGGTTTTAACCTTTAGATTTAAGAGCATGTTTGAAAACTTTTCTCCACAACATTTAAATTCCTCAAGCCAGCTATCACTTCAAATTAGATATGAAAATAGTCTTGCAACAGGAGGAGTTAATGGTGTCTACCAATATCAAAGTGAGGAATAAAGTAGTAACAATCATATTATAAAGTAAAGGAATTAGGCAACAAGGGCAATAAATCATTTGTTAACAAAACTCAACAAAAATAATTGAGTTAATCTAAGCTGATCCAAGGAATGGCTGTATAAATGGAGCAAGGCAAAAATTGTTAAAAGCCCTCAACTGCCTGAACCAGAATCACTTTCACAACTAAGGCATCGAAGAGGGTCTACATGGCAAAGATCAGCTGGGAGGCAAAAGTCTGTTTTAATAACAGAAAAGCTGATGAGAATTACCCTTGAAAAAGACTCACTTCTCAGAGTCCTTAATATTCTTCTGCAAGCTGCAAAATCAGATACTAACTGCTGATAAAAGTTAAACATTACTCAAAGCTTTGCCAGCACAAGTGAACTCTCTCTGACAGGCCCTCAGAAAGCTGCGGGATCCAAAAACAGATAAACTAAAATTCATTTCTCATCTAAAGCTTAAGTTGTGCTGGCAAAGCTGTTAACCATCTGGAAATGTTCACTATGGTAAGTTGAATCTAAATAAATAATGAAATTAGGCTCCAAACTATTACAAAAAAATTCTCCTTTAAAATCTAATAAAGTTTGAAGCATTTACCAAACCATATGGCATGATTATGGACTCAAAATACTCCATAGTACATGACGAAAACAATGTATTCATGTTCAAGTTCCCCTGAGATCCATCTTGGTAAAAATATTGGGGGGGGGGGGGACCGCAGAAATAACAACAAATTAGAAAATGGAAGCTCCCTAAACAGTTAAAGTTCAAAATCTGTCAATTATCATAAACATTTTAAATCTTGACAAGAATGTTACTGAATCAACATGGAAAAAATATTTATTAAGAATTTTCTCTATTTATACATTCATTTTAAAAGGCCAATTCTTCTGAAGATATCAAATATTGGTTTTGAGCATAAATTAATGCTTTGGAAAGGTTAATCTTTGTTCATAAGATGTTTGCATTTGCTTGTCTACTCAGGTTTACAAATTCAAGTATTCCAAAGAGAACCAAACACTCCAGGGAACTTCCAGAAGCCTGCCACTCTGACAAATTAGCTATCAATAGACACACAGACATTAACAATATCTATGCAAAAGAGTCATTCAACTAGCCAAAAAGGAACAAAAAGAGCCAAGCACCTCTTCACCAGCAATCAGCACTCAGATCAGACCAACAATCAAATAAGAATGCCCCAATCAAGAAACTGCCAAAGAAGCCCCACAGTAAACAGCCCAACCAAGAATCTTTAAGAATCTCCACCTACACCAACACTGACAGGGCAAGCCACTAGAAAATAGAGAGAGCAGACAGAAGACAGCAAAGTTCTTCAAGAAAACAAGCAAGCTCAGAAAGCATCTAGGATCCACACTCCTCAAAGAGCTATTTAGCTGTTAGCTGGCTTTTCCAATAGACCAGTCACAGCCACAATACAATAAACACAATGCAATAACTAATTAATGTAAGATATACAGACCACATGATGCCTGCACTGAAGCACCTGTACCAGAATGATAAGCATTTAAGTGGTAGAAACTAAGTTGATGGCATTTTACATTTTAAATAACATGGAGTCTGAATATCAGAGAAATAGGTTATGACCTATAAAGCCCTTCATGGCATCGGGCCAGAATATCTCCAAGTCCGCCTTCTGCCGCACGAATCCCAGCGACCGGTTAGGTCCCACAGAGTTGGCCTTCTCCGAGTCCCGTCGACTAAACAATGTCGTCTGGCGGGACCCAGAGGAAGAGCCTTTCCTGTGGCGGCCCCGACCTTCTGGAACCAGCTCCCCCCCCCCGGAGATTAGAATTGCCCCCACCCTCCTCACCTTTCATAAACTTCTTAAAATCCACTCTGCGGTCAGGCATGGGGAAATTGAGACATCTCCCCCGGGCCCATACAATTTATGCATGGTATGTTTGTGTGTATGTTTTTGTTTTTTAATAAGGGGTTTTTAGTGATTTTTAAATTATTAGATTTGTTGCATTTTGTTTCATTGTTGTTGTGAGCCGCCCCGAGTCTACAGAGAGGGGCGGCATACAAATCAAATCAAATCAAACAAACAAACAAACAAACAAATAAATAAAACACTCATTCTGAAGACGACTTCTCTATAAGAATGTCATGTGTCTGACAGGATAGGGCTTTTCCTGTATTGCTCCCAGGCACTTCTTTAGAGGTACATTTGATTCCAGCCTTCCAACATTAATTTACTATATATACAGGTAGTCCTCAACTTGTAACAGTTCCTTTAGTTACCAAGTGAAGTTATTGCAGCAAAATGTGACTTATTTACATTTTTCATACTTATGACCATTGCAGCATCCTAGTTATGCAATTTACATTTGGATAGTTAATATCTGGTTCATGTTTATAATGGTCGCCCTGTCCAGGGATCATGTGATCATCTTTTGTGACCTTCTTGACAAGCAAAATCAACCTTTTGACTCAACCTTTTGAGGTCGGTAAAACGAGGACCCAGATTGTTGGGGGGCAATGTGCTGACCCTGTAAACCACTTATAGAGGGTTGTAAAAGCATCATGAAGCGGTACATAAGTCTAAATGCTATTACTATAAATGTTATTTCTCCCTGCACCTCCCAAGCATTTCATCTCTTATTTCTGGGTGGTGACCACAATGTTTTGAGGTTCTGCTCTGTATCCACCTTCCCTTGGCAATCAGCCACAACCTCAACAACAAAGCTTGCTTCTTCTTTTTTAAACCTATCCTGCTCAAAAAAATAAAGGGAACACTCAAATAACATATCCTACATTTGAATGAATGAAACATTCTCACTTAGTACTTTGTTCTGTACAAAGTTGAATGGGCACAACAGCAGGTGAAATTGATTGTCAATCAGCGTTGTTTCCTAAGTGGACAGTTTGATTTCACAGAAGTTTGATTGACTTGGAGTTGTATTCTGCATTCCCTTTATTTTTTTGAGCAGTGTATTTCAAGGTGCCTTTATTTAAATGCACAAAAAGATCCATTGTCAAGGAAGAAATTCCAGAAGAATTTACGAAGAAGTGTATCTGATCTCTCCAACTACAATTCTCCAGTTTACAGGATGTCAATATATCCTCTGAAGCTGACTGAAAGGTTCAAGTTCAGAGACACAAACAGTTTCCTCAGGAACACTTTACAAAGCTTGCTTCTTTCTATCTCAGATATGATAAGGGCCAAGGAAACTCCGCCTGTCCAAATATCTCTCTCACACACACACGTACACAAACACACCAGTTCCCCTGCCCTGCCTGTCTCCTTCCAGCCTTTCTCTTAGCTGGAGTCACCCAAGGTGAATTTAACCCGGGGCCACACTGAGGGAATCGGTGTTAACAGCTGTACGGCGATTCCTCCGTCACCTCAGCCAGCGATCTCTGCCCGATGGAACACGGCCCCGTGAGGCACTCTTGGTTTCTCCTCACGCAAGAAGCAGCTGCCAGGCCGGTTCTATCTCCTCTGACGAAAACGGAGCTTTCCATTTTAAGGCTTCCCAGCGTTTTAACTCAAAAGGGGGATCTGGCTTCTTGAATGTCTTCCCTGGTTCGCTGAGGGGCTCAGTAGGAAGTGGAGGCAGCCGAATCAACGGGGGAACCGGCTCCCGGGGATGCTTGGCTTGCTCCCCACCCCCGCAGCAATCTCCCCACCACCACCACCGCGCGCAGGTCTCCGGGAAGTCGAACTCTACGAGAGCGAGCGAAACCGAAACGCCTTTCCCGAAGACCCAGGACATCCGGTCTGCAAAACCAAAAGGTCTGCTCCGCCCTGGACTCTCGGGCCCTCCCGCCCTGCCTTGAGCCGCCACACTCCGGGCCTGCGCTCGAAAAGGAAGTCCCCACCCCTTGCGCGCGCGCGCGCGCGCCGCCTCACCGGGAGAATCGAGCGCCGGACCGTTATCGCCCCTTTCTCCGCCGCCTTCGCCGGTCTCGGTTAGAAGCCGCTCTAGCCTGGCCCTTTTTTACATCGCTCGATGGTTTGAGGGATACTTTTTTTTCCCGCTTTTCACCTTCCCTGCCACGCATGCGCTTTGCAAATAGAACCGAGTGACCCTTTTCAGGCAGAAAGCTTCCGGGCGCCTCGGAAGATTCCCGGAAAGACGAAAAGGCTGCAGCATTGCTCATGCGCGTGGCCAGCGTGGCCACCCAGTGACTACTGCGCATCCTGTTCTGACTTGCGTTTATTAGCCAGTGAAAAGCGCCTATTATGGTCACGTTTGCGTGTTGCGTCGATCTGGTCTACGGCTAATGCAAGGCTGGTTGGGATTTACACTTTGTTGCCCTCGGGTTTTGCTAGGGCGTTCCTGGTAATGTTAAAATAATTGCGCCGCAGCAATGAAGGCAATGTACTTCGGATCCATAGAAGTGGGCAGTGTCCTAGTATATTGCGGCAGCAGATAAAGCTGTCTTTACCCAGTTTGCGCGGTTAAAGATCCATTTTCAATAATTTTTTTTGGTCAAGTATCCAGATTTATCCATATTCCTAAGAGGTAGAGTGCCTTCTGTCCCCTGTCCTATTGCTGTCCTATATCTCCTATACCTTTCTTCTATTCCTATATCTCTTCTATTCTTTCATTGATATGTTCTATTCCTATATCTTCTCTTCTATTCTTTCTTAGATATATTTTACTATGAGTATCTCCTCTATAACAGTGTTTCCCAACTTTGGCAACTTGAAGAGATCTGGACTTCCTGGGAGTTGAAGTCCAGATCTCTTCAAGTTGCCAAGGTTGGGAAACACTGCTCTATAACCTTCATTATTTATTTTACTATGTATGCCCACTAAAACCCTCATTGTGTATTGGACAAAATCAATCAATAAATACGTGGTGGTATACAAAGATATAACAATGTTTTTATACATGATACTAGTAAGAGAGAAACATTAGGACGGGATGGAAGGCACACTTATGCACCTAACTTACTGACCTTTTAGGAATCGGGAGAAGTCAACAGTGAATAGTCCAAGGGAAAAGTTGATCCTTAAGGCAGTGTTTCCCAACCTTGGCAACTTGAAGATATTTGGACTACAACTCCCAGAATTTCCCAACCAGCAAATGCTGGCTGGGGAATTCTGGGACTTGAAGTCCAAATATCTTCAAGTTGCCAAGGTTGGAAAACACTGCCTTAAGGGATCCATTGAATTGTGTGGGGCCATATCCTGGAGGAGAGAAGATTGTGCTCTTCTCACAACTGGATTCCTTATATATCTGTCAATCCATAAGTGTAAATCCTAGTAAATTAAAGTATTTAAAACTCTTTGATTTAGGAGCTAATCCTATCTAGGGTAGAAGTAATTGCATAGGGTTAGGTCAGTCCTGAAAGCCAGTTTGGGGTGGGGGTTAAGGCATCAAGTGAAAAAATGGGTGACTAAGTTTCAGCCCCACCCCACGCATGAAACCAACTGGGCAATTTTGGGGCAGTCACTCTCTTACCTCTACAAAACAGGCAGTGTCAATCCACTTCCTAAAAATCTGACTTGAAGACATGCAAAAAAGTTATCAACCCTATTATTATTTATTATTATTATTAATTAGATTTGTATGCCACCCCTTCCGAGGACTCGGAGCAGATTATGAAACAAGCCCTGTAGAACCTGATGGATTTTATTTCAGGTTCCTAGAAATTCTACCCACTAATAGAGGAATGAGTAGATGTAGATTAAATGGAGAAGCTACTTAAATTGTTAGGTATTTATTCCTTTTTGGAATAGGAATAGGAAAGAATAGAATAGAACAGAATAGAATTATATTGGCCAAGTGTGATTAGACACGAGGAATTTGTCTTGGTGCATATTCGGTACATAAAAGAAAAGATACATTTGTCAAGAATCATAAGGTACAAAACTTAATGATTCCGGATACAAATAAGCAATCAAATCATATTAGTAACCAATCAATATAAATTGTAAGGATACAAGCAACAAAGTTAGAGTCACTGAACATTTTCTGAACCTTTGTTGGTTAATAAGGAGAGTTGGAGATTTAAGTGATTGATTTATAGCAAATGTGATACTGCATGGAATGAAGATGTATTTGTATTTTTTCTCTTAAAGGAGACCATGATAAGTTAATGTTAAATATACTTGCAGTGAATGAAGGAGAATGTTTATTTTTCTTAGTATCTCCTTTTGGAAGGTTCTTCCACATTTAATGTTTATTTTGTATTGGGTTTCTGTATTAGTTTTACCTGTTTTAATATAATTTTTAATAAAGTTATTGAGAAAAATAGAAATTTTATCCATAACCCTCAGATTTTGGGGACTGGTGATCAGCAATTTTGATGTTGTCATGTTCACAAAACGGTGTTTGGGTGGTGTGTCTTGTTGGTCATAAAGCAGGTTCACCAATTTGAAGAAAGCAACCTGCTGTCCCCTGTATTCCCATGCCTTAGTTGCTCTATCTTCCAATTTATTTTTTAACCATGTATAGCTGTGGACTACTAGCAAGGACGCTAAATTGCGCTCACCGCCACGGCTTGTAAATGCTTGCGGGGCCAGCACGATTTTGCTTCTGCACCTGTGGAGGTAGCAAAATCGCACATGGAGCCGCAGGTGCATCCGTGTTTCAGCATGCGTGGAAGCAAAAAAAAATTCACCGAAATACGGGTGCACCTGCAGCTTCGTGTGCAATTATGCTGCCTCCACAGGTGCAAAAGCAAAATTGCGCTGGCCCCGCAAGCACTTACGAGCCGCAGCGGCGAAATGAATATTAGCATTCCGGCTAGTAGCCCACCGCTGACCATGGTTAAAAAAAAAAGTGTACCATACATATTGACCCATACAGTGCTTTGCAGTGCTCAGAGGTGAAAAGGTTTCAGAATGTAGCATGTAAACAAATCTTCCCAGGGAGAAAAAGAAATGTATATATAGAAAATAATTGAGAAATTCCTTGAGCAAGTGCATTCTTCCCAAAACAACTGCCAGTAACAGATACTATTTTTATAAACTGCAATTAACATAGCTCTCAACCTATTATATATGCTTATAATTAATGTATAATGTAACAATTTAAAGTAACCTTTTCAACTTGATCCCTGATCTGCAAGTGGAATAATCCAGATAGACTTCCAGATGGTTGAGAAGAACAAATATTATTTTTAAAAGGGAAGGAGGAATTGGGTAACTAAGTACCAATCAGCTCATTACCCACAGCACATCAGCAGAATATCTTATTATACATTTGGTTTATAAATTTTTAGAAAATAGTAGATTGCTTGCAACAGCCAGCATGGATTTGTCAACAGTAAATCTTGCCAGAAGAGTTTGATACAGATTAAGCAATTTAGTTGACCACAGGAATGCAGTGAACAATGCACTTTGACATTAATGGATCGTCTTATGAGTGTCCATAGAGAAAATGGTTCTTAAATAGAAGATGGTTCTTAAGAAGAGGCAAAAAAATCTTGAACATCCGGTTCTTATCTAGAAAAGTTCTTAAGTGGAGGCGTTCTTAGATAGAGGTACCACTGTATACAATGACATAATTGGACGGGAGACCCTGCAGTTGAAGTTGATCTCTAGGGCCAGTTAATTGCACTGGCTTCCCTGCTGCTCAAGAACATCTCTGTCCAAGTTGCTTGATTCCATTGCTCCAAGGCTGTTAGATTTTAGAGATGTAAATGTGGAATGACTCGGTTCATGGCAACCTTGCATATATACTGTATTACAGGTAGCCCAAGCAAGAATTTTGTCCCATTTTATGAACTTTCTTGTCAGTTAAGTGAATCACTGCAGTTAAATTAATAATAATAATAATAATAATAATAATAATAATAATAATAATAATAATAATAATTTATATTTGTATGCCGCCCCTCTCCAAGGACTCGGAGCGGAGTGATACATTTGTTAATCTGACTTTCCCATTGATGTTGCTTGTCAGAAGAGTGCAAAAGGTGATTGCTTGACCCCAGAACATTGCTGTTAAACATATGCCAGTTGTGGTCTGAATTTAGATCATGTGACCATTGGGATGCTGCAAATCCTCTGAAAAACTAGAAATTTTGTAATTTCTATTGGTCACTAAAGAAATGGCTGTAAATCGAGGACTACCTGGATTGAGGACCTGCCGCCTAACCCATACTTAGGGTTGGAGATCAGTTTTTTGTCTCTCGGCAGATGACCTGAAAATGACAATCAGTCCTTTCTTATGGTCAGATTCTTATGGTTAGTGCTGTCAATTTTTTTCAAAGAATTTGGCCCTATTGGATTAGCACACTCTAGGCAACTAATGGACCTTGGTCAAATTTATTCTTGCTTGCTTGTGCACAGAATCAAACCTGGAGTGCTGTGTGAGTGCTACTAGGATTTGTCATCTTCATAAAGAACCTGATATACTGAAATTTCTTTTATTCTGAATTATCTTAATAAATACTCTTTCTTGTTAGTAGTTTTTACCAACATTTCTAAAGAATTTTTGAGTCTCTGGCTTGCTACAAGTTTTGGCCATTTTGAAAACAATTGAAGTAACTTCTGGCAGTCAAGATTCATTCTGCAGCAAGAGTAATGGGGACATTCAATCCAGAACTATTAAAATAGAGTTCATATCAAGTGTAATTTCTTATTTGACAACACCATATCAAGTGGTCCTTTCCTATGGAAAATATGATCAGGATAGGATGGGGATCTGCAACCTTAAACACTCAAAGAGCCATTTGGACCCATTTCTCACAGAAAACAGGCGCCACAAAAGCTGGGTGGGCGTGGCCAACTCGATATCACTCCCATCCAGTCACATGACCCCCTAACTATGCCCACCATGCTTGCTAAAACACACCAGGAGGCACCAAAGCCTTTGACTCCCGTCTCTCCCTCTGTATCTGTGTATATCTCCCCACTCTCCCTATCTCCCGCCTCTGTATCTGTCTCCTCCCCCACCCCTATTCTGATATGAGGCGTTAAGCAGGCCATGAAGCACTCTTGCAGTGCTTTGCACAGCAGTGAACTTTAGCGTACTTCACATTAAGGGAGATGGTGTTCCCTCCTCCTCCTGGAGCCCATTATGACATTGAGCCACAATGTGACCTAACCCACTTACCTCTAGCAACAGGATGTTGCTTACAGCTCTGAGCTCAAAGCAGTGAAGGACAAGAGCTACCTTGAGCCCAATGTGGCCTGAAGGCAAACATAGGGCTGCTTCACTCCTGCACTAAAGCTCTAGCCATTGCCTTGCCATGTCCCTTCCCACCCAGCAGCTCTCTGACCAAGTGTAGTGGGTGCGAGCTCCAGCCCCAAACCACAGGAGGCAAAGCCTGCCTTGAGCATAAATGTTGAACAAAGGCATTTACAGAACCACTTTGCTCCTGCATTAAGGCTCTGGTGACCCGCCTCTCATGACCACCTTGCCAGCTGTGGTGAGGCTGGGAGGGGGCATACGAGTGGGAAGACCCTCCTCAGGCAAACAGCAAAAACACAGATAAGGTGTATACAGGGTGGGTGGACACTCACTTGAGGAGAGTCCCATTTGTGTGGACTCTCCGGGCCCCATCACAGCTGGCCAGATCGCAGGAAGAGACTCGCTTTCACCGGATTTCCAAGACAGAAGACAGAGATACACACACACATGGATTTAATTGAAAAGCATCTTCGAGGTGGCAAAAGTTCCCCATTCAAGTTTTAAAGCTGCAGCTCGGTGCTGCAGTCCCATTCCCCTTTCAATCATCCCCTCCTCCGGGATCCCATTCCCACCCCACAGCCCTTGCGATGAGGCCAGCATCGATCGCAGCTGGATGGTGCGGAGAGCAGATTGCGCATCTCCCCAAGCGACCAAGGAACACCCAGCACCAACAAGGGCTGGAAAAAGCTCCACCAAGAATGAGGTACCGGCGAATCAGCCCCAGTCTCTTCTCCGTACTGAAGGAGCGGGTCCAGCAGTCACGTGGGTTGCTCACTGTCCAATCCGCAGAGGACCAAGCCTAGTCTTAAAAAGCCTGCTGGATCCACCCTTCCCCAGAACTCGCTCGGTCCTGCGATCCAGCAGGACATGTGGTGGCTCGCTCCTCTCTAAAACACCTTCCCTTCGTTCCTTCTTCAATCATATAAGTAAAATTTCCAATTGCCTTTTTACTTCAAGCTTGCCTTGTTTACGTGCCAGTCTTACTAGGCTTGTGCCAAGGGAGAAGCTGTGGCATGGCTATTCTTGCTTTTTGCAAAGCGCCCTGCTCGCTCTGCTGCCGGATTGTATTTTTTTAACAAAATCTAATTGGCCAGGAGGTTTACCGGCAAGCTAAGGAACTGTTAAAAAAGGGCGTTTTCCTCCTGCGGTGTGGGACTGTTTAGCAAGTTTCTCTTGATTGTCCCCCGGACTTTAGCCTTCCCTCCATTTGCAAAAAACGTCGGACGGTTTATTTTGGCGCAAAGGCCCTCAGTGCCCAGTAATTCCAGCACTTGCGGATCGCCTACGCGTGTCCCGTCTGCCGCCATTAAGTCCGCCGTTTGGCCCTGGAGTAAGCTGTGAGACCCTCAGGCTTTTTCTCCCTGGCTAGGCCTCCAAACCAGTGTGCCTTGGTTTACTTTGTTAAGGTTAGCGAGGCCTGCCCCTCTGTACTCACTGACATGAACAATGAAATTTTACCTTAATTCTTCTTTTCTTTTTGTATCCTCTTTCCGCTCTGTTAAGCTTCCAAATCTTAAATTTCTTCTCCTCGCTTTTCTGCTTCCCACTGGTGTGGACGGATCGCAATGGCTGAATCCTCTGGGACTCCGAGGATCGGTTCTCCCTTTTCCAGAGCTGCGGGGCAGACCCTTGCCTCCGGAGCTTCGGTGATGGCTCCTTGGACAGGGTCTCTGGGCAGAGAGACATCTACAGTCCCTGTGGGTCGACCACATATCGGGAGTTCTCAATGTGCAGGCAGATTGGCTCTCCCGGTCAACTCTGGATCCAGGAGAGTGGAGCCTTCATCTGGCTCTGTTCCGGCAAACCTGCCTCAAATTCGGTCACCCGTCGCTAGGCCTCTTTGCGACCGCAACCAACACTCAACTCCCTCAATTCTACTTCAGGTTTCCATCCCTGGGAGCGGAGGCAATAAATGCACTCAGAGTCCCCTGGCCTCGAGGGCTGCTTTATGCTTTCCCTCCAATTCCAATTCTCCCAGACGTGATCCACAAGATCATCCTCGAGAAGGCCCAGGTGATACTGATAGCTATAGAAATAATTCTGAAAGCCAGGAGAGTCTCCACCAATAGAATTTACAACCACACCTGGTTCAGGTTTCACCAATGGTACTCACAGGAAGACCTATCCCCCCTGTGCATTCCCATTCACAGAATCATAGCCTTCCTCTTGAAAAGTTTCCATCAAGGCCTCTCAACTAGCACCATTCACCATCATCTAGCCGCTCTATCTTCGGTCCTAGCAGGACCTTGCAGACAACCACTCTGCTCTTTCCCGGAAATTCAAGAATTTTAAAGAGGTATTTTGAAACTCAGGCCTTCCAAGGTTCACAGATACCCGTCCTGGGACTTACCACAGGTTCTCCATTCCCTCACTCAGGCACCATACGAACCCCTAAGGTCAGTATCCTTCAGGTACCTATCTTACAAGGTAGCATTCCTGGTGGCGATAACATCGGCCCGACACATCTCAGAATTGGCAGCCCTATCCATTCGGCAGGATCTATGCCAGTTCCCTACGGACAAAGTAGTCCTGCGCCTGGACCCCACCTTTCTACCCAAGGTCAGTTCCATGTGCCAAAGATCCCAGGACATTGTGTTGCCTTCATTTTGTTCCAATCAGAACCATCAGCTTGCGGTCAGATGGCACATCTTGGATCTCACCAGAGCGCTGAGAATCTATATCCAACGGACAAGACCCATCCAGAGGTTGGAAGCCCTATTCGTGGCCTACCATCCCAGATCCCTGGGTTCCAAGGTATCCTCAACTGTAATAGGCGGTTGGATCCGAGGGACTATCTCAAAGGCTTATGAGTCAGCTTCCCTCAGCATACCCAGAGGTATTACAGCACACTCCACAAGAAGTGCAGCCATATCTGCCGCATGGGCAACTCAAGCTCCATTGGAAGAAGTCTGCAAAGCAGCCACTTGGGCTTCTCCACACTCTTTCATAAGGCATTACAAAATTGACTCTTACGCTTCAGTGGATGCTGCCTTCGGCAGAAGAGTCCTCCAATCCTTTCTCTCACGATAGCGAACTAATCCCTCCCTAGGGACTCATCTATTGGGTATGTCCCACGTGACTGCTGGACCCAATCCTTCAGTACAGAGAATAGGCATTGATTGCTTACCTGAACTCGTCTCGTATGCTGAGCGGGTACAGCAGTCACTTCCCTCCCTTTTTGTATTCTAACTCTGGTTATATCCTTTAACCTGTATTTTTTCCTATCATGAGAGTTGAGCACTATTTGAGCCACCACACTTGAACTGAAGTCTACAGATTCGTGAATTCTGGGGAAGGGGCGGATCCAGCAGGCTTTTTAAAGACGGCTCAGTCCTCTGCGGATTGGACAGCGAGCAACCCACGTGACTGCTGTACCTGCTCAGCGTACGAGAAGGTGTTCAGGTAAGCAATCAACACCTATTCTCCATTCCCAGCTGTTACCCTTATCTTCTCAGGCTAGGCAAGGAGTGACTGGGAAGCAAGAGGCAGGGCCAGTCAGTGATGAGATCACCCAACAGGGAGCCACAGCAGAGGGCCCAAAGAGTCACAGGCAGCTCCGGAGCCACAGGTTGCAGACCTCTGGAATAGGTTGGATTTCACAATGGGCACAGAGCAGTGAATGCAGTCAAAGCAATGAAAATGAAACTACATGGTCTTTTGAGCTTTTTATTTTTATACATTTTTGTATTAAAAAGGAAAAAGCATAATTACCACAAATTACAAAGGACTAAAAGCACTACTAGAATAATGAGTCACATCAGCCTATAAAGCAGATACTCTGAATAATATTACTGTTTATAATACAGGCTCTCATTCAAGTATTTTACAATTTTTCCTCTTCCTTTCCCCCCTCCCCAATGTGATGATCCTAGCACATGGGACAAGAATTATATACTATTAACAGGAGATGGGATTGTGCATGGTAGGCTATATTAAGATCTTTTCCTCCCAGGTGATATATGGTAACAGTTGTTTTTAAAGATTTTTTTCCCTAATAAATATAGCTGAAAAGTGAATACAAACTCTTATTTGGTTTGTCTTTAGCAGCAAGCACACACACTTATGCATCCTGCTTGTGGAAAGCAGGTATATCAGTTTTTTTTTCTACTGTGACAGAGTTTCACCTGTGTACAAAACAATCATGGTGCATTTTCAAGATTGTTAATCCAACATTTTAAGCAGCTTAATACAGACTTCACACCATTGAAACTCCAAACATTTGTAGTAGTTGTGTACTACTGCAGGAACCAAGCTAATAATTTTGAGGGGAAAGATTTGGTCATGCCTATTCCAGGCATGTCACATAAATGCTATTATCAGAAAGTGGTTTGAAGGGCAAAAGCTCAAACCAAGGATATTGTATCCTTAACTGTGGGATCTCATTGGCCCAAGCCATTTTTTTGTACCATGATACAGAATGTGAAAGAGAACAATAACCAAAAATATATATTTCTGTGAAGATGAATACATGCAAAAAATAATGTCATCAAAGAAAAGCAAGGTTTTAGAGGGCCAGACTTGGAAGAACAAAATCTGCAAAACCAAACAGGAATGGTTAAGCCCATGCCCTTTTCATGTATCCAGTCATAGAATATGCTCATCACAGATAAGTCGGTCCTATGTTCAAGTGTCTTCAGAAAGTGAAAATGTAAACCAGCAGAAAAGGTATTTGTAGATATTTTTTTAAAAAAGCGTCCAAACCCATGTTGCTGAGATGAACTCTCCCACCCCCAATAAACCACTCATTTGAAACTGATTTTTTTAAAGATGGAGGCATCTAACAATACTAACTACACATTCCCTCTTAAGCCTTTCTAATCATTTGACAAATCCAATTTTTAGAAGATTGATATGGATAGACAAAGACCAGAATTTGTTGTATTAACACATTTGATTGCTTAACGAAAGAAAATAAGCAAGGCATAAATAACTCCCATCCCATTCCTGTTTAAACAAGTAAACAAACAAAAATGCATGGCAGCACTATAAGGTTTTGGTGTTGTGTATTAATAGTACAATCAAGCTACCAGAATAAAGAAAGGCAAATACAAATCTCTGTACTATAACTGGAAAATTGTGAGGAACAAAGAGAGACATGGCAGCACCAACACGTAATGAAGGTCACTTACTTTCCTGTCTATTCTACGCCAGATTTCAACTTCCACTTCTACTTGACCATAAAAGTTTAGACCTATCCAGACTGACCAGTTATTTCTAAAATGCCTTTTGCTTTGCATCGGGGAACAGAAACTTTCTCAGATTTAGTAACTTCAGACATTAGGAAACCACAGAAAGTTTCTAAATCCCAAGTGAAAGCCTCTGTTCCCAGAAGGTACTTTCCCACGTTATGAGAGCATAGGATACTCACAATTTTATTAGCATCCACTCACTTCCCAACAAGGTATTCGAGCCTATTTTCGCCAAACAAATCTCTTCTATTTATAGGATTTGTGTGCTATCTTCTGACTTACGGGTAGCCTATAATTATATGACTACAACATATTCTACTGATGTCTTTCTAAGCTGGTGCAAGAGTCTGTCATCAGTAAATCTTCCCAAACCTTCCAGTAAACGTTTACAGTCCAACCTGCAATATTGTCAGATTGATAAAAAATGCTGTGGCATTCTTACAGCTTCTTGCATTCTTACACTTATATCAGGTTTTTAATCATTAGTTATTTTTCTTCTACAATCTACTACTGCCTTAGTGCTCATCTTGAATTTGGAAAAAAAAATATTCTTATAACGACACACAGCAGCGTTCGCATTCAAAAGAGCCCAATTCTTCAGGGTTAGCCAGAATAAATGTCCAGAATTACTTCTAAGAATGCTTTTGAACAAATGTCCACTGGTTTTGACATATAATTACTTGTTTCTACCTCATAGTTCCCAAAGATATGCTTTATTTCATGTTGCAACTATATTTAGTTTACATGGTTTGTATGGCAAAAATTATTGATGACCACTACATGACAGCATATCTTGTACTTGCTATAGTCCTAATGAAAATACAGGCATTCCGGTCCATCTGCTTAACTGCATATTGAAATCCTGGGATAATAAGGATTTCAGTCAATTCATGAAACGGCCACGATATTCTCAACTATTAGTTCCATTTTATCATGGTTCTTCTAATACAGCATACTCCACAATATCACAGTGTAATTCCACCTGGTGAAAACAGTGGAATGCTCACTTTCATTTCTCATGCCTTAATGAAAAGATGGTTTGTTATAACAAGTGGCACAGCAAAGAAAGCAAGCAATACCCTGATGCTATTCCGTCATGCTAGAACCATAGGGTGTGCTTTATGTGGTCATTGCACTATCACTCATGAATACTCTGTGGCAAACTCCCATTAAAGCAAGCTTGATACAGTTAAAAATAGTAACATCAGGAAGCACTAACCCTAGGCAGAAAGTCCCATCTCCTTAGTTATCTACAAATTTAGTACCAAACCATCCAAGTGGTTATAAAGTAATGAACCGCCCAACATCACTCCTTGAAACACTAACGCTTATCTGCTCCAAACGACTAACTGTGGGAACTTAAGGTCTGTTATTGACTCACAAAAGTACTTTCCAGCACATTAATATCAAGGATATACCTGCAACATGAACTCTAAAATGTGGAAATAGCCGAGATATCTGATAGTTCTGGCAGAAGAATTCACAGAAAATATGTAGTATGCCTGGCCCCACTTTTTCTACGTGTATGAGGTGAAAAGAATGGAGGATATCAATTCCCAGCATTACAGAAAGGCCCTCTGCACATGCTTTATCAAGGAGGGGGAAGAAGAGGACTGTTTTAACTTAAGCCATAGGACCACATAAACAGTATTGCACTCTTCTATTACCATTTATCCCCTTTTGGAGCTATATGGTAAGCAGGAGTGACATATTGACCTTCCTCCCCCTGTTGATTTTTCTGCAGAACACCAATAGCACATTAGGAAAGTTAACAAAATGCAGGAAGAAACAAACCAGGTTGTCAGAAACATGATATAGCATGTATTTCCTTCTCTGCTGTTCACACCAATAGTTCAGGACAGCTGTTTTCTACATAATTTCAGCCATGCGAGTAGCCTCTGAAAGTTCCAGCAATTAGCCCAATTTCAGCCAAGGTAAGCTTGGTGCTGTGTATAAAGTGGTGTGACCCAGCAGATGTGGTTCCAATTCATGAAGTAATGTTTTTGTCTGTACGTGTGATGTTTGCAACTAGCCAACAATCTAAACAGCAGCATCCTTGGCTACATAGTCATTCCAGGGATGGGAGGCAGATTATCATAGATATTATTAGAAAGAACACAGAAAGGGAATCCTGTGCAAGTAATCAACACGAGTAAGCTACCTCAAATTCAGAAATGATTGGACATAAAAAATCCTACTTTGCTTAGGATAAAGCTATTTTCCTATGCACACATTATTCAACCACATGGATGAAAAGCAAGGATGTATGCCTTTAGATCCTCACTCTGTGTTTTACTCTTTTTCCTGGTGCAACTGCCTGCCTATCCTGGAATAGGAAGTTTTCATGAAACAACAAATGAGATCCTGTCCTGTCCGGGTGGGAGAGAGAAAAAAATGGCGGTGCACCTGGAAGTCTAAGTGAAGTAATGGCAGATGCAGTTGTAGCGGAAAGGACACTAAAACAGTTGATACACATACATCAGCATCAACTACACAATAGCAGAAGTTGCAGGCTGAAGTGCCCCAGTATCCCCCTGCTCTGGAGAGAAGCTGTTCGTGTGACGTGAACCAACATTCAGCTAGATCTCAACAATATTGTTCCAGTTGATGCGGATCACTGCTGGGTTAAAGGGAAGACAGTCATCAGCTACTGCAGACAAGAGTCACTGAACAGGAAACAGAAATATATCACAGTCTGGCTGATTCCCAAGGAGATGCCATTTTCCCAAAATGCTCAAGTCAGGGATGCCTACAAGTTCCCAACTCCACAATAAGGCAACTTATTAATTTTGAAGGAAGGAAGCAAAAGAAACAGATTTTTTTAAAACAAGTTTTTTTGTGTTTTGTGTTTTTTTTTTTTAAGTGAAAGCTGTTTTAGCCAAGTCTTATATGCATTCCTATGCGGGGGGAGACACTGTGCAAGTTTATGTTCTACCCATCACGCAGAAGAACTGGGCAAGCCCAATGTAAGTGGGCCCACTTTCAGCCAGGGTCCTTTGGTTCATTTCCAGTCGTAGGTGTCTGATGGAAAAGATGAGCAGCACAACAGAAGTGGTGGTGGTAGTAGCAGAGACTCCTCTTGTGCATTGCTATATCCAGAAGGGGCGATGCCTGCTGAACTTGGAAAGCCAAAGGCTAGTTCTCCAAATAACACTACATTGTTCGGTCCAAACTTCCAGCTTACCAAGTGGGCTGCATAGTTGTTAAGTGTTCAGAGGGAGGAGAAGGAGCTAGATTGTGAGGCTGCATGATGCAGAGTAATTTTGGTTTATCCAAACGAACTTCTATCAATAATTTAAAACTTGATATATATATATAATATATATATAATATTTATATTTATAAAAATCTCCCCTTTCCCAACCCAACCTAACCCCTGAAAGGCGCTAAGACATGAAAATGTGAAGGTCTGGCTCCAATCAATGACTTAATCACAGCAAGGAAAAAGATGCATTCATTCAGCTTGGATCATCTTTTTTTTCCAGCCAACAAGAAAAATCATATGGACTGTATAGCCCCACCTCCCGAAAGCAGCCTGGTCTTGGACTTTGACACTCCAACTCCCTGCCCCCTTTTTCACTGGTAGTTCTAGTATGTCTACTTCCCCACTGTTTGGGTTTCCACTGTGGCTGTGGAAACTGCATGTGGCTGGCTCAGGTTTTTGGCATCTTCCTGGCTTGATGAGTTGGGGACTTGGCTGGATGAGGCAGACATTTGATTGGATGGAGTATGGCCAACAGACTTGCTGGAAGACTGAGATGGGTATCGCTTCCTTCCATCTATTCCTATGGTTGTAGGATATCTCTTGTGGCTACCTTCTTCCCCTATAGGAGGCTGAAATGAGAAAAAAGCCATTAGACAAATGTATTTAGCATCTCAATATTGCTTCAAGATTCATGATTTACGCGGCGGGGGGGGGGGGGACTATAGAGAAATTTGGTACTGTATTTTAAAAAAATAATAGTATCTCAAAGCCCCACCTTTCCTTAGTACTTATTGCTTGGCCTACACTTTCAAAACTGAGATCTTAAAATCTTTTCATTCTACACTGAAATGTTATGGGGAAGATTTTATATTCATTTAGCAAAAAACAAAAAACAAAACTTTAGGGGAAAATCAACGAAGCTAGTGACCTGTTGCATTCAACTTTTCCATGTCAGAACTGGCAAGCTAGAACCCTCAGGAGTGGTAGTCCACTTCAAAATATGGTTTCCAATTCTAGTTCCTAAAGTCTTAATATCCATACCTTCATTCACAATTATCTGAAGATTTTCATATATGACCAGGCTATTATTTTTTTAAAAATATTATTTTTATTATTATTTTTCTGCTTAATACTTTCACGCAAGTGTAGGGTTGGCTTTCCCCCCCAAATCAATCAAATTTTGATCCATTGGCAGGGCAGAAATTGACCAAATCTGCTTGTTGCCTGAGCCTGATGTCATGGGCTGAGAGAAAATGATTGGTCCAAAGCCACCCAGCTGGTTTTCATGGCTAAAGTTAGACTGTAACTCATAATCTCTAGCCTGATGCTTTAACTGCTAGACCAAACCGGTTATTTATTACTATTACTAGGGTTTAATGCACCCTAGTTAATAGTGCACCCTAGACCTGGGCATTTTTATCTCCCATTGAATCCTTCCCAAAGATAAATACTGTTCTTTGGTAGTGTTTTTATTAATGTATTTATCAATATATTTTTATCTTGCCCTTTACACATACATACATACATACATACATACATACATACATACATACATGAATACATGCATAGTGTTTGGCTTACAACACACAATAGGGACTGGAATATTTGTTTTAAGTAGTGTGGCACTTAACTGAGACATCATATAATCTCACATGATTTTACAAATTTTTTACCAGTCGTTAAGTGAACCACTGTTAACACAGATATCATATATCCACGACTTGTAATCTTCCCTGCCATCTAACAGTAAAACCTAATTTTGCCAATTTTTTCCTCACAGCAACAATCTTATAAAATCTTATAGAGCCGGGGTGGCGCAGCAGGTAGAGTGCTGTACTGCAGGCCACTGAAGCTGACTGTAGATCTGAAGGTCAGCGGTTCAAATCTCATCACCGGCTCAAGGTTGACTCAGCCTTCCATCCTTCCGAGGTGGGTAAAATGAGGACCCAGATTGTGGGGGCAATAGGCTGGCTCTGTTAAAAAGTGCTATTGCTAACATGTTGTAAGCCGCCCTGAGTCTAAGAAGAAGGGCGGCATAAAAATTGAATAAATAAAATTGAATAAATAAATATTATTTCAAATACATTAATATTAACTGACTCTATGTACACTATGCCTGATATAGCCATATATCAGAAAAAACACAACCATCAGAAATATTTATATTACAAGGAAGAAACAGTAACTTGTACTCACATCAACTCTGAAATCTTCAAGGCGGCGGAATTTGCTGAGGTATTCTTGCAATTTGCTGTCAATGTCCAGGTTTTTGGCTTTGGAATATTTTAAGAAGGCCCAAAACTTTTCAAGCCCATAAAGCTGGCCTATTAACAAGAGACAAAAAACTAAGAATAAGGAAGCTATAGGAAGACATAACAATTTCATTTCAGCAAATATTAGTGACAAAAATTGGCAATTTATCAATACATGAGAACATCCTTTTACTAGCTACATACACTGGAGATGGAGGGGGAGGAAAGAGACAAAGAGCACAAGAAAGAAGCTGACCCTCTCTTTACTTAAGACAAAAGAGCATAAAGCTAAAAGTAATCTTGGCTTCAGATGTCAGAAGCTTCTCTCAGTATTCACAACTTTTTGAGATTTCTTCCTATGCATAGTACTCAAAATGTAATTTCCCACTATAGTTTTGAAATCACAGTGTAATCAAAACTCCAACTATTTATTCTAAAGAAAAATTGCATAATTATTGGAAAAATGTCCCACAATTCACTGGCATAAAGATTCCCTGAAATATCAGTTACTCTTTGTGCTACCAAGGGGGGAAAAAACCTTACCAGCCTCAAAATCTCTTATAGTTTCTTCTTGAAAATCTTTAAATATGTCAGGTCGGAATTTTTTCTCCAATCCATAACTGTAATATCTGAAGAGGCACTCCAGTCCATACCTGCAAGACCATAGTATTTGTAACACCACTACTGCCTTCATATCACCATATTTGTTACTAAAGCCAAGATCAATCCACGTGTCCCCCTTTATATATTTAAAATGCCAACTATGCAATAAACAGGTTTGAACCTACCTGTACCCTTCTTTTGCATCCTCCAGAGCCAGTTGCTTAAATTCCTCATACATTTTCTTGTTAAAGTGATCCCGAAGGAAAAATGACCAGAATCTAAAGAGAGTATTCATTTCTTGGGACTGGCCAATACCCAGTCGTTTCCGTTCTGGATAAAAACAAAGAAGAAAACTCTTAAGATCCATTTTAAAGTGCATGCCAATTAAAATACTTCACTTCATCCTAAAGACAAAATGCACACATTCCCCATCCTTATGTTTCTGTAATATACAAAATCAAGAATCTTCTGAATGCCTTGGCCTTTGGATATTGAAGCCAGATAGAGAAATTTCTATAACAACATCATTTATAAAGCAGTCAATGGATTGTAATCTTAAATTACATTATATAGTGATGGAAGAAAACTGGCTTTAAATAAATGGAAACTATCTTCAAAATGGCCCATACCAATTAGAAATGATTAAACTACATGTTCCCTAGAGCTTCATACAAGTGAATAGATAGCCATGCAAAACAGAGAAGTCCCCGCTCCGCCCCCACTCAAAATCACAGTAAACCATGCTCATTGCACTAGATACAAATGTTGTCTACAGATTATCACATCAAACAATAATGAAAGTTTGCAAAGAATATCATTGCCAAGAAGCTAAATTTGGCCAAGACATTAAGAAAACTGCTTGCTCTATTCACTATAAGCTGCACAAGAATCAAACACAGGACAAGTTCAGCATTATCTACAAAATTCACCATTAAGGCAGCGCCGGCGATACTTGTGGTAGACATGTTGTGTGAAGCCATTTTCTTTCAGGAGTTCATGGGAAGGATGCTGGAACTTAGGCAATGACTGTGGGGTGCAGCCATAGCTGCCAATAGCTGGGGTACCTTCGGAAGGACTGGAACTAAATACATTTTGAAAAAATTGTGTCAATATAAGAATCAACTGCTGAAATGTTCAGAAGCAAATACAGATACGTTACACTTAATCAGACTTTAAACTAACAAGATTTTTCTGAAAAAAAGTCTTAATTGCTAAGTAAAGAGAGCATTGATTTATGAGAAAGAAGAGTAGGATCTCTTTCTTCAGTAGGATATCTCAATCTTTTGTTCCTCAAACTCAATGAAAATCATTTTGCTTTTTAGTACCTGATAGATGCTGTTCGAGGTCTATGCTCCCGAGAATCCATCACCCAACCAACGTGACATTCCATTGGGGGATTTGAACTGTGCCGTGTTTTTCTTTTCCGGGGTGTCTATAACAAGGAGCACAAGAAAGATTCTGTATAACACTAAAGGTTCACAAAGAATTCTAGCTAAGTCAAGAGATACCCAATATCTATATAGGCATATAGAAGGAGCTGATACACAGGCCTTACCTTGGCATCTATTAATCTGCCTTCCTTAACCACTGGGTAAAACCGAGGCGTCTGTGTGGGGTCTTTCAGTTGAGGTGTACGAGGGGTTCGAGGAGTTCTTGCATTGCGGTAGTTTGGGGATTCTGGCACAGTTGTTGGCAACGATCGGGCAATAGTTGAAGGTTCGGGCACACCAAAGAGTTTATTTGCCAGAGCATCAGTTGGAACTATAATGAAAAACAATAGTACTGATTAGCCAATGTTTATACAGAAAAAAATAAAAAATCAACATCCATGCTCAGAAACTGTTTTCTCCAATTTCATTTAAGAAAAAGAAGTGAAAGCAACAAAGTTTTAAAAAGCAAGCAGAAAATGATGGATTTGTACCCTGAAGTAAATATGATTTTTGAGCGTATGCTGCTCAAGGTCACTGTGTAAGATGGGTGGGCATATTAATTTTATAAACAATAAATTGAAATAGGAATACCTTCTAGATACTTTACAAGAGGGGGGTGGGGGAAGGGAGAGAAATCAAAGAGCAGCAGCTTAAAAATACAGCAGTGAGGACTGAATATTTGTCAAAAGATCCTATATGGAAAACATCTGCTGAAATTTGTTTAATAGGTGAGTATGTGCAAACCAATACCTTGCTGGAACCTGGGTGGTCCTGGAGGAACTTCTTGATTTGGATCAACAGGAGGCTCAGGGGTAAGTGTGTCAAACTGCTCTCTGCTGATCATATTCACCTTCTTGAAGTTTTCTACTTCTTGCTACATTTCAAAAGATCACAAATGAAAATTAAAAACATGACTAGAAGAGATTTACACTTTGTCTATCAAATCAAAGCAGTGTGAAAACCTCACAAAAATCTCGGTGCATTTTAGAACACAGAAAGTGGTTCCCTAAATAGGTAACTATCAAGAATAACTGCACATGGAGTTTCAAAATATCAATGGTGATGTACCTCACCATCTCAATGTAACACACATCATCAGAATTTCAAAACAAAACTTTTTGTGTAAAGTTTAGTTAAGAAATTCCACATAAGAGTAAAATCAATGTAATTGTAATAAATGTTCATTTTGGGATGTCTGCTTCCAATTTATATACATCAGAGACAGGTTAAAAAATTAATAAAAGGAGTTCATGAAAATAACATTCTGATTTCCCCTTCACATTATTTTAACTATTTTTTTCCAATGCTCAGACATCTCATCTTTAGAGTCAATTCAGGAACTGCGAAATTTCAGGAGCAACTGATTAAGGGGAGATGACATAAAAACATTGGCCATGCAAGCAGCAGAACCAGAAGGCAAGGCTTCATCTTCATCTGGAGACGACGTTTCAGCATTAGGGTCCAAAGGGGCCTCAAGAATTGAGGGGCCTTCTTAAACTTCCAACTGGGCATAAGGGATTGATCTTTCTGAGCCTTTGTTCAGGGCTCTTTGCCTCCTCTCTTCATCCTTCCAAGAGGCTTTGGATGCCTTCTTAGATCTTCCACAATCACGAGGTTCAGAGGCATGCCTTTTCCTTGCAGGCCTTCAGCACGAGGAACCTGCTATTCACTAACTTCTGGGTGGGTGGGGCGTGACTTGTTTGATCTATGAGGAGAGGATTGCCTCATGGTGTCCGCCATTTTGAATTTTTAAAGGGACACCCCAGCCAGCTAAAAAACCCGAATTAAGGCAGGAGAGAGAGATAAAGAAGGCACAGGCTGGGTGGGGCTCTGAAGCTGTTTACTCACACACACCTTTGGTCCCCATAGAAGCCTTGAAGTGCTGTAGATGAATTCGGCACTGCAGAACCACACAGTGCACTTAGGCAGTTATTTCACTCCCCTGGCCCCAGGGGGCAAGCAACTAGCAAAGGCAGGAGTCAGGCACCCAAAGACTGAAGGAACAGCCCTAAACTTGGAAAAGCTGCTGGAACGCTCTCATGCATCCCACATCAAAATCAGGCAGCCGCTCTTCTTGTTTGTAATCAAAGTAAGCCAACGTCCCTTATTGAATCAGCTCTCTCCCTGCCTTCCCGTTCACAAATGCCGTCACATGACCCTCGGTGGAATGGGGCCGAAGTCTTTCCCGAAAGAATCATTTGTAAGTGTTGCACCATCACATGGTCTTCCAATTCTTTCAGGCAAAGCCTTACTCACTGGGGTGGTTAGGGGGAGAACTCCAATCCGCCTCTCTCAACTTCAGTGGTATCGGGCAAGCCCTTCTCCCTGGAATTCGTCTTATCTGTCTATCTCTCTCCCTCCCTCTCCAATGAATAAGATAGCTTTCAGGAATGGAACTCTTTTCTACACGTCTAATCACTAAGATCGACTGAGTCAAAAGCTGGGGAAGATGATGGAGGAGGTGTTACTTTAAAGGTTGCAGACTCAGTCCAATTAGATCCTAGACAGTGTTAACGCATTCCTGGATGCTATCTCCACCCACAATGGAAAAAGCACTTTAGTTAGCATTAGGATTTACACCAATTACAGGTAGTCCTTTTAAAAAAACATCCAATGGTTCAGGAACTATTCAAAATTATAACAGGAATTCTCTTATTTCTGCACTGGCTGTAAATGCCCTGAGCCTCATTCTGCTTAGATTTTGGGACGTATTTTTTCAGCCAGACTCTTTGAAAGCAAAAGGGGTGCCCAACGGGTTGATTTCTCCACATGAAGGGCAGAGTCCCTTTGCCAACCCAAAATTAGAGGAGCAAAATAACACAGCAAAATGATGTAAGAATCTGCTTTACAGAAAAGGACTGGGAAGAAAGGCTGTATAAAGCAGCAAAGGCTGTATTATATAATCAGGCAGCAGTGGTAACCTGCCTAAGGGAATGGATAGTGTTTACCAATAAAAGATTATTAAGTATAGAGGGCCATGATCTTCAAGTAGGCTGACATAATTTCATTTGGGAAGGGAAACACAAAACGCATAAGTATTTCCAAAGACACAATGTAAGGGGAACGTTATTAGAAGATTGGATGGAAATAAAGAAAAAAATGCTATATAAAATCCCCCAAATGGATATCTCCAATGGAAGCAACAATCTCCCTTAACATGTTAGAACTGGATAAGAAAATTACATAAAATGACTTATTGGATGTAGAAAGCAATCTCAAATCGAAAGAGAATTTGGTGATGATTGGAATAAAAATAGATTGGTGGTCTTCTCTCCAAATTCAATCCAAGTATAAAGAAGATTTATCACATTTTGGATTCCAAAACAAATATCAAGAACTGGATAAGATTTTATTGGAAACAGAAGAAAGAATGATAACAAAATACAGATAACTGTCTATTAAACGTCAAAATGGAAGAGGAAATAGTAAAAGAAGTTATGGTGATTTGGGCGCAAAATTTCAACTATACAATTGAACTAAGGCATTGGGGGAAAATCTGGGACCAGACCTATAAACGTACATTAACAGCATCCTTCCAAAAAAAAAAAAAAAATCGGTAATACCTACCTCTGGCAAGATTGGTGAAAATGTCTCCGAATATATTAGTGAAATGCTGAAAATGTAAGCAAGATCTGGGGCTGTACCTCCACATGTGGTGGACATGCCCAGAGGCAAAAAAAATTTGAAAAAGATTCAAAGATGGATAGAAGAAATCATAGAAAAAGTAGATTTAAAACCGGAATTGTTTCTGTTACGAATTATAAAAATATAACAACTGCAACTAGAATTAGTTACACTCAACATTGAAAAACAGAAACAGCCCTTTGAGCTCAACAGTAATCACAGAAATATTAGAATGTGTGGAAATGAACAAATTAACTATGGAAATTCACAACAGAGAAGAAACAGAATTTTACAAAATATGGAACATAAAAGTAAAGCCAAATAGTCAGTTACATAAATAGTAAATAAGGTGATAGATTTAGATAAGCTGTTAGCTATTAAGAAGATTGTAATAGGTTGGACTTAGGAAATATATGATTATACATAAGTTAATGAATAAGTGATATAAAAACACCGAAGATACATAGATATGACTGTGAAATGAATGTCTTATTGTTTACGTTTTGTTATGTAATGTTTATATCATGCTGTGTTTTTTCTGAATATTCAATTTGTATATATGTATATTTGTATTTAAATATTTTAAGACTTCAATAAAAATATTTTTTTAAAGAAAAATGCAAAATAAAGTTAAAATGTGGATTTATATGAAAAGTTTTTTATTTTACTTTATTTTAATTATTCTGTGGATTGGAGTTGCAGAGTGAGACATCTACTGGCAGAAACAAAACTGCAACGAATAACACCTTTGGGGTTTTTTGGTGTTAGATTACAAACTCTTAGGGAGGACTTGTTTGCTTTTGAGAGGTTTGATCCCAGCAACACTTACACACTTACTTACAGAACTTTAAATTGAAGTTAGAACATTGTGGAAATAACAAAATGTCCCAGGCAGTAATTGAAATGATCAATGAACTGAAAGAAATGGTTAAAATGACACATGGACTATTTAAGCTTGATGAATAACAAAATATACTGGAATACATCCAAGAGAATAAAGAAAACACGAAAGAAAAACAAGGATTCAGCATTGAAGAAAAAAAAATACAGACTTTGTCATTGGAAGCAATGTAAGAAAAAGAAGGATTAGGAAAAGGAAACAAAGGGGTTAATGATTACATTGGGGTTAGCAGGGATGGAAATGGAAAGGGAGGAAAGAAGAAAAGAAGAAAATAGGAAGAGAGTAGATTCAAAAGGGATAAATGAGGAGGATAAATGAGATAAATGAGTATACTGGGTATGACAGTGGGAAAAGGAGGAAAAGGGAAGGGATTAGATGGGATCTTAAGGCAGAAGAAAAGTTATAATAATTATAAAATTAAAAAGAAAGATAAGAGGATGAGAGTGTATGGGAGACTAAATGAAAATGGTTAAAGGAATAAATAAGAAAAATCAGAAATATGATAAGTAGACTGTTAAGATTAATATTTGTAGTTGTAGTATTTGATTATAATAATATGATGTATGAAGTGGAAAAAGGGGAAACAGTAGTATATATTTAAAATTGTTTGAATAGTAAATATTAATTACTGTAATAAAGTAAACTGGTGAAAGTAATATCTACAGGCAGAAGTGATATATATTTAGATTAATATTGGTGAATGGAATAGGTGGTTGATTGTTTATTAAAAGATGTTGGATAGTTGAAAAAGGGAATGTGTATAATACAATATGAGGATAAAATTTTAAAGAGTGTGTGGGAATTTAAAGAAAAATTGTGAATGATATAATTAAAGGAAAGGAGAATGTCAGGTACAATGGTACCTCTACCTACAAATGCCTCTATTTACGAACTTTTCTAGATAAGAACCAGGTGTTCAAGATTTTTTCCCTCTTCTGAAGAACCATTTTCCACTTACAAACCCAAGCCTACGAAGCAGTAACCTGAAAAGGCAGGGAGAAGCCTCCATGGGGCCTCTCTAGGAATCTCCTGGGAGGAAAGAGGGCCTTCACCCTCCCTGTGGTTTCCCCAATCGCACACATTATTTGCTGTTACAGTGATTCCTATGGGGAAAATTGCTGCTTCTTACAAACTTTTCTACTTAAGAACCTGGTCATGGAACAAATTAAGTTCGTAAGTAGAGGTACCACTGTACAATAAAGTGAACTGTATTATGATTAACATGTGTAATTGTAATATTGGAATAAGATGATATGAATGAAATGGAATGGGGAAAATGTTTGATATATGTGGGAGCAATATTTGGATGAATGGATTCTCGGATGATGCTGGATAGGTGAAAAAGAAGATGTAAAAATTAAATTTAAAGAAATGTATTATTTATGAAGTTAAATGGAAAAGGTATTGAAAAATAATTTTATTTTATTATAACAAATGAGAAATTAGGAATTAAGATTGAAACAACTTCTTTAAAATGGTGTTAACTAGACAAAGAAATAAGAAAGCTTTGGGATGAGGGCAAATTATGATATTGTTTAAATGTTACGAAAGAAATAGGAGGTAAATAGAATTAAAAAACAGAGAAAGAATATTTTGGCAGAAATGGGAAATATATTAAAATGGTATATGGTGATTTTGGAAGCTATATTTTTTTTTTGACTCAAGCAATATTCTGTTCAGAGAAAATACACTGTTTGTATGTCTGTATAAAAAGAATTAAAGAAACATTAAAAAGAACAAAGACAAAGAATAGACTTAGGGCAAACATCGGCTTCCTGAATCTACCCTTTTGGTTAAGTTTTCTTAATACGCATATTCATATAGGTGGGTGGGCAAAATGGTTTTGTACTAGTACAGTAATACCCCGGTTATTGCGTCCCCGACCATTGCGAACAGGGTAATTTGCGATTTTTCAACCCGGAAGTCAAAACACCATCTGCGCATGTGTGCCCTTTTTTTCTATGGGCACGCATGCGTAGATGGCGCCCGGCAGATCAGCTGCTGGGCGGCTTCCCTGGGTCTTCCCCCTCTTGCTGGCGGGAGGGCGAGCAGCGGGCATCAGCAAGGAGTTTCCCCACCGCCCACGCAAACTCCTCGCTGCCGCCCGCCCTTCGCCCGCCCACGCCGTTCATTCTCGCCGCTTTCGAGCTGAGTCCTGAAGCGAATTCGCTCCAGGACTCAGCTGGAAAGCGGCGAGAGCCAGCGCGGAGAAGCCGTTTGCTGGCGCTGGCTGTCGGCGCTTTTGAGCTGAGTCCTGAAGCAAATTCGCTCCAGGACTCAGCTCGAAAACGGCGAGAGCCAGCGCGGAGAAGCCGTTCGCTGGCGCTGGCTGTCGGCGCTTTTGAGCTGAGTCCTGAAGCAAATTCGCTCCAGGACTCAGCTGGAAAGCGGCGAGAGCCAGCGCGGAGAAGCCGTTCGCTGGCGCTGGCTGTCGGCGCTTTTGAGCTGAGTCCTGAAGCGAATTCGCTCCAGGACTCAGCTCGAAAGCGCCGACAGCCAGCGCGGAGAAGCCGTTCGCTGGCGCTGGCTGTCGGCGCTTTTGAGCTGAGTCCTGAAGCGAATTCGCTCCAGGACTCAGCTCGAAAGCGGCGACAGCCAGCGCGGAGAAGCCGTTCGCTGGCGCTGGCTGTCGGCGCTTTTGAGCTGAGTCCTGAAGCGAATTCGCTCCAGGACTCAGCTCGAAAGCAGCGACAGCGAACGGCTTGTCCGCCGCCTGCCTGCCTGCTAGTGAGGAGCCGAAGATTGGGGGCGGCGCGGCTGTTTTAAAATGTCGCCGCCGGCATGGGGGACTTGCTAGCACCCCCCGGACCCCCAACCCGGGTTTGGGGGGCTGCTAGGAAGCCCCCCATGCCGGCGGCGACGTTTTAAAACAGCCGCGCCGCCCCCAGTCTTCGGCTCCTCGCTAGCGCTGCGGGAGTAAAAACACCATCTGCACATGCGCAGATGGTGTTTTTACTTCCGCAGCGCTACTTCGCGAAAACCCGCTCGTTGCGGGGGGTCCTGGAACGGAACCCTCGCAACGAGCGGGGGATCACTGTATATTGGTTCAGGTTTTAATAATGCACTGGAATCCTTGCCTAATCCCATCTACATTATATTAATTTCATGCAGAGAGTAGGATAATAAAACCCGATTCTCACCTTTATCTGAGAATATTCTGGTTCAAACTGTTCTGTCCATAGGTCCTGTTCATAGTAATATAGTCCGTCATTGATCACTTTGGCTAATTCTGAGCTCATCTTTGCCCTGGAAGTGTGGTTGCCTGTTCTGTCCCCCCCTGGATGACGGCGTAGATAGGGGGGTGTCTGTGTTACAATCAAAATTTTATTCACGTCCCTGTCATCAATTTCATAGTCTGAATCCTCATCTGACCAATCAGTGAAGGTGTTTTTACGACCATCCATCTGTTCCATTTCCTCATCAAAAAGAAAGTCCAACTCCTCTGGTTCATCCTGATCCTTCTGCTTCAGTGGTGTTCTAGACTCTTCTGTTTTCTGGTACAAAGTGAGATAATGTTGTTAACATAGGATCTGGTGGAGAGCTAAACTTTACTACAATGCTCACATGAAAACTACAATGAATTCTCCGTTTTGTCTTCAAGATAAATAAATAACTCAATAGCTTTATTTGCAATACATGACTTGAAAACGAAGTCCATTTCATTTAATTCTGTATTACACGACATACTAGCCCACACAGGAAGACTTAAGAGAAAGGAAGAACTATACAGGTGGTTCTTGCTTAATGTCCATTCGTTCAACAACTATTCAAAGTGATGACAGCAGTGAACGAAGGGACCTATGACTACTCTTCAAAGTTTTGGTCATTGCAGTGCCCTTATGGTCTCATTAACAAAAAACTCAGGCCCATTTCAGGTTTATGAACCCTTTGACCATTCAGCTACCTATCGCCACGTTGCTCCCATCAACAGCAGTTGTGCCATTGCATCTGGGGTTTATTTTGTGCCCTATCCAGGGTCCTATTTTGCAAGAAAGACGGCCTTGGGTGAGGCATGAACAAAGGATCTTGCTGGTGAACAAACAGAAGCTAAGGGTAGGCTGTGAGGGAAGCCCCAAGTGAGGTGCCATAGAAGAAGGTGGAGTAAAGAAGATCCTGATTGGAGGGTATGAAGGCAGGCAGGGCTAAGCATTAGGGGCAGTAGGCAGCCAAAGGGCAGAGGAGGCAGTCCTTTATGTTACCAAGGCTCAGGGCCGGGAGGAATCAAGTCAGGATCAGCTTGGATTTAGGTGGGTTCTTGCTAATGAATTCAGTTAATGACAGCACCAGGGACTGCCAGGATTGCCATTCCTAAATGATGACATAATATGTCATCATATTTTACTACATCACTTAGTAATAAGAAATGTTGGTCCCATAATTAACCAAGATTACCTTTATGTACTTTTGGCAATCAAAAGTTGCATTAAAACAAGCCAACAAACACATAGCCATGTAAAACAAATAAATAACACTGGAAACTATTTGTCATCCTTTTTTTATTTTTGTGACTTTGCCAAAGTTTCTCTGTCCAAAGTAAAAAGAAAAATGGCCACCATTGGAGTTGGACAAATGGTTCAAATTTCAAACACAGACCTATTCAGTCTTGAATTCAACACCGATCTCCATGGGTGGAACATATCCCCATCTCTTGAATTTAATGCAAGTAAGGTTAGAGTGTTATATTAGTCAATCTCTTGAAAAATTTCTGTAAGGTTAAAAACATGTAAAGGTATCCCTGAAGGTTTTACCCCGCTAATCATGACTGACTTGTAAGTATGTCTTCTGTATCTATCTACTATGTCATTAAATCCTGTAAAAAGTCTGGCTTCCAATGCGATTCATTGGTTACCTTGGGTCTGATGGGAGATGGTCTAGGCCTCTTCTTCACTTCAATCCATGCTTCTGAGTCCAAGTCAGGCAGGCTAGCAGAAAGACCTTTAGGCATTGTCTTCAAATTAGAAACTTCCTCTGACTTGCTTGGCATGGGACTGGCAGAGCGGGGAGAACCAGGAGCAGATTCTGGAACATGTAGTTAAATAAAGTATCAGTACATGCAAACTACTTGTTTTACAAAAAATCAACAAAACTTTCCCAATAAAATAAATTAACCTTGGATGAAAAGGAAATAAAGAAGTAGCACTCCTACTGGAGAGCCAGCTTTTAGTTTTTAAGACAAATGAACAAGAAGATGTCATTTATATATTTTAACTCTAATGCGCATTAACTGTGTATTAAACATGTAGGCCATGTCATATAAATTTTCTCAAGAGTTTTACTTGACCTTCCATTTTTATAAAACCAACCCAACTTTACTTTTTACCAACTGGGATGTCAAATTCCTTACAATAAAGTGGATTAATACTCTAATATTTATTTAAATTTTCACTCCATTTCTACCCTGCTCTTGGCTATTGAACTCCCCCCCCCCTCCATCCCCTAACACATCATACAGCACCTGTCCAACCTTATCTGAATGCTTCGGCATTATCATCAGAAAAATACAACTGGAAGACATATTATGAAACAGACAGAAACCTGTTTGATCACTACAAAAGATGTTAGCAACATACTCATAACACGAGCTTAAGGAGCAAGTTTGTACATCTCAAAGTCAGGATTTCAAAATAGAGAGCTTTCAAAGACAAACAAAAATGCACTTGAGATATTCTTTTTTCAGATTACATTGTTAGGTGTTGGCAACAGATAACTGAAGCCAAATGGAAATAACAACCATGAGCAAGACAAGCTAGTTCTACTCTGAGTCTACTGCTACTCAATGCACAACTTTTTATTCTAAGAGGTTTCATAGAATGTTCAGACACATCTGCTACGAAGTAATCTAAATTTATTTATTTCAAGATTTACAGAGACATCCGTCTCAGGCAAGGTCTGGGGCTTGTCATGTGTCAGGGATGGAAAATTATTTCAGAGACCAAAGGCAACCACAGAAAAGGTCCTAGTTCCCATAAGATGACAAGAGGTAAATAGAAGAAACTTACATGAATTCCCAGTGAGAGCATGTGGAGCAAATAGTCAGTCTTGGTAGAAGTGGTCCTTCAAGTAATTTAGTACTATGTAATGTAGGGTTTGAAAGACAATCACCAGCAAGCAATCTGAATTGCAATTGGAAGTCTATCAGCTTGCAGAGCAGCGGTGTTACATGGGCATAATGACATATACCGTGAGATATCCATGCTGCTGCATTCTGGACCAATGAAAGCATCCATATGATTTTCAAGGGCACCGCCTGTACAACTGTGTGTTAACAGTCCACTTGGGAGTTAACCAAGAATAAGTGACTAAGAGCAGGACCTCGCAGCCCAAGAATAGGCATAAAAAGTATCCTGGCCACAGGTGACCCCAGTTCTTTGACCAGGATCACCTCCAGATTGCTTGAAGTAGGGCATACAACCACATATTTCAGAGTTAAAACTAACTCCAGATTCAAAGCAGTAGGCTGTCCATGACAAGGAATATAATATTGCCCAAGTCCAAATTTGGGGCCGGTGTGCCCCAAAACAAAAGCCAGGTCTATCAGGTGCCCTGTCTCCCTCAGATCAGACCTGCAACAAACTGGGTCAGGTCCATGGTTGTCATGCTGGCCATGAAGTTCCATACTTCGTAGCCAGGGTCTGCTCCCCAAAGATGACAGATTGAAGTTCCCCCCAGAAACATAAACTTTGGAAATTCCACTGCCAGGCCAAAGACAGTCTCAAACAGAGTAGGCAAGGAAGCTGCTATGCAGCAGGGAGAGTGGTACAAGAGCTGAACTCCAAACTGATTTTCAGGCCCAACCTTGTAGGTAAGGTATCACATCTTAGAGGTAATGCCTCTGGCAATTTTCAGAGTCCCCTGAAAGACAATAGCATACACACACATACACACGAAGTTGTGACTGGGCCACAACCAAAATCCCACTGGGCATATTTCCAAGAAAGGCATTTCCTCTTCCTCCTTGCCCTGCAGGGTTCTAAGAGATATATGCTACATTTGCCTTCTCATACAGGATCAAATCCCGTACTAGAGGGATTTTATTAGAGGCTGAGCTTGAGCAATACTAAACATTAACAGATGCCTATATAAGTTAAATTATTATCTTTAATAACCCAGAGACTCTGGATAAAATATTGAAATGTTGACATTTTGTAATGCTGCTGTTTTGTAAAATAAATGTTTGGCTTGAACTCAAATTATGTAGCAACAACAAAAATTAATGTATTTTGTGGAAGATATTTGATTTTTATAGTTTTCATCTATACTGACCTGTCTCTTTTTGGAAGATCTGCCTGGGTACAAATTCTGGGCAGTTGATTAGCTGAGAGAAGTCCGTTTGTGTATAGTCTGCCATGGGAGGGCCAGGCAAAGGCCATTTTTCTGGTTCTTCTTTTCTCCTGATTTTCTGGTCCACAATCTCCACCACTTTGCTGTCTTTTAATGCCTGGAAAAGAAGCCATCATTTTCAGCATTAATATATAAAACAAGGTGGTGTGAATAAAAATTGTTTTTTTTGTTTCTTTTTTAAAAACATATTTTTTATTTAAATCTATTTTTATTTATATCGGATTTTTAATTTTTTATCAAATTTATTTTAATAAAATGCTTTTGGAGTAAAAAAATCCATATAAAAATAATTTTCTAGTTAAGATACATTAATCATTTAGTTTATTCAGCATGAAATGGAGTTTAGTTATGTAGCATGAAGCTGTATTTGTAATATTTACACTTTTGGTAAACTCATTCAATGAATCCAAGCTCTGCAAGCCAAGATAACATGCCCTGCATTGATGCATTCGCACACAATTTCACAATAACCATGAGATAAATCATGAAACAAAATTCAGAAATATTCCTTTTTCCCACTGTTTTGCAAATTTATGTACATTACAAACTGTATGATTGTTTGAAGAGAAATGCATCTGTACCACCAGGCTCTAAGTATGAAGAAGAGGGGCAAGCAGTAAAAAATGAAAATTATAAGCAGCTTATAAATATAATATTAAAGAGCACCTGTCATTACAGATACATCATGGCAGTGCCTCCACTGACCCACTGCCTGCCATGTCTGTCATCTTGTTGATTCACTGCTGCATTACCAACCACCCCATTAAAGTGAATGGGACTGTCGGTGAGTCAACAGCAGGTCAGAGGAGCCACTGTGGGACAGAAGAACCGTTGCACTTACCTGAACGGTCTTCTCGCTGCACTGCAAGGAGAGTCCAATCATGGGTTATACTTCAGCCTTGCTGGAAGGGACTGAGTTAAAAATTAGCATAAATAATGGTCCAACCCCCTTGCTGCCCACTCCGGGTCAGTCTTATAATAAAACGAAGTCATAGTGATAGTAAACCAATAACATTTATTAACCAGATCAACTGAACGTTAAAGCAAACTATCAATAAACCCTGTGTCCCTGGGCTTAAATACTGGGTGGGTTTGGACTCTCCTTGCAGTGCAGCGAGAAGACCGTTCAGGTAAGTGCAACGGTTCTTCTCCACTTGCACTGCTTCGGAGAGTCCAATCATGGGATATACCCAAGCTCGACCAATTAGGGGGGGAAAAAACTATGGCTGGACCAGGGACGCAGTCTCCTTGCATACTCTCTGCAAAACTCTGCGCCCAAAGGCTGCTTCCGTGGAAGCAAATCTATCTAACCGGTAGTGTTTGATGAAGGTGTTGGGGGCTGCCCATGTTGCTGCCCGACAAATGTCCTCGATCGGCGCCTGGGTCGCCCAGGCTGCTGAAGTGGCAGCACTTCTCGTGGAGTGAGCCGTGATGCCCCCTGGTATAGGTGTGTGCCTTGATTTGTATGCAATGATAATGCATGAACGGATCCAACAACTAATAGTCTTTGGTGATATCTTGTTTCCCATGGAAGCCGGGAAATAGGATACAAATAATGATTCCGTCTTTCGAAAGGTACTAGTTCGTCGGATGTAAATCTTGATGGCACGCCTGACATCCAACTTGTGCCACCGTAGTTCCAATGGATGTGATCCATGGGTGCAAAAGTCTGGCAGGATAATGTCCTGTGATCTGTGAAAAACCGTGTTTATCTTTGGTAAGAATGAAGGGTCGAGTCGTAAGACCACCCTGTCCGTATGGAAGATACATAAGTCCGGTCTGACCGATAAGGCTGTCAGCTCAGAGACCCTTCTTGCTGACGTAATAGCCGTAAGGAATGCTGTTTTAAGAGATAGGAGTCTTAGTGGTATGTCACGCAGTGGTTCGAAGGGTGGCTCCGTGAGGGCCTGCAACACCAGTGGTAGGTCCCATGTCGGGAAGCGATGTACTGGTGGAGGTCGGATATTCGCTGCCCCTCTAATGAAGTCCCGAATCCAAGGATGTTGTGAAATAGGTCGGGAGAAGTCCATTTTGAGAATAGTGGCTATGGCGGCCACCTGCCTTCGTAGGGTATTGGGTGCCAAACCTTTATCGAGCCCGCTTTGCAGGAACTCAAGGATCTGGATTACCGAGGGGGATTGAGGATCTCGGTTCTGGGCTCTGCAGAAGGTGCAGTAGGCCTTCCAGGTCGCTTGGTAAATTCGAGTCGTAGATGGACGACGTGATGCCTGAATGGTGTTTATTACCCTGTCTGGCACTAGTTCTCTCCTCAGTCTCTCCCCCTCAAGTGCCACACGGCAAGTTTCCACCATTGGGGCTCCGGGTGGAACACAGATCCTTGCGTCAGGGCTACTTTGTGATGTGGAATTCTCCAAGGGGGGGAGATGGACAGGTCCATCAGGTCTGCAAACCATGGACGTCTGGGCCAGTATGGAGCCACTAATATTATCTCCGCTTGTTCTAGGAGCAGCTTGTTTATCACCCTCGGGAGTAGGCATGTCGGGGGGAAGGCGTATAACAGACCCTCCGGCCACGGGCAGCTCAGCGCATTTATTTGTTCTGCCCCCGGTGTAGGAAACCGGGAGAAAAACCTTGGTAATTGATTGTTCAGATGGGTGGCAAATAAATCCACCTCTGGGGTCCCGTATCTGAGAGAAATCTCCTGGAACAGACCTATATCCAGGCTCCACTCCGCTGGATCTATAGTTGTCCTGCTGAGCCAATCCGCCTGGGTATTCGAGACGCCCGAAATGTGTTCTGCCCTGAGGGATACCAGATGAACTTCTGCCCACCGAAACAGAGCCTGCGACTCTCGCATGAGGCAACCCGACCTCGTGCCCCCTTGGTGGTTGATGTGCGCTCTGGTTGCCACATTGTCCGTAAGGATCAATACGTGCTGTCCTCTTACTTGCGTCTGGAAGTGGTGTAGCGCCAAGTGGACCGCTCTGAGCTCCAGGAAATTGATGTTTGGGGTCGCGAGCTCCGCTGGACTCCACAGTCCCTGGGCTACTCCCGCACTGGAGTGGGCGCCCCAGCCCAGGAGGCTTGCGTCTGTTGTAATGGTGATTTCCTGATTGGACAGGAAAGGAGACCCCTGCTGAAGAGCTGTTGACTTCCACCATGGGAGCGAGCGGCGCACCTCTGAGGAGATTGTCACCAGTCTCGCGGAATGGCTGGTTCGGTTCCTTTGGAATGGTATGAGGAACCACTGCAAGGGCCTGGCATGGAGCCTGGCCCACGGTACAATGTCTATGCAAGAAATGAATACTCCCAGCAGCTGGGACAGAAAAGAGAGTGGTGCTGCTCTGTTCTGCTGTAGTTCCGTAACTAAAGTTCGTACTTTGGTCTGACGGTCTGTTGACAGGAAGACTTTGCCCTGCACGGTGTCTATATAGGTCCCCAAGTGTGGTAAACACCTGGTTGGAGTAAGATGACTTTTCTGATAATTGACAGAGAAACCTAGGGTCTCTAAGGTCCTTATGGTTTCCGTCAGGTCGTGCCGTGCCTTGTCGGGGCTGCTGGATAGTATAATGATATCGTCCAAATACGCCATGAGGCGTAGAGGACGAGACCTGAGATGTGCAGTGAGAATGTCCAGTAGTTTCGTAAACGTTCTGGGGGCCGATGAAAGGCCAAAGGGCATGGCCTTGTACTGGAAGTGTTGGCCCTCGATGCAAAAGCGAAGGTATTTCCTGTATGCCGGATGAACCGGGACATGTAGGTATGCCTCTTTGAGGTCTATGGACGTCAGCCAGTCCCGCCGACGGATTGCTGCTAGAATTGTCCTTAATGAATGCATTTTGAACCTGCGGTATCTGATGTACAGGTTCAACTGTTTTAGATTTAGAATGAGGCGACAGCCTCCCGAGGCCTTGGGCACGATGAATACGATGGAATAGTACCCTTGTCCCTCCTGATGGAGAGGGACTCCCTCTATGGCCCCTATGTCCATTAGGTGGTAGACCTCTTGGTGAAGGAGGGTTCGCTTGAGGGAGTTGAAAATAGTCGGGCACTGCAAGAATCGGTTTGGCGGTGTCTGCAGAAATTCTATGGTAAGTCCCTGGGCTATTGTGTTTATAGCCCAAGTGTCTGCAGATATAGACTCCCAGGAGGCGGCGAAATGCTGCAGCCGTCCTCCTATGGCTATGGAGTCATTTGTTCTTGCGATATCCTCCCCTGCTGGAGCCTCTGAAAGGTCTCCTAGATTGTTGAAACTGTCTGTTTCTATCTCCGAAGGTATTCCTGTCTGTTCTGTAAGAGGATTGGGAGAAGGACCCCTGGTTATACGACCTTCCGGCTTGGGGTGTAGTCGCGGAAGTCTCCGCTCGAAAGGGTTGACGTCTGAAATAGGGAGTCGTACGTCTGTCTTGCCGCCGATAGGTTCTGGGCAGGACCTTCTTCTTATCCTTATCCTCGATGAGTACCTTATCGAGGGCCTCTCCAAACAGCTTGCTCCCATCGAACGGAGCAGAGGCAAGGCGCCACTTGGACTTGGCGTCTGCTTGCCACGTGCGGAGCCAGAGTAGACGGCGAGACGACTGGTTTGTTGCCAGAGCTCGGGAGGCAAACCGTGATGCAGAGAGGGTGGCGTCCGCCGAGAATTCCGCTGCCGCCAGCAATTTGTTGAGATCTTGCCTCAGGCGCCCCTCCTCAGGGCCTAGCTTCGCGAGCATCTCCTGGAGCCATATGACTGAAGCTCTATTAAAAAACGAAGCCGCTGAGGCTGCTTTGAGTGCCCATGCAGACATCTGGTGTGATTTTTTAATAAGCCCCTCCGCTCTTCGGTCCTCCGGCTTCAGGCCTTCTGACATGTCTGAAGGAACTAGGGCATTAGACACCAGGGCTGCTACTGGAGCATCAATGGATGGAAAGTCCAGTAAATTCTCAAGTTCTGGGTCAAATGAGTAAAATTTTCGCTCAGATGCTGTTGGGCCCAGGGCTCCAGCCGGGTGTTGCCATGGCCTTTTGATATTGTCCAGAAATATCTTAGGAGCAGGAATGAGATCTGCCTCCTTCTGTGGTTCGGACAGTACCCTGCTGGCAGGTTGTGGGGCAACTGCTGGGTCTGTGGTCTTGTCTGCTGCGCCTGGAGCTACTGCCATCCTTGCTTTATTGAGCAGTACTCGGAAGATGGATGGCCTGAAAAGACCCATATAAGCTGGTGGTTCTGGAGGTGCATATTCGTCCTCCGATAGACCATCCTCTGGGTCTGAACCCCCTCTGAAGGCCACCTCCTCTTGGAATGAATCATGAGCTGGGGAGGCAGGAGCAGGCGCTGCCCAAATGTCTCTATGCCTTGCAGGCGTAGGTTGAGGAGATGGCGGGGGGCCAACAGTTGTAGATGATTGCTGAACTCCGGCCACTATGCCGTGTGAGTACGCGGAGGCAATCATGTCTTGCAATGCTGGGGGCATGCGTTGCCAAGTATCCGGGGAGGAGTGGAGCCCAGCAGCCGTCGGAGTGAATGTGGCTGTGGGTGGCAGTGGCGGTGCCATGTGCCATGAGGTTGAAGGCATGGCAAATTCAGGCCTTGGTACTTCTGCCACCTGTGTGGAGCCACCGAATCTATCTGGTGACCAGTCATTGTCGGTGGCTGTCCCCCTCCCTTCTGGAAGTCTTGGAGAGGCGACCCCACTTGTACCTGCCAACTGACCTGGGGTTGCAGGCGCATGTGGCCCTGGGGCCTGTTTCTGAGCTTCAAGCTGATCCTCTAGAGCTTTAATACGCTTCTCCGCTTCCTTTAAGGCAGAGGAAGATTGTGTACTCTTAGATTTGCTTTTAGAAGTGTGAGACTTCTCTTTAGCTTTAACGGGGGGTTCTGTAGGCCCCTGTTGAGGTACGTCAGCCATTGTTAATGAGAAATAATTGCGCCCGGGAAAAACAGTAGCAACTGTATGAAACTCCGAGAAGCTGACTCACCCAAAATGGCTACCGCAGCTTGAATACCGCCCCTTCCTGAGTTGAACAGGATATTCTGGGGTAACACTGGCATTCATTGGTGTCTGGGGCTGTCAATCACCCAACCAAGATGGCGGCCGGCAGTCCGATCGGCCATGAAGACACCCAAAATGGCGGCCCCCTTTAGGAAGCCCTCATGCGCATCTCAGTTTGAGGCTCCCCTAACTGATCTTAGCCTCTCCTGTTTCCCAGCGTGATCCGCGACCCCGTGGGCCGTCTGATAACTGGCTGGTCCACAATCTCCGCTCTCCGGCTCTGTGAGCTCGGATCTGGGCGGGAACTGCAAATGCGACTTTTTCTTCTCTCTCTGGCGATCGCCGCTTTCCTCTTGAGCCGCTAGGTAAGCGAGGGAATGCATCCGCTCCCCGGCTCCGTGAGCTCGGGTCTTGGCGGGAGTTTTAAAAGGGACCGCGGCTTTTCTGCTCTCCTGCAATCTCCTGATCGCTCCGGTAAGCCTCGATGGTCGCCTTTATGGGGTATGGCCACGCAGGCCGGGGACCCCCTCCTTCAACGACTCCCGGTCCTAGGAGCAGTACCCACGCAGGGAAGAGGTTCCGACCTGGGAAATAGGGTGCAGGCAATACTCCACAGAGTAGGGTGCCCGATCCTCGAAGTGACTGTAAATTCGCTGCACCTGAAAGGATAGGAGAAAAGAGAGAAAAAGACAGCATTAGTGATGAAATAAAACAAACCATTTTAATTAGAATTGTACAATAAAACATAAGAGAAAAAACTCATGTGTCCCTTCACTATGACTGAGTTTTTTAGACTGACCCGGAGTGGGCAGCAAGGGGGTTGGACCATTATTTATGCTAATTTTTAACTCAGTCCCTTCCAGCAAGGCTGAAGTATAACCCATGATTGGACTCTCCGAAGCAGTGCAAGTGGAGAAATAATAGTTGCTCTTTAAAAATTATGCTCTTTAAATCAAATTTAAATTGAGTTTATTTAAATCAATCCTTTTTGCTAGTGATTTAAATTGACTTGATTTAAATCAAATCCATCCTGAAACATGGAGAGGGGTACTGCAAATATCCCTCAGAAACCTCTTATCTGATAGTGAAATGAAGATTTAAAAAAACATCTAAAAATTGAGCACTAAATAATTTAAAAATTATTAGATATATTTCAGTCATTTAGGATTCAGGAAGTAAATTATTATTTTTATATGAAGAAATTACAGTGCCATACTAACATATGGGAACATGGTGGCTCAGTGGCTAAGATGCTGAGCTTGTTGATCAGAAAGCCAGCAGTTCAGTAGTTCAAATCCTTAGTGCAATGTAACGGGATGAGCTCCCATTACTTGTCCCAGCTTCTGCCAATCTAGCAGTTCAAAAGCACGTAAAAATGCAACTAGAAAAATAGGGACCACTTTGGTGGGAACGTAAAACCACTTTGTGTACCTTCAGCCTTGAGTCATGCTAGCCAAGACCCCGGAGACGTCTTTAGACAGCGATGGCTCTTCAGCTTAAAAATGGAGATAACCACTGCCCCTAGAGCTGCAAACAACTAGCACGGCAAAAGTGGGGGAACCTTTTCCTTACTAACATAGCTGAAATTGAGAAAATCATCGGGGGCTTTTCCTCTAAACATTTCTGCCTTTTCCTGTCCTTCTTGCCTCTTGTTCCGAACTAAACATTTCTGCCTTTTCCTGTCCTTCTTGCCTCTTGTTCCGAACTATTTTCACCTTACAAGCCCCTAACCGCCACCGCTGGGATGCCCCGCCTCCAGACTTCCATTGCCAGCCAAAGCGCTGGGAATCCCTGCCTCCGGACTTCCGTTGCCAACCGAAGCACCCATTCTTGCATTGCTGGGATTCCCCTGACCCTCCCCTCGCTGGGAATCCCCGCCTCCGGACTTCTGTTGCCAGCCGAAGCACCCGTTCTTATGTTGCTTGGATTTCCCTGAGCGTCCCCTCGATGGGATTCAAAGCAGTGCCGGCAAAAATTAAGGGAATCCCAGCGAGGGGAGCCTCAGGGGAATCCCAGCAAAGCAAAAACAGGCGCTTTGGCTGGCAACGGAAGTCTGGAGGTGGGGATTCCCAGCGAGGGGAGGCTCAGGTGAATCCCAGAACTTTGGCTGGCAATGGAAGTCCAGAGGTGGGGCATCCCAGCGGTGGCGGCGGTTCGGGTTTGTAAGGTGAAAATAGTTCAGAAGAGGCAAAAAAATCTTAAACACCGGGTTCGTATCTCAAAAAGTTGTTAGTAGAGGCGTTCGTAAGAAGAGGTACCACTGTACTTGCTTTCCTACTCCTGAGCACATCTGAGTAATGAGGAGACACAGATATGACATGCTGATATTTCTATTTTCTCACACAATCCAGTGTGAAAATGGGAGATCTAAAACTTCTGATTATCTCTCTCAAGAATCATAATATGGCAGCTTTAAGAGCATTAATCAGATAAAACTCATAAAGTGACAAGCATTCAGTTCATCAATGGATGTTAGGCCCAAGCCCAGAGGTGAAACAGTGTGATCCAATCCACTCTTTATTTACACTCAACTGACAGAATCTTGTTAAACTAAAGTTGTAACTGTCTTACTACATATATCTTGAGATTTTAGGGTATGGCTACCCTCCTTTTACACACATACACACACCACAGGACTGTGCAGTCTTTTAATCCAGGCATTTTTCTGAGAAAACTCTGTGTTATTAAAATCCTCCTCACTGTGGGTGCACATTTAATCACAATGGAAGAGATTTTTAGTGCAATTTGAATGAGATAATATGATATAATCAAAGGTGACATGAGAACACACTCTAATACATAGATACTGGTAGTCAGATGGGCAGATTATCCCTTACCTTAATGATAAGGCCAACATCTGTGGTTAGAGCCTGTACCCGATGGAAACTGGCAATGAGAGTGATGGGAAGGAAACCTTCAGTGTCCATTTTCCGCCTCAAGAAAAAGTCTCTTTCCAAGTTGTCGACACTGAAGTAGTATTCTCTGAAAACATCAAGTAATGCAAACTGAAATAGTTATTTCTGTGACATTTGATATTAACCTCACTTCAGCAAAGTTTCTCTCAAGCAGAAGAATAACTACTACTCTTTCATATCCATCTTTTTCAAAACTGATCCCAATCTAAGACAGACCTACATTTAAATATATTATATGGGTTGAGGGAATACTTTTCGAAAATAACAGAAGATATGACTACCCTAAAATAATCTCATTAATTATATCGGAATTGTTCCAGTTGCACTGCCATACTCTGTGCCAGACAGTACCAATTTCTTAAGTTTGCCATTCATTTCTTTGTTATTACTAAATTTGCTGATACTGAAAGTAAAGAAAATAAATATAAAAAGAAGTAAATTCTCTTATTCCAACATTTTCCCGCCAAGTGACATAATTATGATTAGCTTGGCACATAATTTGTCACAGAAGTGAGTACGCTACCTCATATTTTGTAAATACTGAAGTATATCTTTCATGTGACAACAGTGAAGTAATGACACTTGGCTATAATGTAAAGTAGTGACTATACTTCTTGTATAAGTGTAAATGTGTTGTCCCCTCAAAATGACACAACACACAGCCATTTATTTCTAAGCTGCTGGCAAAAAAATGAGTATACCCCTAAGTGATAATGTCAAAATGAGGCCCAAGTAATTTTCCCTCATTGGAGTCATGTGACTCGTTAGTAGTACAAGGTTTCAGGTGTGAAAGGGGAGCAGATGTGTTCAATTTGGTGTTATCGCTCACACTCTCTTATACTGGTCACTGGAAGTTCAACATACACTTCATGGCAATGAATTCTCTGAGGATCTGAAAATGAATTGTTGCTCTACATAAAGATAGCATAGGCTATAAAAAGATTGCCAAGACCCTGAAACTGAGCTTTAGCATGGTGGCCAAGACCATACAGTGGCTTAACAGAACAAGTTCCATTCAGAAGAGGCCTCGCTGTGATCTACCAAAAAAGCTGAGTGCCCGTGCTCAGCATTGTATCCAGAAATAGATGTATGAGTGCAGCTAGCATTGCTGCAGAGGTTGAAGGGGTGTGGGGTCAGCCTGTCAATGCTCAGACCATACACTGTACGCTGCATCAAATTGGTCTGGAGGGCTATCATCCCAGAAGGAAGCCTCTTCTAAAAATGATGCACAAGAAAGCCCGCAAACGGTTCGCTGCAGACAAACAGACTAAGGACATGGATTTTTGGAATCATGTCCTGTGGTCCAATGAGACCAAGATTATTTGGTTCAGATGGTATCAAGCATGTGTAGCAGCAATCAGGTGAGGAATACAAAGACAAGTATGTCTTGCTTACAGTCAAGCATGGCGGTGGGAATGTCATGGTCTGAGTCTGCATGAGTGCTGCCGGCACTGGGAGCTACAGTTCGATGAAGGAACCATAAACGCTAACATGTACTGTGACAAACTGAAGCAGAGACTGGGCCGCAGCACAGTATTCCAACATGATAACCACCACAAGCAGACCTCCGAAAGTACCACTGCCTTGCTAAAGAAGTTAAGTGTAAAGGGGATGGACTGGCTAAGCATGTCTCCAGACCTAAACCCTACTGAGCATCTGTGAGGCATCCTGAAACCGAAGGTGGAGGTGTGCAAATTCTCTAACATCCACCAGCTCCGTGATATCGTCATGGAAGAGTAGAAGAGGACTCCAGTCCCAATCTGTGAAGCTCTGGTGAACTCTATGTCCATGAGGGTTCAGGCGGTACTGGAAAATAATGGTGGCCACACAAAATATTGACACTTTGGGACACATTTGGATCTTATCACTTAGGGATGCACTGTTTTGTTGCCAGCAGTTTGGACCTTAATGGCTGTGTGTTGTGTTATTTTGAGGGGACAGCACATTTACAACATGATACAAGCGGTATACTCACTACTTTACATTGTAGCAAAGTATCATTTCTTCAGTGTTGTCACATGAAAAGATACTTAAATATTTACAAAATGTGAGGGGGTATACTCACTTCTGTGACACTGTGTATGCTGATATGTTTCTAAGGATATATTGTATATTATGCACTGCATAATATGGCTGTTGGGCATAACCTTGTTTTCTGCTGCTATCGCCACCACTTTAAAGAACAGCCATTATTTCGAATGTTTTCAGTTGCAATAATTTTATAGAAAGAGATTATTATTATAGGTTGTGATCCTGCTGCAATAATTGCCACTTTACTAGTTTGGGAAAGGGCAGCACAGTATTTCTAAATAAGAGTCCATTTAGCAATTTCTTAATGGATAAAATCAGTTTTCTGCCAAAGAAATAAAGTGGTTTGCCAAATATCGAAGGCAGCTTTTAAAAGATTGAAAAATTACTCCTAGAACCAAAACTAATACATACATCTGTCGTTTGATGTAGTCTTTGAGCAGCTCTTGGTCAACACTGTAGAGCTCAGTGCTACTGATGTTATCAAAGTAATAAGTGATATTACTGGTGTATTTCTGTGCACGTGAGCCATCTGAAGCATCAAATTTCCGATATCCATAATGATAATCAAAATGAGCTGTAGAAGGAACAAGACAAAAATAATCTTTTTAAAAACCTTTTCTTCTCAAACGAAATCTGTATTGCACTGGTCAAACATAATCAAGAGGAAATATAATAGCCTGGCAGTAGACTACGGTTTGATACTAAGTCCACTGACCTGTATTGATCTACATCAATTTATTTTTTTCTCCCACATGCATTTCTTCATCAAAAGTAAAAAATTGGAACCAGTTACCCTGAGATTGGGAATAAGGTGTCACCAATATGACATTCTGCTGTGTGTTAATATTTGTTTATTATTTTTACTTCTATTATTCTTTGGTTTAAAAAAGGACTTAAAGTTCAATAAAAAGACATTAGTTTTGGAAAACTTTAAATTCTTTCATCTAGGTGTACTGATTCAAACTATATTCAATCAAAGTTTAACACAAGCAAATCAACTATCCTCAATTACTGACATTTATACTAGAAATAAAATATTCTTGCCAGTTCTTTATCTGCAGGATCACCAATATTCTGTACATGGAAGAGTGTTTATGAATATATTATACATACAGCGAGTACCTCCTCTTCCTCTCCCTCTCCCTCGTCCCCGGCCACGTCCTCTGCCCCTGAAAGCACCACGAACAGTTGCCCCATCGCTTTTAACACTAGAAGTTTCATCATGGTCAGGCCAATTCCGTTCATGCTTGTTATCTAAATGCCAACCTGCGACAAAATAAATAGAAACAGAAAACATGACTGAGATTGAAATACTAAAACAACTATGTTCAGACGTTTTTAACCAATCAAGTAAGTTAAAAGAATCAATCTATTTCTATCCTTATTATATAACAGATGAAGGAAGCTTAACTAGAGATAGCAACAATGTTTGAAGGAGGCTTTACCATATAAAAAGGAATATCCTGTCTAGTTATGTAGACTATACTATAAACCATGTGAGAGTTTAGAATAGTCTATGGCAGTGATGGCTAACCTTTTTGTCGCCTTGTGCTGAAAGTGCACATGCGCACCCGAAATGCAATGCATTTAACAGCACTTAACTCTCCTGTGCGCCAGCCCCACACGTGTGAGCTATCCCTGTGCTCCCCCTGCCCCCCACACGTGTGACCCCCCCACCCCCACATGTAGCACCTCCCTCATGTGCCTTGCTCCTACACATGCATGGCAGAGACCCAAAAACCAGCTGGCTGGCATGCGTGGTGGAGCTGAGTTGCACAACGGCTTGTGTGCCCACAGAGAGAGCTCTCTGTGCCACAGGTTTGCCATCACAGGTCTATGGAGACAGGAGTATGTCAAATGGAAAACAATTTGTTCTGACAGTCAGAACAAAAATCAAAGTGTCTTATTGTTTTATATTCCAAAAGACTTGCCAAAACACTTTAATTGGTCTGCAATACGAACAAGTTTAAAAATATGGAAGGATGATTTTTAAAATTAACCTAGAGTTAAAACATATGCATAATGCCAACAGCAAAACATGGAACCAGCAATTAAGCAAAACTCTTGTAACTTGGTCTTCATAAAAATACCCACTGAACTGAGTTGAACAACCAACCAACAGATCAACAATTCAATTTCCCCTATAAAATCATCATTACTAGCAAAAAACAAACATAAAAATTCCAGTAGCTATTAGCTTAATGAATAAGCAAAATATATGCCTGCATTAGACTCATCAACGAAAGCAATGCATTTTGATTTACAATCTGAAATCTTTAAACACAATGACAGGAACACTGCTATTACAACTTCTACCCACAATACTTTAAACCCAGCAATAAGCTCACTTATCAATCAGTTTTATAGGCTTTTAGGTCAAAATTGACTCTAGCATATGCTTAAGGAACTTTACCTCAAATCTATTTTCCTTCAAATAATTTCAGCCAATGGGAGTAAAAAAATTTTTTTAAATCATACCTACTACATTACCAGCTATAATCAGTCATCGCTCACTAAATATAATTGGGACTGGAAATTCTGTCACTAAGCCAAAAATCCTGAGATGACCTTATAAATGTCATTTACATTTCTGTTGTTAAGTGAATTTACAGTGATTAAATGAAAAATCATGTGACTATGTTGGCCTTACAACACTTCCACTTCTGTCATTGTTACATAAATCATTACAGTAATAAATGAGACATGATGTCACTGCAACCACACTCTCTATTAATTCTGCTTGTGAAGGTTGCAAATGATCCTATGCCTGTGGAATGCTATGAGAGCTGTAAATATGAGATCTGTTTTTTCCAACTGTTGTAACTTTGAATGGTCACTAAAAAAGACAGTTGGTAAGCGAGGACTCCTGTAATGACTTTTCCAAGTCACTACTACTGAAGAGGAAACTTATTTTGTCAGAAGACTCAAAGTGCCTATTTCAAGCTAGAAATGTTTTGCTTATTTATGTATGGAGAAGATGAAAGGACATTATAATCCAAACAATAGTGTGTGTTTGTGTGTGTGCGCGCACGTATGCACACATGCACACATGCGTGTGTTCATTTAACTGCTTTCAAAGATATTCACTCATACCTTTTGATTCACTTCGGTTGTTGGAAGGATGCCGGTGCTGTTCATTCTGTCTGTTGTTACGAGAAGCAGTTTTATCCCTTGGCACTTCAGACTTCACATCTATTTGCAGGGGTACCCATTTGTGTCTACTGCCTGCAATACAAAAGTTATTGCCTAGGACTAATTTTCAATGGAAGCAAATCAACAGAATTCTGAAAAATATGTGACACAAACTGTCAAAATATTTCAGATTCCCGGAACAGCAAGGAATAACTGGAGATTTCAAAAAACAAATTATGATAAAGTTATCAGAATCCTGCAGACGGGGCCTACTGAGGAATGTATTAAAATGAAAGACTGGACCACAATATTGTTTCTACTCAATTCATAAAGCATGCCTTTTTTGAGGGCAGAGATTTACTTTTGTCCTATAGTATACTATACCTTTGCTTACTATGAGAAAAAAATAATAAATGGTTGCTGTAGTAAATAGATATTGACTACACAACAAGATAATGGATCAGTATGGGGCCAAGTTATATGTACTTTGAACATGGGGTGATAAAATTTTAAATGTTATTGTTTCAAGAGAATAGAAAACTGTTTCTCAGTATTACAGGTGGTCCTCGATTAGTAAGCACTTATTCAGTGACTAACTGGACTAATAGCAATGAATGAACGGTGCTTACAACTGGTCCTCAAAATTTCCAGCCATTGCAGCATCCTTGTGGTCATATGATTGCGCTCTGGGCACTTAATCTATTGAAAATGTTGCAGCATCCTGCAGTTAACATTTGCACCCTTCTTTGCTGATTTCCTGCAACCAAAGTCAATGGGGATGCTGACAAGAGGTATAAATGGTGACAAGACAGTCTTACTTAAAGATGACAACCAGAAAATGCAGCATCTGTCATAGCTAAGCTACATAATCATGTGATGCCAATTAGAAAGCAACCAGGATGTTGGAAACTACCACCTTTTTTGCCAGACTCAAACTTTGCTTTTTCCTTTTTCCTGCAACCTTTTTTTGCAAGTACTATTCTTAAAGACAGAGAAGAAAGGGAGGTTTGCTTTTAAATTTAATTTCCGCATGTTAACACTTTTCTCTGCTGATTTAATCTCTGTTAATTCTTTGGAAATTCCACTTCAAAGAAATAGACATTTTTGTGATTTCTAGGTAACATCTGAAGAATCTGTATTTGAAATTGGATTGCTTCAGTATGACTACTTCTTCTGATGCTTACATAAAGTATTTTTTTGTTGAATGCTGAATTTATCACTCTAATCTAACATGTAATTTAGTTATGTTTTCTTTTCTGTTCTACAGTCAGATTGAAACCCTTTTTCACCTTTGAATTTTTTATTAGATGACCATCAGCCTGTTATTATTTCAGCTGAATATACTTCAGAACGTTGTTGTTGTAATGTTAATGTTCATTAGTGTTATCTTAACAACCATATCTTTATTTCTGATTTAAGAAACTTAAAAATATTTTTCCCAAAAAACAAACACTTGAGGAGGATTAAATAATTTTCCCCCTAAGATTAATATGCTGGCTCTGTTAAAAAGTGCTATTGCTGACATGTTGTAAGCCACCCTGAGTCTAAGGAGAAGGGCGGCATAAAAATCAAATCAAATCAAAATAAATAAATAAATATCCACACAGCCAATGAAATATATAGTCATTAATTCCTAATGCACTGGAACTTTATCAATATAGAACCCTCCCAACAGCAATGCTGATGGAAAGTCTAGAGTTGTATGGTTTTTAGATGTCTTTTTAAATATTGGATTTGTTACATTGTTAATCACTGTTGTGAGCCACTCCGAGTCTTCGGAGAGGGGCGGCATACAAATCATCATGATCATGATCATCATCATCATTATTATTATTATTTATTATAGCTGTCATACTAGCACATTTGTTAAGAGCCCAAAGACAGCCTTTTCTCACCTTTTTTCTTCTGAGCCAATTTCTGGTTGTCATCATCTCCATTTTTCTCTTCTCCTGATTCATCCGATCGCGTTTTCATGTTTTCTTTGCCATCACTTCCTTCCCCTTTCTCCTGCTCCCTCATATTTTTCTTAATATGAAGTTTCCGTAGAGATTGGGATTTTTGCGACAATTGCTGAAAATGATAGTTAAGACATTTGAGGTACAGGAAAAGATAATCACAAATAATTTAGCAAAGTAGCAGTCTTAATTACATTCTCATCTCAAGATATTTTTATTTATTTATTCCTATGTGGAGTCATTAAAACCTTCAATGGTATCATATAGCTTGGCTTGAAGTACATTACTGCAATTATAAAGCAGTAGTTTGTTCCCAAAAAACTAGGTTTTTAAAAAAAGCGACTATTTGCAGATTAGAAGAGAATGTGCATACTTGAAACACATGCATTGCAAAAGCAAGGCTTTCACCAGTTTCTAAATCATTTTGAAACCTAATAACAGCCACATTTTGTCAATGAAGACATGGGCAGGAGACAAAGACAAAGAAAGTCTGAGAGCATTTTACAAAGTTGTAAAACTGACTCTCTGTAATGCTGCCAAAAACAAAAGGAAGTCAAAAGCAAGAAATATGCTTTAAGCATTTTTACATTCATGTTCTACTTCTAAGTATTTGTCACATTCATTCTGAAGAGAACCAAGAGCACAAAGCCAGTTTAAAAAATTCAGTTTCTTAAGCCACTTTTTTGACAACAATTTCAATGTTGCCACATAGTAAGTACATCAACTTCTCTTCATTTTGGCTAGGTTTTAGAATGAGTTCCAGGCTCCTGTCCCAGAATAGCATTGCTGAGCTAGGGATGATGGTGGACAGGGAAACCCTAAAAGGAAATCCTATGCCTGGAACCGGTAATGAGCTATTCCTGGCCTTCTCCTGAACACGGAGTTAGCACCCCGCAAAAGTGCTGCTCAAACTGAATAAGTTCTGTAATGGGGGGAAACAGTGTATATATTGAAGCATGAAGAGAGATTCCTGCAGGTCTCCCTTCATTCTCTCTTCCCTTCATTCACCTATGTCCAGGTAATCTCTCACTATAATTAAATGGATACTTTTAAATTATCTATAATGCTACTTTTGATATGATGCATACATGAAGATCAGCAAGAATCTAGATCAGTAAAACATGGAAGGTAGCTACTTTGTTCCTCTCTTCTGTCAGTGAATATACACGCACTCACATGTGTGCAGTTTTCTAAACCCCAACTTCTCTTTAAATTAATTTTAATAATATGAGGGTTTTTTTTAAAATTCAACTGATTATCTTCCTTTTGTGACATATATTTGGAAATTTTCTAAAAGAACATCAAAGTCTTTTATATACCAAAGAAGTTCCCTACAGGAAATATGTAAATAAAAAATGGGTATAGGATCCAAATGTATCCAAATCATATGAACAAAGAAACTTGATGGATAAAAAAAAGGTTATTCAAGTAGTGAGGACCTCTAGTGGTGATTTCATTTTTGGATATACAGTACCACAAGAAAAACAGGCTTAGCAGTCATCACCCAAAGGTTTACAACAAAATGAAAGAAAAATGTAAAGTAAAAAGTGTTATTTATTTTAAAGAAAAAATAATCAAGGGAAGGGGGGAAAAAACAAAAATAATAAAGAAAGGATAGGCTTCTTCATTTTAAGCTATGTTGTGTAAGCAAGCATCTTTTTCTTTCTTTTTCTTGAACTTAGAAGCCTCCTGGCCTTCCAGAAAGCTGTAAGAACCTGTGCTTCATCCAAGAGTCAACCCAGAAAGGAATTGAGTTCACACATGCTGTGTGATTGTTATGAGGCCTGATTAGTTCAATCAAACTTTCGAACTCGCAAGATGCTTTCTTTTAGAACAGGCTGCCCTGGACGCCAAGGAACGTGATGGAGGTACCAGTATAAGTGTCAGATAGGATGCATGTCTTGTGGTGGGGTGCAATTTGGGGGTGGGGGGTGGGCCACGAGATGTGTGTCAGCAGAGAATTGGGGATGCAAAATATTTACTTCTTCCTGAGGGGAGGCATAACAAAAAATAATTGAGAAGTACTGCTTTGGAGGAAGAATAGACTTTAGTCATGGCCTTCTTGGGGGCAGCAGATGTGGATGGCTCCTCCCTTGCTGGATTATCAACCTTGCAATCCATATTAATGGTAATGAGGCAGGGACTCCATCTGAGGCCAGGAGAAGGATGGAAATTAAGTCCAACAGATTTCTGGGACAAGCACTCATTCTGGCCACGTTATAAGAATAATAATGATGCTTTTAGCAATTCAGTGGAGTCGTAGAACCTCAGCGAGCAAGGACACAGCCATGTGATAGTGAATAAACAGGCAAAATGGTGAACAGGAGGTATGTGGTTGTTTAAAACAGCCACCTGCACAAACTGTACCTGTAGCCAAACAAAATGGCCACTGGTACTGAATAAGCTATGACGACATCTGCTTAAAGACAGGCAATCCAAAATGGCCGCTGGCAGAAGACAATCTGCCTAGCAACAGGCAGATCATAGTGTTCCAATGGCCAGTGGTCAAAATGGAACTCAGAAACCGAGCTGCAATTAACATGATTCACACATGCTGAATATCACTCCCCTGAGCGCTCCCCAGAAGTATGGCAAAGGAAGGGAATCTCCTCAGGTAATTAGCGGATTTCCTAGACAAAAGGATTCTTGTGGGGCAGGGATTCTAGGTTCCCTGTGTGCCATTGGAAAGGAGTACAGTCCCATGTGGCAGGGACTCTAGTTCAACCTTGTTCCGCTGGGAAGAGTATAGCCCCGTGGGGCAGGGTCTCTCATTTAACGTTGTTCCGCTGGTAGAGTACAGTGATCCCCCGTTTATTGCGTCCCCAACCATTGCGAACAGGGTACTTCACGATTTTTCAACCCGGAAGTCAAAATACCATCTACGCATGCGTGCCCGTTTTTTCTATGGGCACGCATGCGTAGATGGCAACCGGCTTCCCTGGGTCTTCCCCCTCTTGCTGGCGTCAGCGAGGAGTTTCCCCACCGCCCACGCAAACTCCTCGCTGCCGCCCGCCCTTCGCCCGCCCACGCGGTTCATTCTCGCCGCTTTCGAGCTGAGTCCTGAAGCGAATTCGCTCCAGGACTCAGCTCGAAAGCGCGGAGAGCCAGCGTGGACAAGCCGTTCGCTAGCGCTGGCTATCGGCGCTTTTGAGCTGAGTCCTGGAGCGAATTCGCTCCCGGACTCAGCTCGAAAGCGCCGATAGCCAGCGTGGACAAGCCGTTCGGTAGCGCTGGCTATCGGCGCTTTTGAGCTGAGTCCGGAAGAGAATTCGCTCCCGGACTCAGCTCGAAAGCGCGGAGAGCCAGCGTGGACAAGCCATTCGCTAGCGCTGGCTATCGGCGCTTTTGAGCTGAGTCCTGGAGCGAATTCGCTCCCGGACTCAGCTCGAAAGCGCCGATAGCCAGCGTGGACAAGCCATTCGCTAGCGCTGGCTATCGGCGCTTTTGAGCTGAGTCCGGAAGAGAATTCGCTCCCGGACTCAGCTCGAAAGCGCCGATAGCCAGCGTGGACAAGCCGTTCGGTAGCGCTGGCTATCGGCGCTTTTGAGCTGAGTCCGGAAGAGAATTCGCTCCCGGACTCAGCTCGAAAGCGCCGAGAGCCAGCGTGGACAAGCCGTTCGCTAGCGCTGGCTATCGGCGCTTTTGAGCTGAGTCCTGGAACGAATTCGCTCCCGGACTCAGCTCGAAAGCACCGAGAGCCAGCGCGGAGGAGCCGAAGATTGGGGGCGGCGCGGCTATTTTAAAATGTCGCCGCCGGCATGGGGGGCTTGCCAGCACCCCCCGGACCCCCAACCCGGGTTTGGGGGGCTGCTAGGAAGCCCCCCATGCCGGCGGCAAACAGCCGCGCCGCCCCCAATCTTCGGTTCCTCGCTAGCGCTGTGGGAGTAAAAACACCATCTGCACATGCGCAGATGGTGTTTTTACTTCCGCAGCGCTACTTCGCGAAAACCCGCTCGTTGCGGGGGGTCCTGGAACGGAACCCTCGCAACGAGCGGGGGATCACTGTATAGCCCTGTAGGACAGGGAATCAAGCTACCTCAGCTGTTGGGGGTGGCGATTCTTGTTGGTGTATCAACTAACCTGCACACGTACCGGGAACATACAGGTCTTAAAATCCAATTCGTGAAAGTGAGAGTCCTAGAAGAAAATTCTATTGATTGTAAAGTAGATGAGCTACCAACTATCTCTTACCAACTGAGTTTTGAAACTGGCAGGTTAAGACCAGTGGAACCAACCAAAGCTTATCCCATTGCTTGGACTCTCCTTAAGTGCACTCCTAGGCCTTTTTTCAGTCCTAACTAACAGTGAAGCAATCTTCCAGTGCTTTGTTAGAAAGCAATCTTCTACCTTTTTTTCAGCCCTAATGAGGTGCTAACAAGTGAAGCCATCTTCTGTGCTTTGGTAGTGAAATGATCTTCCCTTTGCCTGATTTTCTCATTGTTTCTCTCTGAAGAGAGAGAGGAGTGAAGTGTTTTAGAAACTGTTTTTATCCCCAACCAGGGGATAAAAAGCAAGCAAGGTGGGCTCAAAACAGCAAACTAATGTGCTGAAGCTGACCAGATTAAAGACTAGTCAGATGAATACCTGGTGGGCAGATTAATTTTTCCCCATTTTCCTCCCCCAAAACTAAGGTGCATCTTATACTCCAGTGTGTCTTATACTCCAAAAAATATAGTAGATAAAATATTACAAGGATCAGTTACAAAAATGATTACAAAAATATACAAACTCCTTTTAAGATTTAAATTAGAAGAAGAAACTCTTAAGGAAACGTTTTAGTTTGGTGAGAAATTTTGGACAAAATATTGAATTGTAGCAATGGGATAAAATTATGGAAAATTAATTACAAACTTACAATGGTAGTCAGTCGCCTATAAGGAAAATTTATATAAAATGTTTTACCGATGGCATCTTCCACCAGCAATATTGGTCAAAATGTTTCCAAACCTGTGTCCAGAATGTTGGAAATGCAGTCACAAATCTAGAACATTTTACCACATATGGTGGACTTGTTCACATGCAAGGAAATTCTGGCAAAAATTTAGGGAATGGTTGGAAGGAACGATGGAAAATAAAATTAAAATTAAGTCAGAACTGTATTTAATGGAAACATTGGATTCAAAAATGGAAAAAGATAAACAGCAGTTAACTCTTCACGTACTACCTGCGGCCAGAATTACCTTTGCACAATACTGGAAGAAAAAAAATGTTCCCCCAGATGAAATGGTGACAAATACAATTTTATAATGTGCTGAAATGGATGACGATGGAATTAAAAGAAAAAGAGGAATCGGACTATTATAGAATTTGGAATAGATTTTACAATTGGCTAGACATTAGGAATCAAAGTAAGAAATAGAAAAAAATAAAATCTGAATGATAAAATATTCATGTATATGAATATTTAACTATAGGTTAAATTACCAATGGCAAAAACATGTACCAACATATATCTACTTAAATGGTGAAGTAGGAAAGGAGAGGAGTATATCTATTTGACATGAAATACCGTAAAATATATTGTATAGTGTTCTTAATGTTTATATTTCTTTGTATTCTATATTTGTTCAATTTGAATTTTGTCTTATTTTTTACTTTTTAATTTTTCTTTGTCTTTTTTGTATTCGTATTTAGTATTTTTTAACATTGAAAAATGAATACAAAATATTTAATAAAAATATCAGCAAATTCCAATTTCATTTTCATATTTTTGTGTTTATTGGTTGATGCTATTTGACTAGAAATAATCAAACAGCACATTTTTCTATTATAATTTACCCATATGAGCATCTAACAGCAAAAACCTCAAGAACAATAGCCAGTTTGGGGCATGCTCTCTCCTAGAATGAAATGAAAAATATCTACTATTGGATGTAAGCTGAACTGAATAATATGATGTCGGAGCAGCAGAAACAGAGGTGGGCTGCTAAGGTTGAACGGTGACCTGTGCTCGCCCCTGTGGCTCTGAGTGCTAGCGGAGTCCAGCACAATTATGCTACTGCACATGGGTAGCAAAATCACACACGGACACACAGGTGCACCCGTGTTTCGGTGCAGAAGCAAAAAAACGTGCTGAAATATGGGCACACCTATTTGCTGCTTTGAAGACTTCTTTGATAGCCAAATTAAGTACCAATAGTAGTAGATGGTTACAATTATCAACAAAAATAACAAAAAAGCAAAAATTAAACAAAATCCACACATCCAACATAATAGATAAATATTATCTATTTATAAATATAAAAAGGAAAAAGGAATTTGCTGATATTTTATCAAGCCACTTCATGAATAAGAAACATCTCTCCTAAACAACAGAATTTATTGAGTTGTAAAATATTCTTCATTCAGCAACTCCATCAATTCCCAAACAGGCTAAACAGATGTGACCCCCCCCCCCCCAATCAGAATATGTTTTTACCTGTATACTCTTGTGAGCTATTTCTCCTGGCGTTGGCCAATTTGTGGCATCCCCAAAGTCACCAACCTGATACAGTAAACAGAGAATAAGCAGAATCAAGTTACCTTCTGTAAATTCAACTTTTGACTGTCCAGATTTAAATACCTACTATTTCTATTCCTTGTAGTGGCATTTCAGATATGTAACACTATTATAGAGCATTCCAACCAGGTACATTCCAACCTGAGTCCTACGGGATTGGTGGCATATAAGTCAAATAAATATGAATACAGACACCTTTAAACTATATGTGCTTTATTTGGTACTCTGTGATACAGAAAGCCAGAATTTTTAACTTTTAAAATTATAAAAAAATATCTCCCTGACCCTCCAGAGGACACCTAGCCCCACCACAAATGTCTTTCTGTCTTAGGGTAGGTAGTAAATCACCCGCATCTATTTTACTATCTTTACACTTCTGCTTCGCATAGACTTTATCTGTTTTTCAAGTTTCATTACCTGAAATGTATGTAACTTCTTCTTCATAAGTATCTTAATTTTAATTTACTTTTTTGTGAGAGGTCACTTACTTGAGTATTTTGAAAGAGTGAAGGCGAAACTGGTTTCCCCTTTATGAACATTATTGCAGCCTCTGTATGTGCTTATGTTTCTATGCGTAGGGCGGTGTCCATTTTATTGCAGACTTTTTAAAAAAAAATGAAATACAGAAATGCTGTATGTTCATTTTTTATTCTAGTATTTGTGCACAACTTACAGATGACTCCATGAGAAACAATGTAAAATACATTTAATGAATTCAAGATTCATTTATTTTGCAGACACAGTGCCACCTGGTGAGCATGATGATTTTTACCTAATAGCAATAGAGAATCTTCCAAATCATTTTGAGTTACATTGCAAAACAAGAGAAGTGAATATCAGGAGTAGGCAAAGTTGGCTCTTCTATGATTTACAGACTTCAACTTCCAGAATTCCTGAGCCAATCATGCTAGTTCAAGAATTCCAGAAGTTGAAGTCTACATGACATAGAAAAGCCAACTTTGCCTACCCTGGGATTAGGAAAAACCATGTAGTTTATATGTAATTATAAATTGACTAACCATCAGTAACAAATTCTGTATCATTACTACATATACACAAAGAGAGAAGAGTTCCTGTTCATTACTCAAAGCCAATGCAGCAGACCACAAAATTAAGACCAGCTTCCTGAATATATAGAATAGTTTAAATGCAGTATATTTTCCTGCCTGGTTTATCTACTTTGAATATTTCTTCCATATACACCTGGGTGGGGGGAGTTTAATGGGATCCACCAGTTTATTTACAAATATTTCATGACTTGCATCAGGAACCAAGCAAATTTTCAAAAAATGCAAAATATTAAATGAGTCCTTAAGATGACAGAATCAGAAAAAAGATCACTGAAGAAAAATGAGCCTTGTCTTACAGAACACTCCAAAAGTTTCCAATCCATCAGGAAATGCGAATGCAAGAAGGAAATTGGATCAGCTTTTTTAATAACCATTTTTTAAAATAGATTTTAAAAAACTTTATATATTGAGAAACACTACTTCTCTAATTATTATGAGATCAGCCACCCATACCAATGTTTTTATCATCTTACAATATTAACTATATTTGTATTGTTGTCCGTGCAAGAAGGAACCTGTTGGGGTAGGAATTGTAGGCCAGTAGGGGTGAGAGTTTTGTTTGTGCTGGGGTGTATGAGGAAGGGTGAGATGACTGCTAGATAGAATGTATGATCTGGAATGATGGTTGGTGACCCACCGTACATATATGTCAACAGTTGTGGGCAAAGTCCCACCTATAGACCCAGGACCGGTATGACTGGAATAGCAGGCCAGCCAAGGGATAGCGAGGCCAGCGAGGGTGGGGGAATGACTGGGTGCAGTGGAGATCATTACGGTCATTACTGGGAGGGGCAAGTATGGCGGGAGCCAATGAGTAGGCCGCTCTCGGAGAACAAGGACTCGCTCGGAAGCGATTCCCTATTCTGCGTCCCCACACCCCCATCTCCTCTCCCGTAGCTCCTCTATAATTCCTATGTAAACATGAGACGGGGGGGGGATTGATAGAGGCAGAGAGAAAAACATGGATCCCTGCAGATCCTCCTCACTTGTTCCTGATTCAGCTGAGGGTTTTCCTTTCTTCCCTTCAGATTGGGGGGGGGGGTCTGTCTGTGACCCCCCAAGTCCTCACTAGCTGAGGGGCTGCCTCTCCCCCATTGTCATCCAGGCAGCAACTCTTCCTACAGCAGAATTTTCATCTTAAATGAATGGAGGTGGGGAGGAAGAGGGAGAGTGTCCTGGCCAGATGCTTCCAACCCCAGAGGAGGAATCGGTAGTTCTGAATTGGGGAGGGGGGCTTGTTCTCAAACTTTTGACCTGTACCATTCCACCCCACTCCAGTCCTTTCCCTTCCTTTCCTTTCCTTTCCTTTCCTCTTTTCCTTTTCTTTTCCCCTTTATTCCACCCTTTTTCTTTCCCTTTCCCATTTGTTTACTATCTTTATAATCTATTTTATGCCATGATAATCTTAATAAAAATAAAGGGAGCCTTTTCTTTTAGAAGCACTTCTTGGTCCACAGCCAAAATATGCAAATCAAAAAAAATATTAAGAGTGTGCGGAATTGGACAAATTAACATATACATTAAATAACAAAGAAAATACAGAATTTTATGAAAGTTGGAATATGTTCTATAGTTGGATAGAGGAAAGAAAGAAAATAAGGAGAGTAGAGGGAACAGGAGAAGTCTGTAGTATGTAAAGCCATAGATAGATAGAGATATAAGGAATAAATAATAATAATAATAATAATAATAATAATAATAATGTTTTATTTTGATTGCATTGTACATATTGTAGATATTGAAATATTGATATTAATAACAAAATAGATTGAAAGTTAAGAACTGTAAGAGGAATACAGTTTAACTGATTGGAATATAACAACAGTATAGTTTACCGTTAAAAGCAAAGGTCTAGAAGTTGGGGGTTTTTTTCTTTGTTTGCATGTTGATATGTGTCTATGTTATGTTATGTGCATACAAGTTTGAATCAATGTTTTCAATGTAATTTTAATATTTGTATTCAATAAAAATTATTTTTAAAAAAATATGCAAATCCCTGGGGGGTGGGGAAAACTTATCACAATTCCACTCTCCATCTGCACTTTTATACTGGCAAAATTTCTTCCTGATTAACAGAAAGAGGGTTGGTTCCTTCACGTTTGGGATTGAGGGGTGAAGAATCAGAAGGAACCAATTTGTACAGATGTTCTAAGCAAGAGAGACACATGTTTCAAGGAAGGAAATCACTCTTTTCTCCCGTAAAGCAAAGATGCACCTTTCCCAAGAGAGCTAAACAGAGGATTCCCCAGGGAAGGGTGGAGGATACTGTGAGGAGGATCTGGCTGGATTAGGAGGGATCACCTGTAGATCCTCAGTCTCTTCCTGATTTAGCTTCCCTTTTAATTTATTTATTATTATTATTATTAGATTTGGATGTCGCCTCTCTCCAAAGACTCATTGGGGGTCTATGTGACTGTGATCCCCTAAGTTGGCCAAGTCTTCTCCTCTTTCTCAATCTTGTATCACAGAGCAAACACATACAATCGCACACATATCATGGCGTGCACACCTAATGGTGTGCATGTTTGCTCACATGCGTTAAGGTAGAGGAAGAGGAAAAGACTTGGCAAAACTTTGGAAGAGCTTTGACCAGGACTTCTCATATCTTCAGAGGTTAGCCTACACCTTTCCCAACAATGAGCTTGGCAGTGATCCAAGGAAACATCTTCCTTCAAGACTGACTTTAAGAGCGCTAAGAACAAGCCTAGAGGAAAAGTAGTGGCAGCAGGGGTGATAGGCAAGGGTAAGTAAGTGGGAAACTTTTATTTATTTGTTTGTTTGTTTGTTTGTTTAGTATGCCGCCCCTTTCCGTAGACTCAGAATCATTCCATGGATCAAATAAATGCAGCATAATACTCCTGTGGAAGACTAAGAGAAGCACCCCATATAAATTTATGCCAGAATCCGGATTAAAATAAGAGCTGAAGCGCTTCCTCCCAGCGAAATTGCCTGAAGGCAAGAATCAGCTGGAGATCACTTAGTAAGGTGATGATTAATCCAGGATGGGAGAAAATCTTGACACATCTGTCCAGACTGAGGACTGAGTCAAAGCTGGAGATCTTGGCCACAGAGGCGGAGCCTTTTAATTTTCAGACTCAGTTCTATAGTCTGAACAGATGAGGTCAACTCTTGCCTGGATGCTAGCTCCACCTACTATGGAGAATTCAGTCACTGACAGAGGGGATGTGATACAATCTGATTATGGGGTAAATGGACATAATTACTTGTCATACTTTTAAGTATGAGTGCTGAATGATTGGTTTGATTGGTTTTCCTTTTTTTAAATTAAATTTAATGGTTGTTTTAATGTAGCATTAATTAATAAATTAATTAAGTTGGATTCATATTGTTGTTTTGTTTTTGTATATGCTGTGAGTCCTCGGAGAGGGGCAGCATTCAAATAAATAAATAAATAAATAAATAAATAAATAAATAAATAAATACTGGATATCACCTTTTGTGTCCAAGTATTTCTGGGTTGTCTCCTACTAATTCAAGCAGTAGGATCTATTTTATCAGTTCTTTGCAGATGGAGCCTGGGGTTTCCCTAACGTTCTAGTAACTGAGATGACGGAGGTCTTAAAACTTGAAATATTCAGAAACTATATTAAAGTTTGTTGAAAAATTAAAAACCAGAAGCACGCACAGATGGATTAATAAATTTCTTTATAAACATAGTAACTGATGAATTTACAATACCATTAGCAGAGTTCTTTTTCAAGTAGTTATAGATAGCAGAGAATAGTTAGTTTCATTTCAGCAAAGAGTTCAGAGTGGAAGAGTACAGAGTAGGGAGTGAGCCATGCCCAGCCTTACACTTCTCAGTTTCGACTCTCTGCAAAGACTCAGAAGTGGTTATCCCCCATTGGCTGACTTAGTTGCTATGCCTGTTAATTGGCTAACTTTGTTAACATGGCTCTCCCAGTCATGAAAAGTCTAACAACCTGGAACAAAACAATGGGCTTTGGATCAGATTGCACTGTGTGGCTGCTTCTTTCTTGTAGATCCTAGATAGCCCTTTGGGAAATAAAACAACAAAAGAAACACCTAGAGTACTGTTGGACAAAGATAAAGAGTACATCTGATTGAACATGGGTTTTATTAAAAAATTACCCGAAGATGCCAAGAATGACAAAATGTAAGTACGTATTTGCTTACATCATATCTGCAAATTGCCAAACAGTGGCCCTGTTTAAAGTCAGTTAATTCCTCTTGGGGAGAGGGAGATTGGATAAACACCTTCAAAACTGCTACAAGGAACATTTTAGGCATCTGAAATTGTTTGAATCAGCTCTGAGCTGAACTCCAGATGTTCAAGTCCAGTGGAGCTGACTGAAACAATTGGGCCTGATTATTTTGGATTAATTTAAACCTGTAGGTTACAAAGAAATGCTCCCTGATCTCCCAGCAGGCCTTTAATACAACCAATATGCTGTTAGGTGAGGTCATCCGACATCAAGGGGCCAGATACCATCCATATTCTAATGAGATTCAACTATACATCTCCATCCTGACAATAAAGTGATGTATTAAGATGCTTTCTCAGTGTCTGGAGGTTGTGCGAGCCTGGATGAAAAGGAATACTTACAAGTTCAACTCTGGTAAAATTGAATTAAGTACTTCATCTTTGGCTCTGATCAAAGGAGCATCCTCTAACAAAATTAATCATTGTACTGTATACTCTTGAGGGCCCTTTTAACACTCTTACTCAAGAAATAGATGACAACTATGGCCAAGAGAACCTTTGCACAAATCCATCTTATGTGTCAACTGCTCCTTTTAAATTAGGACGCCCTATTCACTGTAAAACATACCTTGATCATTTTATTTGTTAGACCAGTCTCTTTGTCCCATAAGGACTATCTAGTAAGGTGGCTATGATCCAGCCCTATTTATTAAACGATGTCATCTAATGGGACTAGTAAAGTGTGCTCTCTGTTTTGGTTGTAGTACCTAGCTTAGAGAACAGCATATCTTGCTAAAATTGGGATGGCCTGACCTTAATGGCCTTTTGTAAGGTGTTAGGAAGGAAAACAGGATCCAGCCTCAGAATCATTCTGTCTATATGGAAGACACAGAGATCTTTATGTATAAACAATGCCACCAGTTCCGAGATCCTTCTCGCCAATGTGATAGCCACTAAAAACACCACCTTCCATAATAAGAGTCGTAGGCAAATCTCCTGTATAGGTTCAAATTGAGGCTTGGTCAGAGCCTGCAAAACTACTCAAAATACCAAGTGGGATAGCGATGGACAGATGAGGGAATTTGATTAGAGGTCCCCCGCAGAAAGATCCTTGGATAATGAGCAAGGGAAACCCAATCCCAAGTCCGAAAATGAGGCCACGGCAGCAGCTTGTCACCTTAACGTGACGGGAGCAAGGCTCTTCTTGAAACCATCCTGCAGAAACCTGAGCAAGTATTCAAACACCAACCCCGAAGGGTCCAACTGGTGCTCACTGCACCAGACACTGAAGATCTTCCAAGTCATCTTGTAAATATAAGTGGTGGAAGTCTGCCTGGCCATTTGCATCGTTCAGATGACCTTACTGGAAAATCATTCTTGGACTAGGATACTCCGCTCAACCTCCAAACAGTTAAGTATAGCTACTTAGGGTCCGGATGGAAGATGGGACCCAGGTTGAGGGACACCCAATCTGGTGCGATCCTCCATGGTCTGGTGATCAAAAGGCCAACCAGGTCGGCAAATCATAGGCGTCTGTGCCAGCGAGGTGTCACCAATAATTCTGCCTCTTCCTGCAGCACCTTCCAAATTATAGCTGGGAGAAGGGGCAAGAGTAGGAAGGCATAAAGGAAGCCCCTAGGCCAGGGACACCTCACTTGATCCACCATCTCTGCTCTCGGAGACAGGAACCTGCAAAAATAATAGGGAAGGTGCGCACTGTCCTGTGAGGCAAACAGGTCTACCAGAGGCCAGCCAAACCTCTCTGACAGTTCCAGGAACAGACTGGGATTCAGCCTGCACTCCAACTGGTCAACTCAGGCCCGACTCAATCAGTTTGCTGTGACACTGGAGGACCCCATTATGCGCTTCACTCTCAATGACAGTAAGTGAGTCTTGGCCCACCGGCACAGGGTTTCCACCTCTGTCACGAGTGTTCTCAATTGAGTCCCCCCTCCTGGCCACAATGTCCATCAGGAGGAGGACATGTGATCCTATAATCCCCTTAGAGATTCAGAGTCAAATGGGCTGCCCTGAGCTCATTTGATGCTGTGCTGAAGCTCTCCAGAATTCCACCGCCTCTGAGCAACTCCGGAGCCAAAGTGGCCCCCCCAGTAAAGAAGCTTGCCTCGGAAGTCACTGAGAGTCTTACTGCATCCTAGAAACAGCAGCCCTTTGTGATGGTCCCCAACACCAGAAGGATCGCAACACGTTCAAAGGAATCTGAATCCTGGCAAGCGATGAAATGTGACCCGCCCACTGAGCAGGAGCCATTGGAGAGGTCTGGTGTAGAAACGGGCCCAGGAGATGATTTCCAGGCATGAGATCATCTTTCCTAATAGCTGCAACAAGAGCACCATTGGGACCTCTCTGTCTGCATGGCATCCGGCCTACCAAGGACAGGATGCTGTCCTGACGCTCCAGAAAGAAAAACCTGACCTGAAACCATATCAATCAGGGCCCTAAGCAGATCAGTCTCGTGATAAGTACCAGGTGATACTTAGCAGGTTTACAGAAAACCCATGATCTCTCAGGCCTGAATTGTGGTGGCCAGATCCCTCTCTACCAGCTGCCAGGACACCTCGGTAAGCAGGTCATCCAAGTAACAATGAATCTTTATGGGGATTGACCTGACAGAAGCTGCTAGCCCTACCATGACCTTAGTAAAGGTTCACGGGGCGAAGGCAGCCCAATGGGAAGCACCATGTACTGATAATGGTGGTCAACATAGCAAAACCTCAGGTAACAGCTGTGACTTTTAGAGGCCAGGAGGTCGGGCTGATAATCAGACCTATGTTGGAAGGGCCTATATTGACAGAAGAAGCTCACCCCAGCTCCTTGCCTGGAAGAGGGCCACCAGAAGTAGGGCCACCTGCTCAAGTAAGGATCTTTCTTTTATCCCTGTCTGTATCAGGAACAGGTCCAGGAACTAGCCAAAAATATTCCCTGTTCAAAGGACCTAGAGGCCAGTATCCATCGGTTCTTGGCGTCCATGCACCAATGGCAAAGCCATAGTAGCTGTCGTGCTGTCACAGATAAAGCAATAGCCCAGGCCAAAAACCTGGCTGCAGCCAAGGAAGCATCCAAAGTATATTCTGCCACTGTGATAATCTTGGACAGGTCCTGGTAACTCCTGAGGTCCTCCAAGGGGAGCCTGTCTTGCAGTTGACAGAGCTATCTCACAGATACCCTAGTAAAAACCGACAACACAGTATCAGCCAAAGTGGCCCAGGAATCTGTTTGATGAGCCCTGCAAATAGCCATCTCCTCACATCTCTCATCTGTTTTCAACGTGTCATCTGCATCAGGCATGGTCAAGGAATTCACTGGCGCATCCACCAGCGGAACCTGAATCGACTAGGCTAACTCAGAGTCCACAGAAAAGTGTATGTTCTCTGGACCAGTGGGCCATTGGGTGCTAGCAGGCGAGTTCCACTGCCTGTTCAGAGAAAAGAAAATCCTCCTGCTCCCCAGGGGCCTGGGATTGCAGAAGGACGTTAGAGTCCCAGCCTAGCGGTAGCCCAAACCTTGGTCAGGAGCTGCTTAAGCAGGGCCGGATTAAACAAGCCCTTGAAGAGAAGTTGGCCCAAAGATTCTAGATCGAGATTCGAAAAACCATCTTCCTTCCGCAGCTCACCCTCTGAAAGGGAAACCTGGCTAGCATCCGAATGATCAGAGGGATAGATCTCCTGATAAGCAGGATACTCCTCTGCCTGTACCAACAAGCTCCTATAGACCTGGGAGTGACGTAGCAGCGGGGAAGAGGGGTCTCTGATGCAACCCCTCTGCTATACCTGCCCAGGTGGCTGCTAAAAGTGAAGGCTTCAAAGAGAGAGGGATGTCCTGATCCAGTATCTCCTCCAGGCAGAGCCACGCCGAAGTAGGGGTAAAGGTAGCCAAAGGGGCAGCACAAAGATTGCTGCCAGAAACTGAAGAATCCTGCAGAGGAATGGCCGCAGGAAGTTGCACAGACCCAAAAGTGGGCAGCACCTCCTGAAACACAGCCCCCCTTTCCTCAAATGGAACTGGCTGAGGGGGGAAGAAGCACTGAAGGAGAGTCCAGGTGAATCCCAGCCGAACTGAACTGCCAAGAAGAGTCCACAGCCACCAGCTGAAGTACGCGGCGATGCACTGCTGAAGAGTGTCTTTCACAGGCCGCCTCAGCCCTGGAGAAATCTTTCTCCAGTGCTTTTTTGTGCTTGTGAGCCTCCCTCTGATCCACTCTGGAAGACTTCTGGTAGGGGCAGTCTTTGACTTGAATTTTTCTGCAGCCGCCAAACTGGCTGACCTAGCCTTAGCCGGGGCCCTGGCTTCCCTATGGAAGTGGAAGGAACAAGATCCCCTTATGAGAAGTATAAACAGCTCACTGTCCATCCTGTCAGACCGCCAGTAGAAGGCAGGCTTATGTGAATCACTGCTGCCCCTGTGGAGATGGTGGAAGGAGTATGGCCACCAATGCAGTCAGGACCCCTTCTCCACGCAGCAATGGTTAACAAGCCGAGGGCCTGTAAGGGCAGAGCAGGAAGGAGGCCAACAAATTAAATCCCCTGTGTCAACAAAATAACCAGCACTAAGAGGCAACTGATGGTGAAGTCTCTAATCTAGTGCCCAGACCCAGCACCAAATGTCTTAGCTGACTGCCACTTGAAGCCCTAAAGTACTCACGGCCCAGCTAGATGAAAGAATAGATAAAAAAAACTCATGTCCCAAATGACAGACTCTCAAAATGGCTGCCAACAAAATGGCTGCCAACAAAATGGTGCTTGCACCCAAAATCCAATTGCTGGTCTGTTATGCTCCCAAATAGTGTTCACGCCAACAAAAAATTGCCACTGAAGTGACTGCAAATAAAATTGGAGTGCAAACCAGGAGGGCACTACACACCAGGCAGAACACCGGTGTGGTGGAAAAAGAAAGCGATCTGGCTCTAGCAATACCTGCCACTTCAACCCCAGATGGCAATGGTGCTGTCGCTCACTCAGGTGAGGAGGTAGGCCACTGACAAGCTGAGGAAGTGGCAAAATGGCAGGTGCAACAGTTGAACACCTAGAAAGGAAACACTGTTCATCAGGCTGGCCTGAAACCACAAACCTCAAGCAGGGTGGATGATCTTAAAACCACCCTGCATCATAGCATTCTTTTAAATAAAGGCAAATACAAGAAGCTGTGCAGCAGCCACAGCAGCCCGCTCAGTTGCCCAAAGGCAAACAAGCTAGGCACTCACAGACACTTCAAATAATTCCAAATGTCCATGAGAAATCTCCAGGGAATTCCAGACTCTCCCTTCAATACAATGGAAAACAATTTGATGTAATCTGTGATTTCATTCCATCATCTGATGTAAAATCTTTGATGAAACAAAAGATAATTGGAAATAACCAAAATGTTATTTCCATTTAGCATAAATGCCAACAGGAAACAGTGTCCAATACTCGCATCTGAGCATGAAAGGGAAACTTTTGCTAAATTAGGGTAATTCTAAGACACTGAAATGAAGAACCAAGGCTAAATCTCTTCATAATGTTTGGAAGATTTTCAAAAGCACCATGATTACGATTTAACTGGAAAGCATCCAACTTTGTAAGAAAAGGTCAACTAAAGATATAAAGAAGGCAGTATTGCTCTCTAGGATTACCCAGACTGTGGCAAAATTTCAAAAAATAAAAATCCTTCTTTAAAAAAGAGAATGAAAAAGCACGAACGCTGGCAGAAGTGTCAAGTTTTAATAAGCAATGGAAAGAAAGAAAGAAAGAAAGAAAGAAAGAAAGAAAGAAAGAAAGAAAGAAAGAAAGATTACCATGCTCTTTTGAGAAAAGCAAAGTTAGTAGGGGGAGGCAGTAACAACCTATTTAAAAATCAATAGGAGCAAGATCCTGGCCATGTTGGATTGTTCAATATCCAAAAGTGTAAGAAATATTGAAGAGGATATGGAGATTACAGTTGAAGTAAATGAATACAGTGATCCCCCGGGTATTGCGATCCCGATCATTGCGAAACGGCTATATGGCGATTTTTCAACCCGGAAGTAAAAACACCATCTGCGCATGCGCGCCCTTTTTTCTATGGCCACGCATGCGTAGATGGCGCCGGGCAGATCAGCTGCTGGGCGGCTTCCCTGGGTCTTCCCCCTCTTGCTGGCGGGAGGGCGAGCGGCGGGCATCAGCGAGGAGTTTGCGTGGGCGGCAGGGAAACCCCAGCGCCGCTTCCCAGCTGAGTCCTGAAGCCAAACGCGGAAGTTCGCTTCAGGACTCAGCTGGGAAGCGGCGCGAGCGAACGGCGTGGGCGGGCGAAGGGCGGGCGAGCGGCAGCGAGGAGTTTGCGTGGGCGGTGGGGAAACCCCAGCGCCGCTTCCCAGCTGAGTCCCGAAGCCAAACGCGGAAGTTCGCCTTTGCCTTCAGGACTCAGCTGGGAAGCGGCGCGAGCGAACGGCGTGGGCAGGCGAAGGGCGGGTGAGCGGCGGGCGCGCGGGCAGGCAGGCGGCGGACAAGCGGCGGGCGGACAAGACAAGCGGCGGGCGCGGCAGCAGCGAGGAGTTTGCGTGGGCGGCGGGGAAACCCCAATCTTCGGCTCCTCGCTGCTGCGGCGGAAGTAAAAACACCATCTGCGCATGAGCAGATGGTGTTTTTACTTCCGCAGTGCTACTTCGCGAAAAACCGATCATTGCGAGGGGTCCTGGAACGGAACCCTCGCAATAATCGGGGGACCACTGTATTGTCTCCATTTGATGTTCATTATAACAGATCTGGGATAAATGTCTGTACCCATATTGACTCACTCAGGGAAGAATCCAATCAACTAAGAAAACTAAGTAACAAGAGATTCTTGGATACGTTGATAAACAAATCTCCAGACACTTGTTTGTTTGTTTGTTTGTTTGTTTATTTATTTACTTATATTTCAGATTTCTTAACTGCCAATCTCCTTTAGAAAGGGACTCTAGGCAGTGTAGAGGGTTCTGGGTGGTGCTTACCAGAGTTATTAAAACTAAATTGTAAATTTAGCAAAATGCAACGCCAAGATTTTACAAAGGACTGGGGACATTCATGAAGTTATATATCAGTCAACAATGTTTCAAATCATTTTTTATAAATAGTAATTAAAAAAACTAATAATAAAACACACCATAAAAAATTAACAGAGATTCTGGAAAATTAAATACTGTTTCACCAATTTCTAGAGATTTTTGAGTGTCAAGAACCTGTTGACATTACATATTTAGATTTTTTAAAAGGTTTTGACAAAGTTATTTTTGTCTATTTTGAGTAAATGGTTATCAATTGCTAAACAGTTAAAATACAGAAAGCATAAAAATAAGAATAAATGGGCAATTTTATCTATGAAGAAAAAAATTGGAGTCCTTTAAAGAACCAAACCACAGCAGTGTTTCTAACTTTTTGATAAATGAATCAGGGGTAAAGCAGACAGCTGGTCTTTATGTTATTATTCTAAAATAGTCAAGATTTTTGAAAAATAAAAGTGATTGTTTACTTGGAAATGAATTTGTGATTCAATTTGAGCAAATGTAAAGTGATGCATTAAAAATCCTAATGTCACATTAGTTTTTCTCTAGAACTAACCAGTTCATTATAATATATCATGCCTCCATACCGCCCCCTCCCTCATACAGATATTATTGATAAAAGAACATGTTAGCAACGTACCTTGCTTCCTTTCCTCTGCCTTAGGTTTGCTGCTTTCACCACTTTGGCTGGAGTTGAATGTTCTAAGAAAATTGGAGAAAAGTCAAACATTAGAATGGTATACTCATTACTGATCAAAGAATCTCACATACAGTGGACCTGAACTAATAAGCAAATTGGCATAGAAAATGCATTCAATTTTAACTGTATTTTGATATATGATGTTTGCATTGCCTATAAAGTAATATACAGTGGTACCTCAAGATACGAACCCCTCGTCTTACGAACAATTCGTGATACGAACCCGGGGTTCATAAAAATTTTGCCTTTTCTTACGAACTTTTTTCGAGTTACGAACCGGCATTCGGAGACTGCAGGGAAGCTGTGCGGCTGTTTTAAAAGGTGACAGCCGGGTGGCGGGGCTTCCCAGAAGCCTCCCGAACGCCGGTTCGTAACTCGAAAAAAGTTCGTAAGAAGAGGCAAAATTTTTATGAACCCCGGGTTCGGTTCGAGAGGTTGCTGGGAAGCCCCCCAGCCCGGCTGTCACCTTTTAAAACAGCCGCGCGGCTTCCCAGCTGTCTCCGAACGCCGGTTTTTTGCAGGGGGTTTTTTTTGGTTGCACGGATTAATTGACTTTACATTGTTTCCTATGGGAAACAATGTTTCGTCTTACGAACCTTTCGTCTTACGAACCTCTTCCTTGCACCAATTAAGTTCGTATCATGAGGTATTACTGTATTTGAAACATTTCCATTTTTTATTTATTTGTTATTATTGTATTTATTTATTATTTATTATTATTTTTATTTATTTTCCTTCAATTGCAGCCAGATAGCTAAGATAACACATTCAAATGAGTAACCTCTACTTACAGCTCTAAAACAGCTGCATTCAAAGCCATTAACTGAGAAATGTAGTAATTTCCAGAGACAGAGAGCTTGAATATAAGCTTCTGGTTCTTTTACTGCAAAACATGTCAGTTTAACCCTATATAATTAAGGCATTTATACTGTAACAATACTACCAACTGATCCTGGGTTTTAGCAGTATTATTTTATTCTACTGCTTGTTTATATGGACTTCAGATAGATAAAAACTCAAGTGCCACTTAACACATGCACATATAGTATCTCAAAACTCACTAACGTGTTCATTGCTAATATTATCTCGCCTCTCCCTGTCAGTTGCTCATGTTCCAAAGGTTAGACTTAAGCCTCATAATATTCAAAACCCTAAGCAAATACACTACATTCAACACATATCTGAAGAAAAATTCCTGATGGAATCAAATAATAGATGCTCTTCAAACTAACAGAATTTCACGTAATGCTAAAAGAGTACTTGAATTTATTCTATTCAATAGTTATTGAACTTCCTCTGTCTTCTTTTAATGAAATAATGTGATAAAAAGGGAATATGCCCAACACACTCTATTTTGGAAAAGTACATTATAGAAATGCCAAGTTGTTTCCAATGAGCAGAGAAATATTTAAATAATATCTATGATGAATGACATTATCAGGTGAGGTAACAAAAAGCTGAGTCCCTCTCTTCCCACAACCTTTTCACTCACACTTGCACAATTTCACAGCAACTTTATAAGCACTGCTTGGAATCCTGTTAACAAAAGGTATTCTCTCAGAAGAGATGTAGGCAACTTTACTTGGTCCAAATGGCAGACATTGAGGACAGCTCTTTGATATGAAGCATGCCTAAAATCTGCTTTGCAGCAGGCAACTCTTCATTTTAAAATATAACCCAATCCAATTCTGGGTCACAAGTCTACCTATTGCACTTCAGCGATTCTGAGCAGAGTGTTAAGCTGTTTGACACTATGGATACTATAACCTTCATGTTGTCTTACTTCTTCTTAGGGAGACTGTATAATGAATATTAATAAATATAATCAGGATTTTTCTATAGTCCTAATAATCTGTGATCATTTTTTTTGTGGCCATCTACTCCATAAACTCAACATGTAACTTAACATGTGTCAGAATCTTCTGCTAAAATGCTTTTTTTTTTAACTTTAGGGGTTTCAAGACTCGATTTCATTGAGGGTGGCATCAGAGTTGTGTTTAACCTCGAAGGGCTGGGTGGGCATGGCCAATTCGACTTCACTCGTGTCAAGCTCCATTTTTGCTGGCAGAGGCACCGAGGGTCAACCCTTTGCTCTTTCCAGAGGGGCCCCGCAGACCATATCTAAGCACCTCACAGCCCAGCTCCGGCTCCAGGCCGTGAGTTTGACACCCCTGCTATATATGCTGACGGCAACAAGTGCTGGGCGAGGCCTGCACACACCAAAAGTCTACGGAGAGGGGCGGCATACAAATATAATAATAATAATAATAATAATAATAATAATAATAATAATAATAATAATAGTAATAATAATAATGGGAGCAATGCTGCTTTCTTCAGTTAGAAAGGATAACAAAAACAATACACTATGACCAAATGATGTCAATTAGATTTTGTGGACAACCTTTTAATAAAATATCCAGGTTTATGCTGCATCTATTGGTGTAGAAGAGGTGGTAGTTGCATTTTATAATGTATTTATTCACATACCACATTTAGAAATGATCAGATACAACTTGAAATCAACAGAACTGCAATCAAGATGTGCTGCTGGAGGTTGGAGGCTGAGGGTAGGGGCAGGTGGACACAGCTACATTCGGAGTATAAGACCCAGCCAATTTTTCCTTCCTCTTTTATAGGAGGAAAAAGTGTGTGTTATATTCCAAAAATATGGTATGTACAAGGGTAGAGTAAACTAAGTTGTAAAAGAAAAGAGATAACCAGATGCTGACTGTAGAAGACACCTCAAATTGCTCATGTGCAACTTCCAAGTTAAGCTAAAGGTGAAGAATACCAATAGGCTTCTACAAAATGATCTTAAGCATATACTCAGGGATTTAGAGAAATTGTGGAATGAACTCAAATAAACAGTCAAGGATAAATGTGAAAAGGAACTGCCAAACAGCACAAAACAAACTGGATGTCAGATTAAACTATAGAAATTGCCAATAAGAGAACAGAAAACAAAGCCAAGAAAGACAAAGATCACAGGAAGAAACTTAACATAGAATTTTAGAGTTCATTGTTAGAACATGGAAATAGACATAAGTAAAACTCTTCCAAAAGATCTCTGAACTCTGAAAAGGAGTTTCAAACTGATATCAACAACCTTTTTGACCTCAGCGATCACTACATTCATAATTTAAAATCCCGTGAACCACTAATATGAATCCAGTGTGCCGCTCGCTGAAGTGCCTGTGAGCCCAGTGATAGAATGGGGTCCTTCAGACACTTAGCTTGGCTACACGTTTCTGCAATCTTAGACACTCAGAGCCATTTTCCCACAGAAAGCAAAATACAGGGAGCCACAAAACCCAGGGGGGGGGGGGAGACACTCAATATCACTCAGTTCCACCCAGTTACATGACTCCCCCCAGCCATGCCTACCCTTGTTTTGGGGCTGTTTTCTATGGGAAACCAGTCTATCTTTCTCTCTCTCTGTCTCTGTCTGTCTCTTTCTCAGTCTCTCTTTGTTTCTCTCTTTCTATCTCTGTATCTCTCTGTGTGTGTGTCTTCCATCTCTCTCTCATATATTCTGATTCTCCAGTGCTCTCTGGGTCTTGCGAGCACAGTACTGCACTCAAACCACTGCACCATTGCAGCTCTTCAAAATTCAAAAATCAAACAAAGATTAAGGAGCATTTCTTTACTGTAGAAATGTTAACATTCAATATACTACTTATAGAGCCAGGGTGGCACAGAGGTTAGAGTGCAGCACTGCCTGGCTACTTCAGCTAACTGCTAGTTGTAGTTTAGCAGTTCAAATCTCACCACTGGCTCAAGGTTGACTCAGCCTTCCATCCTTCCGACATGGGTAAAATGAGGACCCAGATTGTTAGGGGCAATGTCCCCTTTCCCCAAAATAAGACCTGGTGCCTTTTATGTGGCAAAAAAATATGTAAGACAGGGCCTTATTTTGGGGAAAATATGGTGCATGTATGTATGTATGTATGTATGTACATACATACATACTTATATACATACATAAAACAATATGTTATTAATTATTCTTTTTCTGCACCTATTTTTTTAGTTTGCATTAGTTTTTAGTTTTAATTCCAATTTATCTTTCAACTCATAGTGGAAGAGTAAATTTCAATAAAGTTACTTTTTATTTTTAAAAAATTAAGCCTTAAGATAGAGTGTATATTAATAATATATATAATAAAAATATAAAGCAAGTTGCTTCATAAGATATAAAATGCAACCACAAATTTGGAAACAAGACATAAGGCTAATTATAATTAAGATTCCTATTTTGTCCTACTCTCAGAATCCCACTGCTGACCTGCAGCATGTGTTGGAAAAACCATCTTGATGGGAGTCCTATAGAATGCTGGAGTTGTAATTGCAGTATATTTGGAGGATCAAATCTTACAGAATTCTAAGAATATACAGAAGGCTAAACTGCAAGAGGGCCTTTTATGAAAAAAGTTAAAAGTTCTTTATCCTGCAGTATCAGTAACTCTAGTCAGGTTTCTGCAAAATAAGATTTTTATTAAAAAAAGTATTACCACCACTCTAAAACTTTAACACAGTTAAAATACAATCCTTCAAATAAAGGATTTATCAATCAACAGAAAAATATTTGCTATTAGCCTTCTTATTCCTATATAAATCCCACGTTAATGTCATTTTAAAAAAAAGACTAAGTCAATTCTCTCTATAAATTTGGTATTAGCATAAATATCAAGGTATGCATCCAATATTGTACATACATAAATTCTCTTTGTGCTAGATAGGGAAAAGAGAAAGGTAATGATTTACATGTTCAAGGTCATTTGTTCAAAAGATTATACTTCTCATTCTAATTCAAAGGGCATCCCAGTCCCCCTTTTAAAGAAACACAAACAGCTAGGTCACTCTGTCTTTCCAACTCTCTGAAGAAAAGAGGAGGGGAGAGAGAGAAAATAAAGCTTAACTGTACCTCCTCACTTGCAAACTGAAGAAAAGGATTCTCGGGAAAATCCAAAAAAGCTATTTGTAAATTAATCAGTTGGCAGATCAGATGAACACCTAGTTTTTAAGTCCAAGTTTCTAATCCAATCTCAAGCATACAGTCAAAAGTAAAAGAATTATTAACAGAAGAAAGGGGGAGGAGGAAAAGTACATTCGGGAGTGGGTTGGTTTCTGAAGAGTTCCCAGCTGAATGCCATGTTAATCCTTCCACCTGTGTTTGTCTATCATAACCTTGGATTAGAACTCTTGAGAAAATCTACATATTTTTTTCAGCTGTCACAAGGGACCTCTATGAACAGAAAGCAACCACCTTTAAATTTTTTAATCTTATGGAAGCATCTGCCCAGAACTTTAAGCAAAGATGGAAGTTGAGCTATGCAATTAATTTCAAAATAGTTGCTTCAAAGCATGCAAAAATATAAAGCTTGTACCTGTAGCTTTCCTTGGTACCATGCAGAGAAAAGGCGTTGATTGCTTACCTGAACGCCTCTTCTCGTACAATAAGCAGGTACAGCAGTCACATGGGTTGCTCGCTGTCCAATCCATCGAGGACCGAGCCTAGTCTTTAAAAAGCCTGCTGGATCCACCCCTTCCCCAGAATTTGTGAATATGTAGACTTAGGCTCAATTGTCGTGGCTCAATAGTGTTCAACTCTCATGATAGGAAGGAAACAGGTTAAAGGAATAACCATAGTTAGAAAAGAAATACAGGGAGGGAAGTGACTGCTGTACCCGCTCATCATACGAGAAGAGGCGTTCAGGTAAGCAATCAACACCTATTCTCCATACTGAGAGAGCGGGTCCAGCAGTCATTTGGGACATACCCAATAGATGAGTCCCTAGGGAGGGATTAGTTCGCTATCGCGAAAGATAACGGATTGGAGGACTTTTCTGTCGAAGGCAGCATCCGCTGAAGCATAAGAGTCAATTTTGTAATGCCTTATGAAAGAGTTTGGAGAGGCCCAAGTGGCTGCTTTGCAGATTTCTTCCAATAGAGCTTGAGTTGCCCATGCGGCAGATGTGGCTGCACTTGTTGTAGAATGAGCTGTGATACTTCTAGGTATGGTGAGGGAAGCTGACTCATAAGCCTTTGAGATAGTTCCTCGGATCCAACAGCCTATTACGGTGGAGGATACTTTGGATCCCATGGATCTGGGATGGTAGGCCACGAATAGAGCTTCAGACCTCCAAATGGGTCTTGTCGGTTGGATGTAGATTCTCAGCGCTCTGGTGAGATCTAGGGTGTGCCATCTGACCGCAAGATGATGGTTTTGGTTGGAACAAAATGAAGGCAACACGATGTCCTGGGATCTATGGAACATGGAACTGACCTTGGGTAGAAAGGTGAGGTCCAAACGCAGGACTACTTTGGATGGAACTGGCATAGATCCTGCCTAATTGAAAGGGCTACCAATTCTGAGATGTTTCGGGCAGATGTTATCACCACCAGGAATGCTACCTTGTAAGATAGGTACCTGAAGGATTTTAGGGGTTCGTATGGTGCCTAAGTAAGGGAATGGAGAATCCGCGGTAAGTCCCAGGACGGGTATCTATGAACCCTGGAAGGTTTGAGGTTCGAAATACCTCTAAGAAATTCTTGAATTTCCGGAAAGGAGCAGAGTGCTTGTCTGCGAGGCCCTGCTAATACCGAAGATAGGGCTGCCAGATGGCGACGGATGGTGCTGGATGAAAGGCCTTGCTGGAACCCTTCCATAAGGAAAGCTACTACCGTGTGGATGGAAATACACAGGGGGGATAGATCCTCCTGTGAGCACCATTGGTGGAATTTGGACCAGGTATCATCGTAAATCCTGTTGGTGGACACTCTTCTGGCTTTTAGAATTATTTCTACAGTGTCCGGGTCTTATCCTTGCAGGTCTAAGTCGCGCCGGATAATAGCCAAGCGGTGAGGTGGAACCACTCTGGATCTGGATGGAGAGAGACGCCCTGCTGCAACATATCCTCTGAAACGGGGAGTCGCCAGGGGTCCTGGACGGACAGATGTTGTAGGTCCACAAACCAGGGCCGGCGTGGCCAGTGAGGGGTTATCAAAATCACCTGGGCCTTCTCGAGGATGATCTTGTAGATCACACCTGGGAGAATTGGAATTGGAGGGAAGGTGTAAAGCTGCCCTTGAGACCAAGGGATACTGAGTGCGTTGGTCGCCTCCGCTCCCGGGGAGGGGAACCTGGAGAAGAATCGAGGGAGTTGAGCATTGGCCTCAGTCACAAATAGGTCTAGCAATGGGTGACCGAACCTGAGGCAGATTTGCTGAAACAGAGCCGGATGAAGGCTCCACTCTCCTGGGTCTAGAGTCGACCGGGAGACCCAATCCGCTTGTACATTGAGGACTCCCGATATGTGTTCGGCCTTTAACGACTGAAGATGCCTTTCTGCCCAGAGACCCAACTTCAGGGCTTTTCTCATCAGGGCCTTGGACCTGGTGCCCCCTTGTCTGCAAATATGACTCTTTGTGGCTATATTGTCCGTGAGAATCAGAACATGTTGATTGATGATGTGTGGTTCGAATTGTTTGAGGGCCAAGGACACTGCTCTCAATTCCAGCCAGTTGATAGGTCTGGAAGCCTGCTCCGCTGACCACGTGCCCTGGGCTATCAAGCCCTGAGCATGGGCTCCCCAGCCCGTTAAGCTGGCATCTGTGGTGATGGTAAATTGATCTGGACGCCTGAAGGGGGATCCCTTGTCCAGAGCGGGGGAGGTCCACCACATAAGGGATCTTAGGACTGTGGTCGGAACGGTGATGAAGCGTGCCGAGTTGCTGTTCCCCAATCTCTGGAACGGTAACAGAAGCCATTGGAGATCCCTGGCGTGAAGACGAGCCCATGGGATAATACCAATGTAGGACACCATCTTTCCCAGTAGGGATGACAGGGTAACGATGGTAGTCCTTTCCTGAGACCTTATCTGGGAGATAAACTCCTTAATACTGATTTTTCTCTCAGTAGAGAGAAAAACCTGAGATCTGAATTTATAATAGCTCCCAGATGTTGAATAGAAGTAGACGGAAGGAGCTGACATTTTTTGAAATTAATGGAAAAACTGATCCTGTAGGATAGACATGGCGATATTGAGGTCTGAACAGGTGCCTTCTTTAGAGGAACCGTGGATTAATATGTCATCTAAATAGGATAAAATATGAATGGGTGTGGCTCAGATATGAGACGCCAGGGCGCCTGGAGCTTGGTAAAGACTCGAGGAGCCGAGGACAGTCCAAAGGGCATGGCCCTATACTGATAATGTTTGCCCTAGAAGGCAAAACGTAGGAATTGCCTGTGGCCCTTAGCAATAGGGATGTGGAGGTAGGCTTCCGTCAGATCCAAGGAGACCATAAAGTCTCCTGAATGGATGAAGGCTAGGATGGATGAGAAGGAATGCATATTAAATTTCCTATAGTTAATGAACTGGTTTAAACTTTTGATGTCTAGGGTGGCCCTCCATCCTCCAGACGTCTTAGGGACCATGAAGAGGATGGGGTAGAAGCCAAGACCACTTTGGGAAGAGGGAACTGGTTGGATAGCCCTGATAGCCAACAGATGTTGAATAGCTTCCTCCATTCGAAGACGAGATGGAGAAGATCTGGGGGATGGGCATGAAATGAAACATTTAGGAGGCAAGAGAATAAACTCCAACTGGAGTCCCCATTCTACAGTGGAAATAAACCAGGGGTCCTTACAGGAACGGCGCCAGCTGGAGGAGAACCAAGCCAGGAGTCCCCCCCAATGGGAGTAGAATGGAGATCACCATCTGGGCTTTCTGGAAGGTCTGGTCAAGGAGGAACCTCTTAACCTCTTTGAAAATGGGATCCTCTACCCCTGGGGTTTCTGCCACCTTGGGAGCGAAAACAAGGGGAATACTGACCTGAGTTTCTCTGGAAAGCGAATCCTTGATCTTGTTGATGACTGGGACGTCGAAAGGGTTAAGTTTTGATGGCCTTCTTGTTGGGGGGCCCCAAAACTTTCTTTTTGTCAGTGGTTTCAGTGAGAAGGGGTCCAAGAGGTCGCCAAATAGAAGGTCGCGCTTCAAAGGACCCATGGCTAGTTGCCATTTTTGCCTCACTCCCGCCTGCTAAGGGCAAAGCCATAGTAGTCTTCTGGCTGTCGTTGAGGCCACTACTGACCTTGCTGCAAATCTTGATGATTGCGAGGTAGCATCCGATCGAACACTTGTAAGAGCTCATATTATGACTTACAAAGTGGCACTCAAGGCAGCAAGATGCGCGTATCATGCCACCTTGATTGCATCAGCGGAATCCCACCCGGCCGCTCTGTTTAGGGTAACCCGCTCCCTTCTTAACCAGGGGGGAGTTAGGGAGCCCTTGCAGAGTAGTGCCGAGGATTTTAACACGTTTTTCGCTGATAAAATTGCTCGGATTCGAGCGGACCTCGACTCCAATTGTAAAACAGAGTCAACTGACGAGTCAGTCGAGGTGACTGGGGCTAAACGTCTTTGTCCATCTGTCTGGGAGAGGTTTGACTTGGTGACACCTAAGGAAGTGGACAAGGCCATTGGAGCTGTGTGTTCCGCCACCTGTCTACTGGATCCGTGTCCCTCTTGGTTGGTTTCGGCCAGTCGAGAGGTGACGTGGAGCTGGGTCCGGGAGATTGTCAGCGCCTCCTTGGGGAGTGGGTCCTTTCCGGCTCCTTATAAGGAGGCACTTGTGCGCCCCCTCCTCAAGAAGCCTTCCCTGGACCCAGCCATACTCAATAACTACCGTCCAGTCTCCAACCTTCCCTTTATGGGGAAGGTTGTTGAGAAGGTGGTGGCACTTCAGCTCCAGCGGTTCTTGGAAGAAGCCGATTATCTAGGTCCTCAGCAGTCTGGATTCAGGCCTGGCTACAGCACGGAAACTGCTTTGGTCGCGTTGATGGATGATCTCTGGCGGGCCCAGGACAGGGGCTTGTCCTCTGTCCTGGTGCTTCTTGACCTCTCAGCGGCTTTCGATACTATCGACCATGGTATCCTTCTGCACCGACTAGAGGGGTTGGGAGTGGGAGGCACTGTTCTTCAGTGGTTCTCCTCATACCTCTCTGGTCGGTCGCAGTCGGTGTTAGTAGCGGATCAGAGGTCGACCTCTAGGTCTCTCCCTTGTGGGGTGCCTCAGGGGTCGGTCCTCTCCCCCCTGCTATTTAATATCTACATGAAACCGCTAGGTGAGATCATCCAAGGGCATGGGGTGAGGTATCATCAATACGCCGATGATACCCAGTTATACATCTCCACCCCATGTCCAGCCAACGAAGCAGTGGAAGTGATGGGCCGGTGCCTGGAGGATGTTAGGGCCTGGATGAGTGTCAACAAGCTCAGACTCAACCCAGACAAGACGGAGTGGCTGTGGATCTTACCTCCCAAGGACAACTCCATCTGTCCATCCATTACCCTGGGGGGAGAATCAATGGCCCCCTCAGAGAAGGTTCGCAACTTGGGCGTCCTCCTCGATCCACAGCTGACATTAGAGAAACATCTTTCAGCTGTGGCGAGGGGGACGTTTGCCCAGGTTCGCCTTGTGCACCAGTTGCGACCCTACTTGGACCGGGAGTCACTGTTCACAGTCACTCATGCCCTCATCACCTCGAGGCTTGACTACTGTAACGCTCTCTACATGGGGCTACCTTTGAAAAATGTTCGGAAACTTCAGATCGTGCAGAATGCAGCTGCCAGAGCAATCATGGGCTTTCCCAAATATGCCCATGTTACACCAACACTCCGCAGTCTGCATTGGTTGCCGATCAGTTTCCGGTCACAATTCAAAGTGTTGGTTATGACCTATAAAGCCCTTCATGGCACCGGACCAGATTACCTCAGGGACCGCCTTCTGCTGCATGAATCCCAGCGACCAGTTAGGTCCCACAGAGTGGATCTTCTCCGGGTCCCGTCAACTAAGCAATGTCGCCTGGCGGGACCCAGGGGAAGAGCCTTCTCTGTGGCGGCCCCAGCCCTCTGGAACCAACTCCCCCCAGATATTAGAACGGCCCCCACCCTCCTTGCCTTTCGTAAACAACTTAAAACCCACCTCTGCCACCAGGCATGGGGGAATTGAGATCCTCTTTCCCCCTAGGCCTTTACAATTCTATGCATGGTATGTATGTATGTATGTATGTATGTATGTTTGGTTTTTATATTAATTGATTTTTAATCATCAATACCAAATTACTATTGTACACTGTTTTATTGTCGCTGTTAGCCGCCCCGAGTCTCTGGAGAGGGGAGGCCTACAAATCCAATAAATAAATAAATAAATAAATAAATATTGGGCTGCTGCAAAAACCTTATTGAAATCCTGTTGGCCCCGTAGATCATCAGGGGGAATATGCTGCTGGAGCTGTTGAAGCCATAACAGAATAGCTCTAGAGAAGAAAGATGCTGCTGCTGCACTCTTGATAGCCCAGTTATCCACGAAGAAACACCTTTTGAGCATTTGCTCTAGGCGCTTTTCTTCAGGTTTTAACACCTCCTCTGCTTCACCAGGCATAGCAGCCACAGAGTGTAGAGTTTTTACCGGCTCATCAGCTTTGGGGCAGACAAGAAGGTCTTCATAAGATGGAGAAAGCTTATATAACTTCTTGTCTTTAGTTGTGGGATTGAAGCCGAAAGCCGGGTGGTCCCACTGCTTGAGCAGAGCATCTCTGAACAATTTTGGCATGGGGATGACCTCATTTGTTTATCTTGACCAGCTAAGCCTGTGGCAACTGTTCCCTTGAATAGAAGTGATTTGAAGAGCTGGGCTGGAAAAATTGCCGCAGGCATTGGAATGGGTCATCCTTGTTCTCTATGTCCATATCATCATTCTCACCCTGAGAAGAATCAGAGTCTTCATGAACTGGAATTCTGTAGGATGAGAAAGAGCTCACGGGGCCTAGGGGCGTGTAGAGGGGGACGAGAGAGAGAAGACACATTGATAGCCGAGAGCTTGGCATCAATGGCTTGAGATAAGGCAGAATACATAGATTGAAGCTCTGGAGGAAGGTTAGTAATGGTAACCGGTAAAGAAGGAGATACCCTGTAGGCCTGGGTTGGGTCTGGCTCGGAGGGATCTTCCATCATAATATCTGGCTCCTCTGGACCTAAGCCCCATAGATTAGGTTGGGGTCTGTTTAGGTTTGGCTCATCCAGAGAAAGCACAGGAACACCAGAGGGAAGCAGTTTAGAAGCCTCTGGAGGGTCTGGGCTAATGTGCACTTGGGCCTGCACTTTAAAATGTTTAGCCGATTTCTCATGCATCTTTTACAGAGCTTGGTCCCTTCTCTTCTCAGCCCTGGTTGGTCTAGCCATTATAGGGGCTCCCGAGGAAGAGGAAGAAGAGGCCTGGGGGATATTTTCAATTTCATCGCCAGTAGGCCTAACCTCTCTGGGGCCTTTAGAAGTGCCTCTCTTGGGAAACGAAGTCATGGCCTGAACAAATTACAGGTACAAGACTTGAGCCAAAAAATAGGTGGGAGAACCTCTATAGGGCAATGTTCCCAAGAGGAAGGGGCCCCTGCTCCTAGGCCCAGGAGCGTCTTCAACTCAAAGTCAATCTGGCCGGTACCAGAGTTCGTGCCAGTGAGTACAGAGGGGCAGGCCTCGCTAACCTTAACAAAATAAACCAAGGCATACTGGTTTGGAGGCCTCGCCAGGAAGAAAAGGCCTGAGGGTCTCACAGCTTACTCCAGGGCCAAGCGGCGGACTTAATGGCACCAGGCGGGACACGCATGGGCGATCCGCAAGTGCCGGAATTACTGGGCGCTGAGGGCCTTCACGCCAAAATAAACCGCTCCAACGTTTTTTGCAAACGGAGGGAAAACTAAAGTCCGGGGAACAATCAAGGGAAACTTGCTAAACAGTCCCACACCACAGGAGGAAAAAGCCCTTTTTTTAAACAGTTCCTTAGCTTGCCGGTAAACCTCCTGGCCGATTAGATTTTGTTAAAAAATACAATCCAGCAGCAGCGTGAGCAGGGCGCTTTGGAAAAAGCAGCAATAGCCACGCCACAGCTTCTCCCTTGGCACCAAGCCCTGTAAGGCTGGCGCGAAAACCAGGCAAGCTTGAAGTAAAAAGGCAATTGGAATTTTTACTTATCTGATTGAAGAAGGAACGAAGGGAAGGTGTTTTAGAGAGGAGCGAGCCACCACATGTCCTGCTGGATCGCAGGACCGAGCGAATTCTGGGAAAGGGGCGGATCCAGCAGGCTTTTTAAAGACTAGACTCAGTCCTCTGCGCATTGGACAATGAGCAACCTATGTTACTGCTGGACCCGCTCCTTCAGTACGGAGAACAGTGTTTCAGTTTCAACACAGTCTGATTAACAGAAGCAGCTGATTGTCAATTGGATGGCCTCCCGACCATCAACTGTTTCAGACCTCCAAGGTCCCTTCCAACTCTGTTATTCTATTCTATTCTAATAAATTTTCTTATACATTGCATTGACTAAACTTTTATATAGCAGAATATATTTACATTATTCTTTAAAAAATGCATGTTGGTAATCTCCCTTGCTCATTTATCAGCATAATCAGATGTCTGGCAGAAAATTTACACCTGAACCCAGAGAACCTGTTCAACTAGGTAGCAAGATACTAGCATTCTGTTCCAACTGATAGTAAAGTCCAATAATCTACAATGGATCATTGGGATGGGGAAAAAAACTTCAGAAATATGAAGGCATTTTGGTGTATATATCACCAACATAATGTATCCATGCCATGAATGAAGAAAAGATTTAAAACCATTACTGGACTGTTGAATTTGACTGAGAGTGAATCAATTCTTTTTATTTATTGTAGTCAAAAATGAAAACTTAGTTTAATATTGTTCATGGTAAAATTACAGGGGAGTGAAACGTCATTTCCTTAATCCCTAATATTTATTATGCTTCCACTGTTATTGCACAGCTTATTTTTTCAAATTGTAAATTGTAACTTTAAAACTATCTATTATTCTGTTGCTTGCAGCAAGTTCTGTGGAAAAACAAACTGACACAACAAATATAGCAATGCATCAAAATAATATAATAGATCATTACAAATTTAAAAATATTATGGTTCAGCAATTATGCTAAGCAATAAATGTTGAATAAGTGCTAATTGGCTTAATTAATTAATTGGATTTCTGGGCCAGCCTTCTCCAGTGCACTCAGGGCGGCTTACATAATAAAATCAATACAAAAATACAATATACAGTGGTACCTCAAGATACGAACCCCTCGTCTTACGAACAACTCGTGATACGAACCCGGGGTTCAGAAAAATTTTGCCTCTTGTTATGAACTTTTTTCGAGTTACGAACCGGCGTTCGGAGACTGCTGGGAAGCCGCGCGGCTGTTTTAAAAGGTGACAGCCGGGCGGCGGGGCTTCCCAGAAGCCTCCCAAACGCCGGTTCGTAACTCGAAAAAAGTTCGTAAGAAGAGGCAAAATTTTTCTGAACCCCGGGTTCGGTTCGGGAGGTTGCTGGGAAGCCCCCCAGGCCGGCTGTCACCTTTTAAAACAGCCGTGCGGCTTTCCAGCTGTCTCCGAACGCCGAAGTTCGGGTTTGGCGTTCGGCTTCGGGAGACAGCTGGGAAGCCGCGCGGCTGTTTTAAAAGGTCACAGCCGGGCTGGGGGGCTTCCCAGCACCCCCCCGAACCCCGAACCCGGAAGTTCGGCAAAGGTTCGGGGGCTTTTTGGTTGCACGGATTAATTGACTTTACATTGTTTCCTATGGGAAACAATGTTTCGTCTTACGAACCTTTCGTCTTACAAACCTCCTCCTTGCACCAATTAAGTTTGTATCATGAGGTATTACTGTATAAGAAACGCAATATTAAATCTAATATAAAACTCTAAGAATTAAAACCATTCAGATAAAAAGAAACCAATTATACTCGTTCACTCATACTGTCAAATCCAAATGTGATGTCATAAATTATACTTTATAGACCACCGGCTGATTTCACATATCTAAGACAAAATGAAATAAGCCATATCAATGTCTTGGCACAAGATGCCTTCTTATATTAAAATATACCTCTTTTATTTTGGTTTTTTTGGTTTTAAATATTTTTAATTCTAGCTATATATTTTATTTCAATCAAACTAAATGTATATATACATATAACTTTCCCTCTTCAGCAACTCACACATTATTGGAGGCAAAAAGTTGTCTGCTCATACTATTGCAAGAGCAAAAAGCAATTCAACAATGTTTATTTTCTCTCTCTTGCGTATAATATACAGATACCATACTATAATTACAGAAAGAACTATTCAGAACTTAACATGAAAGAAAAAAGGAGTTAAGCAATGTTCTGATCCCTTGTAACAGACTCATCATTAGGGTACTAAAAGTATTCTTTCAGGAAACAATCAACAGCCTACTAGCAAGAATGGAAGAGTATCTAGGTGCACTGTAATTTAAAAAAAGAATTAAAATAATTATGGCACAAATCACTTAAACATTTGTAAATCTTGTTCAGAATTTGCAATTTTTCTGCAATGAAATCTTGCAGAATTTTTCAGCCTCATAATATTTCGGCCAATTTTGGGTAGGATAAAACACAGGTGATAGAGCCTATCAATGACAACCCCTTTTCTCTCATGGAGATTCATAGTTGCTTTTCATGAGAATTTCAATCACTTTTGTAGGTGGTCTACAGGTTACATCCATGCATTTGGTGACTGTCCATTAATGGCATTAAACAAGGGGGACAACAGGTCCTCATATTTCCTGCCATAAATGTCTCTTTTGTCATATGACTGCAATTTCTGATATTCCCTGCAGACTTCACACAAGTCAACTCAATAAGGAAGCTATGATCACAGGAGGCCTTTTAACAACCCATGTGGTCCTCATTTAACAGCAACAACTGTGGTGGAATTGCCATCACTAAGCAACATGGTCATGTAATATCACATTTTTCCTCATGTCTCTTTACAGATGGAATTTCAGGTATTGCTGTTGTAATCTGAGGACTATCTGTACATTCATGATCTGCTCTAGAATAAGGACAATTATTTAATGTATATTGTTTGTCCAGAATTAGATAGTATTTAGAATTTAAAATATTGTTTCATTTTATGTTTGAATTGCTAAATGCAAATCTGTACCCAAGGGATTATTTTTAACTCTGACTCTTAACAGTAACAGCCAATGTGACCTACACTGACTTCTTACTAGAATAAACTTGCCACTGCAGCCATGCTATTTAGCCTATTATATTACTTCAAAGTAAAAGCTTTGACATAACTGGCAAAGCAATGTAAACTAGATTATTTCAATATTACTCTATTGTGTTTTGACCTATTTCCCTTTTTGCCTTAAGAATTGGGAAATCAAATATTCATATTTTTAACCAGGCTAGTATAGTTTATTTAATTTTCACACCATCAGGGATGCAGAATTAAAAGAACACAGTAAGTTATTACATTTGCAACACCAAAAGTAAAGGAGATACAAATATCAATCCTACATCATACAACATTCCTATCTCTCTCAGTTTATACAACATTCCTCTCTCAGTTCATGCCTACCAACTCCAACTTCTTCCCAGAACTTTTTTTGTTGTTCCAAAATAGAAATTAAAATATTCTAATTAGGAGTCTTGGAAAATGCTAAAGAAAAAAACAAGTTCAAGTCTAGAATCCAGTGATATTAAGCTAAAGTTAATAAAGTATTTCCATTTCATAAATATAGCCCAAATAGTTTTTTCTTATTCAAAAACTAGGGCACACCTTCAAAAAATAACTCCTGCAAGCATAAGATTATAAAATTAGTTTCCCAAGTATCAACAACTGCAATATTCTATATGAGATAGCATTTTCTTGTTTTAGATCTATTATAACTAATGGAAAAATAAAAAAGCAAGCAGAGGGAAAATCAGGAACAATCCCTAAAATAATGTAAGTAAAACCTTTGGAATACTTATAGGTACCTTAGTCCTCTACTTACAAACATTTATTTAGTATCATTCAAAGTTAAAACAACATTGAAAAAAAGGGACTTATGACCAGTTCACACATTTACAAACATTGTAGCATCCCCATGGTCATATGATCAAAATTTAGACACTTGGAACTATTATGTATTTATGATGGTTGCGCTATCTGAGGATCACCATTAGCAATCTTCCCAGCCAGTTTCTGACAAGCCAAGTCAATGGGGGAGCTAGATAAACTTAGCAACCACTTAAAAACTGTAGTGTTTCTCTTATCAACTGTGGCAAAAAAGTCTATTTAAGCTATTTAAACTCTGAAAGTACGCAAAATAAACTGTAAATTTACAGGTCTCCTTTTTTGGAAGGGGATAGTTTTTAAAACTTAATAGGTAACCTTAGAACAATGGTTCTCAACCTTTCTAATGCCGCGACCCCTTAATACAGCTCCTCAGGTTGTGGTGACCCCCAATCATAAGTCTAGCCCCAATTCTCCTAACAGAACTTTAAGCTGATTGACAGGAAGGTCAGAGGGACACCCACACTGTAAACGCCTGATTGGTCGGATTGTTAAAAATATGTTCCAAGGCGCCGGAATAGAAGCTTTAGTTTCTAAATTTGTCATTTCCCATGGTCTTAGGTGACCCCTTTGAAATGGTCGTTCGACCCCCAAGAGTCCCGACCCCAGACTGAGAACTACTTAGAAATACAGAAAATAGTATAAGGGCAGACTAGATGGACCATGGGGTCTTTTTCTGTTGTCAGGTTACTATGTTTCTATGTTTCTAACCAGGTTTAGAGGCTTATGAGACGGGCCATTGGTCTTACCTGATACGCCTGTTCTCATCAGGTGGAGCCAGCATTCAGATGGGTTGTCCTCATCCACTCAGAATGAGGACTGAGTCTGTCCTTTTTGCCATGATCTGCCCTGCTAAGGACTAGCTTTGATGAATCCGAAGACTAGACTCAACATGGCAAAACTCAGGAAAATACTCAGTAATAGTGAGCTCCCATTCACACCACCAGTCCTGAATCATTAGCTCAAGGTCCAAGGTTAACAAGGTTCAAGGTGAAGCATATGAGAAGATAGTCAAGACAGACTGATCCAAGGGCAGGACCGAATGCTGGCTCCACCTTATGAAAAGATGCATATCAGATAAACCAACACCCCTTCTCCATCATGGGTGGAACTAGCATTCAGGATGGGTCATACCAAAGCCCTAGGTCCCCTTGGGTGGGAATGGTCTGACGGTAACTAGGAACCTCTGTACCACATTGAACATGCTGAACCACATCTTTCAAAAATCCTGGATCACAGGAGACCTACCAGACGATTGGAAACGAACTGACGTGGTCCCTATTTACAAAAAAGGCAAAAAAACAGACCCAGGAAACTACAGACCGATCAGCCTAACGTCTATTCCTGGGAAAATATTAGAAAAGATAATCAAGAAACAGATCTGTCAACACCTTGAATCGAACAACGTAATAACCACCAGCCAACACGGATTCGTCAGAAACAAATCATGCCAAACCAACCTCATTTCATTCTTCGACACTGTGACCAAGTCAATTGACCAGAGAAATGCAGTGGACATAAATACCTAAACTTTAGCAAAGCATTCGACAAGGTGGACCACAACCTTCTACTCTCCAAAGTAAAGAAGAGTGGGATCGACAGTAACACAACAAGATGGATTGAAAACTGGCTGACCAATCGCACCCAGCGAGTAGCCCTCAATGGGACTAGGTCCACATGGAGAGAGGTAGGCAGCGGGGTACCACAGGGATCAGTCCTTGGCCCAGTACTCTTTAACATATTTATCAACGACCTAGACGAGGGAATAGAGGGGGAATTAATTAAATTCGCAGATGACACCAAGCTGGCGGGATTAGCCAACACCCCAGAGGATAGGCACAGGATGCAGAAAGATCTAGACAGACTTGTACAGTGGGCCGAAATAAACAAAATGAAGTTCAATGTAGAAAAAAGTAAAATCCTGCACCTAGGCAAAAAAAAACCCAAAACATGCATACAAACTGGGTGAAACCACACTCACCATAAGTGATTGTGAAAGGGATCTTGGAGTCTTGGTGGATAACCAGCTAAACATGGGACAGCAATGTTCAGCAGCGGCTAAAAAAAGCCAACACAATCCTAAACTGCATGAACAGGGGGATGCACTCCAAGACCAGAGAGGTAATAATATCACTCTATAAGGCCCTGGTCAGACCGCACCTGGAGTATTGCATCCAGTTCTGGTCAACATACTTCAAAAGGGATATAGAGACTCTGGAAAGGGTGCAGAAAAGAACAACTAAAATGATAAAGGGACTAGAGACCAGGCCACACGAGGAAAGGTTACTGGAACTGGGCATGGATAGTCTAGTAAAAAGAAGGGCTGGGGGGGACATGATAGCTGTATACAGGCTCTTAAGGTGTTGCCATGGAGGGGAGGGGGTCACACTATTTTCAAGGGCACCAGAGGGCAGGACGAGGAACAACGGTTGGAAGCTGACCAAGGAAAGATTCAACCTGGAGATAAGGAAGAACTTCCTGATGGTGAGAGCGATCAACAAGTGGAACGTCCTGCCAGCGGAGGTTGTCAACTCCCCAACTTTGGACATTTTCAAGAGGAGATTGGACTGCCATTTGGCTGGGGTGCTGTAGGATTTCCTGCTTAAGCAGGGGGTTGGACTCGATGTCCTGTAAGGTCCCTTTCAATTCTAATAATAAATAAATAAAAAATAAATGCATCCTCTACACGAGGGGTGGACAATTCATTTTGCCATGGGGCCACATGAGAAATTGGGATGGTTTTAGAGGGTCAGACTAATATAATTAACTCAGTTCTACCCAATACTGTACATGCAAAGGTGGTGTGAAAAAGGTGCATGTCACTTTTTTCAGGGCCGTTGAGACTTTGAACGGTCAGTAAATGAACCATTGTAAGTCGAGGACAACCTGCCTTCTCCCCTAGATGTTTTCTGTGGAGCTTCAAAATGGACTTCTGATCTGCTTCTAAAAGAGTGCACTGGTCAGACAGATAATCCTCGACTTCTGTTCTGACCCCAATGGAGGCCAACGTTTCTATCTCCTGAGTAAGACGGTTATTAAGTGAATTCTGCCTCACTTTACCACCTTTCTTGCCACAGTCGTTAAGTGAATCCCTGCAGTTGCTTGTCAGAAGATCAAAAAAAAGTTCACATAACCCTGGGACATGGCCACCATCATAACTACAGACCAGTTGTCAAGTGTCCAAAATTTGATCCAATAACCCCTTTCTTTTTCTAACAAAGTCCTTCATTCCTAGAAGGAAGAATAGAAAGAATAAAATGGAAAAGAGGATACAAAAACATAAAATAAGAAAAGGATTCAGTTCAAAGTTCTGCTCAGATTAAAGAAATTGGAGTTTGAGAAGGGTTGATTAAGCTTGGAGTATTGTTTTGTTTGCTCTTTTTTTAACTTTAATTATTTTTTCTATTTAGATATATGAATTTAGGAATTGCTGATCTGTTTTAATAAAGTTAGAAGCATTAATTATAATAAGATATGTAGTAGGTGATACTGATTTGGATTAATGCATAAATGGAATTGAATTTAGAATTGAGATTAATGATGTTCATTATTATTATTATTATTATTTATTATTTATTAGATTTGTATGCCGCCCCTCTCCGAAGACTAATGATTTTTAATTGATTGAAAATAGAGAATATTTAGAATTTTGTTTCCTTTTTTTTCTTTTCTCAAATTGACTGAAATTTAAGTTTAATAATTAAGTAAGAAATATAGATAAGTATTAATTGGCTAAATGTTAGATGGGCTGAAATAATTTTTAAATTTGGGATTAGGTAAATGTACTATTTAGAGAGGAGGAAGAAGTCTGAAAATCGTATATGTTTATGTTTTGTTTTTAATTTACTTTTGTTAAAATCTGATCGGCTATACAAGAGTTTTTTGGTTTATAGAAAAATGTATAAAGAAGGAAGCACTTTGGCATAATGGTTAATAAGTTAGAAGTATAACTGGTGTTGTACTTTTTGAAGGAACATTAAGGAGGGAATTTAATTAAAAGAAAATGTATGTAACTGGATGACAAAATTAGGGGGAAAAAACTTTTGCAACTTTTTAAATGATTGATATTAGTTACTAACAAAATACTGCATTTTATTCATGGAAAATTAGATGGTACACTGTATAGTTTGAAGGTATGTTGAGAGAAAAATTTTAAAAAATTACACACACACCCAAAAAAAGTCCTTCCTTCCTGTTTCCTTCTTTCTTTCCTTCCTTCCTTGTTCCCTCCATTTCTCCCTCCTTCCTTCCTTCCTCTCCACTTCTTTCCCTCCCTCTCTTTCCCTTTTCTTTCTTTCTCTCCACTTCTCTCTATCTTTTCCCTCTTTTCCCTTTCCCTCATTCTTTCCCTCTCCCAGGTACCTCTCCCTCTCCCCCCTTCTCTCTCTCATTTGTTTCTCCTCCCTATTTGCTCTCGTTTCTCTCACTTTCACTTCTGTTTTTCTGTATCTTTCATCTCCCTTTTTCTTTCTCTCATCGTAAGCCAGAAGCAGGGGCTGCAGGACCCCGGAGGGGGCGGCGACCGTTTCTTTTAATAATGTCGCCACTGTGGGGAGAACTTCTGCACTTTCTACCTCTACCTCTACGGACTTTCTACCTCTACCTCTATGGTCGCGTGGCTGGGACGCGCGGAGGAAAGCGGCAGCTTCTGGCCAAGGAACTTGTGGCGACGGCCGCCGACTTGGCAGGAGGCACCGGTGGTAGACACAGGTAGTGGGAGCTCTCGAGAGGGAGCCACGGCCGCCCCCACTGCCGCCCGCTGCGGATGGGCTGATGCCGAGCCTCCCGGTTGCGGCTGCTGGGAGACTTTCCAGCTCCGCCTTTCTCTTTAAAGTTCGGGGCGAAGCGTTCAGCCTCCCCCCCCAGGAGCGCATGGCAGGCTGACAATTGAACGCGGAGCAGGAAAAATATTCACCGGCGGAAGACTTCTCCGCACTTTCCTTGCTGCTTCCCCCCCCCAACTCCGACACCTGACTCCTCTGCGCAGCCTTGGAAAAGACTGCATGGGGGGGTGTTTTTGTGTGCGTGAGGGAACATTGGCGGGCGGGCCAGTCACAGTGGGCGGGCCGGATGCAGCCTGCGGGCCACCCCTTGCTCAGGTCTGCTCTACACCCTCTGGCTGAAGGCTGTGTCAGCCAACACATAAAAATCAATATTGTAATGCTGTATAAATTGAGAGGATGAGGCCCAGGTGGCCGCTCAACACACTTTCTCCAAGGGAGCCTGGTGGCCCAGACCACAGAATAGGCGTTGATTGCTTACCTGAACGCCTCTTCTCGTACGGTGAGCGGGTACAGCAGTCACACGGGTTGCTCATGTCCAATCCGGTGGAACTGAGCCTAGTGTTAAAAAAGCTTGCCGGATCCGCCCCTTCCCCAGAATTCGCGAATCCATAGACTAGGCTCAGCTGTGAAGCTCTGTAGTGTTCAACTCTTATTGTTAGAGGAAAAAAGATTATAGAAGGTAAAGAAGACACATACAAGGGCGGGAAGTGACTGCTGTACCCGCTCACCGTACGAGAAGAGGCGTTCAGGTAAGCAATCAACGCCTATTCTCCATTGACTCTGGAAGGAGAGTCCATCATGGGTTGTTAACCAATCCTATTGGTAGAGACTGAGTTAATTTAAATAATTAATTAACTGGCACCGCCCCCTTAGCAGCCCCCATGAGCCAGTTTTAAAAACTCAGTCTAAGTGTAGAGACGTTTGAGTTTTTGTCTTATGAGTTACCTCATGTTATTTTGACATAGGGGTTAATTAAAATTTATTAAAATTGTCTGTTATTGTTTAAAATTGAATACTTATCGTTTTAATGTTTTTTTCTTGTGTTTTCACAGATCACTTTTCCAGTAAGGGGTCTCTGCCCTCCGTGGGCACTCCCCCACCGTTATTCTCCTCGGGGGCCCCTTCCCTCCGTGGGTACCACCCCTAGCGAGGAGCAACTCAGCCTGGGGTCCCTGGCCTCCGAGGCCAGACCCGGCTGCGAGCCGAAGGTGGGGGGGTCCGCCCCCCCCACTGGGAGGCTTGGGGGAATCTCCACTTCCCCAGCAAGTTCCAGAGGCTTCCAAGCAGTTTTGAGGCTTCCAAAGCTTCCCCGGCTTTGCTTCGAAGGAAGAGGGCTGGCGCGGTGCCAGCGCCTCTCAGCTGTTCGGCGGCTCGTAAAAAAGCCGCCGCCGAAGCCGCCGCCGCGTCGCTCGTGCTGGGATCGCACGAGAGCGGCGAAAATCACATAAAATTCTTCAGTGTGCCGGCGGCTGTAAATAAAGTGGAGCTATGGCCTGGGGGGGTTGCCCCCCCCCCAAAGGAACAGCGCGGTGATATAGAGGGCTAAGTTCCCTCAGAAGTCTTCCCGCGCCCGCCATTTTGTCCCTCGGCGGGAAAGTTGCTCTCCGCCCAGAGAATGGGCGCGATCAACCGATCGGGGCAGGGATTGCGCATGCGCTAGCCCCAGGGGTGCCTGGTCGCCATTTTGTGCTTCGTGTTGCTGTGAGCTAGTTGCCAATTGCTAATCTCCGGTGTTACTGTAAGTACAATGGAAGATCAAATGAATCCAGGGAAAGTGCCTTCTCCTAGCACTGCCCCCAAGGCCAAGGCCAAGGCTAAAGATAAAGCCAAATCCCAGCATTCCTCTTCTTCACTTAAAGATGCAGAAAAGAGGATTCAGGCCTTGGAAAAAAGGCTGGAAGCGGCCCTTCACACCCCCTTGACGGTTTCCCCTCTGTCTGCGCAATATTTGCCCCTGGCCAGGGACACACCAGTTCCCCATACCGCCATAAGGTCAGCAGAGGTGATGTCAGACCGCGATTGGTCTCCAGACAGACAGATGCCAATGATGCCTCAGGTGCTCCCTTCCCCTGGCCCTATTCAGCCTAGGCCAGGGTCAGCAAGTCAGTCTCTAAGGAGCGGCCAGGGACCCTCAGCCACCTTCACGCCAACAGCAGCTGGGCTTCGTGGTCCACCTGAGCCTTGGGCTTCTACAGGGATTAGGCCTCAAACAGATACTTGGCCTCAGATGTCCCCTTCGGTTCAGGATTTAATTAACAATGCCTACACTCAGGGGATGGCAGCGGGGGTGCAACAAGTTACACAGCACCCTCGCCAGGTGCAATCAAAAAGCCTGTGGTGCGCACCGCCCCCCTCAGGCTTGGGGTCTTGGGCTGAGGAGGCCAGCCCGTCAGAGGAAATTGAAAAAGACTATGAGCTCTCTGATGATGAGACACCACCAGAACAGCCGGTGGCTGCTGGGCTCTTTAAGGCCTCAACTTTCAGGGTATTGCTTCATAAAGCAAAACAGACTGTCGACTTACCAGGCCCTGAAAAGACAGCAGACCCCACAGATGGGACAAAACCAGCTATAGTCCTCTTTAAAGAACCCCAGCCTGAGTCAGAGCACATCCCATCCTCTGATATCATCCTGCAAAGTGTAAAAAGACCCTGGCAACATCCAGCTGCCGCTCAGGGCCCCTCTGCAGTAGAGAGAAGATTCTACACAGGTGATGAGGAGGTGGAGAAATTGTTGGAATTCCCTCCTATAGACCAGCCTGTCATGCAGCTGATTTCTAAGTCCTTCGTGCCCTCTGAGACAGGCGATAGCCTAAAGCCTGAGGACAGAAAGGCAGAGGTGTTGATCCGAAAAACCCACCAGATGGCGAGCTGGGGATTTCGAGCAGCGGCGGCTGCTTCCTTTTTCACCCGAGCATCTATCGTCTGGCTGCAGGAAATGCAGGCCAGACTTGGACCGGATGAGGGTCGCTTGCGACAGGATCTTGGGAAGCTGTTAGCAGCAGCGGAGTTTTCAGCAGACGCCACGCTGCATGCTGCCAAGTTTTCGGCCAGGAGTATGGCAGCAACACTTGCATCAAGGCGCCTTCTCTGGCTGCGGAGCTGGCCAGCGGACCTCAAGTCCAAATGGAACCTGGCCTCGGCTCCTTTTCAAGGAGAAAAGCTTTTTGGGGAGGCGTTAGATCCAGTCCTTGTTGAAGACAAGGATAAAAGAAAGTCCCTCCCCAGAGCCTACCGGCGCCAAGAGCGTCGCTATACTCCCTACCAGCGCAGGCCGTCCTTTCGGTGGGACTCTTCTGCTACAGCGGGTCAGAATACAAGACCCTACTCTCAGACCCCATATAACTCCAACACGTTCCGGGGAGATAGAGCGCCCTTCCAGGATCGCCAAAGAGGGTATCAACAGTCGAGACGCCCCTTTCGTGGCAGCCAGAGGGGCTTCAAGCGTTCAAAGTGACTCTCTTCAACGACCCCTGGGAGGAAAACTTCGGTTTTTCGAAGCCGCCTGGCGGACAACATCCTCCGACAGGTGGGCGTTAGCAACTGTCTCCCAGGGCTTGCGCTTGGAGTTCCTGCAGCCCCCTCCTCACCGTTATGTGCAGTGCCCAGTTCAGCGGGACCCCCTGAAGAGGTCTCAGCTTCTGCAAGAGGTTGCCCATCTGTTGGAGATCCGGGCAATAGAGGAGGTGCCCAGGCACGAGATAGGTACCGGCTTTTATTCAAAGGTCTTCCTTGTGCCAAAGTCATCGGGAGGGGTTCGCATGATCCTCAATTTAAAGCACCTCAATACTTATATCAAATATCGGCGATTCCGAATGCATTCCCTTCAAACCATCTTGGCCGCCATTCGAATGCAGGACCTATTAACCTCAATAGACTTAAAAGAGGCCTACCTGCATGTGCCCATCCTGCCGTCTCATCGGAGATTTCTCCGGTTCGCCCTGGGAGACTCTCACTATCAGTACAGGGCAATGCCGTTCGGCCTGTCTTCGGCCCCTCGCACCTTTACAAAGTTGCTCGACGTTCTGACGGCGGAGATAAGATCCCAGGGTATTCGTGTTCTGGCATACCTGGACGATCTCATTATCCTGTCCAGGTCCTCCCAGAGGGCGCGGGCAGATTTGGCAGTTACCAGACACACGTTGGAATCCCATGGGTTCACAATCAACGAGGAAAAAAGTCATCTTCTTCCGACAGCCAGGCTGTTGCACCTGGGTTCCATGATAGACACCTCCACAGGGACTGTGACTTTGTCTCCAGAAAGGATGGCAAACATCCGACAATTGATTTCACATCTTCGGCAACAACAACGGGTGTCTCTCGCATTCCTGTCCAAGCTGCTGGGCACCCTTGTTTCCGCTATCGGCATTGTACCTTGGGCCCGTCATCATCTCAGGGCCCTTCAATGGTTTCTTCTACCTTGGCAAAAGGCCAAACTGAGTCACTCTCAAAAATCAGTTCAACTTCCTTCCTCGGTCAAGGCATCGTTGGGCTGGTGGACTTCCCCTGCCTTGGACAACGGAACCTTCTTCTGCAACCGGGACCGCTTAATCCTCACAACGGATGCCAGTCTGTCCGGTTGGGGGGCCCACATGGGGCTACACATGGCCCAGGGCCTTTGGTCTCCGGAAGATCTGAGCCCAATCAACATCAACTTTTTGGAGCTCAGGGCTGTCTTTCTGGCTCTTCAGGCCTTCCTCCCTTGGGTTCTGGGCAAGCATGTGTTGGTCTTGACCGACAATGTTGCTACCAGGGCCCACCTGAATCATCAAGGGGGAACGAAGTCGCTTCGCTTAATGGTCGAGTCAGCGGCTCTCTTCGACTGGGCGGAACCCCGTTTAGCCTCTCTGTCGGCCGAACATATAGCCGGGACCAGCAACGTTCAGGCAGACTGGCTGAGCAGATCTACCCTGGACCCCGGAGAGTGGAGACTGGATCCCGGAGTATTTCACCTGATAAGTCAACGTTTCGGGACTCCTCTGGTGGACCTCTTCGCATCTCAAACCAACACGCAGCTGGTGAGGTTTTATTCACGGTTCCCTTCACCGAGGGCCGAGAAAGTCAACGCTCTATTGTCTCCATGGCCCAGCGGCCTACTGTATGCTTTTCCCCCAACGTGTCTACTGCAACGGGTGCTGGACAAAATAATTCAGGAGGCGGCGGAGGTCATCTTAGTGGCGCCTTATTGGCCCCGTCGACCGTGGTTCGCGGACCTGGTAGCTCTCTCAGTGTCCCCTCCTTGGAGGATTCCGGATCGCCTAGTCTCCCTCACTCAGGGCTCCATTTGTCACCCGGAGCCTCAATGGTTCCAGTTAGCCGCCTGGCGTGTGAGCGGGAGCGACTAGTGCAGCAACACCTACCGGACACGGTCATTGCGACTATGCAGGCGGCTCGTCGGCCATCGACAGTGCGGATATACCAGGCAACGTGGGCAGCCTTCTGCAGATTTTGTTCGGCCCGTCATTGTGATCCAAAGCAGGCCTCGCTCATTGCAATTCTTGAATTTCTCCAATCAGGCATTGAGCGGGGTTTAGCCCCCAACACCTTGAAAAGACAGGTGGCGGCCCTGTCCACTATAGTCCGTGTATCAGAATTCCGATCTTTAGCTCAACATCCATGGGTGAGAGATTTCATCAAAGGAGCTATTAACCAACACGCTCCTCCGGTAAGGAGATTCCCGACATGGGACCTCACCCTAGTGTTACGGGCCCTCACGGGACCCCCTTTTGAGCCAATGAGGTCGATTTCCTATAGACTGTTATCTATAAAGACATTGTTTTTGGTGGCGATTACATCTGCCCGTAGAGTTTCGGAGTTGTCAGCACTTTCCGTCAGGCCTGACTTATGTGTGTTCCATCCGGACAGAGTGGTGCTCCGGTTGGACCCTTCGTTTATCCCGAAGGTGAATTCCGATTTTCACAGACGGCAGGAACTGGTTCTACCGGACTTCTGCACACATGGTCAACATCCCTCTGAGCTTCGTTGGCACAAGATCGATGTCCGAAGAGCCTTGAAGCTCTATATCAGGAGGACAGCGCCTTTTCGAAAGACAGAAAGACTCTTTGTTTCCTTTGCCCAGACCTCAATGGGTCTAGCAGTGTCTTCGCAATCCCTTAGTCGCTGGATTAAAGATTGCATTGCGGAGGCTTATACATCGAGGTCTCAATCTCCCCCCGCCGGGGTCCTGGCCCATTCCACCAGAAGTGCGGCTGCTTCGGCGGCTTGGTCAACGCAAGCTTCCTTGGAGGATATCTGTCGTGCCGCTACTTGGGCCTCCTCTTCTACTTTTATACGCCATTATAAACTGGACTCATGGGCTTCGGCGGAGGCTTCCTTTGGCAGGCGTGTCTTACAGCGAGTGTGTGTCACTCCAACGACCTCGGCCCAGCCTTTTCCCTCCCAGGGGACTTGATCTTTGGTATATCCCATGATGGACTCTCCTTCCAGAGTCAATGGAGAAGAACCGTTGTACATACCTGAACGGTCTTCTCAGTGCTCTGGAAGGAGAGTCCATACCCACCCGGCATGGTGTTTGGCCAGGTCGCCGGAGTGCTGGGACTGTTAAACTTTCTTGTTTGGTTATGAAGTTAATAAAAGTTTCTGATTTTTACATTGTCTTCGTTTTTAAAACTGGCTCATGGGGGCTGCTAAGGGGGCGGTGCCAGTTAATTAATTATTTAAATTAACTCAGTCTCTACCAATAGGATTGGTTAACAACCCATGATGGACTCTCCTTCCAGAGCACTGAGAAGACCGTTCAGGTATGTACAACGGTTCTTCTCCGTACTGAAGGAGCGGGTCCAGCAGTCACATGGGACATACCCAATAGATGGTCCCTAGGGAGGGATTAGATTGCTATCGTGTGAGATAACGGATTGGAGTACCCTTCTGCCGAAGGCAGCGTCCGCTGAAGCGTAAGCATCAATCTTGTAGTGCCTGATGAAGGAATTTGGTGAGGCCCAAGTGGCTGCTTTGCAGACCTCCTCCAACGGGGCTTGAGTCGCCCAAGCGGCCGAGGTGGCTGCGCTCCTGGTGGAATGCGCTGTGATGTTCCCTGGGACTGAGAGGGAGGCCGATTCATAGGCCTTAGATATAGTCCCTCTGATCCAACGGCCTATTACTGTTGAAGACACTTTGGCACCCATGACTCTGGGGTGATAGGCTATAAACAGTGCTTCTGACCTCCGAAAGGGTCCAGTGCGTTGGATATAGATTCTCAGCGCTCTAATAAGATCCAGGGTGTGCCATCTAATTGCCAAGGGATGGTCTCGTTGGAGGCAGAAGGATGGTAGGACAATATCCTGAGTTCTGTGGAACATGGAACTGACCTTGGGTAAGAAGGTGGGGTCCAGTCGCAAGACTACCTTGTCCTGATGAAATTGACAAAGGTCCTGCCTGATTGAGAGGGCAGCCAACTCCGAAATGCGTCGTGCAGAGGTAATAGCCACCAGGAACGCTACCTTAAAGGATAGGTACCTGAGGGACGCCGATTTTAGGGGTTCGTATGGTGCCTGCGTGAGGGAATGGAGAACCCGTGGCAAATCCCAGGATGGATACCTGTGGACCTTGGAAGGTCTGAGGTTGGCTATGCCCTTGAGGAATTCCTGAACTTCAGGGAAGGATCGGAGAGGCTGTCTGCGGGGACCCCCTAGGACAGATGAAATGGCTGCCAGATGACGCCGGAGGGTGCTGGTGGAAAGTCCTTTATGGAAGCCTTGCATAAGGAAGGAAATGATTCTGTGTATGGGGATGCACAGAGGGGAGAGACCTTCCTGTAGACACCACTGGTGAAACTTGGACCACGTGTGGTCGTAGATTCGATTGGTCGAACCCCTTCTGGCCCTTAAAATGACCTCCACTGAATCGGGGTCATGACCACGCAGTTCTAAGTCTCTCCTGATAACAGCCAGGCGGTGAGGTGGAACCACTCCGGGTCTGGATGGAATGAGGCCCCCTGCCGCAGCATATCCCCCGAAACGGGGAGTCGCCAAGGGTCCTGGACGGACAGCTGTTGGAGATCCGCGAACCAGGGCCGTCGGGGCCAATGAGGGGCGATTAAGATTACTCGGGCCCTCTCGGTGAGGACCTTGTGAATCACGTCCGGGAGAATTGGCATTGGAGGAAATGCGTAGAGTAGGCCTGGAGGCCATGGACTCCGGAGGGCATTGATTGCTTCCGCTCCCGGGGATGGAAATCTGGAAAAGAAGCGAGGGAGTTGGGCGTTCGCATTGGTCGCGAAGAGATCCAGGATTGGTAGGCCGAATCTGAGGCTGATTTGATGGAACAGGTCTTGATGGAGGTTCCACTCTCCTGGGTCTATCGTTGCTCGAGATAGCCAATCCGCCTGGACGTTGAGGCTCCCCGAGATGTGGTCGGCTAGGAGCGACCGAAGATGTTTTTCCGCCCAAAGGCCTAACTTGAGGGCCTCCCTCATGAGGGCCTTGGATCTCGTGCCCCCCTGTCTGCAGATATGGCTTTTTGTGGCAATGTTGTCGGTGAGAATGAGAACGTGCCGGTTGGGAATGCGAGGAGAGAAATGCTTCAGAGCCAGGGAAACGGCTCTTAACTCTAGCCAATTGATTGGCCTGGAAGCTTCCTCCGGGGACCACGTGCCCTGGGCTATCATCCCCTGGGCGTGGGCGCCCCATCCCGATAGACTGGCATCTGTGGTGATGACAAATTGATCCGGGCACCTGAACGGGGATCCTTTGTCCATGGCCGGAGACTTCCACCACTTGAAGGATCTGCGAACACTTGGTGGGATGACAATGCGACGATTTGAGTTGCTGTGCCCCGATCTCTGAAAGGGTAATAGGAGCCACTGGAGTTCCCTAGCATGAAGGCGAGCCCAGGGAATGATGCCTATGCAAGACACCATCTTCCCCAAAAGGGATGACAGAGTTACTATGGATACTGAAGAATTAGATAAAATGTTAGAAATTAACTCCCCTATACTGAGTTTTCTCTCGGGAGAGAGAAAAACCTGGGAGGATTCTGAATTAATAATGGATCCCAGGTGTAAGATGGATGTGGAAGGTTGGAGGTGACTTTTATCAAAGTTGATGGAAAATCCATGGTCCTGAAGGACTGACATGGTGACAGAAAGGTCTGTTTTCACTTTCTCTAGGGAGTTCCCATGAATCAAAATATCATCAAGATAACATAAAATGTGGATGGGAGACGCCCGGATATAGGCCGCCAGGGACCCCAAGAGCTTTGTAAAGACCCGAGGGGCCGAGGAAAGGCCAAATGGCATCGCCCTATACTGGAAATGCCTGCCTTGAAAGGAAAAACGTAAAAATTTTCTGTGGCATTTGGCTATAGGAATGTGGAGGTAGGCCTCAGTGAGGTCTAAGGAGACCATGAAATCTCCCGTGTGGATGGCGGCCAAAATAGAAGATAAGGAGTGCATCTTAAACTTCCTATATTTGATGAATAGGTTTAGCTTCTTTAAATCCAAAATAGCTCTCCAACCTCCGGAGGACTTTGGAACCATAAATAGGATGGAGTAAAAACCTAGGCCCTTCTGACCGGAAGGAACCGGTTGAATGGCTCTGATGGACAATAAATGAGAAATGGCCTCCTCCATACGGTTACAATCTGAGGAGGACCTGGGAGAAGGGCAGGAAATAAAACGTTTCGGGGGAGGAGAAATAAATTCTAAAAGAAGGCCTGTTTGAACAGTGTCAATGACCCAGGGGTCCTTGGAGGTGAGACGCCAATTAGAGGCGAAATGGGCTAGGCGACCCCCTATGGGAATTGAGGAAAGATTACCATCTAGGTTTCTTTGAAGCCCTGTTAGAGGACGCTCCCCTTTGGAAGCGAAAACCTCTGCCCCTGGAGTTCCTACCTTGGGAACGAAAGCGGGGGGAATACTGACCTGGAGATCTCTGATAGGAAGCCGCTTGATCTTGCTGGCGCCCTGGGCGACGAAAGGACTGCGTTTTGGTAGCCTTTTTTGTGGTTGGACCCAAAACTTTCTTCTTGTCCGTGGTTTCCGTGAGGAGTGGATCCAGAAGATCACCGAAAAGAAGGTCGCGTTTTAAGGGTCCCTGGGATAACTGCCACTTCTGGCGTACTCCCGCTTGCCAAGGGCGAATCCATAGGAGTCTTCTTGCCGTTGTAGAAGCTGCAATAGACTTAGCAGAAAATCTAGTAGATTGCAAGGTGGCATCAGCCACGTACTGGGCAGCTGCAAAGACCTTGTTGAAGTCTTGTTGACCTCTCAAGTCATCGGGAGGAATATGCTGTTGAAGTTGGCGAAGCCACAGAAGCATGGCTCTGGAGAAAAAGGAAGCTGCTGCAGAACTTTTAATGGCCCAGGAATCTGCGGTGAATCCTCTTTTGAGCATTTGTTCAATCCGCTTGTCCTCTGGGCGGAGGACTTCCTCCGCTTCGCCTGGCACAGCCGCTGCCGAGTGAAGGATCTTGACAGGTTCATCCGGTTTGGGAAAAGACAGAAGCTCTTCATAGGAAGATGAAAGTTTGTACAACTTTCTGTCCTTGGTGGAAGGATTAAGGCCAGAGGCTGGGAAATCCCACTGTTTGAGTAAAGCATCTTTAAACAATTTAGGCATAGGAATTACCTCGTTATCCTCCTGTTCCTCTGTGAAGTAAGGTAAATTCTCCTCCGGGGGATCAGTGGAAGTGGAGGCTTGTTTCTCCTGGGCCGCTAATCCCGTAGAAATTCTAGCTTTGAGGAGGAGAGATTTGAATAATTGAGAAGGAAAAATAGTAATTGGAGAAGGAACCTTTATTTGGGATTCCTCATCATCTGAGAGGCCTTGAAAGGGATCCTCATCATCCTCCATATCCTCATATTCGTCCTGAGAGGAATCTGAATCATCCTGAATAGGAGCTCTAACCGCTGGGGAAGAACCCAAGGGGCGGGAGGGACGAGGAGGAGGAGGAGGTAAGGGAAGCTCATTGATGGTGGAGAGTTTGGCATCAATGGCCTTGGACAACACAGCAAAAATAGATTGGAATTCAGGAGGTAAACTAGAAATATCAGCAGGAATGACAGAAGAATCCCTAAAGGCCTGGGAGGATCCTGGCTGGGGGGAATCTTCAATAATATCTGGTTCCTCTGGACCTATGCCCCAAAGGTTAGGTTGGGGTCTGTCTAGGTTAGGCTCATCCAGAGATAACACAGGGACCCCAGAAGGAGGTAGACTAGAGGCCTCTGGGGGGTCTTGACTACTGAGTACTTGGGCCTGTACTTTCAAACGTTTTGCTGATTTGTCATGGATTCTTTGTAGGGCTAGGTCCCTTCTCTTCTCGGCCCTGGTGACCTTGGTCGAGGGGCGGGCCCCTGGAGAAGAGGAGGAAGAGGCCTGGGGGATACTAGTAATCTCATCGCCTGTAGGCCTGGCCTCTCTGGGACCTTTAGTTGTGCCTCTCTTGGGAAAAGTAGCCATAGTCTGACAATTAACAGAAGACAAGGCTGAGCCAATAACTGAATAAGTAAGGAGAAGAATTTCAAGGACTTCCCAAGAGGAATGGATCCTGCTTCGAGGCCTCGAAGCTGCTGAGACTTGAGGGCAATCTGGGCAAACCCAGAGTTCGTGTCCCCAAATCCAGCGGGGCCAGCCTCCCTAAACTTTATAATTAAGTAAACCAAGGCACTCTGGTTGGAGGCTTAGCCGGTGGAGAATTAAGCCTGGGCGTCCCAAGGCCCGCTCCGGGATCCACGCGGTGGACTGAGGCCTACGCGGCTGGCAGGAGGCCAACACGAGAGGCCTAAATTTAAAAAGGGCGCGAAGGCCTTCGCGCCGAAAAATCGCTCCGTAATATTCCTTAAAGGGGAAGCGATCGACTAAGTCCAGGAGACTAGAAAGACGTCTCACTCCGCAGGAGGTATTTCTTAAGCCCTTTAATAATATACAATAATGAATCAATAAATCAATAGATCAATACTTGCACCAAGACCTCCAGGCCAAAGGATTAAAGGAATCCACAAGCGGCAGCGGGGATCGTACACGGCAAAACCGCCGGGGGAAAACGAAACCGCAACTTCTCCAAAGGAAAAAAGCCGAGCCGCAAACGGCTGGCGCTATTAGTGCAAGTAAATAATAATGGTAAAACAATTCTTACTACTTATGAAGGAAAAGATCGAAGGGAAGGTGTTAGAATGTTGAACGAGCTATCACAATACAACCGCAGGATATGCGAACTGAGCGAATTCTGGGGAAGGGGCGGATCCGGCAAGCTTTTTTAACACTAGGCTCAGTTCCACCGGATTGGACATGAGCAACCCGTGTGACTGCTGGACCCGCTCCTTCAGTACGGAGAAGTGCTGTGCATCAAGTGTGCTGTGATGCCAGCGAGGTGAGATAGGGAAGACAGCTCGTACACTTTGGCAATAGTGCCACAAATCTAGTGGCCAATGGCTGTGGAAGAGACTGGAAGACCAAAATATTGAGGTTAGAAGGCTACCAAGAGACCCCCAGTCTTCCTGAAGGTGCAAATCCAATCTATATTTATCCATAGATCTCTCAGCATGTCCAGGGAGTGCCAGTCATTCTGACAGATGTGTGGGATTGCGCAGAAGGAAGGAAAGACAAGTTCCTGCACCTGATGAAAAGAATTGACCTTTAGGATAAATGAGGGGTCCAATCTGAGAACCGCCTGATCCAGGTGGAATATGCAGAGGTCCTTTCAGATCAAGAGTGAAGATAGTTCGGAGATCATGCATGCAGATGTGAAAGACACCAGGCAAGTAATCTTGTAAGACAGATGCCAAGTGACACTTCCCTCAATGGTTCATATGGAGGGCCCGAGAGGAATTTTACCACCTTCAGAAAGTCCCAGGTCAGATAATGGTAAATTACCAGAGGATGTCAATTAGAAGCCCCTCATAAGAAAATGACAAATTTTAGAGAATTGTGCGAGAGAGTCTACCTGATCGCAAGATAGAACTGAAGCGAGTGCCGCTAATTGAATGTCCAATAGGTGTTGCACTGCCTTATCCATGAGATTCTTTTTTGAAGGCACTCTGGAAAGTGGGCAATTGACAAAAAATCTTGGGGGAAGAGAGAAACTCCAGAGGGAGACTTAACCGGATAGTTTCCCAGACCCAGAAGTCCTGGATAGTCTCTTCCACAATGGAATAAAATCTAGCCAACCAGTCCCCAAAGGGAATCATGCATTTTACCATTTGGGGTCCTGATCTCCCCTGAATTAATGCTTGAACTGTCTCCGCCTCCCATATCTACCGTATTTTTCGCTCCATAAGACGCAGTTTTTTTCCTCCCAAAGTAGGAAGAAAAATCAGCCCCGTCTTATGGAGTGAAGATGCAGGCAGGGAGGGGGGGGGGAGGCTGCGAACTCGGAAGCGCCATCCCACCGGCTGGCTGGCTAGCTGCTGCCTGGCCCCCTCCCTCCCGGAGGAGGGTCTCCCTCCGCACCACCAGCGGCGCTACCCCCGCCAGCCAGCCAGCCAAGCCCCGCGCACGCCAGAACCGGCTCCTCGCTCTCCCCCCGCCGCCCGCCGCATTTGCAGGAGGTGGGGAGGGTCGGGCGGCCCTCCAAGGCCAGGACGGATGCCGCTGCCCCCCCTTCCCTTGCCAGCAAAGGTTTTTCTCAGCGGAGGTCTTCAATGTCGGGGGCGCACGGGCGGTTCGCGCGCTCCCTATCTCCCTGCTAGCCCACTCGGAATATTCAAAATAAGAAAAGCCTTTGCCGGCGAAGGTTTTTCTTATTTTGAATATTCCGAGTGGGCTAGCAGGGAGATAGGGAGCGCGCGCAACCGCCCGAGCGCCCCCGACATTGAATATCACCTTCGCCGGCCTTGCCTCTCCTGCAACCCCCTTGCTGAGAGCCTGGGACAGAAAGAGACAGAAAGAAAACAAGAGAGAGAAAGTGAGAAGAAGAGAGAGAAAGAGGGGGAGAGAGAGAGAAAGAGAGAGGGGGAGAGAGAGAAAGAGAGGGGGAGGGAGAAAGAGAGTGGGAGAGGGGGGAGAGATAGCAAGGGAGAGAGAGAAAGAGAGAGGGAAAGGGGGGAGAGGGGGAGAGAAAGAGAGAGGGAGAGGGGGGAGAGATAGCAAGAGAGGGAGAGAGAGAAAGAGAGAGGGAAAGGGGGAGAGAGGGGGGAGAGAAAGAGAGAGGGAGGGAGAGAGAGGAAATAAAGGAAGGAGAAAGGAAGAGAAAGAAAGAGAGGGATAGAAAGAGAGAGAGTGAGAGATGCTCAGTGAGCCTTTCTTTGAAGTTGCCTTTCTTTCTTTCTTTCTCTCTTTCTTTCTTTTTCTCTCTTGCTCTTGCTCTTTCATTCTTTTTTCTTTCTCTTGCTTTCTTTCTTTCTCTTGCTTTCTCTCCTTCCTTCCCTCCTTCCATTTCTTTCATTCCCCCTCTCTATTTTTATTTCTCTTTCATTTTCTTTCTTTCTCTCTTTCTTGCTTTCTTTCTTGCTCTTTTTCTTTCTCTCTTTTACCTTCCCTTCCTCTATTTCTTCTTTTCTTTCTCCTTCCTACCTTCTTCCCTCCCTCCCTCCCTTCAGTCCTTCCTCTCTTACTCTCCCCTTTCATAAGTTTCCTTGCTTCCTTCCTCTGTTCCTGTCCCTTCCCCCTTTCTTTCTTTCTTTCTTTCCTTCCTTCCTTTCCTCCCTCCATTTCTTGCTTTCCTTTTCCTTCCTCCCTTCTTTCCTCCCTCACTCCCTTCTTTCACTCCTTCCTCTCTTCCTCTCCCCTTTTTGGCTCAAAGTATTTTTTTTCTATTTCCCTCCTCTAAAATCTAGGTGCGTCTTATCAGCAGGTGCGTCTTATAGAGCGAAAAATACGGTATCTTGAGGCTGCCACTGCCATGATCCAATGTAACCTGGGGCTCAGGGGAAATCAGACCCCTGGTCAGCCGGCCAAAATGGCCCATCAGTAGTATGGGGCCTGACGAGGATTACGAGGAAAGGACCTTCCTCCTGTTGCTCGACTCCACCAGAATTGGGTCAAGGGATTCCCCAAATAGAGTCTGACCCTTTATTGGGCCCATGGCCAGACACCATTTATGGTGGGTATCTGCAGGCCACTGGCAAAACCAGAGGTGCCATTGCCTTAGAGGCAAAGTTGGAAGCATGCAAAGTAGTGTCCATCAGGCACTGAATGGCCGCGAACACTTTATTCAAGTTCTGCTGAGCCCTCAGATTTGAGGCGGTGATGAGATCCTGTTTCTGACGCTAAGATAAGTGATGTTCTGGCAAAGAAAGAGGACACAGAAGAAGCTCTGATTGCTTATGTGGCCGCCTGGTGAGCCCTTGTCAGGGCCTGTTCTGTTCTTGTGTCCTCTGGTTTCATAGTTCTACCGACTCCCCCAACATAGTGGTGGGAGAATGCAAAGCAAGAACTGGGGCGTTGATCAAAGAAATACCAAGGTCAGGAAGGTTTGCAGCCACATTGAAAATTTTACGATCCATTGAAGAATGGGATGGCTCAGACGCTGGAGCCAACCACTGTCTGCGAACTGTGTCTAGGAACAACTGAGGAGCCAGAATAAAGTCCATCTTGGGTGTTATCTTCAAGAACAGCAGATCTGGATGAGCCCTTGGGGATGTTGTCGCCTCTGAAGAAGGGGCAGCCTTGAATAGGAGGGATTTAAACAGACCGGATGGAAAGAGGGTAGATGAGGTAGGTTGCTCTGGGGACATGACCTCATCTTCTGAAAGCTGAAATGCAGTACCTTCTTCCTCTTCTGCCCAATAATCCTGGCTGCCAACATCAGAAACATCAGACAGATGATTAGGGCTACCTGATTGCATTGTGGGACCCGACTGTGCTGAGGACTTTGGGGCCTCAGAAACATCGTCAGGGTTAAGAGGAGCCAAGCTGCTTAATGACTGAATGCTCAGTTTAAGATCATGTTGCACTGCTGCTGCAATTAAGAGATGCATGTTGGCAGGGTCAAAGACAGTGGAAAGTGCTGGGGCCTGGGGTTGCTCGGAGGCTGTAGGCCTGCAGGTGGTCTCTGAACAGATTCCGCCCTAGCAGAAATCAGGCAGGGAGCAAAAGTCAGACCGGGGGGGGGGGGGGGGCAGAGATCTGGACTTGGTCTGGGCAGCCCAGGAGCATCTAATGCCAGATCATCTTGTGTTCCCCCTGCAGCTCAGTTGTCAGGGCCCCTTGGAGCCTGGGTTGCCATTGCCCTGATTGATTTATTACAGACTTTCTGCGGGGTTTTGTTCCTGCATTTTTCTGTCTTTTTAGCTGCCTTGGAAGTGGTCAAATGTACCCAATGAGGCTTGGATGAGTGCTGGCCCAAGTCCTAGGGCTGATCCTCATTTACAATGGGGAGGTTTGTCTTTTTGAGATGCTTGCTGCCTGCCTTATTACTCTAACAGGCCTTGTCTGCCATCTTGATAGATACTATGATAAGCCTACAAATGGCTACTCTGCTGATGCATTCAAATACTAGAGCCAAATTAATTTCATGAGCAGGCAAGCTGCCCGAGCAAGCTCTAAGGGAATAGGGCACCAGGTAGTAATAGCCAAGTGTTTTTAAAAACCGTGGCTTCAAAATGGCTGCTGGAAGACAGGCAAACTGATAGTTTCAGCAGATTCACTCCCTGATGATGTGGCAGGTGGGTAAGTGGCAAGAGAGTGGCAAGTGCTCGTAACCAGGATGCCAGAAAGACAATGTTAATGGTTAAGGGGCGCAGCAATGGCACCCTGTCTTCTCCTGATGTCAGCAAGTTACAGTCCAACTGGGGATGGGGAGAACTGCCACTCTAAAAACGGAACCAAAGCCCCTATTCATTTAGACTTGTATGGGGGAGATAAGAGATGGAGATTTAGATTCCCGTGGCAGACCCTGCGGGTTCAATGCCACAGCGCACAGCCCAACCTCTGCAGAATCAGCTAGAGCCAAAGCTCTGCCTAACAGGTTTGTCTGATCTTTGGGCTCTCTAGTTGAGAGAAGCCTTGACTTAGGGATTGAAGTCTGTGTGCTTGAAACAGTATATCCAGCATTCAGGATGGAAGCAGAGTCTTGCTACATTTGTCCTGCTGAAGGACCAAGTCGAAGATCGGCCTTCTTAGCAGGGCAGATCCTGGCAAAAAAAGACAGACTTGGTCCTCATTCTGAGTGCATGAGGACAACCCATCCTGAATGCTGGCTCCACCATGATGGAAAATATCCAATGTAGGAGAAATATATAAAATTAGGTATTTAAGAAATACATCATTTGAAATTAAAAATAGAGAGAAAATTTGTTATCTAAAAACTATAACTGTCAAGCCCAAAGGATCAGGACCATCTATTAAGTTGTAGCACAAATGTATTTAATCCTATACACAATAATTGAGTTAAGTAAAGTTAAACACTAAATTGGCACCAGATAAGGATCAACATAATTCAGGAGTAGATGGACTTTGGACTGTTGGTGGGAACATAATTACTCTAAGCTGATGATGTACTTAACTCTGACCCCCTAGCTCTGCCTGATTTTCTACAATATTACTGCAGAAAATTAATATATTATTGTATAATATTATTCATGCTTAAGCATGAAATAGGGAAAGATTTAGAAGATATTAAATTGGAATCATGGTAATGTTTTGGATGTCACTGCTATAATTATCAAGCAATTATTTTGATAGGAATAATTTTATTTTATCTTTACTTTTTTTTATATATAGTACACCTGACTGTGATTTCAATCTTCTTTGGTCAAAATCTGTTTAAATGTCACTTGATAAGCAGTTTTGTTCTTTACTAATTGTAACATCATTTACCCATTGATATCCAGAGACTACAGAGAAATGTCCCATTTGTCCCAATGATCTAACCCATATTATTTATTTTTATTTATAAAATTTATAAGCTATCCATTTTACCACAGGGCTTTAATATTATGCATTATAATATATATCCTTCTATATAAAATTCTGTAATATAGAAAAGGAAAAACAGCACAATTTAAGAAATAGTTAAAAAATCCAAAAAGGTAGGATAGCTGGGGCAATAGTTCAAAAGTTAAACTAATTATAAAAAATACAAGATAGCTACTGACAAAAAGAACAAGTTTTATTTTATTTATTTGAATTTATTAGCTATCCAAGTCTAATGGACTTTGGATAGCCTACAAAACTAGAGAAACATAAAAATATCAAATAAGATGGGACAGTCCAGATTTCAATAATCTTATAAACAGCAAAATTAAACAAAACAAAACAAAAGCCCTTAGCCAAATAATGAAATATCAATACCAAGCCTTGGACCAAAGCCTTGTTTTCAAAGCTTTCTGTAACCCTAAGGAAAAAGGGCAAAGTGCTTATCTCTGGAGGGAGGCTGTTCCAAAGAAGAGGGACCTGGAGTACGTACACCCACCATGCCAGAAGCAAATGCTGCCTACCTACCAAGAAATTCTTTGAACCATAGATACAAAAGACAACAAGCTTGTCAAACAGTTTAGTTTAATCTAAACCTACCAATAGCATTACAGTGAAGAAAGGTAATGAACTCAAAACAAGAAGTTATTTTTGCAAGTGCTTATATTTTGAGAGCTCCAGTTAGAGAAGAAAAATGTTCTTTCATGACTGTGCCAGCTTACAAGTCTTCCAGTGTTTTGTCTTGTATTCATGTTCTTTTCATTATAAAAATATCATAAGGCAAAAGAAATGGAACAAGCACAGTAGTTCATTCAATGCCAATGCTACCCAAACTTTATGTTGGGTACACATGAAGTGACTGCTGTACCGTATGTTCCTAGATATTGCTGTACCAAGTACTAGTTCCACCAGAGGCTTTTCCTTCTCATATTAACAGTCCTAAGGGTATTAACAAATACCCTTAGGATATTTAGACAGCTATAAAATTGATAAACTGAAAACCCAGGAAAATACACTCCCACAAACTTATGTGTGCCGTGCCCAAAGTGGCACTCAGAGAGCCATGTTGCCTGGCATGCATGGTGGCGCCTGTTCCTCTTCTGGGTTTCTTGCGTGCATGATCATGTGGCGATCGGCATTGCCAGAAAATGGAAGGGCTAGTCTTCCATTTTCTAGCGTGACTATGCATGCTGGCCAGGAGACTAGCCTGCCAGAAGTTCATTTTCTGGTGCACGCATGGCCCTTGGGCAGCTCCTCTTCTGGGCTGCAATTCAGATGAGGAAGCATGCGCTACCTTGAAGGTTCACCATCACTGGTATATACTTAAAAATCCAGCAACAGTCTTTAAAAGCCTGACATTTAAGAACAAATCCTACATATTATTCATGATGAACTAATAAACTTTTCAAAATCAAGCTTATCAAATTTTAGGGGAAAAAACTTATTCTTTAACAACCAAATATAGAAGAGTTCAGAAAGCTTGACAAAATACAAGAATATAAGAAATGGATGGGGAAAGATGAATTTATTGTTCACAACTGGAAATCCTAGCAATAAAAGGGGGATTCTGAGAGAACCAATTCAGTTAAGAGTTGGAGATGTTTGGTTAAGGGGAACCTTTTTCCAGGAGGGATGCAGTCCAAAAATATTTATCTTGGAAGACCAACCACATGGAGCATGGCTGGTAAGGTCAAAACAATTTACTCTTTTGTGAAACATGGAGAGCGCAAATTTCTTTTGCTGCAAGTTTTTTTTAAAAAACTGTCCCTAAATTTTTTTTGCTGAAAATCAGCCATTTTTGCTAAAAAAACATACTTTCCAGTTTTACACAAGACTAAGCTATACAATCGATTTATTTGTAAAATTTATTAACCACACATCTCACTTCATGGTAACTTTACCAAAACTTACTCAATAAGTACATAATTTTAATTAAAGGTTTACACCAAAGTAAACTACAGAGATTTAACAGCAACCATTTTTTGCAAATACAAAATCACTAAAGAAAATAGCTGATAGCATCTACAGAGCATAATGTCTATTTAAAACAATTTCCTTCTGAAATACCTTTTCTTTTATTAGTTTAATCTGGTACATGATTGATTTCTGTTTCTGGAAAATAGTAGTTTCAGTAATCTCTCAAAAGTTACTTGCACCATTCAGAACTACTTAGTGATCTATAACAGTGATTTTCAACATTTTTTGAGCCGTGGCATTTTTTACAAAATCCTGGGGCACACCACCAACAAAAATGACACAAAATGACACTCTAAGACAGTGTTTTTCAACCAGCGTGCCGCAACACACTGGTGTGCCATGAGACATGGCCAGGTGTGCCATGGGGAAATTAAACATGGGTCCCCAAACTACGGCCCGCGTGCCAGATACGGCCTGTGGAGGCCATTTATTCGGCCCGCCACCTCCATCGGAACATAAACATTCCTCTCACAATCCCTCCAGCTATCAGCGGTAGGAAGAGTGGAGGCACAGGGAACGCTCACTGACCAATCACCTTCTAGGATTCATCCTGACCACTAGCGATGAACCAATAGCAGGCCGCCTCTTATCCATACCCAGGAAGGTCGGGCTGCCGCACACTTGTCATTGTGTGACCGCAGCGCTTAGTTGAAGCTGCTACTCCTCCCCATGGTCCCGATTTCTAATCCTGAACAGGACTGGAGATAAATGTTATTTATGTAAAAAATGTGCCATGGCTCAAAAAAGGTTGAAAATTACTGCTCTAAGACACTCTCCTCCTCTTTTTCCATCCCTGTCTCCTCCCCCCCCCTTGTGTGTGTGTGTTTGAACCATTTCCAAAAACAGGTGAGGGCTGGGGTTTTTTTCTCTTATTCTTTCCAAAAACAAGGTGAGGGCTAGGGGGGTTTTCTCTCTTATTTTTTGAGTGTATTTTATCATGTGCTTTAAATAGTCACTTCTCTCTCTATTTTGTTTCTCTTTCTTCTCATTCTCTGCCTCAATCATTTTCTCATTTCTTTTTTCTCCCCTTTTTGCTCTCATTTCTCTCTCTCCCTCTTTCTTTCTTTCTCTTTCTTTCTCTCTTGCTTTCTTTCTCTCACTCTTGCTTTTTCTCTTTCTCTCTCTCTTGCTTTCTCTCATTCTTTTTCTCTCTTGCTTTCTTTCTCTCTCACTTACTCTTTCTCTTTCACTCTTGCTTTCTTTCTCTCCCCCTCTCTTTCTCTCTCATACACCACGCCGGCAACAGCACCATCGGGCAGCAACCGCAGAATGGCGGCAGCAGGGCGGTTGGCTGCGAGTGGGAGCTCCAGGGTAGAGACACCGACGGCAGCAGCTGGACGTGTTGCTAGACGCGGTACATGCTGGTGCTGTGCTGGGCATGGGGCCGGCACCTCCATCCCAGCCCAGCCAGCAGGCCAGTGCCAGCCCCGCAGCGCCAGCATGTACGGCATCCAGCAACATGTCCAGCCGCCGCCGGCGGTTACTACCCGATGCCGCTGTTGCCGGCATGGTGCACTGCCCGGTGCACCCTCCCACCAGGCCCCAAAGCTCACCTGCCGCCACCGCCGCCAGGGAAGCTCCAGCCGGGCGGGGCGCTGCAGCTGCTGGAAAACTTGGAAGGCGCGAAGAAGGAAGCTCAGCTTCCGGGCTCCCAACTTTTTCCTCTTCGCGCCCTGAGCAAAAAGTTGTGAGACCGGAACCTGAGCTTCCTTCTTCGCGGCATTGTCAAGGTCCCTAATTGCAATCATGGGATCATAGGGATGCTCTACCAGCCTCAATTATGAGTAAAGTTATAAGTCTCCCTTAGTCAATGCCACTGTAACTTCAAATAGTCATTAGTGATGTGGTCAATGAGGATTACTTCTAAACCATTTTTCTAGAAATATGCAGAAAACATAAAGCATGGTTTCTCGATACACTGGTTTCAAAAGTTTTGCCCAACCAGCAACCAAACCCAGCATTTTTTAATTGTTGTAGGTTTTGGCCAAAACAATATCCAGAAGAATCCAGAAGTGATTGTATGACAAGTAAAACTGGAAGCCCATCAGATCTTTTCCCTCCTCTGCATGGCTATCCCATCATCCTTCAATTTTTACAGTTTCAGTCCCCATTTCTCCCTGAAGTAGCATGTCCTAAATTCAAAGCAAGATATATCCAACCTTCCCCTAATCTCCCCAGGAACTCTTCCTCTGTCACAAATATATCTATATATATCACTATCAGAAAACCTCTCAGCTTTGACTCTCAGCTTCTCACTATCTGGAACAACAATATTTCATTCTGTATCTAGAATAAGAACATCTATTACAAAAATATCAGAAACATCTAAACTAAAATAAGATGGATCAACATCAAGTAGGCCCAACTGGCAAACAAAAGCTCAAGACCATATTGTTTGGAAAAATGCAGATGAGGTCTTCATCCTGCAGTGAATAGACAATGGTGATGATGATATACCATGTGTCCTGTCTTACAAATAAGCCTTTTCGAAATAAGTGTTTGGCCTTATTTTTGAGGTCTTATTTTGTGGCACATGGAGCAAGATGCGGCTCTTCGTGCCATCTTACCTGATTTCCAGCTCTCCCTAACACTAACCAAAGGTAATGGCGGGGACTACATGCACATGTGTTTAAATATTTTCACAGAGGGCTTATTTTTAGGGGAGAGCTTATTTGAGGGAAGGGGTTTATTTTCGGAGGGCTTATTTTGGGGGGATTTATTTTCAGGGAAACACTGTACATACGGTAACTTTGTTTGAGAATTCTGAATTCCTTTACGTTTTCATGATTGCAAGTATTTCAACATTTCATTTAATGAATACCTGGAATGTTTTGGAACTACAGTCATACCTCGTCTTACGAATGTAATTGGTTCCAGGGGGAGGCTCGTAAGACGAAAGGTTCATAAGACGAAACATTGTTTCCCATAGGAAACAATGTAAAGTCAATTAATCCGTGCAACCAAAAAAAAACCCCCGCAAAAAAACGGCGTTCGGCGACTGCTGGGAAGCCGCGCGGCTATTTTAAAAGGTGACAGCCGGGCTGGGGGGCTTCCCAGCAACCTCCTGAACCCCGAACCTGGAAGTTCGGCAAAGGTTCGGGAGGTTGCTGGGAAGCCCCCCAGGCCGGCTGTCACCTTTTAAAACAGCCGCGTGGCTTCCCAGCAGCTTCACGAAGCCGAACGCCAAACCCGAACTTCTGCGTTCGGCGACTGCTGGGAAGCCGCGCGGCTGTTTCAAAAGGTGACAGCCGGCCTGGGGGCTTCCCAGCAACCTCCCGAACCCCGAACCTGGAAGTTCGGCAAAAGTTCGGGGTTCGGGGGGGTGCTGGGAAGCCCCCCAGCCCGGCTGCGACCTTTTAAAACAGCCGCGCGGCTTCCCAGCTGTCTCCCGAAGCTGAACGCCAAACCCGAACTTCCACGTTCGGCGTTCGGAGACAGCTGGGAAGCCGCACGGCTGTTTTAAAAGGTGACAGCCGGGCTGGGGGGCTTCCCAGCAACCTCCCGAACCGAACCCGGGGTTCAGAAAAATTTTGCCTCTTCTTACGAACTTTTTTCGAGTTACGAACCGGCGTTCGGGAGGCTGCTGGGAAGCCCCATCGCCCGGCTGTCACCTTTTAAAACAGCCGCGCGGCTTCCCAGCAGTCTCCGAACGCCGGTTCGTAACTCAAAAAAAGTTCGTAAGAAGAGGCAAAATTTTTCTGAACTCCGGGTTCATATCACGAGTTGTTCGTAAGACGAGGGGTTCGTATCTTGAGGTACCACTGTACAATGGTAGCAAAAGAACACAATTGTCTTTTTATATGCTAAACTACATGACACATTGCAGTTATTTTTCTGTGCTATTGTTCAACAAATGTATCAGAATCCCACAGCTACCTAATTCATTTTGGAAAGAAGGTCCTTTGCTCTACATCTTGCTGTGCACAAGACATACTGCATTCCCAAATCTTTCCATAGATAGTACCCATTCTGTAATATACATTAAACCAAATATATAAATATTACTAAGCTAATTTTGCAGTATCAGCAATGATTCTTCTTGCATATGTGTGTGTGTGTGTGCATACACATATGCTTTCTTCACCAATTTTATTTAAAATGACAAATAGGGGTGCACATCCAATGTGGACCTTATGTAAATAACAGAACCATCTCCTATTCTCTTTTCTATAGTTCAAGATTAATATAGTTCATAATACAGTGGAACCCCGACATAAGAGCTGCTCTACTTAAGAGCAACTCGAGATAAGAGCTGTGAGGGGAGAGATATTTTTGTTCTACTTACAAGCCCAAATTCGAGATACAAGCGCCAAGGAGCTGTCTCCTGAAGCCAAACGCTAACTTCCGCGTTCGGCTTCAGGAGACAGCTGCGAAGCGGCGCGCGTGTTTTAAAAGGTTGCAGCCGGCCTGGGGGGCTCGGGGGGGGGTGCTTGCAGCTTTCTTTCTTGCTCTTTTTCTTTCTCTCTTTTACCTTCCCTTCCTCTATTTCTTCTTTTCTTTCTCCTTCCCACCTTCTTCCCTCCCTCCCTCCTTTCACTCATTCCTCTCTTACTCTCCCCTTTCATAAGTTTCCTTGCTTCCTTCCTCTGTTCCTGTCCCTTCCCCCTTTCTTTCTTTCTTTCTTTCTTGCTTTTTCTTTCTCTCTTTTACCTTCCCTTCCTCTATTTCTTCTTTTCTTTCTCCTTCCCACCTTCTTCCCTCCCTCCCTCCCTTCACTCATTCCTCTCTTACTCTCCCCTTTCATAAGTTTCCTTGCTTCCTTCCTCTGTTCCTGTCCCTTCCCTCTTTCCTTCCTTCCTTCCCACCCTCCGTCCATTCATTCACCCATTCCTCTCTTGATCGCTTAAAGCCGGTCCCTGGTGCAAAAAGGGTTGGGGACCTCTGTCCTACAGGATTGGGTGGCAGAGAAGTTGAACATATGTAAATTTAAAAGTTTAAGAAAGTTTACAAGTTAAGTGAAAGAAACTTCATTATTCATTTATATGTACATGTACATTTCTTCATTAAAAACATGTCTTTCTGCATAATTTAGATTAACTTTGTGAGTTTTTTGAGGGCTGGAACCAATTAAAATTATTTACATTAATTCCTATGGGGAAAAGTCGTTCGAGATAAGAGCTGCTCGACTTAAGAGCCCAGGTCCGGAACGAATTAAACTCGTATCTCGAGGTACCACTGTATTAACATACACAAGTTTTAACCATTAATCCACTGCATTCTTCAACTCCTCTGAATATCTTTGATTACATCTATTTAGTAGTGTTAATGATCACACAAATTCAAAAATATTCAAGAACAGATTTCTCACTCCACAAAGACAAATGGTTGAACAGGGAGAATAATTTTTCTGCTACATGATTCTTCCTAGCTCTCCATTCAAAATCATTTACTTGCAGTTTGAGATTCATTTGATCAATTTTGGCTTTCACTTAACTTTATACACCTTGAAGCTTTAATTACAAACTAATAGAAACTAAACTCAGAGAGAAAGAAAAAGAGCAAAAACGGCAAAGAAAGAAAAGGGGGAAAGAAAAAGCAAAGAAAGAAAAAATGATGTGACTTTCAATCTTCATCACAAGTTGTTTGGTAGCTCTTCAAGATTACCAACAAATCTCTATTCTTCCTATAATTCATCCTTTAACCATGAGCAAATCCAAAGGGCATTAATTTTTCATTCTTGGTGTTAAAGCAAGCCTATAAAGAGTTGCGAGAATTTCTTTTTAAAAAATATTATTTTGTTATTAGTTGTAAAGTCGTGTCCAACCCATCGCAACTCCATGGACAATGTTCCTCCAGGCCTTCCGGTCCTCTACCATCTTCTGTAGTCCATTTTAAGCTCACACCAACCGCTTCAGTGACTCCATCCATCCAACTCATTCTCTATCGTCCCCTTCTTCTTTTGCCCTCAAATTTCTCCCTTCTCATTAAATGGCCAAAGTATTTGAGTTTCATCTGCAGGATCTGGCCTTCTAAAGAGCAGTCAGGGTTGATCTCTAGGACTAACCGGTTTGATCACCTTGCAGTCCAAGGGACTTGCAGAAGTCTTCTCCAGCACCACAGTTTGGCCTCAATTCTTTGGCGCTCAGCCTTTCTTATGGTCCAACTTTCACAGCCATACATTGCAACTGGGAAAACCAGTCTTGACTATACTCACTTTTGTTGGCAGGGTTATTAGTATGCTGTGTCTTTTAATTTTTTGGCTGCAGTCCCCATCTGCGGTGAACTTGGACCCCAAGAAAATAAAATCTGCCACTAGCTCCATTTCTTCCACATCTATTTATTTTAAACTTCGTCAAATACACCAACTTTGTAGGATTTAATAACTCTTAAATTCTTTTTCTCCCATTGCACAGACTTCGTCAAGCCTTTAATGACTCTTTTAAATTCAGTAAAAACATTATCTATTATCCCTTGATTTATCATTTACATTTCACCTTTAATTTTTATTTGCCAGGGGTTGTAGGGTTTTTTTTTGCAAATCTAGTAGGAAGTTCTACTCAAATCATTCTCTTGACCTACTTTTGGATTTCCACTTTAAATACCATCTCCATCTTGTGATCCATATTTTAATCCAATATTTCAAATTTTACTTTTTCTGCATCAAGCAAAATGTTTCATTTCTGTAATTTCTTCATAAAATCAATCTTTAGAAGCAGAAATCATTACTGATATTGCTCTTATAAGGGTTACTACCTTAATTTCTGGCTCCGGTCTTCCAACATCTTCAATATTTCAAATGTTGCAGTGTTTTGCATCATGTCATACATCCCAATTCTAATAAAAAAAATAAAGGCAGGGCTTTTTCCTCCCGGGGTTTCAGTTCCTTGTAGGATCCTACAAATTGTTAGGACACATAGTAGAAAAATAATTCCGGTTCCCATGAAAGGCTGTTTTATGCAGCTCCAAAATCTTGTAGTAAAAGTTTAAAAATTCCAAATTTGTCTTGACCTTTGTTTTATAACCTTCTTGGTTGAAAATAATTTAGTTATTTGACACTTATTTTGAATTCTTTAAACTCCTTAAATCAATTTTAAGTTTCCTGCAATTAATTTTACTTTTATTCAGAAATGAAGATAAGTTTTCCAGATAGCTTTTCAAACTTGTCATTTCAAATACTTCTAATAGCTTTAATAGATTTCCGAAAGTATTTAGAATGAGATTAGCAAATTTAGTTAGACTCCACTATTGTCATTTGGTCATTAATCTCATCTCCCAACACTGAAATACACAAGAGACAACTATATTGCAATCTACTCAAGAAGAGCAGTCCTTCGGCATTGGGCTGCATATAAATCTAAATAAATAAATCTGGAGCACATGTGGATTATCTCCCATCCTTTCCTTGTCCTGAGAGGTTTCAAAGAAGTGGGCTATTCAAGTGGGCTATTCAAGTTTTGCTGTTATCTTCACTTTCCATGGATACATGTTTGGTTTCCCATGCCTCTATCATAAGTATTGACTTTGATTTAATGTCATGTATGAACGCAACATGTGGTTAGTAAACTATGGCTTATGTTTAGAGTGATGTTTGAAAAAACAGAACTGTTATAATTAAGCGAACCATGAGTTGGCATATATGCTTTCTTTCCAGTGCGCCCTGAAGATCTGGTTCTTTCTACAAGTCTTGGACTAGGAAGTGGAATATTCCTTGAGATTATTATTTTTTGTGGGCTATTACCTCCAAGGTAATCTTTGTTCTTTCCTTGACTCAACTGTTTTTCTTGTTTTTATTCTACTCCTAGAATCATCCTACCTTACAAAAAGGAATTCATAAGTAATGAGATCAAAGAAAGATACAGTCTGATGACCTCCTGAAGTTTTAAACTGCAACAATACTTTATTTGTGACCACGAAGTGGATAAGTGGAAAAATAAAAAAAAACCTAGTCAGAAAGTACATTGCATAAACTAGCAAAAATCATTCACTCTGCCATATCACATAACCAATTTTCCCCAGAAAGCTAAGAAAGTCAATTACTGTTAGTGATAAATCCCTTCATTTAACATCTTTAGCCATTTCCATTGTACTGAATTAAAATGTTCCTAATTCCCCAAAACAACTACCATAACCGATTTCCAATTTCTGCATGAAACAGAAAATGCATTGATTTAATTCTAAACAAACCATCCTACCAGTGGATTTCTCTTGAGCCATTTAATATTGACTCCAGTTTGGAAGGAGAGGAACATTTTGGATATTCCAGGTTCTACCAATCTGCGTTTCTCAACATCCCTCCATTTCTCAATCTTCCAAGCAACTTATCTTCCCTTTCCTCCCTCTTCTCAAAAGAGTGTTCTGGTCTATATCTGAAACAAAATATGGTTTCAGTTCTAGCAGAAACCACTCCAAACTGTTTTATATGGGAATATTTTGTATGCAACTTTTTAATTTATACATTTGCAAGTTACCACATACTACACAACGATACAATTAGCAACCAGATTGAGAAGACAAAATGAGTGGCATCTACAATTATGAACCTTTCAACTGCAGCTAGTCCAGCTTTATAGTTAAATAATGGATTTCATGATAATAGGAAATAGAATTCTATGTAAAACAAAGGTGTTCAAAAAAGGTTGACAAAAATTTCTCTTCTGCACTGAATACCTAAACTGAAGCAAAGTGCTAGTGATAGCAAGGTTCTATTTCTATTTTTAATATAAAAATGCAAGTTCTGTCTCTTCTTCTGAACCCCAGCCCAGCCCAATAAAATATCCAAGTGTAAATTTTCCAGGAATTTGAAAACCCGGGGGAAATGTTTAAGACGTTTTCAGAAAAAAACTGAAAACTGAAATACTATACTAAACATGCTAAATATTGATTTCCAAAAAACCCTTTAGTGATCTAAACTAATTTTCTACCTCAAGAAAATGCATTATGTATGCCTGGCTTTATTTATTAATATTATGTTCAGCATTACTAAAGAAAAAATGTCTTCTGATTGAAAGTACTTTTAAGCGTGTTCATTACAAATCAGCCAATAAACTGTCACAGAATAAGAAAGCTTTCAATAAATCTTGAAAGCGGTTGCAGTTTTAATTCTTTCATCCTTGATAAAAAAGTGTCATTCTTCTACAGAAATATGTATTATTTCCAGCAACTTGTAAGGCCAAACTAATAGATTCATTCAAAAGTGATTTTTAGATCCTAGTTTCCATCCAATATTATCTCTCAGTAGACAAGGAAAAATCATTTATTTAAATACAGTAAAATTAAAATAATTTAAATAATTTATTAAATACAGATTATTAAGACACGGTTAATTTGCAATTGTTTCACATTGTTTTCCAAATGTCAAAATTATGCATTTTCTTATTTAAAGCTTATGTACTACAGTGTTCTGCTCCCACCAGTCAATCATATACCTGAAGGAAAATGACAAAGACACATGTGCTTCTTTTCCTTTTTTAAAATTCTAAATATTGGCTTTTTAATAGGCATTAATTAATAAAAAGCACTGGTCATTTTAAAAATAGATATTTACTAATTATCAATTTAAATTATATTATACTATACATTCCGAATTAACAAATTAATTCTGTTGCGCCCAAGTAAGCTAAAAATCAGAAAAGCCTGGATTCTGATCAAAGGATTAGCAAGTGTTAAAACAACGACTCTGCACTATTTTTTAAAATCATTTTATAAAAATAACAGTTTGACAGTAAGAATAAATAAATGTATCATGCTGCAGTAAACTTAATATTTCAACATAGTATATTCTTCTTATACCCAACTGTTTATACCTGCAACTTTACCAAACATCTCTGGTTCTCTACAACTACCTATTGTTTCCTTTGAATTCTTGAAATCTCTCACCAGAACAGCTATGCCATCTTCAAATCCTTCCCGAAAGCATGGAATGTCCATAAAACCTTTCCTTTTATAAGAATCACAACTTTAATATACCAGCTGCAATCACATTATTATCAGTTTTATATTCATATTAAACTTGACATACAAATGTTAAACCAGTTTTACTCTAAAATAAAATAATACAACAGAAATAGAAGGGTGTAAATTAAGAGATTATTTCAAATGTATAATTTGAAAAAAATACACACACACACCCGCCCAGGTTGGTGGGGCTGTTGGGAAGAGCCTTCTCTGTTGCCACCCTGGCTCTATGGAATCAACACCCAACACCCCCCATCCATACTGCTCCCACCCTATTGGCTTTCTGTAAGGCCACGAAGACCTGGCTTTGCCTGCAGGCCTGAGGGCTATGAATCAACAACTATCATGGCCAAATTGTATGAATGTCATGTACGCATGTTGACAGGTCAGTTTTTATGGCTTCTGATTAAGGTTTTATAGTTTAGATTCTATATTTGACTTTTTATTGTTTTTGTAATTTATAGAGTTATAAGCCACCCTGAGTCCTTTGGGATTGGGCAGCACAGAAGTTGAATTAAATAAATAAGCTAATAAATACTCTATTAATCTTTTCATTTAATATTACTTTATTCAATTTTCACAAACAATGCCCAAAGAAAATATCTAAAATTAATCTGAAAGGGAAATATGGAAGAGAAATAACATTTGATCTGAACTTGTGTCAAATATTAAACAATTTTATTCTTTCTGTTGATTGCATTAAAAATCAACTCATTCAAAACAAATTAAGCTTAAATTAGAATATTGTTATAAGCATTTCATGGATCAATTAGGAAGAAGCATATTTATTTATTATATATTCTTTTTTATTATATACTCTTACTCATATATTCCAGAAGACTAAACGTTACTCAATAATTTAAATATATACTTTTATATTTAATAAAAGAACTAAGAAAAATGTAAAACAGGTATTATCAGTTTTTTACATATCTCAAAAGCCTTTGCAAAAATAGCAACATATTAAAAATTCAATGGGAATCACTCCAAATTTTGATGTATATCTGATCCTAAGGGGAAAAAAGTTTACTTAGAAAATAACCATTAAAATAATAATAATATAAAACTATTTTTTTCAGAAGCATCATCTTCATTGTACCAAAAGTAGATGAAACTGCAGTTAACAAATATGAGGAGAATGAAATGGTTAGTTCCAAACTTGAAACAAAATCCTCAATCAGTACATTCCAAAAGGGTTCTATTCTAGCAAAACATCATTCAAAATATTTTCAGTGTTCCATCATTAAAATAATGTGAACAATCTCATTCCCCTACTTTCTGCTAGTAGCTGGAATAGTACATGCTAAATGATATAATGATATTTATCACCTAGCTTGAAGAAAAACTAGCCTAAATATGACTCCTTAAAAGGAATTAAATGTTTTAAACATCCCTACTGCACAAACAGCTAATCCCAGCAACAACAGATACAAATAGCTCATAATCAGTAACCTAAGAGTGAAAGAGACTTTTCTGGCTATTACTTCTAAAGCTTCTTCTTAATGCACAAGCACAATAGGTATTTATTTTTACACATTTGGCAACTTGCCTAAAAATTGCTTCAACTCCTGAAAGTATAATTCATGCATTAGAACCTATGAATTTCCCCTAAATTAAATAATTTAAAAACAGAAATAAATTTACATACCAGGCAGGCAGCAGTATATGTTACCTCTTATCAATCCCATCTTTCTTTCTTTCCTTCAATTCACTCCCATCACTAACAACCTGTTGTTTTATTATTCTATTCATAGGTTTAAAAGGGTTTTTTTCTTCAAAGAAAAACAGCAGAACACTGGATAATTTAAACATGAAACAAAATGCCTCAGCATTATTTTGTTCCAATCTTAGAATATTTTTCAGCACTCTAATAGAGAATTCAGCAAATGACAATGCTATGATATTGTTACTTATCTTTCAAAATTGAGGTAGGAGTTAGAAATTGAAGCAACTACATTTCCAATAAAGGAAAATATCTGCAGCTCAGAATTGGTTTTTGTCTTGAAGAAAACTAGGTAACATTATCAGTGCTAGGCTAACCAAGCTCAGAGTGCAACAACTGGAGACTGTGCCATGATATCAGGAAAAAAACCCGAATGCTTGGGAAATTAAAAAAAACCAGATGTTCAATATCCAGTCTTTTCTCCAGTTACATCAGATAATCTACGAAGTTTCTCTTCATCCTCCAGCTCCAATATAGGTAGTCCTTGATTTAACCATGTTTAGTCGTTGTTTAAAGTTACAACTAGAATAGAATAGAATAGAATTCTTTATTGGCCAAGTGTGATTGGACACACAATGAATTTATCTTTGGTGCATGTGCTCTCAGTGTACATTAACGAAAATATACATTTGTCAAGAATCATGAAGCATAACACTTAATGATTATCATAGGGATCAAATAAGCAATGAAGAAACAATCAATATTAATAAAAATCTTAAGAATACAAGCAACAAGTAACAAGTTTCACTGAAAAGTGCCTTATGACCTGTTTTCACACTTAGGGCCATTGCCAAACTTGGGGCACTTGACAATTGGTGTGCACTTATGACAATTGCAATGTCTTTTAGTCATGTCATCACCACTTATAACCTTTCCAGCTGACTTCTGACAATGGGGGAAGCCAAGGTAATTAACAGCTACATGATTCGCTTAACAACTATGGCGAAAAAGGTCATAAAATGGAGCCCAATTAACTAAACAAATGGAAATTTTGGGCACAATTGTGTTTGTAAATCAAAGCCTACCTGTGTTATTTTCATAAGTCAGGCAATCTCTAGGGCAGTAATGGCAAACCTATGGCACGGATGCCACAGATGGCACACAGAGCCTTATCTGCTGGCACGCGAGTTGTTGCCCTAGCTCAGTGTCCATGGCTTGCACAGAGGCTCTGGGAGGGCGTTTTTGGCTTCCAGAGAGCCTAGGGGGGGCGTGTTTACCCTTCCCCCAGCTCCAAAGAAGCCTTTGGAGCCTGGGGAGGGTGAAACAAGAGCCTACTGGGCCCACCAGAAGTTGGGAAACAGGTTGTCTCCAGCCTCCAGAGGGCCTCCGGAGGGTGGGGGAAGCTATTTTCGCTTTCTCCGGGCATTGAATTATGGATTTGGGCACTCATGCATGCATGATAGCACGTCCCCATGCTCTTTCGGCATCTGAGGGAAAAAAGGTTCGCCATCACTGCTCTAGTTTTTCAACTTTCAATTTCCAAACATTAGAGGTGCTCAAAAGTTGGGACATGCCTTGAGGATTGTAGAGATATTCTGATTATTTTAATATAATTTAGATGTGCTTGGTAAGTAACTACATAAATAGAACTTTTAAAAAAAATGTTTGTTTTAAGATAAGGGACAGATGAATTTAAGTGAATGGAACCTGAATCTGGTTTCTAACCCACTTCTAAATAAGTACTCTGACTACTATATCACACTGGCTTTTAGGAAACTCATTCTTTCCTAATATTCATTAGTTTCTAACTTTGTATTAACAGGGACATTAGATTTAAGAGGAAATTATACTGAATAAATCACCAAAGGGAAAATATAAAGACGTGCACACAAAGCTTTTAATTGCAGCATCAAACCATGGTTTGGTGTTGTTTTACTAGATACGAGATAGTACATCAATTATATTTAGTCAGAGTTTCTTTAATTGGCTGAATCTACACAGTATTGATACTCCTAGTCAAAGAATTACAAGATTTAGTATACAGTATAAAACATGAAACGGCATATTTTAAGAATGAAGCAACAATGTTGTTGAAATTAAGCAGGGCCTTGATTAAAGTCTTTTGTCGCATGTAGTAAGAAATTAAGCAGTTTTTATACACACTTGTATTAATGCAGCTACTGAAGGCATTAAGAATAGATGATCAAGGAGATCTCAAGATAAATTTTCCCCTTAGGTGACTTCAGTTCTTCTGAAAGACACTGAATAAACATCTACTGTATCATATTTTAATTTCTTAATTTCAACAAAATCAAACTGCCTAAGGAGGTAGGAAACTTTCCTTCACTGCAAGTATTTAAATGAAGGCTTGATGGCCATCTGTCAAATGTTGCAGTAACGGAATGGATCTAGAAGATCCCTATCACCACTTGCACTACTTTACAGTACTCTATTAGAACATTGCATCTAAACAATAGATATCCCATTTAGCTCGGATCTCCCTTTATCAACAATCCACTTTGATAAACATTTTCTCATCTAAAATAAAATTTCATTATTGGATGCCTTCTAATAACACACATACACATTTTTTCGGCCCGAGTCTTCAGAGAGGGGTGGCATACAAATCTAATAAATTATTATTATTATTATTATTATTATTATTATTATTATTATTTGTAATGTAACAATAAACTCTTAAGTAATAAACACCTTTGGTATTGAGTATCACACAAATATAAATGTTCCCATCACATTTGCCTATGTACATCTTTAGCAAATAAATAGCGTAACATAGCAAGCTTTAAAAAAAACCAGTTCTGGTTAGCTGCATCAATTCAATCCACTTAATCCATGCTGGTAATCTGCAATTGCTTAATCCAATCTGGGAATGTATGAGCACACCCATGTTTCTTTTCTCTTTATTATTAAATTAGCTGTACTGGGAGTACTCTGTATCAGACAAAGAAGGAAAGGAATAAGAAAAGTGTATTGCTGTAACTATCCAAGAGTATATAACTATTATGGGTACATAAACTGACAGTAACAGTGATGACAGAACAGGTTTCCATTATGAATCACCTTTTATGAGTTTAAAAGTTTGAAGCCTAATCAAATCTAGAATATACCTGGAAAGAAAATTTCTTCAGATTTTGCTTATAGAATCCCAAAGAACCTGGCATAAAGAAAAAAAAGGAAACATATATTTCTTATTTATGAGAAATAGTATTTATAAATAATAGTGCACTTTGTTTTAACTATGCGCTCTTATAATCAGCAACATGTACTTTTCAACAAAAATGCCCACAAAGAACTTAAATATTTGTTGCAGGAACAGATGCTGAGTTAAAAATCAGGAGACTATGAGTTTTAATCCTCTTTTAGAGGCAAAAGCCAACTGAATGACTTTGGGCCATTACTCTCTTTCAAGCCTACTCATTTTACAGGGTTGTTGTGGAGAAAACAGGCAGGAGCATTAAAAAAATAAAGGAGAGATCAAACTAAAACTACAGTATTTCCAATTAAAGCCAACATTTACATGAATTGCTCAATAGGCCGAGTTATCTCCTATCTCTGTGTTCATATAAACAGGTTACAGAGCAGTCTACTTTATTTGCTTTTCTGCCTTTCCTTCAAAAACTACAAAAACCTATTTTGGAGATCTCCATTTTATCTCTGCAAACAGCAACCCTATGAGGTAGGTGGAACTCAAAAGTGAATTATCTAGTTTCCATGGCTTGGGTTCAACCTGAACCTGGTTCTCTTGTTCTAATGAACAAATTAAACTGCCTCAGTACTATCACATTTCTCCCAATTTTACTTTACAGATGAACACTTAAGTACACAGATTACTGTAATTTTTAAGTCATTTTCACACTGTGCTATGTTGTTATGTTATAAAAGGCAAATGTATTTTCTCCAATTTCAGAGGGAGAACCCTGATGGTGGGCAATCTATGCACCCATGAAACTGAATAATTCATATTAGACTACATATGCATACATTCATCAATAAACAATAATCAATATTCACAAGCTATTTAAACTACACTGAGGGTTTGACAAATTGTCTGCTGAATAGCCCTTTACTCTCTACTCAAAAAGTCGACAAAATCAGATTTCAAAATTGTAATTACCAACCTATAGTTATATTAAATCTTTTATCTTACTTGAAGCCATATGTTTGCAAAGAAAATGTACCACATAGCTTTCCAGTTTTGTCCCAACAAAGCAGTACTGTTTTTAATTTTGTTAATGCTATATACATTACACGAGGGAGACAAAGTTGTCATCCCCAAAGTCAATTTAGTTAAGGAAACGAACGATTCTTTTTTTTCTCCTCCCAGGATAAACGTTAGATCACATTTCAGCGAGGAAACTGAAGGTCTAAATGCCTGCTACTGCAACAATAAAAGCCCATCTGCACTCAATAAACTACAGTAGAAAGGAATAAGCACACGTGGACATTTGAAAGACCTTTGCCCCACATACTTTAGGGACCTTCTTGCACCATCGGTGTGCACCAAGTTAGGCGTGAGGGGAAGCGCCCTTTTCATAAATGGCAGTACATGACAGGAACCATACAGGTGCAGAGAGGCCTATTTTTCTGCCTTCGGTCTTAGGCGTAGCTTCGTTATCGCTACAAGTCGCGACAGATATCCGAAGGAGCTTTTAAGGCAGCTCCCCCCCCCCCCAAGAGCCCAAAGCTTTAAAAAAATAAAACCAGAGGGCCTTTACGACGCAGCCGGAAAGGGGGAGGTGTTTTTTTTTAAAGCAAGGCTTCTGAGCGAGTTCAGGAAAATCACATGCTCGCAACCCAAAGAAAAACCACGTTGCCTTTACTGCAGTGGAATGCTGGGAAAGGGAGGAAACGCCGAATGGGCGACACACAAGCAGACATAAGACACACACGCCTAGCCATTGGGCGGCGAGGCGTTTGGGCGACGGAGCGCTCAAACCGTCGCCAGAGGCACGTTTGCGCTGGGGCCTAACAAACGCCGCAACCACGCCATGGAACCTTCGAAATGCAGCACTTTTTCCCAGTGCCCCGCCCCGGTTTGAGCCGCATGACCCACCGCCGCCGCCGCCTCGGCATCGCTTTAGTCAGCAGTCGGTGTGCCCTCCTCGGCTACACGCGCTTCGGATGCCGCCTTCCTCCGTTTCGAGGGACGGGGTGGGGGGGGGTCCAGATCTCAGTAGCTCGGCGCTTCTCCCCACCACACACACAATTCAAGGAAATCTAAACGCCGATGGGTTGCGGGTTTTTGTTTTAATATCGGCATGCATTTTTTAAAGTCCTCGTTGCCCAGGATAAAAGGTGGCTCCGGTTACCACCCTTTATTCCCCCCCCCACTGCCTCCCCTCCATTCACGCCAAAGACCTCGGCCATGTCTTACTTTATATACTGCGTTACACATTCACCGCCAGATATTCTTAGACTTCAACCCAGCACCCGCGCTATACAACTAGGCCTATTTAGGAAAAGGAAGCGGCGCGTGGGCTTCTCCTGCTCCCAAGCTCGTTCGACCGTTTGCAAATCCGATCTACAGTATATCGCAATCCCGGGAGTTCGGCCGGAACTGAAAGGAAGGGAATGTGGTAGTAGACTCACCACCATCCAGCCCCGGCCGCAACTTTAACAAGGGAAAAGCAAATCCCCACCGAGCACGCGGAGAGGGAGAAGGGGTTTGTTTGGAGGGGGGGGGGAACAGTTCGCGGGGCGCGTTTTGCCACCACCGATCTGTTTCACGCGCGGTTTTGAATGGTCCTCGTGGAAGGCTTTCAACAACCTCCATTACCCGGGGGATTTTTTGCCAAAAGGCTCACCGAGGTGCCGGGTGAAAGTAGCACCGGGTGGGCGTACATGGACAAAGACAGGGTGGAGTTCTATTAAGGGGGGAGAGGGAGAGAGACCGAGCATGTCACCATATTGCAGAGGGAGGACTCCCCACCTCGAATGACTGGCTCCCGCTTGCCGTATCAGAATAAGCCCCATCACCCCCACAACGCCCTCCCCCCACAAACACATATCCGCCCCGCCAACCTCGGCCGCGCCAAAGGACTCATCCTACCTACCCACCTGGAGGTGACTGTCCATTGAGAGTGACTAACGCCGCCGGGGCGTTTTTAGTCCAAGGGTTCACCTTGGGTGGAGGGGCCTCGATGAATTCCTTGCGGCCAACTCCTCCCTGCTCGCCGCCTTCCTCGCCGCCGCTACTGCTGCTGCTGGCTTCTCCGGGCAGTCGGTTCGATTCTATTATGCCACCGCTCCTTTGCTGGAGCAGGTTCTCCTTCTCCTGGTGGTTACTGTCCTCCTTCTGCTGCTTGATGCTGGGGGGCTTCAGCAGGGCCCCGTTTCGGCGCAGATGGTCTCCCACGTTGCCGAGGCCGCCGCCTTCTTCCTTGCTGCAGCTGTCGGGGCCGCCCCCCTTGCCCTCATCGGCGTTGGCCTTCTCTCCTTGGTGCATGAGGTGCTCGCCCTTCTCTTGAGGCTTCTTGATCACCAGCCCGTGTTCCTCGGCAGGCAGGAGCGGGTTGGCGGGCAGTAGAGCTTCCACCTGGGTAGCCATCTGCACCCCCGCAGAGCCTCCTCGTTCGCCCGCCTCCAGGCTCTCCCGGACAACACGCGCCCGCCCCAAACTTTGCCGACTCCCCCTTTCCAGAACCGCCTCACCGAGTCCAACCGTTCCCCCCCGCTCCTTTTTTTTTGTTTGTTTCCTCCGCTAATTCTCTGCTCAGGTAAAGCCTGCACGCAAAGCGATGGGGGGTCGAGCCGCCGGCTGCCTCCCCCCACCCTGGAAACCCAACCCCGACGTCCCCCCTCCCCCGTCTCTTCTTGATGCCGCCGCAGCAATATGGAGAAGCAAGGAGACCACGCGACTGGCCAGCGAGAGCGCGCGCCCCCTCAGCCAGCTCCGCCTTAGAAAAGCCGAGAGAGCGTGCACGCTCGTCTCGGCCGCGAGCGCGCCTCGCAAAGGGAGGGTGGGAGGAAAGGGGGAAAGGCCACTGGCTCGAGCACGGAGGAGGCCGCGCGCGTGCGCGCGCGCCTGATACAATTTAGCGAGAAGAGACGCTTTCTTAAAGGGGCAGAGCTCGGGAGGGCGCCGAAGTTTCACGCCGAAGGCCTGAGTCGAAGCGTGGTTTTCTGGCGGAGGTAGCCCGCTTTCCAGATTCACCGCCCGGAAGGTTTGGGAACCTGTTGTCTCCGGAAGAACTCATTTTCTTTCCGTTTTGAACTGTAATTAATGGGGGTTCCTTCCCTCCCCCCCAAATAACCAAAATCAGGACTATTGTGCAACTGAATAAACCTGTTTAACTTGAAAGTAAGTTCCACTGAATTTGTTGTTATTGTTAAAGGGTAACGTCCTTCTTCCCGGAAGTTTTCATGTAAAGGCGCTTAATGGACACGTGTCGTTAGGGGTGAGAGGTTTTCATTTTCCTTCATTTATCTGTTTTGAGGTCGGATTGTTTATTTGTCTGAATGGCATCAAGTAGGTGCCGATTCTTCATCTGTAAAGTAACTTAAAGTGAGATATGTGATTGACACAAACTTAGTTCACAGTTCATTGCTGGAAGCTGGTTTTCCCAGCTTGTAACCCAACGTTTTTAACTCTTTGTGTTGCATTGCCTTTAGATAAAGCCTTGCCTCACTTAGGTCTTTACTGTGGCTTCCTGATCTGTATATAAGATTCTTAGGAGGACAGTGAGACGTTTTTTGGATTTCCATTTTCTATGAGCACTTTCCATGGCTTGATATCCTACAGGACTCTAATCTGTTGGTAGCAATGGCTTTCTGATGTGTATCTGACAGCTAAGCATACTGATTAGAGCAGCAGTCTTTGATCAGGGAAATGGAGGTTCAAATCCTGGCTGGTACCCATCATATCATTAGTGATCCTTGGGCACCCCCCCCCCCCGGATTAACAAAAGCTGCATCAGATTTGGGGGATCTAGGACAATCTGATGATAACCTAGCTTCTGGACAAACCACATATGGATACAGCAAATTAATATAGAAATGATGAGATGCTACTATAAAAGTGGACCCAATGAGAGGAGATATATGAGGAACCTATGGGTGGCCAGGAGACCTACATCCACACTCACTGAAAAATAGCTAGTTACCCAATATCTCAACATATGGTAGAGAAAAAGTAGCTACTACTCTCACAGTTTCAACTAGACTAACTAAACATTACGTTCTGGATTGAAAAACACATGGAAAACAACTGCAGTTGCAGCCAATACCTGAATTGTATGGAGTAGACCTCCCAAGTCCAAAGGGATGATTCCACAGGAAGTTATGGAAAATAACAACTACAGTCCTCAGACCTCAAGATCCATATAGACAGGCAGGCGCTGGCCAATCAGCCAGACAAAGTGGTAACAGCCAAGGACAAGAAGACAGTGGTGGTGATAAATATAGCAGTGCCAAGTTACAGCAACACCAGAAAGCCAAGAGTAAGACAAAAAAGTAGAAACTAGAGAGGATTTGGAAAGCAAAAATCAACTGGTCACAATGATGGTAGGAGCACATGGAGCCATGACACCTAATCTGAGAGAGTGACTCCAACAGATTTCAGGAACATCAGAACCCTGTCTAGAAGAATATTATTCAGCCATAGCTTGAGGAAATATTTAGCTTATCCTTGTGATTATTTTGGCAGAACAATAGTAGCCACCAGCTATTTTGCAGATTTTGGGCACACCTTTCTGTGGACATTACTGATTTTGAAGCTACACTATCAACGGAGAGTATTGAATAAAGGGGGAAATAGCACTTTAGCACAGAACAGATAGCAATTATTTAAGTGTTTTATAGATGGGCAGGAGATGAAAAGTTGGAAAGGAATGATTATGCTACATTTAGGTGCAAGTGGAGACATGACCACAGACAGAAAAGGAAGAATTATAGTGCTAATCCCTTTGCTCTAACTCAAACCATTTTTTTCTCTCTTAATACCTCTTGGTTTCTTAATATAAACAAAGAATTAAGTCAGAAAATCTAAAACTAGAGTGTTGTAGCTGAGGTAGGAAATTTCCCCTCTCAATTATTGCCTTTTCTGGCTCCCGAGTTTAAGTGCTATCCATCTAGCTTAAGTCATACACCAGCCTAACTTTCGCATTCTTATCTTGTTATTTTTATTTATATTCCCAATCATTACAGTTCCTTGACTTCTCTCTAAAACAATGGATGATAAGTTTCATACATAATGGGGATGGGGAGAATAATAGAGGAGATAGGGGAGAAAATCCTTTTAAAACATTTTTAAAAAGTCTGCTAAAGATGTGTTAGACCTGTCTGATAGGAAGATACCAGTGTGGTCAGAAAAAAATAGTTGACAGAGCTTGTTAGTGCCATTGTTTACATACTAGTACAGTACATAGTGCAGTATGTAACAGCTGTATGCCATGCCACTTTCTAAGCACATGCTTAACTGGCTGAATGTACTCCTCAGGACAAAAATATGTTTATGTAAATCAGGTTTTCCCAACTCCCTCTCCTCCCAAGTTATATAACCATTAGTGTTGGGCGAACCGAACTCGCACAATTCGGGTCCGTACCAAATTTTGTGGTGTTTGGCATGCTGGACCCGAACCCGATTTTTTAAAAAAATTCATGATTTAGCTCGGTGTTTGTGCCGAACACTGCGAAAGCCACCGCCCGGTTGTCATCTGCTGAAAAGAGGAGGAGGAGCCGGACACCGGTGGCGGCGGAGGAAGGCGAACACCGGAGAGCTGTCAGCCGGTCGGGAGGCTGGGAGGGAGGCACAAAAGGAGCTGGGGAATCCCTCCCACGAAGAGATTCTGGGGGCGGAGCTTTGACGTCATGTACAACGGCAGGTTGCTGAGGACGCCAAAGTGATCACTTCCTGGATTCGTGATACATGTGCACACTGGGGTCTGCACAAAACCAGGTGGGCTGCTGCATTTCGTGACATCAAAGCTCCGCCCCCGGAATCATGGGAGGGATTCCCCAGCTCCTTCAAAGGGAGGTCTTTTCATGTTAAAAAAAAAAAAAAGTATGTTCACGTGAAAGGACCTCACTTTGCTTGTGGCGCCGCTGCCGCGTCCTTTTTCGTAAAAATAAAAATAAACAAAAATAAAAAATCCGTAAAAATATAAAAGGATGGGATTCCGGGGCCAGAGCTTTGGTGCCACGAACCATTCGGGTTCGGCCAAATTTTGCGCAAAGTTCATCCGAACTTGCTAAACCCGTACACCGTTGGTTTCGCCCATCACTAATAAGCATCTATCTCACAAACATGACTTTGGGTAGTGTATAATATAATAATCAGTTAAAACAAATAAAATAACAAACAAAATTAACTACAAATACAGTATAAGTACTGTTATCTGTGTACTGTTCCTTAGATTTCTATGCTATCTCTTAAACTACTGGGAACTACAAGAATAGAGTTCTAAGTTCTTGAATGTTCTCAAACTGAGATATAGTGACATAAACAAAAATAAAAGTGAAAATTCCTATCATTCATTATTTTAGGTTTCAAGACTGTTTTGTATTAAAAATAAATATGCAATTCCAGTGTTGCCATGCAAATATGTTTAGAAATAAAATAAAAATAAATTTAAATGTAAAATAGAGATAGGCAATAAGTAGACTGGTCTACACCCTACAACCTCCATAAGTCCTAGGTTTCATGCTCAAGGATTATAGGAACTGTAATGTGAACTAGAATGGTCCAGTTTAAATTAATTAAATTCCTTAGTAGTTTAACAATTTGATACTTGGTTTTTTTATACTACATTGTGACATACTTTAAAAAGCATGTATGATTTTATTTTTCTTCTTTGATGAACTTAGCTTTTGAGATAAGCTTAGCAAAGATCAGCTAAATTTTGCCACTGGCTGATATTCACCAACTACCTTAAACAACTTTGAAGGAGGAGGAGGTATTCTAATGTTATGACTGATCGACCCAGTAGGTATTTAACGAATCTAGTAGGGAGTTAGGCTCATTCAATTGAAGTTGAATAGTATTTTGACTTCTCACTGGGCTAAAAAGCCAGGAAAATAGAGTTGGGACCACCGGTGAAATCTACTTACCTTCCCTACCGGTTCAAAAGTATGCGATTTGCGTGCACATATGAATCACCTGCTTTTTAACCCTCTGCGCATGTGCAGAAGGATTTGCGCATGTGCAGAGGGTTAAACAAAGAAAATGACAGCATCTGGACGGGTGGACGGAGGCTCGCACTTCCACAGCTATCAGTTCTCTGAACCACTACCGGTGGCCGCTACCAGTACACCCGAATCGGTAGTATTTCACCACTGGTAGGGACCTGTTTAATTCATTCATCATATAATATGCAGTTTTCTATACCATTGACCATGGTATTCTTCTGGAGCGGCTTCAGGGGATGGGAGTAAGAGGCCTTGTGCTCCTCTGCAGCTGCTCTCAGTCAGTGTTGATAGGAGGGGAGAGATCCAGCCCTCGCTCACTGCTTTGCGGGATTCTGCAGAGCTTGGTATTTTCCCCGCTCCTTTTATATGAAGCTCCTGGGTAAGATCATCTATCACCATGGACCGAGATATATCACCAATATGCTGATGATACTCAGTGGTATGTTTCAGCTTGTGGTGAGTTAAGTGATGCTGTGGCCTCCCTCTCGCAGTGGCTGGAGACTGTTAGGGGTTGGATCGGGAGCAACCGGTTGAAATTAAACCCTGGCAAGACCAATTGGCTCTGGGTTTTGGGTTCATTGGCTCAGGGAGAATTGCCATCTTTGGTCTTGGATAGGGTAGCACTATCTCAAATAGACTCTCTGCATAATCTGGGGGTTCTCCTGGACTCACAACTCTTCCTCAAAGAGCAGGGGGCGGTCATGGCCATGAGGCCCTTTGCGCAACTGTGGATTGTGCACCAGTTATACCCTTTCCTGGACTAACAATCCCTACTCACAGTCACTCATGCCCTTCCTGTCTTGACTATTGCAACATGCCCTACATGGGGTTGTCCTTGAAGAGCATCCGGAAGCTCCAGTTGGTGCAAAATGCAGCAGCAAACCTGGTTTTGTGCAGACCCCAGTGTGCACATGTATCACTTCTGTGGAAGCTGCATTGGCTACCAATTTGCTTCAGGGTGTAATTCAAGATGCTGGTTGTTCATCTTTAAAGCCCTTAATAGTTTGGGAACAGGTTATCTGAAGAACTGTCTCTGGCCGGTCACATCTACCTGACCTATCAGAGTGAGGAGGCAGGGAATACTACAGGTCCCATCCCCAAGGGAGATACACCCAGTGGGACCCAGAAGAAGGGCCTTCTCCATGGTGGCTCCCTCTCTCTGGAACATCATTTCCCCAAAGATTAGAACAGCCCCCACACTAATACTCTTCCAGAAAGCACTGAAGACCTGTTTCTATCAGCGGTCCTGGGATACCCAGAGCGGGATGGAAATCATTTTAAATTGTTCATGTGATCTGCTGTTATTGGGGTGGGGGGTGATTTTATTTTATTATAATAAATTAATTTAATAGATTATTTTGATTAATTTTATTGTTTAAAATGTGGTTTAACATTCTGTAAGGTGTCTTGAATTGCCATGGGTGAATAGGCAGCAATATAAATTCAATAAATAAATTAAATTAGATTAAAATGAAGCATGTGAACATGGGTTTTGATTATGGTTGGACAAGGAACATTTGTAGCAGCCCTAATATAAAATCCACTGAATTGAGAATTTGGAGCAAGGGATGTCCAGAGAAAACATGTTTCTTTTTCTTGACACATAACATTTATAGTCAGATTTAGAGAGAACTAGTTCCTCTGTTGAAACTTGATGAGGATAAAACCTGTTTGTTATTGAAGACATCCATCAAATAATTATGAAAAAAGCTATAAATTATTGTATATCCTCTGGGCTCAGTTGCTCAAGTCCATCTATAGTTACCTGTCATGTATATAACATGTTGCCTCTTACTAAAAAAAATAATCTGTCAGTTATATGTTAAATAATTATGTCCCATAGAACCCCATCTTCAGAAAAAACAGCCATCAAACCTGTTTCCTGAGGTAGAATATTTATCTGGCATTTCAAATGCTTCAGGTGTACTGCCAATAAAAAGTTATTCATTGTGATCCTGTTTTTCACATTGGGCTCTAATTACTTATGTTTGAAATAAAGCAAATGTTAAATGGTAATATATGGAAACTTTTAACATTTACAAATATGCAAGACTATTTATTTTCTTATTTAAAACTAAGGTGCGTCTTATACCCCAGTGTGTTTTATACTCCAAAACATTTGGTAACTTCCTAAGTATTGCATCATTATATAGATAAGAGCCATCGTGTGGTTCCTTTTTATGGCACCTAATGTTATGCCAAGCTCAGAAAACTGTAAGTCAAAAAAATCAATGCATGAAATTAAAAAAACAAAGCAAAAGAATTACAGCTAAAGTTACTTTGCACCATCTCAATTATTGTAACTTTCCATTACATTCTATCTTTGCGAGGACTCTACTTGTTTCTATCATGTCCATATCATATCCATATTATAATTTTTGTTCTTTCAGCCCAGCCCTAGCTTGGATCCACCTGCCTTCACCATCCAATAAGGAATGGAGAATGAGTCTTGCCAACATGAAGAGTTTTGGCAAGACTTTCTCAATCCCAAAGATTATTTCATTTTGTTTTCATCAGATGGAGAAGACGTAGAGTCTGTGATCTAAATCCTATGCTATGTAAGGTGCAAAAAAGGAGAGGAGAGCCCAGGAATAGGGAGCAGTAAAATGAAATGGAGGCTGCTAGGTCTTTGGTAAGACAGTTGACTAAAGAGTTGAATTGATCAGCATTTATGTGGGCTAATGCAACCTTTTTGACAAAGAGAATGCTTATAAAAAGTAGCATTTATTCTGGGTGTTTTCTTAAATGTTTTGAGTTGGTTGCATTTATTCATGCATTAATTATAAACTTACATTTGAAAATTCTCAATCTTTTCTTCCTCGTTTTTTTTTTAAATGTAAGGAGTGAATGTGTCATATTCTTAGTTCTTTGACGATTACATTCAAATATATATTACTTCCTCTATTTTATATGTTCCTTATTTAGCAAAATTATATTTGTTAAAGTACTTTATCAATTCTAGATGTATAATCTAAGTTGTAGATATTATCTAACATTATTTAGTGTGTGTCCCTTTATTTTATTTGCTGTTATTATTAATAACTTTACAAGAAATTGTCAACTTTGCATTTTAAAACAAAAATTATTTATTTATATTTCATATTTTCCAAACCGCCCATCTCCCTCAGAGATTAAACTAAAGAAATTCGTTTGAATTTAGAAAGCTCTGCACTAGATATTTCTCTTCTTATTTCCATATAGTTTTAAGACATACAATATTCAACATTTGCATTATTTTCCATTTGTAATTCTGTTGAATGTGTGTTTCTTAAAAATATTAAAATTGACCCTTTTTTAAACTTGAGTTGTGGGGAATCACTGGTTTCTAGTGAACTAATAAACTGTATGGAATATTCCATTTCATTCTCCAAATTGTTCTAACAGGTTTCACTTCATCTATCCCTTTCTCATAAAGACAATGTCACTAATGTTAGATTTCTCCTCCCCATTTTACTTATTTTGTTATACATCCTGTGGTACCTCGCTAAATAGTAATAATTGTGAGAGTGAACTTAGAGTCCTAGTAGACAATCATTTAAATATGAGCCAGTAGTGTGCTGCAGCTGCCAAAAAAGCCAACACAGTTCTAGGCTGCATAAACAGAGGGACAGAATCAAGATCACGTGAAGAGTTAATACCACTTTATAATGCCTTGGTAAGGCCACACTTGGAATACTGCATCCAGTTTTGGTCATCACAATATAAAAAATATGTTGAAAGTCTAGAAAGAGCGCAGAGAAGAGCAACAAAGATGATTAAGGGCCTGGAGGCTAAAACATATAAAGAACAGTTGCTGGAATTGTGTAGTATGTCTAATTTGATGAAAAGAAGGACTAAGCATGACATGATAGCAGTGTTCTGATATCTCAGGGGTTGCCACAAAGAAGAGGGAGTCAGGCTATTCTCCAAAGCAACTGAAGGAAGGACAAGAAGCAGTGGAGGAAACTAATCAAGGAGAGAAACAACCTTGAAATTTCCCGACAATTAGAACAATTGATCAGTGGAACAACTTGCCTCCAGAAGTTGTAAAAGTTCCAATCCTGGAAGTTTTAAAGAAAGGATTAGATAACTACTTTTCTGAAATGGTGGGGAGTTTCTTGCCTAAGCAAGGGGTTAGGCTAGAAGACTCCACGGTCCTTTCCAATTCTGTTATCCTATTCCTATTCTTCCTCTCTCCCCCTTAAAATTGAAGGTGAAAAATGAATGTAAAGTATACATTCATATCATATAAATATAATATTTATAAAAGATAATATATATAAAATATAATTTATATAAAATATAAACAATAAACAATCTTTATGCAGAGGTTAATATCTCCAATGCAGTTCATTCTAGACTAGAACTGAATATACTTATTAAATTATATAGATTTATTTTATAAAAATAAGAGTGGTTCCAAAATAAATAGGCAGCAAAAAAAGAAGAAAAATATGTCCAGGAACATTTTAAAGGCATATTGAACAGGACAGTATGACCCATTAGACATTTAGGTATATTTAACAAAAGACGATAAAGATCTGTAAAAGGACAACTCGCACACTGAATGTGAAATGATCCAAGAACCATGTTTATGTGCTGAACTTTAAATTTAATTGTTTAAAAATAAATTAATGTAACAAAATTATTCATCGCATCTAAACTGCAAAATACGTTATCCCCTGCTTTATTCAAATCTAGGTTCATAATTAATTTATTTTACCTTTCTTTCTGAAAGCTTAATGTTAAAAAAGGAATATGGCAAAATAAATTAAAAAAAGGAACCAAAGCAACCATAACCCAGCCCCACTAAAAAGTTGTCTTAGAAATTTCACAGAAAAAATAATACCGTAATAAGTTTAAGCAATATATTGTAGGAATTAATGATGAGCAAAGTTATTTGACTTTATTATCGTTCGTTCATGATCGGGTTGGTTAAAAAAGTAGGAGAAGGTTAATTTCCTACTGTAAAGTTTCTGTAAAGTCTCATCCTTTTATTATTGTACAAAAACAATAACTAGTCAAGCACACTGTGAATGAAATTGTATTATTATTATTATCCCTTTATGTTCCATTTCCAACTTCACAGGAAGGAGGTTCTGTTGTTTTGTTGCTGCTGCTGTGCACAAGAGAGAGGTACTAATAGAATGCAGTTTGACAGAGCTATACAAAGCTTCCCTTCTAGCTTTTTAAAGAATTCAACATCATGAAATACTGAAAGGCAATAGAAAAATTAATGTAGCAGTACATATAAAGGTACAAGAGCCTAACTGGTTACAGTTAGTCCTCCATTTATGACCATAATTGCACCTGGAATCTCCGGGGTTGAGCTAAGAGAGGTCAATGAATGCTTCACCCAACAACTGCAATACCTACTCTCCCAATTGTGGTTGTTAAGTGATCATGTGAGTCATTAAGTGGTGTTAGATAGGTGAGTTTTTGCACTAATAGAACTTAGTAGAGGTTTGACTTTTTAAACAGGGAATTTTTATTCTGGCATTTTCAGCACCACTCCAGGCTCAGCTTAAATAGAACAGCAAACCGACTACTGAAAGCTCCTTTTATAGTGTGGGTGTCAGACAGCCAACCAATCACAATGCTTTAGCTTCCCACTGGAAAAGCCTCTTGTGCTTAGCCAATCAGGTTTCAGCATCTGTCTTCCTGAGCAATCATAAATCGAGGACTTTGCATTTCTGGCGGGGTTGTAAGTCAAGGACTTAACAAGCAGAACACTGGGAAAATGGGCTAGGCTCTCTGTTCACCTCACCACACCTACATCCAATTACTGTACTTTTGCATTGTTCTGGGGTTGTTGGCTTCCAAGGCCTCTCACTTCATCTTCCAAGCAGCTTCCATTCTCACAGTGGTTTGGAAGGTCCCTTGTGCAAATTGGAAAAGGGGCTTTCCAAGCAATAGAAAGAACAATGGTCTTTGCTTTGGGTTTTTTTTTTGCCAGGTTTGAAGTCCATTTGCTTGCTGGAGGAATGGAAATCGAACCTGGCAAAAATGCTAGTAAATGCCAATGCTCTGGAAGACTTAGTTTTTCCTCCCTAGGCCTGGGCCTTTCAGAAAGGTGGCCTTCACTAGTATTTGGGGAGGAGGAAACAATAGCAAATTATTATTATTATTATTATTATTATTATTATTATTATTATTATTATTATTATTATTAATTAGATTTGTATGCCGCCCCTCTCCGCAGACTCGGGGCGGCTCACAAAAGTGATAAAAACAATATATATTGACAAATCTAATAATTAAAATCTAAGATAACAATTATACATTTAAAAATCTAAAAGCAAGGAACCCCAATATAAAAAACATACATACAGTCATATCATGCACTAGAACTGCATAGGCAGGGGGAGATGTCTCAGTTCCCCCACGCTTGACACCAGAGGTGGGTTTTAAGGAGTTTACAAAAGGCAAGGAGGGTGGGGGCAATTCTAATCTCCGGGGGAAGTTGGTTCCAGAGGGTCGGGGCCACCACAGAGAAGGCTCTTCCCCTGGGCCCCGCCAAACGACATTGTTTTGTTGACGGGACCCGGAGAAGGCCAACTCTGTGGGACCTAACTGGTCGCTGGAATTCGTGCGGCAGAAGGCGGTCTTGGAGATATCCTGGTCCGGTGCCATGAAGGGCTTTATAGGTGATAACCAACACTTTGAATTGTGACCAGAAACTGATCGGCAACCAATGCAGACTGCGGAGTGTTGGTGTTACGTGGGCATTTTTGGGAAAGCCCATGATTGCTCTTGCAGCTGCATGCCAGCTTTCTGAAAGGCTCAGAAGGCTTGTAAGCATTTTCACCAAGTTTGAAGTCTATTTCTCTAGTGCAGGGGAAAAATTCCCCTTCCTGCATAAAGGAGAAAGGAATTCTCTTTAGTGCATTGGGGGAATGAACCCCAAATCCTCCGCCCCCTCTGCATAGAGCCTTCCCCATTGACTTTCTCAGGAAGTCAGCAGAGACAATTGCAAATGGGGATCACATGACACTTGGCAACTGGTTGTAAAATTGAACAGGTTTCCAAATGCCTTAAATGTGGTCACATAACCACGGAGAGTGGCAGTGCAACAATTTACAACAGCCAAGGAGTGCTTAACGGACCAGGAAGCACTCCTTCCAAGGCCGTTGCAAATGCAAACCATCAGAAGTTAAGGCTTGTTTTCTTCTGAGAGCAATTAAATTAAAGATTGACATATTTAAAGGTTTACATGTCTTAGGGCTAGGATATTTACGGGATATCCTTTTCTAGTTGCTTCTATCTACTCAATAAATTTGGGAAGGGTGGGCTTTGTTTGAATCCCTTATCTAAGAAATGTCTCATTCGGGGACTTCTTACTCGGTGTCCCCTTCTTTGGAAAAGCATTCTTCACAAGATTAGATTAGCTCCCATAGATTGATTGATTGATTGATTGATTGATTGATTGATTTTGTTGGTTTGTTGGTTTGTTGGTTTGTTTGGGAGGAAAGCCATTAAAGCCTGGCATTTCTATAGACCAGTGTTTCCCAACCTTGGCAACTTGAAGATATTTGGACTTCAATTCCCAGAATTCCCTAGCCAGCAAATGCTGGCTGGGTAATTCTGGGAGTTGAAGTCCAGATATCTTCAAGTTGCTAAGGTTGGGAAACACTGCTATAGACCCTTGGAGAAAGACTGGTGATCAGGAGTCTAGGACAACTTTCCATAGCCAACTCACTTGCCGCAGGACAATTTGCCACATGACAATTCAATGCTGTCTTAATTGTTTCATTCGGTTACTTTTATTATTGGTGACTACGTTTTTGTCAAAATTACTGTAATTTCTAGATTGATTGATTTATTCTATTTTATCATTATTGCTCATAGTTCCATCAAAATTAAGTTAACTTTTGTATTTGTTGAATTGTCCTGCAGCGAGTTGGCTGCAGCAAGTTGGCCATGGTGAATTGTCCCATTCCCGATGATCCTACTAGAGACCTGGATGTGATGGCTGTTTTTTGAGCCATAGGAAGAACTATCATAACATTATCTTGGTTTTCTTACGTTTTAATGATGGTTTTCATTTTAATGTTTTGAGTTTTTTCCTTTGAAATTCACATTGGAGAGCCAGTCTGGTGCAGTGATTGAAGGCAGTTCTATTCTTGACTCAACATACAAAGCCAGCTAGGTGACTTGGGCCAGTCACTCTCCTTTAGTCGTAGGAAGGAGGCAATAGCAAACCGCTTCTGAAAAACTTTGCCAAGAAATGCAGGTCCCATTTCAGGCTGTCACAAGCAGTTAGCACTGGGGTTTTTTTTAAAGTCACATTGAACATTATTGGATTGACAAGCATATAAACCAGTATTTCTTGCCCCTGGCAACTTTAAGGTATGTGAAATTTAGTTGAGAAACATTCATATAAACTCTTAATTTAATATATTAATAAAATCAAAGTGCCTATTTAAATAATAAGTAAAACCGAATAGTTTTCCTTAAACAGAGACCTGTCCCTTCACATTTGCTATTACTGTATACAGCACGGGTCCCTAACCCCGGTCTGTAAACCATAGTTCCCTCTAAGCTGAGCAATGAGCAATCGCTCACTTAAAAATCATCATCAACTCAGAGTTTTCCAAACCTGCCCAGAAGCCGAGAGGGAAAGAGTGAGAGGGAAGGAGAGAGAGAGGAAGAGAGAGAAACAGATAGGAAAAAGAGAGGAAGGAAAAGAGAAAGAAAAAGAATGGGAGTAAGGAAGAGAGAAAGAAAATCAAAATCTAGTTTGAAACTAGCTCAACTATTTAAGTGGCATTTTGATATTGATAGAGTTGCCCTATTATGAGCTCACTGTTATAGACACAAAATACAGTATTTTATTTTGAAATTCTCTGAGGCAAAACAGGGTGGGTTATTTGTTTGTTTGTTTGTTTGTTTGTTTATTTATTTATTATTTCTGTGCCGCCCAGTCCCCAAGGGACTGCCGCTCAGACACTATACTTCCCCCCCCCCCCAAAAAAAGTAGAGGGAACACTGCTGTAGACCAGTTCTGGGCCACAGCATACTAGAAACCAGGCCACACAAACAAGCTAAGCCCCATCCGTGGGATTCAGGCAGCATGAGGAACCATGCTCCCTCCATTCTGCAGAACCAATCCATGGTGCTGAAAAGATTTGGGGGCCGCTGGTATACAGTACTTAATAAATCAGTATTTTATTTTATGTTTTTGCTTTAACAATCCTTTTTGAGAAATGAGTTAACACCCTCTTGCCACCCTGCATCCAATGCAGTTTTTGAAAGGTAATCTAGAACTGCATAATGGCTATAATTTATTTATTTATTTGATTTGTATGTTGCCCAACTCCCGAATGACTCCCACTGTGCCTGTTTCTTCCTTCGTTTGCTGTGCCAGAAATTATAAATGTGTTATAATGTATTTCATGGACAGAGAACTTTTACAGCTTTCCTCCCCTAACTTCTTGTAAGTGCAGGATCTACATTTTTTTTGGAGGTGGGGGAATCAACCAAATGTTAATTCATTGGTTGTGACCAATTGATATCATGGCCTGAGAGTGATTGGTTCAAAGACACCCAGTCAGTTTTTATCCCTAAGGTGGGACTGGAACTCACAGTTTTTAAGCTTGGTGACTTAACTAGTAAACCAGATTGGCTCTTCTGATAGCCCATGTACCAGGGCTATTTATTCAAAGAGAACTCTTGTTTTCATAGACAGAATCCTTCATGTATTCACTAACAGACTTCATACATAAACCAATGCAAAGTTGGGTTGGCGGTTTCTCCGGGGGGCATGGTGGCATAGGGTGCCACCCTACATTCAGACAAGGTTCATTATTTGCTTTGGCAGGAATGTTATTCAGTGCAAAGTCTTATATATCTTTTTTTACATCTCTCAGTAGTTGTGTAAAAGAATTAATTACAGGTTTACATATTAGTTGCTTTTCTCTGCATAACAATTTGACAATACTGTACAGTTAATCGGAATAAGATTATTCTTATTATTTATTCATTCATTCATTCATTCATTCATTCATTCATTTATTTATTAGATTTGTATGCCGCCCCTCTCCGTAGACTCAGGGCGGCTAACAACAGTAAAAAGACAATATGAACAAATCTAATATTAAAAGTAATGTAAAAAACCCCAATTTAAGAAACCAATCATACATACAGACATACCATGCATACATTTTATAAGCCTAGGGGGAAGGGAATATCTCAGTTCCCCCATGCCTGACGACAGAGGTGGGTTTTAAGGAGCTTACGAAAGGCAAGGAGGGTGGGGGCAACTCTGATATCTGGGGGGAGTTGGTTCCAGAGGGTTGGGGCTGCCACAGAGAAGGCTCTTCCCCTGGGTCCCGCCAAACGACATTGTTTAGTCGACGGGACCCGGAGAAGGCCAACTCTGTGGGACCTAACTGGTCGCTGGGATTCGTGCGGCAGAAGACAGTCCCGGAGATATTCTGGTCCGATGCGTTGTTTATACACATAGGTTGTCCCTCTGAACTTGTTTGATAGGTTAATCAGGTATCTTTTGGAAGCATTCACTTACTCTTTACAACTTAAAACTACTTGCTTCTATGTTTTGATGTAATTATCACTGACCTTATGTTTCTGGGAACATTTTGGAATGTAGCTAAATTTATGGAGCTGATTTTATGGAGCTGGCTGTTGTTAGTGCATGAACAGATCCTAGTTGGTGTCATGGTTATGATGGTTTTGCATGTCTTAATTTGGGCAAAAATAGTGATAACTAACAACAGCATAAGATGAAGCTTATGCTATTTATTATTAGAAGAACAACTGCAAGTAGTTATCATTTAATGATCACAATTGAGACCAGAAAATTTGATAAATAACCTCCTGATGAAAACCTAAGAGTAACTTAGAGATTGATGCAGAGTGCCATTTAATTCATTTGGCAACATCTTGCAAATTCTTGCACAGTGTTGGTGCTGGGGTTTTTAAAGCTTCCTTGAGTAAAATAAGCATTTGATATTCGACTCCATTGGTTAAAATACTCCTGGGAGAACAAGGTTAATGAATGACTATAATAAATTGCCCGTGAATGTCCAAAGAGCCCTTTAACTAAACTTGTCTCTGCTTTTTTGAAAGCAAGATCTAGTGGGAAGGCCTTCCCTGTGGAAATAGATAATCTTTGACATGCAAACTGAGCCCAAAATTTCCATAGCTAGGCAAAACAGTTAAGTGAGCTTTGCTTCATTTTACAACCTTTCTTGCCAAAGTTGTTAAATGAATCACTGCGGTTACAGATAGTCCTCGACTTAACGACAATTGAGCCCAAAATTTATGTTGCCAAGTGAGAAATTCATTAAGTGAATTTTGCCCCATGTAATGTCCTTTCTTGCCATGCTTGTTAAGTGAATCACTGCAGCTGTTTAAATTAGTAACATATCAGTTAAGTGAATCTGGTTTTCCTTTGCTTGTCAGAAGGTCGCAAAAGGACATCATGTGACCCCAGGACACTGCAAACATCCTAATGTAAATCACAAGACCATGGGAATTCTGCAATGGTCATGAATGTGAAAAACGATCCTAAGTAACTTTTTTCAGCGCCTTTGTAACTTTAAACGGTCACTAAATGAACTGTTGTAAGTCAAGGACTACCTGTATTAAGTTAGTGACAAGATTGCTAAGTGAATCTTGGCTTCCCATTGAGTTTGCTTGTCAGGAGATCGCAAAATTAGATCGCATGACCCCAGAGCCTTTCGACCATCATAAATACATGGCAGTTCCCAAGCATCGAAATTCTGATCATGTGACCACTGGGATGTTGCAACAGTCATAACTGTGAAAAATGGTCATAAATAACCTTTTTTTAGTGCTGGGATAACTTCACAAAGTCCCTAAACGAATGGTTGAAAATGCAATAACTACCCGTATTTCTTTTTATTTAACATGTGGAAGATAGTGACCAATACCCCCAAAAAACCCCACTTTGAAGAATAAGTCAGCTCTTAAGATCTAATTTGGTTTTGGTGGTTAAGGCACCACCAGTAGAAGTCAGGAGACCATGAGTTATACTCCTGCCTCAGAAGCCTCAAAGCCAGCTGGGTGACTTGGGCCAGTCACTTTCTCTCAGCCCAACTTTCCTCACAGGGTTGTTATTTTGGAGGAAATAGGAGGAGGAAGGAGCACTGTACATGTTCATCACTTTTAGTTATTTATAAAAATAATAAAGGTGGGATATAAAATACTAGATAAAATTTTGATCATTTATTTATGCCTAGCGGTCAAGAATCAGCACAAAGAGGGAGTTCCTGTAGCTTATACAAGACCTAGGCCAGTGATGGCAAACCTTTTTTCCCTCGGGTGCCGAAAGAATGTGCACACATACTGTCATGATTGTGCAAGTGCCCACATCCATTATTCTATGCCTGGGAAGGGCAAAAACAGCTTCGCCCCAACCCCACCCCGGAAGCCCTTCGGAGCCCGGAAACAGCCTGTTTCTCAACTTCTGGTGGGCCCAGTAGGCTCGTGTTTTGCCCTGCCCAGGTTCCAAAGGCTTCCCTGAAGATGGAGGAGGGTATAAATGCCCTTCCCTATCCCCCCCCAAAGGCTCCCTGAAAGCCAAAAACGCCCTCCCAGAGCCTTTGTGCAAGCCAAAAACAGAACACACATGCACGTTGGAGCTGAGCTAGGGCAACAGCTCATGTGCCAGCAGATATGGCTCCGCGTGCCACCTGTGGCATCCATGCCATAGATTCGCCATCACTGACCTAGGCCATGCTTGTGGGTTCAAGTCAAATCATAGTTAAAATACACTATTTTAATATAAGGATAATATTCATACCTAGCGTGCTACGCCATAATATATACTTTTGATTAAGGATATTACATGGACACTAACTCTTTAAATCCATAAGACATGATTTTAAAAAAAACCTCTGGCATACAGGCACTTCATGAACTCAACACTGGAATAATTGGGCCGCAGGCTTTTATAGTTTCTATTCATTGATAACATGATTTACAGGTTGAGTGGCATACGAGAGAATGCTTACAGCAGGTGCTGGTGTTTCAACTCTCCTTTGAAGGATTCATTATGATATTTGTTGCCAAATTCAGTTTCAGATCTGCTCTGCAAGAGTTAGCAGCATGTCTAAAAAGTTGTTAGCATATATTCATTATCCTAATAGTAATGTTCATTCTTTCTATTTCCAAATAAGCATGCATAGGATTGTTGCGAATTCAAAACAAAATCTCTTTTCTAAACTACTGTATCACTTTTTATATTTCTAAATAATTATATAATGCAAGGATTGACCAGGCCCTGCTTCTTTATTAGGAAAACACCATCAATGAAAAGTGAGTGTACACTGTATTGTAAACAAACTCTTGTTGGTTAGCAACTTACATTCTTAGCCCAGCCTCTGTTTTTTAAATTATCTAATATTTAGTATCTTTCCATATTTATCAGTTTCCAACAAGCTGCTTGGCAGAGATCTAGCAAAATTACATAATCAGAATCAGTGCTATAGAGCCATAAGATAAGCTTTATTAGCAGCAAGCTTTCATGAGCTAAATGTTTTACAAAGTTTAACTCATATTCACCTGAGATCGTAGGAAATGATAGAACAAATGACATCTAAAACAATTTGTAGCACAATATACTAGTGTCCAGAATTAACACAAACTAGTTAATTCTTCTTCCATGATACTCAATTCCATTTCATTTCCCTAGTCTCACAATAGCTTATATTCAATGCTCACTGATCCTGTTTGGTTTTCACTGAACTATTGTGACTTTGTTCCTTCCATTATATTTTACACTAAAATTTCCTTTTTTCAGGGTAGCCAGATCTGAGCTGCAAAATTCCAAACTATCACTAGATAGCAGCAAACATATCCAGAAAAAAGATATGTTCATTCCTGCCACCTAGTGGTCATCCAGATCTCTACAGCTCATTTAAAATAGCTCGATTTTCATTCTTTCTAACCTATTGAAATGAAAATAGAGCAGGAAAGTTTAGCAGGAAAAGTTAAGAAGAAGAAGTCCTCAACTTGCAACAGTTCAAAGTTACAACTGAAAAAGTGACTTACTACATTAAAGGATTGCATTAAAAAATGGGCAGGTCTAGTCAGGAAATCCGAGGATTAAAAAAAAAATCCCCAATGCCTATGGGAGAGTCAGGTATGCAACACCCCATACTGGTTCTTTCTTCAGCCCATTCCTTCCAGATCATGTGACCTAGAGCTCAAATGATGCTATTGAAAGAATTTTGAAAGACATTCCTTGCATGATGTCCATACCTTCTCTTCTTTAACTTCTTGTTTAACTTGTTTAACTTCTTTAAAGCTGAGGTTACTTGCTATTTTATTAGATATAAGGTACTTATAGAAACAATTAACAGACATACTGCATTTGTGTTCTTAAGTTGTTAGTCCTGATGGTTTGTAGTCATATGTGTTTGTAGTCATATGTGTTCGCCATTAAATAATTTGAAAATGTTAAATAAATGTTAAGGAAATTAAAATGGATCCGGATCCACGATTGAAAAATAATTGATTAAACAGTGTGTGTAAATTATTGCATCAACATGGATTTTCAGAAAGTATCTAATCCATAGGGTCCTTATATAACAGCTAGGAGAGACAACATTTACTAAAGTGGAAATATTAATTTTAAAATGGAGATTCCATGTGGCTTACTTCAAGATTAATAAGTAAAAATTTCAGCCCTTTTGGACAAATCAGAGATTGTGTTCAGATATCAAGTAAGCCATAATACAGTTATTTAAATTTATCTCTGTTGAATGAACCTAGTCATTATAGTGTGTAAACTATGAGCTATAAGCTATGTATGATGTATGGATCTGGTTTATTCGACAAACAATGTTCAGCAAAATCATGACTTAGAGTAAAGTTTAAATCCAGCCAGAGAATTAATCAATTGAATCTAGAAGAAAATTGCTGAATGATATAGCTAGGTTCCCATATTATACTAAGCCATGGTTTATTTAAGTATAGTTTATAGAATATGCTACCAATGGTTGACTGATTGATTGGGCAACTTTTTGTCTGATATGATATAAGGCAGACAGAAATTCCACTTACTGGCTGCTACCAATATGCCCTCTGGGATTGTTGTGGGCACGGGCGCACCTGGTGGTATGAGATTTGGCTTCTGCACATGTGCAGTAAGCAAATTCTCATGTGAGGATGCTCTCGCACATATGATTTTGCCGATTTTTGCAAATTTCTCTGCTTCTACGCATATGCAGAAGCAAAACCCGCCAAAAATTGGTGAAATCTCACATTTGAGAGCATCCTCATGTGAGATTTCGCTTGTTGCACATGTGCAGAAGCCAAATCTCACATGTGCATGCATGTGCACGCATTGGGGGCGCGGAGATGCATCTGCATCTCCATTTCTGCAACCAGAGCCCCGAACCGAGCCCTACTGGCTGCAACCCATTACTGATATAAGGATTCCAACCCATTACTGATACAGTGGTACCTCGACCTACAAATGCCTCTACTTACGAACTTTTCTAGATAAGAACCGGGTGTTCAAGATTTTTTTACCTCTTCTCAAGAACCATTTTCCACTTACAAACCAAGTCTCCGAAACTGTAATCGGAAAAAGCAGGGAGAAGCCTCCGTGGGGCATCTCTAGGAATCTCCTGGGAGGAACCAGGGCCGGAAAAGGTGGGGAGAAGCCTCCGTGGGCCTCTCTAGGAATCTCCTGGGAGAAAACAGGGCCGGAAAAGGCAGGGAGAAGCGTCCATGGGGCCTCTCTAGGAATCTCCTGAGAGGAAACAAGGCCTCCACCGTCCCTGTGGTTTCCCAATCGCACACATTATTTACTTTTACATTGATTCCTATGGGGAAAATAGCTTCTTACAAACTTTTCTACTTAAGAACCTGGTCACCGAATGAATTAAGTTCGTAAGTAGAGGTACCACTGTATAAGGATTCCTGCCGTGGGCAGAGGGGTGGATTAGAAGATCTCCAAGGTTCTTTCCAGCCCTATGATTTTATGGTTGAGGGCATGCAACCAAACCAGAACTGCACAATAATTTAGCATGAAATACAAATGTTGCCTATAAATGAACTAAAAATATTTAATTTTCCTGTTTAGCACTCTTAATTGCCTTTAAATAGAACCTCAATCTTTGGTCTTGTCATTAGAAATTGGTATATATCTTGCAAAATGGTTTTCTTAAAGACATATAACAAGATATATAAACATGCCTACTGTTAGGACAGTGTCCAAACGGTTGGTTTGCTATTATATAAACACATCAATCTATGTTTGTATATATTTGAGTACTTTAACTTTAAATGTACTGCTGTATGATGATTGGCTATGGTGTTTTAAGTTTGCCATAGGAGGAGCCAAGGATCCTAGTTGGAAGCTGATGTGCTCCGAGATGCTGATTCATTTGTGATTGACTGTGTGTCTGATAGGGAGCTCTGTGTGAAACTCTGTTACTCTCTAAAGTATTGAAGTGTTCGTTAGCCATAATCTTTGATTAATGTTTACAACAAAGACATGCTGGTAAGAAGATTATAGTACTTCTTCATATTGACTAACTAATCGTGAATGACCTTGAATGTTTAATTGGACTGTGCTATTCATCTAAAAGTAAACTATTTTATACACTTTAATACACTTACACTTTAATCTGTTTGTGACTGGATCACTACTCATCACTTACTGCAATCTCACATTCCTAAATGCATGTTCCTGGTAACTCAGAGGTCGTTCTGCAAACTTCCTTAACACCTACCCTTTTTTAAAAAGAAAATATTTAGACCTAGTAGATATAAATATAACTGGGCAGCAGTTGAATTCTTCAGAACCTGAGAAAAGACAATTGATCATTATTTTTATCTCAAGTTATCTTAGCAAAATACTGTTACAGTATACAGTACAACACTAGAATCAGAATATTAAAAATAAAAACATTGTATGATATATTTTGACTTTTCATGTCATTACAACTCAAGACATAACATTTGTCTTGCATTAAAAAAGTGATCCAAAGCATTGATCCTTGATGCATTATTGCTATAAAATGTAATAATGCAAGGTCCCAGAAGTTTCCTTGAGTCACTGAGATGCCAAAAAGAGTGAGACTTGAGACGAGGCTTGCAAAAAGAAGATGATTTTATTTTTGGTCAAAACAAAATACTGGGTGAAACTATATCCAGAACATACAGACACAATACATATAAAGAATACCCACACCTTGGGAACTTAGGGCATCCTTTTATACTTTCAGACATCAGCTTAGTACACAATTCTGGCCCATGTCTTCCTTGTAGCTCTTCATTGGCTGTGCAGCAAGGAACAGGGGAGACTGAGTGCTTAGCAACACAGGTATTTGCTTGATGTAACCCTGCCAAACCATGATATACCCCGCTTCCTGAGATAGCCACCAGGCATGGAGTTGTACAAAAAAAGATAAGAGAAGTTAAATCACTGGTAGAAGCAAATGGCAGAAGCAATTCTAATTGTAATCCTTTCAAAACAATTCTTACGGAAGCAAAATGGCAAATTATTATTATGTCCCAATAATTCTACATATTCTACTATTATTATGTTCCTTCAATAGCGTTACCAAGTATCCTGAATTTTTAACAATGATGCTCCTAGACATCTGATCTAAATGTTTTGCTAAATCAGCTCTCTCTTACTGAAAATGTTCTCTTTGTTTCAGAACTTTTGATCTACTAATAATTAACCCATACAACCTGGCACAGATCATCTTCTTTGTATACCATATAGTTCTTTGTATACTATATTGTTCTTTGTATGCTATATTGTTCTGATTATTTTGTCTCATGTGTGTGAAATTGGCAAGCTTACTTTGCCTTTACCAATAGTTTGGTTTAATCAAAGAGACCATCTTAGTGTAATTATATTGGATGTAGGAGATATAGCTCATCTACTCCATGAATCTGAACCACATTGTTCCAGATAGCTAACAAAAAATGTGAATGACTGATGTACATAGCATCCTCCCTTCTATTATATTTTATGTAAAAGTGTTCTTGACTATTATTCAAACAATGCAGCTAAGTTTGGAATGTCTTAACCTACAACTAATTGGGGATGGGTCGAGGAAATATTACATTATTGTGTAATCACCATTTAACATAGTCCAGGATAAAATAAACATTCCTTAGGTTTTTATGAGAACAGAATTCGTCACTGCATTGCTTACTGACCATAATTCTAACAACCCCTGTTACCATTTTAAGTGAATTTTACCATTGATTAGTTGAGGACTCAATAATGATGCAAGTGGTAAAACAAACAACAATTCAAATTAACATTACTGTATTTGGAAATCTACAATTCCTATTAAATAAAAATAAAATAAATGTTCTGAAATAAAATAAATGTTAAAAATTGGGGGTAATATTTATTTTATGTAGTTAAGCATATTTTGTTTCTTAATTTGGCATAAGAAGTAAAAATATCAAATTGAATGAAAGCATTAAAAATGATGAATTTGAACATTGTTTTAAACTTTATTGTCAACATGGTAAACAGCTTCAGGATTTCTCCCATGTTGAGAGTCTTGGCTATTCTCAGAAATTAAAGCAGATACAATATTGTATATTTAAGGGTTTATTGTGATTGTTGTTTCTCTTGCTCTGCCATCTTAGTCATGGCATTTCATTTTAGAATATGCACAATAACAGTAACAAGGCTAATTTATTAAAAGAGGACATTTTTTTTCTACTCTCTATTTCTTTGCCCCAAAAGTAATTTCAATTATAGCTCTTGGCTTGATTAGCTTCAGGAGGCACATAATTCCAGCTGTTCACTGCTTTGCACAGCTGGAGAAAGTGGCTGATATGCATTATGGAAGCACATTACAATCCATCATGGAATAACAGAATAACAGAATTGTTAGGAACCTGGGAGGTTTCAAGCAGGAAACTCTTGGAGAAACAGTCCTATTTCCATTACTCCAACTTCTCTAACTTCAGCTGGCATTTTTCAGGCTATACTGTCCTCTCCCTCAGTTCTGTCTTGTTTTTCAAACACATCCCTCCTCCTGTTTTTGGAAACTGGCACACAGCACCTTTATGCAGCATGCCCTCACTAATAGTGATACTTCATGCTGGAATTCGGGGGAAAGGGCAGCAGATCCCAGTTGTACAAAAACAAGTGGCTTTAGCTTTAATTTCTCATAGAGAACCAGAATAGATTGGGAATTTACTGGAAATACAAGAATAAGCCGCCTCCCTAAAAGCTTTAGTCTGCCCCTCTTTTTAAATTCTTGTTACTGCTGTGTAAACCAAAATTGTAATTTTATTTATGCAATCCCTAGTGATACTATGGAAGCCATAGAACCTCAAGGTCTATCCTCTTTCTGGAACAAATGCCCAATATTCTGATTCCTTATGAATGGGAAAAATCATTGAAAAAGTGGAACATAAAAGAGTTTTGTGAATTTTTCAATTAAGGGTTATTTTATTGTAATTGGGTGTCTGTTTTTTGAGAATAGTTAGTATCAAGAAAGATCACAATTGGTACTGTTCATAAAGATGTCTTTCTGGGCAAAAATGTTGAATATATTAATCTTTGTATATTTAAGGAGATTACACATGCATGCTCACTAGTTTTCAGGGCTCACCTTTGTAGCTTTTAAAAATATTTTTACCATCTGGATCTCTTTTAAAGAGATGTATTAAACCAATTTCCATAATTTATTTTAATCCCATCCTTTGTACAGGTCTCAAAATGGCAGACACACCAGTCCTTAGAACTACGTCTTAGAAGCTAAGAAGCCAAGAAGCTAAGCTTAGAAGCATAGAACTACACGACCTAAGCATATCCCATAAAATCATCTGCTACAATGTCCTTCCTGTCAACAGCTACTTCAGCTTCAACCACAACAGCATACAAGCACACAACAGATAGAAACCTAAAGTAATCCACTCCAAACTCGACTGCAGGAAATATGACTTTAGTAACCGAGTAGTTGATGCATGGAGCTCACTCCCTGACTCTGTAGTATCATCACCTAACCCCCAAAACTTTACCCTTAGACTATTCATTGTGAACCTCACCCGATTCCTAAGAGGTCAGTAAAGGGCATGCATAAGTGTGCCTTCTGTCCCCTGTCCTAATGTTTCTCTCTTACTAGTATCATGTATATAAACATTGTTATATCTTTCTATACTACCAATGCATACTTGACAAAATAAAAGAGTAAACAAACAAACAAATAAATAACATATTTTCCCCCACAGCCTTCCCCTCTGAGACAGGCCAGGCTAAAACAAAATGATTGGTCCAAAGTTACCCAATCAGGTGCCTTCACTAAGGTTGGAGTAGAATCAAGGTCTTCCCACATCTAGTCTGACATGTAATCACTGCACCACTGGTCTCTTAAGTGTTGATACCCAATAGATCCAGACAAGGGGGAGTCTTTAATTAATTTTGCATAGTTCCCAAGCTCAACAAAACAACTCACTTCCCCTCCCAATAACCACCCTGTCAGCAAACGTTAGCAGATCTGATATAAAAGGGTTTCAGTAGCGAAGTAAAATGTAATGCCAGCAATAGACAAAAGAGCAGCTTTTGTTTGAGCACAATTCATGGGACCCGGAAAAAGGATTAAGCGATCTGTGTCCATTGTGCACTTGCATATATAAACAGTACATGGGGAAAGGCAGCAGGGTCACATAGTGATGATCACTGATAAAATCATCTTCAATAAAAATCCAGCTCTGTTCCAGCAGGGATATAGCATCATTTTACCTGACTTTGGCTATTGCTCTGTCATTGCTCTGAGGGCCTGTCAGCCTTCACACAGGCACTGCAATAAATCTCTCTCCCTCCAGAAACGGCTGCTTATTTAGAATCTAACTAACAGCAAGAGCTTCCCAGACTCGGGATGACCAGATAAGATGCTTTATTGCAGAAAATAAAAAAGTCATCTTTATGTGGAATATCTTTTTGCTGCAGCACAGAGAAATCAAATTGTAGATACAGCGCATGTTAACACAGCTTTTTTTAAAAAAAGAGTGGACTTTGAGCTATTTCTTCCAGCCTTGACGTCTGCTTAATGTTTATACATTGGTTTTTATTTTTTTTTGCCAATTTCACCCTTTACCCACCACTGCCTTAAAGTACTACCCACCCCATTCTTGAAAAATATTGCCACCATTAAGTTGGCTGTCCACATTGCCAATCCATATCTTGATTATATTACATCTTTCTGTTTCAAGTCACTGGGTAATAATGTTGTCTTAATCTGTGAGAGCGCCAATTGTTACATGTAAAGTAATTGGTGTTCTTGTCTGGGTTTTTTGCAATATCTTCCTGTCCCAGCTCCCAGCAAATCACCAGTAAGAAAAACATCCACTCAACAGGACCCTAAAATAGGAATGGGGACAGCTGACTTTGGAATTCTGGGGATTTTCCAGACTGGTTTGTCCTCCCACATACCCTTTGTGGGTGTCCCCCAAATTAAATGATGTGAAATGAAGAGACACATGGAAAGAATCCAGACTAGGAACAGCTCAAGAGAGAAAGGAAATAGCTCTGACATGATTGTGCAACTAACCAAGTTCAGCAGCATGAAAATATTGAAACTGAGTAGCTGCTTGGTAATCAGGTTTCTAACTTCGTGATCTTGAAATTGATACGGAAAAGGAAATGGGAAAATAAGCAACAACATCCCAGTTCAAGTAAGGAAAATAGCTGCAATATCTAAAGGTAAAAAATACATGCAAGGGTACTATGGAATATTGCAAAGAGATTTGCAATCTAATTTTGAAACTGGTGACCAGAAGATCATATAAAGAGACATCTGAAGATGGCAAATTTAACTGTAGGCAATGAAGGCAGAAACATCTATGGGTTTTTGATAGATGATAGATAGATAGCTTGGAGAGGCTTCCTCATTCAGAAATAGATGCTTCATTGCATTGGACCAACTCCCTAGGATTTCAAGATGATTTTTCCAGTTTTTTAAAATAAATAGATAAACAAATCACCAGGCCCTAACCACCCAAATCTCACAATTTTTAAAGAAAATATTTGGAATATGTGTGTAGAATCTTATAAATAAAGTTGATACTTGAAAGTTGACATTTTCATTTATTATTTACGTTTAATTAAAATCATTGTAATTGGACAGGGAGATCAAAGATTGTGCATTCTTGAGATAGGGTAGAGATACACTGATTGGCTTTTTTTAATACAAAAACCTGCAATTTTAATTGTGACCTTATACTCTCTCCTTGGATCAGGCAACCCTGCCTGGTTGGATCTCAGAACTGTATATTCAACCAAGTGCAAAGTCTGTGATAAATGATAAATGAGATTGCTGCAATTACCATTGTTTGTACTAAGACAAATGACTGAAATATCAGACTATAATCTGCTGTTGTGTTTCATAATAAATAGTTAATTCAGAAGAATTAACCAAGAAACATTGGATCTGTTGCAGTGAAATATCGAGAACTATTTTACAGTCAGCAAGAGTGGTAACAATTTGGACAACGAGAGAGGATTTACCATGGCACCACAAAAAATGCTGAGTAGTATGCCATGCAGCACCAATTGCTTTCTAGTCCATTACAAACTGCATCACTGAATATGTGGCACATGTGCCACCAACATTACTCTTGTTTTCTAGGACAAGAACTAAACTGAACCTTCTGCAGCATGCTGAGGAATTGGGGGGTGGGGAGAAGATATAGAGTATATGGCAGTGTTGGCGAACCTTTTTTTCCTTGGGTGCCAAAAGAGCGTGGGCGCGCACTATCATGCATGCATGACTGCCCACATCCATAATTCAATGCCTGGGGAGGACAAAAACAGCTTCCCCCCCCCCCGGAGGCCCTCTGGAGGCCAGAAATGGCCTGTTTCCCAACTTCTGATGGGCCCAGTAGGCTCGTGTTTCACCCTCCCCAGGCTCCAAAGGCTTCACTGGAGCAGTGGGGAGGGTAAAAACACCCTCCCTGTCCCCGCCGAGGCTCTCTGGAAGCCAAAAATGCCCTCCCAGAGCCTCTGTGTGAGCCAAAAATCAGCTGACTGGCACACAGATACACATTCGAGTTAAGCTAGGGCAACTGCTCACGTGCCAGCAATTTGTTTGTTTGTTTGTTTATTTATTTATTCATTCATTCATTCATTCATTCATTCATTTATTTATTTATTTATTTGTATGCCGCCCCTCTCCGTAGACTTGGGGCAGCTCACAGCAATAATAAACAATATATAACAAATCTAATAATTTAAGAGAAACACTAAAAACCCCATTATTAAAAGCAAACATACACACAAACATACCATACATAAACTGTATAGGCCCGGGGGAGATGTTTCAATTTCCCCATGCCTGATGGCAATGGTGGGTTTTAAGGAGTTTATGAAAGGCAAGGAGGGTGGGGGCAGTTCTAATCTCTGGGGGCAGCTGGTTCCAGAGGGTCAGGGCCGCCACAGAGAAGGCTCTTCCTCTGGGTCCCACCAAACAACATTGTTTAGTTGACGGGAGCCGGAGAAGGCCAATTCTGTGGGACCTAATCGGTTGCTGGGATTCGTGCAGCAGAAGGCGATCCCGGAGATATTCCGACCGGATGCCATGAAGGGCTCTGCGTGCCACCTATGTCACCTGTGCCATACGTTCGCCATCACTGGTATATGGTCTTCATCTATGACACAAACAGATGAAGGCTAAACAAATCTTAAGAGACATGATACGATAGATCGGGGTGTCAAACTCACAGCAACATGTTGTTGTCACATGATATATCATGAGTTTTCTTCACTGAACCAGGGGTGGGCGTAGCCAGCACGTTACACATCCGTCACACCCACGTGTTTGACACCCATGCCATCTCATATGGATGTCAGTGTGTCAAAAAAAGTCCAAGAAGAAGCAGCAGTTAACTGCTTCCATTTTGCTGCTAAGAAAACTACATAGATATAGTCATAAAGAACTGACTTCAACATATGCACCATATGTTTTTCTTTCTTTTTGTCAGTCTGTATGTCCGTCTACAGGAGTAGTTCCAGCCACCCAACATCATTTCAAGAAAGCCCTAAGTCAGCAGTTTGTTTACATGTCTTAAAGGGCAACCAGCCTGTTTTGCAGGGATAAATCAAAAAGATTGATCTAAATGGGTGGGGTATGTTATCCAAAAGCTTGTTTGGTCAGGTGGTCTGGTCTCACAGCAATCAATAATGTAAGTTAATATTATGTGTGCAAATGACTGCAAAGCAGCTGTGCATGACACTTTTATTTTTCTTATTTTTAAAAAAGTGGGGGGAAGGCTTAGAGAAGAAATGAAGAGAAATGAAGTTTTTGGATGCCAAAACATTCCAAGAACATGATGAAAAATTCTGCTTTGAGTGCTTTTTAGAATAAAAGCTAAATGTGTACTGCTCTTAATTTGTCAGGTTTACATCTATGGTGACTGCTAAACCACTACTTAAAGTAGAATTGTTTTCTCTCCTTCATGGGCATCAGAATATAGAGGAACTATATATACACTAAAATAAAGGAAACACTCAAAGAACACATCCTAGATCTGAATGAACGAAATATTCTCATTGAATACTTTGTTCTGTACAAAGTTGAATGTGCTGACAACATGTGAAATTGATTGTCAATGAGTGTTGCTTCCTAAGTGGACAGTTTGATTTCACAGAAGTTTGATTTACTTGGAGTTATATTGTGTTGTTGAAGTTTTTCCTTTATTTTCTTTGAGTAGTGTGTATACTGCAAACTGGTCAACATTAGCCAGTATCTGCAGTTTTTCCATAGGTATGAATTATTTGTGTTAGATAAGGTCCTCATGAAACATTTAAGCAAGTTTCATTTGTAGGTGGAATTCTTTTCTGGTTTGGATATCTTATTTGTCATTATTTGATGACAGTAAATGAATTGAACTGAACTCAAGGGTGATTTATACTAAACCTGTATATTTAAAATTGCAGTGTTAGGATATTAAGTTTAGCACATTTGCAGATGCCTTTGGGGCTTCGGGTGACAACCATGTTATAGCTATCAATATTAGAGATGCTTTGAATTGGACAAAAGAGGCAACTGGAAATCAATCTTATTGTGTTGTTATCTGTAAGTGTATTAATTTCAGTCCTGAAGAACTCTGCATGTTTAGTTTCCTATTGAGTTCAGTCACCTTTGATCTGAAGTGTGTAAGAGAGAAGAATTTGTATAATGCTCATGCTTCAGAAAGATGTTGTTAAGCTGTTCATATATTTCTTCATTAGTTGTTTATATCCTGCCTTTATTATTTAATAATTTATTATATAACACCACAAATTTAAACCTCATGATCATGATATTATATAACACCACGAATTTAAACCTCGTGATCTTGTACAACAATGGTCAAGATTATGTATCATATTTTTGGAGTATAAGACACACTCCCCCCTCCCAAAAAAGAAGGTGGAAATGTTGGTGCATTTTATACACCAAATGCAGCCATTTGTGGCCTCCCAGAGCCCAGTCCCATGCAAACTTGGGTGTACAGAGGGCTTGGGAGGTCTACAGAGTGCTCCTGGGGGCTGAGGGAGGGTAAACCACCCCTATTTTTGCAAAAAAGTGGGACAATTTTTCACAAAAATGCAGTGTGCAGAGGATTTGGAGTCTTCGGAGAGGGGCGGCATACAAATCTAAATAATAAATAATAAATAAAATAAATTTGGCAGGTCTGCATAGTGCTCCTGGGGCTGGGGGAGTGAAAAAACCTTTTCTTTCTTACCTTTTCGAAATCTTGGTACGTCTTATACAATGTTGTGTCTCACAGTCCAAAAAATACGGTAGTCAACAATAGTCAACCCATGGAAGCTCTGGGTTCTCCATTTCTAGACAACAACTCTTAAAGATAGTTTTAACTGGTTTTCCTACATGTTGCAGATGTTAGGACAAATATTTTCTCAGGCTCCCTGCCAACTCCCTAATTCTATAACTGCTCCTAACGCTAGTAATCAAAAAGGCAGTTGCAGTTTTTCTGTTTGAATCCTTAATGGAAATGTGGGAAGGTTACAAATGATGTTGCCCATTTGATACATGCAGATCAATTGCGGATTCTAAAACCCTTTACTATACATTCGTGTCCACGCGATGCTTCTGCGCATGTGTAGAAGCGTCTCGGGCGGGTGGGCAGAGCCTCCTAAAGCCAGCACTACTGGCTCTTAAAACTGGGCCAAACAGAGAACGACCCACTGCTGATCCAGACCCGATTCTGGGAACTGGGGTCACGTATTACATACAGTAATTTACAATATGGATTGTTGTGCTTGGTTTACCCTGCGGTGTAAAAATAGCCATTTAGCTGCATAAACCATGGTTTACAACTGAGCAGGATGTGTGAATGCAGTCTGGCTATATATACTGTAAAAATATTGTCTGTCAACCTTCACATTTTCAGCATTGAAACGTGGGCTAGATGAGCATTACTCTCCCATTTGACAAACATGAAAATGCATTTTAAAACTGTTAGAATTTCACAGCCCTTGTAAGATATCAAAGTGCTTTATCTAATTAACTCGGTACTGTAATCCTTGCAGCTAATGATTGCACACAATTTTTTTCTAATCAGGGCAACCTCCTTGCAGGATGAGATCAGGAATCAGGAGCGATCGAATGTTCCATGGTAAAATAATTCAAGTGAAACCTATTGGATTTCCAGGAGTAGTTAGACGAATGTGTATATGTGTGTGCGTGTGTGTGTTTGTGTGTGTCTGTGTAAGAAAGAAACTTTAGAAAATAATGCGTAATCTCACCTGGTTTCTTGGTTTATCAACAAAAGTTGGTAGAATGTGTTCTATGGTGCTAAAAGAGCCGCAGGCAGATAATGGTAAACAGGTTAACCCCCTTGTCACGAAAGCATATCCTCAGACGAAGGCTTTTTTCAATTACTAACAGCTGCATCTTTATTGTATTAAGGGTCTTCATCTGTATGCAACATGGGATTGATATTGATGAAACACTGCATAAACATGCTTTGTACTTTCTGTGATGTATGGCTAAATAATCAAAAGAGGTATCGTTATAATTGTATTTCCTTCAATGGATTGGACTTTAACCTTTGACTTGGCTGTTTTTACTGAGTTGGCAGTAAATTGGCCAAATGCATGGTGTCTCTGTATACAGGGAGAAGGGAAACAATGTGCAGAACCCCTAAACTATGTTTTCATTCTCCCTGGCAGGCCTCAGATGATATTTGGGGTATTGACACTCCCCTCTATTCCTTAGCCATTTCTAATAAGTCTGTATAGGCCTCAGATGTTCTTCCTACAACTGTTTTTCATAAACGTGGTGGCTGGGAATTCTGGGAGTTGAAGCCTTCACATTCTAAAGTCACCAAGGTTGAGATATGAGTAAGGCATCGAGCAAGATAAGAGATGGTTAATGGCAAATTATAAATGCTAGCGTTCTTCCAGAGGATGTACCAGTGAGACTTATGAAAATCTCTGACGCTGCTTTCTGAAGTGAAATACAGTTTAATATTTTTCTGTCATTATTCTCCAAATGCAATTTATATATGCGAGCCGGGGTGGCGCAGCAGGTAGAGTGCTGTACTGCAGGCCACTGAAGCTGACTTGTAGATCTGAAGGTCAGTGGTTCAAATCTCATCACCGGCTCAAGGTTGACTCAGCCTTCCATCCTTCCGAGGTGGGTAAAATGAGGACCCGGATTGTGGGGGCAATATGCTGGCTCTGTTAAAAAAGTGCTATTGCTAACATGTTGTAAGCCGCCCTGAGTCTAAGGAGAAGGGAGGCATAAAAATCGAATAAATAAATAAACAAACAAACAAACAAACAAATATAGGATCAAAGAAGCAGTCATAACAATCATAAAGCAATACCTATCAGTCCAGGATCTGTATATAAAAAACTTTTGGACTCAGAGCTGTTTTAGGTAAGAATAGAGATGTCTGCAGCACAAGACCATAAAGAAAAGCGGTGGAGCTTAGGTTATATGTTTTTAAATAATTGGAAGAGAAACTAGAGTATTGAAAAACAGATATGTTATCAGTGAATGGCTACCAAAAATTTTTACTACCACACTGTGGGCGTGGCTTATGCAGCATGCCCTGCATTTTCTTTCAGCAGCTTACAGTGAAAATTGGGTGCTCTGGGGTGGAGCTCCATTTTTGCTACCCCACTGCGTGTCAATCCCCCCCCCCCAGCCCCGGTCCGGGCAGTAGCCTGCCCCTGTATGTTATCGAAGATACTGAAAGTACTTAAACTTGGACAATATGCACTAATGGCAAAATTAGCAGCATATACAGGCAACCCATAGGCTAAGAATATCCAATTAAGAGTCAATTCATATTACAAATGGTCTGTTACTGAAAATGGCAGACAGCATTGTCTTTTTTTAAAACCGATGAACTGATGAAGCCAAATAATGTTTTTATGAACTGCTGAAGCTACATAGTTTTAATAAGCAGCTTATTTCCAGCAGTTCATAAAAACAATGCATGGCTCTGGTGGTCCAATATCTGTCATTTTTAGTAATAGGCAGTATGCATGTTTCAGACTTACATATAAAGTTCATAGGTATGAATTCTGATTTACATACACATTTGAGTTATATATTCAGGAACAGAGCTCATTCTTAACCGAGGGACAGCCTTTATAAATAGTGATGGGTGAACCCAACGGTGTTCGGGTTCGGCAAGTTCGGACGAACTTTAGGCAAAATTCGGCCGAAACTGAACCGAACCCGAATGGGGAATCCCACCAAGAGATTCTGGGGGCGGAGCTTTGACGTCACGTATACCGGCAGGTTGCTAAGGACGCCAAGGTGATCACTTCCTGGATTCATGATGTTTATTTTTATGTGAAAGGACTGCCCTTTGCTTGCAGCGCCACTGCAGCATCCTTTTTCATAAAAATAACAATGTTTATTTTTACGTGAAGACCTCCCTTTGAAGGAGCTGGGGAATCCCTCCCATGAAGAAATTCCGGGGGCGGAGTTTTGACGTCACCGGCAGGTTGCTAAGGACGCCAAGGTGATCACTTGCTGGATTCTATGGAATCCAGGAAATGATCACCTTGGCATCCTTAGCAACCTGCCGGTGACGTCAAAGCTCCGAACGCCGAACACGACCCCGAACTTTGCCCGAAGTTTCAAAAAATTTCGGGTTCGTGTTCGGCATACCGAACACCGCAAAATTCAGTACGGACCCGAATTGTGCGAGTTCGGTTTGCCCATCACTATTTATAAACTAACCATATTTAAGCAAGAATGTATTCTATTTCACAGGAAAGCAAATATATTTATGGTACAGTTTTTAAAAGAAAAAAGAACCAACTAAAGAACTGAATCTAAAACACACAAAAATTTACTGTATTTTTCAGAATGTAAGACACACTTTTTCCCTCCTAAAAGAGGCTTAAAATTTGGGTGCATCTTATACTTTATTTTTATTTATTTTTATTTATACGCAGCAAGCAAAATCTTGCGTGAAGATGCTCACATGAGTGAGATTTCAGTGATTTCGCTGATTTTTTGCTTCTGCGACCTCGGAGGGCGCACAGTAGTGCCAAAGACGGGAGGCCTTCGCTGATGTACATGTGTTTATCTTTTAAGTAGATGACATAACTGTCAACTGTTCTGTTGACTTTTGTAGTTTGGCAAACTAATTGCATGGTGTCTATATCAGATACATCCTGTTCTTTGTTTTAATTTTTTTTTGTTCTGTTATAGCAGATTGTGTAGTCCAATTGTAGGTCAGTGTTTGATTTTCTTTTCATTGTTTCACTATTAATCGATAACTTGTGAGTTGATCTCTTGTTTATTTGTTTTTTCTAGTTCAAATTATCAATTCTTTTCTTGTTGGGAGGAGGAGGATTTATTTTAAGTTGTTCTTTTTTTAGTTGTTCTTATGCACGCTCCTTATGCACTTATGCATGCCTACATACGCTGAATGTAGCCCTGCCCACCTGCCGGCCCCTACCCCTCAGCTTCCGTGCATCGTCTTCCAGGCTGCAGAGGTTGCCACTGACAATGGCTTGTTTTTGGGGCTCCATGCATTGCGTTTTCAGCCTCCAAATGCTTGATACATGGTGCCCAAAATAGCTACCCATAACAGCTACTGTCTTCTCTTACCCCTTCCGTGCTTTGCCTGCTTTAGTCACTGGAGCTCCCTCCATGCTTTTGAAGCTATTTTTCAGCCCTAACACAAGCTAAATGACCTTCCCTGCTTTGCCTGCTTTTCTAATTGCTGCCCCCTCTGATGATCAGCTGTGCTTTAGTGCATAGCCCCAATCAGCCCCAGCCTCAAAACCAGCGAGCAAACTAATATGTTGAATCTGACTAGCCTAAGGACTAGCCAGATGCATACCTGGTAAGCAGAATTTTGCATCACCACACCTTTTTTCCTCCCCCAAAATAAGGTGCGTCTTATACTCTGAAAAATATGGTACAGTGTTCCCTCGATTTTCACAGGGGATGCATTCCGAGACTGCCCGCGAAAGTCGAATTTCCGCAAAGTAGAGATGCGAAAGTAAATACACTATTTTTGGCTATGAACAGTATCACAAGCCTTCCCTTAACACTTTAAACCCCTAAACTGCAATTTCTCATTCCCTTAACAACCATTTAGATTATTACTCACCATGTTTATTTATTCAAGTTTATTAAAAAAAATATTTATTAAAGGCGGACTAAAGATTGGCGATGACGTATGACGTCACTGGGCGGGGAAAAACGTGGTATATGGAAAAAACCAGCAAAGTATTTTTTAATTAATATTTTTGAAAAACCATGGTATAGCCGTTTCGCGAAGTTCGAACCCGCGAAAATCGAGGGACCACTGTATATGTCTATAAATACTGTACATTACTCAGAGTAAAACAAAATGGAAGTTCAAAACTAATACTTTATCTATAGTTCTTAGTAGCTTTTATATTTTTAAACAACAAATACTGCAGAATGTTACACTTAGCTCAGAGATTTAAATCCTTCTTCACACTGTCAAAGCAGTTTAATGTACTCTATTTTTTATGGTTAATTTCCCATCAACAATATATTAAATTCCAACTGATTAAGTAACTCTTTTGTTCAGTTTTAGAAATTTTGTTTCATTTTTTATTTTTCTCCTTTTGCTTGCTTGTTCTTTTTATTTCTATTATCTTTTCAAAAGGATTAATAAATAAATCAAATCAGAAATCAGTGGAAGAAATAGCATGGATCTGCTCATTTAATTATCAAAAATCAAGTCATACAATTTTGTTGAGATTTAAAACAATAATGAAACTGTCACGTTAATATTTATACTGTCATTATTATTACAGATAGATATTGTTATACGCTGACATATAATATTTTAGCAGTAGAAAGACTAGCTTGATTTCTTTGACAGAGATACAGTTTGATAAGTTTAGAAATTTGTCATCAAATGTATGAAGAAGCAACAAATTGTGATCTGGCAGAAGCTAAATAAATTGATGATGTCCCTTGTTTTTGACTAAGGAGGCAGTAAGAATAAGGCTTCTATCACCCTGGGCCCTATCCAATGAAATGAAATTCAATGCTGAGAAAAGTAAAGTCCTACACCTAGGTAAGAAAAATAAAAAAATATACATATAAACTTGGTGAAACCACAATAACAGTGAATGCAAGAGGGATCTTTGAGTTTTAGTAAACAAATAGCTAAACGTGAGCCAGCAGTGTGCAGTAGCAGCCAAAAAACCCTAATGCAATACTAGGTTGTATTAATAGAGGGATACAATATAGGACAAGGAAGGTACTAATACTTCTCTATGAAACCTTTGTTAAACCACACTTAGAGTACTGCATCCAGTTTTGGTCACCACAATACAAAAAAGACATTGAAACTCTAGAGAAAATGCAGAGGAGAGTAACCAGGATGATTAGAAGACTGGAGATTATAATATACAAAGAGCGGTTGCAGGAACTGGGCACGGTCAGTTTGGTGAAGAGAAGGACCAGGGGAGACATGATAGTAATGTTCCAATACTTGAGGGGTGTCACATAGTGGGGGTGGGTGGGTCAGACTGTTTTCCAAGGCATCAAGGCCAGACAAGGAATGATGGATGGAAACTGACCAAGGAGAGATTCAACCTGGAAATAAGGAGAAACCTTCTGACAGTGAGAGTGATCAACCAGTGGAAAAGCTTGCCTGCAGGTTATGAGAGCTCCAACAATTGAGATTTTCAAAAGTAGATTGGACTGCCATTTGTCTAAAATTGTGTAGGTACACCTGCTTTGGGGGGAGGGTTGGACTAGATTAGTGATGGCAAACCTATGGCACAGGTGCCACAGGTGGCACCCAGAACCATATCTGCTGGCACGTAAGCTGTTGCCGTAGCTCAGCTCCAACGTGCATGTGTGTGCCATCCAGCTGATTTTTGGCTCACACAGATACTCTGGGAGGGCATTTTTGGCTTCCAGAGAGCCTCCAGGAGGATGGGGGAGCCTTTGGAGCTTGGGGAGGGGGAAACACGACCTATGGGGCCCCCCAAGATGTTGGGAAATATGCCATTTCCGGCCTCCAGGGGGCAGGGCAAGCTGTTTTCGCCCTCCCCAGGCATTGAATTATGGCTGTGGGCACTCACACATGCCCGATAGCATGCGCACCACTTTTTTGGCAGCTGGGGGAAAAAAAGTTCACCATCACTAGACTAGATGACCTACAAGATTCCTTCCAACTCTAATAATCTAATCAAAACTCTGCTACATTAGGATAGATATATCTCAAATTTGATCCTAAGACTAGTGATGGGTTCACTGATCCTTTTGATAGTCAAAGTTCACTGTGACTTACAAACTTATTCAAATGAAAATACTAGAAGAAAACTCTTCCATATTTTAAATTTAGCATTCATATTTAATCTTGTAATGTATCCATTATGAGTAGAGGACATGCCTAACACAATGTATCCTTACTGCTTTTCACTGGAACATCATTAAATGTGATGAGGCATAGATTCCAATTGTTCAAAAAGAAGACTCTCTTTTCTCTCTCCAAAGAGTTACATTTAAAATGGAAGCATTAGTTTAAAATTTGGTTTTGGCGAGGTAGATCAAATTTTCTGCCTAACTTTTTTTTGTGTGTATGACAATAACCCAAATAAATACTAAGTTCACTTTTGTTTGGATCATATGTGGTATGTTTGCCTCCTTGATAAGGAGACTTGATGGGAAGTAACTTATGGCTTGGAATAGAAGCTGAGTTGCACAAAAATAGTGGGTGCTAGTTGAGTTGAGTAGGTTAACATAAGCTCCACAAATAATGGGGCGGGGGAGAGACATATAATACAGTGGTACCTCTACTTACAAACTTAATTCATTCCATTCTTAATTCATTCCATGACCAGGTTCTTAAGTAGAAAAGTTTGTAAGAAGGAGTAATTTTTCCCATAGGAGTCAATGTAAAAGCAAATAATGTGTGCGATTGGGGAAACCACAGGGAGGGTGGAGGCCCTATTTCCTCCCAGGAGATTCCTAGAGAGGCCCCACAGAGGCTTCTCCCTGCCTTTTCCAGCCCTGTTTCCTCCCAGGAGATTCCTAGAGAGGCCCCACGGAGGCTTCTCCCTGCCTTTTCCATTTACAGTTTCAGAGGCTTGGGTTTGTAAGTGTAAAATGGTTCTTGAGAAGAGACAAAAAATCTTGAACACCTGGTTCTTATCTAGAAAAGTTCATAAGTAGAGGCGTTCTTATGTAGAGGTACCACTGTATTATCTTTAGTAAGAAAAAATACTACTGTTGTAGTAGCCCAGAGTTAGGGGAGTCACTTCCGGGCTCCAGTTACTGAAGCCATCTGATTTCAGAATGAAAACAAAGCAAGCCTTGAATGGACTGTTCTGTTTATTTATAGTCACCAGAACAGGAATCCTAATATTTTTTTTACAAGTCTACATTGTTAATAAAAAAACTGAGAACCAATCAGACCTTGCCCTTTGTGGGCAGCCACCAGAACGGAATGCTTCAATTATCCTCTAATTTTCACGAGAAAGCACAAATTCCTTGTGTGTGTGGACACACGCGCGTGCATGTATGTGTGTGTGTGTGTGTGTGTTTGTGGGCAAGCCAGGTATCACTGAGCTGCCAAGATTATCTTGGACAATACAAGCCAGGCAATGTCGCCAGTTCCTCTGTTGCCTAAAAGCAGAAGTTCCCCAGTTGCATCAAACCTTGTGAATTTGACAGAAAGGAGCCAGGAAAAAAATATCTGGAATACCTATCTGGAAGAGTCAAACTAGATCTATGATATGGACAGTTGCAAATTTCACTGCATCAGTCCGAATATTCCTTTCTTTTCTGGCAAATCATGTAGGAAAAGCTTCGTTCAAGGATTGTCAGTCACATGAAAATACAGAATTTTATAAACATGTAAATAGCCTTACTTGGTCATAACCAAAGGCCTGTCTCATTGAGTATCCAATTTCTCACATGACCAGCCAGATCTCTGCAAGAATTCCCCAATAGCATTCTTTTTTTTCAGCATGTGATATTAGAAACACACTAACAGAGATGATAAGTGAAAACTTAAAGACAAGCAACAATTGACAACTTCCCATGAATTTCCTTATCTCCAGATTCATCCAGTTTATTTATAGACAGCTTATGTCTATCAACATCTACGAGTAAGTTTTTGTCATCAATTATTCAGAAATCAAAAGCAGTCATCAAGGACCAACATGGTAGGGAAAAAACGTCATGTAGCCTATAACTGTCTGCCATAGTTTTCTATTTGTTTCATTTTTATTTATCATATATAGGAACTGCCCATCTTCCACATTGAAAAATAGAATAAATATTGTTATTATGTCAGTACAACACAGCAAACGAGATCACTATGCTGGATTTCGTATTTCATCACCAGTCGGGTGCTTCCCAAGCACCTAGGACTGCGTGATGTAGCGGCGAATTATGTTTGCCGATCCCAGTAAAGCGGCCTTTTGCAATTGACAGATGGAAATTTTGTTAATTCCGATGGTTTTCAAATGTCCGCTGAGATCCTTTGGTACTGCGCCCAGCGTGCCAAGTACCACTGGGACCACTTTCACTGGCTTATGCCAGAGTCGTTGCAGCTCGATTTTTAGATCTTCATATTTCACTAATTTCTCTAGCTGCTTCTCCTCAATTCTGCTGTCTCCTGGGATTGCGATGTCGATGATCCATTGTTGTTGTTGTTGTTGTTATTATTATTATTATTATTATTATTATTTATTAGACTTGTATACCGCCCTTCTCCGAAGATTCGGGGCGGCTCACAGGGTACAATATAAAACAATGTGTATACAAATCTAATTAGTTAAAACTATAGGCTAAGATCCCACTGTATTAAAAACAGTCAACCAACTCAGTCACAACCACACATTACATTTGGTAGTTATGTGGATTGGTGGCATGGAATCATCCAGGAGAAGAAAAGAGGGAGATATCAAGCACAGAAATAGTTCAACAACATCCTTGGGTGTCCTCAGTTAAGGCTGCAGACTCTCCTGGCTGCTTTTTGTTTCAATGAGAAAGCACACAGATACACATTCAAATGATCACACATAGAGATTCAAGATTGTGTAGCTAGTAAATGATGGGGATGGTAGTTTGTCTCACCTGGAAAACATGAGGTTGGGAAAAACTTTTCTAAGATATGGGGGAATCACACATGATGACCTTAAAAAACATCCAGAGTTATACATTAATTCTATCCAAGTAGTGCTTATTCACAACCGAATGTGGCCAAAGACCAATGACAGCTGGCAAAAGCAAAACAAACAGGAAGCTTGGCAGTGCATGTGGAGAGAGGAAAGAAATAGTGGCTTCTGCCCTGAACTTTTATGAGGACAACAAACAGCTTCAGCAATTGTGCTTGGCTTCTCAGAAACAGATCTAGAGGAATGCAACTACAAACATTTGAGTTTGGCATGCAGGAAACCTCTGCATCTTTTGCAATGTCAGGATTCACTACATGTTACACTTAATTGAATGCATCAGCTGGCTTAGCTATGAGAGGGGAAAAGTTAATGCTACATTAGAGCAATATCTTTATTAGGTCAGAAAATGTTTCCAAAGTAACTTCAAGCATTCGTGTTTTCCAATAATTATTCTGGAAAAGGAGTTAAAATTTAGGGAGGAAAGAAAGAAGGAAAAATAAGAAGAATGTGGTACTGCTTCAGCCACGTCTGTCCTAAATTGCAATTTTTGATGTTAGGAAAACCTTCCAAATTCAGTTTTAGGGCAACATGCATCAAGTTGTACCATTTTTTTCCACAAATCTTGCTGGGAACTCCTATAAAATTCAATCTTATGTTAGCTACCTAGATATCATGGTGGATGGAAGGGAATTTTGGAATCTCTTCCCTTCATCTTTCCCAGGGAAGAAAGGAAGGAAAGAAAGAAGGAAGGAAGGAAGGAAGGAAGGAAGGAAGGAAGGAAGGGAGACTAGAAAAAGTGCAGAGAAGAGTGACAAAGATGATTAGGGGACTGGAGACTATAACATATGAAGTATGGTTGCAAGAACTGGGCATGGCTAGTTTAATGAAAAGAAGGACCAGGGGAGACATGATAGCAGTATTCCAATATCTCAGGGGTTGCCACAAAGAAGAAGGAGTCAACCTTTTACCCAAAGCACCTGAGGGTAGAACAAGAAGTAATGGGTGGAAGCTGAACAAGGAGAGAAATAACTTAGAACTAAAGAGAAATTTCCTGACAGTTAGATCAATATTATCAGTGGAACAGCTTGCCTCCAGAAGTTGTGAATGCTCCAACGCTGGAAGTTTTTAAGAAGATGTTGGATAACCATCTCTCTGTAAGGTTTCCTGCCTAGGCAGGGGGTGGGACTAAAAGACCTCCAAGGTCCCTTCCAACTCTGTTGTTGTTGTTGTTGTTGTTGTTGTTGTTGTTGTTGTTGTTGTAGGAAGGAAGGAAGGAAGGACGGAAGAAAGGAAGGAAGGAAAGAAGGAAGTTTCAGTCCATTTTCCCACACTACATTACTTCTATCCAACTTATTTTCCCCAACAGGTTTTCATTTTTTAATGACATATTTGAAAGGTCTTTATGAATCTAGCTTTTCTGAAAAATCCACTATCTTTCTAAATCTTTTGAGATTTTATGTTATGCAGAGTGCCCTAGGAATACTCGATGGTTACCCTTCTGATTACATTTCCCTGGAAGCAGCCATTGAAATTCAGTTACTTCTCTAACCCAAGCTTCCCTTTCTCTTTTGCTTTACAAATAGTGGGTGTAATTCCAGCTGAGACAAAACAATTGGCTAGTTTCTCTCACAATTAGTGTATTCCTCGCAGCTGCCAGCAGGTAAACTTCAAATCCACAAAGAGCTTCATAACTCAAAGACTAGATTCCACTTTCCAAACTGCACTAAGAAAGCTCCATCCTTACAGTGGTATGGTGCTATTTTTGCCTTAAGAAAAATATCTAAGGCAATCTACAGTATATATGAGGAGAGAGATAAGGAAAAAGACAGGAGTGTGGTAAGCATGTCATTGTAGATTACTTATATCATGTCCTGCTGAACTGGTATGGTTAACCACTGTAATCATCAGTGCCAAATCCCTGCTGTTTTCCATTGCCTCTTTAGCAATGGGACTGCAACACTAAAACATTTAGTATAATTTCCTGACTTTGGATGATGGACCTTCCATATTGCTGTCTATTCTATTCTCATGTCTCTCAAATGCAATTAAAAATGTACAGCAACTGTCTTAAATTTGCTGATACAGAAACATTGAGAACAAGTACAAACATCACTCCACTGCTCCAATGTGCCACAGCAACAACCATAACAATTCTCATATCTTCTCCAAACAACCACTGCTACAAAAAACAACCAGCTGAACATATTTCACAACTTTCCTCTTAGGACTTCTTACAATTTTATCCTCACTGATTAATTTGGTCTACTTGCCAAGCCAACATTCCATTTAAAGGACCTGTCAGGTCAGTTGTAGCTTCGGAGCCAGAAGAAGAGCTCCCTCCAATGCAGGAATAGCATATCCCCAAAGTTTTCAAAGCTTTCCAGTCGAAAACCACTCTCACAGCACATTCAGTTTTACTGCAGTTAACCCTGAAGAAAATTGGCTCCAATATTGCAAACAAATGGCAGCATGGAATAATGGAAGGAGGGAGTTAATTCAGGACAGGTGTGGACATTTAATGTTACACTATTGTTTATTATTGTTGTGAGCCACCCCGAGTCTTGGGAGAGGGGCGGCATACAAATCCAATAAATAATAATAATAATAAATAATTTAGTGTGAAAGAGATCTCTTCTAAGTTGCATGGAATAAAACTCCCCCAAATGCTTACTTAGGTATTATTAATGTTCAACATTTTCATGTAACCCTTTAAATAAGTATTAGATTTGTGAAATCTTTCCCAAGGCTTTCCTCCAGTTTTACAATGACATCACAGCACACAATTAATCTGAGATCACAATGATATCTGATATCAACACAATTGAGAGAGTCCAGAAATATTGCACAAGAAGAATCCTTCACTCCTCTTCCTGCAACAAAAAACCTTACTCTGCCAGACTTGAAATTCTTTGATTAGACAACTTACAACTCCATCATCTCCGTTCTGACTCAACTATAGTTCATAAAATCATATGCCAAAATGTCCTTTCTGTTAGTGACTACTTCACCTTCAACCGCAACAACACATGAACACATAATAGATTTAAGATAAATGTCAATCGCTCTAAACTAGACTGCAAAAAATACAACTTCAGCAATAGAGCGATCAACGCCTAGAATGCACTACCTGACCCTGTAACTTTTAACCATAGATTATCTAAAATTGACCTCTCCCCCTTTCTAAGAGGTCTGTAAGGGGTATGCATAAGCACACCATTGTGCCTACCATCCTTGTCCTACTGTCCTCTTGTCTTTTATCATTATTTTTTATCATTACTTTTCTAATGCTATGTTTATACAAATTACCATCCTATGATTGTTTGACAAATTATATATATATATATATATGTAGATTGTTCTGAGTTTGGGTTTTGCCCTGTGTAATATTTTGCATGTCTATGCGACGTTTCAGTGAAATCACATTCACCATCATCAGGCTGAAGTTCCAAGCTTCGTGCTGTTGTAAAATGGATTAATTCCATTTTACAACAGGACGAAGCTTGGAACTTCAGCCTGATGATGGTGAATGTGATTTCACCGAAACGTCGCATAGACATGCAAAATATTACACAGGGCAAAACCCGAACTCAGAACAATCTACATACATATACCCGTGAAAATTTACGAAAACAAATACATATATATATATAAGGAGCTGTGACGTTCCTTGAAATATACCAGGGTGATCCGACATAAATAAATAAATAAATAAATATATATATATATATATATATATATATATATATATATATATATATATATATATATATAAATAAATAAAATATATAAAAATAAATAAAAAAACAATTTCACTTAGGTAATAATGGGTTTTTTAAAATATCTTAAATTGTAAATTATTAGATTTGTCATGAACTGTTTTTATTGTGTTGTGAGCCGCCCCGAGTCTACGGAAAGGGGCGGCATACAAATCTAATAAACAAACATAAACAAACAAACAATACCTACTTAGAATTGGATTCATCTTATCTTGTGGCAACCTTTACTCATCCTGCCTCTGTCCCACTATGTTTCTAGTATAATTCTTAAAATTCCCCAGTTGGGGAAACAACAGCTGCCCTAGTTTAGGGAAGGCAAATCAATGGTGAATTGGGGAGAGGGGTGAGAGACTGCTGGTCTCCAAGACAGGCTTCTACTAAGCTTTTAAAGGGAAGATAAAGACCAACTTGTACACTTCAAACATTGATGTTTAAAAGGAGCTCCACAAATGACGATGAATGGAAGAACCAACAGGACTCAGTCCATGATAAAAAACCAGCTTCCCAAAAGTTCATACCTCAGCTTATAATCAGTGAGGGACAGACACCGTTAACTTCATCTCAGGCTGGTCAGGTTGGGTTGGGTTACAGAAAGTGAACATCCATTAACTGTGAGATAGCTCGGGACAGGGCAGAGCTGGGAGGAGAGCAATGACAGTGCATACAGCTGGAAGAATGTCACACTGCAGCCCCTTTCACAAGAGAAACCTCAAAGACCTAATCATGACCAAACTACAAGAGTGGCAGCGAACTGTATATTTATATTTCCACCCCCACAAAGGGTGCAGCCTTCATCAATAACATGAGAAAAGCATCCCAGACCCATACATGAAGAAAAGGAGGGTTGCTTGAAGCAAAATTTGTTTAACAATTCTTCCTTTACTGCACTCCAAGTATTGAGGAATTCATAACAAATATTTTCCAACGTAATGTTCTGTTGATAAGTTGATCTTCACCATCTGTAGCTAGGAAGGCCTAGAATGTTTCAAACAGTAGAAAGAAGACAAACTTCTAGATGTGGCAGGCAGTTTTCTAAAGTCCAGAAAGGGGGATCTGACTGAAAAAGCATAAATTTAATAAATCCCTTTGGAATTGTCTAATGGCTTCCATCCATTCCCAGGAACCTCAGAGAATAAAAACTTTAGGATCACGGAGCATGAAGTTCAGGATCTGGACAAGATGTTGGGGAAATGCTACATTAATTAATTTCTGTAATTTGCATACTTTATTTATTTATTTATTTATTTATTTATTTATTTATCAGATTTGTATGCGGCCCCTCTCCGCAGACTCGGGGCAGCTAACAGCAATAATAATACAATGTAAACAAATCTAATATTTAAGTTAATTTAAAACCCCAATTTAGAAACCAATCATACATATTGACATACCATGCATAAACTTTATAAGCCTAGGGGGAGGGAAAGTCTCAATTCCCCCATGCCTGACGATAGAGGTGGGTTTTAAGGAGCTTACGAAAGGCAAGGAGGGTGGGGGCAACTCTGATATCTGAGGGGAGTTGGTTCCAAAGGGTTGTGGCCGCCACAGAGAAGGCTCTTCCCCTGGGTCCCGCCAAACGACATTGTTTAGTTGACGGGACCCGGAGAAGGCCAACTCTGTGGGATGCAAAATACTTCATTTTGATCTCCTAATTTGAAAGTAACTTATTGTTTCCTCTTATCAGAAATGTTTATAGAGAAAGGTTATACAAGGATGTCACATCAGGTTTATGTGGGTGGTTCAAAATGACTTTGTTTTCATTGTCATTAACCCTTGTGTAATTAATCCTTTCTCTCTCATATATATAGTTTATTATGCACATTTGAATAAATATATATGGACACACACAAGATGATTACCCTCCTGAAACTGAGCATTGCTCAGCATATGCTGTTACCAACCAGAATTAGCAGCCATTTATTAACATAACACTATATACTTGTCTGGTCTGTTTTGATACAGAACATAAATTATATAACTTCAGTGAAACTTTTTGTGAGCAAACATTCTTTGCTTCCCAGTATGTGGAGTCTATAATATGAGCTCAAAGAAGACTTACTCAGCCCAGAGGGTGCAATTAAGAATGATTGCCAAGGAGGGCTCCCTTCTTTTGATCTTTAATTGCACATCCAAAGTCTTTTATGCTGTTCTGTAATAGATATAAACCCCAAATATCTCCAAAATCCAAGTATTCCTTTGACAGGTATAGTTTGGTACATTTCTGGGCATCTTCCAAAATATTGGTCTTCAATTTGTGAACCAGTCCCCATTAATGTATTCAATTTGATCTAGAATATTCACAGTCTTATAAGATAAATAAATAGCTGAAGTACTGAGAAAGAATATCCAATAGGACTAAAGATGGATCCTAGCTGGTCTGATAAAAAAATAGATTGTATTTTACAGTGTTATCAAATTCCTGCCATGATATACAGAGAGAGCCATTTAGATGACTGGAGAGCTGAAGGCTTTATGGCCTCATCCATCATCAGTTTTCTAGGAAAACATGAGAATAGAGAGGTTTGCTGGCTGGGAAATTCTGGGAGTTGAAGTCCACCAGGCTTAAAGTTGCCAAGGTTGCAGAACCCTGTACTACACTACAGTATATGGAGATATACTACAGTACTATACTTCTCAAGCCTGAAATAAGACATGTACATTCATGTAGGGTCTCCTGCTTGAGTAATACTAGAAGACCTCAAAGATTCCTTCCAGTTCTATTCTGATTGATTGACAGTAGAATGAAGTCAAATTTGACAAATGAATGAATAAATAAAAAAAAAGTCCAATAAGGAAAAGTAGCATGCTTTTTCAGACCGATAATAGTTTGCCAAGAGTCTCATGTAGGCTCTCTTTTAATCAGAGAAATCGGGATTGAAATTGGCAACTCGCTCCATTGATGTTCACCAGAGAATGCTAAAGGAACTTACTGGTTTGAATAAGGAAGTGGATAACAGCTCTTTGGTCTTTCCATAATGACAGCCTTCCACTAGAAGATGTCACATTGAGGGAGCAGCTGTACTGTCAAATAGCATGAGTGCTGAACCAATTGTACTGTGTGATCAATATTGAGCATGAAAAGAACATCTGGCTGAGTTCAGCATGCTTTTAAAACAAAATTTTGCAGGCTGTTGTGCTTTGCATAGGTCAAACTACAATTACCATATACTTGCACATCATGAGCTTAATAGTTGTAGAAAATGAGACTTGCCATTTAAAAAAACTTTATACATTCGAAGACTTTAACTGGATGATTTATCATTGCTTTGCCCCAAATTTCAAAAATCACATGGTAGCCAAAAGTAAGTAGATGTAAACAGACAAATGAAGATTGACTTTGCTGCCACCTGATGGCTATAGTGGAATACAGCAACTCATAAGGGCAGGTCCAAGCAATTACGTTAAAGAGCAATCCATGAGTCCTTGAGTAAGCAGAAGGACCCAACATGCCAACATAAAATTGCTTCACCCAGGAGTCCTATTCTGCCCCAGTAACAAAGCTGGCAAGTGGGACTTGCGTTACAGGTTTTATGTGGAAAAAGTTAAGGAAGGTGATTGGTAGAGTCCACTGAGTCTGTTCTGTCTTTCACCAATCGCTATCTTTAAGAGGTGGAAGGACAGGACTGGGCAAGTATAAGTGGGTATTATGAAATAAAGCATATTCAAAAATAATTGATCTGGCAGATGGCAAGCTTGGAAGAGGGATATGGGATGAAGCAGGAGGAAGCTCTTCTACTAGGAAAATTGGAAGAGCACACGTACAAATGAGGATTTATCAGAAATGCATGCTCTACACTTCTGACAAATCCGTCTACCAGGTGTAGGTAAAAGATAAAATGAGAAGACGTGATAAGTAACAAGTTCAATCCCTATCTATGTCTACATGATGTTCTGTCGAGCTCTCTGGTAGAATCCTCCCAAAAATTCACAGGTACAAATTTCAGACACACACACACGTTTGAAAATTCAAAACAATGTTCTTTATAATGAAAAGTCACTTAAACTAAGCCCTCTTTTGAAATAGCAAAGAGCACTAGTCTCCAAACAAACTGGTAATTTGTACAAGTCCCTTATCAGTTCTGTGATACTTAGCTTGCAGCTGTGAGGCAATTCACAGTCCTTCTTCTTTCACAAAGTGAAACACACTTTGCCCTGGTTTAGTTTCAAAGCGGGGAAAAATCAGCACACAAAAGGTCAAAGTCAGTAAAGCAGTCACGAAACACAACGATTAGATAATCCTCCACAATGGCCAAACCCACAGGCTGCTCTTTATAGCAGCCTCACTAATTACCACAGCCCCACCCAACCACAGGTGGCCTCATTTTCTTTGATAATAATCTCTCAGTTGTTGTTGCCTATGCATCACTCTCCTCATATGTGGCTGTATCATTAACTCTTGTTCTGAATCCAAGGAGGAGCTAGATAATTGATCTCCTTCTGAGCTGTCTGCCACACTCTCCTCCTCCCTGTCTCTCATGTCTTCTTGGTCAGAGGAGCCTTCATCAGCAGATTCCACTGGGGGGCAAAACAGGCCTGCAGCATGTGGATGTCTCCCCCACATCCACAGTCCTTGGGGCAGGAGCTGGGCCAGAGCTAACCACAACACATGAAAATGGCAACAAAGGGTGGTGGTTACCAGAAAAGACCATGACTTAGGAGCAGGCAAAATTGGCCATTGCACATAAGTAATACAAACAGGAAAAGTACAGATGTATTTTATTTACATAAATAAAATTTACAAAAGTGTGGTCTTGTGAACATCTTCGTCAGCAATGAAAAACCAGGGATGTATTTACAAGTGATAAAGGGCAGTTTAAGTGGGCCTTCTCTACAGCATAGGACTAACATGCTTTCAAGAGACTGCGGCTCCTGTTTTTTTAAAAACACAGATCTAGCAAGCTCAAAAAAAATGCCAGCCTTTTGTATGTCAGAAACATGAAGGTGATCAGCCTGTTTGGAAAATGCTGGCAGGAATTTTCAGGCACCTGGTTCTGTGAAAGTCAGGTATTAATCTTTTATGCAATTCCAGCCAAAATATAGTAGCTAGGAAGGGCAGTGGAAAAGAGGAGAAATTCACAGTAGCTGGGCACTGGGGTGGGTACTAACCAGATGGGTAGAACACAGTGGGGTAGCAAAAATGGAGCTCTACCCCAGAGCACCCAATTTGCACTGAATAATGTTGAAAGAAAATGCAGGGTGTCCTACATAAGCCACGCCCACAGTGTGGTAGTAAAAATAATGATTTTTATTTATTTATTTTTTATTTTATTTTATTTTTATTTTTTTATTTAGTTAGTTAGTTAGTTAGTTAGTTAGTTAGTTAGTTAGTCCAATACAAATTGAAAGTTAAGGAGAATAAAAACGTGTAGTAGTAAATATCAGGGAAGGGATAGAAGAAGAGATATGAGAATAGAATACATCAATGAAGAGTAGAGGAAGGATATATGGATGGGAGAAAAGATATAAAAATATAGGAGAGCCAATTGGACAGGGGATGGAAGGCACACTAGTGCACTTATGCTCTCCCCAGCCCCGATCACATCGACAGTGGACCATAAAGAATGCCAGATGGTTATCAGAAGAAGAGGGGAAACATACATCTAGAACAGTTAATGATAACTTCCAACTTGCCTTGCTATGGGCTAGAAAGGAGGTGAAGGCAATGTCATGAAGACAATGGGTCCTGGATCATATTCATGCTGCAGTGAGGATAAAATTAGGATAAGTTCCAAATATTTGCCAAGTGAATGCGTAATTAAAATAGAAAGAGAAGACAAGAGGAGTAGATGGAAGTAATATTTTTGCGCACATTGGAAATCTAGATGTCTGCTTAAAATTTCAGAGAAAATCTTACAAAAATGGCAGGAAACTGTCAGTAAATCCTACAGAATGAGAAACACCCCCAGAAATAAACCATTTTCTTTTACAAAAAAGAGGGGTATCCTTCCCAAACTAAAACTGCATCATAAAGCAAATTGCTTGACATGAATAAGAGAGTGGATAAAATGGTCCAAATAGTAGAATGGCAATTTTGAAAGAGTCTGGTTTAGCTAATGAACATCACTGATACAGCACAAAAGCACAAAGGAGGATAAAAATCTCAAAAGAGCATGCCATTAGTTTGATAAAATATGAAATGCCACAAAGAGAACCATAAACTCAACAATTTCATCCCTACCTTCTCCCTTAAATGGAAAATTAGGAAAATTACAACATGAAAAATGTAATATTTATGCAGGCATGGTTGACTAAGATTCCATAAACAAATTAAAAACACAGCAAGAATTAGTGAAGGCTAGAAACACAGCGTAGTTGATGTATTTATAAATAGCTGAAAGGATAAAATCAAATATGAACAAGAAAGGAGAGATATTAAGAAAAAAATAGAGGTTTAACCAAATTATACAAGAACGGTTCCCATACATACATCACACAGCATGATAAATATTATTATTTATATAATTCTTTTTAAGGGGGCAGAATGTTGACAAACATCACAAATTAGCAAATGTAGAAAAAGGAAGCATCAAAAATCAGTAGTTTGGTTTATTATTGTTATCTCTTTTATTTATTTTTCAGGCATTTAAATTTTTGTTAAATTTGCTTCAATTCTTACACTACTTCCTGTTATGAACATCTTTCTTTGTATATGTGTGTGTGTGTGTTAATATTTATTAAATCTCTCACATGTGTGCAAGATAACCAAAGTTGCACGTGCAGTGCACCAGTAACTACGGTAATAGGAATCTACCCCGCTGGTATTACCTTGATATAAAACACAATAGAAACATAGAAACATAGAAGACTGACGGCAGAACAAGACCTCACGGTCCATCTAGTCTGCCCTTACACTATTTTAGGATGGATATGTTTATCCCAGGCATGTTTAAATTCAGTTACTGTGGATTTACCAATGTTAATATGTGTAACTTGTTAATATGACTGTGACTTGTTGCTTGTATGCTTATGATTTATATTAATATTTATTGTTTCCTGATTGTTTATTTGTATCCTGTGACACTCTTTAAGTGTTGTACCTCATGATTCTTGACAATTGTATATTTTCTTTTATGTACACTGAGAGCATATGCACCAAAGACAAATTCCTTGTGTGTGCAATCATGCTTGGCCAACTTATTTATTTATTTATTTATTTATTTATTTATTTGTTTGTTTATTTAACTTCTATGCCGCCCAATCCCAAAGGACTCAGGGCTGCTTACAACAACAATAAAAATACAATATAAATAGATACAATGCAATAAAAAAGTTGTCGGCCAATAAAGAATTCTATTCCATTCCATTCTATATTATGCTCAATTTTGAGAAAAAGCCATATAATTTTATATAATGTCATTCATATTGATAGAATTTTTACCCCATTTCTTGTTATTTTCAATACTTTAACCTTTAAATATAATAGAATGTTCATGACCTGGATTGTGGGGGCAATATGTTGGCTCTGTTTAAAAAAGTGCTATTGCTAAACATGTTGTAGGCCGGCCTGAGTCTAAGGAGAAGGGCGGCATTTAAAAAAAAAAAAAAATCAAATAAATAAATAAATAAATAAATATTCATATCGTATTACACTAATATTGCATTAAAATATAAACCTAGGTGTCTGCTCATGACATTGTCATTCCGAATACCATAAGTTAGATTGTCCAATGCAAAAAGGAGAAAACAAACACAGCTTAATCATTCATCCAGAAACAAGAACAAGAGATTGTACAAGAAATCACTCCAGGTTCTTTGCAACCTGCCTTCTTAGTGTACTCTACCCACAAGCATGTAGTACAGGTTGAAGTGCCCTAATTTTGTCCCGTTCTGCTGCTGATCCTGAATACAAAGCACATCTGAACTTGCAATTATAGCTGAACAAAAGCAATGTAAATATACAGTGAAATGTTTCCACTGATTTCATTAATTCTGAAATATTAAATTTACAACAAGGCTGCTGTTTTGAAAATTTGGAGGTTTGGGTTTGCAAAACATCCAACAACTATATTTTCTATGGGGGAGGAGGGGAAGGAATGCTCTATGTTCTAGCTCAGAATACACATGAAATTTAACATATGGTATACAAAATGGGATAAATATATAATACACCCACATACCTGCACACCCACACACCCACACACACTTAATTGAGCCAAATATCTGCATTATGAGGTTGTAAATCTGGATAGGAGGCTCCAGGCACAATATATTTCAAATTCATGTAATGTTCCATGCATGTGGAGGATGACTTTAAAGAAACCCATTAATCCATAAATCCTAGCAAATGTTAACCAGATTCTATCTCTATTATTTTGTTAAACGGGTAGTAAAGCCACAAAAACCCCTCCAAAATCCAGGGAAGGCTCCCTGTGTCTCCTTATCCATTGCAATCCAAATATGAAATCCAACTCTTCTGCATTTCTTTACCACTAGCATGGCTTCATTGCTTTCAGGAGCTCATATCCTTGAGAAGCACAAAACCTTCATTCAGCTTCCATGCTGAGACCCTTACATTCTGCTAAGTTCCCCTTCCATGTCATTTCTGCCTTGTGGGGTGTGTGTGTGTGGAATAAGCAGAATTGTAATACTTGCACAACCCTACTTTTAGGTGTGATCCAGATCAGGGATGGATTTATTATTTTGTATTTTATTTTATTTCATTTCATTTCATTTCATCATTTTATTTTATTTTATTTTATTTATTTTATTATTTTATTTTATTTTATTATTATATTTTATTTATTTATTTATTTATTTTATTTTATTTATTTTATTTATTTTATTTATTTTATTTATTTTATTTATTTTATTTATTTTATTTATTTTATTTATTTTATTTATTTTATTTATTTTATTTATTTTATTTATTTTATTTATTTTATTTATTTTATTTATTTTATTTATTTTATTTATTTTATTTATTTTATTTTATTTTATTTTATTTTTTTTAAGTCAAAACGTGTACAAGACATCAGGTATTGACAGTGAAGGGCTACCAAAGTTTTTACTACAAAACACTGTGGGCGTGGCTTATGCAGCATACTCTGCATTTTCTTTCATCTTTCAGTGCAAATTAGGGTGCTTTGTGGTGGAGCTCCATTTTTACTATCTCACTGCATCCCCCCCCCCCGGTCCAGGCAGCAGCTCACCCTTGGGTATTGGTATAAACATAAACAAAAGGGAAGTAGGTACAGGTAAATTTGGACAATAGGAAAGTAAGACAGGAATGGTAGGCATAATGGTGTGCTTATGAACGCCCCTTACAGACCTTTCAGGAATGGGGTGAGGTCGATTGTAGACAGTCTAAAGCAATGATGGCGAACCTTTGACATGGGTGCCAAAGGCGGCATGCAGAGCCATATCTGCTGGCACACGAACCGTTGCCCTACCTCAGCTCCAATGTGCATGTGTGTGTCGGCCAGCTGATTTTTGGCTAACACAGAGGCTATGGGAGGACATTTTTGGCTTCCAGAGAGCCTTCAGGAGGATGGGGGAGGGTGTTTTTACCATTCCCAGCTCCAGGGAAGCCTTTGGATCCTGGGGAGGGCAAAACACGAACCTACTGGGCCCACCAGAAGTTGAGAAACGGGCTGTTTCCGGCCTCCGGAGGGCCTCCAGGGGGCTGGGGAAGCTGTTTCCACCCTCCCCAGGCATTGAATTATGGGTGTGGGCACTCTTACATGTGTGATAGCGCATGCCCATGCTCTTTCAGCACCTGAGGAAAAAAAGGTTCGCCACAACTGGTCTAAGGTTAAAGTTTTTGGGGTTTGGGGAAGAAACCACAGAGTCAGGTAGTGCATTCTAGGCATTGATCCCTCTGTTGCTGAAGTCGTATTTTCTGCAGTCGAGTTGGGAGAAGTTTAGATTAAGTTTGAATCCACTTACCTTTGGCACCAATTGCATCACGACATTTTTGCTCTTGCGCACGCATGTCCCCTTCTAAGATATCACTTGCGTGCATCTTCAGTAGCAAGGTTCAGCCCAAAGCACAACTGAGGAGCTGATCAGCTGTGCTTCAGATGAAGAAATAAAAGTCAGTATTAGTGGAAGAGAAGCCACCCAAACACAGAAAAATTCACCAAAAATTGCTGAAAAAAATGGTGGCACCCACAGAGCAATACTGACTGAACCGGATCCATGATGCCTTCATCGCGTCACCAGCAGGTCACTAACAGTTTGGGCAATCTGGTCTGAACTGGGAGGAACCCACCCCTGTCCCAGATCACTTGCTCATTTGGATAGTCTTTATTTTTATTATTATTATTATTATTATTATTATTATTATTATTATTATTATTATATCAGTACAACACAGCAAACGAGATCACTATGCTGGATTTCATATTTCATCAACAGTCGGGCACTTCCCAAGCACCTAGGACTGTGTGATGTAGCGGCGAATTATGTTTGCCAATCCCAGTAAAGTGGCCTTTTGCAATTGACAGGTGGAGATTTTGTCAATTCCGATGGTTTTCAAATGTCCGCTGAGATCCTTTGGTACTGCGCCCAGCGTGCCAAGTACCACTGGGACCACTTTCACTGCCTTATGCCAGAGTCGTTGCAGCTCGATTTTTAGATCTTCGTATTTCACTAATTTCTCTAGCTGCTTCTCCTCAATTCTGCTGTCTCCTGGGATTGCGATGTCGATGATCCATACTTTCTTTTTCTCCACAATCACAAGTCTGGTGTGTTATGCTTCAGAATTCGGTCAGTCTGAAGTCGGAAATCCCACAGTAGTTTTGCTTGCTCATTTTCGACCACTTTTTCGGGCTTATGATCCCAGCAGTTCTTTGCCACTGGTAAATGGTAGTTCCGGCACAAGTTCCAGTGGATCATCTGTGCCACAGCATCATGTCTATGCTTGTAGTCAGTCTGTGCGATCTTTTTGCAGCAGCTGAGTATGTGATCGATTGTTTCATCTGTTTCTTTACAGAGTCTGCACTTTGGATCGTCTGTTGATTTTTCAATTCTGGCTTTGACAGCATTGAAATTATTATTATTATTATTATTATTATTATTATTATTATTATTATTATTATTATTAATTAGATTTGTATGCCGCCCCTCTCCGCAGACTCGGGGGGGCTCACAGCAATGATAAAAACAATATACAGTAACAAATCTAATATTAAAGTTTAAAATAACAATTTTACATTAAAAAGCCTAAAAACCTCAATATATAAAAAAGCATACAAACAAACATATCATACATACAGCTACTAAGGCAAGGGGGGGGGATGTCTCAGTTCCCCCATGCCTGACGGCAAAGATGGGTTTTAAGAAGCTTACGAAAGACAAGGAGGGTGGGGGCAGTCCTGATCCCTGGGGGGAGCTGGTTCCAGAGGGTCGGGGTCACCACAGAGAAGGCTCTTCCCCTGGGCCCCGCCAGGGACCTACACATACACATATAAACACACAAACACACATGTATCATCAGTTAAAGGAGAATTTCACTTAAGCCCAATCCACTTCTCTCTCTCTCACTGCCACATCCCTCCCCATACATACCCACAACAAACTCCAGAAAAGGTGTGGATTTATTACATAGATGAGAATAGGTGTTGAAGAACTCCAAAAATAAGAAAAAAATCTTTTCAATTGACCAAAAGCTGCTGGACAGTTTCAACAGCTGGTCTGGGACGCTACCATAGGGACGTCCATTGGAGGGACCTTGGGGCTGCCAGCTTGCGGCCCTGATTCTGCAGGAGAATCCTTCAGGTACACCATGCAGGTAGAGGAGAAGCAGGAAGAACTTTTTGAATACCCCCCCCAGCTCATTTGCTGGTGGGAGGGGGTGAGGGCACTCAGAAGTAATTGAAGGGCAGGCTCCATTTCGGTGGGCAATTACTGTTGGGGAATGTAGTTCAGCATGGAGGCTGCCATAGGAAGACCTTTTTGGAGGGCACCTGGATGGGGCTAGTCCAGGGGTAGGTTACTTTCCGGACAGGGGGGAATGCAGTTTTATTTATTTATTTATTGTTAGAGTTGGAAGGGACCATGCGGGTCATCAAGTCCAACCCCCTGCCTAAGCAGGAACCCTATAGCATCCCAGCCAAATGGCAGTCCAATTTCCTCTTTAAAATGTCCAGAGTATTGGAGTTCACAACGTCCGCTGGTAGGTTGTTCCACTGGTTGATCGTTCTGACCGTCAGGAAGTTCTTCCTTATTTCCAGGTTGAATCTCTCCGTTGTTCCTCGTCCGGCCCTCCGGTGCCCTGGAGAATAAAGTGATCCCCTCCTCTCTGTGGCAACCCCTCGTATACCTGTAGACTGCTATCATGTCCGCTCTGGCCCTTCTTTTCTCTAGGCTATCCATGCCCAGTTCCCGCAGTCTCTAGACCCCTGATCATTTTGGTTGCTCTTTTCTGCACCTTCTCCAGAGTTTCAATGTCTTTTTTGAAGTGTGGTGACCAGAACTGAACACAGTACTCCAGGTGTGGTCTGACCAGGGTGTAGTAGAGTGGTATTAAGACTTTCCTGGTCTTGGAGTGTATTCCCCTGTTGATGCAGCTTAGGATTGTATTGGCTTTTTTGGCTGCTGCTGCACATTGTTGGCTCATGTTTAATTGATTATCCACCAAGACTCCGAGATCTCTTTCGCCGTCGCTACTGCTGAGAGGGGTTTCTCCCAGGCTGTATGTGTGTCCAGGTTTTTTTTTACCTAGGTGAAGGACTTTGCTCTTGTTGATGTTGAACATCATTTTGTTGGTGTGAGCCCATTGTGTTAGTCTGTCCAGGTCTTTCTGTAATTTGAGCCTGTCTTCAAGGGTGTTGGCTACCCCCGTCAGTTAGCGAAAATGGAGCTCCACCCCAGAGCACCCAATTTGCACTGAAAGATGTTGAAAGAAAATGCAGGGTGTCCTGCATAAGCCACGCTCACAGTGTGGTAGCAAAAATTTTGGTAGCCCTTCACTGGGCGAGTCCTACCTAATTTGGCTGCATTTTTTCCTTTCTGGATCAGCTCCAAGCAAAAGGTGCAGGCGGCAGCACAAGAGCTGTTAAAGTTTGTGTTGAGTTCAGATGCTGAAGAGGCAGGAGGATACTGGCATTGAGACTTCAGCTCTTTATTGGTTACAGTGAGCAAACATCAGCCCCTGCCTGCTTTTGGCAACGGTTTAAATAGGGAGCCCCTTTGGGAAAGAGCCAATCAGAATTTCCCTGCTCCACTGCCTTGTCGGACTGGAGTGAAAACTTCCCAGCTTCTCAGGACAAAACAGCTTGCTTGGAGCTGGTCTGGAAAGGAAAAAAAAACTTCTGGCGGCCCTAGGGAGGCAACAATGGCCTCAGCTCTGGGGACCCGCATGTCTGATGGAGCAATCCAAGAGACCGTGCTCAAGGTGGCAGGGCCAAGAGTGCTGCTGCTGGCCAGGGAACACTGGATTCCAGCAGGGAGGAGCCCAGGCCATAGGGTCATCTGTGCTGGCAACCCACCACCCCTACTGCGCCCTCACCAGCTGCTGGTCCACTGGTTCTCCAGACCGCCTGGGGCCTCAGAAGAAGGCCTCTTGATCAGGGAGGGAGGAAAGCCCTGGTTTACCTTGCTCTGCTTCCTAAGGAAATAACTGCCGGGATACTCAAATAGGACCAGCTAGCCCGTGTGCATGCACACTCTGGAAACAGGAAGATTATTTTCCTAGGGCACACATGTGCAGTGGGCAGCTGCTCTTTCGGTTTCCAGCACACCTGTGCACATGAAAACCAACTGGCTGGCACACCAGAACCCAGAAGAGCAACAAGCAATGGCTCAGTGTGCTGGGAGAAATGGCTAAGAGTGCTATTTCTGGCATGCGTGCCATAGGTTTGCCATCACGGTGCTGGGATGACACTTGGAGAAACACTGCTCTGGAACAGCTATGTTCACATCATGAAGTTACTTTTCTCCACACCACATTTTGGACATAAACAGTCTAAAAAATGTCCAGAGATACTTTACTAGACGAGCCCTCCACTCCTCCACTCGCAACAGAATACCCTACACAACTAGACTTGAAATCCTGGGCTTAGAAAGCTTAGAACTACATTGCCTTCGACATGACCTAAACATGGCTCATAAAATTATCTGCTACAACATCTTACCTGTCAATGGCGACTTCAGCTTCAACCACAACAATACATGAACACACAACAGATACAAACTCAAAATGAACTGCCCCAAACTTGACTGCAGGAAATACGACTTTAGTAACCTATTAGTTGACGCATGGAACTCACTACCTGACTCTGTAGTATCATCACCTAACCCCCAAAACTTTCCCCTTAGACTATCCACTGTTGACCTCTCCCAATTCCTAAGAGATCAGTATGGAGTGTGCATAAATGCTCCAGCGTGCCTTCCATCCCCTGTCCTAATGTTTCTCTCTTACTAGTACCATGTATATAAACATTGGTATATCTTTGTATACTAACAATACATACTTGACAAAATAAATAAATAAAATAAATAATTAATGTGACTTTATTAAAGGCCAACTGGGAGCAAAGCAACTCAGTGTTACTGACAAAAACATTAAGCAAATGCCTTTGCGTGCACTCCTCTTAGATTGTTTCTTCCTTACCTCTCTTTCAGTGATCCTTGCAGGAAAAGCGGAGGTTACCAAGCTTTTGCCCTTGACTTTATCATTATTTCATATAGATGAAATGGAGGCAGGAGGAGAAAAAGAAGCGGAGCTAAATAAATTACAGCTACCAGGGGTAGGGAGGGGGGGTATTTGTACCTTCATCAGTTCAAATAGGATAGTAAAAAGAAGCCATTCCTCAACTTCGTTCAATGCCCATGCTTTTTCTTTGAGGAAATGTCATTGCAAACGGAAGAACTGTCTTCTACTTTTCTGTGTACCTAAACTGTATGACCCCCCCCCCGCCCACACCCATAATTAAACTATACCAAGAGAGAGGATATATTATTTTATTGCCCACTAGGTGGCAGATTAGGACTTCTGACCAGCTATAATTCTACAAAGAGTATACTGTACTGTACTTTGAACCTATTTCAAAAATGACAGCCCACATCTCAAAATTATGCATATCGAAATAGAACACAAATTATCTGATAAGTGAAAATATCAGCTCAACTAGTTCTGTACTGGCACCCAGGATTACCACTCCCTTCCAGCTCTGTTCTTATTAATTATGTGAGTACTGTATCATATACATATCGTTCAGAAACCTAATTCGTGCTTTTAAATATGCTGAGCTTCTCTGTCTGTAAACCATGTGTCCTCTTGGCCACCATTTAGGCTGATCTTTTGTAATCCAGGAGGACAAACAACTGTAGTTCTCCTTGATGTTGGAGTTTCCCACAAGCACATCTGCCATTAGATTTAAAAGAGGGAGTTCCATGCTGTTTAATCAGCAGTATTCTTCTATTAGAAAGATCAGTCAATTCACCAGAACTGATTGCATGCACGCAGCAAAAATGTTTGCTGCTTAGATCATCAGTGGAAAAATAAAAACAAAATTCAAATATCTTCCCACAGTAATCCTGGAAGATTAACATTGCTTATATATGCATCTCTGTCGTATATCACAATGTGAAGAGTCATAATTCCTCCAGGCTGATTAAAACCCATTCCTGCACTGTCTCTACAGTACTGTTATATATTGAAAATGTTTTATTATAAATAACATAGCATGCCTGGTCTTTGGGCTGCTTGAGTCTTAAAACAGTGTGGGAATGACTCAATAGAAAGCGGAGCGTAATTTTAATTGGCCTGAAAGCTACCTGATGTTTTTCATTTTTTAAGAAATGACATATTTGGGGGTCCAATTTGTTGTGGCAATTGCTAAATCGCACTATTAAGAATAGGACTACCAAATTTGGGTTAAAAAGTTGTCATCCATGTATAGGACTACCAGATGTGGTCAGATTGTTGCAACACAGGTGTGATAGTGATAGCTCCCAGGCTCCCTTTTGAGGGCTAAGTAAACAGACCTTCCAGAGCCTCAGTGGCGCAGTGGTTAGATGCAGTAATACAAACTATTTCTGCTGAACGCTGGCTGCCAGCAATTTGGCAGTTCAAATCTCACCAGGTTCCAGGTTGACTCAGCCTTCCATCCTTCTGTGGTGGGTAAAATGAGGACCCTGATTTTGGGGGGCAACATGCTGACTCTGTAACCACTTTAGAATGAGTTCTAAAACACTGTAAAGCAGTATATAAGGCTAAGTGCTATTGCTATCCACCTCTACTTCTCAGTCTCTGGTAAGTGAAAATGTGCATAGTTAGGCCAAACTAGAAGAATTAAAATGTGTCAGGGTGTGGGAAGTCTAGCTGTGGTGGTCCTAAGGTAAGCAGGTGTAGGGCGCATGGGACAGCTCCATCCCCATCGCCCTAGCTTGATTTTTATTCATGCGCTTCACTCCACCTTATCAAACCAGATGGTGGGCGGGGTTTAACCAGGGCTTAATTTTGGGGTAGGACTTATATTAGCTAGCATGAAAATCAGGCTAGGGCTTGTTTTCGGCATAGGTCGTATTTTCAGGGAAACACAGTAGCTCCATTATTTTGCACTTGCCCTATCTCAGGAGCAAAGGTTCATCATTCTGTGTTAATTAAAGCATCAATTTCACCCTCATGCCTGTTCTTTCTCTCACTGTCCTTGAATTTCATCCCCTTGGAGGATTATTATTTATCTTCAGAAGAATTTATTTATTTATTTTTATTTATTTATTTTGTCCAATACACAATGAGAGTTTTAGTGGGTATATATCTATATACACATAGTAAAATACATGATGAAGGTTATAGAGGAGATACTCATAGTAAAACATATCTAAGAAATAATAGAAGAGAAGTATAGTAATAGAACATATCAATGAAAGAATAGAAGAGATATAGGAATAGAAGAAAGGTATAGGAGATATAGGAGAGCAATAGGACAGGGGGCAGAAGGCACTCTAGTGCACTTGTACTCCCGCCTTACTGACCTCTTAGGAATCTGGATAGGTCAACCGTAGATAATCTAAGGGTAAAGTGTTGGGGGTTTGGGGATGACACTATGGAGTCCGGTAATGAGTTCCACGCTTCAACAACTCAGTTACTGAAGTCATATTTTTTACAGTCAAGTTTGGAGCGGTTAATATTAAGTTTAAATCTGTTGTGTGCTTTTGTATTGTTGTGGTTGAAGCTGAAGTAGTCGCGGACAGGCAGGACATTGCAGCATATGATCTTGTGGGCAATACTTAGATCTTGTTTAAGGCGTCTTAGTTCTAAACTTTCTAGGCCCAGGATTGAAAGTCTAGTCTCGTAGGGTATTCTGTTTCGAGTGGAGGAGTGAAGGGCTCTTCTGGTGAAGTATCTTTGGACATTTTCAAGGGTGTTAATGTCTGAGATGCGATATGGGTGCCAAACAGATGAGCTGTATTCGAGGATGGGTCTGGCAAAAGTTTTGTAAGCTCTGGTAAGTAGTGTGAGTTTGTCAGAGCAGAAGCTACATAGGATTGGGTTTACAACTCTTGAAGCCTTCTTGGCTATATTGTTGCAGTGGGCTTTGGCACTTAAATCTTTTGTTATTAGTATACCAAGGTCTTTAACCGAGTGGGGATTATCTGTGATAATTTGGTTATTCAGTTCGTATTTGGAGTTCAGATTCTTCTTCCCAATGTGTAGGACAGAGCATTTGCTAGTTGAGATTTGGAGTTGCCATGTGTTAGACCACTCAGAAACAGCGTCAAGGTCTTTTTGGAGAGTAGTTATGTTATTGGTGGTGTTGAAGAGTTTTACATCGTCGGCGAAGAGGACACAGTTGCTTGTGATGTAATCGCAAAGGTCATTGATGTAGAGAATGAAGAGCGTTGGTCCCAGTACACTACCTTGTTGAATACTGCTTTTAACTGGGACGGGGGTGGATATGGTGCTTCCTATTTTGACCACTTTTGTATATCTTCTAACATTATTTAGGATTTTCCCACATCAAGGGGGGGGGGGAATTCACTTTTTCTCCTTGAATCTTATAAATTCATTCTTGATTGTTTAAAATCCTGTGATCATATCCATAGATGTATATCTCATTGAGCTTTAGCTGGTTATACACGTTATCTGAACTCATGACTGAACATACCATGGTGGCCTGTTTTATATATTAAGTTAGAAATTATGGCTGGATTTATGCATTATTCTAATTCAAAGTCAAATCATGTTATGGTTGGAGAGATGTGTCAGCTAGAGTGAATGCAAGAAACGCAAACTCTTTCACACATTCAATTTTGCAAGGACAATAAAGAAAGAAATATATGTGCTGCTTCCTGATAACTGATTGAAGATAAGTCATTGAAAAATCACCCATTTGCCAGATTTGATTTGCTGTCTCTTTCTCTCCTCTGATTGCTGATAAAACAATCCACAATAGGAAGTAAACTAACCTGAAGAATTGGTGGGAAATCTTCAGAGCGTAGGTTGTAGTTCTAGGAAGCCAACAACTTTAAGTTTCAGGCCAGAGAAGTACATTTCCTTCCCACGCATTTGACAGGGATCAACTCAAGTAATCTGAAGGTTCGTATGTGAGTTTTCCTTGATGTCTGTGTCGGTCTCTCTCCCCCTTCCTCCTCTTGGTTTGATCACCAGCCTCTGTGTAGGCGGATAAGTGGGGGAACAGTGTGTGCCACAGGCAAAGAGCAACTGGCTTCAGAAAGGATTAGCCCACAACCATAGCTTGTTCCTAATGCTGGTTTTGACATTTACTAGGTGAGAGTGAAGGGGTCCCCAAATTCTTCAGGAAAGTTAATTGGCTAAAGCTGCAGTTAGTGCAAAACAGTTTGGAACAGGGCAACTCACTGTGTCTACTTGATATTAGGTATAGCCAAGGCTTGTTTTCAATTGGATTTTTCCTCCTATTGGAATGCTTTTGGTGCCTTTCTGTGCAAGAAAGGAGAGTAAGGATCACAACAGGATAGTTTTTATGTAATCCTTTTGTTGAAAAAATGCTATATGGTTCATCTTTTCTGTGAGTAGAGCCTGGCTAGTAACTAGAGAAGAACTCTGCCTTCAGCCTGCAAAAAATTATACTTGCATAAACTTTGCTGTCAAAATGGTAATTCTTACCTTCCACAGGCACAGTGCCCTCATTAACTGTGTACAGGTCACATTAAGGACAAGGATTAATGGGTTTCTCTAGATTTGTTTCCTTCACCTCCCCCCTCCAAAACATTACTAGCTGATAGGAAAACATCCCCCAACCACTCTCATTATTACAGGAAGGCAATAGGGAGAAAGAAAGTTTTGATACATGGCAGGTTTAGTCTGGTTTCCTGCATGGGCCGTGTTCAAAGGATCCAATAGCACCTGGCTTCAGTTCTATTTCAAAATAGTGCTATTTTATAACAGTGTGGTTTTAGGATGGTGCTAAATCTTGGTGTTATCTCCTGTATCTGCTATATCTTCAAGATGATCTCTGGCTCAATCTAGATCAGTCTGAAGTAAGTCACTGATATATGGTGATGGTAGAGGCACAAGAAAACATGGAAGGGAAAGTTTTATTGATTGATTGATTGATTGATTGATTGATTTTGTCCAATACACAATGAGGGTTTTAGTGGGTATACACATAGTAAAATACATGATGAAGGTTATAGAGAAGATACTCATAGTAAAATATATCTAAGAAAGAAGAGAAGAGAAGATATAGGAATAAAACATATCAATGAAAGAATAGAAGAAGAGATATAGGAATAGAAGAAAGGTATAGGAGATATAGGAGAGCAATAGGACAGGGGATAGAAGGTACTCTAGTTATTTCTTTGTTGCTGCATTCTCCTATCTGTTGTTGACTAATAGTCTGGCTCTTTTTGGATACGGGCTAAATGCTGTACTAGAAGAAAACTAAACCTCTTTCTTCTTATTATTCTTATTAATTAGATTCCCAAACAACAGCTGAGGTGCATGAGAACCAGGCGTGGGCTGCTGTCCAGATGGGGGGGGATGCAGTGGGGTAGCGAAAATGGAGCTCCACCCCAGAGCACCCAATTTGAACTTAAAGATATTGAAAGAAAATGCAGGGCATTCTGCATAAGCCACGCCCACATTGTGGAAGTAAATATTTGGGTAGCCCTTAGCACTTACCAGTTTCTGTTCAGTCTGAACACGTTCTCCAAGCTGGGGATTGGCTTCCAGATTTTGAAGACACAAGAAGACAGTTAGTTTTCAGGGAATCGAGCTGCCCCACTACCCAAAGCAGAATAGTTCCAAAGGCAGTGTTCACAGACTGGAGAAGATTGGAAGCATGCCACAACAGCCTAATGGAATCAGTTGATCCTGCTTGATAACACCTCTCCTATTAACATAAGAACATCAGTAGCAATAGCAATAGTATTAAGGCTTATATATAGCTCATTCTGGGTGGTGTACAACGTAAACATTATTTGCATATTGCCCCCAACAATCTGGGTAAGTTAGTTGGGGGAAAGATCCAAAGCAACATGAGAAAATATTATTTTACTGAAAGAGTAGTAGATCCTTGGAACAAACTTCCAGCAGACGTGGTTGGTAAATCCACAGTAACTGAATTTAAACATTCCTGGGATAAACATATATCCATCCTAAGATAAAATACAAAAAATAGTATAAGGGCAGACTAGATGGACCGTGAGGTCTTTTTATGCCGTCAGTCTTCTATGTTTCTATGTTTCTATGTTTACTGACCTCAGAAGGATGGAAGGCTGAGTCAATTCCATCAGGATCAAACTCCAGGCTATGGGCAAAGTTAGCCTGCAGTACTGCAGTTTAATCACCAGGGCTTAACATGAGATAGCATGTAAAACAAAACTGACATTGTTTGCTGTCTGGAAAAAAACACTACCTTAACCCCAGAAATGGCTAAGAGTAGCTGATTCAGGTAAGGATTGGAGGCAAGGAAACATAATAAGGAGAGAACAATGAGATGTCAGGGCATGTTTGCGCAGTGATGTTGCAATTGTGAGGAGGGAGAGGACGCCAGATTGTCCTTAGCTGTGTTTCTATGGCCTTTTCCCCACTTGAACCTAACCATGGTACAAGCATGTTGTAACAACCATTTTTCTGTCACTCCTCATTTTGCAAACGAGGCAAGCTTAAATTGTTTTTAATTATACCAGTGTTAAGGCAGTGTGTTTTTTAATCTGAACAACTTCCGAGGACAGGCTCAATTTAGATAAACTGTATTAAGCTTTGTCACATGTTACTATGGGTGTTCAGATGGATCTCTTAACTGGGAACAAAGGTAATAGAGCCAGTTTATAGATCAGACCAAGATAATATATTTTAGGCCAGTGATCTGTGAGGGTGTGACACGCAGAGCCATATCTGCTGGCATGCAGGGGGCGGCATACAAATCTAATAAATAATAATAATAATAATAATAATAATAATAATAATAATAATAATAATAATAATTGCCCTAGTTCAGCTCCAATGCACATGTGTGTGTCAGCCAGCTGATTTTCAGTTCGCATGGGGGCTCTGCAAGGGTGTTTTTGGCTTCCAGAGGGCCTCCAGGGGTATGGGAGAGGGCATTTTGCCCTCCCCAGGCTCCAGGCAAAAAATGGGCCTACTGGGCCCATTTCACCCCCAGGGTGAAAAATGGGCCTACTGGGCCCACCAGAAGTTGGGAAACCACCCGTTTCTAGCCTCCAGGGAGCGGGGGAGGCTATTTTCACCCTCCCCAGGCATTGAACTATGCCTGGGAAGGGTGCACGCACACAAGCTTTTGACACCCGAAGGAAAAAAAGGTTCGCCATCATTGTTTTAGGCCAATGTAAGGATAGCACTATAACTTGGTAGTTTCCTTCCATCTTAGAAGGTGCGGCTGATATAGAATTCTGTTCATGGGTCCTCGAAGGGGCAAGGTGTCATGATGGTTTCATTAGTCCTCATGCACAGGAATTACTCAGGTTTGTTAGATGTTTTTCTCTTGCAACCAGACCAATGTAACCCCATTGCTGATTCCACTTTGAATGCCTCTACTATTGATGTTGTAATGAATACTACTTGTTGTGGTTAGCTCTGGCCCACCTCCTGCCCCAAGCAATGTGGATGTGGATGTGGGGGAGACATCTACCTGCCACAGGCCTGTTTTGCTTCCAGTAGAATCTGTCTCCTCTGACCAAGGAAGCGTGAGTGACAGGGAAGAGGGGAGTTTGGCAGACAGCCCAGGAGGAGATCAATCATCTGTATCATCCCCGGATTCTGAACAAGAATTAATGACACATCCAAGCACGTGTAGAGTGAGGCATAGGAGACAACAACTGAAGGATTATTACAAGAGAAAATGAGGCCACCTGTGGTTGGGTGGGGCTGCTGTAATTAGTGCTACAGATAAAAGTGCAGCCTGGTGTGTTAGCCTCATGGCAGTTTATCTGATTCATTGTTTTGTCAAGATCGTGGTTTTTGTGCTGTTCAAGATTGTGTGTGGACTCTCTGGACTTTAAAATTGGACTCAATTTCCCCGTTATTGGGTGAGCAATTGGACTACATTTAACCTGTGCCTTGTGTGTACCAGAAAATCCCTTTGACATTTAAAAAGGGAGCTGTTTCTGTTTTTCTGTTTATAAAAACTTTTGGGTTTTCCTTTTAGCGTGTGATGTGTGTCTTCCTGGACTAATTACCCTGTAATTACGGGCGGTTGAGACATGCCGGCAGAACACTGCTAGCCCTGAGAGGTTTAAGGGATGTCTCTTTTGGGAATCAAAACAATATAATAATTACGTTTTATTATAAATAAAATAAACCATAAAACTTTCCCTCTTGCTTTAAATGTTCTCTTATTATTAGAGTGACTGAGGCAAAAAATATTCCCATAACACTCCTAATATTATAAGTGGTGTATTTATTACATGTAATTTGACTGTTGAAAGGTATAAGGAAAAGATTGTGGATTGTGTTGCTGGCTTGTTCATATCTTGGAGGGCACAGAGTTATAAAGAGAACTATGCTAATCACTGTATGACTCAACAGCAGAATATATAAAACTGCAGTCAATAAGCACATAAAAGGTAGAGATAGTAAAGTATTTAGCTACATTAAAATAAAAGATAAAGTCCTGACAGTCTTGTAGCTTGAAACTTGGTTACCTATTCAAACAACAATTCCTTCAATCCAAAATCTCTTCCTAATTCATTGTTATCTTAATTTGCTTGCTTGCTTGTTGTTGTTTTAGGGATCAATGCCAAAACCCTACTTTTTTCCTGTTTTTGTCTGTTTCCCTCTTTCCCTCTTCATTAGTTTTAATGCTGCATCTTTTCCCCCTCTGGGAATTAGAGATGCTGGAGGGTTTTTCCTTTAAACTTCAATTGCACATATGCTTAGATGAAGAAGCGTCTGTGACTGGGAATCAATCAGCTGTCTGCCTTGAGATGAACGCCGTGTGCAAAGATAGTAAAAGTCAGGAGGGAATGTTTACCCATTCACTGCAAACCTGTGCTGTTCTGTATTGCAGATCAGTGTAACTCGGTGTTTCTCAACCTAGGAAATTTAAGCTGTGTGGACTTCGACTCTTGGAATTCTTCAGCTAGCATGCTAGTGAAATCCTAGAGCTACAGCCCATGAAAACTTATGCCCGACAATAAATTGTATTAATCTTCAAAGTACTATCAAAGTCTTCTTATTTTCATATTGAGGCGAAGAGCTACTAATACGTGTCTTTTTTACCCTGTATGAAAGGAAATACAACTGCGCGCCCTCCCTCCACTCCCAGGATCCTTAGGATTCTATTCCTGCTGCTATGTAACAGTATATAACTATGGTTACAGCTTTTGGAGAAAATGCCTGCTGCAAAATTGCTAGTGTGATTTCCTTGATTAGAGCCAGCAAATAGGCTCAGAGATGCAATAGATAAATGATGGCCTTGCATTTATTTGCCTTACAGCAAATGTTGTTTCCTCCTCCATCACCACCACCTTAGAAAAGGACATGTAGGTATGCATGCACACACACGTACATGCGTGCACACACAAACACACTTTTTGGTACACTTCCATTCATGTTTCTAGGTTATATACATGACCTAGAAACATGAATGGAAGTGTACTAACAGTTTATTTCAATTCTTCGTTGTGTTAAATAGGTGAGGTGAAATATTTTGGCACCCCAGGCCCTTGGTTTGCAACAGGGACACTTGTTAAAAGTATTTCTTGCATGTTCCTTTGGAGGAAGAATGCTGATTCCTGGATGCTATTCTTGGTCCATATTATTTAGTTCAAGTTCTGTAGGAATGAACTATGACAGCTTCAAAACAGATGGGGAAGATGGCTATATCCTACAAAAATAGACTAACAATCCTGGGCCTAGAAAGCCTAGAACTACGGCGCCTAAAACATGATTTGAGTATTGCCCACAAGATCATATGCTGCAACGTCCTACTTCAACCGCAACAACACAAGAGCACGCAACAGATTCAAACTTAATACAAACCGCTCCAAACTTGACTGTAAAAAATATGATTTCAACAATCGAGTTATCGAAGCGTGGTACTCATTACCGGACTCAATAGTGTCAACCCCTAACCCCCAACATTTCTCCCTTAGACTCTCCACGATTGACCTCTCCAGGTTTCTAAGAGGCCAGTAAGGGGCGTACATAAGTGCACTGGTGTGCCTTTCGTCCCCTGTCCAATGGTCTTTCCTTTCTCTCACTTATCATATATATTCTCTTCCTTTCATATATCCTCTCCTCTAAGTTCACTTTTACCCTTATATATATTACTACACGTATAAATAAATAAAATAAATAAATATGGAAGTGCTCTTAGATGATTGTAGGACTTGCATAAAGGGAGTATAGTAGTTTGATATGTAAAACAGGTAGTCCTCAACTTACAACATCTCATTTAGTGACCGTTTGAAGTTACAAAGGCACTGGAAAAAATGAATTGTGACTATTTTTCACACAACCGTTGCAGCATTCTCATGGTCACATCATCAAAATTCAGATTCATATTTATGACCGCTGGAGCGTCCTAGGATCAAACTTCTGACAAAGTTAATGGGGGAGTCAGATTCATTTAACAACCACATTCCTAATTTAACAATTGCAGTGATTCACTTAACAACTGTGGCACAAAAGGTCGTAAAATGGGGCAAAATTCACTTCGCAACAGAAATGTTGGGTTCATTTGAGGGACTGCCTGTATTTTCTGCCACTCTGAAGAGCTGAGAATATGGAACAGAAATCTATGCCACACAAAATAGAAAGAAAGCATGGAAAGAAATTTGTAGTGAACAAAATGGGGAACCTGTCAAAATATTTATCAGTGGTTTTTTTCTTTCTCAATGTCTCTCTGTATGTGAGATTGTCAGTTTTGATGCCTGGTGACTGCCTAGACTAGTACTCAAGGTTTTCCTGCAAACATTTTAGAAGTGGTTTGCCATTGTTTCCTTCCTAGGGTTGAGAGAGAATGACTGGCTTAAGGTCATCCAGTTGCAGGGGTGAAATCCAGCAGGTTCTGACAGATCCTGGAGAACTAGTAGTGGAAAGTTTGAGTAGTTTGGAGAACTGGCAAATACCATCTCTGGCTGGCCCCAGAGTGGGGTGGGAATGGAGATTTTGCAATATTGAACGGGTTCAAACAGGTCCAAAGACGGGCTACAAGAGTGGTGGAAGGTCTTAAGCATAAAACGTATCAGGAAAGACTTAATGAACTCAATCTGTATAGTCTGGAGGACAGAAGGAAAAGGGGGGACATGATAGAAACATTTAAATATGTTAAAGAGTTAAATAAGGTTCAGGATGGAAGTGTTTTTAATAGGAAAGTGAACACAAGAACAAGGGGACACAATCTGAAGTTAGTTGGGGGAAAGATCAAAAGCAACATGAGAAAATATTATTTTACTGAAAGAGTAGTAGATCCTTGGAACAAACTTCCAGCAGATGTGGTTGGTATATCCACAGTAACTTAATTTAAACATGCCTGGGATAAACATATATCCATCCTAAGATAAAATACAGAAAATAGTATAAGGGCAGACTAGATGGATCATGAGGTCTTTTTCTGCCGTCAGTCTTCTATGTTTCTATGTTTCTAATATCCTTCCCCCAGGAGTGGAGAGGGAATGGGGATTTTGCAGTATCTCCTGTCATGCCCACCAATCCACATCACGCCCACAAAGCCACGCCCACAGAACTGGTAGTAAAAATAATTGGATTTCACCACTGCCCAGCTGGCTTTGTGCCTAAGGTGCAACTAGAATTCATATATCTCCCATTTGCTAGCATGATGTCTTGGTCTTATCAAACTTTTCAGTATTGTAAGCAGGGGTGGGCTGCTGGCCGGACAGGGGGGAATGCAGCGGGGTAGCAAAAATGGAGCTCCACCCCAGAGCACCCAATTTGCACTGAAAGATGTTGGAAGAAAATGCATAAGCCACGGCCACAGTGTGGTAGTAAAATTTTTGATAGCCCTTCACTGATTGTAAGCAGTGAGAAAAGTCTGCATAAACCATGCACTGGAATACAACAAGGCCATTCCAATGGCCAACGAGTAAAATTGAGGTTGCCAGGACATTGAGGTGATGTTGTATGGAGCTAATAAAGGCTGAAAGAAGTTTGTAAAAATTTTACTTAGCCAAAAAAAAAATAAAAAAAATAAGGCCTTCTGAGCTTGGTTGTAAATAAATTGGGTGAAATAATCTACAAAAAGGGTAGAACGAAGCAAAATGTTGGGAAAGGAATGAGATTTGAAAAATGAGAGGAATGCATCTGTTCATCAACTTGTGTTGCCAGCGCATAAATGGATAGCAAGGGGTTCCTATTGAATTTTGGTCAACCATTAATGGTGAAATAAAATGGCTTTCTTCCATCATACACATTCACATCTAATATGTCAAGGAGTCAAGGAGTCAGGGTGGCGCAGCAGGTAGAGTGCTGTACTGCAGGCCACTGAAGCTGACTGTAGATCTGTAGGTCAGCGGTTCAAATCTCACCACCGGCTCAAGGTTGACTCAGCCTTCCATCCTTCCATGGTAGGTAAAATGAGGACCTGGATTGTGGGGGCAATATGCTGGCTCTGTTAAAAGTGCTGTTGCTAACATGTTGTAAGCCACCCTGAGTCTAAGGAGAAGGACGGCATAAAAATTGAATAAATGAATGAATGAATGAATGAATGAACGAATGAATAAACAAATAAATAAATGTTGGAGGCCTAGAACAGCTGAGAGCAGAGCTAGAGGTATTTAAGCTTAGACTTTAAGACCTTCATTGTTTTACCAACATGATCGCTTCTTCTCAATTAACAGGGGTTCAAGATGAAGCAATCAGTTCAGAGGTCGTCCCTCCCCGACCAGGGGTGAAATGTTCCTGGTTCACTTGTGCCTGTGGGTCATTGGAGAACCGGTTGTAAAGGGAGCATGAAGCTCTGCCCACTTACCCAGACACTGCCATTGGGGTTCTTTTACCCTCTGAGCATGCACAAAGTGTTCTGTGCATTCACTGTTGCCTGTGGTTCATAGAAGAACCAGCTGCAAAGGAAGCGTGAAGCTCTACCCACTCGTCGGGTGCTGCCATTTGGGCTCTTTTACCCTCTGCGCATGCACAGAATGCTTTGCACATGCGCAGAGGGTAAAAGAACCCAAATGGCTCCCTTGTGCTCCCTTTGCGACCAGGTCTCTGATGACCCATAGGCACGAGTGAATCAAGAGCATTTCACCCCTACCCAGTGATGGGCTCCTACGGGAACGGTCAGGAACGCAGTTCCGGTAGCAAAATTTGGAGCTGCACTCCAGAGCACCCAATTTGCACTGAAAGATGTTGAAACAAAATGCATAAGCCATGCCCACAGTGTGGTAGTAAAAATTTTGGCAGCCCATCACTGTCCCTACCCCTGGTTTTCATGTGAGTTGGGATTTTTTCCTTGGCTAAAGGCAGCAAGTGCTCCTCCATAGGACCCCAGGGTTTAAAAAATGCCTAGGAGCACTTGTGCTGCCAAAAAATGGACTTACAATAGTTGATTCAGTGACCATTCAAATTTACAACACTGAAAAAAGTGACTTGTGGCCATTTTTCACACTTATGACATTGAAGCATCCCCATTGTCATGTGATCAAAATTTGGAGTGTTGCAGTGCCCCGGGAAAGGGGGGGGATATGATAACCTTTTGCAACCTTCTGTCAATAGGAATTCCAGATCCGCTTAATAACCATATTGCTAATGTAACAACTGCAATGATTCACTTAAACAATGGTGGCAGGAAATGTAAAATGGATCAAAACTCACTTAACAAATGTCTCGCTTAGCTTTGGGCTCAATTGTGGCTATAAATTGAGGACTACCTGTATGTAGACAGCCTCTCAGCAGAGAGGTCGAAGGCCTTCTATCATATGGTGGGCCTGGATGGAGTTGCACTGATTAGCACATGAAAAATAATCCCAGCCTCCAGGAACAAAGGAAGGGTTTCAAAAAGAGAGAAATTCAAAACTTGCTATTTGTTTGGTAAAAAATTTACAGCCAGCAAGTTCATAAAATCATTTGACTGCTGGATCTGTCAGTGCGGGCTGTTTTCTTTTTATAAGCCTTGGTTTCATTTTTATAATTGAGAAGGCTTCTAAAGAATCGTTGGCAATTAAGGCACACTAGGGGATGGAAACCAGATGTGAATGCTTATAGTCCTGGGCAGGGTTGTAAAATAATTACAGCGGGAAGGAGGAAAAAGGACTTAGATCAGAAACCAAACAGCCACTTCCCGCCCCTGCCACTTACAAATGTTGTGTAAAACTTAAACAATCCCAGGTACAGGTATATCATTTTGCTCATTCTGCTTTTTGAGAATTACCTATCTCTTGCACTTGTTTTGCCCTGCTCAGTGCTAAGAGAGATGTTGCTTCAAGTGGGCTTGTAGATTTGAAGGCATATGTCTTCAAGCTTAGCAAACCTTTCAAAGTTGATTAAAAGAATAAATAATCATCTAATGGGCTGTGATAAGAGGGAAAGTTATTAGAAAGCCTAGAACTGCTTTTGACATCTATTTTATGTCACAAATGCATCTTTAATCAAGGAAAAATAAATAAATGGTAGATTGGAGGTGTATATTATCCGTGCCAGATCTTTTCATTGAAGATCTGAAATGGGCTTTGCTATTTTAAATTTGACATTATATTTATCTGCGAAACATGGCTCCATTATCACAGTAAGAGACTATCATATTTACCAATCTGATCACGAAATCCATAGAGGAGGTGGAGTTGCAATCTTCTATAAGAAATTACTGAACCTAAAAGAGGTGCAAGTTAAAAATGAACTCGGTCTTCCAGAAACTATCATATGTGAACTGACCTTAAATACCACACTTCGCTTCCTACTATGTTACAGACCCCCTGATTATGACATCACACATGCGAACAAGCTAACCACACTACCAACATGGGCAGCCTCCTACCCATATCCTCTTATATTTCTTGGTGACCTCTTTAACACACTCTTCAGCTCAATCTTTGTAAATAGCAATGGCTCATGCCCAATATTTCCTAGTCGTACCACAATCAACTTCAACTATCGAACACAAATTGATTTTACAGACGATAATGTTAGAAAGGCATTATGCAATCTAAAACCATCTCTATCTATTGGACCTGATGGACTATGTGCATACTTCTTTAAAAAGCTCTCCATACCCTTGGCTGCACCTCTAAGCATAATTTTTAAAAAGTCCTTCAGGACTAGTCCTTACCCAACCTATGGTCACTTGTCACAGTCATCCTATCTTCAGAAAAGGAGATCCAAGTTATGTTGAAAATTATAGAGCAATTTCTTTGGGTTGCGTCACTTGCAAAGTCATGAATTCAATCATAAATCAATCCATTATACACCACTTAAAAACTAATAACCTACTTTCCAACAAACAATTTGATTTCAGGAAAAAATATTATATAATCTGCAACTCTTACACTGCAAAAACATATGGACCACTCAACTTGATCAGGGTAAAACAATAGATGCAATTTACATAGACTTTTGTAAAGCCTTTAATTCAATGGTACACGACAAACAACCTCTGAAACTATACTCCTATGGCATCTCTGGACCACTACATAATTCGATAACTGTGTTCCTATCTAACATAGAACAAGTGGTCAAATTAGGAAGTGCAATATCAAATCTTGTTCCTGTTAATAGCGGTGTCCCTCAAGGCAATGTTCTAAGACCAACACTCTTACATAAATGATCTTTGTGATCATATTATAAGCAACTATATTGTCTTTGCTGATATTAAACTATTTTACACCAACAACAATGCTGTTACCCTTCAAAAAGACCCTGATCATATAGCAGAATGGTCAAACAACTGGCAACTTCAAATCTCAACCAACAACTTTCTTACACATTGGCAAAAAGATTCAGAATACAAAATACAAACTTGGAGGAAACAAACTTGTATATGACCCTCACTCTGTCAAAGACCTTGGAGTACTCATATCCAATGAGTTAAGTGCTAGAGCCCACTGTAACAACATTGCCAAAAAGGCACCAAGAGTTGTTAATCTAATCTTACGTAGCTTCTTTTCTGGCAATATTACACTGCTAACCAGATCTTACAAAACATTTGTCAGACCAATTCTGGAATACAGCTCACTTGTCTGGAACCCGCATTGTATATCAGACATTAATACAATCGAGAGAGTCCAGAAATATTTCACAAGAAGAGTCCTTCACTCCTCCGCTCGCAACAAAATACCTTATACCATCAGATTTAAAATCCTGGGATTAGACAATTTACAACTACGTTGCCTCCGATCTGATCTAAATGTATTTCATAAAATCATATACCAAAATGTCCTTCCTATTAATGACTACTTCACCTTCAACCGCAGCAATACATAAGCATGTAATAGATTCAAACTAAATGCAAAATTGTACTCCAAACTTGACTGTAGAAAATACGATTTCAGCAATGGAGTGATCAATGCCTGGAATGCACTACCTGACTCTGTGGTTTCTTCCCCAAACCCCAAAGACTTTAACCTTAGACTTCTACAGTTGATCTCTCTCTGAGGTCTGTAAAAGGATGTGCATAAGTGCACCACTGTGCCTACTGTCCCTGTCCTACTATCCTCTTTTATCGTTACTTTTTACTTATGTTATGTTTATACAATTACTACTATACATATTTGACAAATAAATAAATAAAAATAAATATTTGCCAGTCAGAGAGTGGTCTTGTATGGTAGGCATCCCTTCAAGGACTAGTGCCAGAGGAGAAGCATTTAACAGCTGGGCTGAGCCTGCAGATGCCTACAAAGAATCTCACCAAATGCTTCAAAGGATGAAGTAACTACCTCCTTTACAATCTAGGAATGACACTGTACTTTTAGAAGAGAATGGCATTGTGTCTTTTAAAGCATGCATCAGAATGACATCTCCAAGTTAAATATTTACTTCATAAGTGGAGTATTGGTAGACTATAGGAGTTTCAGAGAGAGGGTTCTGTGTTTTCATGTGAGAAAATAGATATACCACACACTCCCTTCAATTTTTTTAAAAAAAATGCATACAAAGAACAGTAAGGGGTTCTTTGAGATTGAAGAACAAATCAAAGAGAATCGTTCCAAAAGAACCAATGCCTACATATGGCATAAAACAAATGTTCAGGCAGCCATACACAATCCATCTGAGGGTGTACTTTTGGTGGGAAAGCTGTGGAATTATTTTAAAAGATCAGACTGGCCTTTGTCCTTATTGGGTTAGATTTTTTTTGTATTTAAATAACAGGTTTTCTTTTTATTAGACTGTTATTAATTGGTAAAATTGCTGTGTTTATAGTATGTTTTTGTGATGTGTGGTCTCAATGTGAAACTTGTGTTTTATTTATCACCCCTGCAGTTATTTCTCATCCATACAGGCACTTTTTATGTGGTATATTTTACCAGTCTGAATACTTAGAGCCTAATAATGGAAGCTTTTTATTTTTTATGGGGACCCATTGTGATGTTGAATTCCACTTTGATACAATTATCTGGAAGTAGGGCTCAATGGCGTTTACCTTTGTGTAAGATATGTAGAATGTTTTGTTCAAGTGAACCTAGTGGGTTTTTTCTCTTTCTAAATTCTTCCCAAAGCTAAAATCTTTTTAAAGGCTCATCACCAGCCTGCATTTCATGCACGATCCTCATCTCTGAATGGTTGATGGAATACCCTTATCCCTGCTTTCATATGCAAGGCAAAATATATAAAATTAAAAAAGGGGAGCACAGAATTTCTTTTACAATGGTATATTTAACCCAACCAGAAGCTTAGTGTGAAACTTTCAAATGAGAGAATATAACCATTATATTCCAAGTACGTAAGCAAAGCACATGCACAGAAGGCCACGCATGCTCACATTTGGGAACGGATAGGAAAGTAAGTGAATACCACCTATGATTTCCATAAAAGCCCTCCAACATCTAAAACAGCCTTGAATCTCATTTCTAGGTCTGGTATGAGACTGCTGCTTCATCAGTTTACCAACAGATGGCGCAATTGGCCAGCTTTGGATCAGTTAATATTTTTAAAGTTGGACTTTTTATAAAAATGAGATTAAAGCTTTACTATATTTCTGTGCATTTATGTTAAAAGCTTCACGGGAAATGTAAAAAAAAATCCCACCCATCTTCTATTTCTGATTGTAATTCACCTGTCACCTCAGTTTCTCAGAAATTTTTTTTTTTGAGACAAATAATAATACTTATGGACGCTGATGCATGCATAAGCATACCAGCATGCCTACTATCCCTCTCCAAATGTTCCCTTTTATTTGTAACTATCTTATGTATTCAAATAATGCTATACTTATGTATACAGTGTTCCCTCGATTTTCGCGGGTTCGAACTTCGCGAATAGCCTATGCCACGGTTTTTCAAAATATATTAATTAAAAAATACTTTGCGTTTTTTTTCTATACCACAGTTTTTCCCGCCCGATGATGTCATACGTCATCACCAAACTAATAATTTTTGCAAACAAACAACAAAAAAAAATAATTATTGTTAATAAATAATTATGTTTATAAATATCAGGATCACTAAGTGTCTTATTCAATAGTGAGTACCAGTAATAATGGTGAGTAAATGGTTGTTAAGGGAATGGGAAATGGTAATTTAGGGGTTTAAAGTGTTAAGGGATGGCTTGTGATACTGTTCATAGCCAAAAATGGTTTATTTACTTCCGCATCTCTACTTCGCGGAAATTCGACTTTCGCGGGCGGTCTCGGAACACCCCCTCCCACGAAAATCAAGGGAACACTGTATTATCAAGTACAGTAATACCTCATCTTACGAACTTAATTGGTTCCGGAAGTAGGTTCGTAAGGCGAAACGTTCGTAAGACGAAACATTGTTTCCCATAGGAAACAATGTAAAAGTGATTAATGCGTGCAAAAAGAAAAAAAATCGCAAAATGGCACTCCGCTGGGCGCCGCCGCCCGGCTGTCACCTTTTAAAAAAGCCGGGGGGTTTCTCAGCATTCTCCCGAACCCGAACCCGAACTTTTCAGGTTTGGGAGGCCGCCGAGAAGCGCCGCCACCCGGCTGCCACCTTCTGAAACAGCCGGGGGGCTTCTTGGCATTCTCCCGAACGCCGAACCCAGAAGTTCGGGTTCCGGTTCTGGAGGCTGCTGAGAAGCACCCAGCTGTTTCAGAAGGTTACAGCCGGGCGCCGCCGCTCAGCGGAGCACCATTTTTGCAATCGGCGGCGGCGTTTTCAGCCGATCTGGAGGCTGGAAAGGAGGTGGGGAATCCCAATAGGGAATTCCATGAGCGGAGCTTTGACATCACGAAGACATCTTCCTTATCTTTAATTTTCATTGTCAATCTATTCATTTCCACATAATCCAATATTTTTAATTACCTTCCTTTCAGAAGGGGCTTTTGTTGCTTTCCATTTATTTGCAAATGTAATTCCAGCTGCTGTATTTATATTAATAATTAAATATGTATTTTCCTTATTGAATTTCTCTGATAATATATATGTTGTTTCAATATTTTTTTTCTATCCATATTTGAAGTAAACTCCAATACATTTTGGCTTCTGCACATTTCCACCACATATGATAAAAAGAACCAGGTATTTGCTAACATTTTCAACATTTCATAGGTTTGTCTTTAAACATTTTAGCTATTCTTTCCAGTGACCTATGCCATCTACTAAACATTTTATATAACTTTTATTTATATGCTGTCGCCATTGTCAGTTTATAATTTCTTTCCCAAAACTGTTGCCATTTATTCAGTTCTATAGAATGATCAAAATTCCTGGCCCATTTAATCATTTCCTTCACTTGTTCTCTAAATCAACATAGAATAAATAATTATAGAATTTTTAATCAGTCTTTCATCCGTTACTGTATTTCATCTAATTCTGTAATTTATAAATTGATACCTTCCATTTTAATACCATATCATATCTTAACTGCAATTGCATTCTCATATACCAGTCCCTCTTTATTCCTTGTTTCTCCAATTCTTGAGTAGATTTCATTTCCCCCTTATCTCTTAGAATATCTTTATATCGTGCAATATGTCCCCAAGTAAGTCTATTCAAGTACATTAGTGCTTCTATTATTGATAATCAGTATGGTATTTTAAAGTAATGTTTTCTTTTTTCTCACACTCCATATAAAAAGTTTGTTATATAATGTCTCTGGGAATAGATGTGTATTTTACTTCTTCCATACCATAAAAATATGTGCCATCCTATCTGTAAATCATGTCCCTCCAAAAACAAAAATCTTTTGTTTCTTAATAAAATCCATTCTCTCATCCATGTCAATACTGCAGCATCATAATATAGCTCCCAATTTGGAAGTCCAAATTCACCTCTTGGTCTTGCATCTTGTAGCATTTTTATATTTATCCTTGCCTTTTTTTTCATTTTATTTACCTCTTTAAAAAAGTTTTTCTTTAATCTTATTATTGTTGAGAATAAAAACAGGAGTCATGGCAATATGTTCATCTTAATTAGTGATATTCTTCCCATCAGTAATAATTGAAGATTTTCCATATCTATTTCAATTTGTCTCTTTACTGTACAATAATTATCTTCCTTAATTGTCAAACATCTAGCTGTTAGACAAATCCCTAAACATTTTACTTTTTAAAAAATCTGCACATTTAACTTCCCAATTAATTCCTTCTTTTGTTTTTCCATCATATTTTTCACTAAAAGTTTTGTTTTGTCTTTATTAATTTTTAATCTTGTCACCTCTCTATAGAATAGAATAGAATAGAATAGAATTTTTATTGGCCAAGTGTGATTGGACACACAAGGAATTTGTTTGGTGCATATGCTCTCAACGTACATAAAATAAAATATACATTTGTCAAGAATCATGTGGTACAGCACTTAGTGATTGTCATAGGGGTCAAATAAGCAATGAAGAAGCAATATTAATAAAAATCTTAGGATATACGCAACAAGTTACAGTCATACAGTCAACATGGGAGGAAATGGGTGATAGGAATGACGAGAAAAACTAGTAGAATAGAAGTGCAGATTTAGTAGAAAGTCTGACAGTATTGAGGGAATTATTTGTTTAGTAGAGTGATGGCGTTCGGGGAAAAACTGTTCTTGTGTCTAGTTGTCTTGGTGTGCAGTGCTCTGTAGCGACGTTTTGAGGGTAGGAGTTGAAACAATTTGTGTCCAGGATGTGAGGGGTCAGTAAATATTTTACCCGCCCTCTTTTTGACTCGTGCAGTATACATGTCCTCAATGGAAGGCATATTGGCAGCAATTGTTTTTTCTGCAATTCTGATTATCCTCTGAAGTCTTTGTCGGTCCTGTTGGGTTGCAGCACCAAACCAGACAGTTATAGAGGTGCAGATGACAGACTCAATGATTCCTCTGTAGAACTGAATTAGCAGCTCCTTGGGCAGTTTGAGCTTCCTGAGCTGGCGCAGAAAGAACATTCTTTGTTGTGCTTTTTTGATGATGTTTTTGATGTTAGGTGACCATTTTAGGTCTTGGGATATGATAGAACCTAGAAATTTGATTGAAATTTGTTGATACTGTGTTGTCTAGTATTGTGAGAGGTGGAAGGGTGGAAGGGTTTCTCTTAAAGTCTACCACCATTTCTACGGTTTTGAGTGTGTTCAGTTCTAGATTGTTCTGGTCACACCACAAGGATAGCTGTTCAACTTCCCGTCTGTATGCGGATTCATCGTTGTCTCAAATGAGTCCAATCACTGTTGTATCATCTGCAAACTTCAGTAGTTAGGTCCAGTCTCTAATGGTTCTTCCAATATGAACATTGCAAATGCTTGCGGTTTGTACTCTTCTCTGTTAATTTTCATTCCTTTTATATCCTCACTTTGCTGTATATTTGTAATTAGTACTTCTGGCACCAACACAAATAGCAATGGTGATAAAGGACATACTTCTTTGTTCCTTTCATAATATCCACTTTCTTTGTCATATCTCCATTCACTAATACTTTGGCTGTTTGTTTACTATAAATTGTTTTGATTACACTAATAAATCTTTTTCCAAAATTCATATTTTAAAATTGCATTATCATAAATTACCAGTTTACATTATCAAATTCTTTCTGCGTATCTAGAAACATAAAAGCCACTTGTTTTCTGGGATGTTATTCATAATATTTTGTTGCATTTGAAATCATTCGCATATTGTAAATGTAAAGGTAAAAATCCATTTTGATCTGGATGTATAAATCTGCTTAGAATTTTTTTGAGTCTATTTGCCAAATTGATACAAATTATTGATACAAATATTTTATAGTCTGCATTCAAAAGTGAAATTGGTCTATAATTTTTAATTTTCTGTAAATCAGAATTAGCACTTAGACTTATATGCAGGCTACAGTGAGGGATGGTTGTCATTTTGACTGACAATCTTTGATCATAAGAACCAAGTTCTAACTTCTGCTTAAGAAACTATCAGTGACTACTAATCTTGATGTCTCTGAAATTTATCATCCCTTATCACTTACAGAGAAAGGCAATCAGAAGCAAATTCTCATGTCTTCCTTTGGTCTTTCTAAGCATCTCATTGATCAACATGGAAAATGAGATACTGAATAAGATAGACTGTCAATCTGAATTTATAAAAATCCTCTTTTAAGTTATTTACTTAAATATCAATCAATATTTGATTGATTTAATCAACATTTCTCCTTCAATTCAAGTCACTGTCTTCTTCTGTGAACTTGCCTATCATATTTCCCAAATATATTTTGTACTTGTATTCAACTTTGAGACAATATTCAATATCGGGCAGTATTTGATAAGCAGCAATGTTTTGCTATCTGGCTTAGACTAGAGTTTTGTAATATGGTTGAGCTGATATGAGCCATCTCTGCATCACTCAAATGTTGGCTTGTTATGGATCATATATTATGTATTTGTAACATGAAAGGCAGGTACTGTATATATTAATAGGCAATATTAAATGTTAAGAAAAGTAGTAGGTCTAAGTGATTGTGCCATGATTGTGCCATCACATAGTTGATTTGGGCTATCACTAAAGACTGTCAAATGTTTGGTTATCAGTTTATTATTATTGCATTTTTGATGAAGAAGGATGTTTGTGATGTTTTCCTTTCCCAAGTAGCTTCACCAAAATCAACATATTGGATCACGCAGCAATGCTGTCACAAGGCCTATCTCACCAAAGTGGTCAGCCATGATTCCCCTGTGCTCAACCATTGCGTTATACAGTAGATTAGCAGTTGGTGTGTTACTTTTGATGTATCTGGCAGGAGGCTGTAGAAGGATTTTCTTCCTTCTCTGGGGTTAATCCTGCATCCCCCCTATCACCCTTCTTTGATTATAGAGGCCTGCCACTGGGGCAGATAAAACACTTTATTCATGAGGACCTGACAGCCAAGAAAGTGGTTTAACCAGGAGGCAGTCTTGGATAGGAGTCGGAGGGGAAGATCAGTGGGAAATTTCCAGGGCAGATCAAATAGATGGATCACGAGAGAGAGAGAGTCGGGTGATTCACATACACATGCAAAATGGCTATCTCAGCAGATCCCAACTGTCTACCTCTTGCATTTTAAATTGATCCAGGGGACTTGGAGAAGAATCCATTTGTAGGCAAGGCGGAAAGCCAGTGCCAATCCATTAGTTAAGTCTTTTTTAAAGGCAAGCTAGCGAGGATGGAGTTTCTTTTGAAGAGTCAGAGTCCTCCAAGAGGACTTTCTCTCTGTGTTCTATGTTTTCTTTTCTTACATTTTTAAATGTATGTTTCAGCATGTCCATTCTTTTTTTATCTCTTCCTTCTTCACCTGGATTTGGAATTTCAGCAGAGGAAAGGAAGGCAATTTTAGCTTAGTGTAAAAAATTAAGAAGCTTAAGCATCATTGTCTATAAATAGAATTAATCATGAATATCTGTTTCCTGAATATATCTGAATTTTTTTTAAAAAAATAGTTCAGATAAGCTGAGTGGGTCTTTGAAGTAAACAACCCACTTCTTATAACATTGTATGTTTGTTTGCTTATATCCTGCCTTTATTATTTTTATAAACAACTCAAAGCAGCTAATATATTCAATACACATTCCTTCCCCTCTTTTCTCCAAAAACAACAGCAGCCCTGTGAGTTGGGCTGTACTGAGAGTAAGTGACTGGCCTAAAGTCACCGAGTTGGCTTTCATGGCTAAGATATGGGACTTGAATTCACAGTCTCTGGCTTTTTAGTTTGGTGCCTTAACACCTAGACCAAATTAATGTTCTAATTCCTGGAATAAGAAGTTACGCATTCATAAGGGAAATTGTTAGTAAATCCTGATTTCCTACCAGACAGACCTACTTTCCACAGCACTGGTTTCTGATATCTTAACTAATAGTGGAATGCTAAACGTTTTTTAAAAATTGACTAGTGAAGCCCCCATGGATTTCCCTCCCTTGTGATCCTTAATAATTGATAATACTTTTTCTGACGTCATATTCTCTGTTTTTATCATTCAAAAAGTCAACCTGTATGTTTTGTGCTTCGCCCATTTTAAACCTTTTCATTTGGATCCCATCTTGAATTGCCATTATGTGGAGGGATAGATAGGTTCCAAGTATTTGAAAATAAATATATTCATAAATACGTACTCTCAGGGAAGCAGGCATAATAAATCTGTTTTAAATAAATCTATTTTTTTTGGAGGATGAAGATTTCCATTCTGGGTTCAATTGTGACATTGCAGGAATTATTGGGGAAGCAACACCACATGCTTCCCATTTACAAAATGATGGAATGCAAATATTCCCATGGGAGATTGTTCTCCCTCTCCGTGAATGCAATTTATTTACTGCTTACTTAGTTATTCTATGTATTGATGAAATGGGCTACGGTCCATGAGAGATTGTGCAATGACAAATTATTGATATCTAAATTGCCTCAAGGTTCTTTGTATTTTTCTTTTGATACACTAACATGTCGATTTCCCTGCGAAATGATTTGTAATCAATCTACAAACAATAGGCAAGGCATAAACGAGTTTTAATCAGGAGTGGGTTCTAACTTATCTTGCTGCCAATTTGCTTCCTCCCATGCCACGTGCCGGCGCGTGGGCTCTTTGCGCGCGCTTGCACAGTGCCAGGGGGAGAATGAAAACAAGATTATGACCGCATGCACGGTGCCAGAATCTCAGCTTTCGTGTACGTTTATAAGAATTTTTGAATTAAAATAAATAAATAAAAGATGGTGGCACCTATGAAGACTGGCACTGACCAAACTGCGTCGGTGACATCATGATGACATTACCAGCGGGTCGCAAACACTTAGGCCTTGATTCCAGAACTGTGTTCTGTGTTCCAGTTGTGTTCCAACGGATTGTCAAATAAATTGACCTCTAAGGTTATTCAGTCACAACTCCAGATTTCAATTCTTAGCCCCATGTTTCATCTTCAGCTACTCAACATTCCAGGTTCATGCTAATCTGTCCTCTTAATCATCTTTATCCATTATTCATTATCCATAATTCATTTTGCTCTTCAAAGCTATACAAGGCACTTTAGAGAAATTAGCATAACTCTTCATTTTAAAATTTGATTTGCAGACTTTAAAAGCTCCTGGCAAAATTAATAATTTAACAATCATAAAGTCTGGATAAGATGACCTCTATGCATTTATGCTTTCATGCCCTAGCCCTTAGTCACATGTTCACACCTGCTGGAAAAATACTTTCTGTAGCATCCATTTAACTTAAACAATTTGAATGAACTCAATGAACTGAATGAACTCAATCTGTATAGTCTGGAAGACAGAAGGAAAAGGGGGGACATGATCGAAACATTTAAATATGTTAAAGGGTTAAATAGGGTTCAGGAGGGAAGTGTTTTTAACAGGAAAGTGAACACAAGAACAAGGGGACACAATCTGAAGTTAGTTGGGGGAAAGATCAAAGGCAACATGAGAAAATATTATTTTACTGAAAGAGTAGTAGATCCTTGGAACAAACTTCCAGCAGACGTGGTTGGGAAATCCACAGTAACTGAATTTAAACATGCCTGGGATAAACATATATCCATCATAAGATAAAATACAGGAAATAGTAAAAGGGCAGACTAGATGGACCAAGAGGTCTTTTTCTGCCGTCAGTCTTCTATGTTTCTATGTTTCTAATTTAACTTAAATATGTCTAGTCTGTCTCTACCCAGACCCCACCTTCTTCTTCACTTCTAGACCTCAGAACAAATTAGAAACATTCTATAAAACAGAAATGCACTAAACTTTATGTGACTGGAATTAGAAAGCAGGCGCTTGAACTGATAAAGGACTGTGATCAGGATCAGTCAGGGTCTGATTTGATCTGGGTGTTGTCCAAATGATCAAGAGAAACTTCTTATGAAATCTTCAAGTTTACATTCCCTTTTTCCAGTGTACTAGTTGTTAGACAAAAGCAGATAGTTAGTTTTAAATTCACACTTTCTGGGCTTGGAGTGAATCTCTGCTCCTAAATTTTAGTATAAATGTAGTGCCACAGATCAGTTCCTTAGGTGTGTTATTTTGGGTTTACCATAATTGGATTGCAAAAATGTAATCAAATGAATAGCAATAGCAATAGCACTTTGACTTATATACTGCTTCGCAGTGCTTTACAGCCAGTAAAGGGCAGCCATTCATGGCCCTACTGGAACGCTCTAGTGGGGGCAGCACACTCTCTTCACCTTCCTGCGCATGCACAGGACAAATCACCTGCTGCTTGGAGGACGAGGGGAGCAGACTGAGCACCCTCCGCCGAGCGAGATCCTCCCTCCACCTCACCCACTTCTGCACAGGTAATACATCACAGTCCAGAACGGAACGGTGGGCGGAGATGGTCTTACTTGTGCAGGCGGGATGGAGGATGTCACTCGGCAAATGGGCAGAGGGAGGATGTCGCTCAGCGAAAGGACGGTCTGTCTGTTCCCCTTGCTCTCTGCTGCTGCAGCCAATTCATCCGGGCTCAGTGGAGAGCAGTGCGCCGTCGGGCCCGGACAAATTGGCTGCAGCAGTGGAGGGCAAGGGGAATAGACTGCCCTTTCGCCGAGGAACATCCTCCTTCTGCCCATCTGCTGAGTGACATCCTCCATCCCGCCTGTACAAGTAAGACCATCTTCACCTATCTCCCTTCCTCCCTCGTTCCATTCCAGACCACAACGTCTTACCTGTGCAGAAGTGGGTGAGGAGGAGGGAGGATCTCGCTTGGTGGAGGGGCTCTCTGTCTGCTCCCCTCACCCTCCGAGTAGCACCCAATCCATCTGGGGAGAGCAGCACTGGGCTTGGCCTCCAGTGCTGTGCTCCTGAGGGCCACAACTCACAGGGAGCAGCTGCCATTGCCGCTCTGAGAGATACCTGTGGCTTGGGAGAGTACAGCAGGCCTTGCGGTCAGAGCTCAGGGGCGCTGTTGCTGCTAGCTGGGGCGGCGAGATTCATTCCACACTGTCCTGCCTCTTGCCCACCCCTGTTTAAAGCCATCTCTAAGTGCTTTACAGAATCAAAATATTCCCCCAACAATCTGGATCTAATCTAATGTTGCTCCCCAAGTGTCTGATTATGAATTAGGCAGTGAGTTATTTATTGATTATTAGGTTTATATTGTTTTCCTAACTCCCATTTAAAAGCCTCCCCAGTGCAATAACTCTCCTACCATACTATAAAGACAGTGGTGAAATCCAATTATTTTTACTACCGGTTCCATGGGCGTGGCTTGGTGGGCTTGGCATGGCTCAGTGGACATAACTTGGTGGGTTTGACAGAGGAAGGATATTGCAAAATCACCATTCCCTCTCCACTCTGCAGCCAGCTAGAGGTGGTATTTGCTGATTTTCTGAACTACTCAAAATTTCCACTACCAATTATCCAACTACTCAAAATTTCAACTACCGGTTCTCCAGAACCTGTCTGAACCTGCTGGATTTCACCCTGCATAAAGGCCATTCCTCTGTATTAGAGACAAATAGTAACTAAGCTACAAAAAAAGTCTAGATAGCCACCAAGTGGCAATAAAGAATTGTCTGTCTCTCTTTCCTGCCTTCTTTTGGTCATCTGGATCTTTTCAACCTAGTTTAGAGCTATAGTAGATCATTTTTCTCCTAGAAACCCAACAATCCTCTTGAAACTGGATCTCTTTCTCAGCAGACGGAGAGAGTGACTTTTCTTGTGCCCTGAAAGGAAAAAGGAGATCAGTCCTTTCCTCTCCAAACTGGAAAAAAGTGGGATGGGGAGGGATTTCTGCTCTTTGTAGGCCAGAAGACATTGGATTCCCTTCCACACTACTATATTTTATTGGTACACACTGTTGATGAAAGCCCAGACACATTGGGCAAGACATGTTGCAAGGATGCCAGACCACCGCATCCCCAAATAGCTCCTCTATGATGAGTTATCTCAAAGAAAGTGATTACATGGGAAACCATGGAAGCGATACAAAGCCACATTGAAAGCCTCCTTCAAGTCCCTCGATATTGACACCATCTCCTGGGAAATCCTGGCACAAGATCGATTGACATCATTCATGCTGATCCACCAAGGCTGCCAGACATTTGAGGACGGAAGAACAACCATAGCACAAGAGAAGCGAGGACTCCACAAAATGAGAGCTGCGAATGCTGTGACAATGGTACCCATATTTGTGCCTGACATGTGGCAGAACATTTTTTGCCTGTATAAGACTGACCAACCACCTGCGGACACATCGTGGACAGCCCACAATCTGTTAGATGTCAAAGTCCTCTTTGAACATGATGGATGAACATCATTTTATTGGTGGAAAAGGAATGTAAAATGAAGGCAATGCATTTATTTTAACATTGAAGTTTTATAACCCTTAAGAGTTATTTTTAAAAATGAAAATTTTAGCACATAAAGGAAGGATTTAAGTGATTTTAATGCCTAGCGTTCCTGTTGATGGCAAATGCTTCACATAGACTCAAAAATCACTCCAGTGTACAAAGTGTCCAGTTTAGATCCCCAGTGGGAAGCCATCAAGATGCCTTGAGCTTCATGTTTCATTATCTACAGGACATAGATTGGCTAGGTCAATGATTCCGGTAGACCAATGCCAACTAAGGAGGGATGCTTCAGCGTAGCCTGCCTGTTTCTGATCCAGTGCTTTGACTCCTTGTTTTTGTTCTTGTATTCTAACATGGTCTCCAGCAGAGTAAATAAATCTTCACACTCCTTGTCCTTCTCACAAAATAAAACGGGGTGGCAGCCATAGGTGCATGGACAAAAGTGCTCCATGCCAGCTGCTAGACTCTTTGTCACCAATCTGATTGGTAGACTAAACAGCCAGGACCCAGCCTGATCTTTCCCTCATTCTCTCTCCAGTGTGAGTCGAGTGCTATAGAAGGAGACAACATAGGCTATCAAGGAGAAATTACCGCAAGAGCATTCCTGCTAACAAGGAGGAGGGGGAGTCAGCATGCAATGGTTTGCATCAAAACTGGCAGCAAGACACAACTGGGAAACCTTTGCAGTGGGGGTGGGAAGAGCAGCATTAACAAGACTGCCTGCTTGGTGGCAGGGTGGCTGAGAGTCCCAAGCAGACGGGTCACCAGGCTAAGTGGGGAGTCTTTGAGAATACTTTAGGTTAGGGCAGGACAAAAAGCAATGGGTAGAAACTGATCAAGGACAGAAGCAACTTAGAACTAAGGAGAAATTTCCTAACAGTTAGAACAATTAATCAGTGGAACAACTTACCCCCAGAAGTTGTGAATGCTCCAACACTGGAAGTTTTTAAGAAGATGTTGGATAACCATTTGCCTGAAGTGGTGTAGGGTTTCCTGCTTAGGCAAGGGGTTGGATTAGAAGACCTCTGAGGTCCCATCCACTTCTTCATGGCCAACATTCAGGTGCTTTGGAGAAAAGGGTGATCCTCCTCTTCTTTGTGGCAGCCCCTTAGATATTGAACACAAGAATCATGTCTCCCCTGGTCCTTCTTTTCATTAAACTGGACATACCCAGTTCCTGCAACCATTCTTCATGTTTTAGCCTCCACTCCCCTAATCATCTTTGTTGCTCTTCTCTGCACTCTTTTAGAATCTCAACATCCCCTTTTTACATTGTGGTGACCAAAACTGGATACAGTATTCCAAGTGTGGCCTTACCAAGGCATTATATAGTGGTGCTAACAGTTCACATGATCTTGATTCTATCCCTCCGTTATCCCACAACCTTTTCTTTGGCAGCAGCAGCAGAGTGACTCATATTTACGTGGTTGTCCACTAGGACTCCAAGATCCTTCTCACAGTTACTACTATTGAGCCAGGTACCACCTATTCTATATCTGTGCATTTGGTTTTTCTTTCCTAAATGTAGAGCCTTCCTTTTCTCATCATTGAAATACACTGATTGCAAGAGTTGCACTGATTTGGGGTGTGGTCAAAAGCAAAGAACGTTAGGAGATTCATGTTGACTGGGAAATTAGGGGGCTTGAAGTCCATACATCTTTTAAGGTTGCTAAATTTGAAAAATATTATTATATTATCATATATCACACATCACATATCACAATCACATAATCACATATCACAATCACACAACATAATTATAATAACTGAGGCCTTTTACCAGAACATGTGAGTTTAATCAGAACATGCCAACAGGGCAGGTACAGGCTTAAGAAATTACACAAGAGAACACAGACTTATATACAGGATGCCTTCTGAGGCAACTACCAATCACATACAAAGGAGGGTTCCCGCTTTAACAGTAACTATGCTTATGCGGCCAATCAGGACCCTGGAGAGGGATACGCGAGCTCGAATCTGACAGCCGGCTTATTGCTATGCAGACACAGCACTCCTGCCCCTTCGGCTGACACAAACATAATCTTTTAAATACCCAGGTCTGCGACAGATTCTCTCGGAGCGCCGGGGCTCTGTGGGATGTTCAGACCTCTCGATCTCGGCCGGATGGATTGGACTGGGAGCCTGGCCCACTTCTTCTTCCCTGTGAAACGCTGAGGGAAAGTTTCCTGAAGTTCCTGCAGCTGTGGGTGGGTCCTGAAGACACACCCCCTGGAACTCATTGGCTTCCCGATCTTCCTGCCGATCCTCCCTATTAAGTCTAATCTGATCCAGGTGTCTTTTCCAAATTCGTCCGTCTCTTAGTTCTACCTCGAACGAACGAGGCCCCAGTTCCCTGCAAACTATACCTTTCTCCCAATTCTTATGTCCTGAAAAGGCACGGGCAAATACCGCGTCTCCTACAGACACCTCACGTCTGGCCGCTTCTGGCCACTGTACTGTTCCCGCATACCCTGGGTGCAACCTGTCAAGTATGATTCGCAATTTGCGACCCATTAAAAGCTCTGCTGGCGTCTTCCCCGTGGTTACACATGGGGTGGTATGTTGAGCCATGAGCACATCAGCCAATCTAGCCTTCCAAGAGTTCTGGGGCAGCCGTTTGAGGGACTCTTTAACTGATCTAACTGCCCGTTCCGCCTGGCCATTACTGGCCGGATGCCAAGGCGAGGTCAAGGCATGTCTAATGCCAGCTGTGGCCAAAAAGGATTCAAAGAGGACTGATGTGAACTGCGGGCCGTTATCCGAGACCAGTAGATCCGGGAACCCATGCGTGGCAAATAGGGTCATTAAGGATTCTATGATGGCCTGTGACTGAGTGGACTGCATCTGGGCCACCTCTACCCACTTGGAGTATGCATCCACGGTGATTAAAAATGTTTGCCCCATGAAGGGACCGGCCAAATCTATGTGCAAGCGTGTCCAGGGGCTAGCTGGTGGTTCCCATGTTAAAGGTTCCGCTCGTGGGGGTAAAGACCTGCTCTCCTGGCAAACAGCACAGTTAGCCACACATTGCTCCACTTCCTTATCTAATGCTGGCCACCACACGTAATCCCTGGCCAGACCCTTCATTCTAACTATTCCAGGGTGCCCCTTGTGCAGCAGGGACAACACCTGGTTCCTCAGCTTGCCAGGTATAACCACTCTGCCCCCCCTTAATAGAACTCCTTTCTCTACGGAGAACTCCGTGCGACAGCGGAAAAACGGAATGAACTGGTCAGCTGGGGAAGAGTGTGGCCACCCCCTCAAAACCCATTGCCTTACCTGGGCCAGAATGCGGTCTTTTCCTGTCTCTCTAGATACCTCGGGGGCAGCCAGTACAACTGGCCCGTCTGTCAAAGCAAAAACGGAGCTGGCCGGTGCAGGGTCTGTTACTTCTTCATGTACTGGGCACCTGCTGAGTGCGTCTGCATGTGCAATGTGACGACCCGGTTTGTACATTAACGTGTAAGTGTAATTGGCCATAAAGACAATCCAGCGTGTCATACGTGGAGACAAGACAGCTGGGCTCTGGCGGTTACCTGAGAGTAACCCTAGCAAGGGCTGGTGGTCCGTCACTAACTCGAACCTTCTGCCATACAAATACTCGTGGAAACGGCGAACTCCCGCCACTAGGGCCAATGCCTCCTTATCTATTTGGCCATAGTTTCTTTCTGCTGCGGCCAAAGTCCGGGAAAAAAACGCCAAAGGGGCTTCCGAGCCGTTTGGCAATCTGTGGCTGAGGACAGCACCCACTCCGTACCTGGAAGCGTCACAGGTGAGAACTAATGGCAGACTAGGGGAATACTGAGCCAGGACACTGTTTGAGGTGAGTATCCCTTTGACCCCTCTGAAAGAAGCTTCCTCCCGCTCCCCCCAGTGCCAAACTGACCGCTTGTCCAGAAGCCTATGCAACGGCTCTGCCACCGAAGCCTTGTGCGGGATAAACACCGCATAAAAATTCAAGAGACCCAGGAAAGCCTGCAGCTCCTCCTTCGACTGGGGTCTGGGGGCATCCCAAATGGCCCTAGTCTTTTCAGGGGTGGGATGGATTCCCTTTCCATCCACCCTGAATCCCAGGAAATCAACCTCTGGAACCCCAAAGACACATTTTTTTGATTTGAGCTTCAGTCCCGCTTCTTGGAATTTGAGCAATACCTGCTTAACCCTGCGAAGAAGTTCGTCCTCGGAACTCCCCGAGACCAGCACGTCGTCAAAGTAGGGCACCGTGCCTTCCAGCCCATACAGCAACCGTTCCATCAACCCCTGGAACAACCCCGGTGCAATAGAGACCCCAAATTGCAGCCTGTGGCACCTGAACACCCCCCTATGCGTTATGATCGCCTGGGCTTCTGCTGTCAAGGGGTCTACGGGGAGCTGTTGGTAAGCCTGGGATAAATCAAGCTTGGCAAAGATCTTACCATTACCCAGAGTGTGAAGTAACTGCTGCACCACTGGAAGCGGGTATGAGTGGTGAGCCAGGGCCTTATTAACAGTGCACTTATAATCCCCGCACAGTCTCAATCCCCCATCCCCTTTGAAAGCGATGACCAGTGGGGTCTCCCAGACAGCCTGGTCAACCGGCTCCAACACCCCTTGTGCAATCAGACGGTCCAATTCGGCATCAACTTTTGGCCGGAGGGGAATGGGCACCCTGCGGGGCTTCAGCCTTACAGCTGGCACTTTGGGATCAAGGCTAAAAGTAATCGGGGTTCCCGTGTAGCAACCCAGCTTGTCATCGAAGACGGAGGGGAATTCCTTAGTAAGCCCTTGAAATACTGATTCCCCCCTCACAGCGTTCACCCCCGCAACAGAAAAGCCCAAAGCCTTAAACCAGTCTAAACCCAGGAGGCTGGAGAATGGCCCGTCCACCACCATCAGAGGCAACCTGCCCATGAAAGATTTGAACATGACAGGGAATCTCCCTTCCCCCAACACCGGAATGGGCGCCCCTTGGTAGTCCCGTAGAGTCACAGTACATGGCTGCAACCGACTCCTGCTCAATCCGGGCATGCATTTCTTGATGGTGGCCCAGGAAACCAATGAATGCGCGGAGCCCGTGTCCAATTGCATGGAGCAATTCACGCCTCCCAAACGAACTGTCACGGAGATCTTGTCAGAAGAGCCTGAGGTTTTCCTCACGAACGTAGAAGCTGGGCGCGGGCAGCTATAGATGGCATTGCAGTCATCCCTCTTAGTGGAAGAAAATCTCCTCTGCCAACGGGGATTGGAACCTTGGAACTCCCTCTGCTCTCTAGGGGCGGCTGGAGGGGACCTCCGGGAACGGCAGACTCTTGCAATGTGGCCCCTGGCCCCGCAACGCCGGCAAGCCGCTTCTCTAAACGAGCAATTTGACCTATAGTGGTTTCCCCCGCAACCCCTGCAAGGGGACAGAGGGGCCCGGGGGCGGCTGGCAGGAGGCTCACGACCCCTGGAAGCACCCAGCCGGCATACCTCCTCCTCCTCAACTTCGCTGCCGCCCTCCTTTTCTGTAGCGGCTTTCGGGTTCTCTGGCACCGCTGGCACTTTAGCTGTTGCGTTCACCGAGCTGTCCATGGCTGCCAGGGATAGCGTGGAAAGCTCAAAAGCACGAGCTTCAGCTAAAGCTGTCTGAAAGGTCAAATCCCGGGTGGCCAGCAAACGGCGTTTAAGGCGGCCATCCCGGACTCCGAACACTAGCCTGTCCAGCAAGTAATCATTTAAATCTGTAAACTCGCAATATAATGCAGCCCGGCGGAGAGCGGCCACAAACTCATTAATGGATTCACCCTCTGCCTGGTTTCTCTGATAAAAAACGTAGCGCCGGGCACACCGTGACGGGGCAGGGGCATAGTGATCTTGGAGAGTTGATAGGAAAGTCTCCCAAGGCACATCATGGATAGAGACGGGAGCGAATAAAGCTCTGGCAGTCTCGAACATCTCGGGGCCGCAGAAACCGAGAAAATAAGATCTTTTGCGGTCCCCAGAAATCTCGGTATACCCATTTGAAATTAGAAAGCAGTCGAAGCGGGCAACGTAGGAATCCCAGGTCTCCCCTTGTGGGTTGAAAGGGGGAAAAGTAAGCTGTACAGACATTGTCACTTACTGCAGATACAGATGCTGGATGGAAATGCAGGGCTGAAATCTCGTCGCCAGTATAATAACTGAGGCCTTTTACCAGAACATGTGAGTTTAATCAGAACATGCCAACAGGGCAGGTACAGGCTTAAGAAATTACACAAGAGAACACAGACTTATATACAGGACGCCTTCTGAGGCAACTACCAATCACATACAAAGGAGGGTTCCCGCTTTAACAGTAACTATGCTTATGCGGCCAATCAGGACCCTGGAGAGGGATACGCGAGCTCGAATCTGACAGCCGGCTTATTGCTATGCAGACACAGCAATAATCACATATCACAATCACACAATCCCATTATATCTATCTAGTATACTTATTATTATTATTATTATTATTATTATTATTATTTATTAGATTTGTATGCCGCCCCTCTCCGAAGACTCGGGGCGGCTCACAACAATAATAGAAACAATATAACGGTGAAACAAATCTAATATTAAAAAATAAAACATATATAAAACCCCAGCAATTAAAACCATACAACACATACATACCAAACATAAAATATAAACGCCTGGGGGAGGGTGTCTCAGTTCCCCCATGCCTGGCGATATAGGTGGGTCTTGAGTAATTTACGAAAGACAAGGAGGGTGGGGGCCGTTCTAATCTCTGGGGGGAGTTGATTCCAGAGGGCCCGGGCCACCACAGAGATGGCTCTTCCCCTGGGGCCCACCAAATGACATTGTTTGGTCGACGGGACCCGGAGAAGGCCAACTCTGTGGGCCCTAATCGGCCACTGGGATTCGTGCGGTAGAAGGCGGTTCCGGAGGTACTCTGGTCCATTGCCATGTAGGGCTTTAAAGGTCATTACCAACACTTTGAATTGGGCAGAAATGCCTTCTGAGCAATGTCTTCTTATTTATGAAATTCCTTCCCTAGGAAAGTGTGCTTAGCCCTTGTGGTTTAGACAAGCTAAGGTGAGTAGAAATCAGTAGAAATTCTGCCTGTGAATCCTTGACATTTATTTATGTATTTGTTATATTTGTACTCCATATTTTGTTCAGGAGGTCAAGGCTATGTTAACTCTCCCCATTTCCCCCAGAGTAACAACCCAGTGAGGTAAATGGGCTGTCTCATAGTCACCAGCGAGCTTCCATGTCTGGTGATGGATTTGTGCCAATTCCCACACTTAAATCAACTGTTTCTCAGCCTTTGCAACTTTAAAATATGTGGACTTAACTCCCAGAATTCTGTAAGTTGAAGTCCATATATCTTAAAGTTGTTAAAGTTGAGAAACACTGCCTTTATCTCCACATCATTGGAAGCATATGAGACGCCATGACAAAGAAGGCTTTTGTTTCATTGTAGTATGAAAAAATTATGTTAGCCCTAAAATATTACATGAAAATATTGAAAGGAAAAAGTGGGATATAACCCATGTATTTCTCTGTATAGCTTAGGTGGATTTCTATCCCAATCTTTATTAAATGGTTTTCCAAGCCAACATTTTGCATTAGTTTTCGGAGAGGGATGGCATACAAATCTAATAAACAAACCAACAAATAAATAAAATTTATTTCTTTCCATTCACCCTATCCCACACTCTCTAAGCCCAGATGGTCATCTCCTTTGGTCAGAAACATGCCTTGGCACTTTTAAAAGCTTTGTAATTCAGTCAGCATTACGTATATTGATCATGTAGTTAATTAAACCATCAATCATGTGTAACCATCAATTTACCATGTAGTTAATTTAAACCATTCAGCAATTCCACAGTTGTAAAACAAATAAATAAAAACACTTATATAATATTTTCTCTCAAAACTCTTCTTTCTTTCCTGTTCACTTTTTGTGCTATGTACTTTTCAGCTTGCTATATAGTCAGTGAATGTCACTTAACTAAGCTTTCTCATCAAGTCAATTTCTAAACAACTTGGCTAGCCAAATGATTCCCTGCTAAGCGAATGAAGCTAGGACGAAGGAACATCTGGCTGTTGTCGTCTGGAAGAGGCTGCCTTATCAGTTTTAATTCTTGGGGGGGAAAGCAGATATCAGGTGAAGAAAGTTTGTTTACCATCTGAGTGTTCAAAGAAAAATCATCTGGGCCTTTATCTGTTTGGGCACCTTCTTGTCTACAGGGAACCCATCAGAGATGCAGGCATTGATTTCCAGAGAATAAATATCCCTCCATGTTGATGATAAAGTGATAGGAAACAATGCTTTAAAGTAGCGAGATGAAGGAAAATAGAAACAAAAAAAAGGAGAGTATGAGTTTGTTTGTCTATCATATATAGACTAGCAAGATACATTAATTCACATTTCACCTAGACAGTAAAACACCAATGTTAAAAAGATGTATATTCAATTACCAGTGTCCAGGCCTTCTCTTTAAAGTGCAACTTCATTTATGTGAAAATGATAGGTTTATAGGCTGATAAATTATGACTGACTGACCCAAGAAAGCTACCTCTGATGTAGCTTCTGCATTTAAAAGAAGTTCTTGTCCATTTGTATAGCCTCTGCTCATTGCTCAGCTGCCTTTTAGCTTTTTCCTATGTATTCTTTATTTTGGCGAATTCTGTTTATCATACTGATATGAAGAAATTGCCCATAGCAACCAACAATTTAGAATCCAAGAGACCATGAGTTCTACTCAGTGAAGGGCTAGGTTTTTTTTTACTACCACACTGTGGGTGTGGCTAATGCAGGATGCCCTGCATTTTCTTTCAACATCTTTCAGTGCAAATTGGGTGCTCTGGGGTGGAGCCTCGTTTTCGCTACCCCACTGCATTTCCCCCCCATCCGGGCAGTAGCCCACCCCTGGTTCTACCCCTGCCTTAGTTACAAATCCCATTGGGTGACCTCACACTCTCTCAACCCTAGAGACGAGGCAATGGCAAACCACTTCTGAAAAACTTTGATAAGAAAATTTCAGGAATTTGTTCAGGCGATCACCAGGAGAAAAGACTGACTTGAAGGCAGACAAGATGGAAAAGTTTCATTTTCTATTAAAAGATCAATACAATTGGTGTCTATATATCTGGGAGGCTTGGGAATGTATGTATGTATGTATGTATGTATGTATGTATGTATGTCACATTTTTTTTTTGCTGAATTTGAAAATTAAGGGAGACTAGGATAGATCTATTTCGGCCTTATTTTGGCCTCATCAGCTAGCCATACCCACTGGGACTTGAACCTGCAACCTTTGCCTTGTAAGGCAGAGAATTATCCTCTAGGCTACAGTATCCAATCCCTTCAGCTCTGCACCAGGGAAAGGTTACATATTTTTGTGTCGAATCACCCTGGTGTATTGAATGAACATCACAGCTCCTTTTTTGCCTCTCGGCCCAACCCAGGGCCATTTCCAAGGCAGTTAATTTTATTGATAGCCGACAATTCTATCTGTATGTGTCACATGTTTGTTTGTTTGTTTTTGCTGAATTTGAAAATTAAGGGAGACTAGGATAGATCTATTTCGGCCTTATTTTGGCCTCATCAGCTAGCCATACCCAAAGGTTGCATGTTCAAGTCCCAGTGGGTATGGCTAGCTGATGAGGCCAAAATAAGGCCGAAATAGATCTATCCTAGTCTCCCTTAATTTTCAAATTCAGCAAAAAAACAAAAGAAAACATGTGACACACACACATATATATTTTATTATTCATTGGCATACTCAGTTGGTGAGCTAGCACAGTTGATAAATAAACACAGTCTGGATTTCTTTTGCCTCTTGGTTCTGCTGAACTCTAAAAAAGAGAGAGAGGCAGAAATATGGCCTAGAGCACCCACTGCTCTTATCTCCACCCTCTGAGGAAAAAGGTTTCCATAAAAGCTTTCTGTGTAGGGACATTGTGCACTCCTTCAGAATGATGTGTCGGCCCATAAATCATTAGCCCCTATGATTTATACACAGACTCACACAGGTTAGGTAATTGCAGTAAACAGAATAAACAGAACTCACTCAGGCTGGATTTATGGGTGAAAGAGAGGATTCTTAACCACCAAAGACGAAGGAAACTACTTAGCAAGTCCCACACTTGTGTTTTGCCAAACCTTTTCAAAATGTCGCTTAAATATTTTCAAATTAAAGAAGAACTGCAGCAGTTCAAATTACACTCAATAACTTTCTTTTCAGAACAAGAACTGTTGTTATTATTCGGGAAGGGATCAACCAACCCTTCTGTTCTGCTGTGATGTAGAATAATATTAGTACATTCAAAATTCTGCTCTAAAAATTATGCGGCTGATATGTGATAAATTTGGTCTCACTTGATATATCCAGAAAGCTTTATGAACAGCAAAACATTAGATGCTTTCCCAGTTAGATCATATGACCCCAGTAACCCTTCATTCTTTTGTTGTTGTTTTTTTTTCATATCAATTTAATTTTATGGATCGACTGGTTTTTCAGAAACTTCCAAAGCAATCCTATTATGGAGGAAAAAAGAGATAGTAATGTTGTGGGAGATGTACTGCAAAATTCAAAGTCTTCCATATTTCCTGCAGCCAGAACAGAAAATGGACAGAGTGACATTTTTCATTCTCCTTCTTACATTTCTTCTCCATTCTCCTCACATTCTGCTCAGTGGCATTGAGGAACGTGCCTGGACAGAAGAGGACTCCATAAAAACATGGCATTTCCAGGAGTTTGCTTTGGAATACTGGAATATTGGAGGCTGAACAGGAGTGGGTTCCAATTACTTTCCCTACCAGTTTGTATCTTGTTGGGAACGAGCATTTTGCGCATGTGTGCTCTCTTTGCTCACATCATGCAAAATACTCAAAAAATGACTGCGTATGCGCAGAAGCCTTTGCGCATGCTCAGAGGGATTTTTTTCTTGCAAGCTGCAGCAACCAGAAGACCGATTCAGGAGCATGGACCGCCGGTCATCCCTGCCAGTTTGGAGAGTGTAAATTTCTGCTACCGGTTCTATTGGATTGTCTTTTCACTTGTTGTGAGCCGCCCCGAGTTTTCGGAGAGGGGCGGCATACAAATCCAAATAATAAATAAATAAATAAAATAAAGAACCACCACTGAGCCTGAATGTTGCCAGAATTTCTCTTTACTAACATTTCTAGCTACAGATTAAGACATTCATAGTGCCCAATGGGTCGCTAGTTGCTCTATCTATAAGGCTGCAATGACTCTCTAAATTGCTAACATACATTTTAAAGAGATATTTTTCTTTTAGATTTGCTTTTCCCAACCTCCAGCTCCCACAGGCCCATCCAGCAGAATCAATACTTAGGGATAATGTGGGGATAGCTGTCCTGATGTAAAGGAAAGCCAACCCTGAACTCTGATTTGGCAGATCCAAACATTCTAATTGCAAATACTGTATCTCTTTTATTTAAAGGTTTTTAGGTTTGAGTGCTAATTGTCAACATTTAGAGCCAGTTTAATCAAATATCAGATTAGATTTTAGGGCATAAAATGCCTTGTTCACCCTTGATATACACTTTGCTGAAACACTACAAAATTTCAAGATAGAAGTGCTATTTTACAACAATTGTGCTCTTACTTGGAGAATTGTATCTTAAAACATATGCCAGTGAATGGCTGCTGTATTCCCATACAACTATACTATGGCATTCTTAAACTATCTTATTTCTTGTGTTTTATAATAGTTTAACAAACTCTTGTGATAGTGGAGATGTTTATGTTTGAAATTCTAAATAGCTTAAGACTAGAGAATTTGGAGGAATATCTCATCCCGTATGTACTGTATGTATGTGTGTGAATGTTTGCCCAATTCATATATCATTCTTTCTCAAGTGCAAATGTCAAAAGATGTTAGGTAGGTGATTAATTATTGATTCTCCTTCTCAGTAGAATTTAGATTCTTACAGCTATTTCTGTTCAAAGACATTTTAGATTTTAGATCTCAGATTTTCTCCAAATTGTGTGTCTGTATATGTGTCTTTGTTTGTGTATCCTGTGCTCATTGTTGTTGAATTTTATTCAACATGTTTTCCTATCACTATATTGTGTTGTGGTTTTTTTGTTGGACGTAGTGTGGTCTGTATTTTGTTCGCAAAAGGATTTTAAGCAAGAAAATACAATATAGTTGGGTGACACAATAAAGGCTCTCTTCTGGCAGAATTCTGTTACAATAAAAACTCAGGGGAATATATTGAATATTGCTTCTAAATCTATTGCAGGATTATAATATACATTGCATTCAGTTTGCTAAGCACAACCAGAGCTGCCTTTTGCTTAAAGATTTCTTTAACCGAAGTGGTCATGGTAACAGCTTCCCATATAAGTTTTGCCAGAGCTGGATTTCAATATGAAAACATCTGAAATTACATTGTTGTAACTATAAAATCAAACCCAATGCTATAGCCCCTTTGGAAAAAATATATATACTAACATTAGAATGTGCAGCTTTATTTGCATTCTGTAGACTTTAAGAATGATTTCCTAAAATTTAACAATGCTAATATTTTCCCCATGTTGGGTAGCTTTTTCTCATCAAGGAAAACTGGAACAATCCACTTTCAGTACATCTTTATTTGATTGTGTTGAAACAGAGTTGCATTTTAAACAGCACTGTTTAAATTCACAAATTGTTCTAAGATCAGAATAGTCCATGCCATTGCTTTAAGTATTCTTTTCATCCTGCCAAGATAGTTATTTTACTATGAGTATCATTCCCATATACCATATTCAAAATCTGGATGAAAATGCTCCATATTTTGCATTAACTGAATGAGCTCTCCAATGAACATTAGCTGTATGTTTTGATTTGCCCTAAAAAGAGCACTTTTTGTTTTGTTTTTAAAGAAACTGAAAAAATATTACCAAAAACAAGCAATTATAAATGTTGGGCATAGTAAATTTATAGTATGCTATGCTAAGAGGTGCAAGCAGTTCCAAACAAAGAGAGGACAACCTAGAAATAAGGAGAAATGTCCTAGCAATTAGAACAATTAATCAGAAACTGCCTCCAGAAATTGTTGGTGGTCCAATACTCGAGTATTTAAAGAAGAGATTGGACAATGATTTGTCTGAAATGTTATCCTACTTGGAGGATTAGAAGACCTACAGAATAAATAATAATAGAGTTGGAAGGGACCTTGTAGGTTATCTAGTCCAACCCCCAACTCATGCAAGAGACCCTATACCCTTTCTGACAAGTGGCTATCCAGTCTCTTCTTGAAAGCATCCAGTGATAAAGCACTTACAACCTCTGAAGGAAAGGAGTTCCATTGGTTGATTGTTCTGCCAGAAAAGTTATCCTTATTTCTAGTTTGAATCTGTCCTTGATCAGTTTCCATCCATTGTTCCTTTCTTTCTTTCTTTCTTTCTTTCTTTCTTTCTTTCTTTCTTTCTTTCTTATTTATTTATTTATTTATTTATTTATTTATTTATTTATTTATTTATTTATTTATTTATTTATTTATTTATTTATTTATTTATTTATTTATTTATTTATTTATTTTGTCCAGTACACAATGAGTGTTTTAGTGGGTATATATATATACATAGTAAAATACATGATGAAGGTTATAGAGGAGATACTCATAATAAAATATATCTAGAAAAGAAGATATAGTAATAGAATATATCAATGAAAGAATAGAAGAAGAGATATAGGAATAGAAGAAAGGTATTGGAGATATAGGAGAGCAATAGGACAGGGGACGGAAGGCACTCTTGTGCACTTGTACTCGCCCCTTACTGACCTCTTAGGAATCTGGATAGGTCAACCGTGGATAATCTAAGGGTAAAGTGTTGGGGGTTTGGGGAAGACACTACACCTGAAGGCCAGACGCTCCTTGTCTGGCCTTCAGGTGCTTTGGAAAATAGATTGCCCCCTCTTCTCTGTGGCAGCCTCTCAAGTATTGGAACAATGCTATTCTATTATTTGGAAACAAATAATGGAATCCATAAATCCATTGTTTAAAAATCTTCATTTATTATTAAACTTATTTGTTGCCCATTTCATGGTTTAAGGAGACTCTGAGCAGCTATTCACTATGCATATTGGAAACAAAAATTTGCAAATGAGAGCTGAGCAGCCAGTAGAGATACCAAAAACAAATTATGCCAATATGATTGACATAACACTAGTGAGGAAGTCCATTTTTTTTTACTCCCAATTCTGTGGTTGTGGCTTGGTAGGTTTAGTGTGGCTTGGTGGGTATGGTAAGGGAAGGATACTGCAAAATCCCTTTTCCCACCCCACTTCAGGGGAAGGATATTGTAAAATCTTCATTGCCACCCTCTCTGGGGGCAGCCAGAGGTGCTATTTTCCAGTTGTCCAAACTACTCAAAATTTCCACGACTTGTTTTCCAGAACCTGCCAGAACCTGTTGGATTTCACCCCTGCATAGCACCCAAGCTGTTAAATTGGGTGCTGGCAGGCATAAAATTACATTGCACAACCTTCTTTTTTGGAGTCCAGGAATTTTGTAACAAGGATACTTTTAAAGGCATCCATTCAGATAGCTGGTTGTGTTTAGCCTCATATAAATACAATGAAAGCTACTTCCCTCTCAGTTAGGCCAGTCTTCTAGCTTAGCTGGGATTCTGATAGGAAATTCCCAAGTTTGGCTATAACAAAAATCCTTCGACTGAAAACAAAAAACCAGAATCTTATGATTATTATCTCCATTGAGAAAATTCTCTTCTGCTTGGTGTAGCATTGGTTTCTCTACTGTGAACCAAAACTTCACCTGGTAGACTAACTAGCTCATTATCAGGCAACAGTTCAAGAAAGAGATCCTTGCATATGTATTGCTACTAATTTATCAGAGGCTTTTATAGGTGGATAAAATTGCTTATTTGTACCCTATGACAATCATTAAGTGTTGTACCTCATGATTGTTGACAAATGTATCTTTTCTTTTATGTACACTCAAAGCATATACAGTGTTCCCTCGATTTTCACGGGGGATGCGTTCCGAGACCGCCTGCGAAAGTCGAATTTCTGCGAAGTAGAGATGCAGAAGTAAATACACTATTTTTGGCTATGAACAGTGTCACAAGCCTTCCCTTAACACTTTAAACCCCTAAATTGCAATTTCCCATTCCCTTAGAAACCATTTAGATTATTACTCGCCATGTTTATTTATTAAAGTTTATTAAAAAAAAAAATTTATTAAAGGCAGACGAAAGTTTGGCGATGACACATGACATCATCGGGCAGGAAAAACCGTGGTATAGGAAAAAACCCGCGAAATATTTTTTAATTAATATTTTTTAAAAACCGTGGTATAGACTTTTCACGAAGTTCGAACCCGCGAAAATTGAGGGAACACTGTATCCCAATGACAAATTCCTTGTGTATCCAATCACACTTGGCCATTAAAGAATCCTATCCTATCCTATCCTACAAGAGGAAATGCTGAACAGAATGATATATGGAAATAAAATCTATGTTTGATCTTTCATATTTCCAGTTAATAGGACATGTTACGTATGTACGTATGTAGCGAATATTTGCATAGCCACTGTTAATTGGCTAATCTAGCAGTGGGAGAAATAAACTCCTGTCAGTGGCTGGCAAACTTCAGGGAAGCCCTTAAAAACAGCTTCTCTGCAGCCTGCTGACAGTCTGTATTAGTTCTAGTTAATAGACAATAAAGGTGATGAACTGTTCCCACAACTCGCCTCTTCATTTATGCTTAATGCAAAAATACCCTACTTGTTGGTATACTGAGTTCTTAGCAAGCAGTGCATTCAGTGTTGACCTTAGGTTCTGCCCAGCTTCTTCATTCTGATTCAGAATTTCTTCTTTCATATTTTGCTGCTCTAATTAATTTAACTGACATTCCCTCTTGCAAAAGAATTAGGATATCTTTCTACAGCTGAACAAAAGCTGGTATTCAGGGGTTAAAAGTTTTCAAGTTGGTCAGGTAAAGACCCAACAGAAAAATTGGCCAAATTAGCTGGGTGAGCATATCTGCATTTAATAGTTGGGCACGTGCTTGAGTGCCATACAAGATGCACGTGTACTACTTGAATCAAAAATAGCAGGTGATCTGTAATGGGGGTAGTGACAAATGTCACAATGCTGACTTTGTATCCAAAAACTATTTTCATGTGCTCCCTGACTTCTCTGTTTGCAAACAGATAATGTATACTACCCAATAGTATACTAAGACATCTCCCCCAGGCTTTTTATATTTCATGTTTGGTGTGTATGTGCTGTATGGTTTTTAATTATTTGGATTTATATATATTTTTATTATTAGATTTGTCCCATTGTTATACTTTTTTTATTACTGTTGTGAGCTGCCCCGAGTCTTCGGAGAGGGGCAGCATACAAATCTAATAAATAATAAAATAATAATAATAATAATAATAATATGTTTTTGTTATGTATAAGCAGAGTTGGATGAATTGGAATTGGAGAACACTGAGCTGACTAGTATCTGATGAAATCAAGTTATTCACATAGAAGAAGCAAAAATCATGATATACTTCAATAAGATCTTGCCAGATTGAGGAAGGGGTAGAAAGGGGAAAGCAGCAATGGCATTAAAATAGCAACTGAGGTTCATTGTGAGCATCAAGGTGCACACTGGAATAGCCCGTTCATGGGAAAAAGAAAATCCTAACTAGGTAGTATTTGGCCTGAACTAAACAAAGGAAACCAGCTAAACCAGAAAAGAGAATTCAAGGTTTGGGCAGATAACTTAAAAAAATTAGACTTTATGTTGCGGATATGAGAAAGATGGATTCCATGTAAGATAAAAAAGATAAAAAATAAATACAAAAACTCTTTAATGCTTTCATACAAACTCTTGATGCAGTAACTCATACAAACTCTTGATGTATGTTTTTTTATATACATATTGGGGTTTCTTGTTTTTTAGACTTTTTAAATGTATTGTTGTTATTTTAGATTCTAACTATTAGATTTGTCATTATATATTGTTTTTATCATTGCTGTAAGCCGCCCCCAGTCTACGGAGAGGGGCGGCATACAAATCTAATTAATAATAATAATAATAATAATAATAATAATAATAATAATAATAATAACTTTTAAATTAGTTTGTCGAATTATCAAATATCCTCTCAAAAAAGATTTTATAATGCTGGAAAAGGGATGGCTTAATCAAGATGACTGGTGAATGGAAGTGCTGGAGCAATCCTCTAAGAAGAAAGTTGAGCAAAAGCTGGGAGAATGCTAGTACAATAAAAATACATAAAAATATGTATGGTATGTAAAGAATGTGAATAAAGATTCACAGTTCCGTTTCTCTTCCTATCTTCTAGCAATACAGACTGAGACTATTCATTGAAACTGAAAGAAACGCTTCACTCAGCACTCCACTAAAATATGGAATTTGCTATCGCAATAAATAGATAGGCAACTTTAAAAATTGCAGAGAAAATTATTGAAGGATAAGATAATTAATGGCTGTTAGCCAAGATGGCTGTTATGCTGATATCTTAATGATGAGAACTGGAAGGTCTCGGAGTATGGGTGAACCTGAGACAGCAGCATTAAAGAACTCTTGCAATAATTCTCATTTATAAATTAAAAGCACATGAAGCAAAGAAAAGAACAAGACCAGTAGAAAAAAGGATGAACATGGTTACAGTGCCAATGGTGGACGTTTAGAACAGTGATTTTCAACCTTTTTTGAGCCATGGCACATTTTTTACATTTACAAAACCCTGGGGCACATTGAGGGGGGGGCAGCTAAAAAAAGTTTGGACAAGTTTTTTTTCTCTCTTCCTCCCTTTTGCTCTATTTCTCTCTCCCTCCTTCTTTCTCTCCCTTCTTTTTTTCTCTCTCTCCATCCCTCTTTCTTTCTCTCTCTCTTCCTTCCTTCCTCTTTTTTTGCTCTTTCTCCCTCCCTCCCTGTCTTTCTCTCCCACCCTCCCTCTCTTTCTCTCTCTCTCTTTCTATCTATCTATCTCTTGCTCTCTCCCTTGCTTTCTTTCTCTCTCTTGTTCTTTCTCTCTCTCTTGCTTTCTTTCTCTCTCCCTCTTGCTTTCTCTCTCTCTCTCTTTCTTTCTTTCTCTCTCTCATTTTCTTTTTCTCTCTTGCTTTCTCTCTCTGTCTTTCTTTCTTTCTCTCTTTCTTTCTTCCTCTCTCTTGTTTTCTTTTTGTCTCTCTTTCTCTCTCTCTCTCTTGCTTTCTCTCTTTCTCTCTCTTGCTTTCTCTCTCTCTCTTCTTTTTCTTTCCCTCTCTGAGCTTCGCGGCACACCTGACCATGTCTCACGGCACACTAGTGTGCCACAGCACACTGGTTGAAAAACACTGGTTTAGAAGACCTGAATGGCCAAGTTAAGCACAGACCGTTATGGAGAAAATGTACCATTGAAGTCACTAAGATTTGACACCGACTTGACAGCAAGTATTAATAAAAAATCAAATAAAAAGATCCAAAAGATCCAAGAAACCTTCCTTTAGCCCAATTGGCAGAAAGTGGGCAAGCCCACCGTAAAATTCAGCTACATACATACTGAACTTATCCAAAATGATCACAGTTCCTTCCTTTTGTCACTCAAGAGTCAGCAAGAGTCCATATGGAGGCAATTTGACGCAAGTCGGCCCTTGTTGGATAACTTTCCTTGGTCAGGCCAAAATAATACCATGCGGAGTTGAAGCTACTTGGCAGCCAATTAACCTCCCTCCCACTCAAGCCAGTACATGACAGGTTAAGAGTCTTCCTGTTTCTGCTAGCTTCTCCACACTTAGCCTTGCACACTCTTCAGCTATCAGGGAGAATGATAGCTGCAGCGGAGCCAACACGTCAGCACCTCAGGCAACACACCTCTCACCTGTCAGGAAGCTCAGCATTTTGTGGCAATGCTGCATGTCACAGCCCTAGTTGATGAAAGTCATGGCCCTTCTTCATTCCACCATGTGATAGATGGGGCAGGGACAGATTTATTGGCATTTCAAGACTTCTAGAGATTCCACACACAAGCTGAGCTGAGCTTTCACAGTTAGGTTTTTCAGGTCTTTCTGCATGGCTTCCCCGTGCAAATATGACAAGACAGGGGCAATGGATATGACAGTTTACAAATAACATTACCAGGGTTGCTGGGATTATTCATAATAATATCACTCTCAGCTTTAGAAAACCAGGTAAGATGCCCGATGCATGAAAATCCATTCAACTGGATTTTCATGTAATTATTCTTGTATTTTTAACTTAATAATTAAGTGAATGATTAAAGAAGCTTCATATGATAAAAATCAGAGAAGGATGCAATGATTTCCCCACAATTGTAAAGCACGATCTATGCAATCCTAAAAATGATCCAAAATATTTTAGAGTGAGTGAGAGAGAAAAAGATGGTCCTAACTTTATATATTGCAATAAATGAAATTATTGACAATAGGTTACATATCAATTTGGTGACACTGATTGCAGCATTTTTGAGCTATACTATTACAGAATGAATACCCATATTCAGCTTTCTGATATACATTTCATTAGAAACAATACGTACAAGTATCCCTCTTTCACTAGTTACTATTTTCTCACTTTTTTCATAAACTTTAGAAACATAGAAGACTGGCGGCAGAAAAAGACCTCATGGTCCATCTAGTCTGCCCTTATACTATTTTTTGTATTTTATCTTAGGATGGATATATGTTTATCCCAGGTATGTTTAAATTCAGTTACTGTGGATTTACCAACCACGTCTGCTGGAAGTTTGTTCCAAGGATCTACTACTCTTTCAGTAAAATAATATTTTTTCATGTTGCTTTTGATCTTTCCCCCAACTAACCTCAGATTGTGTCCCCTTGTTCTTGTGTTCACTTTCCTATTAAAAACACTTCCCTCCTGAACCTTATTTAACCCTTTAACATATTTAAATGTTCTGATCATGTCCCCCCTTTTCCTTCTGTCCTCCAGACTATACAGATTGAGTTCGTTAAGTCTTTCCTGATATGTTTTATGCTCAAGACCTTCCACCATTCTTGTAGCCCGTCTTTGGACCCGTTCAATTTTATCAATATCTTTTTGTAGGTGAGGTCTCCAGAACTGAACACAGTATTCCAAATGTGGTCTCACCAGTCTTCTATATAGCGGGATCACAAAACTTTGGTGGTTTATGATCAGCTTTCACTGAATTTTTTAAAACCACAAATCAACAATTCTATGGCCCCTTAAAGACCACAGGATGTACTACTGCAAAAAGCTTTTGCAATAGTACTTTTCTTATCAATCTTTAAAATGTCACCGACTTTAATGGCATATGCAGCACCCTTCACCAATCATTTCCATTTGCTTCACAGAAATCCTCTTAGCAGACAATATAAAACTGCAATCCATCCGTCAATCAAAAGTCTGCAAATGATTTGAATAAGTCCTATTCCCATTTGTAAGTAGGAACAGGCTTACATTCTAGATCTGGTTCGCTGAAGTGTTTCACTGATTAATCATAACTTGTTCTTTTCTACAATTGCCAGTCATGGTAGTTTTGTAAAAACTAGAAAAAACGATAGAAACAATGGTCATTTTGGTTTTCTAATATATCCAATCAAATGTGAATGCCTGAGAACGGTGACACAAACAGGGCTGGCAAATCTGAGCTACAAAAAAATCCAGACAACCAGTAGGTGGAAATGAGAATAGTTATATGTAGTTATAGTTTATTATATTTGTATGCCGCCCCTCTCCGAAGATGCCTCTTCACTGCCAGCTAGTGGCTATCAGGGTTTTGACAGCCTTATCATAAAAAAGAGGCTAGTAGCTTCATAACGGATGTGTATGAAAAAGAACAACCAAGGAACTTTTAAGCAGGAGGAGCAGCGGGATCTTGCAAAGGAATGACCATGCTGAAAAGACACCTTGTCAGCATTTGATCAATCCTATTTGCCATAGAAGGGTGCTGAAACTGACAATCAAGCTTAGCTGAGGTTGAGGATCCATCTGGGTTTCATCTGCAGGGGGGGGATGGATTACTCTTTCGGCTCCCCCTCTCTTCCTTTCACTGCTTACGAACTTCTGAGAAGGCATTCCAGTGGGCTTTGCAGCAAGGAGACTGTCTCGAGCTTCCAGAAAACTATAGGGCCCTAGTGGAGCCAGCCTCCTCCTCATCCATCATTCTTATCAGAGTTTTCTGGCAGGGTTGCGGTCCGTGGCTGCAAGGCCTTCTAGGATTGAAGAACTAAGCTACGTTGAGAAAGGAGACAAGGAGGATGCGCTGGAGTGATAAGCAGCACCACAAACAAAAACAACCGTCCTCGTTGGAAACTTCAAAGCCTACCACATTTGGATTTATGTGGCCCACAAACACAAGAGTTTGGCAAGGAATACTGAGCTACAGGTAGAACTTGCTGATATTCTGAAAGAAGGTTAAGGTTTTGGGGTTTGTAGCACACCTATCTTATGTATCTCAAGGGAAGCTGTGGTCTTGTCATCCAGAAAAACAGCAATTTGATTTCAGATGTTCCTGGACTTTGTTTGAAGGTCTTAGAGACACACACATTCATATAGACAGAGATAGAGCTACCACTGTATCTTATGTGCTATATATTATTGCAACATTTAATAATTAGTCACTGGAAATTTTTAAGAAGACACTGCACTCTACACTTTTCATTTATTCTGCAAAATGCAGCCACATGAACTATAGTGGGGCTCCCAATATCTGCCCACATTTCAACATCATACTGTGAGCTGCATTGGTTGCCAATTGGTCTCCGGGCATAATTTAAAGTGCTGGTTATGACCTACAAAGCCCTACATGGCTTAGGACCAGACTCCCTATGGGACCATCTCCTGTCTCATGCACCTCAGCAGCCAGTTAGGTCCCACAGAGTACAAATCAGCTGGCGGGGCCTAGGGGCAGAGCTTTCTCTGTGGTGGCCCCGGCCCTCTGGAACGAACTCCCTCCAGAGATACGTACCAGCCCTTCCCTTCTGGTCTTTCGTAAAGCTCTGAAGACCTACCTCTGCCAGCGGGCATGGGGGCCATGAGTGATGAGGTTGCCTCCGGCCGATGTTATGAATGATTGAATTGGATGAACGTGGATGACTGTACATGGGAGTTTTCTAGAGTTTTTTGTGATTTTGTATAATTCTTTTTTAAAATAATTATATATTTTTTTCACATATATTGTCTGCATTTATAATGTTGTACGCTTCCCTGAGTCGTTTCAAGAAGTATAGCATAGAAATCTAATTAATAATAGTTAATTAATTTATATTTCAGGTCTATCCTGAAGATCACCCAATTTTCCCAAACAAATTTGAGGAGCAGCCCCAACACTTCAGGGGAGAAGGTGATCTCATTTCATCAACAATGATCATTATACAGATAGAGGTTGTCAGATTCAGAAACTGAGTTGGTTAAGATGACTAATTTAAACAGTATTGATTTCTGTGAATCTTAATCAAAATTAACTTTTTCACAATTGTGACATTAAAAATAGCACACATACCACATACTACTTAGTGGGGAAAGGTACTGACAAAGTGTAATCATTGTATTTTAAAAATAAACTGGTCTATAGTACCTCTTTCTCCTCTAAATAGCAGAATAAAAGTGACTTACTTTGGAGAAACAAAATGACCTCAGCTTTTTCTTGAATCTTCTTTTGAACCCATGAGTGTTTTGTTTTATTACTATTTATTGAACTTGTTTTAATTCTTTGACAATCTGCTGTATGTGTACATTTAGTTTGGTTTATTTGATACGATCTGGCATAGCAAAAATTCTGCTTGAGGGGGGTACTGCTCTCCATCTTTTTAAAGAAATAGTACAGATGAGTGTTCCGTGAGTGGTTGAAGGTATCTAAAATCTTTGATTCTGACACACACATTTCTTTAAGCCGCCTCTATTTCTTTACTTTGTAGCGAGGATTTAGGCTGTATACATCGCTATAATGATGCATATTTTCTGCTACTATAATTACATTCATGCAAATAATCTGCTGCCCTTTGTGGTTTATATCAGATCTTTAGGTTTGTAATTTATTTTGGCGCAGTCTAGACTGTAACCGCTTTGAAGTTCTTTCAGATAGGGTAAGAACAAACATATTTTTTCAAAGTGGCTGGACTAGAGAAATGGCCCAATTATTTATCTTTCTAGTCAGATGATTGAGTTACTGTACTGTCCAACAGCAGCCTGTTTCTTCCACAGTTTCCTCTCTCTCTCTGCTTTTACTTTTGTAATACCAAAAGGTGGTGAACCAACTAAGGTGAAGTTGAAGTAACAAACTTATTCATGGAAGAGTGACCACAAATATACGGTATATACAGTGTTCCCTCGATTTTCACGGGTTTGAACTTTGTGAATAGTCTATACTACGGTTTTTAAAAAAATATTAATTAAAAAATACTTTGTGGGGTTTTTTTCTATACATTTTTTCCTGCCTGATGACATCAAACGTCATCACCAAACTAATAATTTTTGCAAATAAATAACAAAAAAATAATTATTGTTAATAAATAATTATGTTTATAAATATCAGGATCACTAAGTGTCTTATTCAATGGGGAGTACCAGTAATAATGGTGAATAAATGGTTGTTAAGGGAATGGGAAATGGTAATTTAGGGGTTTAAAGTGTTCAGGGAAGGCTTGTGATACTGTCCATAGCCAAAAATGGTGTATTTACTTCCGCATCTCTACTTCACGGAAATTCAACTTTCGCGGGCGGTGTCGGAACGCATCCCCCGTGAAAATTGAGGGAACATTGTACATGTGGTTTAGAAAGTTGCTGAAGTAGGTTATGGTTGAGCATGTTGGGAGGGAATAGGTTCAGGATAAATAAACTTTGGGGTCCATTTCAAGTTTCTGGATGGTTGTGATTGAAGGTTCAGTTGTGGATGGTTTAACACTGGAGGGCTTTAAGAAGAGACTGGAGGCTATTTGTCTAAAATTATATAGTTTCTGTGCTTGAGCAGAGGGTTGGACTAGAAGACCTCCGAGATCCCTTCCAACTCTATTCTTCTGTTATTCTGTTTTTTAATATTTAAAGTAGGGGTGAAAATAATGACAATGACAACGATGATAATAATGACAACAGCAACAACAGCAAGAGCAACAGCAACAACAACAACAATAGAGTTGGAAGGGACCTTGGAGGTCTTCTAATCCAATTCCCTGCTTGGGCATGAAACCCTACACTACTTCAGACAAATGGTTATCCAACATCTTCTTAAAAACTTGCAGTGTTGGAGCAAGCTGTTCCACTGGAGGCAAGCTGTTCCACTGATTGATTGTTCTAACTATCAGGAATTTTCTCCTTAGTTCTAAGTTGCTTCTCTCCTTGTTTAATTTCTACCTATAGCTTCTTGTCCTTCTTGTCCCAGGTGCCTTGGAGAATAGCTTGACTCCCACTTCTTTGTGGCAATGCCCGAGATATTGGAACACTATCTCCCCTAGTCTTTCTTTTCATTAAACTAGACATACCCAGTTCTTGCAACCGCTCTTCATATGTTTTAGCCTCCAGTTTTAGTCTCCAAATTCAGCAGATACTGACAAAGAACCAGTAGTGGAAATTTTGAGTAGTTCAGAAAACCAGCAAACACCACCATTGGCTGGCCCCAGAGTGTGATGGGAATGGAGATTTTGCAATATCCTTCCCCTGCCACGTTCACGAAGAGAGACCCACTGAACCAGCAGAGAAAAAATTTGAATTTTACCCCTGGTTTAACAGAGTTGGAAGGGACCTTGCAGGTCATGTAGTCCTACCCCCTGCCCATTACCCAGCAGTGGGCTATGAGCTGGAACGCTAAATTGAGCATTGTAAGCTTGTAAGTCCTTGCAGGGCCAGCGCAATTTTGCTTCTGCACCTGTGGAAATCATGCATGGAGCCGCAGATGCGCCCGTGTTTCGGCGAGGTTTTCCCTGCAACTCTGTGCGTGATTTTTCTACCTCCACAGGTGCAGAAGCAAAGTCGTGCTGTCCCTGCAAGCACTTACGAGCCGCGGTGGTGAGCTCAATTTAGCGTTCTGGCTCATAGCCCACTGCTGCCGTTACCTGTATATAATCCCGGCCAGAATCAAGCTATCCTGGTTCAGGTATTTATCCCAACAGAGATTTTATCTTCAGGCCTTTCCACCATTTCAGCCTTAGAAGGGGTTAAGATCAAAATTCCCCTCTCTCAAAACAATAATAAGGAGAGCAACAGAAAAGCACCTTTGTCAATGTCTCTCATTAGTTTTACAATGTAATTAGAACAGGACATTTAAGGCTGAGTCCTTTTGCCATCAGAAGATGTTTTTACAGTGATCTCAGGTTTTTGAAGGCTACTTTTATAACAATAGCCTGAAGAGAATTCTGCCATTCTATAAACAAATAAACATTTCAGTCTCTAGTTTTGCAAATCAAATAGTAAGAGGGCCATCTGGAAGAACATGTGTTTCCTATATTTCTACTGCATTTTAAATATTTTAGCAGCACTATTTTTGCCCAGATGTAATTGCCAGAGTTTATGATAATTTCTTTTTTAAAAAATTAAAGCTTGTGATTTGCATTATAAGCAAGCTCTTCAGACGGCACACAAAATCTACAAAATGATTTCCTCCCAGTATGCATCCTTTGGCTCCAAGTAGCTACCAAATATACTGTGTGTGTGTGTGTTGGGGGGGATTTAACTGAAAGGAGAAATGTTCTTTTAATATTATTTTAGTGAAATTTACTTACCTTCCCTACTGTTTTGGAAATGCACACTTTGCATGCACTTTTTCACCCTCTATGCATGCACAGAAGGCTTTGCTTCATGCAGAGGGTTAAAAAAGGAGAATGGCAACACCCGGGCTGATAGAGCCTCATGCGGCCACTGCTACATGTTCTCCAAACCATCAGTAGCAGCTGCGACTGTGTTGTGGTTCCGTCTGAGGCCCCTCCGGGAACGGCTGACCTTCTGTCGGTTTCCAGCTCAGAGGGAGAGGCTGAGGAACAGGAGGTGCAGACAGACGAGGAGGAATCCCAGGCTGAAGAAGAGGGAGGACAGCCAGAGTCCCACCAGGGGGAGCTCTCCTCAGCAAGCAGCCTGGATTCCTTAGAGGAAAGTGCACAAGCCATAATTGATCTGCGACAACGGAGAGCTAATCAGAGACGGAGTCAATTGGCTAAATACTTTCAGCATTAAAGTGGCAGCAGCTGGGTTTGGGTGTGGTGCTCTTGGGAAAGGCTAAAAGGCAGACCCACCCTTCCTGGCTTGTGGAGTTTTATCTTTGAGAGTCGTGGGACCTGACTGTGAACTTTGGTGTCTTGGAATCCTGGTTTGTGCCTTTTGACTATTGAAACCTTGGGGGGGGGGGGGGGTGCCAGCAAGAAGCTTGCTGTATTGTCTGGCCATCAGGACCCTGCTGTACCATATTATATCCTGTCTGTTGGAAAGAACAGGTTTTCCTCTGTGCTTATTTTTTCCAGTTATAAAATACTTTTGGCTTTTACCAGAGTGTCTGGCTGTTTTTTCCAGTTGGTGTTGAGGTCTGGGGGAACCCAGACAGAACAGACTGGTACACCCAAACTGGGCCAAACCAATAGGATTTCAGCTCTAGTTTTAGATGAAAGCAAATCTGGACACTGAATGGAAGGCATCTAGAATGGGTGTTTACCATAAAACATATATATTTATAACAAGGATGGGGGGGGAGCTAAAGGGTGTACCCATTTTTAGAATCATTTATCCATATTGTTTATAGGGAAGAGGAAATAATTTTGCCATCAGTGATACCATTCACAATTCAGTATGTCACATCACTCTTGCCTTAATCCTCCCAATGCCTTTCTTTTTTTCTTATGGTCAGCTCCCAATGTCCTTGGCTTTTTCTTTATTCCTCTAACCACTTCTACCCCTCTTTTATCCCCCATGTAGGGACACAATTATCTGAAGCCTGTTTTTTGGTTTTGGCACAGATCACCTTAAAGCTGCTGTTTCACAGCTGGAATGGATCATGCACAGTCTTTTAATACAGACTGGTAGCAATTTATGATAGTGTTTTCTTGGGTCTTCCAATTTATGACGAATCTTTCCTAGATCATTGAGATTATATGATGCAGCAGGTAGAGTGCTGTACTGCAGGCCACTGAATCTGACTGTATTTATTTATTTATTTATTTATTTATTTATTTATTTATTAAAATATTTTATGTAGATCTGAAGGTCAGCGGTTCAAATCTCATCACCTGCTCAAGGTTGACTCAGCCTTCCATCCTTCCGAGGTGGGTAAAATGAGGACCTGGATTGTGGGGGCAATAGGCTGGCTCTGTTAAAAAGTGCTATTGCTAACATGTTGGAAGCCGCCCTGAGTCTAAGGAGAAGGGCGGCATAAAAATCGAATGAATGAATAAATAAATAAATAAATAAATAAATAAATTATAGTATCATATTACGCTTAACCAGTGATGGGCTCCTACGGGAACGGTCAGGAACACAGTTCCGGTAGCAAAATTTGGAGCTCCACCCCAGAGCACCCAATTTGCACTGAAAGATGTTGAAACAAAATGCATAAGCCACACACACAGAGTGGTAGTAAAAATTTGGTAGCCCATCACTATGCTTAACTCATATTTGATATTTTTTCTCTAAATGAAATGCAATATCACCTGCAATTGCACCCTCCAGTTTCTCAAAGTCCGTTTGAAAATGGTCCACCAACATTACTTCTGCCCATCTCAAAGTGCTGAGAACAAAGAGCAACAAGCACCCAAAGGAACGAGAATGCCCTCATCCCCACTTTGCAACAACAATACAAAAATTGCACTCTTTACAATATATCTGTATTTCCCCTTTTGTACATTTGCCAAGTCATATGAAAAAAAAACCCTCAGTAGTCCCTATGAAGGAGAGATATAAAGATGAGGGAGGCACTTTCCCTTCTTAAACCTGCACTAGTGCAGCTAAAAGGAAAGAGAAGTGGTCTGCTGGGGATCCTGCAAATGAGGAAACAGACCATCAGAAAGAAAAAGAGAAAGAAGGAGAGAGAGAATCTATTTTTTATTACTGTTTGAAGTATTTTTCAGCTGAGCCAAAAGTATATGGGCTGAGCTGCCAAACGGAGACAGAATGAGATCACATAAGTGCAGAGTGGAGTGATGCATAGATCCTGAATGGAAATACCTTCAGTGAATGTTTAGTCAGAAACAGGTGTGGATATTTCCTTGTGCTTTGCCTCCAAAGATTTTGCCACAGGAATGCTCATCAACCCTCCCTCGCCCTTCCTTTCTCCTTTTCACTCTTCTAAATGTTGCATCCCTTGAGTATTTGTACAGATGTTTTATGCACCTTTCATGTGTGTGTGTGTGTGTGTGTGTGTGTGTGTGTGACATATTTTTGCTGAATTTTGAAAATGAAGGGAGACTAGTATAGCTCTATTTTGGCCTTGTTGTGGCCTCATCAGCTAGCCATATCCTCACTGGGATTTGATCCTGCAGCCTCTGCCTTGCAAGGCAGAGAATTAACCTCAAGGCTGAGGTTCTCATCCTTTCAGCTTTGTACTAGGGAAGTGTTATATGTTTTTTCCTGTCGAATCACCCTGGTATACCCAAATATGGAAATGGCCCTGGGTTGGGTTATATTATGTGTGTGTGTGTGTGTGTGTGTACAAAGTGTGATCTGAGCTGCCTTCCCTCTAAATACTGGTGGGTGGGTGTGGAGTGCTGGCTCAGCTGCTGCAAGCTGTGTTGAAACTTCCTGGTTAGTTGGTGGGGTAACACCTTGAGTAATTGATGCATGCAGATTAGTTGATGTTTGCAGATTAGGGGTGACATTCTGAGTAGTTGTAGCAGTTGGAGTCTGCAGACTAGTCAGCTATTTTGTAATGTATGTCGATGATGTAACATACCAGGTTTTGGTTTGGCTGCAAGTTTGTGGTCTGATCATGTGGTCACCAGACCACAAATTCACAGCCAAACCAAAACCTTGCCAGCACTCCACACCCACCCACCAGTATTTATAGAGGGCCGGCAGCTCAGACCACGCTTTGTTTTCCCGAGCACAAAACCGAAAGCACCAGCCTGAAGATGATGAGTGGGACCTCATCGAAATATTACCAGGAATCTCTGAAACTTACAAGGGAAGAAACACGAATATGCCAAGACCTACATATCTGTACAGTGGTATCTTGTCTTACAAACTTAATTGGTTCCAGGAGGAGGTTCGTAAGGTGAAAAGTTCGTAAGACGAAACAATGTTTCCCATAGGAATCAATGGAAAACTAATTAATGCGTGCAAGCCCAAAATTTAACCCTTTTTCAAGCCAAAGCGCCCGTTTTTCCACTGGTGGGATTCCCCTAAAGCTCCCCTCCATGGGAAACCCCACCTCCGGACATCTGCGTTTTTGCGATGTTGTAGGGAAATCCCAGGAGGGGAATCCCAGGATTGCAAAAACAGGCGCTCCGCTGGCAACGGAAGTCCGGAGGTGGGGTTTCCCAGTGAGGGAAGCCTCAGTGAAATCGCACCATCACAAAAACATGGAAGCCCTCAAAACCCCACCTCCAGACTTCTGTGTTTTTGTGATGGTGCGATTTCACTGAGGCTTCCCGCGCTGGGAAACCCCACCTCTGGGCCTCCGTTGCCAGCGGAGCACCCGTTTTTGTGATCCTGGGATTCCCCTCCTGGGATTTCCCTACAGCATCGCAGAAATGCGGAAGTCAGGAGGTGGGGTTTCCCATGGAAGGGAATCTCAGAGGAATCCCAGGATCGCAAAAATGGGCGCTCCGCTGGCAAGTCTGGAGGTGGGGTTTCCCAGCGAGGGAAGCCTCAGCAAAATTGCACCATCGCAAAAACATGGAAGTCCTTGAAACCCCACCTCCAGACTTCTGTGTTTTTGTGATGGTGCGATTTCACTGAGGCTTCCCTCGCTGGGAACCCCCCACCTCCGGACTTCCGTTGCCAGCGGAGCGCCTGTTTTTGCGATCCTGGGATTCTCCTCCTGGGATTTCCCTACAGCATCGTAAAAACGAGGAAGTCAGGAAGTGGGGTTTCCCATGGAGAGGAGCCACAAGGGAATTCCCAGGATCACAAAAATGGGTGCTTCACTTGCAACGGAAGTCCGGAAGCGGGGCATCCCAGTGGCGGTGGCGGGTTCGTAAGTCGAAAAAAGTTTGTAAGAAAAGGCAGAATAATAATAATAATAATAATAATAATAATAATAATAATTTTTAATTGGATTTGTATGCCGCGCGGTATAACAAGCAGGAAGAGGGAGATTATGATCCCGCTATATAGAATGCTGGTGAGACCACATTTGGAATACTGTGTTCAGTTCTGGAGACCTCACCTACAAAAAGATATTGACAAAATTGAACGGGTCCAAAGACGGGCTACAAGAATGGTGGAAGGTCTTAAGCATAAAACGTATCAGGAAAGACTTAATGAACTCAATCTGTATAGTCTGGAGGACAGAAGGAAAAGGGGGGACATGATCGAAACATTTAAATATATTAAAGGGTTAAATAAGGTTCAGGAGGGAAGTGTTTTTAATAGGAAAGTGAACACAAGAACAAGGGGACACAATCTGAAGTTAGTTGGGGGAAAGATCAAAAGCAACATGAGAAAATATTATTTTACTGAAAGAGTAGTAGATCCTTGGAACAAACTTCCAGCAGATATGGTAGATAAATCCACAGTAACTGAATTTAAACATGCCTGGGATAAACATAGATCCATCCTAAGATAAAATACAGAAAATAGTATAAGGGCAGACTAGATGGACCATGAGGTCTTTTTCTGCCGTCAGACTTCTATGTTTCTATGTTTCTCTCCGTAGACTCGGGGCAGCTAACAACAATGATAAAAACAGCAACCCCCGGTTCGTATGTCAAAAAGTTCATATGACGAGGGGTTCGTATGACAAGGTACCACTGTACATACATACATACATACATACATACATACATACATACATACATACCTACATACATACATATATTTGTTTTTGTAGATTTTCATGAGTATATGTATGTAGATTGTTCTGAGTTTGCGTTTTATCCCGTGTAATATTTTGAGTGTCTTTGCGACGTTTCGGTGAAATCACATTTGCCATCCTCAGGCTGAAGTTATTGGCTTCATGCTGCTTTGGTCAATCATTTAACTAAATGTGATTCCACCAACCAATCAAATCATTAAAACACCGCCACTTGCAACATTTAAACCAAAACTCCACCTCCACCACTATTTATAAGGAACAAATGGCAGTTGCAAACAAACCATATTCAAAGCAGCACGAAGTCAATAACTTCAGCCTGATGATGGCGAATGTGATTTCGCCAAAACATCGCAAAGACACTCAAAAAAATTACATGGGGTAAAACCCGAACTCAGAACAATCTACTATACATATATACATATATACACATATATATATACATACACACACACACACACACAAACATAGGCTACAGGTTTGCCCTTTTGAAATTAGTCCCATGTACTTTATATTTCAATTACTGTATTGTCTATCCTCTTGCCTATTTAAATTTAAAAAGGATACCTATATTAAAATGATGATATAACACAGAACAAATACAAACAGAAGGCATTGAAAATCAGGAATATCCCAAATGTTTAGTTTGTTTGTAGATGTTTGTATGTGTATGTACACATATACATACATATATGCACACAGATACCACTATCATACCGGTAGCAATTGGGGAAAGTAAACAAAAGGAATGAGATAAATTGAAGCTGGAGGGGACATTGTAAGAGTATAGCAATCTAAGTACCTCCTGTTGAGAGCTATCCAGAGATGAGGATAAGACTGATTGCCAGGACGCATCAGTCAATGGTTACGAAGATTGTACCATGGGACAGAAGTGTGGCTTTGCCTTGATCGGGTCTAAAACTGAGCTCTGGAATCTCTTCCCTCAGTCCTGGATAACCCATTCTTGTCCCATAAGGTAACATTTCTTGCAACCAATAATAAACAGGTGATGATGTCATGGAGCCAGTTCTGCCGATCCGTGGATGCTGTAATCTTTTGGGGGGAGGGGGAATCTTTTGGGAATTTTTTCCTGGTTTTCCGGCACTGCAAATTTTTTGCTAAGTTTTTGGCACTGCACATGTACCATCATCTTGTTTTTGGCTTTTTGTTTGCTATTTTTTTGCTTGTTTTTCAGAATTGTGCATACGCATGTGGCCATGCAGCATGCAATGTGTGTGTGGCCACATGGCACAGGAGGTAGCAAATCAGGGGTGAAGTAAGTTAGAACCCATCTCTGATTTAAGTGAACTTGGGAATAGCATACATAAGGTATAATCGTGATGGTGAACCTATGGCATGCGTGCCAGTGGTGGTAAGCAGAGCCCTTTCTATGGGCACATGTGCTATTGCCCCAGATCAACAAGCTGGTTGTTGGGTTTCCAAGGCATGAATGCCTGCCAGCCAACTGGTCATTGGATTTCCGGTGCTCTGGTTCTCTGTGAATGCACGCCTTCCGGTTTGGGCACTCTGCCTAAAGGTTTTACTATCACTGGGCTATAAACACTGAACTATGTGCTGCAATAGAGGAAAATATTACCTTATTTTGCTTTGCTGCCATCTAATGATTGCCATGATTTTTCACAACCCCAGTTTACTCATTTATCAAATTTGTATAGCTGCCCATCTCATGCAAAGCAGCATGTTCTACTCAGTATATATAAAGGTTATATTTATTGGGGGAAAGAATATTAATATAGGCACACAGCCTATATTAATTAATTATATTAAAAGGTATATCTTTGTTAAATCACGACTCCGGAGGTTGGTTAAACAGTATGCATTTATTGTAACCAGTAAGACAGGAAACGATCACCAACAAGTACCTTCCGAAATTGAGGGCAACGGCTAACCCGTTGCCCTATTTATACTCTTAAAAACGGCGGGCTTTTCCCAACAGACAGTCATTTAACTTTCGCGGCTATTTTCCAAATAGCCGCGTCTTAACCAATCACTGAATTTCTTACAATATTTTTTTAAAAACATAACACCCCTCCCTTTTTAGAAAAAACTATGGCTACGTGTTAATCCACGTCACGTAGTCCTGCAAGAGGATTGGTGGCTTCACCGCTCTCTGTGACCTGCGCAGTTCATTTTCTTGGGAGCTGCCTTCCTGGACGGATGGCGCTGGTGTTGCTCCACTAAGGCTAGTTTCTGACGGGCCTGGTTGCGATGTTGCAATTGGATCTCCGCCGGCCTCCAGGGGCAACAGGCAGCCATCGCTGGAGTCCTGAACTGGTTCCGGTAAGTCCTCTGTTGATTTTTCTATAGTGGGTGAAATGTCTGTGTTAACTTTAATCCGCTTGCGTAGTTGGTCAATATGACGGTGCCAACTACGCCCATCTGCTAATACAATTATATACGTTTTAAAACCTGTTTTTTCTAATACAGTTCCTTCTTTCCACTTATCATTAGAATCATAGTCTTTAGCATAAATTAAATCCCCGTTATTAAATTGTCTATCGGTTTGTATTTTAAGTTCTTTTTGTTCGTTTTGGTAATTAGGATGAATTCGGTCTAGTTTGGAACGAAGGTTCCTGCCCATTAACAGTTCTGCTGGGCTCTTGTGCGTTGAAGCTGATGGTGTTATGTGTTGAATGGTTAAAAACTCGTCAATTTGTGGTTGCCAATCTCCTAGTGGTGCTTTACTTAATGCTTCCTTTGTGGATCTAACCATTCGTTCTGCTTGTCCATTAGCTTGAGGAAAATGAGGAGGAGTGAGCACATGTTTTATGCCTTGGTCTGCAAAAAATAACTCCATTTGTCGAGCTGTCAGTTGAGGCCCATTATCAGAAACCACAATATCCGGAATGCCATGTGTGGCAAACATTTTCCTTAAGGCTTTTATAGTTGCACTGGTAGTAGTAGATGCCATGAGTTCAATTTCCAACCATTTAGAATATGCATCTACGACTAATAAAAAAGATTGGCCCCTGATTGGTCCTGCAAAGTCAATATGTATCCTGGACCAGGGCCCTCTTGGTGTTGGCCACTCTGATGGTGTGGCTTTTGGTGGGTTGGGTCTTGATTTTTGGCATGGTACACAACCACCCACCCACAACTCTATGTCCTTGTCCAATCCAGGCCACCAGAGATGACTCCTGGCTATTGTTTTCATTTTGACTATTCCTGGGTGACCTATATGTAATATTTGCAAGGCTCGATTCTGCAATGCTTTTGGAATTATAACTCTGTCCCCCCATAAAATACAATCCTTTAATACATTGAGTTCAAGTTGCCTATTTCTATATGGCTGAAATTGTTCTGTTTGTTGTTCAGTTGGCCAACCTTTCAATACCCATTGTTTAATGTTTTTAAAAATTGGATCTTTTTGTGTGTGTTCAGCTATCTCTGATGCTGTCAATAAGGCTTGCTTATTTGTCTCGATTAATAAAATACTAGAGGCTGGAGCAGGATCAATAACTAAATCTTTTAAAGGACACCTACTCCGTGCGTCGGCATTTCCTATGTCCTTCCCCCCCACTGTGGATTAAGGTATAATTATAACCGGCTAAGAAAATAGCCCATCTAGTCATGCGAGGGGAAAGAAAGGCGGGAGTTTGTTTATTTCCCGCCAAAATACCGAGGAGAGGCTTGTGGTCTGTAACCAAAGTAAAAGAGCGGCCACAGAGATAATAATGGAACTGTTTGACTCCTGCCACAGCTGCTAACGCCTCCTTATCAAGTTGGGAATAATTTCTCTCCGCAGAAGAGAGGGTTTTAGAATAATAGGCAATTGGGGCTTCAGTGCCATCTGGGAAATTATGACTAAGGACGGCTCCTATGCCAAAAGGTGACGCATCGCATGTTAATGTTAAGGGCAGAGCGATATTATATTGAACTAAGACACTGTTTGATGAAAGTAAATTTTTTACTGCAAGAAAAGCGGCATGTTCTTTCGGTCCCCACGTCCAGGCAGAGTCCTTCTTTAGAAGATTATGGAGCGGTTCTGCCACCGTCGCTTTCTGTTTAAGAAAGACGGAATAAAAGTTAAGGAGTCCAAGGAAAGCCTGCAAGTCCGTCTTATTGGAGGGGGTTGGGGCGTTTTTTATGGCCTCGACTTTATCATTAGTGGGGTGAATTCCAAATCTGTCTATGTTAAAACCTAAAAATTGAACGTTGGGGACTGCCCAGGAGCATTTGTCTGCCTTCAAATGGAGCCCTGTCTCTTTAAATTTCGTTAAAACACTTCTAATTCTGTCCCAGAGTTCTGGCTTTGATGTGGCCGAAATTAATACGTCATCGAAATATGGGACGACCCCAGGAATGTTATTTAGGATTCGTTCCATGAGGCCTTGAAAAATGCCAGGGGCAGTAGAAACTCGGAACTGGAGTCTAGAGCATTTAAAGGCGCCCCTGTGGGTAACAATTGTTTGGGCATCTGCGGTGTCCTGATCAACGGGGAGTTGCTGATATGCCTGAGCAAGGTCCAATTTTGCAAAGATTGTCCCGTTACCTAAAGTGTGTAGGAGTTGTTGCACAACTGGTATTGGATAAGCATTGTGTTGTAATGCTTTATTAATTGTGGCTTTATAGTCTGCGCAAATTCTAATTGAGCCATCTGGTTTAATGGGGTAACTATTGGTGTTTCCCATTTGGCGTGATCCATTGGGATCAAAATGCCCTGGGCTATTAATTTGTCCAATTGTTCGTCTACTTTAGGCAAAAGCGGAATGGGAATTCAGCGGGGCTTTAATCGAATAGGAGAAACATTTGGATCCAGATTAAAAGAAATAGGGCTGCCGGTGTATCTACCTAATTTGTTAGAAAAAACTTCAGGAAATTCTTTCAATAAGTCATTTGGGTCAAAAGAATCACATACATTATTGACGCCTGAAATTTCGATGCCCAAAGGTTTTAACCATTTAAGTCCCAATAATGTGTGTCTAGGGCCATCGACCACAATAAGAGGTAAAAGACCTCGAAATTTCTTAAACAAGACTGGTACATTTAAGCTTCCTAACACTGGAATTTTCCGACCCTGAAAGTCACTCAAACCCGCATCCCAAGGTTCTAAATCGGTTCTTTCCACACAGGGTAAATACAATTTAAGTTTTTGCCAAGGCATTATGGAATGTCTCGAGCCCGTGTCCAACTCCATCTCACAGGGAAAACCATTTAGGGAAAGAGAGACAATTAGTTTGTTTTCCGCGGTGGGAGAATTGAAGTTTACGGAAGAGGGGCCATTACCTCTTTGGTTGAAAGAGTGGGAGTCTTCAGCTGGACGGGAAACGTTGCGAGAAAACGGCGGTCGTCTATTTCTTGGTGCAGAAAAAGATCTTGAGTTTTGCGGGTTAGCTGGAATGGGGGTGACGGCTCGGCAGACCTCTGCGATGTGGCCACGACGCTGGCATTGGCGACAGTAGGCATCTTTGAAATGGCAGCGGTAGCGTGGATGATTTCCATTGCAGCTGACGCACTTGTCCTGGCGGGGCGGCTCTTTGGTGTCGCGGTCAGAAGGTCTGCGGATTTGAAGACAGGTGTCGTCCGCTGCGCTGGATTCCAGATGTTTGTCCTCATTTGGGCAGTTGTGCCAGTCGGAGTCTTCTGGGATGTGATGGACGGTCGGTGTTGTGCATTTAATTTCAGCTACAGAAGTTTCGGAGATCTCGGAAGCTTTTGCAGCTTTAAGAATGTCTTGGAGTGAAGCGTCTTCGTCCACTAGATATTTCTTCTGTAGCGTGATGTTGGTTAACCCGAAGATGAGGCGGTCAACCAGTTGTTCCTCAGGATCCTTATACCTGCATTTCGGAAGAAGGGTGCGGAGACGGGTGATGAAATCGTTGGTTGATTCCCCGTCCGCTTGCCGCATCTGGGCGAATTGGTGACGGTGTACACGAACGGGAGTCGTGGGTTGATAATGTGCAGCGAGTTTTGTTTGGAGGGTTAACCATGCGACAGTTTCCAACGTGTCTGGGTCAACGAGAGTGGAAGCCAAGCTGTAGATTTCTGGACCACAGTAGCTAAAAAATATGGCTTTCTTCCTTTCGTCTTCTGCGTCGTGCAGGTTGCTCGCTTTGAGGAAAAGTCTGAATTTGGACATATAAGAAGTCCATGATTCCGACTCGGAATTGAATAGAGGCGGTGGTGGGGCCATGGCTGAGTTCATGGCTGCGTTTGCGGGAGTTCAACCTCCTCGTCGCCACTGTTAAATCACGACTCCGGAGGTTGGTTAAACAGTATGCATTTATTGTAACCAGTAAGACAGGAAACGATCACCAACAAGTACCTTCCGAAATTGAGGGCAACGGCTAACCCATTGCCCTATTTATACTCTTAAAAACGGCGGGCTTTTCCCAACAGACAGTCATTTAACTTTCGCGGCTATTTTCCAAATAGCCGCGTCTTAACCAATCACTGAATTTCTTACAATATTTTTAAAAGAACATAACAATCTTGAACCCAGAAATCAAATTCTTAAGTGTTTTACTATTTTTTTTCAGCATTCTGAAAATTAAAAACTGACATCATTCCTTTGCTAGTTAGATTGGGGATAAATTAATTTTATTATGCAGTAAATGAATGAGTGTTCTTAGTATTCTAGCTTGTTTGTTTGTTTCGTGTTTCTATGTCTTTCTCCTTTAAGGATTCCTTCTTAGTGCTAACACAATTATATTTCCTGTCACCTCAATTAATTTAACTAACTTCTTTTATATTCTATTCTGTCTCAACTGTTTTTCTAAGCTCAGGACTCAAATAACATGTATGTCTTTATCTGACACACGAATAGAATAGAATAGAATTCTTTATTGGCCAAGTGTGATTGGACACACAAGGTATTTATCTTTGATGCATATGTTCTCAGTGTTCATAAAAGAAAAGATACATTTGTCAAGAATCATGAGGTACAATACTTAAGGATTGTCATAGGGTACAAATAAGCAATCAGGCAACAATCAATATTAATATAAATTGTAAGGATGCATCCAACATGTTATACTCATTCTTTCATAAGTGGGAGGAGATGGGTGATAGGAACAATGAGAAGACTAATAGTAATAGTAATGCAGCCTTAGGGGATTAGTATTTGTTTAGCAGTGTGATGGCATTCGGGAAAAATGTTCTTGCGCCTAATTGTCTTGGTGTTCAGTGAGGGTAGGAGTTGGAACAATTTATGTCCAGGATGCAAGGGGCCAGTAAATATTTTCACGGCCCTCTTTTTGACTCGTGCAGTATACAGGTTTTTGATATGAACCATTCCAAACTTGACTGTAAAAAATATGACTTTAACAATCGAGTTGTCGAAGCGTGGAACTCATTACCAGATTCAATAGTGTCAACCCCTAACCCCCAACATTTCTCCCTTAGACTATTCAGGATTGACCTCTCCAGTAAGGGGCGTACATACGTGCACTAGTATGCCTTTCATCCCCTGTCCAATTGTCTTTCCTTTATCTCATATATTATATATATTTTCTTCCTTTCATACATCTTCTCTTCTATTTTCACTTTTATCCTTATATATATTACTTCATGTTATTTTCTTCCTATGTATTTGTGTATTGTACGAATAAACAAACAAACAAACAAACAAACAAACAAATAAAACAGATCCTCAATGGAAGGCAGGTTGGCAATAATTGTTTTTTCTGCAGTTCTGATTATCCTCTGAAATCTACGTCTGCCTTGTTGGGTTGCAGAACCAAACCAGACAATTATAAAGGTGCAGATGACAGACTCAATGATTCTTGTGTAGAACTGTATCAGCAGCTCCTTGGGCAGTTTGAGCTTCCTGAGTTGGCACAGAAAGAACATTCTTTGTTGGTTTTTTGGTGACATTTTTGATGTTAGTTGACCATTTTGGGTTTTGAGATATGATAGAACTTTATCCCAGATGTGCCAGCATGGCTCTGCTAATAAATTGGAACTTTGAGGAATACTTTGCCTCATTTAGTTTTTGATGCTATTTGGAACCCTGACACTTTGTTGAGTTGAAAGCACAACAGGTTTTGAGTCAGTTTGAATATTATACAGTAGTTTGTTGCACAGTCAGCCAGATGTTTAGTCTGGATTTGCCATTTTTATCCACCTAACAAATCCTGAGATCGGCAAAAAGGTGTTTGATGGTGTTAAACATATCACAGGATGTAAGCTCTGCTAAGTAAAGCTGCCTTTTGCAATTGACTGGTGAGGATTTTGTCAATGCCAATGATGTTCAGGTAATGTTCCAGATGTTTTGGGATAGACTATTCGTACTATCTTTGTTTTCTTTTGCCACAGTCACTTTAGTATTATTATGTATGGAATTTTACTACCATCTTGGAAGCTCAAAATGTGAAGGAAACAGATGGGAGTAGGCACCGGACCAGATTATCTCAGGGACCACCTTCTGCTGCATGAATCCCAGCGACCAGTTAGGTCCCACAGAGTGGGCCTTCTCCGGGTCCTGTCAACTAAACAATGTCATTTGGCGGGACCCAGGGGAAGAGCCTTCTCTGTGGCGGCTCCGGCCCTTTGGAACCAACTCCCCCCAGAGATTAGAATTGCCCCCACCCTCCTTGCCTTTTGTAAGCTTCTTAAAACCCACCTCTGCCGTCAGGCATGGGGGAACTGAGATATTCTTTCCCCCTAGGCCTTTACAATTTACGCATGGTATGTTTGTATGTATGTTTGGTTTTATAATAAGGGTTTTTTTAAGTTATTTTAGTATTGGATTGGATTGTTACATGCTGTTTTTTTTATCACTGTTGTTAGCCGCCCCGAGTCTACGGAGAGGGGCGGCATACAAAGCCAATAAATAAATAAATGAATGGTTATATCGGATTATTATGAATATTTTGATCAATCCAATACGATCTCTTCTCAAGTGTAATTTAGCAATGTATTGATAAAAATAAAATAACAACAAAACCACGGCAACCATATGCCGCCCAATTAACAATCTAAACTTTTTTAGAACTACTGTATCATAGTTCAGTGGGGGGAAGGGGATGGGAGGAAGACCCAGAAGACTTTAAGGATAACGAACTATAAAGATATAGTATTTCAGCCATAATAGGTTATGATTCTGATGTGTATATTGATTAGACAAAGTGTAACTGAATAGAATAATTATATTATGCCTGTGGGTATATGTTATCATAATGTTATCAATTAAGATGCATCTTCCTCCCTTTGTATATAACTCTTTATAAATTAATAAAAATTATTTTTTTAAATAAATAAATAAATGAATGAATGAAGGAAGGAAGGAAGGAAGGAAGAAAGAAAGGGATGGAATAATAACCAAACAAATAGTAAACATATTTTTACATTTTTAATACTACCAAAATAAACCACTTATATACCAAAGAGCTGGAGGAAGGTGTGCTTTCTATTTTGGAGACTTTGGGTCTAACTTTAGCTTCGGGGTTTATTTGTTTTACTGTTTGTTTTGCTTTAATGAAATATTTTGCTCTCTTTGAGAACAGCCTCCTTTGAGAAACCACAACAGATTTTTCTAAATTTGCCTCCATAGCTGAAGGCAGCCATCTTGAATAAGACTCTGTCTGTAGAAGTTCTGTTCTCTCCAACACATGAGCATGAATTATGACTTTGGAATGGGAAAACCTAACATTACCTGAGAAATTAGTGAAATCACCACTGTCCTCACAGCTGGGCTCAGGAGCAGTTTTTTGTGCCCAGAAGAACAGTTTCATGTTCCATTCAAGCATCTCAGATCATTTGTTCACCTCTGGGCAGCCTGCTGACATCCCTTCCCTTTACTGGGGCAGAAACCTGGCAGCTGATTTAAGAGAGCTTCTGAGCCCCAGAATGTAAACTGTTTTTTTCACTTGTAATGTGTAAGCAAATCATAAACTAAAAGATTTGGGTCTGGTCACATGGGACAGATCCCCTCCCCTTAAATTGAAGCATTGATCTCTATTTTTGTTAACAGTGCCTACATGATAGAAGACCTGGGCGCTAGCAAACTTGGTAATCTCCTACCATACATCTGATGTGGCATGTTTGAAGTCTGAGGACTAGTTATTTATGTTATTTATATCTTATGCGGTGAAAGGACATTAGCCAACCTCAGTGGCTTCCACTGCAGGAGAGGTAGCACTCTTAGGAATCAATCACTCCTATTTTCTCTAGGTGCATTTTTGAGAAAGGACAATGAAGTGGGTACTGTATAGATGGCATTACACATACACAAATTGACACTGTTTTGTTAAGGGATCAGAAGAATATTATTCTCAGAAAGCAACAGAAAGTGTGTGGGGTTGCTGCTTGCTACTTTTAAAATATTGTAGAAAAAAACCATGTGCCCACTTACCTGGGACTATAACATTATGGGAAATTTCTAGCATATCTATCTCCCAATAATTTTAGTTTTAAATATTATCATGATATGAAAAAGTTAAAGATACACACATTACATTATGGGTACTTCGCTTGTTTACGGCAATGAAATTTGTAGGACAAATAAAATAATGATATACAGACAGTCCTCAACTTATAGCATTTCACTTAGTGACCATTCGAAGTTGCAATGGCATTGCAAAAAGCAACTTATGGCCATTTTTCACCCTTATGAGTATTGCTGCGTCCCCTTGGTCAAATGATTTATATTTAGATGCTTGATAATTGACTCACATTTATGACAGTTGCAGTGCCTTGGGGTCATGTGACCTTCTGCGACCGTCTGAAAAGCAGAGTCAACAGGGAAAACTAATTCACTTAACAACCATGTTACTAATTTAACAACTGCGGCAATTCACTTAACAAATGTGGCAAGAACAGTTGTAAAATGGGGCAAAACTCACTTAACAAATTTCTCACGTAGCAACATAAATTTTGGGCTCAGTTTTGGTCACACGTTGAGGACTATCTGTATTCAGGTAGCCTTCTACTTATGACCATAATTGAGCCCAGAATTGTGGTCATAAGTTGTTCCAGTTATAAAACAGGTCACCATTTATCTTACTCAATTTTATGATTTTTTTTTTGGTCTTGGTTATTAAGTGAATATAGCAGTTATTAAGGTAATCCATTTTAACCTAATGGGCATTTTTTGGCAGGAACCAAAGATAAAAAACTAATTTCTGGCAAAAAAAAAAAAAAGGTAATAAATCATGATTGTAGGACACTGCAAATAGCCATAAATATAGTCTGGTTCCAAGTACCCAAAATATGATAACAATTGGCATTCTAATCCTTGCCCTACCATGACTCTTTCCAATGCTGGGGAAAGTATACTCATTTCCCCTTATTTCTACAAGAATGACTCCTGTGATAGAATATTTTAAATTAACTCTCTTTTACTTTTTATTCTACAAAACATTGGTCCTGCATGAAATGTGGCAGGCCTATGCTTTTTGAAACAAGTGAAACTCCATGGAACATTTCATTTAATCTGCGTGCATTCTCTTTGCCTTCACTTACATTCTGCTTAAGTTCTGATTGGTTGTTTTTCTTGCATGGAATGGCACTAAAATTTACTTCCGACATGTTAGGTTTGATTTTAATGTCAACTGTGGTTATAAAAAACAGGGATCGTTATATTAAAGCCAATGAATATCTGGTACTTTTCAGAGCTATTGATCTATAATACTATAATGCTCGATGGTTTTAGCCAAAGATTAGAAATTCTGGGAACTGTAGTCCAAAGATCTGGACAATATGAGATAGAAAAGGCATTAAAGAGTAGTGTTAAATACTAGCTTGGTGTCTTGAATAGCTAAGCAAAGGGAGGTAACCTCCCTAGCAGCTTGCAACTTGTTATCAAATGTTTAAAAGAATGGATTATTACCTCCTCTGTACAATCCTTTCATCCAGCTGTTTTCCACTGGGCTTTCATGTCTCTTCTTCTCCATGACAGCACCTCTATTGCATCCCTTGGCCTGTGTTTGAAGCTATGTGCCTTTTTAGATCTAAAGCTCCAAGGTTGGCCTGCCTTATGGAATAAATTATAAAGTCTTGGTGATTCCTCGCTACCCCCTGCTTGGTAATATGGGTTTCCAGTGATGCCACAAAGATGCTGTAATGGCCTGCTTTTCAACTAGCTCTCCTTTTTTACATGGCAACTCCAAATCTCAACTAGCAAATGCTCTGTCCTACACATTGGGAAGAAGAATCTGAACTCCAAATCCGAACTGAATAATCAAATTATCACAGATAATCCCCACTCGGTTAAAGACCTTGGTATACTAATAACAAAAGATTTAAGTGCCAAAGCCCACTGCAACAATATAGCCAAGAAGGCTTCAAGAGTTGTAAACCTAATCCTACATAGCTTCTGCTCTGGCAATCTCACACTACTTATCAGAGCTTACAAAACTTTTGCCAGACCCATCCTCGAATACAGCTCATCTGTTTGGAACCCATATCACATCTCAGACATTAACACCTTGAAAATGTCCAAAGATATTTCACCAGAAGAGCCCTTCACTCCTCCACTCGAAATAGAATACCCTACAAGACTAGACTTTCGATCCTGGGCCTAGAAAGTTTAGAACTAAGATGCCTTAAACAAGATCTAAGTATTGCCCACAAGATCATATGCTCCAACGTCCTGCCTGTCGGCGACTACTTCACCTTCAACCACAACAACACAAGAGCACACAACAGATATAAACTTAATATTAACCGCTCCAAACTTGACTGTAAAAAATATGACTTCAGTAACCGAGTTGTCGAAGCATGGAACTCATTACCGGACTCCATAGTGTCATTCCCAAACCCCCAACACTTTACCCTTAGATTAACTACGGTTGACCTATCCAGATTCCTAAGAGGTCAGTAAGGGGCGAGTACAAGTGCACTAGAGTGCCTTCCGTCCCCTGTCCTATTGCTCTCCAATATCTCCTATACTTTTCTTCTATTCCTATATCTCTTCTTCTATTCTTTCATTGATATGTTCTATTACTATACCTTCTTTTCTATTATTTCTTAGATATATTTTACTATGAGTATTTCCTCTGTAACTTTCATCATGTATTTTACTATGTGTATATAGATAGATACCCACTAAAACCCTCATTGTGTATTGGACAAAATAAATAAATAAATAAAATAAATAAGTTTTCTCCCAGGCAGGACTACAGCATGGAGGTCAATGAGTCTCACTTTGACAACAGCCCACTTTGGAGTAGAGGGCTGGGGGCGGCGGCGGGGGGGGGATCTGCTTTTTCTCAGTGGTGGAGCTCAGAAGTGGAAGAGACAGGGGAAGGCTGCGGAATGAGAACAGCGACCCAAACCGTCCGGTGGTTGGCTCCTGCCAGATCCCTTGGCAGGCAAGAGAAGTGGGCCCTGGCACCAGGCTGGTGATTACAAAAGGGGGGAGGGGGTGGACGAGGGGAGGAGAATTTGATAATGATCACACTAAGAATTGCTCCCTGAAAAACCCTACTATAAACAATAGAGCTAGAAAGTTAAGTAATTAAACAGATGCCTCTTAAGAGAACAATTAAGAGTACAAGCCAGATAAGGTCTTGGCAGGGTATCCCCTGGATTGTAAGCTCACCTTATGGTTAGATAGGATATCTTGCAATTACAAGCTTTGTGAGCTGATTGTCAATGAAAATGAGGAGGGGAAAACATTTAAATAAGTTCCCCAAATATTTTCCATACCAATGGTGTTTTATTGATGTTTATGAAAATCAGATTTTCTGGAAAAGAAAAGGGTTTGTTTTTTTTCCATTGTGGAAACTGGATGTTTGCATTTAAAATGCAGATCCATGGCCAAGGATGTTAGAAATCTATAGCAGTTTGCATATGGCCAACAAGTAAGTGATATGTCTTTGACCCCCTTGGCAATAGGCTTGTGTCAAAAACATATAACTTAATCATCAAATGTACTTAAAACACCATCTTTTCATTTTTTCAATTAAGTATCTTTCCCCCATTTTATCTTTTAAAACGTTTTGTGGCATGGAATTACAGCAGTATCGCAAAGCAGCAGGTAGGATATTGAAATTCAGAAGTTAAGCATATATGTTTCAATTACATTTCTCATAGAAGTTAAACATTTTGCAGTGATTGCTTCCATATATATACATGTCGCAAATGTGCACAGATACACATGAATATACTTTGGAAAAGACCCACTAAAATAATGAGAATTTAAACATGGGGTGGCACATAAGTCTACTGTGGCAAAACTAGTTGTCACAGGAGGAGGACAGTAGTTGAAGCTATAAGCAAAGGAGAACATGTACAGTAACATGGCTATTAGCGATATAGCTATTTAGTGGTATGGGACAACTCAATCAGCTCCCCTAAGAACAATGGTCTTTTTGTTCATAGACCTTCTAGTTATTTTGGGGTGTAGCTCTCTGTGTGAAATTGGTTGTGAATTGCTCAAGGTCATCCAGAGAGCATTATGCCTGTGAAGAGATTTGAACTAAGACTTCATGGATTGTTGTCAGTTACAAATACCAATCTTAATAATGTAGGGACTGTGATAAGTAATACTTGTTGCTCAGACTGTATTTGCATCTTATTACAAATCAGTGTCAAGAAGTGAGCCATATAGGTCATAAAAGTTGTAAAACAAGTAATAAATTAAGTCTCATAGAACGGTGTGCACGAGAGCAGAAAAGAGCACAGGAAATTTAATGACACTCTTGATATTGTGATCTCTATTTAGGCATATAAATAGGCAGCATATAGCACATCACTCAATTGCACATAATCACACATTATCTAAATCAGGGGTGAAATTCAAAAAAAAATCCTACTGGTTCTGTGGGCATGGCTTGGTGGGATAATGCAAAATCCCCATTTCTTCCCCACTCCTGGGGTAAGTATATTGCAAAATCCCCATTTCCACCCCACTTGGGCCAGCCAGATTTGGTATTTGCCGGTTCTCCAAACTATTCAAAATTTCTGCTATCCATTCTCCAGAGCCTGCTTAATTTCACCCCTGATCTGAATGTCAAAATTTATTTATTTATTTTATTTATTTATTTATTTATTAGATTTGTATGCCGCCCCTCTCCGAAGACTCGGGGCGGCTAACAACAATACAAAAAGACAATGTAAACAAATCTAATATTAAAAACAATCTAAAAAAACCCAATTTAAAGAACCACTCATACATACAAACATACCATGTATAAATTCCATAAGCCTAGGGGGAAGGGAAATTTCAATTCCCCCATGCCTGACGACAGAGGTGGGTTTTAAGCAGCTTGCAAAAGGCTAGGAGGGTGGGGGCAACTTTGATATCTGGGGGGAGCTGGTTCCAGAAGGTCGGGGCCGCCACAGAGAAGGCTCTTCTCCTGGGTCCCGCCAAACGACATTGCTTAGTCGATGGGACCCGGAGAAGGCCAACTCTGTGGGACCTAACCGGTCGCTGGGATTCATGCGACAGAAGGCGGTCCTGGAGATAATCTGGTCCGATGCCATGAAGGGCTTTATAGGTCATAACCAACACTTTGAATTGTGACCGGAAATTGATCGGCAACCAATGCAGACTGCGGAGTGTTGGTGTAACATGGGCATACCTTGGGAAGCCCATGATTGCTCTCGCAGCTGCATTCTGCACGATCTGAAGTTTCCGAACACTTTTCAAAGGTAGCCCCATGTAGAGAGCGTTACAGTAGTCCCAGCCTCGAGGTGATGAGGGCATGAGTGACTGTGAGCAGTGAATCCCGGTCCAGATAGGGCTGCAACTAGTGCACCAGGCGAACCTGGGCAAACGTCCCCCTCGCCACAGCTGAAAGATGTTTCTCTAATGTGAGCTGTGGATCGAGGAGGACGCCCAAGTTGCAGACCCTCTCCAAGGGGGTCAATAATTCCCCCCCAGGGTTATGGACGGACATGGTGGAGAAATCATCCCCAATGGAACAATTGCATTTCAAATTCTATCAATGATGGGAATTTTATTCCAACATATCTAGAGGGCATTAAGTTGGGGGAAATCTGCCTTAGAGCATGTACCTGCTGGAATGCACAATGAAAACAGGAATGCACACACATTCCTGCAGCCATAGTATGAGTCTTGGTTGTATAGGCTGTTGTTCCATTTGTCCTCTGGGCCTCATGAGCAATGTAACTGTTACTATAGGGTCAAGTATAGTACAGGTTGAAACTGAATTCTCTACCTACAGTTAACCTCAGACTCCGCGATCATTGAGCGAGATGCAGAATGATTGATTACTTTGCTACAGCATAAGGGTGGAAGCAGATAACAGATAAATGCTTTAAATATAGATAAATACAGCAAACAAAGGTTAGAGGCAAAGAACAAGAATCCTCTCTTTTTTTTTCTTTCCATGGTCTTATGCAACAGCCACAGGTATTTGCAAAAAGTCAGGTGATACTTTTTCCTTATCTGTCTTTTAAATGACAGTATGACTCATGTAAATCGCTCTTTGCCTCTTAAAACTATGTTCCATATGCTGCTTTAGTGTACATTTTTTTAAATGAATGGGGATCATGCTGCTGTAAAAGAATGCCTCATCATTTCCTTCAGATTAATTTATTTCAGATTAACAGAATTGGAAGGTATGTCATCTAGTCCAATCCACCACCCAAGCCGGAGACCCTACATCATTTATTCATTCATTCATTCATTCATTCATTCATTCATTCATTCATTCATTCATTTGATTTGTATGCCACCCCTCTCCGTAGACTCGGGGCGGCTAACAACAATAATAAAACAGCATATGACAAATCTAATATTTAAAATAACTAAAAACCCTTATTAAAAATCAAACATATACACAAAAATACCATGCATAAATTGTATAGGCCTGGGGGGAAAGGAATATCTCAATTCCCCCATGCTTGACGACAATAGGCATTTTTGACAGATGGCTGTCCAGTCTCTTCTGAAGGCAAGCTGTTCCATTGGTTGATTGCTCTCACTGTTAGAAAAATTCTCCTTTCCAGGTCAAATCTCTTCTTATTTAGTTTCCATCCACTATTCCTTGTTCGGCCTTTAGGTGTTTTGGAAAACAGGTTAACACACACACACACCCGTGTCATTCATTGTTAAAGGCGTTAATTGCATGCCAATTGGCAATGTCCAAAAAGGCACTAACATAGGATATGAATTAGTTCCTGTAAACTGAAGAAAGGAAGCCTAACTCAGAAAGTCAACATTTTTAAACTGCCTTATCTTTATTATTTGTTTGTTGAGGTTTATAGGTCAGTGAAATCCAACAGGAATCTAAACAGTTTGCCGTCCTCTTTTACAATAAAAGAATTAAAGTTCTAAACTGATACGATAAAATGAGAATCAATAATGCAAAAATGATTTACAAAAAAAAAGGACTACAAAAAAAGGACAAGAATTGAAGCCCAATCACTACAAGATGAGGATTCCAATTTATACTGAGTTTTAAAATCTCACAAATGAAGACAAATGTACGTGTTCTAGGATAATACTGCAGGATCCAATCTGGGTGATCAACCCGGGTTAGATCCGGCACCATTATCCTGGGACACATCTCCTTTATTTGTGAGAGATTTGGGAGGCTAGCCCTTCAAAGAATCTGGCTTTTGGAATCCTTTAAAATTTCATTTTGAAATCACCATAGTGATATGAGCCACAAACATAGCTAAGTATGCAGTCCTATTTACATTTTTTATAACTCCCATCAAATTCAGTGAAGCATACTTCCAAGTAAATATGCAGAGGATTAGGCTGGAGAATCATTACAATAATGGGAAAGAGGCAGACTAGAACTTGCTAATTCAAAAGAATGTGCAAATTAGTAGATGTTCCGTTTATTTCATTGTCCACATTAGCATGTCCATGTTCTGATCCATGGAAAATTTTACATTTTTTTTAATTTAAAAAAGTCACGTAACATTCTGCATCTGCTTTCGTTTGCAATTTTTTCCCTAGCACATGAAGTACAATTTTCACTCACATGCAAAGATGTTCTCATAAACTGCAAGTAAACTGAGAAAACACTGTTGATTTCAGACATCCCCAATGAATGTTTTTATACACGTTTTCTGATTTACGAGCTTTAGAAAATGTGCACAACTTCAAATGTATCTCTCTCAAACATGTTTTGCTAATTCTTGGTCCAGCAGACTTTATCTATTCCACGATGCCATTTCCTGGTTGATTTTCTCCTTTAAAAAACCTGTGGCAGAGTTCTTTTGCTTCTTATGCTTGGCAGTATCCATTGCCCAGATATCTGAAGCAAACTCTATTTTTATCCAGAGTAGGAGCTGTGTCAAAACTGCCTGCTTTGTAAATCCTGCCATGTTACGGTTCTGCCTTAAAAAAAATATAACAGGCATGATCCTGAATCACCATGAGGACCATCTGCTGTTTCCATCATCTCCAGTTCCCACCGATTAAAGATACAAAACCTTTGCAGTCAATGACTCGTTTTCAATTGTTTACATCTCTTTCCATTTCAGTCCAACTGGGAGATTCTGTTAGCAGCAATAGAAGGTTAATGCTCATTCCGTTCACTGCCCTCTTCTTGATGTCTGGCCACAGCAGAAAGTGGCTTAGGTCAGCATCCTTATCAGCAGCAGATCCCTAATTACAGTACTAAAGTATAATACTGCAGACTTGGGTGGTACCTTTGGAGAATTATTCCACAGCTCTCCGACAGAGCCTGTTATTGTCCAGATCAGACGAGTCTGAAATCTTACAAACACATTCCTCTCAAAGGGAATGGCTTTCCCTGAAGATTTCTTAGACAAACAACTATTCTGTGTAAGTGTGTATGTTCAGCAAGGATGAAGACAGCATAGAAAGGAAAACTACTTTCAGCTGTTTCTCAATAGCGAATGAACACTATAAATAAATATGATCCTATCTGTGTGGGAATTGAAAAGATAGTGTGCCCACACATTTTTCTTCATTACATCTGCTTAACTTTGAGCTTTTGATGCAGTGGACATGATTCACAGAGCAGGCTGAATGTATTGTTTATGATAAGAACTAATCCTGTATTGCCAGTAATGAGTGGGCCAATAGTAATGCACGTTTCCAATAACTATTATTAGTTCGAGTAGTTACAAATAAGTATTGCAATACATCCACATTAGAACATGTACTATCTGAATTATAGATGGTAGTCCAAGTAAACTCTAAAGATGAGAGATGACTTTGGTGTCAGGAATTCAACATTAGAAACAAAACAGGAAGATCAAAAGGGAGATGCAAGATCAAAGAGCAAGTCAGAAACCAGTATCAAAGAGCCAATCAAAATTGGGCAAATACGGAAAGGGGCGGCATACAAATTTAATAAATAATAATAATAAAATCAGGAGACAGAATCAAATATAAATCAAGTGAACACTAAAGAATATCCAAAGAACCCCAACATTGACCAAATCTGACAAGCATTGTGACATTTATCCAGTATTCACTGTGACAGCAGTGGGCTAGCTCTTGGGCCAGTCACTCTTTCTGAGCCCTATTTAGGAGGCAATGGCAAAGTACTGCTAAAAAAAACTTGCCAAGAAAACTGGAGAATAGCCCAGGCAGTTGCCAGAAGGGGTAGATGATTCAAAGGCGTGCGCATGCGTGTGCACACACACACAGAATACACTGCTGGACAGAATTTGTTCATATCTTGAATATATGTTACTGCCTAAATAAACTCACCACTAAGAGTTACTTCATACAGATCCCAGGTCTATTGGTTCCAGTCCAATGAGAGAGCTCCCACTTCTGTGTATGCAGATCTCCTTTGCAGAATAATTAGGCATTATTGAAAGCTTCACAAGCTCCTATCTCTGTGGTTCTCTCTACAAACATCTAGCTGGTCTTCCCAATAATTTCATTGTTAAGGATTGTTCCACATGTACTATTCCACCACATGTATTTGATTGATTCAGTGTGTGGGCTGGTGAACTGATTAAGTAACTGTGATAAAGGTACCATTAGTGGAAAAGCTGGATTTACCTCTACAACCCACATGAAACACTATACTTGCATGTATTTTCTCTTATACATTTGGCTGCTTCTTTGCTGCAGAGACCATTTTTGGCTAGAGACAGATTCGTTGGCTATTTTATGCTCTAAGTCATTACTAAAATAGTTATTTATTGGCTTAAATAATACACTCAAGGCAGTTCACAGTGAAAGAAAAAATAGTAGTTAGTCATGAAAACAATTTAATAATGAATTTATTCACCCAATTGAAAAGGTCATATGAAAGAGATGTTTTGGTGTTTTCTCTAAAAGGACAGAGAAAGGAGAGCATTAAATGCAGTTGCCAAAAGATCTTCTTCTCATACTTAGAATTATCTCCTCATACAGTGATACCTTGCCTTACAAACTTAATTGGTTCCAGGACGAGGTTCTTAAGGTGAAAAGTTTGTAAGACGAAACAATGTTTCCAATAGGAATCAATGGAAAAGCGATTAATGTGTGCAAGTCCAAAATTCACCCCTTTTGCCTGGAGGTGGGTTTTCCCATCGAAGGGAGCATCAGTGAAATCGCAGCATCGCAAAAACACCAAAGTCCTCGAAACCCCACCTCCGGACCGTTTTTGTGATGCTGGGATTTCACTGAGGCTCCCCTTGCTGGGAAGCCCCACTTCCGGACTTCTGTTGCCAGCAAAGCACCTGTTTTTGCACTGCTGGATTCCCCTGCTGGGATTCCCCTGCAGCATCACAAAAACACGGAAGTCCAGAGATGGGGTTTCCCATGGAGGGGAGCCTCAGGGGAATCCCACCAGCGCAAAAACGGGTGCTTCGCTGGCAACGGAAGTCCAGAGGCGGGGCATCCCAGCAGCGGCCGTGGGTTTGTAAGGTGAAAATAGTTTGTAAGAAGAGGCAAAAAAATCTTAAACCCCGGGTTTGTATCTTGAAAAGCTTGTATGACGAGGCGTTTGTAAGACGAGGTATCACTGTAGTTAGAATTATGCCCTAAGAGTGCTAGCTCATTTATTGTTCCCACTTTTCTTTCTGCAACAGAGACAAATCAGCTATCAATATATATTCAAACTATTCAGTATTGGTAGTCTAAAAAAAATCCAATAAATCATGATGCCAAACATTCCTTCTCTGCACCTGCCTAAGGCGGGAATTAGACTTGTGCATCACTGCACATCAGGAAATTTATGCAAACATCATTTGGAGACGTTGCGTTCATACTTCTGCAAATCTTAATGTTCTGGATAGTGGGCATTAAAACAGCAAAGCACAGAAAATTCCCCAAGAGGAAGTCAGATCAATCAATCAGCATTCCGGACAGCACACTGCCACACAATGCAGAGTTGAGATTTGGGTTGCAACCATCTGCAACCTACGCTTACCCATCAATCCCTTCACAGCATAGATATGCATTGACACCTACCTGCAGTTGTGGACAAGTCTAAATCAAGTTTAATGCTGCACTATTTTAATGGTACCCTGCACCAGCATATTAATCAGGGCAACAATCATAACAGTGACTCAGAGATGAATACCTTCCAAATGAAAACAGAGCCTGGTTGGTATTTTTTTCTAAAGTTTTTCTTATCCCAGCCTCATTGCTTGTTAGCAGGGTTCACACACCTTGCAGAGGAGGGAAGGGAAAGGAAGGGAAAGATCACACTTCTTGGCTCAGATATAATCCTTATTCATCACATGGAATGAATCTCAAATCTCCACTGAAGCCAACAGGAAAGCTCCCATTCATCAGTTTTAGGCACTTACATATTACCCTGAGCAGTACTTCCAATATGTAACCTGAACCTATGTAGCTGGTTATTATAATGGCTTTGGAATCTTTAACAAGATCTTGTGAATACTGGATTAAAGTGACTGTTCAGCCATCATTCATTAGGCTTTCAGAGCGGCCATGAAATAGAATACAGGTGGTTCTCAACTTACGACCACAATTGTGCCCAAAATTTCTATTGCTAAAGGAAATGTTTGTTAAGTGAGTTTTGCCCCATTTTACAACTTTTCGTGCCACAGTTTGTTAAGTGAATCACCATAGTTGTTGATTTAGTAACACAGTTGTTAAGTGAATCTGGCTTCCCCATTGACTTTGCTTGTCAGAAGGTCACAAAAGGTGGACACGTGACCCTGGGATGCTGCAACCGTCATAAATATGAGTCAGTTGCCTGAATTTTGTTCATTTAATCATGGGGATGTTGCAATGGTCGTGTGAAAAACAATCATAAGTCCCTTTTTTCAGTGCCGTTGTAACTTTGTTTTTTTTAAAAAAAAATTAAAATAACTTTTATTAACAAGGATAAATACAGTAAATACATTTATTATTATTATTATTATTATTATTATTATTATTATTATTATTATTTATTAGATTTATATGCCGCCCCCTCCGTATTTAGGTACAAGTAACAATATAAACATGTTATAAACATTTAGGTACAAGTAGCAATATAAACATGTAGAGATAAAGAAGAGAAAAAAAGGGGGGAAAGAAACAAAAATTGTACAACAAATTAGCATAGACAATATACATTTCACAGTAAACAAGAAACAAAAAAAGGCGGGCGAATGTACGGTAGATCTGTATTGAAAATATGAACTAAAAATATTCTTAGTAGCTCATTAAAATATAGCTAATAATCTGAATTATAAATAAATAAGAGAAAATGTTGAGTAAAGCAAGGCAAAGAAATTTTGAATAGATCAATTTAATTTTAACATATATCTTTATCTCATTCATCCATTGAAAAAAAAATTTAGACACCAGATATATATCTATTATATATAAAGAATTATTAACATTTGTTGGGCAAATCGTTCTTTTTTTCTAACCAGCGGTAAAAGGGGTCCCAGCAGTTATTGAATAGAGATTCGTCATTATTTCTAATTTCCAGAGTTAGTTTGATCATTTCTACACAGTATTTAATTTTTTCCATTATTAAATCATCTTGGGCTGTGTCTTCATTTTTCCACCATTGAGCAAATGCTAATCTGGCCGCTGTAGTGATATGAATAATTAAGTATACTTGATATTTTAAAACATTCTGCATTAGAATACCTAAAAGGAAGCATTCTGGTGTTTTGTCTAATTTAAAGTGCCATTGTAACTTTGAATGGTCACTAAACTGTTCTAAGTAGAGAACTACCTGTATAATGTCTCCTAAATTTTATTTATTTTATTTTATTTATTCATTTGTCCAATACACAAATACATAGGAAGAAAAATAGACATGTGATAATACAAAAGGGTGAAAGTGGGCTTAGAGGAGAGGATATATGAAAGGAAGAGAATATATAAGACAGGTGAAAGAAAGGAAAGACAATTGGACAGGGGACGAAAGGCACTCCAGTGCACTTATGTACGCCCCTTACTGGCCTCTTAGGAATCTGGAGAGGTCGATCGTGGAGAAGTACCTTTTAAATACCTGTGAAGTGAGTACATTTTGAGCATGCTAAAAAATAATGAAAAGATACCTGTTCAGACGAATAAGGTTGCCCAAGAACATAGGGGACAGATGTATTTGTCACCTATGGACTTCACCCTGAAACAAAACAAGTGAGCGGAGTTAAAGAACATGGGGGTACCTTTTTTTTTACATTACATAGCATGAACTGAAAAGAGAGGGTTGAAATCTTTTAAACCCAATTCCTTGGAAATAATAAGGGAGCAGGAAGTAATAAATATGAAGAGCAGATAACTCCCCCATTCCCCCGATATCCGTACTGCTCCTACCCTACTGGCCTTCCGAAAGGCTAGGAAGACCTGGCTTTGCCGGCAGGCCTGAGGGCCATGAAACTGACATCTGTCATGGCCAAATTACATTGAATGTATGCATGTGTGTTGCCTGGACTGACTGGTTTATGGTTTTTAACCAGGGTTTATATTTTTAGATTTTCATATTTGATCTTTTTTAATTGTATTTGGATCTTTTATATGGTTGTAAACCGCCCTGAGTCCTTCAGGATGTGGGCGGCGTAGAAGTCGAATAAAATAAATAAATAATAAATAAATATGGCCCAAGAAACACTGTGGGATTTTATTCAAGTGAATATATCAGTATTAGAAACATACTGTATTAACATGAACCAAAATTAGTTGTGTGTTGCCAGAAATTTTATTGCATTCTTTTGTGCCCAAAATATAATCTGCTTCTATGTTTATTTGTTGAGTTAAAATATTTGTATAACTCCCTCTATTATCAAGTGATAATTAAAAGAAGCCTCCCCCATCCCAAAGAAAAATAAATATATAGAGAAAAAATAAATGTATGATGATTGCCTGCATCCTTATAATGATTGTATGCATTCTGGAGTTCTTAGTGAATAAAATAAATAAAACTTTTTTTTTTCTGGTGCCAGAAAAAAAATAAAGATTTGGCTTTTTGTCAGCTTCTTGGGGAAGAGATCCAAACAGATGCTTCCACTTCTGCAACAGTTTTCCCCAACCATTGTGCCCTGTCTAAATTCTTCCACTGGGAACAGTTTTTCTGATGATGGATGTAACATCCAGGACAGGTTGCTTAGAATTATGTCAGTCTTTTAGGAAGAGTCAAGGAAACCTATGAACAACATACAGATCCAACCTCTGCCTTTAGAAATCTTGTTTAACAGTTTTGAAGAGTCATCAGGCATTGTCCAGATTGGTACAAACTATATGTTTGCAATAATTACAAACCAGAAATGAGTGCCTTTTTGTATGAAACTTAAGATTCTTCTTGGGGAGTAGAATTATATGGTTAATGATAGCCCACATAACTTTCCTCTACATTGACAGAATCACATATCCACTTGGCCTTGCTTAATAGAACTCTTCTTGTTAAAACTAAAGCTTTATTTCTCAAGCTTGGCAATTTTAAAGTGCATGGACTTCAATTCCCAGAATTCCTGAGCCATGCTTAAGGTTTCCAAGGCTAGGAAACTCTGAGCTAAAAGCTGCTTTCCATATTCTGGGCAGATGGTGATTGGGCAATCCTAGCTCGCAAGCATGTCTACTTGCAACATATTTAATAAGAAGAAATTATTACCATTTTCTTTACCCCTTAGATTCATAATATACTGCTCAAAAAAATAAATAAAGGGAACACGTAAACAAAACAATATAACTCCAAGTAAATCAAACTTCTGTGAAATCAAACTGTCCACTTAGAAAGCAACACTGATTGACAATCAATTTCACATGTTGTTGTGCACATTCAACTTCTCCCAAAGTGTATATCCTGGAGAAGAGTCAATCATAAGACCCTCCTGCCCAACTTCTGCCTAATTTCTACATGATGACATTAGTTTTACCATTTATTCTTTTTTTCTTATTGTTGCTTTTACAAATGTTGGATTTGTTAACTATATTCCAGGAACATGGAAATACTGGAAAATGGTAAAAAAGCAATGCCATAGATTATTTATAAAATTTATGTGGCAGCTATCTTGTGATGCTGATAATGTTGCTATTAATTACAATTTTAAGAAAGGCTATTACTTTAAATAGGGTGTCTCATGGAGGAGTGGGTTTTTTGCAGTGTAGAGTTTACTAAAATAAAAGTGTATAGCCTACTGAAAGCTTAATTGGTTTATTTTATTTGTCCCCATCAAGTGTAGGATTTCCCCTATTATTCTAATTTGCTGCCAGGTTTCAATGACATAGTTTTGAAATATTCACATACAATTCTATGGAATTCAAACATAATTTGCTCATCTCTCTATGGTGTCAGTTTCCAAATTTTAAATTGTTTGCAGTTGTGTCTGAGAGGGGGCGAAAAGAGGAAGCAGAGAGGGCAAGAACAATGAATCATTGTGGTACCATTATGCAAAACCCTTTTTTCCCCCAAATCGCATATGTGTGTGACATATTGACATATTTTGTCAATATGTCACACATACATATGAAAGAGGTAGAATTTGTACTACAACAAAATCAACATCAAAAAATCTTGTGATACTTGTTTGTTTATCCCTATACCAAATTTAGTGCAATAGTTCTGATGTTAGATTTGAATTAGAGATAGTCAAGTTCAAATTCCCACTCAATGGTGAAGCTTTCTAAATTTTGAGTCAGCTGAGTTCTGAATCTTTCTATACCAGCAACTAAATGGTAGAAGCATTCAAGCAGTAGGCTAGAAACCAGGCGAATGAATTCTAGTCCCCTTTCTAGTATAAAAGGTGACTTAGTGACTGGGCCTAGTGATTAACTGGTCAGTTGGTCATTACCTGTCACAGCCAATAGATTTATACTTGGTTGATGCGTAAAAAAGCAAAACCTTCACTTTCAGGGAAAATGCTAAGAAGGAATTATTATTATTATTTATTAGATTTGTATGCCGCCCCTCTCCGTAGACTCAGGGCAGCTCACAACAATAATAAAACAATGTATACCAAATCTAACAAATCTTTGTTGTTCATGTTCCTTAACTACATTGCATACTGGTACTGTTTTCTGCCAAGTCAAGGATGGGTGAATAGTACTTCAACTCAGCAATGGGGAATGGCTGCCCTCTCAGCCTAAACTACACCATACTGCAGTGTTATTATCACAGGAATTAAAAAAGACAGATTACCATGAAAGCTATCTTGACCTTTTTGGGAAAATTCAGGATACAAATACAGAAATTAATTAATTAATGAAAGGTTTGGATAGGACCATTCTAAATGCATGTGCATTATGAAAGGGACATTCATATCACCTTTGAAAATGCTACAAGAGGCAAGCTGTTTTGTAACATTTGTAAATGTACAGCCTCTGGATACTTTGTTCATATTGTGCATAATTCCTGATACATTCAGGAATGACCAGAAAATGGATGATGAACCAAGTAATGATAAAATTTGGCAGCATCCATTGATTTATTTATTACATTTATTGCATTTATTGCATTTATTTATTTATTTATTTATTCATTCATTCATTCATTCATTCATTCATTCATTCATTCATTCATTCATTCATTTATTTATTGCATTTATATGCCACTCACTCCAAACGGACTCTGATGCCTTGATGTGGGATATGAGTAAGAAATATTGGAGGTATGCTAAATTTACACAATACAGTTTTACGCAAAAATGGTTTGTAGAGTTTTCAGGAAAGGATAGAACATATGTTTCAGATATATAACCTGATCTCTAGAGTTTAAGTAAAGACTCAAATAATAAATGATGAAAAAGATTCATGCTTCAGACTTTGGAGATCTGCTCTTGTGCAGAATAGAGCTGCAATCCAATCCAACTGGAGGATATTAATTTAGGGAAAACAGAATCAGACAATCCTGGGTTTACTGGATAAAAAGTTTTGCTTTATATAAGGAGCTGTCTATGTCATATTGATTTAAAACTGCAGCCTTATGAGGAAGGTAGATCACCTCTCCTCATGCATGCTTACCATAAAGAGATATGAAGAAAGGCCTCAGGCTATGGTACTTAATTCCACTAGAGTAGACCCAGTTATCTCCAAATCAGCTGCACCAGCGGCCACACCCAATGTATTTTTTAAAGGATGCCCTTCAGCAAAGATAGCAATCCTATTTTCTCTCTTTCTCCTCAACAGGAAACTGAGTCATAGATAAGGAAATAATTATTAGGCAGCTGACTCTAGCATTTCTTCGGCTTCTCACATAAGCATACCTTTTAATAAATATTTCTTCAGCTGGATAAAGATTCTTAGAATCCATTGAGTTTTGCAGCTATAACTAATGTGGATGAGTGAGTGAGTGAGTGAATGAATGAATGAATGAATGAATAGCAGAATTCAGAGATAATAGTTTTTGGGGTTTTCTGGCAAATGTAAGGTTTACAGTGTTCCCTCGATTTTCGCAGGGGTTGCGTTCCAAGACCGCCCGCGAAAGACGAATTTCCGTGAAGTAGCGGTGCGGAAGTAAAACCACAATTTTTGGCTATGGACAGCCAAAAACTACCCCCACGCACCCTTTTTCAAGGCAGCGCAAGGAGCCGGGCTTGAAGTTGGGGGTGGGGAGTGACGAAAGTGCGGAGGCCGGCAAAGATTGTTTTGAATGTCGGCTGCCCCTGCACCCCCAGCGCCTCCGGTCCCCTCGCTGCTACCCCCCGCCCGCCCGATTTGCCCCTCACTGGCTTTCTTGGGACACGGGTCCTCCTGCAGCAGCGCTGGTGGCTATGGCTTCTCATTCTCCTCATTCGGTCGCTAGCCGCTCTGAGCGCTGTGAGAATGCCCGCCCCACCCCTCTCACAGTCCCTTAGCTGAGAGCGCTTTCGTCCCAGCGATCAGCGAGGGGGCTGCAGGAGAGGGCAGCCGTTCTCACAGAGAGGGAGAGAGAGAGGGAGAAAGAGAGAGAGAGCAAGAGGGGGGAGAGTGGAAGGTAGAGAGAGAGAAATGATAGAAAAAAGGGCAGAAAAAAAGAGAAATGAGAAAATGATTGAAGCAGAGAATGACAGGAAAGAAAGAGAGAGAGAGAGAGAAGTAACTCTTGGTGATGACGTATGACGTCATCGGGTGGGAAAAACCGTGGCATAGAAAAAAACCCATGGAGTATTTTTTAATTAATATTTTTTGAAAAACCGTGGTATAGCCGTTTCGCGAAGTTTGAACCCGCGAAAATCGAGGGATCACTGTATATAGAATTTTAACCCCTCACTTAATATAGTTGCTGGTGGCACTCGGGAAGAAGAGGAAGAACTTGCTGGAATACATCACGAGCAGGCATGATCATGGCAAACACCTCATCGCCAGGGTTAAATTCTTTGAAGAAGGCAGGAAGGACACCAGAACCGTAACAGGAACCAACACTGCTGATTGGCTGAGATTTCAGGCAATCAGCAATGTCAGACGAAAGTTTGACAATGACGTATGACTTCATGGGTAGGAAAAATCGTGGTGTAGGAAAAACCGCGAAGTATTTTTTAATTAATATTTTTTGAAAAACCATGGAATAGACTGTTCGCGAATGTCGCACCCGCGAAAGTCAAGGGAGCACTGTATTAAAGAACAAGCAACCAGAGAACGGCACAGAATCAACTGGGAAATACTGGGTCCTTCAGGCCATGCCTGGCAGCTATATATATCCCAATGCCAGGCGCAACCAGCCAATCCTGTTTCCGGATTTTCCCACATGAAAACCGAGACATAACACTCACGCTATTAATTGGATGGTTCGTAGTAGGCAAACTGATTTCAGATCACAATTCCCAAAGTTTCAATTGAGTGTATGTAAGTTACGGTTCAAAGCATCAGAGGGCCATTAGGTTGTCTACTCCTGTGATAAACTAATATCAGATATTGTTCTACTAAGTTCAGTCAGGTTCTAAGATGTCTTATCTAAGTTAATCAAAATGTGTTCTTCCTATTAGCTCTGCGTTACAATAATTATCAATATACTTTTTCAGAATAGAAATAATTCCTGGCTGTTGCTGGAAATTTTTTCTTCCTCAAAACCACAGAATAACAAGAGTTGGAAGGAACCTTGGAGGTCTTCTAAGTCCAATATTTGATTTAGTCTAAAGAATCAAGTTGTCCAACCCAATCTAGATTTAGATGTGTTTTGAAGATACATTTACAGTAGTCCCTCGCTATACTGTGCTTCACCTACTGCGGCTTCACTTCATCGTGGGTTTTCAAGAAATATTAATGAGAAAAATCATTCGCGGATCTTCGCTGGTTCGCGGGTTTCTGAGGAAGTCGATCGGCAGATTTAAACAGCCCGCCGAACTCGATCGGCAGGTTTTTCAAAAAATATATATCTAAAATTGTAAATACTGTATTTAAATACTGTATCTAAAATAAATACTGTGTGGGAAGGGTTTATAAACACTTAAAACAATGAAAACTTACCAAACAATTACAATATAAATACTTAAATAAGTACTATCAGTCGATAAATTCCCCATCGCGGATTTCACCTATTGCGGCAGGGTCTGGAACGTAACACCAGCGATAGGTGAGGGACTACTGTAATTCCTTTTGAGAAAGGGAGAAGGAAAAAATACAACAATTTTATAAATAATCTTGTTGGGATTGAGTGCTATGGACATTGTGCGTACCAAATTTCAGCTTTCTAGAAGAATTGTTCTGCTCTTCTGAGTGAGTGACTCCATTCCAGATATATTTCAAAATATAATGTATTGGACAAAAATAACTTTGGATAAGGTATGTAGCAAATCTGGGTATGTGAGCAGTACACGTATATCTTATTGCATCATGAATTGCCATATATGGCTATACATATTATCAGAAAGATAGAACTGTTTTTAGTGAATAGATTCTAAACATGCCTGTGTTTATTTTATGTACATTTTTCAATATTATGATTATATGTGCTGCACTGGATGTTGTTACTGGTGGACACTGACAGATGTTCCATGGAATACAGATGATTTTCTCAGATGCATGAACCATTATTCTAAGTTAGGGATAAATATACTTTTATAATTATGTGGGCAGGTTGAACAAATGGTAAATAGTAAGTCGGAAAGAAATGAAATGCAGATGATATAGACAGTGATAGTTATCTCCTTGACAGTGACCAATTACCAAAACAGATGTTGGGTAGTGCACAGACATTCTTGCACTGGCAAGCTGACTAACAGATATAATGGGATTAACAAGCCTTCATTTCTGTTTATATTTCCTCCTCTGGAGAACATCTAGAATCATACAAAGCTATATGATGTTAAGCTTGATCTACCATTTGTAATCCAAGTGCAAACCTCCCTTACTGTTCCTGTAAGCTAAAACAGGAGAGGTGTTTCTCAAAAGAAGAGTTATTCTTGTTATTGTTGGTCACAAAGTCAGCCAGATGTTTAGACTAGATTTGACATTTTTATCCACCTAGTGAGTCTTTCTAAGGAGCTGGGATAGACATACTGTACAGTATGTTGTTTGATGGTGTTAAAGATATGAATGAAGGATGTAAGCTGTTCCAAGTACAACTGCCTTTTTGCAATTGACAGTTGGTGATTTTGTAAATGCCAATAGTGAATTTGTTCTTATCCAAACAAAGGCATCAAAGGACAATTTTAAATTGGATTCTGAAGCTAATTTGGAATTCTATTAACCAAAGCCTTGACAAAAAATTAAATTTCATCTGAGAATTTTATTTATTAATTCAAAGCAACACTTTTCTAAAAATGTATGCACTATTTCTCAGGAAAGTATCAGGAAAGACTTAATGAACTCAATCTGTATAGTCTGGAGGACAGAAGGAAAAGGGGGGACATGATCGAAACATTTAAATATGTTAAAGGGTTAAATAAGGTCCAGGAGGGAAGTGTTTTTAATAGGAAAGTGAACACAAGAACAAGGGGACACAATCTGAAGTTAGTTGGGGGAAAGATCAAAAGCAACATGAGAAAATATTATTTTACTGAAAGAGTAGTAGATCGCTGGAACAAACTTCCAGCAGACGTGGTAGATAAATCCACAGTAACTGAATTTAAACATGCCTGGGAAAAATATATATCCATCCTAAGACAAAATACAGAAAATAGTATAAGGGCAGACTAGATGGACCATGAGGTCTTTTTCTGCCGTCAGTCTTCTATGTTTCTATGTTTCTCATGTTTTGATCAGCCAAAACTTTTAGAGCAATTTGGACTGCAACTTTCTTAATCTGATAGAGATTCCCCTTGTTAGTTATACATGACAACAATGATAGAATGTGTAATTGCTATCATTAGCTTCATACTATTCAGTTCTACTTTTTGTGAACAAAATCTTTTGCAGTTCTGATCTCAACATAGCCTCTCATGGTAATGGATATTCACATAAAGAGGTATGTTGGTTAGATTTGTCCACCTCATCTAAACATTTCGTTTATAGTTGTTATATTGTAAACCAGTAAGAAGTGGATTTTTTTTCAAAGTCATATGCTTTGCAGGACAATCTTATATATACTGTACTTATTTGGTTAGCCTACAGAAATGAATGGCATTTACTGTTAAGTTGATTTTGTATAGAACCTCATCCTTAAAAAGTAATGTTTAAAAATGGACACTGACCTTCTGCTAAAGTCTTATAGAATATTATTGTTACTTCCAAAAATTTAAGGAAGCATCTTGGAGCCCTGTGTCACTTTTGTCAAAGTCAGTGTCAAAGAAGTAGCAGCCTTCAGTGTAGAAGGAAGAAAGTATACATCTGCATACATTTTACACAGAGCGTACTTCCATATAAGCTATCTGAGGATCATCAACTAGAAAAAATTATCACTGGATTTGCCCGAATCCACCCGATTCCAGCATGCAGTCCTTTACATCTATGGAGAAGCAGGCTAATGGCAGACTCCAGCCTGAAACAAATGTTTGACAGAGAAGTGTACGTATTCCAAACATTGTTTGATTCATGTTTTAAAGTCTCACTTGCAAACATACTTCCGTAGCTCCAACATCAATCACCAGAAATATGCTCTTATAAACAAAGTAATACAGGCTGTCTCTTCCACCGATTCCATGCACAGGTCACTGAGTAACACGCATAGAAATGAAATGCTCTGGAATTGTATATGAATAAAACAAGCAAAAAACTTCCTCCAAAACAAGAAAGTTCAGAAAGTTTTTTTTTTAAAAAAAAGATCTTAAACTGAAAAAGAGTCTGCAAATAAGTACTGTTGTTGAGAAACTATCTGATTTCTATCTAAAATGCAGGTTTTACACTTAGTGTACTCAACCACTTACAAAAGTATGGTCCAAGGTACCACCCAGCTAAGGAGCTCTCAGAAACAGGAAATGAGAAGAGATGGACCTTTGATCTGATCTAGTTTCTGTTCTTCTTATATCCTTCTCACCAGAGTGGTGTTTATGTATCTTTTACAGCTACATAATCATAGTTTTTATTTTTAAAGTCCTTGAACAGCATGAGAGATCAGCTACGTATCCTCAAGACCCTCATCAGAGTTGTATTTGACTGAGTTTGTGGAATTTTCATCAGTGTGACATCTGCCTTATTTATTTATTTATTTATTTATTTATTTATTGATTTATTTATTGATTGATTGATTGATTGATTGATTGATTTGATTTGATTTGATTTGTATGCCGCCCCTCTCCGTAGACTCGGGGCGGCTAACAACAATGATAAAAACAGCATGTAACAATCCAATATCTCAGTTCCCCCATGCCTGACGGCAGAGGTGGGTTTTAAGAAGTTTACAAAAGGCGACGAGGTTGGGGGCAATTCTAATCTCTGGGAGGAGTTGGTTCCAAAGGGCCAGGGCCACCACAGAGAAGGCTCTTCCCCTGGGTCCCGCCAAACGACATTGTTTAGTTGACGGGACCCGGAGTAGGCCCACTCTGTGGGACCTAACTGGTCGCTGGGATTCGTGCAGCAGAAGACGGTCCCTGAGATAATCTGGTCCGGTGCCATGAAGGGTTTTATAGGTCATAACCAACACTTTGAATTGTGACCTGAAACTGATCGGCAACCAATGCAGACTGCGGAGTGTTGGTGTAACATGGTGTAACATTGTTCCACTTCTCAAAGACTCACAGACTATTTATTGTGTTGCTTCTCATGTGGGTTCCATGTCTAGAGACTGAAGTATGTATTTCTCTCTCTCTCTTTCCTAGCCTTCAGCTGTTGGTAGCATGGGTTAGGGCAGTGTTTTTCAAATCTGGTAAGTGTGTGGACTTTAACTCCCAGATTTCCCCAGTCAAAAGTCCACACAACTTAAAGTTGCCCTGTTTGAAAAACAGTGGTTTGGAGCTATTGAGTAGATGTAGCCTGTCATTCCCTTCAGAAATGTATTTATTTATTTCTATCCCATTTTAATAAATAACTCAATTCAACACACTTTCTTTCTCCTATTTATTCCCCATAACAACAACCCTGTCAGGCAGGTTGAGTTGAGGGAGAGGGAACTCACTCAAGGTTACCGAGCTGGCTTTCATAGCTAAGGTGAGACTTGAAATCAGTTTCCTGCTTTCTAGCCTGGTGTCTTAACCACGACAACCAAACTGGGTCTCTCTTTTAAACACAATAAAATAAGAGTATCATGGTAACAAAATGACTTTACACATGCTCTCTCTGCAAAATAATATTCTGTTAAGTATTAGGTCATGCCATAGAGTGATGAAAAGTTTTTTTATTATCCTCAGAACAAAAAAATTATTGGAGTAGAAATGGAGCTGAGAAAATGGTGGGCGGTTTTTTGCCTTCTACTGTCAATCGGAGAGAGTAGTAATTTGCTTCTGATGATCTACGTGTTTGGGGGGGGATTAGGGACTTGAAGCATCCTAATTAGCAGAATTAAAGTAATATTTTTATGATTTGCAGTTATGATTATCTTCGCTGGGCCTAGTACATGATATTCCATATCCTTTAATCCAGTGCATTTTTATGACATCAGTGCTGCATCATGACTCTGAGATAGGAATTTTTGAAGAATCCCTACATCAACATGACGGTGGTGATTTGTATGGCACAGAAAGACAGCTGGTACTCCATGCCACATTTTAAAAACTTCTGTTCTTAACCAAAGAATTAAATAAGGATATATGTATTCATAAATACTATTATTCTGCAAGTATAGACAATAGACTACGGCTATTATAAAATGCTTTTTCAATACCCCTCTGAAATATGCCTGGTTATGTCATTATTGCATATATGTTATGTTTACTGGATATTATTTGCAACTTATGAACTATTTATCATCTGTCATGTTTTATTAAAACAGCTGTAAAAGCCTATAACTTTCACTATTTCTGTCTCTCTACTTTCTCTGTGTGTGTGTGTGTGTGTGTGTGTGTATGTATACAGTGATCCCTCGATTTTCACAGTCTCGATTTTCGCGAAACGATATACCACGGTTTTTCAAAAAACAATAATTAAAAAATACTCCACGGGTTTTTTTTCTATACCACGGTTTTTCCCATCCGATGACGTCATACGTCATCACCAAGGGTCACTTCTCTCTCCCTTTCTCTTCCTTTTTCTCTATCCTTTCTACCTCTTACTCTTTCTTTCTCTCCCTTCTTCATTCAATTTTCTCTCCCTCCCTTTCTCTCTCTTACCTTTCTCTCCCTCCCTCCCTGTGCCTGCCCTGCACCACCCAACAGGGACGGACAGCCCCCGATCGTCGGTTCGTGCCCCCCCCCACAGAGGGAGATCAAGCTGCGAGGGCAGTGGATCCGCGTCCCCAGCCACCGGCTTGGATTCCCCTCCCGGCGGCATTGGGCTGCCCTGCATCACTCACGCGCTTGACTGCGGTGGCTGCTTTGGCGGGGAAGGAGGAGTTTGGGGAGAAGATGAAGGCAGCGGGCAGCAGCTGAGGTGAAGCGAGGCGAAGGCGGCGAGGAGCGGCAAATAACAGAGCAGCTCGCGCCCGGTGGGGTCTCTTCTCCCCAGCCAAAGGAGGAATGACTTGTGTGTGTAACACCAGCCACCGGAGTGAGATCGGGCTGGTGGGGGCGGCGAATCCACCTCCCCAGCCACCGGAGAGAGATCGGGCTGGTGGGGGCGGCGAATCCACCTCCCCAGCCACCGGAGGGAGATCGGGCTGGTGGGGGCGGCGAATCCACCTCCCCAGCCACCAGAGAGAGATCGGGCTGGTGGGGGTGGCGAATCCACCTCCCCAGCCGGGCAGCGGCTGGCCGAGCGAACGGGAGAGCGGCGAGAGAACGAGCGGCCGGCAGGGCGGGCGGGCGGGCGGGCGAGCGGCGAGCGGGTGCTGGGGGGGCGGGGGCAGCCGACATTCAAAGCAATCTGTCGGCTTCCGCACTTTCGTCGCTCCCCGCCTCCACCATCTGCGCATGCGCGGCCATGGAAAAAAGGGCGCGCATGCACAGATGGTGTTTTTACTTCCGCACCACTATACCACGGATAATTGATTTTCACGGGAGGTCTTGGAACGTAACCCCCGCGAAAATTGAGGGATCACTGTAATACCAACATGCACATTGATATTATTATTGCTTAAATTTATTAGTCACACAACTTTGAACTCTGGGAGTTATATAGAACTAGAAAAATCATAAACAGGTAAAAGCATAAAATCAAAGGACCATAAAATCAGACAGACAGCAGATTTATACATGATAAGCATACAGTTAAGGCAGGGACAATCATTTCAGGATATCTTGGAAAGAGAAATACATGGTGTTGGCTAGAATGGTTCCACCAATTCTTCTTGGTTAACTCAGCAAAACTCTCTTGAAATATCATTCTCACTCAAGCTGTAGTAAAGTAGTGGGAAAGATCTCAGCTTTCCTCTGGATTTCCTTATCATTACTATCTGAAAAATGGTGTGTGTGTGTGTTAAATTTTAGCTAGTTTCCCAAGCCTTGCATAAGCTTTAAACAGCCTCTGTTGGTGGAACTTCTCATTGGAACTAGTCCTCCTCTCAGTCCAATCCTCTAAGGATGAATCTCCAATTTTTAATATGCTTCTCTCCTTTGTTTACACATTGGATCCAGGAATTTTGTTTCTTCAATTTACAGGTAATCCTCAATTTACAACAGTTACTGACCATTCAAAGTTACAACAGCACTAAAAAAAGGGACTTATGACCTTTTTTCACATTTTCAACCATTGCAGCTTCCCCATGGGCACATGAACAAAATTTGGACTTTTGGCAACTGGTTCCTATTTATGATGGTGACAGTGCAACCTTCTTACAAGTGAAGTGAATGAGGAAACCTCCCACTGCCGGTGCTGCCGCTTCTTAGAACCAGGCTAAACCAGGAGCAACCCACTGTTGGCCCTACCTATCAATGACTATTTCAGCTTCAACCACAACAATACATGAGCACGCAATAGATACAAACATAAAGTGAACTGCTCCAAACTCAATTACAGAAAATATGACTTCAGCAACAGAGTGGTCAAAGCCCTGGATTGCACGACCTGACTCTGTGGTTTCATCCCCAAACTCCAAAAATTTTAACCTTAGACTGTCTACTGTTGACCTCACCCCATTCCTAAGTGGTCTGTAAGGGACATGCATAAGCGCACCAGCCTGCTGTCCATGTCCTAATTTACCCTTTTATTTTTGTTTATATTCATTATCCAAATCATGCTTATACTTATATATATATTATCTAATACATGCTTGACAAAATAAAATAAATGAATAAATAAATAAAATAAAATAAAGTCCAGCCCTGATTCTAACCATTCAAAAGACATTAGCACAGGCTTGAATTTCCACACCAGATTTCAGGTAGCCTTTGACCAGGAAATATATACTGAGAGGTGTCAGAAAAAACCCTGATTACTCTCCTGACAATTGCTGTACACTATAGAAATCACAGCCCCTCTGCTTTAATACCCTGCAAGGCATTGCTTTAAAGTTTTGGATAAATAAAACAACATTTAAAAATATATTCCCCTTGGAGAAACTAGAAGGAATTACATTTGGGAAGGCTATCCTTCATTTCTATGGATGGATCAGCTTTCAAGACCATCAAGAAATTGTTTGATGTGATTGAACCCAGGAGGTTGCCCTGAAACCCTCTGACTCATAGGAGTAAATAATTCCTTTCATGAACTGTGACAGACTCCAGTCCTGGACCCATGGCATTGGCCGACATAATCACACATTTGGATTTAATGGAGGTGTGGCACTCACTACCAGGGAATGTGCAATTTGTACATTGACATTTACTGTATATTTCATTTGGTAGATTTTGGTCCTTACCAACTGATAGAAAACAAAGCAATTTCTTTGAAAGGTAGTTATTTTATTTTATTATTATTATTATTATTATTATTATTATTATTATTATTATTATTATTATTTAGACGACAACTAGAGTACTGCATCCAGTTTTGGTCACTACACTACAAAAAAGACATTGAAACTCTAGAGAAAGTGAAGAAGAGAGCAACCAGGATGATAAGGGGACTGGAAACTAAAACATATGAAGAGCGGTTGCAGTCTGGTGAAGCGAAGGACCAGGGGTGACATGATAACAGTGTTCCAATATTTGAGGGGCTGCCACAGAGAGGAGAGGGGGTCAGGTTGTTTTCCAAAGCACCAAAAGGCCAGATGAGGAATAATGGATGGAGGCTGACCAAAGAGATATTCAATCTGGAAATAAGGAGGAATTTTCTGATGGTGAGAAAAATCAACCAGTGGAATAGCTTGCCAGCGGAGGCTGTGAGAGCTCCAACACTTGAGACTTTCAAAGGGAGATTGGACTGTCATTTGTCTGAAATAGTGTAGGGACTCCCACTTGAGCAGGGGAGGGGGGACTAGATGACCTGCAAGTCCCAACTATAATAATCTAATCTAATCAGTGAGAGACTGATGTCCACTTGGAGTGGTACTAACCACTAGCAAAATATGAATCTAGGGTTGGCCCCGTATACTATATACTGTAATCATATACTGTACATGCTTGATTAGATAGATAGATAGATAGATAGATAGATAGATAGATAGATAGATAGATAGAAAGATAGATAGATAGAAAGAAAGATAGATATATAGATAGAAAGATAGATAGATAGAAAGAAAGATAGATAGATAGAAAGAAAGATAGATAGATAGATAGATAGATAGATAGATAGAAAGATAGATAGATAGAAAGATAGATAGATAGATAGATAGAAAGATAGAAAGAAAGAAAGAAAGAAAGAAAGAAAGAAAGATAGATAGATAGATAGATAGATAGATAGATAGATAGATAGATAGATAGATGATAGTAGTTCCTGATGCAACTTTAGCGGCTGGTTTTCCCTGTACCTGTTGAACTATATCTGTAGCTCAGATGTATACTGGGAGAAAAAAGTGCAGTGAAGGAATGTTTAAGGCTCTCACTGCTCCCAATCAGTTACTTTTTGCATTTCAATAATTAGCATTTTAGTGATGAAAGGCCCCAGAGTAAATTTTCTGATGTATTCACTTTCCTTTTGAAGCAAGTTTGAATTGACCATTAAAGGAGAATATTTAGAGCTCAGGGTTGAAATGAGTGATCCTTGGTGCTTTCTGAGCTTGGTTGTTTTCTGGCAGATGTTTCATTACCCAAACTGGGTATTATCATCTGTGCATTAGTTATCATTGGTGTTAGTTGTAATTTAGCAATCATATTCCAACAAAATATATATTTATGAAAACATGGCATCTGTAGAGTGATGGTTAATAGGTGGCAGTGCTTTGTCATTGTTATGGCTGCACTTCTGAACAATGACACTGCTTACAGACTGCCTGTCGGTGACTACTTCAGTTTCAATCACAACAACACAAGAGCACACAACAGATTTAAACTTAATATTAACCCGCTCCAAACTTGACGGTAAAAAATATGACTTCAGTAACTGAGTTGTCGAAGCGTGGAACTCATTACTGGACTCCATAGTGTCATCCCCAAACCTCCAACACTTTGCCCTTAGATTTCCATGGTTGACCTATCCAGATTCCTAAGAGGTCAGTAAGGGGCGAGTACAAGTGCACTAGAGTGCCTTCCATCCCGTCCTATTGCTCTCATATATCTCCTATACCTTTCTTCTATTCCTGTATCTCTTCTATTCTTTCATCGATATGTTCTATTCCTATAACTTCTCTTCTATTCTTTCTTAGATATATTTTACTATGAGTATATCCTTTATAACCTTCATCATGTATTTTACTATGTGTATACCCACTAAAACCCTCATTGTGTATTGGACAAAATCAATCAATCAATAATAAAATAAACAGACACAATGAGGGAGAAGCAGACTGAATTGCATAAAGCAATGTTTTTCATTATTTGATAACTTTAAGGTGTTTGAATTTCAACTTTCAGAATCCTAATGTAGGATTCTGCCTAGGGGATTCTGGGAGTTGAAGTCCATCCATTTAAAACTTGTTGAGTTTGAAAAACACTGGTATAAAAGGTGGCAGTCAGAAAAGTGTGTGTATGATTTAGCCACAGTACTTTATCGTCCTTTGATTCAACTAGATATGACCTCTTACGGGACAGCTCTAGTAAGAGTGGTTTAGCTCTAGTAAGAATAAGAACATCGTACCTGGATTGCCTTAATTGCCCTGAAGATATTTCTCTTCTTTCTAGTCACCAGAAAGGCATGTTACAACTGTGGACTATAATAAGCTCACTTTACTAACACAATCCATTACATTAGTGCCAGGAGGAGACAAGGTACTCAGCTCAGATTCCACACTTTTGGAACCAACATAACTTATTTTCTTGTGACATTATGTTTATTGCTCCTTACTTCTCGGTCTAGAAAATGCCAGAGTTTGTTTTAATAGCTTGCAAATAGGAATTGTATCCATGGCGAGTCTCAGCATTACTGTCCTTAAAGCGAAACATCTCTGGAATCACAAAGCTCATTGTTAATAAGGTTACATCCTTGGTCTAGTAAGTCAGAAGCCTTTCTGAGTTTCCAAATGAGGAAGAAAAGGATGCTGGAAAGTAAGAAAAATAATAATATGGTGCAGTACAGTAGCGGGTTCTAAAACCTTTTACTACCAGTTTGCGCATGCACTTGTAGTCGTCCTGGGTGGATGGGTGGAGCATCCCACTGCTGGTGCTACCGGTTCTAAGAACCAGTCCAAACTGGGAGCAACCCACTGCTGGTGTAGCAGTTAGATCCCGAGGCACCCCAAGTACTAATCCCAACCAGCTGTGACATTCACTGAAGGTATTGAACCAATCTCCATCTCAGCTCATATTTGGTTCACTAATGTCCCTGGGCAATTCCTATCAGAACCAAAAACCATGCTCTATAATCCAGGATGGTGAGAGTTACTGCAAATCGAATCTTTGGAACCCAAGACCAGAAAATACTTGTCTTCTGGAGAGACAAAATGAGAAAGTAGGGATAAATGGGAAAGAAAAGATTTTTTTTTTAAAAAAAATTACCATATGGAATTTTGGTTTATGAAACAAGGGCAGGACTCAGTCTGGAGCAGGAGATAAAATACACATAAACACATATACTTTCAGCAGAACTTTCAGAGTATTTTTAAAGTTCTGCAAAAGATCCACAAAGCCTCATAGACCAAACTTATCATATAACTGAACACGCAAATGAGGGTACGGACAGTTGAAAGGGAGGACAAATGTGAGAAAAGATACACTAGCTATTTAACTTCTTGGCATCTGTGAAAAAAAACTGCAGCAAAAACTGCAAAAAAAATGCACATAAACATATATGTATAGGAAATTATTTTTTTCCAGCATCAGGAGACTAGTTTTGCAATTAGAACTTTATCCCAACAAATCTTTATTTTCATGAATTGGCGATAATATAGAATCAATAAAAATCTGTTTTCCAATTTTCACCATAGAAACATATGGCAAGTTACGTCAGCAGAGAACAGTGATCATAGACCTAAAGGGACTGGATAGAAGTTGATTGCTGGAATCAGGAAATAAATTAAATAATGTAAATCTTGGCTGTCAAGTCTGTTGACGGATGAGTAAAACAAAGAACCAGACAATTTATAAAGGCACAATACACAAATATTTGAATCACTACTGTTGTGAAAACAAGCCAATAAAAAAAATAGAAAGCTGGACAATATTTGATTTTAAAGCTATGTATGATGCACGGATGATAAGAGGAGAAAATAGAGGATACATCCTCCTTTTACCAGACATCTGGTTACTTTGTATAGACCAGAAATAACCCCAGGCAGAACAAAGATGTCCCAGGGAAATGAAGCATTTTTCATTCCTTTGTTCAATTCTTTACGGTGCCCTGAATGACAGTTTCTACCCTTTTTATAATATAAAATAGGTAAGTCTGATTGAATGTATAAACAATAGAATTTAACATCAAATACAAGAATAGGTTGAGCTGGGGTTAAGTCAAAGTACTGCTAATATGAATCCAAACTGTTTTTTTATCCTATTTTTCACAGAGAGGTTCTGGAAGGATTGGTAATGCTTTTGTTTTTGTTTTAAATTGGCCTTCAGTATCTTTTCTTATCATCACCTCACTCTTAAGCAAAAAGAAACGATTAGGAGTCATTCCTGAGCCATTCCCCAACGGGGGAACCTTTGGGCAGATTTCACTCCACAAATGAAGACAGGAAGAAAATACCTAGACAGGAGACAGATCATATCTACATGGAGATACCACTGTAATCTGGAAAGCTAGTTGATGAGAAACAAAATGGGTGGCAGATCCATGAGAACTGAGACCAACCTTAGGCTGCTTCTAATGCTCAATGTTGCAAGTCAAGAGAGAGATTCAAGGGGGGGGGGGGAGAGAAATATTCATGAAATAGGGATTAATCTCCTTGCAGTGAGGAATGCTGTTTGCTGGACATAGGAATAGGCCTGAAAAGAGACCAGTGATAGAATAGCTGACAGTGCTCTTTCACTAAATGGGGAAAACAATCTCAGAAAGAAAAAAACCTTTATGGCTCTTTTTGAGAAGACAGTCAAGTTCCCAAAATATCAGTTATTTCCTGCTGCTCTTTCAGACCGTAACTTTTCCAACTGAACCAGGGTTGGGTTCTAACCTTTCCTTGACGCTGGTTTGCTTCCTCCCGCACTACATAGCCACACCCATTGTGCCCTGCATAGCTATACTGCATGCGTGCATGCACACTGCCGAAAAACAAGCAAATAAAATAGCGAAATAAATAAATAAATAAAAAGCTGAAAACAAGATGGCGGCAGAAGCGCAGTGCCAGAAACTCAACTTGTGAGCATTCACAAAAGATGGTTCTGTAGGACCAGTGCAAACTGGGAGGAAGCCATCTCTGAACTGAACCATTGAAGTGATTCAGCAACACCAAATGCAAAAATTAATTACTAGAGGTCTAAGGATCTGATATATAATACTAATACTACTACTACTACTACTACTACTAATAATAATAATAATAATATATTAGATTTTTATGCCGCCCCTCTTCGAGGACTCCCCTTATTTAAATAAGCTATCTGCTAATATTATGTTTACCTTGCTTTTACAACAGACCTTTATGAAGCTCAAAATACAGTACACAGCTTCTCTTTCAGGAGTCTAAATGTGCTGCAATTAAAGAAAAGGAATTCATTTTACTTTTTTTATGCTGATTTTTGGATTCTACATACTGTAAATTAAAAATGCACGTTTTTTTCCTTTAAGCAAAATACTAAAACATTTCTCCTCCTTTATTACATCACATAAATATTAATAACTTTCATAAGTAAGCAATACAAAAAGCAAATTTCCCCAAGCTTTTAAAGAAGAGACTGGACATCCATTTGTCTGGAATGATATAGGGCAGTGATGGCGAACCTAGGGCACGGGTGCCACAGGTGGCACATGGGGCCATATCTGAGGGCACGTGAGGCATTGCCCTATGTCAGCTCTAGTGTGCCCTGCCCACACTGGCCAGCTGATTTTTGGCCTTATTGTTGGTTGTTTTTCGATGTCTCCAGGCTTTAGGAGTCTTTCATGAACCCTGGGGATGGCAAAAAATGGCCCAACAGGCCTACTGGAAATCCAGAGGCTTTGGTGAGGCCTATGCACACGAGGAGAAGCATGGGGAAGTTGTGCGCATATGTGGGGGGAAGCATGGGGGATGTGAACATGTGCGGGAAGGAGGGGTGCGAGCATGCATGTGTGCGCTATTGCGCATGGACGCACATTTTTGGCACCCAAGCGAAAAAAAGGTTTGCCATCACTGATATAGGGATTTCTGCCTAAGCAAGGGGAAGACCTTCAAGTTCCCTCCCAACTCTGTTAAGCTCCTCTTGCAAAGAATCATTCAAATAGAATAGAATAGAATTTTATTGGCCAAGTATGGTTGGACACACAAGGAAATTGTCTTGGTGCATATGCTTTCAGAGAAAAGAAAAAATAAGCTCCTCAAGAATCATAAGGCACAACACTTAATCATAGTCTGGGTACAAACTAGGGGTGGGTTCCTCTTACCTGATGCTACTGGTGTGCTGTGCACGCAGCATGGGGAGTCGTGCATGCGCAAGCATGTCCCCAGTGTGGTTTTGCTTCAGCGCATGTGTAGGAAGCAAAACCACACCAATATCTCCCAAAATCTCCCAAAATGTTATTTTGAATGTTTGACTTTTAAACGCTTAGCTTTTTAAAAATATTTTAAATTAATTGTTTGGTTCATTGGATCTAATAATTTAATAATAATAATTTATTAGATTTGAATGCCGCCCCTCTCCGAAGACTCGGGGCGGCTCACAAAAACAATAAAAAACAATATAACAGTGAAAACAAATCTAATATTAAAAGAAAAAGATATATAAAACCCCCACAATTAAAACCATACAACACATACATACCAAACATAAAATATAAAAGCCTGGAGGAGGTGTCTCAGTTCCCCCATGCCTGGCAATATAGGTGGGTCTTGAGTAATTTGCGAAAGGCAAGGAAGGTGGGGGTCGTTCTAATCTCCGGGGGGGAGTTGATTCCAGAGGGCTAGGGCCACCACAGAGAAGGCTCTTCCCCTGGGGCCCGCCAAACGACATTGTTTGGTCGACGGGACCCGGAGAAGGCCAACTCTGTGGGACCTTATCAGCCGCTGGGATTCGTGTGGTAGAAGGTGGTTCCGGAGGTATTCTGGTCCAGTGCCATGTAGGGCTTTAAAGGTCATTACCAACACTTTGAATTGTGACTGGTAACTGATCGGCAGCCAGTGCAGCCCACGGAGTGTTGTAGAAACGTGGGCAAATCTGGGAAGCCCCACAATAGCTCTCGTGGCCGCATTCTGCATGATCTGAAGTTTCCGAACACTTTTCAAAGGTAGCCCCATGTAGAGAGCGTTGTAGTAATCGAACCTTGAGGTGATGAGGGCATGAGCGACTGTGAGCAATGACTCCCTGTCCAAGTAGGGCTGCAACTGGTGCACCAGGCGAACCTGGGCAAATGCCCTCCTTGCCACAGCCGAAAGATGGTGTTCCAATGTTAGCTGCAGATCGAGGAGGACGCCCAAGTTGTGAACTCTTTCTGAGGGGGTCAATAATCCCCCCCCCCAGGGTAATGGATGGACAGATGGAATTGTCCTTGGGAGGCAAAACCCACTGCCACTCTGTCTTGTCTGGGTTGAGTTTGAGCTTGTTGACACCCATCCAGTCCCCAACAGCCTCCAGGCACTGGCACATCACTTCCACTGCTTCATTGACTGGACATGGGGTGGAGATGTATAACTGGGTATCATCGGCATACTGATGATACCTCACCCCATGCCCTTGGATGATCTCACCCAGCGGTTTCATGTAGATATTAAATAGCAGGGGGGAGAGGACCGACCCCTGAGGCACCCCATAAGGGAGAAACCTACAGGTCGACCTCTGACCCCCCACTAACACCGACTGCGACCGACCGGAGAGGTAGGAGGAGAACCACTGGAGAACAGTGCCTCCCACTCCCAACCCCTCCAGTCGGTATTTTATATATTGTATTTTTTATTGAACCGTTGTAAGCCGCCCCGAGTCCTTGGACAGGGGCGGCGTATAAGTCCAATTAATAAATAAATAATAGTGGGAAGACATGTCTTGAAATAGTAACTATCCCAATAGAGCAGGTAGGGATTGCTATTTATTGCTGCTATTGAGGCATGGTGCACGCAGCTTCAGGCCACCGATGTGCATGTACCCACGTCCCAGCGAGAGTTTGTTTCTGCACACGCACAGGAAACAAAATCTTGTGAGTAGGGTGCACACCCAAGATTTCTGCAATTTTTTTGCTTATGCACATGCTCAGAGGCAAAAAATTACCAAAATCTCTCACACATGCATCCCCTTGCAAGATTTTGCTTTCTGCACATGCACAGAAGCAAAATTTCATTGGGACACATGCCCACATGCGACGGCAACTCAAAGCTGCGTGCACATCTCCCGTTTTACTACCAGTATGCAGTGTGGCCTGTGCTGGGTAGGAACCCGATATACAACAGAGGGATGATTCTCAGTTTTTCACTGACAGGATATTAAAGAAGCACACACAAATATGAAACTCCATATTGGATGGGATTGCTACCACCAAGGCAATGACACAAAACCTATCAACAATTGTCCAAAAACTTTAAGACATTCCTAGTATGTGTGTATGATACCTTTTATTTCATTTCAATTTTTTGCTAACATTAGAGAACCATCTTTCGGCTGTGGCGAGGGGGGTGTTTGCCCAGGTTCGCCTGGTGCACCAGTTGCGGCCCTACCTGGACCAGGAGTCACTGTTCACAGTCACTCATGCCCTCATCACCTCGAGGTTCAACTACTGTAATGCTCTCTACATGGGGCTACTTCAGATCGTGCAGAATGCAGCTGCGAGAGCAATCATGGGCTTTCCCAGATATGCTCATATTACACCAACACTCCGCAGTCTGCATTGGTTGCCCATCAGTTTCCAGTCACAATTCAAAGTGTTGGTTATGACCTGTAAAGCCCTTCATGGCATCAGACCAGAATATCTCCGGGACTACCTTCTGCTGCACGAATCCCAGTGACCGGTTTGGTCCCACAGAGTTGGCCTTCTCCGGGTCCCATCAACGAAACAATGTTGTTTGGCGGGACCCAGGGGAAGGGCCTTCTCTGTGGCAGCCCCGACCCTCCGGAATCAACTCCCCCCACCCTCCTTGCCTTTTGCAAACTCCTTAAAACCGACCTCTACCATCAGGCAGGGGGAAATTGATTCCCCCGGGCCGTTCTGTTTTATGTATGGTTTGTCTGGGATGTATGACTGTTTTTATATTAAGGGTTTTAAACTGTTTTTAATTATTGGATTAGTACTGTGTATTGTTGTTGTGAGCCGCTCCGAGTCTTCGGAGAGGGGCGGCATACAAATCTAATAAATAATAATAATAATAATAATAATAATAATAATAATAATAATAATAATATGTTTCAACTGCAGCCTTTTCCGACTTTAAAATAAATTTTATCTTGTTGTACAAAATATATACATAATTCAAAGACTGATTGGATTCATCACTCACATTCTGTAAGTCTGATAATACCCTTGGAGCACATGATAAAAAACCTACATGAAGAAAACAAAGACCTACTCCAAGAAACAGATCCACCATGGCCTTTATCTGCCAGAATCAGAGAAACATCAGCTGCTAAGCATGTGGGTAATGTGGTTTACACAGGAGACGCCGCCTGTGTAGGGTTTCAGTTCTGGTTAATGACAGTGTAAATCAAGCCTGTCATCTTTTCAAATGATTTTTCTTTCAGCTTGGACTTTAAAAAACGGGAGGGGGTAGTCCAACCCAAAACCAGCACCTTCTCAATATGAGATTCCACAGGAACCAAACTCACTCTCTGACTCTCACCCCCTTTTTTCTTATAAGGAATAAGAGAGACATTTTGCCCAGGCTGAAAGCTGGATAAATCATTTAAGTATTACAATTTTCTGATGTCCACAGTTTCCACAATGAGGCGGGTGGGGGGCGTGGGGGGCAGGGAGAACACAAAGACTGTTTCCTGTGAATGAAGTCCTTAGATGGCTTCTAACGATTTCTTATAAAAAAATATCCCACTACTCCAGGAGAGAGGCATTTTGCCAGCGGAAACCAAGTTCCTGGAGCTTATATTCTGTACTACATGTAAAATTAACAATTTTAACATCCACAGACTACATAAAATCACAAGATGAATTTAAAATAAACAAGAAATGAGTTTCCTCACAGTCTGAGTTCTCTCCATCCTTAACTGCAAAATATATATTTTCCTCCTCAATAGTTTGTGACCGGAAGAAGCTCCACAATTGTGGAACAAACACTAAAGTGTGCCTCTCCTTTGCTTTATGGATTTGCAGAGTCTTACAGAAATTGTAAAATGTTTGCAAAGACTGTAGTAATCTATATGTGTAACATATGTGTAACATATGCTGATAATGAAAAGGAAAGGAGACTAGTATAGATCTATTTCAGGCTATTTTGCTCTCATCAGCTAACCATAACCTTACCAGGATTTAGTTTAGTTTAGTTTGTTTAGTTTACAGTGTTCCCTCGATTTTCGCGGGGGATGCGTTCTGAGACCGCCCGCAAAAGTCGAATTTCCGCGAAGTAGAGATGCGGAAGTAAATACACTATTTTTGGCTATGAACAGTATCACAAGCCTTCCCTTAACACTTTAAACCCCTAAATTGCAATTTCCCATTCCCTTAGCAACCATTTAGATTATTACTCACCATGTTTATTTATTAAAGTTTATTTAAAAAATATTTATTAAAGGCAGATGAAAGTTTGGCGATGACATATGACGTCATCAGGCGGGAAAACCGTGGTATAGGGGGGAAAACCGTGAAGTATTTTTTAATTAATATTTTTGAAAAACCGTGGTACAGACTTTTCGCAAAGTTCTAACCCGCGAAAATCGAGGGAACACTGTATTTAGATTTGTATGCCGCCCCTCTCCGAAGACTCAGGGCGGCTAACAACAATAAAGAAAACAATGTAACAAATCTAATATTAAAAAGTAATCTAAAAAACCCCAATTTAAGAGACCAATCATACAAACAAGCATACCATGTATAAATTCTATAAGCCTAGGGGGAAGGGAAAAAATTTCCTGACGACAGAGGTGGGTTTTAAGGAGCTTGCGAAAGGCAAGGTGGGTGGGGGCAACTCTGATATCTGGGGGGAGCTGGTTCCAGAGGGTCGGGGCCGCCACAGAGAAGGCTCTTCTCCTGGGTCCCGCCAAGTGACATTGTTTAGTCGACAAGTCCCGGAGAAGGCCAACTCTGTGGGACCTAACCAGTCACTGGGATTCGTGCGGCAGAAGGCGGTCCCGGAGATATTCTGGTCCGATGCCATGAAGGGCTTTATAGGTCATAACCAACACTTTGAATTGTGACCGGAAATTGATCGGCAACCAATGCAGACTGCGGAGTGTTGGTGTAATATGGGCATGCCTTGGGAAGCCCATGATTGCTCTTGCAGCTGGGGGTCTGCCTGTAAGGCAGTAGGTTTGACCTATAGGCCACAGGTTCTCCTGTCTCAGCTTCTACCAGGGAAGAGTTATATGTTTTCTTTCGTCAAATCACCCTGCGAGGGAGCATACTGCTTCTTTTTTGTCACTCGGCCCCTCCAGGGGCCATTCAAGGCAGTTAATTTTTATAGCTGACAAACCATATTCTATATGTGTAACATATTTTTGCTGGTAATAGATCTATACTAGTCTCTCTTCCTTTTCATTATCAGCAAATCCCTGCTTCCCCCAGATATATGTGTCAAGCCTTGGCTTGGGCCTTGATACTTTGCTGCAGTCCATATGAAAAGTGACCTCAGAGTCTCTCAATAGAAGAACAGGTCCAGTTGGTAAACCAGATAAAATTGTACAAAAATCCTTCTAACTACAACAGCACCCATTTTCTAAGCAGGAGCTTGAGTTCAGGAAGATGGAAAATTTCCAGGATCAGGGGCTGCCAATACTAATAGCCATTCCATCTTGCTAAAGTTGACTCCAAGTCTATTCTTTTCAATAAAGACCATCATAGCCTCTAGAGTCTCAGTCAAGATTTCAACAACATCAATTGGACAGCCTAGAGCCAAGAAGTACAGTTTGGCTTCATCAGGATACCCATGACATCTCATTCTGAATTGATGGATGGCCTCTCCTACTGGTTAAAAAGAGAGGTGAGACAGTCAAGTTCCAAATTCCACACAGGTTAAGAGCTTTGAGCTCAATTTGTTCCCCACTACCAATACCAACTGGAACCATCCACACACAAAAAAGGAGAATCACCAAAATCTGATGCCTTCCACTCCTAGAAAGACACTATGATTGATAGTTTAAACACCTCTTTCTTTGAAAAATCAAACCAAAACTCTAGTGCCACCCTTGTTCCAGCTACGAACAACGCTCCAATTTGAAATTTAATTCAAAAGGATGCAAATACAGTGGTATCTCTACTTATGAACTTAATTTGTTCCGTGACCAGGTTCTTAAGTAGAAAGGTTTGTTAGAAGAAGCAATTTTTCCCATAGGAATCAATGTAAAAGCAAATAATGTGTGCTATTGGGGAAACCACAGGGAGGGTGGAGCCCTGTTTCCTCCCAGGAGATTCCTAGAGAGGCACCATGGAGGCTTCTCCCTGCCTTTTCCGGCCCTGTTTCCTTCCAGGACATTCCTAGAGAGGCCCCACGGAGGCTCCTCTCCACCTTTTCTGGCCCTGTTTCCTCCCAGGAGATTCCTACAGAGGCCCCACGGAAGTTTCTCCGTGCCTTTTCCAGTTACAGTTTTGGAGGCTTGGGTTTGTAAGTGGAAAATGGTTCTTGAGAAGAGGCAAAAAAAATCTTGAACGCCCGGTTCTTATCTAGAAAAGTTTGTAAGTAGAGGTGTTCTTGGGTAGAGGTACCACTGTAATCCATTTCAGGACCTTCTGGAACTGCTGCCTTTACTGAAATCTTCTCTAACAAGCTAATGTTGTAAATTGAACAGTTGGGTTCAGCAATGAATTCTTCAGGTGAAAGTACATCACTGTCTTCTTCAAGGTTGAACCATCTTCTCCCCCTCGTCTTCAAAAGTCTTTCACCATTCTATCGGTACGTCACCTCTCAAACAGCTCACAAGTCAGGAAAAGCACATGGATTTAATAAATAGGTCTCCCAGTTCACATTTCCAAGGACCCACTCCAAATCTTCTAGAATTATCATCTTATCCCAGCTAAGTCTGCAGGACTAAGTCTCGGGCATCTGGGCTGTCCCAGTATTTTATTCATCAGATACAATATTCCTCACAGCAACCTTGCAGATGACCTGGTGACTCATTATCTTTCCCCATTAAAGAATGAGTCACTTTAAATAGGGCTGTTGGAGAGCCAACTGTTAATGGATAACAGCAGAGAAATAACAAGAAATGTATTACTCCAATACAATCCATAATACAGGTTCTCCCTTGTCTTCAGTCCGATTCAGTTTCTGTCTATCTCTTTATCTTAATATTTCTTCTAATATGAAAAGGCTCATACGCATGCTCACATTTGCGAACCGGTAGGGAAGGGAAGTGGATACTGCCCCTGAATATAATGTGTCTCTTATTGTATTTTTCACATCCCAAACCAAAATCCAGTAGTAACTAGCCAATGCAAGCTTTATTTCTGGAAGTACAGCCAACATTCTTCGTAGCATTACAATTTTTCTTTTAAAGAAAAGATTATGTTTTAAAATATTTTTACAGGCTAGAAAAAGAACGATGGATCTCCTATTTATGCCATAGTCTGACTAATACTTCTCCCTAATTGCACTGGATTTCCAAAGACAACTGTTGGAGTTTCCACATGCTTATGTATTGTGCCAGTTGCCTGATTGTTATTGCAGAAATGTCAATCGTTATTATTAGTTATATTGTAAATCATCTTGAACATGAGGTGGAATCATATGCTAATAAATAATATATAAATAAAAATATACATTAGTGTTGTATACACTAATGTATATTTGAATTGAATTAAAGAGTGCATGTATAAACATAAAAACATAATGACATCAATGTATAATTGAATTGAATTAAAGTGTGCATGTATAAGCATACAAACACAGTGACACCAAAAAGAAAAGCAATGTAACAAGCCATATTGAGTCTGTCATCTGCACCTCTATAACTGTCTGGTTTGGTGCTGCAACCCAACAGGACCGACACAGACTTCAGAGGATAATCAGAATTGCAGAAAAAACAATTGCTGCCAACCTGCCTTCCATTGAGGACCTGTATACTGCATGAGTCAAAAAGAGGGCGGGTAAAATATTTACTGACCCCTCACATCCTGGACACAAATTGTCTCAACTCCTACCCTCAAAATGTTGCTACAGAGCACTGCACACCAAGAACAGAGCACTAGACACAAGAACAGTTTTTTCCCGAACGCCATCACTCTACTAAACAAATAATTCCCTCAACACTGTCAGACTTTTTACTAAATCTGCACTTCTACTCTACTAGTTTTTCTCATCATTCCTATCACCCATTTCCTCCCATGTTGACTGTATGACTGTAACTTGTTGCGTATATCCTAAGATTTTTATTAATATTGCTTCTTCATTGCTTATTTGACCCCTATGACAATCATTAAGTGTTGTACCACATGATTCTTGACAAATGTATATTTTATTTTATGTACGTTGAGAGCATATGCACCAAGACAAATTCCTTGTGTGTCCAATCACACTTGGCCAATAAAAATTCTATTCTATTCTATTCTATTCTATATCAAAACACACAGTTTTTAGAGACAACAGTTTCCCAAATAAATTAATAGCTACTGTGGACTACAAAGGTCAGTAAATACAAACATAGACTTTGCCTGAATTGTAAATTACTACTTTTCAAATAAACCATTCTTTTCTTTTGTTTGAATTTTCCTAGAGGCACATTCATCCATGTTAAATATACACTGGAAAGGAAGCTGATCTGTGATTTTTTTTTTTCCTGATGACATTAAAAATTCTGTAAACACAGTGTCATTTACGGGACTAATAACTTAGAAGGTAATAAATGAACAGGGATTCACATGGAAAATAAAATGAGCTTTTTCCATAAAGCTCTGCTGTGCTGTGATTTATTCAGTGAGAGCAAGTGGCAGGTTTGCCATAAATAGGTTACTTTTCTTGACAGACAAATAGCTGGCTATCTAACCAATGTAAACAGCAAAAATGCTATAATTGCACATATGACTTGGATCAGAAAAAGTGAGTATGGGAATGGCTCTGAGAAAGTGAAATGTCTTAATTGATATTCTAAACTTCTAATATACAAGTAGTCTTTGATTTGCAATTGTTCATGTAGTGATCAAAGTTACAACAGCATTGGAAAAAGTGACTTGCAGCTGTTTTTCACACAATCCTTGCAGCATCCTCATGATCACAAGATTAAAATTCAGATGCTTGGCAACTGGTTCATTTGTATGATGCTTGCAGTGACCCAGTCATATGATCCGCTTTTGCAACCTTCTGACAAGCAAATTCAATGGGGAAATCAGATTCACTTAACAGCCATATTACTAATTTAACAATGACGGTGATTCATTTAATATCTATGTCAAGAAAGATCACAAAAATGGGACAACCCACTTAGCTGTCTCACTTAGCAATATAAATTTAGGGCTCAATTATGGTGACCAGTCAAGGACTACCGTTATTGCAAAATATTTCTTAGGCTCCTGAAACTTTAGAAGGATCAGATTCCAAGGTGACTAACAACTTAGATTATGTTCTCCTTAATTAACCATACAAATTAGGTAATCAGGGATAAGGTCCCACAGAGTTGGCCTTCTCCGGGTCCTGTCGACTAAACAATGTCGTTTGGCAGGCCCCAGGGGAAGAGCCTTCTCTGTGGCGGCCCCAGCCCTCTGGAATCAACTCCCCCTGGAGATTAGAATTGCCCCCACCCTCCCTGTCTTTCATAAACTACTCAAGACTCATTTATACCGCCAGGCATGGGGGAGTTGAGATATTCCTTCCCCCGTAGGCCATTACAAGTTATGCATGGTATGTTTGTGTGTATGTTTGGTTTTATAATAAGGGTTTTTAGTTGTTTTATTATTGGATTGTCACATGCTGTTTTTATCATTGTTGTTAGCCGCCCCGAGTCTACGGAGAGGGGCGGCATACAAATATAATAAATTATTATTATTATTATTATTATTATTATTATTATTATTATTATTAAATTAAGGATGAGAATCTGTGGCCCTATCCATAACATGGGGTTGATCTAGTGCAGGAAGCATTTCCTCTCCTTTGGAGGTTCCCCCCCCCCAGGAATTCCAGAGGTTTTTTTAAAATAATCCACAGTGTTCAAATGTAGTTTGTAGAGTTCTGCCTTTGAGTTTTCCTGTTTCGTTGCTTATCCTATTTCAACAACATGTGATTTGCTCTCCGTTCTTGTACAAATGAAGAGGGTTCACATTATCCAATCTCCAGTGGAGCTAATTTGAGATGCATTGTTCCAATCAGAACATATGGAAAGATAGGAATCGTTTGGCTTGTATTCTTTTCATGTATTGGCTCAGAGATAGGAGACCTGCTTAAGATCTTTCAATAGAAGGAATCCTTGAAACTCAGGTCAGTCAGCCTCCTTCATGTTATCTAATGAAAGGGAATGTCTTCCAAAAGCTCCCGATTCAAAGTGCTGCTGATAGGGAAGGGGATGGTGTGTGTGTGTGTGTGTGTGTGTGTGTGTGTGTCTGTTTGAAGAAGAAGGTTTCAATCTACACCAGTTTCCAATTCATTTCCAAGATCAACTCAAAGTCTGAACATTACCTTTAAAAATATTTTAAGTACATGAATATGCCAGAAATAACCTTTTGGATTCAGCAGACATGTTTTTTGGATGAGATCATGATTCACCATCCTGTGGAAACTATGCTCCATGTAAAGTAGTGGATAGATGGGATAAAATAATATTGACCACAGCATCCTTAACCAGAACAGAGTAATCCACTAGGGGAGTCAACATGGTAGTTGCAACCATGTGATCAAAACCTGGTTTCATTTTTTACATTTAAAAAAAAGCATATGAAAAGAGGCCAGTGCTTTAATTGTGGCCACCTTCTTATTTTTTTTGTCCACCCCATCACCTCTCCTGACCAGGCTTCAGAATTGCTTCCTTTTTGTGTAAACTCTTTTCTTTTACTGCTTTGGAGTTTGGTGAAAATGCAACTTCCTTACATTGGTTCTTTTCTGATTTCATACACAGATTTAATGGTTTCTAAGTCTTAAATATTGACACATGGGCAGTGCCATTGGGCAGGTCAAGTTACATAACATACTGTGATTCATTATGAGCTATATTTCCCTACAAGGTTGTTCTCTACAGCAGTGTTTTTCAACCAGTGTGCCGTGGCATCAGTGTGCCGCGAGACATGGTCAGGTGTGCCGTGAAGAAGGAAGCTCAGGTTCCGGTCTCGCAACTTTTTGCTGAGAGAGAGAGAGAAAGAGAAAGCAAGAAAGAGAGAGAGAGAAAGAAAGCAAGAGGGAGAGAGAAAAGGAGAGGAAGGAGAGAGAGAGAGAAATGAGCAAAAAGGGGAGGAAAAAAGAGAAATGAGAAAATGATTAAGGCAGAGAATGAGAGGAAAGAGAGAGAAACAAAAGAGAGAGAGAAGTGACTCTTGATTTAAAGCATATGATAAAAAGCACCCAAAGAATAAGAGAGAAAAAAACCCAGCCCTCACCTGTTTTTGGAAATGGTTCAACAGTGTGTATACACACACACACACACACACACAAGGGGGGGAGACAGGGATGGAAAAAGAGAGGAGAGTGTCTTAGGGTGTCATTTTGTGTCATTTTGGTTGGTGGTGTGCCCCAGGATTTTGTGAATGTAAAAAATGTGCCGCAGCTCAAAAAAGGTTGAAAATCACTGCTCTACAGGACTATCTTTCTTCATGATATCATCACAGCCCTATGATATGGATTGAAGAGGTCTTCCATAGCTGAGAATTAATTTGAACTCAGAGACTTCGTATTTCTAAATCAATTGCCAGAGGTGTCTAGAGTCAATCAGGAGCTTAACACATTTAGAAGGTGCATTTTGGGGATGGCAAGCTAAATGATTATATATATACAGAGTGTACCAAAAGTAAGGCTCCATAGATGATCTATACTGTATATAAATCACATTAACTGGCTGTCATTTTTTTCTAAACATGGATGATGTGTTGCAACACGGTTGCCATTTTCTTCCTTACTCATTTGACCCAAGACCTTTTAACATTCCTAAGTTCAGTAATTTTCTTCCAGAATAAAGTAGGAATATATTATGTTATGCTTGGTCTACATTTTGTCCACTCGTTTTCTGTTTGTGGATGTAAATCAGAATCATATGAAATTGATTCCAAAAAGGAAGAGGAAGAGCCAACTTTTAATAGCCACTTGGAGGCTGCCAGATCGAATCCCAGTAAGGAAGGGTGTGACTAGCTGATGAGGCCAGAACAAGGCCGAAATGGTGCCATCCTAGTCTCCCTTAATTTTAAAATTTCAGCTAAAAACATTATATATATATATATTTGTTTTCATAGATTTTCACGGATATATGTATGTAGATTGTTCTGAGTTCGGGTTTTGCCCCATGTAATATTACACGGGGCAAAACCCGAACTCAGAACAATCTACATATATTTATATATATATATAAAATTCTTTAATATAATTTTAGTCTGTTTGCTGAAACTACACTTTTCTCATATGTGCCAACCATTGCAATTTAGGAACAAGTATCTCCAAGAGTATAGATGTTGCTGAAGAAGCAGTTTAGTGCAACAGATCCAGCAAAAGCTATTTTTTTTTCAAGCCAGTACAAGTCTTTTTTTGTTAAACAAACTTTTTATGACTCCTACTTTGTTTGTTTGAGTTTTGTCTCTGTTTTTAAACAAATGTATATTCCTATAAACTGGATAAACCCAATAAATAAATACTTGAAACTTGGCAATTGTTCCCTACTTAAGGGAATCTGGCAAACTAAAAAAGCAGACTTTAAAATGTTCTAAATAAAAAGATATAAGAAAAAGCTCCTCAGTGTGCCTTCAAGCTACTCTCCCCTTGATGATACCATTACTGTTCACAATCCCAAAACTGAGCTTGGGCTTTGAAAATGAGCCCTTTAACAGAAGTGAACATTTATCCTAATATATTAGTAGAATTACTGAGCCAAGAGTAAACCTCAGCCTGTTAGATAACAAAGGACCCTTTATATTTAATTTATACGTCAAGAGTGTGTAATACAGTTGGAAGAAGCTTGATTTTGGGACTGCAGTGAAAGTGCCAGCCATGAACAGATCGAGACGGGCAAGACTCTTTCGGAACTCCAGGAAGCCATTTAACGCTGGAGCTTCAAGAAGGGAAGCGGAAAATGCGGGGTAGCAAAACGTTGTCTTCTTTTGCCAATTTCTTCCACGTCTGTGCACTCATTTATCTCGTTTTCTCCCTTAACTTTAACATTAACAAAGTTAATGACTGTAACTTTGTGGCTTGCATCCTTATAATTTACATTGACTGGTTCCTAATATGATTTGATTGCTTATATGTATCCGGACTATCACTAAGTGTTGTACCTTCTGATTCTTAACGAATTTATCTTTTATGTATACTAAGAGCGCGTGCACCAAACAAATTCCTCGGGTGTCCAATCACACTTGGCCAATAAAGAATTCTATTTCATTAATAAATCGGATCACAGCCTCACTCATTCCCACCAGCGAATCCTCCGAATGCAGCGACGCTCGGATTTAAACCCCAGGCTAGGATGGGAGACGCGCGTTGCCTAATCCTAACAAACTTTCCCACCGCGATGACACAACTCGGCACATTCTCAGAGGCACTCCGGGTTTACCATTTATTACTGAAATGCAGATTCCCGAAGGGACAAGCGACCGGCGTAACCGTGGCGCTAAATTCAGGATGCCGGAGCAGAACCATCTCGGGCAGGGGTCTCCATCTCCAACCTTGGCAACTTTAAGCCTGGAGGACTTCAACTCCCAGAATCCCCCAGCCAGCTTTATATAGCTTTGGTGGCTGGGGAATCCTGGGAGTTGAAGTCCTCCAGGCTTAAAGTTGCCAAGGTTGGAGACCCCTGATTTAGGACGCATTTCCAGACAAACTCCATTTTCCACGTCTCGGGCTCCAGGACAGGACCGGGGATCAAGCCTTCTCCTCCGCCTTGCGCGGCCCCTCCGAGCAATAACTTTTCCACACCAGGGGGCCGATTCTTCCAGCCCTTCCCTTTCGCAGCAGATAATGGAAACCGATTGACATTATTTATGCCTCTAAAAAAATATGGACGGGCTTGAGCCATTCCTCACGCGGACGAGCCGTGATTTACGGGATGTTGCAGTCAGCCGCTAATACAAAAGACGGGGGGGGGGGATATTTTACGGGCCCGCAATGTAAACAGCTCGGGCGCAGAGCCCCGTTTTTATGGAGCCCCTTGCAATGGCACGCAATCCGACAGCGACCTGATTTACGGCCCTATTTAGATAACTTGTGTCCGGAGTGGGGATTGGCGGTGGCGTCAAGGTCACAGGACGGGCCAGGGTTGACGTTTCGCTGGACCGCAGCGGCGCAGGAGACGCCGCCCAAGAATGCAGCCTCCAGCAGAGGCGGCTTGGGGGAAACAGCAACAGGCTAACCCACCAGCCACCGGTGAAAACCGGTTCGGCCGTGGCCTTACCGCCCTGTAGGGGCACTGTTGAGTCGAAGCAGAATTCAGAGATCAGCGCTGGAGCCGGGGATTGGTTGAGACGGGGACGCAGCACCAATTAAAAAGAAAGAAAAAATTTATTGGTCGGCAAAGCGTTCGCAGTCGCCTTCTTTTACAATTATAGGAAAAGCAGGTGTTGGTTGGATTGAGAAATTGCAACGGACTCAGCGGAAATTTCTGGCTGAGCGAAGATTTGGGCGACGTGGATTCTCCGGCTCAGCGTCCAAGCCGCGTCAAATAAATTCCAGGCGCTGCAATTACGCTGCCGAAACAGACCGACTTTTTTAAAAAAAAACAATAGTGGGGGTGGGAGGGTGACGCCTTCATAAGTGAGAACAAAGGACAAAGTTTAAATTGACAAGACCGCACCTGGAATAACGCGTCCAGTTTTGGTCACCACTTTGCAAAAAATATGTTAAAACTTTGGAAAAAGTGCAAAGAAGCAACTAAGACGATTAAAGCCTACCTAACGTCCCTGTCCTCATGTTTCCCTCTTATTAGTACCCATCTCATGTATATATACAGCATTATATAGAATAGAATAGAATAGAATTTCTTATTGGCCAAGTGTGATTGGACACAAAAGAAATTTGTCTTGGTGCATATGCTTTCAGAAAATATAGATTTGTCAAGAATCACGAGGTACAACACTTAATGATTGTGTCTATGTATACTACCCATACCTACTTGATTTATTTAAATAAATAAATAAATAAATGGTTTCAGGATTTGGGTTTCGCTTTTCTAGAGAAGAGAATCATTTAGGGGTACCTAAAGTATTGCCCACAAGATCATATGCTGCAATGTCCTACCTGTCAATGACTTCAGCTTCAACCGCAACAACACAAGAGCACGCAACAGATTCAAACTTAATATTAACCGCTACAAAGTTGACTGTAAAAAATATGACTTTAACAATCGAGTTGTCGAAGTGTGGAACTCATTACCAGATTCAATAGTGTCAACCCCTAACCCCCAACATTTCTCCTTTAGACTATCCACAATTGACCTCTCCAGGTTCCTAAGAGGTCAGTAAGGGGCGTACATAAGTGCATCAGTGTGCCTTTCGTCCCTTGTCCAGTTATCTTTCCTTTATCTCATATATCATATATATTTTCTTCCTTTCATATATCTTCTCCTCTATTTTATATTTTTCTTTATATATATTACCTCATGTCTATTCTCTTCTATATGTATTGTGTATTGGACAAAATAAACAATTTTTTTAAAAAACAAATAAATAAAAATAAATACATGATAGCAGTATTTTAGTATTTCAGAGTCTGCCACGGAGCGGAAGGGTGGGGTCCATTTATTTTCCAAAGCACCAGAAGGCAGCACAGGAAACAATGGATGGAAAATAATCAAGGAGAGAGGCAACCTGGAATTAAGGATAAACGTCCTAACAGTGAGGACAATTAACCAGTGAAAAAGCTTACCTTCAGACTTTGTGGGTGCTTCATCGATGGAGATTTCTAAGAAGAGACTTGGACAATAACTTGTCTGAAATGGTATAAATCAGGATCTCCTGCTTGAGCAGAGAGCTGGACTAGAAAACCTCAAATACCCCTTCCAGCTCTATTGTGATTCTGGTTATTGATGGCATTTGCCAAGGACAATCATCGTAAACAGATCCATTACAATATTAATACTGCAGCAACAAAATATCCTTTAACATGAGCTTAAGGGAAATCAACTAACAAGACTTGTGCAGCCCTGTATGCACAACGAGAAGTATCTACTATATAAGGCACCAGTGTAGAATTTCTCTTACCTTATGTTATATAATGTAATATTCTATTTCATAGCATATGTTCTACTGGGCGTGCCAAACCAGTGTAAATAATTCCTTGCTGCTTTATATAAAATTCAGATGTTCTATCTTCAAGATTACAGTGAGAGTAAATCCAATTAAAAGATAAGCGGTAATCCGTTTCAGTGCATCCCTTGTCTGTGGCTTTTATTTCTAAATAACATTCCTTAGAGATAAGCCACATTTTTCAGATAAATGTGCATATGATTGCAGACTACATGGAGAGACATTTGCCTTATATTAGAGTGATTGGTCTTTTAAAGTTGTTACTGCTCTCTGAATTTTCAAGCAACTCCGGGCATTTTGCCTAGAAAGGCGCAGTGTTAATTTGCATGACTACCTAGCAATCATCTGCTAGTGATATATTTTGCAGAAGAAAATGGGGACAAAGAGTAAATAGATACAAATTTGACATACAAAATGACTATGACAGGTAATCAAATGTATGACATTGTCAGGCAGAGCACCTAATGACTGCACTGGCAAATACTGTCCATTCCAACCTATTTGTAGAGACAATCTACAGCCTTCCAAAAATAATCAAGGAATGTTCCTGATCCTAACCTTCCACTTTAAATATTATTTTCCCATTTACCTATTGCTGGGCATAGCTACTTTCCCCAATTGATGACATGCTCCAAAGATGTGAGTTTTTGATCATTGCAGGAATGATGGATTGGTTGTAGTTTTACTTCCTCATGATGTTCTTAGTAATGGATCTCCAAATCTGTTATCTGAAGATGTCTGTTTTCTTTTCTCATGCTCTTTCTTAGTGGTCAGTTTTCAGAGTTTTCATATCATTTTCAGAGTTTCAGTTATTCATAATGATATTGCTTCAGCAATTCTGATATTTACAGTCTTACAAATGTCCTTATCCTTCAAGCTCCATTACTTTCTTCTGATGGTAATGATTGATCCCCTGGCTACTTCTCACTCCGTAGCCTAGCCCATTTTATCTACTTTTGAACTTGAGAAATAAAACCAACTGCACATTCACTTCTTTGCTGCCAACTGTGATTTCAGTATCTCATGTCAGTACTGGCTAACTTTATCTTTCTTTTAATTTAAGGATTCTTAATTTAGGAAAGCCAGATTTCTACTTTCCATTTTTAATTTCACAGCATGTAGTTCTAAGTTTACTTAAGGTTAGGGTGGAGCCTAGTGGTTATGATTATTGGGGAGTGTTGTTTTAGAGTACAAGGAACTAAATTTTAGGTTCTGGTTTTTATTATTCCTTTTGCATTTTTATTGCTGTTGAGGGGAGCCATTCAGAGTTATGATAGATAAGCTGGCAGTGAGATGAGTCAAATAAATAACTAAATGAATACTTCCTGTTCAGCTAACTAGAGGGTATTGTCAGCATATCTCAAACATTAATGTTTAGACCTTGATTCTAGCTGTCCTATATTTCAATCCTGTCATTCTTATACCTGCTGAACAAATTAAACAAGTATGGAAACAATTTTCTTTTTCTCACTCCTTTCCCAATTCTGCAACATTTTTTCTAATTCAGTTCTTAACAATAATTCCTTATTTATTATATATATTATCCCAGATGAATAGCACTTCAGCTATTATAAGTCTTATTTATTTGTGCACTAGCATGTTATTGCAAGCTTCCCGAAGTAGACTTTAGAAAAAATATTCTACAAATTGCCACTAACCATATTTCCTTCACAGAAAAATAATCTTAAAAGCATCTGAGTTTTGCATTCTGCATTCTGCATTCACATTCTACCCCCCCACCCTTTGAGTTGATCTCTTCTTATGGCTTAATCATGTGGTAGATTTAGAAATCTTTCCCCAAAATACCAAGTTCCTCTTGCACAGTCCTATCGGATCAAACCAACCTGTAAACTAATTCCAACTTTCAGCTTTTGTCCAAGTGAGGGTGGAGTTGAACTTAAATAAATTGGAGGTAATTGGAGGAGATCTCTCATCTTAATTTCTGATTTCTATACAGCTATTCAATGGCGTCTCAGAATGGGGAAGAATAGCACCAAGAGAGCCAGAAAGGAAACAGCAGAAAACAACATCAAACCGACAGGAGAATGTGAAAACTGGAAAAAGTGGAAACCAGGAGTGACAAATGACCATCGGAAGATCCCCCCCCCCCAGGATTTGCCTGGAAGGAACTATGATATAAGGAAGACCCACAGGTGTTTTTCTCCGACAGGCAACTGGACTGTCTGAGTTTTCTTTTGAAAAAGTTTCACCTCTTCAGCTTTGTCTGCAAGGAGTATAAATCCTTCCATTGCCCACCATCCAGCCAGAGCAGAATAGAATAGAATAAGGATTTCTTTTTAATGGCCAAGTATGATTGTCTCCAAGTCCCCGGAGAGGGGCGGCATACAAATCTAATAAATTATTTATTGTTGTTGTTGTTGTTGTTGTTGTTGTTGTTGTTGTTATTATTATTATTATTATTATTATTATTATTATTATTATTATTATTGGACACACAAGGAATTTGTCATTGGTACATATGCTTTCAGTGTACATAAAATTAAAAAATACCTTTGTCAAGAATGGGTCCTTTATCAGTGGGATTCCTTAGGGCCAGACTCCCTGCAGGTAGCCAGGCAATTAGATAAAGTAACCCAACTACTTTTCGAGGTAGCGATTGACCACCTGCGTGACAAACAGAGAGCGGAAAAACTTCCTCAGAGCTCTGAGGCGGCCGAGGGGAGACCAACGTGGAAGCTACGAGCTCCCACACATACACACACACTTTTGGCCGGCGGCATTTTCCGGAGGCGCAAGAAGGAGAAGCTTCTCAGAGAACCGCCTCCCGCAAACGCTGATTGGAGGATCTAGATCTAATCGGCGAGTCTGGCCTTGTTTGTAGCAAATCGGCGCCCGCGAGAGCATCTCTGATTGCCTTCCTCGCCTGGAAGTCGGGAATGTTGCGCTTGGGTTTGGAAATGATATGTGAGGCGTCGCGTCAATGGACGCTGGACCGGATTTATTTTTACTTGCTTTTCGACTTGTAAACTCCTTGAGTAAGGACAACGGGACGCTCCCCACAGCCGCTGTATTGCTGCTGCTTTTCTGCATTTGTACTGTATATGGAAGAAAGCGGCCGGCAGCGATCATTTCATTCAGAGGAGCTTGTTGAGAGCTGCAAATATAATGATGATGATGATGATAAACATATATACTTTGAAAATATATTACGTCGTAGTTCCCGGGGTGGGACTCAACTAGTAATTAATGCCAACTCAACTATTATTATTATTATTATTATTATTATTATTATTATTATTATTATTTACAATTCTATCAAAGTGGCTAGTTGTTTCACCGATCTGGCATTAATTACTAGTTGAGTCCCACCCAGAGGTCTAGGACCTCGTAATATATTTTCAAAATACAGTATATGCTTATTATTATTATCATCATCATTATATTTTATTTTACTACATTTTATTTTATTTTATTTGTTTGCCTACCATCTCGCCTTGAAGTGACTCTGGGTGCATCATGATATTAAAAGCAAATTGTAAAAGATAAGTATTTCTAAAAACAATAAAAATAATAATGCAATCCAGAGTAATTTACTTCAGAATGTGTCTTCCTGTGTAGCTGCAAACTGAAGCAGAGTGCTTGGAAGTAATCTCTGGCCTTGAAATCATTGCCCCCCTCCATGATTTCAATAAAAGATTCTCTCTCAAACTCTAAGAGGTGATCATGTACTATGTTTATCCAGTTGATACCAAAATAGACAATCTATGTTAGGCCATCCTACTTGTAATGGGCTCATATAATCTCCCTACAGCTGGAAAAAAGTGATGTTGATGCTCAGGATGAAATACGGATACTATAGTAATAAAAAAATGATAAGTTATCGCTCATTTTCTCATTCTTAGGCTCTTTAGGGGAAGGGTCTCTCATCTTCATTTAAGTTTCTCCCATAATGTAAATCCAAACAAACTACAGAGGTTTCCTAGCTATCTGTTTGTGTACTGTGCTCCTTAAAACCAAATTAAAATCAAATTATTGAAAATCATTTGGAGAGGAAGTTAGCACCTTCAGAGAAAAATTACATTTTGGACAAGAAGATCCCCTTCAAAATGCTCTCTTTTAGGATGCCTACTTAAGCTAGTAACCAAGAAATTCAGAATAAATTCAGATGTGGTAACACATGATCTACATTTTTGTCAGGTGTAGATGCTAAACCTGCAAGATCCGGGACATCACAAAATCATCCAAAAGCATTTAGTTGTTTGATAAATAGAACTGCCTTTCTGATGTGCTTGAAGAATTTAAGTGGAGACAGACCCAGCCTCTCTGCAGATACTAGCAATGAAAACCTAGCTTGAAAATCCAGTATTGAGCATAGAGCTAAACTAGATGTTTATACTTGTTAGGAGGAAGAATTCTCTGCTTGGCCTGGTGGTTTTTGGGTTCTGGTGAATGGCCAGAAATGGAAAACAAGCATGTCCACATCCTTCTTTTCAGAGGATGGTATGGTGGAATGGAATTAAATGGGAAAATCCTATAATGCAAATCGTATTCTTTGACCTCTTTTAACAAGGAGAGAAGGAGAAAGAAGGTAGAGGGAAGAGAGGGAGGGGAGTGATATGACATAAAGGGGAAAACAGACAGGTAATTAAAGTATAAAATGTGTGAATTAAGATATTGGTTTATGTGTTATCAAATAGAAATGTATAACTATGTGTAAGGTATGTGGATGTATTGTGGAGGGAAAAACAATAAAATTGTATTTAAAAATAAATAAATAAAGGGCATGTTGGTAAGCAACAAAATGGAAAGAGCTAGAAAGGCACCTTCACAACCCTCTTGCACAATTTTAATTACCTTGGAGAGGAGAAAACTGAGATCCTTGTTCCTGATCAGCTAGGGAGGCAGATTTCTTAATAAAGAAGGAGACAGAGCGCTTGGCGCTCTGTTCACAGGAGACCAGAACCACAATTGAAATAAGTCACATGAAATGTGTCCCCTTCCAAAGTAAGCAGACATTAATGATTTGTGTAGTTTGGTGAATTCATTTAAAACACCAGGAAACAATCTTAAAGCATTTCTATACCCTAAACTACAGTATGATTTTTTTTTTAAAAAACACAATTTAATGGTTAGCATACCTAGCACTGATTTAATAAAGACTCTCCCGGAATGTTATTGGCATTTTTCCTTTGGGGCTTTCCCCCCCCTGTCTCAAACATCAAGAAATTGAATGTTTGAAGAAAAGAAAGCCAGGCGGGACTGTTTGGAGACAGTCAAAATCCAGTTTGCCCTTCTCCAGATCATACTGCTTTTGCAGCCCCATGGGACCCGCTGCTTTTGCAGCCCCATGGGACCCACAGATGTGGTAACACATGATCTACATTTTTGTCAGGTGTAGATGCTAAACCTGCAGGATCCGGGACATCACAAAATCATCCACACCAAGATCCACACCACAGATCCACACCAAGAAAATGCCCTTTTGTGTGCCCGCATATGCAAACAGCCCTTTCTCAAACCTTAGTCAAATCATCACTAACAGCTGTATGAATGTCTAGGAAAAGAATGCAATTAAGTGTTTGTGTGTTTGGTTGTTTATGTGTTTGTGACATAGTAACAAAATAAAATGCATTGCTCTATATATGTCTTTATATGACATACATATATGTGTATGATTCTACACAGAGAGATGTGCACATTCTTTAATTGTTAAAATAACAACCCCTCTTTTAAATTATCCTTACAGACACTCAACTTAAAATCAATTATTTATATACTGAACTGCTATGAAAATCACAGTGGTCCTTTCTGTGAACAGGGGAAATATATGTGTGTTTAGGAATTTTTTGCACACAATCATAAAAGTGTTAAGGGAAACTCCATTCATCTGTGGTGTTCAGCTTTGAATAGTTGCAACTGTTTGGTAAAACACAGACCAGTTTTTGGTCAAAAGAGCATAATTTAAGTGTCAATTCTATTAATCTGAATAACCCTGACAACTTCTGAGAAAATGAGACACAAGAAACAATAAAAGCAGAGTTCAACCCAGGTAAAATGGAGATTCATATCTAAACCCCACACATCTTATAACCACACCTTAATATTATACTGAGTGCTATATAATTCAATGACATTTATTAGCAAAACAACAATGGCTATCCATTAAGACATACAAATGTGGAGCTAAACCTTAAGAAAATGTGCAAACAATTACTCTGCTAATGAGGAAATTTTCCCATGTAAGCCAGGTGCACTGATACAAAGTAATTTTAACGTTGTATGAATTTATAAGACAATCTAATTAATTTTGTATATTGTTAAGGGACAATCTGGCAATCATTTATGATTTTGCACAAAACTTTGAAGAAAGAAATCCACCCAGAATGTGAATATTGATTATAAGAGGTTGCAGTATAACAAGGTTTTTTAAATTCAGTAATAGGTTTTTTTTTTAAAAAAATGTGGAAATGAAAATAATTCTTTCAAGTAACAGTGAATAATAATTCATTGTGCTTTGATTTAGGTTGATTCCAGTAAAGAATACCATTTTGGAGAAAGATGGAAATGTTTACAGATTCCATACTAGCTAGAAATAAAATTTGATTTGCGGAATTCTCTTGACCGATTCCAAATTTAATTTTGAAGGAATTTCAAAGAACGACTAATTCCTTATGGCCAATTTTGGAAGTAGAAAAAAAAACCAAAGGACTGCTAAGCAAAGAACCTCTTTATGAAGCTTTAAAGAAAGCTGGGCTTAAAACTACCGGCTGACGATTTTAAAACTACCAAAGGATGAACGATTTCAAAAAGGGCACCCAGCAAAACCAGTGTGCACATGGGGAATATCAGGCTAGATCCAGGCTGTAGCAAAATGGCCAGGACCTTCATGGGTGGTAAGACACGACGGTGCCAGGCGAGTGGGAAGAGGAATCAGAAATATCTTTATTGACCAATTTAGTAAGGCACGAGATAGATGGAAATTGTTGGTGCCAGCTTAAAATGCAGCGAAGCTGAAAGTTTCAAATTCCGGGATAAAAAGTGGTAAACAGCTCACGCAACCTGGAGCCCACGTTCTTAGAACTTTGTTGCCTACCACCCAAGCAGTCAAATGAAGGGAATTGGAGAGGAAAGTGAAAGACTGCAGAAGAAAAACAGCAGGTGTGGTGCCTATCCGTTGTCCTCATCTTCGAAATTCCATATATTTGTCTATTTGCACACAACAATTCCCCTTCAAGAGCTCCATGGGGTAGAATGCACTATTACCCCCACACCTTCAACAAAATGCAGTACAAAGCCCACATTTTCTGCAGAATGTTCCACAGCTTCGATCGGGTTTGAATGCCATCACTCTGCTAAACAAATAATTCCCTCAACACTGTCAAACTTTTTACTAAGTCTGCACTACTAGTACCACTAGTTTTTTCTCATCATTCCTATCACCCATTTCCTCCAACTTACGACTGTATGACTGTAACGTGTTGCTTGTATCCTTAAGATTTTTAAAATTAATATTGATTGTTTCTTCATCGCTTATTTGACCCCTATGACAATCATTAAGTGTTGTACCACATGATTCTCGACAAATGTATCTTTTTTCTTTTATGTATACTGAGAGCATATGCACCAAAGACAAATTTCTTGTGTGTCCAATCACACGAAAAAGAATTCTATGCTATTCTATTTAGGATTTGAGGGTCCTCGCAGATTTTAGTCAGCTGTGCGATTGGGTTTGGCACCCTTTTCGAAAAAGACAGAGACGATCTTCTAACTCCCGTTATATGCCATCAACATCACGGGTAGGAACGTTTGATGCGAGAGAGGGACTGTGAATCGGATCACGCCTTTACAATTGGAGTTATTTTAAAATAAACAGGCGCCTTGCCCTTGGGGAAAGCTCACCAGATTCATTTACTTCTTTACCGTTGAAACGAACGTGTTTGTGGATCGCTCCCTTGTTAGTTTTGTTAGTAAGAAACTTTGTTGGTCAGAAACTAAGGCGATGGTTTCGTTCTGCAACAAACGGATCTGCGGTAGGAGGCGTTCGTGGAATCCCGGCGGGGGGATTTTTGCATTAGGAGCTCCAAGAACTAGCAACCGGCCACGGGTGCGCAATCAGAAAGAGCGAAGAAATGGGTTGCGGGGGCAAATATCAATCCATTTTTTCCTGGATTCCCTTCCCCACACCTAAGTTCTCTTTCATTCTAGGAGTCGGTAACAGTAGTGATATTGTGACTTCTGGGGGCCTGAATCCCATTTTAAAAACCCCGTGCAATAAACAACACGATTGTTACCGACTCTTAACTAGACTCCTAGAATGAAAGAGAACTTGGGTGTGGGGAAGGGAGACCAGGTAAAAATGGATTGATATTTGCCTCCGCAATCCATTTCTTCGCTCTTTCTGATTGCGCACCCGTGGCTTGCTTGTCTGCCTGCCTGCCTGCCTGCCTGCCTGCCTGCCTGCCTGCCTGCCTGCCTGCGGCCTGCCTATTTGTTTGTTTGTTTGTTCATTCATTCGATTTATTTATTTGTTTGTTTGATTGATTGATTGATATGCCGCCTCTCTCCGAAGACTCGGTTGCTAACTCCTGACATTTTGGCCATCTTTTTAACGCACGGATCGCAAAGCTACAAAACCCACAACCCCCATCCCCAAGCGGCGCGCTCTTGACCTAAGCCCCGGCGAGGTTTCTATCGGGTTTAGCCCTGCTGCTTGGGGGACGGCTGAGTTCTGGATGTCTCCCGCTTGCTAAGATCTGGTCGTCCCTTTGCAGAGCTCGCTTGGCCCAGGGTGGGAACGGGACGGGGACTGAAATAGGGCTCCGCGCGGCCTCCATTCCCTCATCCCGGAGGGATGACTTGTCCCAGGCTCCTCGGCGCCAGGCTGGCCGCCAAGGTACACTCCCCCCTCCAGGGCATCGCCGGCTCTCCCCAGCTTCTGTTCTGTCCGTCTCTCCCTGGGCAGGAAGGCCCCCCGCATCAGTCCCTGTCCCACGGCCTTTTCCGGGACTGGTGGGGTGGAATAAAAGATTGGCGAAGGAGAACGAGTCCTTGAGAGCCCCGAGGAGAATAGCAATATCATTTAGACTTATACACCGCTTTACAGCCCTCTCTAAGCGGTTTATAGAAAGTAAGCATATTGCCCCCAACAAGCTGGGTCCTCATTTTACCCATCTCGGAAAGATGGAAGGCTGAGTCAACCTTGAGCCTACTGAGATTCGATCTGCTGGCAGCTGGTGATCAGCAGAAGCAGCCATACTGGTAAGAGGAACCATATATCCTAAAGAGGAACGGCCCAGTAAGATGCTCTTTCGGGGAAACAGGCGTTAGGCCACATCCAGGAGCACTCCGGTTTTCCACGATTTCACAGGGGAATCGGCGGGCTGAATCTTGGCGTCGGAAAATGGGAGATAGGGAGGATCCAAACAGGGTTTGTAAAGCGTCTATCACCACCATAGGTAGAGCGCACGAATTCGCCCTGGTGGAACTCACGGCCACGAGTTTTTTTTGGGGGGGACTGTAGTTCAGCAGTTCAAATATCACCACTGGCTCAAGGTTGACTCAGCCTTCCATCCTTCCGAGATGGGTAAAATAAGGACTCAGATTGTTGGGGGCAATGTGCTAACTCTGTCAACCGCTTAGAGAGGGCTGTAAAAGCACTATTTGAAGCGGCATATAAGTCTAAATGCTATTACTATTGGAATACAGACGTTGTACTGGCATTTAAAGTTAGGCCAACGGCACTTTCCGCCCTGAATCACATTTGGCAGAGGAAACTAACAGACTATGGGGATAGAAGGTACGTTTCTCCCACGCAGTCCGGACGGGCATTCCAGCAGCCTATACAGCAGTGTTTCCCAACCTTGGCAACTTGAAGATATCTGGACTTCAATTCCCAGAATTCCCCAGGCAGCATTCGCTGGCTGGGGAATTCTGGGAGTTGAAGTCCAAGTATCTTCAAGTTGCCATGGTTGGGAAACACTGCTATACAGAGTGGGCCACGGGAACCGGTATACTTTTTGAGCCCGAGACTTGTTCGGGGCAACCCTTCCTCTCCCACACCTCAATTCGTGCGAAAGAACCACGGACAGAAACAACCGCCCTTGTGCAAAAGGGAGCTCTGGGAGGAGCAGCTACGAATTATTGTGATCCCACAATTGGGGGGGGGCACCCAACATGCCCTTCCCAGACAGGAACGTGAGCGGGAGGGGGGGGGGGAGAGGCGAGAGTGGAGCTCAGAATTGGGTAAGCCAGCAGCGAAAACGCGCGGCTTCGTTAACTGTTCCTTCTCTCTGTCCCGTGAAAACGTGCGTCTCCTTCCTCGGAACAAGATCTTCTGAGATCTTAGCGGTAGCACGGGTCGGGGTGGTGGTGGAGAATCATGAGAAAACATTAGGAAAACGAAAAATGGCAACGCTGGGTTCACAGCACTTTGAATATAATTATATGTAGTATCCTAGATAATTATATATACGCTGCTCAAAAAAATTAAAGGGAGCACTCAAAGAACACATCCTAGACCCGAATGAACGAAATATTCTCACTGAATACTTTGTTCTGTACAAAGTTGAATGTGCTGACAACAAAATGAAATTGATTGTCAGAGTTGCTTCCTAAGTGGACAGTTTGATTTCGCAGGTTTGATTTACTTGGGAGTTATATTCTGTTGTTTAAGTGTCCCCTTTATTATTATGTTTTGAGCAGTATAGTATCCCTCGAGAGTTGGGAGGCTTCTAAATTTCATTAATAAATAAATTTAATAAATAATATTTAATGGGGTACAAGTAGCAGGGTGGTGGAGGGGAGGACGGGAAGAGCAAACGCTTTAAAAGCAAGGGCGGAGCTTGCTGATCCCCTTGGGTACTCTCCAAAATGTAAATGTCCCTATTGACTGGCTCAGTTTTTTTAAAAAATGCCCTGAGAATTGTATTTGGCTGTTCCTTTCCTGTCCCTTTGCTCAAGTACTGAAGGCTTAGGACTGGCCAGACTCCAGAGTTAGAAGGAGCTGTCAATTGTCCCTGGGAAGTAACCTTTCAGGAGATCCAAAGGGATTGGGGAGAGCATCACCCCCCAAAACGGACCGATTAAAACATTAAAGGTTTGTCCTATTTGTACCCAAAATCACATAATGAGCTTGTTGAGGCTGAGACCTGGAAAGCTATGCAACAAGGAATCAATAATTATACCACAGAATTGTTAAGCTCTCAAAGCAAAGGGCTTGCTGGTTACCCCAGGTAAATTTTCTTCATCTCCACAACCGACTTCAGACTAACTTCCTTTGCTTTCATTCCTTGGGGTGATGTTAACTATTCTGAAATTGCCTGTTCAGAGATCTACCCAGATTTGGATCTCTTTTTCTCAACGCCTGTTGCTATTGGAATATCTTTCTCCAGTGGCATTCACTCTAGATGCATTGGATGACAGCCCCCATAACCCTCAACCAGCACACATTTCAATTTTCCTGGAGGGCAAGTAAACAGGCAGAGAGGGTGGCCAGGCGCAATGGCAGCAGAAAGCAATGCCACGCAGCTTCCTCCAGAAATTATTGGCTTGAAGTCAGTCTTATTTTTTCCACAATCCTGATGGATCCCCTTCCTTAAAGGAGCTAGTAGTAATGATGAATCAATGCATGTGGTGGGCTTCTGCAGTTGGAGAAGTCAGCTTTGCCACTTCCAATGGAGACACATTCATTACCCTCCCTAGGAAGCTGCTCCAGAAAATAGAAATCTTAGCTTGCTTAGTGCTCTAGCAGAGAAAAACAAAAACAAAGGCCCGCCAGCTAGAAAAAAATAAACTTGCGGCAAGCAAATGAAAGTTAGAGGTGGGTGTGGGGTGGGCAGACTGATTACTGCCCCATTTGATCATTTTTTCATTCAATCTTGATTTTCTTCTCTCTCTCTCTCTCCTGGTCAATTTTCTACTTCTGTTTTTAATAGAAAACATCATCTGTGATGAGAGAAGCAGCATGACTGATCCACCAAGAATTCCAAAGAGTGACATTCAGGCAGAGAAATGCCTTGCACAAGACAATTTCACTTACCTACCAGTAGAAAACAAATTCAGACCTGTTATAAACCCCTGTTGTTTCAGTCCAAAATGCCAAGAATAAGGAAAGAATCTTCCAAATTTCACTTTCGCAAACAGCGGTTAAAATATGTTCCAGTCTGGATTTTCCTACTGTAGTAATGTGCACCAGCATTACAGGAAGTAACCCTTTTGATTGTAATTAGATTTATTTCTGACTGCTGTGTACAGTATTATAGATTTGTTCCTAGTTGGTTATGACTTTGTGAACAGGAGAAGATGCAAGCAGCATTCTATATTTGTTCAGTCCAATTATATAAAAAAGTGTGTGGTATGAACGATTTATCAATTTTGCAGCCCAGTTTATCATTTCTAATAAAATTGATTTTAAAAGCTCCAGCAAAAATACTTTGTGAGTGTTGATTTGTTTTATTGTTTATTCTCTACCCCATACAAAGCACCAGAATTATACAGATCAGAAGCATTACAATTCTAATAAATATTGGACTCCACAGCCTACTTTGTTTTCTTTGTTGTCTTCATCAAGGGAGTTCCTCGGTGAACTACTCAAAGTCCAATTGAGCTCCCTCCCTCCACATTTAGGAGCATGTGTAGATAATTGCACCCAAAATCTAATGTTTCCAGGGTAGCAAAAAAAATGTCTTTATGATGACTTGGATCCCTGAAATCTTGCACATTAACATTTAAACCTTTCATTGCACTAATAAAAACATTCTCTTAATAGGGCCATTGATTTTCTCTCTCCCCTTTCAGAGTAAAACACATGGCTTTCACTTTTCCTCAGGTTTACAAACTTATTTCAGTCTGAATTTTAATTCCCCTTCTTCCTTAATGGCTGGAAGAGAATGCATTTATTATTTATTTATTACTTTATAAATTATTATTATTATAAATTATTATTAAGATTATTATCTTAATAATTATACCTAGACAAGAGGCCCACTGACAATATGGATAAAGCCTCTACCTTTTACTGCAAAACTGGGAACAGTTACCTCGATCAAATTACTGTTCAGATCTGGTGGAAAGTTCTGGAATTATATACTAATTGGGGATACTTAAAATATCTCCCCTCCCCTTGGGCTTACAACGAAGTGAAATTAATTGTCCTGAAATATAAACCATCTTCAGCGGAACTTCTAGGTGGATTGATTTCAGGGATAAGCGAGATTCCAAGAAAATAGTTTCCAATAGGTTTTAATGCTATTTTTGTTGTGAGTAGCTTAGAGTCCCTAGGGTGATGGGCGGCATAAAAATCAAATAAATAATAAAATAAAAGGAGTACTATACAGTATTAAATCCCTACAGTTTAGAGCAACCCTCTCGTCTTTTATTCTTATTCTTATTTTGTTGCAAGTGGGTCCTGGGGCAATTTCGAAGTTTCCCTCTTAGATTGCGATCGCAGCCTTGTTCTCTGGGAGAATCACCCCACGGAGACGGGCTGCTGAGAAGACTCCTTACAAAATAAAATTAAATATTTTTTTAAAAATAAAATAAAATAAAGTTAGAGGAGACGCAGCCTGCCTCGCCAGGAAAAGCGCGCTTCGGTATGTGATGCCTGCCCTACCGATCCGCTTTCGGTCGTCGAAGGCCATTCCAGCAACGAAGCAGAGGTCAGGAGCTACCCAGGTCTCTCGGTTTTTGGCCCGGCCATCGAGGAGCGGCGGAGAGCAGTCAGTTTCTGGCGGGTCCACCGGGTTAAGAGAACCGATAACGCGGGGGGGGGGGGAGCAGAGCGACCCGATACCACTGAGTCATTAGGATCAGTCTTCAACTCAGGACAAATCGGGCCAACTTCCTGGGGGGTGGGCGAAGAAGCCTCCTCGGGGCTGTCTAACCCCCCTCCGGCAGGGCAGCAAAGTCGACAAGGCTGATTCTTTCTGTTTTTGTTTCCGGATCGGTCTCCCGGAAGAAAGCCGGGCTCGCGCGCTTCGGAACCAACGGTGAAGGAAGGCCGCCCAGAGCGGCTCATTGTCAAAGATCCGGCGGGCGAGGCTAGGCCGGGCGCCCACCTTCAAGAAGCAAGAGCTCCTCGCCGCAGGCTACGCCAGGACGCTTGCGCGCGTGCGTGCATCCGTGCGTGCCTGCGCACGCCTATTTTTTTTCACCCCCCCTCCTCCTCTTACTCCCTCCCTCCCCTCCCCTCGGCCTGCGTGACATCAAAAGCCCGCCGCTGTATATAAAGACCGAGCGGAGGTGGTAGGAAAGGAACTAAAGGGCCGAGGCTGCGCGAGCGAAGCAGCACGGGAAGGAGACAAGCCGGTCGGAGTGAGTGTGTGTGTGTGGGTGTGTGTGGGTGGAGGTGCCCGCTTGCCCTCTCATGGCTTCCTAGCGCCAGGCAACTCGCCATGAACGTGGTGGGGAGCTACCAGGGCCACCACCACCCGCACCACCACCACCACCACCACCCGCACAGCGCTTTGCTGCACGAACCGTTCCTCTTCGGGCCGCCCCCGCCCCCGCCCCCGGCGCGATGTTTCTCGGCGGCAGCGGCGTCGGCGTCCGAGCGGCCCTTCGCGCAGGGCTGGTTGTTGAGCGCAGCGTCGGCCGAGCTGTCTCCCCCGCCTCAGCCTCAACCACCGCCGCCGCCGCCGCCTCCGGAGCTCGTGTGCGCTGCGTCCGGGCTGCCTTCCTCGGCTTCGCCCTCTTCATCCTACGGCAGCAGCCCGTCGGAGCTGGGCGGGCGCCTGGCTGGGCGGCGGAGGGCGGGCGGGCCGGCGCCTGGAGCCCCGCGCAAAGAGCGGCGTCGCACCGAGAGCCTGAACAGCGCCTTCGCCGACCTGCGCGAGTGCATCCCCAACGTGCCGGCCGACACGAAGCTCTCCAAGATCAAGACGCTGCGCTTGGCCACCAGCTACATCGCTTACCTCATGGAGGTGCTCGCCAAGGACGGGCCGGCCGCCGAGGGCTTCAAGGCCGAGCTCAAGAAAGCCGAGCCCCGCGACGCCAAGAGGAAGCGCGAGCAGCCGGTAAGAAAGCCGGGCTTGTTTTTATTTTTAGGGCGAGGGGAGACGGTTGATGCTCACGCGGCACTTTGGAGGGAAGGGCGTTTGTTTAGGATCGGCGGGAGGCAGACTTCGGCCGGCGCTCTGCATATGCTTAGAGGAGATCGCGTCCTGAATTGTAAGGTCGGGACGTGGGTCTCTCGCCTCCAAATCACTATCCAAAGCGGCGCACAAAACAAAGTCGCGGGTTGCCAAGAGCGGGTGCGTCCTCGGGTAGCGGGAACTTGTGGCTACCTCTGCATTCATTCCTGGCTTGAAGAGGCCTCCCAAATTTAATTTAATATAATGTATTACATTTATAATCCAGATCTTGATTATAGACAAAGCTAGAAAATTGCCTTAGTCTTTTTGAAAGCACTAAAATATCAAGCAACACTTTGGTAGTGGAATGGCACTAGACACATCCTTATTTTTAAACAATGTCTTTAATTTTAATTTTTAATCCCTTTTGTTATTTCCCGTGTGGCACTTCTGAGATTGAAATATCGGCACATGCTTCCTGTCCAGCTTCAGCTGGTTTGGCACTACCTACCCACAGATTTCCACAAAGATGCTTCCCCCCCCAAAGGCTATTGGACTTTCTTCTCCTGCTTTCTTTCTTTCTTTCTTTCTTTCTTTCTTTCTTCCTCCTTCCCTTCCTCCCTCCTTCCTTTCCCCCCCTTTACAAATCTTCTGCTTTCTTCAAAGAACTGAAGAAGCTTTTTGGATGAAAAACGAAACGTTTTCAAAGGAGGGGAGGGGGAGCCTTTTGGAAAAAGTACCTTTCAAACAACCAGGATCTTGAGATGGATGGTTGAGAATCTCCATAGACTTCTCCATAGCCATAAATTTCTATTGCAATAGTGGTCGTTGTGTCTGAATAGTACAGTTAAACCTGGTGCTTAGATGCTGACTTTGTTCACAAAGCAGATAAATCCAAATTCGATTTGCTTGTTTGAAATGCATTATGTTTTGCAAACCAATCTTTTAAAAAAACATTTAACAACTTGAGAATTTTGTAAAGATACTCAGCATCCCATCATTTTTATGTTGTAAAGTAAACACTATGAAATTTTAGTGACCACCCAAATGATACTACAATCCGTTTATATTAAATTTGCATATGAGCAACCATAGAGAACTACACATTTCCTACAATATGTTGGATTATAAAGTAGCTGATGCTTCTGGGTTCCTGCAACATACTGTCATATTTTTAAAAAGGAAACATGTGGAAATGTATTTTTTCCACCATATTTAAGAGTCTTTAGCTCTGATTAAACTTGCTGTCCAACACAGCCACAGAGGCGCTCTTCTCCAATTCTCTTTGTCTCTGAAGGAATATTTATGCAACTAGCAATATTTCTATGGAAATTCAACAGACAAAGATGCTTTGTTTCAGTCCTGGCAGGTTTTGGGTTTTGACTCTGAAGACTTTGGTTTCCTTAAGACTCCTACAAAAATTCCCCATCTCTTGGTGGTTTCATCCTGCTAGTAATCTCCTTAGGCACTGAAGGCTGTGCCGTACCAGTTCCTTCAAGGGCGGGTTCTTCATCACCTTAGGCTACAGCTCCCAGGAAATTAATGAAAGAGTGGCTCAAGAATGTAGGCTTGTAAGGCCTTCTGGGTCAAACGTGGAGCCGTGGCAAAGAATACCTTCAAGGTAGAGGCTGAAAGTCCAGTTGAGTCCTGCGTCAGAGCAGTGATTCTGTAGTGGATGAATGCACTAGGGTGGATTCATACTGCCAAATCAAGTAGGGCCATTAGTTTACTATTGGGTACTCGTTATGTTGTAGAAAACTAGTTCAATCTGGATGAGTGTATAGTGTGAGCCCCACTTATAGGCAAGTGTGGCCCCAGGCCAGCATCCGCTTGCTCTGCAGTAAATCTGCTCCGTGGGCGGAGGATTGCAAGATCCAAACTTCTTTCCCCTGCCCGCTACAAGATCCCGCCTCGCCTCACCTCACCTTGTTAGATTTTGGGCTGCCAAAATCGTGTCTGCCCCGACCCCTCTGGGTCAGGTCTTTCGACCCCGATGCCCTTTGGGAAAGCCGAGGAAGCGGCAGCCGAGGTGGCGTGTGTTAAAGAGCGCGCTCGAACCGCTCCAGATTCCCGGCGGTCTAGCAGGACTAGATAGAGCGAGGGACTTGGTGGCTGAAGCCAAGCGGCGCTTCTGTTCGCGAATGTCCCTCGAAAAGGAACCTGAGCTAGCGGGACCAGGGTCCTCTTCTGCCGCTTCCTTCCTCACAATCTGCGGTGAAGAGGTCGGAGCTGGTCTATCTTTGGCCTCCCTGCCCGGAGCATCTGGGCTCAAGAGGTGATAAGCCGGAGTTGTTAGCCAGCAACTCCTGAGACGCCACTTTCCCTGCCCGAAGGCACTTTTCGGTGAGTTGACCTCTGCAAGGTGGTTGAGGACCGCCTGACCTCCGCCTGCCTGCGCGCCCGAAGCCTCGGGCACAGCGGAGCAAAGTTTTCTCCCTTCAGGAAAGGCAGACGCACCCCCACCCCTGGGCCAAGCGTGGGTGATTTCTTCGGGTACTTCTGTTCAAAATTACAAACCCGAGGGGAGCTGGAGAGGAGACCGAAGATGTCGATGGGGGAACGGAACCGAAATAGAGGGGAATAGAAAAGAAAACGGGGTGGGGTCCCCGAAAGGCTGCAGCGAAGCGCCTCCATTTCTCTTTCTCTCTCTCTTGGAAGCGTCAACTCCACGCATTTTAAGGGCGTCCTTTCCTATCATCCCTAGACAGAAAACTGAGCAAACTAGGATTTATAATCCAGTAAACGCGACCACTCAAAGCGTAGCCTTTACTAGCGATTGCCCGCCATTCTGCGATGCAGACACAGCCGGCGTATAAATGCATTTGGGTCGGAAATAAAGGGGATGGTATGCGGCTTTGCGGTTACTCCCAAAGCTTCCCAGCGTACCGCAAACCCTTGTTCTCCAGTAAGGCACCGCCGCAACACTCGGAAGGGAGGCGACGCTGCTGCACCCCTTGCTTCCGTGCGCGGATTTAAGCGGGGCTTAGGCTCAGGCGGAGTCCCCGCCGAATAAGACGGGTAGACCGGTAAAGAAGACTTAAAACTCCCCAAAGCTTTTAAAAAGTCCTTTTAACAGGTGGCGAAAAAGCTTTGCTCTCCCTTCTCTTCGTAAAGAATGAAATTTAATTTTAGCGGGGTTGAGGGTGGAAAGGAGGATTGTCTGGATGGATTCCGAAGCCGGAAAGCTGTCAGATTTAACACGGGGGAGGAGAAGGAATTAAGATGTATTTCAATGCTTGAAGAAGGGTGGGTTGTTGGTGGGGGGTTTTTTGGTCACACTTAGAGTTTTGGACTCCAATAACCGTTTACTCTTTTTTGTACTTCTTCTTAAGCCACTACGTCTGCTTTACCTTTTTTTTCCCTGCATGGTTTCTTCTGTGCCGCCGAAACTTCCCACTGTAGGACCGGCCACCGAGATTTAGTTTTAGTGCTTCAAAGGAGATTAAAAGTTTGAAAATTCCTCCAGAGTATGGATTTTTTTTTCATTTTCGTTTTAAATGCTGCCCGGCTGGTATGTTTTTCTGGAAAATCTCCCCACCCCCAACATATAAATATACATTGCAATTTGCGACCAACATTTATATGCTCACAAGAATGGAGTCTTTCCAAGCAAAACAATAATCGAAGCTCTCTGCGGATTTGATTTCATCCCCCCCCCCCTTTCCCTGGAATCTCATTCCGTTAAACAAAACAGACCCTGGTCCCGTGTTTTGCTAAACTGTTCTGCCCAATGTCTACGGCTGTCTATGGCTCGGCCGGAATGGTGAAAATGCAGCAATCGACCCGGGACATGAAAGGCAAAGATTTTCTTTGCAGTCAGCTCGGCTGACTGAGGATTAGATTGTAGTACAAGCATCAAGTTCGAAAACCGCGATTGATTTTGCGAGCATGTGTTGCCTGTTGTTGAGATTGTATCAAAACCCATACAATTAGAGAGAGATCAGTCCTAATCGCTCTTTCGCCACGTCTGCTTTTTGTGCATATTATTTATATACAGTACATTGTATACGTTTATTATACGACAGTGTTTTATATACATACTTGAAGCGACTGTCACTTATCTATTTTGGGGTCCCGAGGCCTGGATTCCCAATTGAGGTATGCAATGGGTGTGAATTATCTCCCCTCCCTCCTTTTAAACGAACTATATTCAATTTCAGATCTCTTGAATTACCTTGGAGGGGGGAAGAAGGGGGAAGAAAAGACTGAAAAGGCACATTTCAAAATCCAGCAAATGAGTTGTTTAAAAATAAGTTTTTCTTTTTCTCTAAAAATTTAAACATATTCAACATTTTGCGTTTACATTTTCTAAGAGCCTGTATAAACTTTCTTATTTATTCAATGCTGTTGCCCAAACTTTTACTGAAACCTACTTGGCAATTAGAGGCTCATAAGGAACATAATTTAGTAGAGCCGGCTGGGTTTACCAAACACACGGCCTTCGATATTTATAAAAAGGCAGTTAATAAAAGCAAGGAATTTATTGCCTGATAATCTAATACTCCAAAAGAGCGGGAGAACCCTTGGTTCTTATTTGCAATTTGCAAATAGAGGCATCAGGTAACCAAAAAGCAGTCAGACACTGCCTGCTGTCTTTGTAGGCTGCTAAATTGGAGATTTAATGTGTTTATATGCGATTAAAGACGGTGGGCCTGGGCTTAAATGCCTTCCATTGATGCCTTTGGGTTGGATCGAGACTGAGAAAGACGTATCGCTTTTTCTTGTATTCTTGATGACCCTCCCCTGGTCTGATAATCATGGCGAAGCTTTATTTTAAAATAACTCTTTTCTGTCTCTTTCTCTCCCCACCCCCCACTTCACTTTTCTGCAGCAGCCCGTGGGGTATTCTCATGCTTTAGGTCAAGGCGAAAAAAGGCTTAAGGGCAGGACTGGATGGCCTCAGCAGGTCTGGGCGCTGGAACTGAATCAATGACGGTCCGAAGTTCCCATTTCCGACACGAAGAATCCAACAACTGCGGTGGCGAACCGAACCCGACGGGACTCTTCGCAGCTCGCCTTCTCTCTCCCCCTGTCCTGCCGTGCAGCTCCTCCCTTCATTTGCTTTGGAAACGTCGGAGGGCCTGTGCAATGTCGGAGCCGCGGTGGAGTATATTATAAACACTACAAAAGGAGGAGGCGAGGCCGAAAACTAGTCTGCAACCCCTTGGCTGAACTTGGATCGGAACCTATTCATACACACGCGCTTCACTGTCTGTGCAACTCTCTACTTTCTAGGAACCCCGCGTCGGATAAGCCAAGCGTTTGTCTCTCCCAATCCCTGTTTGAAATTTGTCGGTGCCAGGGGCGCGTCGCCCTGCGTCGTAACTCTTTCTCGGGGATTTCGCGGAAGGCCCGAAAGCGCCAGAGATGACCCTCCCCTGCTTTAAAACAAAGCAAAACCCCCACAGCTCTGAAAGAGTCTGAATAGAGACCGGAGGAGTGACTTTCCAACGGCCTGCTTGGATTGCCTGGACGCCGCTGTGATTTCCGTGCTCGGAGAAGGAGAGGGCTCCAAATGAGCAACGGAGAAGCGGTCTAGGCGCCTCTCCTCGGAAAGAAGGAAGGCAGAAGTGTGTGTGGGGGGGGGGGGGGAGTTAACACGGGACCGCCGTTCTTAGTTCAGCAACAGGGCTCTCCGTCCGTCCCTGGATTTCGCCAAAGCAGCGGCCCAAACAGCTTCCGCCCATTTCCTCACTGCGGCAACCTCCTTCCTTCCCATCCTCCCCAGCTATCACTTTCCGGGCCGCCCGCGCATGACGAAGGTGGATCCTTTTCTCTGCGGCCGGCGAAGAGACTCTTGGGTACCGGCCTCCGTTGCCTGCCTTCCTCAACCCTCCCTGCAGCGCCAAAGAAGCGCCGTCGGAGCGGATTCCTGCCAGTCTCGGTTCTTGCAGCTAATCCAGTTAAAACCGGTACCGCCGTCGATCTGGGCGCTGTCGCGGGAACGACAAGGCCTTCCAGAAGTCACCGCGGCCTGGGCGCTCGGAGGTTCCCGCTTTTATGAAGGAGGCGGCAAATGTGCCCAGTCGGCCACCGTTAAGCACTTTCTAACCACCCATTGATTTCAGCGGGAGAGCTAAGCACATTACCATTACCCTCCTGTTGAAATCCATGGGACGCAAACCATGCTTCCCTTGGGCTGGACTGTGCTTAGTGCTATAAAAATATGTAAATAAACAATACATCCTCCTCTCTCCCCAGTTTTTTTTTTTGCCTCCCCCCCAACCTTCCACTCCCATCCCCTTTGTTTTTATGTTGGATGTATTTAAACTACCTAATGTGGGTGACTTTGCTACATTGTCTGTACCGGTTTTCTACCTCAGATCTGTATGACCACTTCCTAAGAGACAGGTTTGCCAAGTCAAGTATTTATGAGGATTTTAAAATATTATTATTAATAATAATAAAGAAAAGCTTTATGGAAAAAGAACAACATAACCACCTGGCTTCTCTCCCTTCTCTCGGGACATGTTGGAGTGTAGAGAGGCAAGTCTAATTTTTTAGGCTTGGCCATAGTTCTTGGGGTGTTTGGAAATACCAATTACTGTATACAAGAAATCTTTGTTAGATTCAAGCAGCAGGGAAGGAAGCTGTAAAGATGCCAAAGCCAAATTAACTTGGGTTTTCATGATCTGGGCAGGTTGTTAGCTCAGCTCTTTCTCTTCCTCCTCAGTGGCAGATGTACCTATTTTTATGCTATTATAAACTACCCAGCAACATGAGGCTGAGGTATTTCAAAGAAATAAATATGATGTCAATTATATTTACACAAATATATACAGTACAGAACACAGATTTATCTGAAAGAAGCGTAATATTAAAAAAATGCTTCATATTTATTGATCTTACTAAATGCCATCTTGCTATCTTAAGCACATATGACAGTCCTATGGAGGAAAATGTTTATAGTTGCTTGATAGTTTGCAGACCTAGCAGTATTTTTTTGAAAGCCCTAGGCAGCACCCCTCCCTCCCCCCCAGACATCACACAGACCCTGATTCACAACCTCCTTAAATGTTAGCATATAAAGAAGCTTTTGAGTTGTTCTCTTGCAGTTTTAACACAACCAGCACTAAGTTAAGCACTAAGGTTAGTCTAAGCTGTTTGACACAGATTGAAATAAATACTTTAATATATCTCACTGAAATGAGGAGAATTTAAAGTGATTTCAGTATGAGAGTTTTTAAATTTAAAGTGATTTCAGTTGGAGAGCATTCCAGAGGAATCAATAGATTAATACAGAGTTTTGTCATATTAAGACTACCCTTAAATAACAGTGGGTAACTAGAATCCCATTAACTTGCCTGGACTATTAAAAAAGACTGATGCTACCAGACTCCTGATTTATTGCTATAATAGACACGACATGATTCTCTTCCTGCAATTAATCCAATCCAGCGTTTTAAGAAAAAGCAAACAAAACTAATTCATGCAACACCAATAATTTAATATAACTGGTTCCATAGCCTCGGCTGTTTCTCCCACATCCTATGGAGCAAATGGTGGAAATTAGGGGATACATTGCTGGTTATAATATAAAACTTTACAGGAAAGTTTTGCTAGGACCAAAGTTCAGCAACTTGAACATCTTTTTATTCCTGCAGAATCATGTGTTCTGTTACAGGAATAATTTCTTAAAGGGTTTTTATGTGCCTCATCCTAAATAATCCTTTCCTAGCTCAGATGTATTGGGCTACTATTCCCCTCATCCCCAGTCAGCATCTGCTTTTCTGTATCCTGCTCAGCCTCCTCAGGAAATCCATTGCAGCTGCTTGGTTGATTGGCAGTTCTTGTTCTGTGATCAAGAGCTAACATTATAGGCATTTGGAACTGCATCATCATATTTGCCACAAACTTTCAGGGACCAGACCTCACACAACAGCAGTCTCCTCTAACTTTAGATACAGATGTTTGATGCCACTTAAATGCTGACTACATGTGCATAACCGTTACATGTAATCTATTATCTATCACGGCTTTTCCCAGTCAAGAACCTTCCAGATTTAGAGTGTTAAAGCAATAGCAACAGCAGCACTTAGGCTTATATACCACTGCATAGTGCTTTACAACACTCTTTAGGTGATTTACAATGTCAGCATGTTGCCGCCAACAATCTGGGTCCTTATTTTATGACCTCGGAAGGCTGAGTCAGCCTTGAACTTCAGGCTGTGGACTGAGTTTGCCTGCAATATGACATTCTAACCACTGTGCCACAAAGGCTCGGGAAGGTCTCCCTGTTGATTTTCAAAGAAATGTCAAGAAAGGGTAGGGGACTGCCTTTTTTGTGTTTTGCATCAGACTCTGCCTAATCCCACCTACCCAAACCTTGCCTCTATCTAAGATTAGAAGATGTTCAGGTCAGTGTGACACCTCTCCTTTGGAGTGACTATTGCATTGGGACTGCTGAGAAGATCCAGATCAACTGTCTGTTATAGCTTAGTTTGGGGGGGGGGGCATTAGCTCAGTACTTTTCCATAAAGGGAGCAAAATTTTATCTTCCCTACATAGCAAGTCTAACACTTACCTTGAAAGCCATGCAGCCACTTTAAACCTGCATTACATGGTCCAAACCAAGTAAAGTTTGTAAAATATAACCTCAGAGCAAATATTAAGATGGCTAGATCTGATCATAACAGTCATCTTCTATGTCTCATAGCTTGGAAAGAAAATGGAGAATTGGGAGTTGTATATCAAGTGTCTGTGTCCTGTGTACATATAAAAAGTACAAGTGTCTGGATCACTTCACAACTGTATGTTCATAGAGACATGCAGTAGATGCACAGAATTTCAAGGGAAGAAAAGAAAATCCATCTTACCAGTTTGGCCAAGAAAAACAGTTTCTTTAATTGGTTTTCTATGACACAGTAAGTAACTTCCAAGATGTCTTTGCTATTTATTTTCCTCCTCAAAGGTAAGTTTCATAATAAGAACAGTCTTTTCCAATCTGAGCATCATGGCAGTATTGAATGGGAATTTTTGTGTAGTTCATGTTCACCTTTCAAGAGGAGAATCAGATGGAAGAACTGATTTTGAGAATGATTTTTTTCAAAAAGACATTTTCAATCATTGCAAGAATTGGGGTGCCTGTGATTTTCATCTGTGTAGTGTCCTGGAGTTACACAGTTAGTTTAGTGACATTTCGAAGTTACAACAGCATTGAAAAAAGTGACTTATTTTCAATGCCATTTTTATATCTTATGATATAAAATTGCAATTGCAATTGCAATCTCTCCATGGTCATGTGATCAAAATTCAGATGCTTGGCAAATGACTCATATTTATGATGGTTGCAGTGTTCTGGGATCATGTGATCACTTTTTGTAACAAGCAAAGTCAATGGGGAAGCCAGATTCAGTTGTTGTAACAACCATGGTACTAACTTAACAGCTGCAGTGATTTACTTTACAACTGTGGCAAAGAAAGGTTGCAAAATGGGGCAAATCTCACTTAATGAATTTCTCACTTAACAACAGAAATGTTGGGTTCAAATCTGGTCATAAGTTGAGGATATTTGTACCGATTTTCCCCCTACCTTATCATTTGGGATTATATTGGGAGACAAGGATATTTGTTTAATCTACTGTACTCAGTGGTTGCAAATACAGAGCTTGCTCAGAAGCAAAAATATATAAAAGTGGGGTGTACAAATGCATAAGTAAACTTACTTCAGAATTTTTCTGTTAGTGCATTCATTGCATTGATGTGAAGTTATTGCTAATATTATGGGAAGGTTTTCTGGAAAGGCGTTTTCCTTAAGAGAATTTATAAATATATTAACATATAGGAGATCCGTAGGAATTTTATGCATTGGCTAAACTTTCAAGGAATTCAAAAATTCTGGAACCAACTGATATAGAATCTGTAGGCAGCTGCACTTTTCAAGTCACAAGCCCAGCTGTTATTGTCCCTGCTCAGTTCAGTGCTCCATTATTTTTCTTCTCTACAGCAGCCTTAGAAGTAGGGTGACAAAGATCCTAGGCATCATTTACTAAAATAGGTGTCAAATTCAGGGTCCATGGGTTGGATCCAGACCATGGGGTGCTTAGATCTGGCCCATGGGTCTGCCCTAGAAACAATGCCTCTGCCAGAAAAAATGGAGCCTAGGAGGTTCATATGCAGCCCTCCTGAGAGCTCCATTTTCACTGGCAGAGTGTTGCAAGAGGCTGTGGCATACGGATATGGAGCTGGAAGCCAGTTTTCGCTGGCAGAGTGCATGGGCCATGACAAGTGTCCCTGGCACAAGTAATGTCAAGCTGACCATGCCCTTCCAAGATTAAACACAACCCCAGTGCTGCCCCCCAATGAAATCAGGTTTGAATCCCCTACACTAAAACAACTAACAGCAGAAACAGGCAGGTCTAGGAGGCATTCCTTTTTCTTCTCCCTTCCCTGAAGAAAAGGGGATCTATTTTGAGTCTTCCAGTTGGCAGTGTGTTCTGGCATGGCCTAATGGTGGAACTGTGAATACATAAACAGTTCAGATACCAGTAGGTCACCTTAAGAAACCCTGTTTCTTTTAGTTTTAGTTCATTTGCTCCCTTGGATCAGGGCCAAAATTCAGCAGGTGCTGACTGGTTCTGGAGAACCGGTAGTGGAAATTTTGAGTACTCCAGAGAACCGGCAAACACCACCTCTGACTGGCCCCAGAGTGGAGCTGGAATGGAGGTTTTGCAGTATCCTTCCCCTACCATGTCCACCAAGCCACGCCATGCCCAAAAAGCCATGCTCACAAACCGGTAGAAAAAAAAATAGAATTCCACCACTGCTTTGGATGTATACGTCATACAGATTCCAGATTATATCGAGGTAATACATACACTGCATCTTGAAGTGTTACATGTTCATGTTTCTTTTTCCTCTAGAAGGGCACCCCTCCACAAATTGGTCTAGGAGTCACCCAGTCAATGGGTCCAGTTGAAAAAGGCTTCTTTACAGTTCTAATCAATATTTTGCATTCTCCCCAAGACCTGGGACAGGAGTGGGGTGGGGGTGGGGATAGGAGGAAATAGAAATAAAATCATATGGCTGGAAGGGATCTCAGATGTATTCTAGTCCAACCCCCTGCCCGAGACAAGAGTCTTATTCCATCCTGGACATCTTTTGTATCTTATTCCATATTTTGTAAAAACTTCCACATAGAGGTAGCTCCATTGGAGGCCAAATGCTGTGTGTAATTGATCAGCCCACAGTGTATTTATCTGATGGTGGTAGCGTCAGATGGATATGCAGTTGGCTGACCAACTGGACTCAGCATGTAGTTTGAGATGCATTTCCAGAAGGGAAACATGCAAAACAAAATCCCATTGCGTTTGTGATAAAAGTGCACAAACCGGATCTTAATGGTCTTCTGAGCCTAATGTTTGTTACACCAATGCTACCGGTATCAGAGCAGAAAGAGATAAAAATGTAATATTTGTGAATTCTTTCTCCTGTTAAAATGCACCTTAGGAGAAGATAACCAAATGCTTAATTGGAAACTGGAAACTGAATTGGAAAGGTTTTCTTTTTTTGCTTGGACAGGAAAGAAAAATTACCTTTCCCTCTCCGACATGCAGGAAAAGGGCATAGGGATACGAGATGTGCCTCTTTGATCCTAAAGGCTAACCTTTGCCTTATATCATGTCAACACTTATCCCTGCACAGTTTAAAGTCGCCACCGCATTTCTTAAAATGTTAGTAACCTTCTCCACCCACATTGCTTAATTCTCTATCAAGAAACTGGAGAGGCGGGGAGTTCAGCTCTCTTCCTTCAGGTAGATTTGAGCTCTGTAATGAGCTGTGGTTTAGAGATTACTTGTATGTTCAGAATTAAACAGACTGGTTTAAAAATGGCAGAAGGACAGCCCGTTGTTAACATCATAAACAGTGAGATTCAATTTTGAACACTCTGCTCCTCCTTTATGACTCTCACCTAATGCCATAGCATAGCACCTTACTGTAAATGATTAATGATTTTAATTAAACAATTACTAATTTATTATTAATTAATTAATTAATTAAAGTTTTTTGCTGCTGAATTTATCAAACTCACATCATATAACATGTAATTTACAACGTAACATATAATAAAGCATCTTCAGGGAACTGAACCAACTTTTAACTCAAATAATAGTACAGTTAATGGAAAAGGGCAGCTTTACTTGAGCTTACATCCTACAAGGATACCATTAACACCATCAAATATCCCAAGGACCTGTCTATCCCTGGAAACACTACATAGGTGGATAAAAATACCAAATCCAGTCTGAACATCAGGCTGACTGTGCAACAAACCATAATATAATGTAATTAAGCAGTAACTGTGGCAGATAGCAAAAGAAAACCAGTAATAACATCTGGTCCTGGATGGTACACAACCAGGAAGTATTCAGTATTCACTCAAGCCAAGCTTCTGGGAGTATTCAGTCTTTAGGCTTGGCCTAGATTGCTGAAGGAGGACTATTCTAAGCATTTGAAATTGTTACTGAAAAACAGTATTTTCTGGCTATTGCCCCCTCATGCCATGAAAGAGGTTTGCTACACAGGGCTTCTCCATGAATATTTTGGAAGAAATAGTCCCCCACTCTTCAGAAATATAAACTATGAAATATGAGTTGTGGAGAAGCCAAAGTTTTTTGCAGCAGAGTATTTATAGTTTACAACTTATACATAAACTATATGTAAAATTATAAATGTTTTACAATAAATAATTATAATTTATTAATAACAATTTATTAATAATTTTGGAATCATAAAGTTGCATTCTGAACTCCTGCAACTTCTTAAGATGAATGCCTCATGCTTCAAATTCATTCCGCATTATATAAGAACAAAGGCAGCCTGAATATTTTGATAACTGCTGGACCAGATATTTGCCCTTTGACACAAATAGCATACTATAAACATATAAACCAGCTAATCTCTAGTACCTCTTCTCTTCGCAATTCAAAACATCGCTGCTGTTTTCCTATTGTCCCAGAGATTATTAATAATTCTTCAAGTTTATGTTAGTACCTCTATTCCTAAATTTGACTGTACTGCTCTTATTTATTCATTCATTCATTCATTCATTCATTCATTCATTCATTCATTCAATTTTTATGCCGCCCTTCTCCTTAGACTCAGGGTGGCTTACAAAATGTTAGCAATAGCACTTTTTTAACAGAGCCAGCATATTGCCCCCACAATCCAGGTCCTCATTTTACCCACCTCGTAAGGATGGAAGGCTGAGTCAACCTTGAGCCGGTGATGAGATTTGAACCGCTGACCTTCAGATCTACAAGTCAGCTTCAGTGGCCTGCAGTACAGCACTCTACCTGCTGCGCCACCCTGGCTGGTATTTTTGTGGAGCTGTGTCACATGTTCTTATCATCACCTCACCAACCTACTCTCTCTCTCTTTAGTAAATTTACCCAAATCCCACTTCTAACCACAAACTTTTATACTGCTCCCACATAATATATTTTTGTTAGATCTAATCTAAAAGTAGATTAGAACTCGCTGGCTGGGGAATTCTGGGAGTTGAAGTCCAAATATCTTCAAGTTGCCACGGTTGGGAAACACTGGATTAGAAGATATGAAAGTCAGTTTGACATGGCTCGGACATCAGTCTAGAACCCTGGACACTGAGAGTTCTAGTCCTGCCTGAGCCATAAAGCCTATGTGGGCTAGTCATGTTCTCTCTGTCTTAGGAAGAAGGCAAGGCAAACCACTTCTGAAATCTTGCCACAAAAATTCTAGAGACTTATCCAGGCAAGTTACCAGGAGAAAAGGCTGACTTGATACCACCTCCCCAAATTTTAGAACATACAAAAGTTCCACATTGTATTTGTGATACTCTTCAATGTACTCATAGACTTTATGCATGTGATCAATAACAAAACTCTTGCAGTCTTATTTTAAGGCAGGAGAAGGTTACTTTCCATATACACATATAGGAAGCCACAATAACACAAGTGGTTTAAGGACAGGGAGAGGAATTACTGAGTCTCAGGATCCCTAATTCATTATCTAGGCAATAAAAGAAACGTCTTTATCCCTTAACACTACTACCCCACAATGGACCATTGCCAATTTTTCCACTGCAAGCCTCAAGGCGAAAGACTTAATTATTATTCCTTTAACACTGGAGCTGAATCTTTCCCCATCTAATGGTTCCACCGCATTGGCTAATCACTCATCCCTCTGCCCTGACAGTGTGGCTAAGCAATGTAGAGGTAAGCAGGGATCCCTGCAGGGAGCTCCATGACTCATCTCTGCACTTATGTGTTTGGCCTTTTGGCAAATTATCTAGTCTGCCTCTTCCCCCCTCTCCTCTCCCCTGTCCTCTCCCCGCCCATCCTTTACACTCCAGCACGGTGTCTTTCAAAAACCACAGGGCCTTCTTGTTGTTTTTCTTGGTATTTATGAGACTATTTATCTGATTTCAAGGGAGCCAATTCTTATCTTCAAGGCAGCAAGCAAAGGGTTAAGTAGGACCGCCCTGTAGACAGCACGGAGCCAAATAAAATACCAATCTGACAAAGTGGGAGGGGGGGAGAATAGAAAGAAAAAACAGGGATGAAAAGGCACATGGAAATAAAGCTGAAATTAGAAGGGGGAACGTCGTGGCCTCTGAGAAAGCTGAGATCTCTGGGAAGGAGATATGGTTTCTTTTGCCTTTCTGCTCTTCCCGACTTAACAGAATAACGGAAGGGGCCTTGGAGGTCTTCTAGCCCAATCCCCTGCTTAATTAAGCAGGAGACCCTATACCAAATGGTTGCCCAGCCTTTTCTTAAAATGATGGAATACCCACAACTTCTGAAGGCAAACAGTTCCACTGGTTAATTGTTCTCACTATCAGGAAATTTCTCCTTAGTTCTAAATTGGGTCCCTCTTTGATTACTTTTCATCCATTGTTTCTTGTCTTGCCTTCTAGTGCTCTGGAAAATAGGTTGACCCCCCTCTTCTTTGGGACAGCCCCTCAAATATTGGAACACTGCTATCATGTTTCACCTAGTCCTTCTTTCCACTAAATTAGACATACCCAATTCCTTCAACCCTTCTTCATATGTTTTAGCTTCCAGTCCCCTAATCATCTTTCTTGCTCTTCTCTGCACTCTTTCTAGAGTCTCCACATCCTTTTTTCATATTGCTGTGGTCATGTGTGGCAGTAGTCCAAGTGTGGCCTTTGTGTGGTCAAGTGTATCTTGAAGGGACGGAGCAGCAATTAAAGCATGGTGAGAAATGAACACCACTGCCAGACACTTCAGTTCCAGCCTTCTCTGAGGGTTTTTGGCAGGGAAGACCTAGGGGGAGAGCTTTTGCTTCTCATTGTAGTTCATATCTAGTCCCATCAAAAGCAATGAGGGCTCAATCTAAACCTTTATCTTGTGCTTGCGTAGAGTCAGTGGAGTGCTTTGGTGTGCCAGGGGATTGAGCGGAGTGCTAATGATGTGCCAGTGGCTGCATTTTTGGGTCCTAATAGAACCCAACATGAATTGACAATAACACAAAATGAACAGATAGAAAAAAGGCGAAGTTCATAAGTTTTAATTTTCCATTTCTTTTCTTAAGTTAGATGTATTTTGGGTAGGTTTATATATTTCCTGCTTCCACAGGCAAAGACATTTATCTACTCAGTTTTGACAGCCAAGGTCAGAAGGGACTTTTGGAACTGGATAGTTTTTTTAAAAGGATTGGTAGCTCACAGATGTTTTTCATGGCTTAACATTATTTATATGATTTTATTTGCCTGCTATTTGCCTTGCTAAGTGGAATCCTGAGGAAATTCTGGGAATTGCAGTCCACACATCTTAATGTTGCTGAGGTTGAGAAAAACTTCTCAAGTACCTTCTCCATAAACCAGCTACTAGGATGTCACGGTGAAAGACATCTATGCTTATCAGCTGACAGGATACATTTTGTCTGCCACTTGGATGACACCAAATGCTGGGTGCCTTGGCTTGATGCTTATATGGTTCCATATGAATGGTAACTTACCAGAATGGAAATGAAGAAACAATGGTAACCCATCTCAAAGTAAACGTAGGGATGCTTTATATACCTTAAATTTAAAAATAAAATAAAATGAGGAAATCATTTCTTTATCACACCCAGCACAAAATGTAGGGAGGATAGAAAATAATTTGAATTCATTCAATTTAAATAAGTTTATTTACTCTCATTAAGTATTTGTTTGTGTGATTAATTTATTTCTGAGGGGAATTTATTCCCTGAGAATAAAATTTTAATTTATTTATTAAATATTTTTAAATTTTATTTCTGAGGGGAATTTTTCTGGAATGATATTATATGTGCAAGCTTTTAGGAAATCTATCAGTTGTTGGTTTACATTTAGTTTAAGTGAATTTTCATGATAAAGAACATTGTTTTGAATTTTCAAACGTGTGTGTGTCTGAAATTTGTACCTGTGAATTTTTGGGAGGATTCTACCAGAGAGCCCGACAGAACAAAAAGAAAAGTCATTTGATTTATAGAAACTTGTACATAATGCTATTTGCCCATCTAGTTTTGATGAAGTTGCTGGAGCCTAGTCTAGTGTACAGTGATCTCTCGGTTAGCGCGGGGGTTACGTTCCAAGACCTCCCGCGCTAACCGATTTCCGCGTTATACTGGATGCGGAAGTAAAAACCACCATCTGCGCATGTGCGCCATTTTTTTCATGGCCGCACATGCGCAGATGGTGGAGTTTGCGTGTGGGCGGCGGGGAAGACCAAGGGAAAGTTCCTTCAGCCGCCCAACAGCTGATCTGCTCCGCAGCGCGGAAGCAGCGAGGAGCCGAAGATGGGGTAAAGGCAAAGGGGAAACCCCATCTTCGGCTCCTCGCTGCTGCCGCGCTGCGGAGCGGATCAGGTGTTGGGCGGCTGAAGGAACCTTCCCTTGGTCTTCCCGCCGCCCAGGCAAAGGGGAATCCCCAAGATCGCTTGCCGCTTTGCAGCTTGGAGCCTTGCTTCGCCTCCTTCGCTGCAATAGGCAAGCGGCAAGCGATCTTGAGAAAGAGAGAGAAAGGAGGGCGACTTGCCAGTCCACGCCCCCCTGGATGAACAGCCTCGCATGGCCCCAGCGCCGGGCTCCGCTGTTGCCTCCGCCCCCATTCGGCTCTGCAGCTGAGAGGCCTTCCCGGCAGAGCCCTCCCCAACAGCTCCCGCCGCCAGCGGAAAAAGGAAAAGAAAAAAAAATCCCCAAAAGAGGCAGGCACAAAGCGGGGGCACAAGGGGAGCTGCCCGGCAGAGGTTGCTTTTTTTCTTCTCGTGGGCAAGTGGAGGGGGGGAGAGAGAAGGGAGGAAGAGAGTGTGAGAGAGGAAGAAAGAGAGAGAGAAATGATAGAAAAAAGGGGAGAAAAAAGAGAAATGAGAAAATGATTGAAGCATAGTGACAGGAAAGAAAGAGAAAGAGACAGAGAAGTGACTCTTGGTGATGACGTATGACGTCATCGGGTGGGAAAAACCGTGGTATAGCAAAAAAACCGCGGACTTATTTTTTAATTAATATTTTTTGAAAAACCGCGTTGCAGCGTTTCGCGCTAATCGAGAACGCGCAAATCGAGGGATCACTGTACATCTTTTTAAAAATTGATAATACATTTCTGATATGAAGTTTTCTAGACACAAGAGGTTATAATATTATTAACTGTATGGCTAGAACTGTAGTTATAGAAACTGAAGAACTTGAATTCGGAGGTAGCATTACGTAGATTTTTATTAATGACATGGTTGAAGGAGTTGAAGTGACAATCAGGAAGACACAAGACTAGGAAGGAGGTACTTATATATAAAATATAAAATATTAAAAACAATGTCAACACAGGCTTGAACTGTGGACATCAGTGACTTAAAATTTAACAAGTGGAAATGAATACTTTTACATCTGGGTAGGGGAAATGTAAGGCAAGTGGATAGGATATAAAAGACATAGCCTATGAAGGTTCTCCACACTTCTCAAGAGGAAGGAAAAATTCTCCAATCATCTCTCAGGGTTGGGATCTCCCCTTAGCTATGGCAACACTAGGGTTCTTGAAAGAGGAGGAGGCATTTTTCTTAGGTTTTACCCTATTTTTCGGAGTATAGTTAATTTTGGGGGAGGAAATCAAGGGGGAAAGATTCTGCCTCTGCCCACCAACTTCCTTAGCCTGGTCAGTTTCAGCACATTAGTTTGCTGGTTGTGGCTTTGCTCACACGTGCCTCAACAGCCCAGCTGATCGTCAGAGGGAGCTCCAGTGAGTAAAGCAAGCAAAGCGCAGAAGCAGTAAGACAAGGCGGCAGCTGTTCTGGTTTGCCATTTTGGGCTTCGCACCTCATGTTTTCAGCCTCCAAAGGCTCCGTTTGAGAGCTGTTCAAGGCTGCGGAGATTGCCAAAGACATCATTGTTGCCTGCTACCCAAAAACATGATGCGCAGAGGCCGAAAACTCAATGCACACAGGCTGCAATTGGTGGTGATATGCTTTGGTGATCCCACAGCCTTGAACGTCTCTCAAACTGAGTGTTTGGAGGCTGAATACGCAAGGCATAGAGCCCCCAAACACAAGCCATTGTCTGTGGCAATCTCTGCAGCCAGGAAGAGGATGCACAGAGGCTGAAGAATGGGGTCTGGTGGGTGGGGCTACATTTAGACTATAAGACGCACCCACATTTGCAGCCTTTTTTATGGGGGAAAAAGTGCAGTTTATACTCCGAAAAATACAGGTAATTAAAATATGAGGAGCAAAGGAGTCTAGATTGCCGGAGAAACTATTGGACAGTAAAGGAGAAGACCTTTACATATGTACACACTCTGCCCATCTCATGATTCAGTAAGTGCATGAATATAACTCTCAATTCACAAGAAATTTTATTCTCCTTGAAATGCACTTTCCTTAAACCAGACTGAATGAAAACTGGTAGAAGATTTGTTGTTCTTTCTGACATTAGAATGAAACAGATACATAGGAACAGGCTAACCTCTTTGGAAACCGTATACTGTATTTCTTTTAATCTGTCAAGTTTTAATATGCTGCAGTAGAAAGGCTCCATCCCTCAATTACACAAAAAGCAAGGATTGATAACTTGGTATTCTCCATAAGTTTTCAATTCCTATCATACCAGAAAGCCAGCCAAATTACCAGTGGGAGCTGGAGTCCAGAGCTTCTGAATGACTCCAAAATGTCTACTTTGGGACTTTGGGAAGCATCTGAAAAGATACATAGAACAGATTTGTTCTTGGGGACACATGGAGACTGCTTGAAATGATTAGAGACAGCAAGGTTACTGAGTGAATGTGTATATGGATAGTTTTGCCAAACTAGCTTTAGGATCATCATTGCATCATTGCTTTTCATTCTACGTTTTCTTAAGGAGGTGCCTGACAGTTATTGTCATTTAAGGTGCCCCCTCTCCTAACTTTTTGGATGGATCCTTTGGTATTTGGACCATAATTTGTTTTTTATGTCAAGATGGCGTCAAAGATAAGGAGTATGTTTCTGAGTTTGGGGTCTAAAGAGACTGGAGAAATCCTGACCTGGATCTGACCTCAAAGTAATGGCTGTAAGCTTTAGTAAGTAACAGTTCCAGGTGAAAGATTTACAATCAAAAGGTCTTTGATCGTAGTCCAGCCTGTCAATATTTCAAGTCCTAGGCTGGATTTTCAAATAAAAACCACTTGAAGACCTTTACTTTATCTGTCCTAGCCTTTCCCATGTTTAAGGCTAATAAAATTTCCATGCATGAAACTTCTCCTAGACTGAAGTTTTCAAAACTGTCTCTTCAGCTGCTGGATAGATGCAGAAAAATGAAATTAAAATCCAGTAAAGCATGCATATGTTGATATGTACATGTATGTGTTTCGGTTTCTCTATCTCTCTTTCTCTCTTATCCATCTATCATCTGTCATCACTATCTCTCTATCTTCTATCTCTATCTCTCAGAGATTAGATGCAGATGAGAGAGAAATAATTTATCATCTATCTAAACTCTCCTTCCTTTCAGCATGGAACCAAAATTATCTGAATATGGTTGGCTAGTCTTCATGTAAATCATATGATCCTGATTGGATCAACATGGGATGTTCCATTGTGTTCTTAGTTTGACTAAAGGTTATATAATTTTATTCAATTGTATTGGAGGTATTTTCCAAAATGAAGTAGATACTCCCGTCACACACACACACACACAAAAATGCATATTTGGTTTAAAAGGTACAGGAAACCATTGTTATAGCCTTTGACTATTTGTAAAGGATATGAGATTCATTTTGAGGAACAGTGGCAGTCGAAGTACTAGTCAGATAGGACAAATAGGATTTTTAAAATAAATTACTATTTTTAATTTTTTTTCCTGGGTCCCGTCCCCCCCCCCCCCCCGCACATGCATAGAAACTCAGTTTCCAGAACTGTGCATGTGGTCGCCATCTTGTTTTCATTTTTTGGGGGGGGGGGTTTGCCATTGTGTATGCACGTGTGCACAATGTGCCCACGAGCATATTAATTAATTAATTTGTTTGTTTATTTATTTATTAGATTTGTATGCCGCCCCTCTCCGAAGACTCGGAGAGGCTCACAACAACAGAAACAATACAAATCCAAAATTAAAACAATCTAAAACCCATTAATATAAGAACAATCATACATACCTGTGCAGCGCGGAAGGAAATAAACTGGTAATGAGGTAAGTTAGAACCTATCCCTGATTATTTTCCTCTATATATTTCCACGCACTCACAAGTAATCTTAATGAATTGTAAGGCAAAACTAAAATCATTATAATGTAATAGTTAAGTTCAGTTGCTATAATGAATTATATTGATTTCTCTCCTATATCTTGTTGAAATATGGGGCTAGTCTGTATATTCTTTTATGAGCTCACTATTCATTCCGTCTTCTGTAGCTGGTGTTACTTTTGTTCTTAGCACATATTTTATTCCTTGATATCAGCTATAGCGCTAGGATAGAGATGTCAGCATTTTTTAACTAATCACATTTGGAATGTTAAGGATATGCTTGTAAATAGCTGCCTTTGTAGGCATATTCAATTTGCATATCAGAATGCAAAATATCGAGTTTCCTTTTCATTAATCTTCTAACTTCTCTCTCTAACTTTCTATCACCTCATGTTTTTTATTCTGGTGAGATTGGTAAGCTTTCAAAGAAAACATTGGGCAATAATATTTTAAAAAACATTTCTAGAGTCTTACGTAGAACCCAGAAGAATTTCTGGAAATGGAGATGATATTTGAAGCCCAATCAATACATATTTATTCTTTTTCTTTTACTGTACATTCACAGCATCTATATGAAAGAAGCTAAAATGTAGCCTAATGGGAACACCTGGCAGCATATTGATTCCTTGGCTCCTGAAGAAAAAAAGCCTAGAAATTATCTCTAAACTAAGCTAAGAATGCTAATTTCCCCTCAGTTCTAGAGTGGGGTAGGCAAAGTTGGCTCTTCTATGACTTGTGGATTTCAACTCCCAGAATTCCTAAGCCAATCATGCTAGCTCAGGAATTCTGGGAGTTGAAGTCCACATGTCATAGAAGAGCCAACTTTGCCTGCCCCTGTTCTAGAAGAACATTTTCAAGGACTGCATAAATTTAACCCCAGTTCACAAATTAATGATAAGAAAAAGTTAATTTCCCATTTATTTTTACCATTGCATTCTAATCGTAAGCTTTTATCAAATACTAGCTGATTAATTGGCGTTGCCGACATATTTATTTATCCCAATCTTGTATTAAGACAGAAAAAGGAATGAATTATATCTATAGTGTCAAATCAGAGCAATTTTATTTACAAGGTTTTAAAAGTATAAGGACCATTTTCAAATCCCAGCTACAGAATCTGTGGACAGCTGGCAGATTTAGAAGCGCCATCTCCCTGCCTCTGCCACCACCTATTTTACCATTTCCTCAAACTGGGATTTCAACATAAATCCCTGAGCTGGCCCCTGCTGCGCCTCCTTCCACCCCTGCTGAAATAAGCTGGGTCTTCTCTTTGGCCTCCATACCTGTTTCGCACCGGTTGGGGTGGTCCGGCCCTTCGTGACATGAGTTGAGGCGAAGGACGATCGTGGGAACTCCAGCTGAAGTTGTGAGGTAGGGGCAGACAATATGCTTAGCTGTGGCATGCTCAGTGAAAAACCTTTGTACTGGCCTAATCAGGCTCTCTTCACTTCATAGGCCTACTGTGTGAGGAGGCCTAGGCCTGAGTTGAGGCAAAGGATGATCCTGGGAACACAGACCGAAGCTGTTCCTGTGAGATTGGGCCACCAAAGTAAGATGGGGGTGGGCGATCCACTTAGACCATGGCCTGCTTACTCAAAGCACTCTGTACTGGCCTAATCAAGCTCCCTTCTCTTTGTAGGCTCACTGTGTGAGGGAATCCCAGGCTTGAGTTGATCCTGGGAACACAGACCGAAGCTGTCATCTGGCGGGACCCAAGAAGAGCCTTCTCTGTGGCGGCCCCGACCCTCTGGAACCAGCTCCCTCCAGAGATTAGAATTGCCCCCACCCTCCTTGCCTTTCGTAAACTCCTTAAAACCCACCTCTGCCGTCAGGCATGGGGGAATTGAGACATCTCCCTCGGGCCTATACAGTCTATGCATGGTATGTTTGTGTGTATATGTTTTTGCTTTTTAATAAGGGGTTTTTAGTGACTTTTACATTATTAGATTTGTTGTATATTGTTTTATTGTTTTGAGCCACCCCGAGTCTGCGGAGAGGGGCGGCATACAAATCTAATAAATAATAATAATAATAATAATAATAATAATAATAATAATAAAAAAGGTAAAATGTTGGAATATAAGACTTTTTTCCCTTATTTTTTTTTTTAAGTGCTTCTTATATATGTTTTATGATAAGCATTGCTGAAGTGTTTGTACTCATTTAAGGTGGAGAAAAATAAAAAATGTATACCCTCCCCAAAAGAATATTGTCTGTATAAGAGGATGAGAGACAGACACCTTGATTCATATATGTAATTAATGACCCATTGGAAACCCCATATTAAAACAACATACCTTATGTGTGACCAAAATTTGAAAACAACATTTAATAACACACAGTACTTGAGTAAAATGGTAATTTTATATTATTTCACTTATCGATATATTGAATTATTTTAAATTTTATTTTATTCCAATTGCATTTTAAATTGTTTTATAGGATTTTAGTAATAATATGTTTTTGGAATTCTGTATTTTGATATAGCCTATATGGGCTAATCAATAAACCAAACTAAACTAATGTAGATAAGAATATCTACTTCTAGAGAAATAGCAGATCCCAGTGGAGCCCCCAGAATCGAACACTTGTGACAGGGATGTGTTCCACTGACAACTGTGAAAAATATTCCTTATTCAATCAACAAATCAAAGAAACACCAACCTGTTGTATTGCTTAGATGATACTGCCCTCTTATGGTCAAAATGCATGCAGCAAAGTTCTGACATTCACAATCATGAAAATGGAAAGAACTAAAATTTTATCAGTATTAACTAAGTTGACAACTGCCTATTTAGCACTTACTTAAGGAACCCCAAGGACTAATTTGCAACCTCTCCATTGGTGCAGTTGTGATAAAAACTACTTTGCAGTTGCATCACAGAATAAGATGGACTGAAAGTTAAAGCTGATTATGAATTGGTTATGGAAAATCATATTCAATTATTCCTATTGATTTTATTTATTAAATTGCCCATCTTGCTACAAGGTGACTCATTCCTATTGATCTGTACATTTATATTCTGTCTTTTCTCTTGCAACTCAAAACAGCAAATATAATCTTTTCTCCCATTGCCCCCCCAAGAATCCAGAGATGTTTGACTAAACTCTAAAAAACAATTGACTCCAAATTACTCATATACCATATGGTTGAGGATAGACTCAATTATCCTGCAGAACAGACTATACCTACGATTAAAAGGTAGCCATTTCTTTAAAAAAAAAAGTTAAGTGTTGCCCCCTCTCCCAGGTCCTGCTCTGCTGCCTCATTGTGACAGGGGTGTATTCTTGAAAGGAAAGTGTGAAGAGCATCAGGACAGTATGCCCAGAGTATATATTCTTGGCAAGACTACCCAACTGTGAAAGTCATTCCAGTGCCCACATAAAGCAAGCAGGTGCCTATATTGAATAGTGATATAGGAAGATGTAGCTAGATTTGGTGTGTCTACTTGCTGATGTTGCCATGCAGGAAAAGAAATCTGAATTGTAAAGACAGAATTAGAGTAAGATCATGGAACATAAGCAGGTTAAAAAGGGAAAAGCTCAACACAATGAAAGAAGAAATGAAATTATTGCAAACTGGCATCTTAGGCATCAGCAAATTGAGACAGACTGGGCCACTTTCAGTCAGCTATTCAGTTTCATCTGAGTTTCATTACTCAGACGAAAATCAAATAAAAAATATTCAAATGCTATGAGGGGTTCATATATACCTATAAAAATCAGAATTTTACAAGACATGGTATTCCCTGTGACTCTCTATAGAAGTTAATACTTTAAGGAAGCAAAATAGGAAGAATATGGATAATTTGATATTGCAGAAGACCCTTGAGAATTCTACAAATAGTTAAAAAAATACACACAAATAGATAATTGAACACATCAATCCAGTGTTCTCATTTGAGGTACAAGTGAGCCTCAAATTATCCTACTATCTTGCTTTCGACACTTTATGTCTCCCATCTGGAGATGGTAATGTAATCCTGAGAAAGAAAAGAATAGAATTTTATTGGCCAAGTGTGATTGGACACATAAGGAATTTGTCTGGGTGCATATGCTCTCAGTGTACATAAAATAAAAGATAAGTTCCTCAAGAATCATTAGGTATAACACTTTATGTTAGTCTGGTTACAAAAATGCAATCAAATTGTATTAGGAACCAGTCAATATAAATGGTAAGAATACAAGCAACTAAGTTACAGCCATACAGTCATTTGTGGGAGGAGATGGGTAATGTGAACGATGAGAAGTTTAATAGTAGAAAGGTGGAAAGAAAGAGAAGATGATCACTCATATCAAGGTGTAGGTTCAGTTACAGTGGCGGTTGGGACACTATTGGAAGAGCTGAAGGACCAAGAGAGGGACAGATCATCACAGATAAAATTTGTATGCGGAGTCGACAATGACTTATGGTTCATATTCAATCAAGTGGTAGGATTTGTCCATGCATAAATTTAGCAACTAAATTTGTACTATCAGGGTTCAATTGCACACAAACAGGGTTGCTATGGAGATTAGTAGTTTTACTTCAACGCTGAAAAGATAACAGCAAATAAACAAAATTGAAGCTTGCCTGAAGAGTTTGCCTTTAATAGGAGAGTATAGAAAAATGGTCCAAATCTACTGTAGGCTTCCAAGATCCATGTTAGGTTTGTCAGCTTGTCCAGATTCAAGTTTTCTTAGATAAACAGAATTCAATGGAACATCATGCAAGAGCCAGAGGTCAGATGTTGTCTCCAGCAAAGGAAACATGGATCAGAGTTGTTCAGGTTGCAATCAGCTGTCATCAATCAAGAGATTTGTTCCCTTTCTGGGCAAGAAGCCTCATAGAATGACTCTGCTTTGGGCTTTACATCCTCATCATCTGACTGGTCTAGTTGTCCAGGTGGTACCTGCGTTATCTGTCATCCGATTCTCGGCTTGGCATCTCCTGAGGCTGACATCCTACAGTCTTAGTTGAAGCAGATTCTTCAGATTCAAAATCTGAGTTCTAACCTTGGGTCTCAAAGATACACTGATTATTTCTGAATAGTAGCCTTTAAATACGGTTTTATCATCTGTGTGACATGGCATAGGACATTTTTATTACTGAGGAATTCATAAAATGGCCATCTCCTGACTGAATTAATCATATATAGCTAAAGCAAAGGGGAAAATGGATTGTCCAGGGAAGATTCATTCGAGCAGTTGTATTGTCTGAACACAGTCATTATCTTAATTTAGAAGCCACTCAAGGTGACATCAATTCCTGTTCTCCTCTCACTTTATGGCAAGTAGTCCTCAACTTTAAGACACATTGAGCTCAAAATTTCTATTGCTGAGTAAGGCATTTTAAGTGAGTTTTGCCTCATAAATTTTACAACCTTGCTTGCCACAGTTAACTGAATCACTGCAGTTGTTAAGTAACATAATGGTTAAATGAATCTGGCTTCCCCAATTGATTTTGCTTGTCAGAAATTTGTAAAAGATGATCACAAGACCTTGGGATGCTGCAACCATAAATATGAACCAGCTGTCAATCATCCAAATTTTGACATGACCACGGGGATGCTACACCTGTTGCGTGAAAATGATCAAGTCACTTTTTTTAGTGCCATTATAACTTCAATCACTAAATGAATGGTTGTACATCGGGGACCACCTGTAGTCTAAAGGAATGAATGCTTTTCCATCACCCAGTGAATTTAATCAAAGATTTGATATTCCTCATCTTCTGTTGTCAGTCACTGGAAATAATTGTAACTATTTTAAGTACCGGTAATAATTAATCCATAGTTCTGGCATAAAAGTGAGATGATTACACTCAAAATAATGTTGTTCGGGTAATGTGCACGAATGCTCGAAGCTTGAGCAACAAGCTCTGTGAGTTAATGGCCATAATATCTAGAGATAATTTGGATCTGGTTGCCATAACTGAGACATGGTTTAAGGATTCTAATGAATGGGAAATATCCATACCAGGATATACACTGTATAGGAAGGATAGAATAGAGAGAAGGGGAGGTGGAGTAGCCATTTATGTTAAAGAAAGTCTAAAAAAACACTAATTCAAAATACATGTCAAGATCTGGAGACTCTCTGGATTTGCATGCAAAATAAAGAAGGTTCTGTCATTAGAATTGGGGTGATCTATAGGCCTCCAGGGCAATCTGAGGAATATGACAACAAGATGGTGGATGAAATTACCCAAATGGCACTAAAGGGAGATATTGTGGTTATGGGTGATTTCAACATGCCTGATGTTGACTGGAATATCCCCAGTGCCCTTACATGCAAAAGTAAGAATATAGTAGAGGCCTTTACAGGAGCAGCTCTGGCACAGCTGGTTAAGACACCAACTAGAGGGGAGAATATTCTAGATTTAGTTTTTACGAATGGGAATTGGGTTTCAGAGGTCAAGGTGGGAGAAAATTTAGGTTGCAGTGACCATCTATGTTTGTGGTTTGATGTAAAAACTCATTGTGAGCAATCCTATAATGCAACCAAAGTATTGGATTTCAGAAAAACAAATTTTAATGCAATGGGGGAATATTTAGATAATGAATTAAAGGGGAGGGATAAATTGGCAGGAGTGAGCACCCAGTGGATTGTATTAAAAAAGGCCATCTTAAAAGCCACTGGACTGTATGTAAGACAAATAACTAAAGGTAAAAGGAAGAAGAAACCGCTATGGTTTAGCAATGATGTAAGGGCTATAGTCAATGAAAAAAAGGCTGCCTATAGGAGGTATAAAGAGTCTGGAAGTATAGCTGATAGGGAGGTGTATAAAATGAGACAGAAGGAGGCAAAACAGATAATATATGCTGCTAAAGCCTCAAAAGAGGAAGAAATTGCCAAATCAGTAAAGAAGGGGGATAAAACCTTCTTCAGATATATTAGTGATAAGAAGAAGAAAAACTGCGGCATCACGAAGCTTAGTACCGGGAATAATACATGCATTAATGGGAATAAGGAGATCGCTGACCATTTCAATAGCTACTTCTGTTCAGTTTTCTCAAAAGACACCTTACAAAATAATACTATGGAGGGATATAGCATTGCTTCCAGCTGTACGGATTCAGCTCCAGTGATCTTAGAAGCCGATGTCTTAGAAGAACTTGAACGATTAAAGATAAATAAGGCAATGGGTCCAGATGGCATCCACCCCAGAGTTCTTAAAGAACTCAGATCTGTCATTGCTACCCCCCTGACTGATTTGTTTAACCAATCCTTGTTAACAGGAGAAGTTCCTGAGGATTGGAGAATGGCCAGTGTTGTGCCTATCCACAAGAAGGGCAGTAGAGAAGAAGCTGGTAACTACAGGCCAGTTAGCTTGACATCAGTGGTAGTTAAAATGATGGAGACTCTACTCAAAAAGAGGATAAATCAGCACCTAAAAAACAATAACTTATTGGACCCAAATCAGCATGGCTTTACTGAAGGCAAATCATGTCAGACTAATCTCATTGATTTCTTTGACTATGTCACAAAGGTGTTGGATGAAGGTGGTGCCGTGGATATTGCCTACCTGGACTTCAGCAAAGCCTTTGATACGGTTCCACATAAAGAGCTGGTAGATAAATTAGTGAAGATTGGACTTAATCCCTGGATAGTTCAATGGATTTACAGCTGGCTGAAGCGTAGACATCAGAGAGTTATTGTTAACGGCGAGTATTCTGAGCAGAGTCAGGTTACAAGCGGTGTGCCACAAGGGTCTGTTCTGGGTCCTATTCTTTTTAATATGTTTGTGAGTGACATAGGGGAAGGTTTGGTAGGGAAGGTTTATTTATTTATTTATTTATTTATTTATTTATTTATTAGATTTGTATGCCGCCCCTCTCCGAAGACTCGGCAAATAGGTTTGCCTATTTGCCGATGACTCTAAAGTGTGCAATAGGGTTGATATTCCTGGAGGCGTCTGTAATATGGTAAATGATTTAGCTTTACTAGATAAATGGTCAAAGCAATGGAAACTGCAGTTTAATGTTTCCAAATGTAAAATAATGCACTTGGGGAAAAGGAATCCTCAATCTGAGTATTGTATTGGCAGTTCTGTGTTAGCAAATACTTCAAAAGAAAAGGATTTAGGGGTAGTGATTTCTGACAGTCTCAAAATGGGTGAACAGTGCAGTCAGGCGGTAGGGAAAGCAAGTAGGATGCTTGGCTGCATAGCTAGAGGTATAACAAGCAGGAAGAGGGAGATTATGATCCCGCTATATAGAATGCTGGTGAGACCACATTTGGAATACTGTGTTCAGTTCTGGAGACCTCACCTACAAAAAGATATTGACAAAATTGAACGGGTCCAAAGACGGGCTACAAGAATGGTGGAAGGTCTTAAGCATAAAACGTATCAGGAAAGACTTAATGAACTCAATCTGTATAGTCTGGAGGACAGAAGGAAAAGGGGGGACATGATCGAAACATTTAAATATATTAAAGGGTTAAATAAGGTCCAGGAGGGAAGTGTTTTTAAAAGGAAAGTGAACACAAGAACAAGGGGACACAATCTGAAGTTAGTTGGGGGAAAGATCAAAAGCAACATGAGAAAATGTTATTTTACTGAAAGAGTAGTAGATCCTTGGAACAAACTTCCAGCAGACGTTGTAGATAAATCCACAGTAACTGAATTTAAACATGCCTGGGATAAACATATATCCATCCTAAGATAAAATACAGAAAATAGTATAAGGGCAGACTAGATGGACCAGGAGGTCTTTTTCTGCCGTCAGACTTCTATGTTTCTATGTTTCTAAAACTATTTTCACTAGTATGATAATATTAAAGAGAGCAGAAGTTTGGTGTAATGGTTAAGACATCAGTCTAGAAACCAGGAGACTCACTCTTAGTTTTCTCTTGGGCACAAAGCCAGCTGTGTGGCTAAGCTAATCACTTTCTTTCAGCCCTGGGAAAAAGGCAAACTGTTTCTGAAAAACTTTGCTGAGAAAATAGCAGGGACTTTGTCCAGCCAGTCTCTGAAAAAAATTCATTATTGAAAAGAAAAAAAAGGATTAAACTTCAAAGTAAATATTGAACTTGTCTTTGGTTGATGTAGATATATAAAGAAAACAGATTCAGCAAAGATATTGTATATATTTTTATATAAAAGGTAAAATATGTTTGTGTATAATATACAAGAATTATATATTCTTAAAGATTTCTACAGTCCAAAGTTCCAATCACAACACTGCACTGGAACCCTATTACAGTACTAGTATCAGGCTCAATAAATTTGGCACTAATGCTTCAGGCAATGGGAGAGAAGAGCTTCAACCTAGTAACAGTCTGTCAATGAGACAGATTATCATTGCTTTCCTTTATATCATCAAATTACTCGATTCTTTTCTACCCACTAACAAAGCAATAATTTAATAGTTCATTCAAAATATCAAATTCTGCTAATTGCTGAAGTGTAATTTGAAATAAACAGTTTGGAATTTGTTCTGCTTAATCTATCACATGGATGATGCAGATTCGATTAACTAAAGTTCATATTAATCATGGTAGGAGCATGTATAATTTGTCTAATGGCTCTGGCTCTAGTTATTCAAAATCAATAAGACAGTAATGCAACTGATTGTTGAACTCATCATTTATTAAAAATTCAGGCATTTATAATTTTTCCCAACAGTAAAAGATTTAACTATTATACAGTGGAAGGAAGGATGCAACCTATACATCTTGGAGAAAAAAACTCTACAGTTGCACTATAAGTTTACCAGATTGCTTCAGTATACACTGTTATAGTTTACAATTAAAATCAAGGTTCACCCAAAACATTTGCCTTAAGGATCAAGACTAGCCATGAAGATCCACAAGAATAAATGAGAAATAAAGAAAGTTCATTTTTTATAGTAAGGTTGTGCTGTTATAAGTGAAAAGGGAAGAAAACACATTTGTCAATGTGTTATTTACTTTTTAAAATATCCAGCAGGACAAAGCAGAGAGACTGAAGGCAATGTAATAAATGCTGATTTTTACATAAACCTCTGCTTGAAAAATGTACCCAAAAATCAACTGCAGAAAAAACTATTGCTAAACATTTAATAACTCCTACTTAATCGAAAATTCTGACTTTAAGGCATGAGCCCCTTTCCCTTATCAAAGTTTTAAAAATTTAACATCTCATTAAGTGATGAATAAATGAAATTGGATAAATTATTTAAAAGAATTACCCTGCATCATTACATATTTGAAAGAGAACAAAAATCATGCACTTAGAGCATGTTAGGTAGCACAAATGAAGGAACACAGATATACAGCATTACGTTTTCATAGCAGGGTCCTTTAATCTGGTAGCACTGAAAGTCTTCTTTTGTGAGCAGCTATCTATCCCTCATCTTAATGCACAGGGTGAAGTGACAGTAGAGTGCTGTTCACAACACTTTCCCTTAGAACAACATCTTTATCAAAATGCTTTCTTTAATAATATCAAGAGTTCCCATTTTATTTACATTAGGATTTAATCAACACAAGATAAAGTGCTAAGTTCCCTGTCTCTCCCTCCCTTACCCTCAATATTGTATTTGGCTAATTTACATATTATAAAATTTGAATACTGCTTCATAAATGTCTCTCAAACAAGTCACCAGCTGCTTTGTTTCTTGAATACAGCTTGCTCTTTTTATTCTTTTATCAAAGTATGAAAAATATTCTTGCCCTGTACTACTTTGGCTTTAAGATGTTTTCCTGATCCTCACAGAAAATGTTTATTGGCAAATTTGTCAGGTGGTAAATTTACAGCATTCTGTAAGAACACTGAGGTCTCTTCTTTTTAACCTTAATTTATGGCATTAGTTGCAAGAGGAAACATTAAATTTAATGTAGGTATCTGATATGTAACATTTACATTACAGAACCACACTTGGAAGCTAAACCATCAGACTGAGACATCCTCTGAAACACTCCAACTGCACCTTGCACCAGGAATTTATAAAAATGTTGTTCCAGTACTAATTGTCATTGCACTTCCCCTTCTCTTTGCTCTTTCCTTCATTCAAGGGATGAACAAAATTTTTTGTGCTATTACTACTATCATTACAACTACAACTAATGCACAGAGGACAACCATCTTTGATGAAGTTAACCTCATTCTAGAAGATGTGCCATATTAAACTCTTCGGCTCTGATGCAAAGCCCATTTAACAAGTATAAATCTTCTGCTAGCTTTCAGTGGGTTTGAAGGCCTCTGGTTTTGAGTGAGCTTTATTCAGTACTGCTATAGTCAGCAGTATTATCCACAACTACTAGACAATGTGGGAAGTCACTCCCAGGCCAAGGTTTATTATTTAACAGCTTAAATCCAATGTAAAATTGATATTTAACAAGAGTCAATAAAATATCACCCACCAGTTTCTATGAATAAACATGCCAATCCGACTCTTTTTACACATACCGTATATTATTAATGTTAGATACTGTTTTAGGATTCAAATCCTCTGAAGCTCAAAATGATGATCAAGGTTTTATTAAAACCACTAGGAATTTGAAAGTTTCCTTAAATGGCATGCAGCATAATTTGCCATTATTTTGAACTGCATGAGTGTTTTTGGTGATGCAATACTAGATGTTCAAGAATCACAGGCAACTACCTGAATATACATATACAAACACACACAAAAAATTATATATTGTTAAAATTAGCTTCTAACAATAAATGCCATTAAAAATTAACAGACCTTTCCTTGTGCCAGGAAATTTGTACAATACTTGGTCTAGCTGAGAGTAAGGCAAATAAAGATCTATCTAAAAGACACCTCTCAAGGATTCTAACATCTGTTATTCTTCACATCTTTTCCCTTGTAAAATCCTTTGTTTTTATAAGGTATGACAGCAAACCTTGTTATGTGATTTAGGAAAGTACTTTACTTAATCTGATCTTCAAAGCAACTATTGAACAGCTAGTTGTTGCAATTTTTTGTAGTAATTTAGTTGCTGAAACTTTGTTATTTGCATTACAAGTCCTAACAATATAAAACTGAAACTTTTACCTTTTTGATCTAGAAAATGGTTATAGGATGCCAATCTCTATTGAGAAATTATGTCATGGTCATTATTGAATATTTGTAACTTCAATATTGAATATTGAAGTTACAAATATTCAAAAAGAATTTTGCTATGCATTCATTTATAAAAATCATTTAGCATATTTCTGGTTTAGCCTTTCAGTGAAGGAAGAAGTGGGACTTGGTGACCTTTCAAATGCAAAGCAGCATTCTGAAATATTTTAGTTGTTTTCACTATATATTTACATGTTTTTAAATTTAAAATGTATGTTAAAAGGACATATTGTATGATGAAACTGAAGTAGGTGAAAATATCAATTTTTAAAGTGGCATTCTGTTAATTAGTATAACATAAATTGGTGTTCTATTTGCAACAAAAACATGGCTATATAAATGAACTTTTGCATTTGCTGAGATATACATTTTAGTTTTTTACATCATTAAATTTTGGGAGAAAAATACCAAAACTTTTGTCTCTTAGCATCTTATTGAACACATTTTATCTTCATTTGGAAATATAATAATTTTAAAATGTTTTTAGGACAGCAAGAAAGAATTAAGAGGTCTTCAATTCAATATTAATACTAAAATTAAGGTGAAAACTGCTAATGTACTTTAGTTCTATGCCTTACTTTAGACAACTTCTGAATAATGTCAAACTTATCCTGAATGTTTAGTAAGGTAATCTACCGAACATTTTAAAATGTACTTATGCCTTTCAGCATTTCAAAATATGGGAGTAAGAGACCAAAAAGATGTTAAACTCCAAGCATATTCAGACTTTTAGGAAGAACTGTTTAGACTATGTCACCTTCCCCTACATAAGTAAATGAAGAACAAACTTTCTCTGTGCACACTGATTATCAGATCCCTGACTGTGGATACAGACAGCGATATTCTTAGAGTTACTCTGTATTTTAAAACATGATACCTAGAACAAATAAATGGCCCAACATGGCATTTGTTCTCACTACCAAACTGAAGACAAATTGAAGCCATTGCAAACTTTATTATTACTGTAAAGTGTTAGCTTTGTAGCCTTGTTAGGACTAGACTAAGATTCCAATTACTTAAAAAGAACTAATAACAACTTGAAATTATTTTTAGCTTCAATGTGTATATAAGAGTGTGTGTATATATGTACATATATACCTTAAAAATCAGGAAATAGCATGAATCTGTGAAAAGAGCTCTCCATTCAATAGTTTGTTTGAAAAACAGAAATCTTCAAATATTTATCACATTAGAATTTCTGTAGTCATGAGAGTCTAATAAATATTAATAAATGAACTATGCCGGCCAATTTCTATGTTTCAATATAAAAACTGATCATATATGCAAAAACGCTAGGATTAGAAATGTTTAGCACCCATTAAAATTTGAGATATTTAGTCTCAAAACAAGTAATTTTATGGCACACAAGTGATTTAAATAAGAATTTAGAAGTATTACCTGGTATGTGAGTATGATATGATTCTATTCAAGAATGCCAAATTCATGCATGATTTATGTTACAATCTGTAACGTAAGTCAATTTTTTAAACAGTCATTGCTTTGGGCATCTTGAGGTTTTTTTAGCTTTCCTTCAGGTTAAAGACCATGCTTTGAAACTGCAGAGGTTTTCACACATATTCTGAAATTAAGTATTATAATATGGGGATCAAATTTTGCTTCATTTTCTTAAGTATATTTTAATTTACAAAAAACCCTTAATTTTTAAAAAAGTATTTATAATGCACCTGATGCTTTTTTAAATACAGTATTAGATTTGTTTGAGTCCATAGTCACCTAACTTTCATTCCAGTTTACTGCTTTCTGTTTTCTGATCCAATCTGCTCTTGTTGCTTTTTACCATGTAGATAAAGTAAGCAAGAGTTTCTTTTTCATTCACTGGGATGTTCCTGAAGTGACGACTGACAGTCTGAAAAAACAAAAACAAATAATTTTTAAAAATAAAAATATTTTCCTAGCAAAGGAAAATACATGTGGACATCATAAAGTTTTCACTGACTTACCTCTGCCAACTGGGCTTTATTGAGACCAGGTCTGGTTTGTAATTTGTAATGTCTTTTGTAACGGCGCAATGTGTTTACTTGAAGCTGAAACAAGTCAACCTAAAAAATGTGACACAATGACAATATATATATTTAGTTTGATAACTGAAAAGAGTTAAACCTCTACAATGTGTTGCATTTTAATAGCAAAAAGCTGCTTTACAATGTATATAAAGTTGCATATGTTAATCTTTTTCCAGGGTTATGTAATAGGATAGCTATGTGAGGCCAGGAGAACAATGAAGGTGTTTTAAGAAATCGCAGGGGCTACTTTAGTGATGTAACGCACCTCAAAACATCTTTTCATAAAAAGAACCACATTCCTAAAAAACTATGCAGCAAAAACAAGATATGGCAAACCCTGTTTTCTTGAAATTCCTGAACTCTTACTTGTTCTAGGAAATGTATAGATGATTACATGTATATAACATCTATATATCATCTAACATATTTTCAACATCATATGTGTTTTCCAGCCTCTCTAAGTGGTTTACAGAGGCAGCATATTGCCCCCATCTGGCTCCTCATTTTACCCACCTTAGCAGGATGAACTGTCAAACTGCAGGCAGCCAGTAATCAGCAGAAGTAGCCTACAGTACTGCATTCTAACCACTGCGCCAGTGTAGCTCATATACTGCCCCAATGTGATTTATAATTTAAAATTGTATGAAATCAGAAATTTCTGAGGATTAATTATTGGAATACAATTGTAATAAATAAATATTATGCTGCTTTTAGGAAGTGTAATTAAATTTACAAAAATGTAAATATAATCTGAATAGTAAATCTCAATTTTATTATGTAATTCACCTCTGGAACATCTATTTCATGCTCTGGAGAGTCTCCCCCATCATCACTGGTTTTCCTTTTTCTTTTATTTCGGACGCTTTGAATGAAGTTCTTGTGGAAATCACATATATATAAGTGTCTTACCTAAAATTAAACAAGAAAAATATTAAATAGCACGCTTACAACAGTAAAAAGAACAATAAAAAGAAAACCTGAGAACTTTCAGTGCCATGAATTTAAGCATTTGATTTTTATCTGTTCATTTAAGAACCATTGTACATCAAAGACATATGGCAGAAGAAGGGTTACCTTCTTTTTTCAGTTTTGATTCATAGTGTGACAATGACTTCATTTCACTAGAATACCAGCTCAAATTAAGTCTTCCACGAACCCTTATTTTGCTCATCAGCTTTCTTCAAGCCTGACAGTAAATAGGCAGTTTTAAAAACCAGATTTACTGGGGTAGTAACATGTTTAAAACTAAATCTGTGGGCTACAATGTAAAATTGAACATTGAACAGCTGACTGTATACTGCTAAAAAAATAAAGGGAACACTTAAACAACAGAATATAACTCCAAGTAAATCAAACTTCTGTGAAATCAAACTGTCCACTTAGGAAGCAACACTGATTAACAATCAATTTCATTTTGTTGTCAGCACATTCAACTTTGTACAGAACAAAGTATTAAATGAGAATATTTCATTCATTCAGATCTAGGATGTGTTATTTGAGTGTTGCCTTTATTTTTTTGAGCAGTGTAGTTTTTAATGTCAAATTAAAGTTCTTCTTTAAAATTCATGGATGTCTTATAGGTTTGTCTACACAAATTTATTTATTTATTTATTGGATTTGTATGCCGCCCCTCTCCGCAGACTGGGGGCGGCTAACAACAGCAGTAAAACAGTATACAGTATAACAAAATAATATATCTTGACATGAAAACGCAAGTTCCATGAAAGCTATTGAATGACTTTGGTCCAGTGACACTTTCTCAGCCCAACTAGCATCACAACGTTGTTAGGAAATTAGGATGAGAAAGATGTGTTCGATATGTTTACTGCCTCAAGTTATTTGCAAAAATAATGAAGGTAAGATATGAATAAATAAACATAACTATTTTTTGCCCTTATGTAATGATATTCTTACAAGTAAGAAAGAGAAGTACACTGTGACAACACAAAATTCACTTTTTCATTTTCTTTTAATCTCAGCTTGCTGCGGACAAGCTGCTAATAATCATGGAATTCCTTAAAACCAATTTTTCAATTAAAAATGTGTTAGAATTTAAGAGCGTTAACACGCCCCCCCCACCCAAAAACAACAAAAAACTAATGAGGAACTATTATGAAAGAAGTTTAGGGAAGCATGAAAAAGTTGGGGATAATATTGCTATTTAATATTGAACTGTGACGAATTCCAGTTATTATTAGCTCTAGGCTTAGATACTTATTTATTTATTTATTTATTTATTACTTAGATTTGTATGCCGCCCCTCTCCGAAGACTTCTTATAAGGCTGTAATGGTGAACCTATAGCACACGTGCTACAGGTAGCACACAGAGCCATATCAGAGGGCATGCGAGGTGTTGCCCTATATAAGTTCTAGCATGCACTAGTTAGCTGATTTTCAGTCTTAGGGAAGGCCGTTTGGTCCTCTGGAGACTTCAGGGACACTTCAGTTCCAGTTTGCCGATTGTGCTGTTTTTTTGCATTCCAGAGGCTTCAGGGAAGCTTCCCAAAGAACCGTAGTGCAAAAAACAGTCCAATTGGCAAACTGGAACTTCTGGTTTGCCTGTTATGCCATTTTTTGCACTCTGGTACTTCAGGAAACTGGCTCTGGAGTGCAAAAAACAGCGCAACAGGCAGACTGGAAGTCTGTTTTTCCGAATTTCCGTTTTGCCTGTTTATTCATCATCCCAGGATTCAGTGAAGCCTGTGTGTATGCATGGGGACAGGGAGGGATGGTGCGCAGGATGTCTGTGTGTGCATGCGTGGGGGGGGGGAAGGATGGGTGTGGGCACATGCATGCGTGCTAGCACATGCACACACATCCTTTTTGGCATGCAAACCAAAAAAGGTTCACCATCACTGTTATAAGCTGTCAAGAGCTGTTGGATTAAGTTGGGGCATAAGTTAATGTCTGCGGAGAGGGGCGGCATACAAATCTAATAAATAATAATAATAATAATAATAAATAAATAAGCCAACACTCTCTAGGGATCATTGTCCATTGATAAAGGAATCTGATTGCTCCTGATTTATGCCGTCTTTTTCTCTTACACAAACATATACACAAACACACAACCCCCATACACATTTAGCAGATAACCTGTGACCCCTTGACACATCATTTCACCAACACTACCTAACCAGATTTCTTGATACATTCAACAATGACAGATAGTTGAATAATCTTAGAGATATATCTGCCTTGAAAGTAGATGAAAGTTGAAAGTAACCTATGCTGAGCTACACAGTGCAAACATTAGGAGTTGACTACAGCAGCGTTTCCCGACGGTGTGCCGCGGCGAGAGGCGGCGGAGGAGAGTGGGCGGATCGGGCGGGCAATGGGGCAGGGGGGAGAAGCCAGGGGCGCGTTTGGCCGGGAGTCCGGGACTGTGTGGCTTTGTGCCATGAAGAGAAAACGGCCGACTTTTCCCTGCTGCCGTTTTCTCTTCATGGCGCAAAGCCACACAGTCCCGGACTCCTCGCCCCAAGGCAGGAGGCGGCGGCGGAGGAGAGTGGGCGGGCAATGGGGCAGGGCGGAGAAGCCAGAGGCGCGTTTGGCCGGAGGCACCGTGGGGAGGCAGGGGCAGGGAGGTGCGGCAGTAGGAGTAAAGGGAGCCGCGGCTGCCCCTGCCTCCCCACGGTGGCAATGGCATCGGGAGTGCTAATAGCGGCGGCGGGAATAGGGGGGGGCTGCAAGTGGAAGCCTCAGCCCTGGAGCCCCCTCGCACCCATGGCTTCTCATCGATGCCTCTGCCTGCCCGATCCGCAGGAGTGCTAATAGCGGTGGCGGCGGCGGGAATAGCGGGGGGGGGGCTCCTGCCCGCCGCTGCTATTAGCACTCCAGCGGATCGGGCAGGCAGAGACATCGACGAGAAGCCATGGGTGCGAGGGGGCTCCAGGGCTGAGGCTTCCACTTGTGGCTGTCCCCGCCAGCCCGATCCTTCCTTCTCTCAAGCTTTTTTGGGGTGCGGCTTCTTCCACAGCGGTGGCTGCAGCGGCGCTGGCGATCCGGCCGCTAGCCGCTCCAAGCGCTGTGGGAACGCCCACCCCTCTCACAGTCCTGTCCCGGGCTGTCAGTAAAGGGGCTGCTTGCTCGGAACATTCAAACTAAGGGAAACCTTCGCTGGCCTCCACAGAGAAGAAAGGAAGAGAGAGAACGAGAGAGAGCAACAGAGAGAGAGAGAGTGATAAAGAACAAGAGAGAGAAAGCATGAAAGAGAGAGAAAGAAAATAAGAGAGAACAAGAGAGAGAGAGACTAAGAGAGAGAGAAAGAAAAGAGAGAGAGAGAAAAAATAAGAGAATGAGAGAGAGCAACAGAGAGAGAGAAAGAACAAGAAAAAGCACGAGAGAAGAAAAGCAAGAGAGAAAAAGAGATAGCAAGAGATACTGAAAGAAAGCAAGAGAGAGAGAGAAAAAAAGATAGCAAGAGAGACAGGAAGAGGAAAGGAGAGAGAGAGAGAAATGAGAACAAAAATGATTGAGGCAGAGAATGAGAGGAGAGAGAAACAAGAGAGAGAGAGAGGTGATTCTTGAAGCATATGGTAAAAAGCACCCAAATAATAAGAAAAAACCCCCAGCCCTCACCTGTTTTTGAAAAGAATAAAAGAGAATTAAACCCCAGCCCTCACCTGGTTTTGGAAATGGTTGGAGTGTGTATACATACACACACATAAGGGGGGGGAGAGAGACAGGGATGGAAAAAGAGGAGAAGTGAAAGGGAGAAGGAATGAGGGAAAAAGGGAGGAAGAGAGAGAAATGAGAAACATGAGAGAGAAAAGGGGGAAAGACAGGAGAAGTACCCATAAATGAGACAGCGGTATAAATTTCAGGAGGGATGATTAATGATTGACTGTATTTATAAGGGGATGTTACATGGGATTATATATATGAGGGGGTTATGTATGTATGTATGTATGTATGTATGTATGTATGTATGTATGTATGTATGTATTTATTTATTTATTTATTTATTAGATTTGTGTCATTTTGGTTGGTGGTGTGCCCCAGGATTTTGTAAATGTAAAAAGTGTGCCGCGGCTCAAAAAAGGTTGAAAATCACTGGACTACAGGATATGCTTTATGACATGTTGTATTATGTCATAAAATGCTTTATGATAATTTTAGGTCATAAAATGCTTTATAAAATTTGCTGAATTTCAATCTCATAGGAGTCATGGATCCTGAATGCATTGTATAAGTTAGATCATTTGAAGTATTTTGGCACAAGCATTTTGAAGTATGATACATTGCTTCACCCTGTTAGAATATTCATGACTGGGAGAGCCATGTTAACAAGGTTAGCCAATGAACAGGCATAGCAATTAAGTCAGCTAATGACAGCTTGAACGCTTCTGAGTCTGTGCAGAGAATCGAAATTGAAAGTTAAGCTTAAGGCTGGGCATGGCTCAGTCTCCTCTCTGCACTCTCTTGTCCACTCTGAACTCTGCTGAATTGAAACTAACTGTTCTCTGCTACCTGTAACTGCTTGAAGAATCATCTGCCAATGGTATTGTAAATTGATGTGTTATTATGTTCATAAAAAAGTTATTGAATCCAGCTGAATCAGTCATCTGTATGTGCTTCTAGTTTTGATATTTGCAACAAACTAATATATTCAATCAAAAACAGGAGAGTTTTGAATGCATGGCAACAAGGCCAAACACATATTTCTGGGTTCAAAAAAATATAAGAAAGGGTCTTATTTTTGGAGAAACATGGTATTTACTAACCTGGCATAATATGGCAGAGTTACAAGAAGCTACAGTATTTGTTATATGCATGAAAAGGATTGAATGATGCAGCAGAAACGTCTAGTCACAAAACCTATTCCTGAAGCCTTATAGTTAGTATACTAATGAAATGTATCTAATGGAGTAAGTATTAGCTTAATTAAATAACTTATTTAGTAGACAATTAACTAGGACTATTTTGGATATATTTCTCTTCAGAGAACTTGCCCACAGTTAACTTTTTGACTACAGTATTGCTTTCTTTTTTTTTGGCGGGCGGAGGGGGGGCTGTAATTGGGTTGAAAGAAATGAAATCATTACAGTTCCAGTTAAAGATATTGACTATAGACTAACCTAATAGATAACAGAAATAGTCTTACTAGACATCCACTGATACTTTATGGATTTTTTATGGTGTGAAGGGGAAACTGCCTGGAAATAATCTCATTGCAAGTTTTAATTTTGAATGTTTAAGTAAAATACATTAAAAGAGACCTAGAAAATAATACTTCCACTCTTCCTTAAATTTCTCAATGAAGACAGGTTTAATTTGGATTATGCTCTATAGACAAATCCTAATATACAATCTGGATGAATACAAAGAATTTTTACAACCGTATGATGTCTCAGTTAAAAATGCCCAATGTGACAGATGGCACAGTAACAATTGGTTGGCAGTACATTAATTTGTTTGATACCAGCCAAGAAACATGTTTGCTGCTTTCAATTTAACTGCAGTTCACTGCTGGAGATTTGACAGTTTTTAAGTGAATTATTTCAAGACTATTAACAATATAATAAAGCAATTAAGATGTCAAAAGTGACTGTGGTTTTAGTCTACCCTTAGGTACAGAAGCACATGTGTGCATTACCCTGAAAATGAAAAGCAGCATATACATCTAATAAATAAAACAAAGTTCTGAACGCTGTAGCTAGACATGTCATTGGTTAACTTACAAATACGTATATTATGTTCTTTATTAATTTTAGCACCTGTAATATCAGATAGCAGATGCATCACTACATGGTTATTGGTTATAAAGCAAAAAAAAATTCTATTCTTAAAATGCAAGTCATAAGTGACTGAGCCGCTCCGAGTCCTCGGAGAGGGGCAGCATACAAATCTAATTAATAAATAATTAATAAAACTGGTCTCTAAAATACTTCCGGTATATTTTTCAAAATGATATCAGCATCCCCCCCCCTCCCAGAATTGGGTAGTTTTTCTTATTTTAGCTATTTACTACAAACTTGCCTTTTCCAATCATACTTTAAGTACAGTTCAACAACAGCTGCAATCCATGCACTTCCTCTCCCTGAACAATACAAAGCTTCTATTTCCTTTTCCCTACCATGTCTTTTTACCATCAGGCAACCCTAGAATTTCCAGGTAGTCTCCCATCCAAATATTTATCATCCTCAGTCCTGCTTAGCTTTATCCAAACCAGCTAGCTGCTGCCACCTGCTGCGGCTTTGTGCTATTTTTGTCACTTCAATCCTGAATGAAAAAGAGATTAACTTTGATACTATTGGTATTACGTTTATATGTAAGACAATTATTTCTCTCCCTAAAAACCACACCATTCTCTAAAAATATAATACGATTTTAATGGTGATGCCGTTGTAGGCACATCTCCATTTACACTGGCTTCTTTGCTAGGATCATAAGTACTTTCATTTTAATGCTGCATCATTCAGATTGTTCCTAGCACGTTTTCCCAGCTTAGGAAAACACTGCTTTGCTGACGCTGGGAATTCACAGCAGCCCAGCAGAATTAGATAAAAAATGCTGTTCTCAAATTTTAAACCCACGGTAGTACAGCAGCACTATAACAACTGTTACAGGAAGAGACAGGTTGGGCGCACAATTGCAAACAGAGAGAGAAGCATGCAATGGAAAAAGCTTCTGCGGTGGCCACTTACACTTTTGTCAATATCGAGTTTCAGCTTTTTCTGAGAGATGCTCTTTTGGATCCTCTTGCTGAAGGAGGCATTGCCAGCCGGGCGGACACAACGGTCCCCGTCGTCGATGAGGCAACAACTTTGTCCGTAAAAAGGGGTGGTAGGAGGACCATCCCGGCTGTCTTCCTCTGTGCTGAAACCATTCATCGCAACCTCCCGCCGGCCTCGGTCGACGAAAGACCAACTTCGCCAGCCTTCGCGCTCGCCAACCTCCGCCCTTCCTTCTCCGCCCGGCCTATCCCACCCTGGACTCGACGGGCTTTTAAGGAAACATCTGGAGGGGAGCCGTCCAAGCAACGCTAGCTTCGGCCGCCGCCTCCACCGGGCGGCTTGCTCAGGCACCCCGAAGAGCCCCTCACGCCGCCATCCCGCCCAAGGTCCCCGGAAGCGGCCGGCTTCCCTCGCCTCCCCGAGGAATCGCTTCCCCGCTTCAGCCCGCCGGCGCGCTCCGCCTGCCCCGACCCGGTGGGGACCCCTTCCTCGTAAGCGACCCCCTCCGAGACACGGCGAAAGCAGGGAGGGTCCCTCTTCTCGCCGCCTCACGGGCCTGCCGACCCTCCGCCTGGCAGCCGGCCGAGGACCGCGTCCCTTCGGCTGCTTAAGTCACAGCGCCCGGAGCCGGCAGCCCGGTACGTTTGGCTGTGCCCAGCTGCCGGCCCCTTCCGCGGAGCTCGTCAAGGCGGACGGCGACCCGTCGCTCCCGAGTTGCCGGAGAGGCCACCCAGGCCACGGAGCCCACCGCCCGCACCCACTCGCTCCCTCGGCCGCCTCGCTCGTCTTTTTTCACACTCCCTCAAACACAAAACCTGCCCGCTCCGCCTCTTTCGCCTCCGAGCGGAAGTCCCGTCCCCGGGCAGCCAGTGGCTAGTGGAGCTCGAGAGGCGGGGCTTGGGCTCCCGCTCGGGCGAGCTATTGGCCGAGGCGGCTGCTCGTGCCGATAGGCTCCTTCCTGCGCGAGGGGAGGCAGCCGGAGACCGTTTGAAGTCCGTGCTCAGGAGCGGGCTGGGAGAGCCCGAGTGGGGAGTTTAGAGGAGGCGACTGGGGGGACTCCTGAGCTTCGGAGCCAACTTCTGCAGTGACCCATGAAAGGCCGTTAGCGAGAGGGCGGGGCGGGGGACTGGGAGCGTTCGAAAACCGGCGGCTCTCGTGCACCTCAAAAGGCGGAACTACCTTGCGGCGCTCGGGCGGCGCCGTTGAAAGTGGACTTTTTGACCGGGAGTGCTTTTATCCTGCTCCAACCGCCTTGGCGTGTCTAGTGGCTGCAAACTAATCGAGCTTCCCTTCCGGATGGTCGGAGGCGCAGCCCTTACTCGTGAAAGGGCAGCAGCGGCAAGATATCGGGGAGGAAAAAGAAAAGAAACCGGGAAACAATGGGATAGAGGGATGAAGTTTGCGCGGCGGCATGGTCTGCCTCAGAGAACCAGGGTCAAATGAAGGCCGGGAGTCTCCTGTAATTCCATTGAGCAGGGGTCTCCAACCTTGGTTACTTTAAGCCTGGTGGACTTCAACTCCCAGAATTCCCTAGCCAACAAAGCTGGCTGGGAGTTGAAGTCTGCCAGGCTTAAAGTGGCCAAGGTTAGAAACCCCTGCCATAGAGACTCCCTTGCAAAAAGCAATGGACGTCTAGGTCGTAGCTCCTACGGATTTTTGAGGCTAGTGATGGAAAATTGTTGTGAGAAACAAGCTTGGAAGTAGGTGGATCTCTTCAAGTCTCAAAGATGCTTTTTCGAGAGGCAACTGGACTTTCTGATTTTTCTTTGAAGACATTTAGCTTCTCATCCAATAAGCTTCTTCAGCTCTGACTGAATCTCTCAAAGCCTCCAGCTGTCTGCAAGGAATATAAATCCTTCCATTCCCTGCTATCCAATCATAGCTGAAGAAGCTTCTTGGATGAGGAGCCAAACACCTTAATAGAAAAAACAGAAATTAATTATTATTTGGAATTAGAATTTTATATGGCCAAATGTGATTGGATCCACAAAGAATTTATAATTGGTGCATATGCTCTCCGTATATATAAAAGAAAACATACATTTGTCAACAATCATGAGGTACAACACCTAATAGTTGTCATAGGATACAAATAAGCAATCAGGAAACAATCAACATTAATATAAATCATGAGGATACAAGCAATAAGTTACAGACATACAGTGATAAGTAGGAGGAGATGGATGATAGGAACGATGAGAAGACTAAAAGTAATAGTAATGCAGCCTTGGTGAATAGTTTGACAGTGGTGAAGGAATTATTTGTTTAAAAGAGTGATGGCATTCAGGAAAAAACTATTTTGTGTCTAGTTGTCTTGGTGTGCATTGCTCTATAGCAGTGACTTTCAACCTTTTTTGAGCCGCGGCACATTTTTTACATTTACGAAACCCTGGGGCACATTGAGCGGGGCGGGGCGGGGGGGCGCTAAAAAAAGTTTGGACAAAACAATTCTCTCTCTCTTCCTCCCTTTCGCATTATTTCTCTCTCCCTCCCTCTTTCTCTCCCTCTTTCTATCTCTCTCCATCCCTCTTTCTTTCTCTTCCTTCCTTCCTCTCTTTTTTGCTCTCTCCCTCCCTCCCTACCTCCCTCTATGTCTTTCTCTCTCTCTCCTTCCCTCCCTCTGTTTCTCTCTCTCTCTTGCTTTCTTTCTCTCTCTTGCTTTCTTTTTCTTGTTCTCTTTCTCTCTCTCTTGTTCTCTTTCTCTCTTCCTTTCTTTCTCTCTCTCTCTCTTCCTTTCTTTCTCTCTCTGAGCTTCGTGGCACACCTGACCATGTCTCGCGGCACACTAGTGTGCCACGGCACACTGGTTGAAAAACACTGCTCTATAGCATCGTTTTGAAGGCAGGAATTGAAACAATTTACAGGTTGCATTCCAAAAGTAATTCAATTGAATTTCCTGCGCCGCTCCTATTGGTCGGAGTGGGACCAAAGCACTTGGAGTAGGTGGGGGGGACGCTAAGCTTTGCTGCAAAACCGGTCTCGGTGCTCTCCAAGCTGTGGAAGCGGCAGGATGTCAGTTATTGTAAACCTCTCCGTTCATGATAAAAAATATTTCAACTGAACTTTTACAATGTATAGAAATTGAACCTGATTATTTGGTCAATGTCATCACTGAAACCTGAGTTTTTGAATACAACCCAGAAACAAAATGCCAAAACTCTGAGTGACACACCGACCAGTCCCCCAAGCCCCAAAAAGCAAGAATGAGCAAATCAAAAGTGAAAACAATGCTCATTTTCTTTTTCGACAGTAAAGGAGAGGTCCATAAGGAGTTTATTCCTCAAAGACAGACAATTAACGCTGCCTACTATGTGGATGTGCTGGAAAGACTCCGAAAAAGTGTCATCAGGAGGAGATAAAACATCTCTGCTACCTGGCAACTCCATCACGACAACGTGCCTTGCCACAATAATGTGCTATGAGTCCGTGAGTTCCTGGCCAAACACCAGGACACCCCTCACCCCACCCCCATAGTCCTGATGTCACCCCAGCAGACTTCTTTTTGTTCCCTTGGATTAAGGCAGCCCTGAAAGGAACCCATTTTTTGTCCATAGAAGAGATCCAATCAGTTGTGACGATGACTTTGCGAGACGTCCCTGAAGACGCCTTCCAGGGCTCATACCGGTCATGGCAGAGTCGTTGGAAAAAATGTGTAGAGGCCCAAGGAAATTACTTTGAAGAATTTTAAGTGTTTGTACAAATCTGTTCAATAAATTACTTTAAAAAAAATTGCATTACTTTTGGAATGCACCGTGTATGTTCAGGATGTGAGGAGTCAGTAAATATTCTCACAACCCTCTTTTTGACTTTTGGAAGGCAGGTTGGCATTAATTGTTTTTTCTGCAGTTCTGGTTATCCTCTGAAGTCTGCTGTCTTTTTGGGTTGCAAAACCGAACTGGTCAGTTATAAATGACTGGCAGATGACATACTCAATAATTCATCTATAGAACTGTATCAGAGCTCCTTGGGCAGTTTGAGCTTGCTGAGTTGGCACAGAAAGAGCATTTTTTGTTGTGCTTTTCTGATGATGTTTTTGATGTTAGGTGACCATTTTAGGTCTTGAAACATGATAGAACTTAGAAAGCCCAATTGCCTCTTGAAAAAGCACCTTTGGGACAACCATGACCTGCATGACTGAGAATCTCCACAGACATGGATCTCTGGAAGTTTTTTATCTTACTATTTTTCAAAGTTATAGGCATGTGGGTCCCCGTTGTGGGGTTAGCCTATTGAAGATGTAGGTTAGCCTATTGAAAATGTGTCTAGAACTCATGACTGGAACCATAAAAGGGTTAATTATGCAGCTTCTGCGTTAAATAGCTGATTATTGGAATTTACACCACAACTGAAAGCAGTGATGCTTGGGCAATTTTGTTGAATGTTTTTGTCAGCAATACATCTATACCTGCCACGCGCTGAGCTATGTACAATTGCCCAGTTGGCCCCAAGGTCACTTTTCATAGAATGCAATACTTACAAATGAACAATTAATAGTTTACCAGAGTGCTCATCCCCCCTGGAAGGTATGTAAATACATGAAAATGCACTTTACTTTTTGAGTAGCCAAGAGAAACTTGGATCCAAAAATAACTTCAGTCTTGTTTTATGTTCTTAACTGAAACTTTATAGAATTTTACAGATCCGACACCCCCCCCTCCCCGTTCTTGACTTTTAGCTATATTCCATGTTTCTGCTGAAAAAAACCATGCAGGATATTTATCTTTAAACAAGGAGTGTCCATTCAATGGCTCATGGGTCTCATGCAGCACTGGATAGCAGTGAACATCACAATATCCTAACATTATTTATTTGAACCTGACTTTATTATTTTTACAAATAACTCAAGGCACTGAACACATCCAACACACTTCTTCCTCTCATTTCCCCCCATAAGAGCAACCCTATGAGGTAGGAGGGGCTGAGTGACTGACTCAGAGTCAGCAGCTGGCTTTTATGGCTAAAGCAGGTCCATTCATGGTCTGTTGTTTCTAGCCTGGTACCTTAATAATTAAACCAAACTGGCTTTCATTTTTATCACATATATATACCTATACTGTAGATAATAGACATATAACCCATATATTATGACATTATTATATATTTTATCTGCAGCCCAAAAACAATTTTTGTTCTTCATGGTGGCCCAGACAAGCCAAAAGGTTGGACACCCATTCTTTATGTAAAGCTAATAGTTGTTCATCTGGAAAAGCCCTCCATGTATTGCCCATAATCCTGCCACATATGTATCTTGGTCACTTCTGGCTTCCACATGATGTCACCTTCATCTTTCAGTCCATCTATGATGCAACCTTAGTTCATCCTTTGCTGTTCCACCTGTTTGTCCCCTTAAGCTAACAGCAGCCCAGATCCTTTCAAAATGTGTAAAATTAACTGGAACAGTTTGATTCTCCCTAGCCATTCCACACTGTTGAGCATTCCCCCCTCTCTGAGACCCTGAGCACTGTCTGCTGCCATTTTTCTATCCCATTCTTTCCAGCAAAGAAAGCTGCATACAGTTATTCAAAAGCCTACAGCTTTACCAGATATTTGATGAATTTGAAGTTTTTAAATGGGTTCAGCAGTTGTGCTTTTTACTTTGTCAAATGCAACAAAGCAAAAGAGCTAGATCATCCATGTCAAAACTCTACACCTTTCTTGGCCCCATATGTGCTCCCTTCCCACATTATTCTCCTATCTTTATAAAAGTGGATCCAGCAAACAACAGTATACATTATGTTATATTATGTTATTGAGATAGAGATGAGTGAGTTTGTCTTGCAAAATATCCTTAGTAGATACCAACCAGGGATGTACATTTAATGTGTATGTGCAGGAGGATGTGAAGCACCAGAAAGTCTGCTCGTATGTCTCAAATTATCATGACAGCTGTCAGCCTTGATAGTTTCTGTTCTGCTGGGCTCTATGGTATGAGTCTCCCAAAAATTCAAGGGTAAAAATTTCAGACACACGCACACTTGAAAGTTCAAAAACAATGTTCTTTAACACAAAATTCAAAAGAAATAAAGCACCCTTTTTGTATTGCAAAGAGCACTCATCCCAAAACAACCTTGTAGGCTGTACAATCCCCTTAATCAGTCCTTAAGTACTGTACTTAGCTAGCAGCTGTGAAGAAATGTCACAGCCCTCCTTCTTCAACAAAGTGTGACACACTCACCTTTCTCTGCTTTGGTTTCAAAGTCGTGAAAAATCAACAAAGTCTGGGAACAGCAAGGCACTGTCCCGAAGAAACAACGATCAGATAATCTTCCACAACGGCCAAGCCAGCACGCTGCTATTTATATCAGCAGCTCTAATTGCTGGAGCCCCACCCAAACACAGGTGGCCTCTCTTATCTCCTGTAATATTTCTTCAATTGGTCTCTTCTATGCATAATTCTGTGCCTGTGTGGGTCTAACACTTCTTCATCTGAATCAACCGAAGATAATGGAGATTGGCTTCCTGGGCTGTGTGCCAAGCCCCCCTCTTCCAAGTCACCCCCACCTTCTTCGTCTGAGGAAACTGCACTACCTGACTCTGTTGGCAATAAAACAGGCCTGTGACATGTTGATGTTTCCCCTGCATCCACCTTCACATTCCTTGGGACAGGAGCTGGGCCAGAGCCAACCACAACAGCTTCAAGGCAGGATTAGACAGATTCATGGATGCCAAATGTATCGGTGTTTATTGAAACGGATGTCCATGTGCCACCTCTATGTTGGTTGAGGCAGGCAGGATTCCCTTGAGTACCATTTGTTGGAGGTCGGGGAAAGGGAGGGTCTTGCCTTCTCTTTCTGCTCAAGATCCCCAAGGACAATTGGGCCACTGTGTGACACAGAATGCTGGACTCAATGGGCTTTGGCCTGATTCAGTATGGCTCTTCTTATGTTCTTATCTTATGTCAGCATGATCTTGTCATGTATTTTCCAAAACAAATGTTGCACAATAAGAAACCCCCATCCCCAAACACGACACTGCTTCATAAGGAGACAGTTACAGCATGTGCATCTATGCCTAATTCAAAGCACCTTGTTCTTGTATCTCAGGATAGGAATAGATGTCAGGACCTCCTATATTATATAACTGTTGGATTACTACCCAAGGATTCATTTATTGTTCTAATAAGCTTGGAAGTGCTACATTAGAGTTTATGATGTGAAACATAAAATCACAAGCCAATATAATTATTTTTCATGCATCCATAAGGAATATGAGTAAATTAACTACTTATAAGAATGATGTGACATTTGAAACCAAGCAGCCTGAATAGCTCATTTAAAGAAATGCTGCCATCTTAGCAGTATCCAGACATCTTCACCAAAAGCAGGGCTGTCCTGTTGTATGAAAAAACAATTACATTAATAATTTAGATAATTGTACTACGCCCACCCCACCTGGAGAGCCAATTTGATTTAGGGATTAAGGCACCAAGCTAGAAACCAGGAGACTGTACATTCTAGTTCTGCCTTGGCCATGAAGCGAACTGCGTGACCTTGAGCTAGTCATTTCCTCTCAGAAGGCAGGCAATGGCAGACCACTTCTGAAACCTTGCCAAGAAAATCACAGAAACTTAGGCAGTGTTTAACAATCAGACATAACTGAACAAGAGAAAAAGAAACTTGACAATTAAAACATTTCTATCTTTTTTTTAGAATTGTTTTCATTAAGGATGATTTGTAAGGGCCTAATTCTGTTTAAGATTTTAAAAAAGAAAAGCTTCAAATGGCCTAAAAACAGCTAATTTACAATGTGCTTATCACCACATTCCCCTTTTCTTTTAATATGTTTTTTATTAATTTTTTACCACATTCCTTTTTTCACCCGCCCTATAAAACATACCAGTTGGAGGCAAATGTTTATGAGTATTTAAATTGTGTGCAAATTTAAAGTATGAAAATATATGCAAACATTTTTGTTCTATACTAAGAGAAGGGGGGAAACTGTCAAGACACTTTAAAAAAAAATATAAAAATATGATCATTCAGCCCACCATTCCACTAAAAGAGCTTTTTTAAAGAGACCTCTAAGATTTTATTTTTTTCTCCAATAGTAAACATTTATCATGATTGCCTAATAAGAGAAAGAGGCATAATTATAATTATGGACAATTTGCTTTTCAAGATTTTCTGTAAAAAAATCCACAGAAATAAACATTTGACAAATATTTTTTACAAAAATGTAATATAAAGGCGATGGTCAATAGCTATTACAAGTTGAAGATGACAATACAATATGACCAAATGATATTTTTGGTTTATAATATTGGTAAGTCCTCACTTAATACTAGTAATTGGGAGAAGAATTTTGATTGCTAGATGATGAAGTCATAAAGCCCAACGTCATATGATCATATTAAGAAACAGCAACCCAGGCAGTTCCCCAGTTGCCATTGTTATTGTTGGATAGAACAGTTACGGTATGTAAATCACTATAGATTGTTAAGTGAGGATCTCATGTGATTGTTACTTCTGACTTTCTGCTGGCTTCCCCACTGACTTTGCTTGCAGGAAGTGGCAGAGAACTTGGAAATTGCAATCATGTTTAAGAGGATGCTGCAACAATAAGTTCAAGCCATTTGCCAAGTGCTTGGATTTCAATCATATGACCACTGGACAGTTGAAAGGTTTTAACTACTACTATTGCAAATTCAAACAGTCACTGAAGGAGTGGTAGTTGAGAGGATTACTTGTATTATTTCATGTAATTGGTCTCTCCTCTCTTTACAAATGCTTTGGCTGTTACAAAACAGAACATTTATACAAGTTTTCAGAAAAAGGACACAATAAAAATTTATTTTAAATATATTATAAAAGAAACACCATTCAATTTGTAAAAATACTAAACTTGACATACAAATGATTTCCAGTTAATCACCGATACTACATTAAAGTGCTAGACATCCTTGATCTCTCCCAACTTAAGACATTGTCCCAAGATGCACAAAATAAATACACAATTTGTGGCAACATCCAATTTAAAAGAAACTGTTAAGCATGCATTATAAAGAGGGAAACTGTTTAAGAATCCCTGAAGACTTTCTACATATGAGCTGCATTTTTCTTGCTTCTTTAAATCTTTAGCTGCTTAATAGCATTGTTGGAAGAGCTAATGTTATACTTACTTTGGTTACATATAATGCAATGTTGTGAACTTAGTGCATATAATTTTCTTCATGATAAAAAATTCTACCTACCACAACATATCTTTGTATGCTTTAAAATTCATTCAAATTAAAACCCCTTTTACCTACTAGAATGTGAAGGTATCTCTAATTGATAACAAATCTATTGGAGAACTGAGGACACAATGTAGTTCAAAAATACCATTGTAAGTAGTCCTCCAATTGGACTACTTTTTAAATGGTTATCTTGATCCAAAAATGATATTTAAGGATGATAGTTTGTGTAAAACTTGTTTTTAACTATCTAAATATAACTACAAGTGTCTCTTAATTTAAAGCATTTGTATACTCTGTTTTAAGAACAAAGGAGGCATTCTGTTAAAAAAACCTTATCTTTTATACCGCCTGTAATATATTTCCTTGGAGACTCCACTTCCTATGTTGGAGCCCAGTTGAAATTAAAACCTAACTGGGAGAAAAGCACCTGTAGGAAGTCACTATAGGAAGATAAAATAAATCCCTTGCTTGGGGAAGACTTGTTGGCTCTTTTAATATGAGTTATGAATTCAGGGTATTTAAAAACCTTTAGTGATATTCGTTTAAAATCTAGTTCACTGTGATTGTTCACCAAGATACTACAATTTCTGGAAAAAGTCTATGTACTTTGAGCATGTTAAGGACATTTAGAAATAGGATGCCTAGATTTCTAAACAATTAGTGGCATAATTTTATATGCAGTAATAATGGGAGGCAAAGTATCAGGTTGCACTAAAAATAATTCAACACACCAAAACTTTGTGCAGTCCTTCAACCAGAAATTTTGATTTTGTTACACAGTAAAGGAGAAATTACTCTCTTTATGCTACTTTAAATTATGTCAAACTAGCAATTTTATATCAATGTCAGCACTATGTGAATAGTTCTATAAAACATTTTCCCCTAGATGGGAATATTTTATATTGCAGATTTATAAGAAAAAATGGAGATCAAAATAGAAACTTAATCAAATCAATGAATTTGCTGTTTGCATTGTAAAAAGAAATATTGTACGGCCTACTTAATCTTCTACAGATAGCCTTTGACTTATGACAGTTAGTACTGGAATTTTAGTTGCAAAGCAATATGGTTGTTAAGCAAATCACCACAGATAAGTAAATCATATGGTCACCAAAGTAAATTTCAGAGTTGTTTAGCAAATCTAGTTTCCCCAATTGACTTTCCTTGTGAAAGCCAGCTGGGAAGGTTGCAAATTGGAGTCATATGATCACAAGATTCTGCAACTGTTGTAAATCTGATTGCCAAGCATTCAAATTAAATCACGTGACCACAGAAGGTGACGCATCGTAATTTTGAGGACAGGTTGAAGGTCACTTTTTTTGAGGTTGTCATAACTTTTGAACTGTCTGGTAAATGAATGATCATAAATCAAGTAGTACAAGTACTACAGTACTTGACTTCGTCATTATTTTTATCTAGAGCAATATGATCAGAAAATGGGCTGACAACGTCAATAAATAGCAACCACTTAACAGATTTTGTAGTACTATTCACATTTCTGATATAGAAACTATCAGATCCTGAAGATGATTAAAACAAATACCACTGTGAAAAAGTATTCAAGCATATATGAAGATGTAAACAGTTTTCTTTTACTACAGCCCTATTATTAATTACATTTATATGCCACCCATCTCATGTTTTGAGGCAACTAGGTATTGGGAAGGATGCCTAATACCACATACAATTAATTATATTTTGATAGGCTTGGAAATTCACTGGAGAAATTGGGGTTAACACTTTCATATTTGTGTGCCACCCTCTCTAGGACTAATAGCCAGTCAGGACGTCTTGTCAAGATTTATACCTCCCAATACTTGCACTTGTAAGTAAAGTGAAATGTCAGAACCCGGAGATTTTCAGATTTTCTAATTATCCATTGTCCTTCCATCTTGCAATCTGAACTTAAAATAAAACCATACCTTCAAAATATCACTAACAGCACATAGTACATAAGTCTTGTACATTTCATACCTATTTTACTCTTGTCCAGCAAGGCACTAGGAAATTGTTCAAGTTTAAGCTTTTGTTGTACATTTGCATTTTAAAAGGCACTTCTTTATTTTAATGGTGCTGTTATGTTCAATTTTACTGACTCTATGGGGGCAAGTGTATGCAAAAGTTTTCTAAAACAAACAGTTCCCTGCAATTAAGATCTGTAGTTGCCTTCTAAAAATTCATGTAGCATCACAACTAGTCATGATAGTTCACTTCATAAAGGGTGAACAGTCAAAATGGTGAGTTAAAATTATACTGAATCACTGCAACTACGTAAGGAACAACCTATTTACAATAATTTAGAATGCCTTATTGAACAGCATATAAAATAGCAACATTGTAACTACTTTATAATTTTGTAAGCTTTTCTCCAGGCTTAAAAGTGGTGTGTGTTTATGTGATGATCTATAACAGCGATGGCGAACCTTTTTTTCCTCGGGTGCTGAATAAGCGTGCATGCACGCTATCATGCACGCAAGAGTGCCCACACCCATAATTCAATGCCTGGGGAGGGTGAAAACAGCTTCCTCTGTCCCCCAAAGCTCTCTGGTGGCCAGAAGCAGCCTGTTTCCCAACTTCTGGCTGAACTAGGGCAATGGCTTGCGTGCCAGCAGATATGGCTTGGTGTGCCACCTGTGCCATAGGTTCACCATCACTGATCTATAAAGTCCTACACAACTTGGAGTGTGGCTATCTGAAGGATTGTTCTTTCTGAATCTTCCCTGGCTTTTAGAGTTTTGATAAATGTCTTATTTCACTCTACCACCAAGAGAGAGATGTTTGATAGAAATTCAAGAAAAGGCCTTATTGATGTCTGCTACCAGAGTTTGGAGTTGCCTGTCATCCTTTCAACCAGTGGGCACAAATACTGTTACTTAGGCTGACCTTTGAGTATATTTTGACTGCTAAATTACCGGTAGGCTAAATACTGTTGTTTTCACCATACAGCTTTAATTATGTTTTACATTTTAACTGTAATATTTGTGTAAATTGTTAACTTCCTGGAATGATTTTATGCAGGATTTAAGTCTAATAAATGAATAAATATATGGTCATTGTACCCACTATTGTTCTATAGACTTAGCACCGATAGATCTGATCCAAGTATGCTTGCTACTTGAGGTCAAATAGTATGACTATTAATCTTTATAGTATGTCTTAGTAAAATTGGGAAGCTAGTTTTTAATTTTTAACATAACTAGTTGATAAATTTCCAGATGAAATATTGACATACATGCAATCTGGAAAGTTTAGAGAACATATTTTTGTGATTATAAATAAACATAAATGTGGACTAATTATTTACAAACACGGTAAAATGAGCATTCATTTCTCAACTAATCAACTGCTACTATAACAAAACTTTCAAGAGCTCTAAAATAATCATTTGTATTAGAAATCAAGAAATACTAATTTGTCAGTTTATTTGGCAAAAAAAAAAGACAAATATATTGCTGCAGAGAAGTAAAAAATTGTCACTGTCCTTTTAAGATTTAACTTCCGTTAGTTTCCAGCGGATTGATAGTATTGTCATTTAAATGTAATGGCCATCATTATAACCTGATTAGGAGTGTACTTTAGGAAATTCATAATTAAAATCTGACTTTATTCTTAAACTTGCCTCTTATGGCTTGAACAATGCCTACCTGTTATCACAGATATCAGGCATTGGTATTTGGGAACATTATGTGAACATATACTGATCATTATATTTTATTTAATCAGGCTCATCATGAAAAATCAAACATCAAGTTAAAATGGCAACTAGTCTTGTACACCAACGCCCCCCAACCTTTTGGGCACCAAGGACTGGTTCCATGGAGAAGGTTTTTCTGCAGACCGGATGCAGCTGCTTTTCCATGTTGCCTGCATCTCACGGATAGGGCTTCATTTATTTGCATGGCACAGTTTCTGGCGTGCCACAGACCAATGCTGGTCCATGGATTGGGAGTTGGGGACCCGATGTATGGTGTTTACTGCTACTATTACTACAAGTTATGGTATGCAAGAATAACACTAATAAGTTTATTCTTGTCTTAATTGATATTTTACTGTAATCTACATGTTTCCTGATGTTTTGTTATTAAATTATTTAGAAATTTTCAATGATGTTTTATTCTTGCAGCTCCTTAACTAAGATTCGAAAAAGGAAACAAAATGAAGGAAGTTGGATAATTAAACTTGAATAAGACATTTTCACATGAATTCATTTTTGAATTCTAGCTGTGTCCCTCTCTACACTTCACAGGTTGTCACTGTTTCCAAATCTATAATTATAACAATGCAGATTTCTTGCTAATGGGAATGAATTATCCAGAGACATAGATGCAGCATCATCAAAGTAAAGACTGGCCTGATAGTCACTCTCTCCTGAGATTCTCCCTTTTTCATTTTTTAGAAAATTATTTCTTTAAAAATTGTCATATCCCCTGTAAAAATTATGACTGTAATATTTACATATAAATAATGTCTTTAAAGATCAAGATTCTTATTAAATGTTTCCAAGACTGTTGAATTTGTATGTTCAAATATCCATTGTTGTGTTGGAGATGAAGGATTGCACATGTTCATGAAGATTTTTCGATCACTTTCATTACAGTCCATGCAGCTGCCACTTACTGGGTGATAAAGTGTCTTGTCCTGAAGATGAAAGTTCAAATTAGTCTCACTACATGTACTGTTTTACAGTTTAAATAAGCTTCCTTTGCATAATCTTTTTCATACCAAAAGTGAATATATTATCCAACAGACTTTATTTGGAAACACATTTTGCAAAAGAGGCAAGTTGTTAAATTTTTAAAATTATGATGGTATTTGCTCCTTGAATCTCTTCTTCTGAACAACATATTATTAATACCTCCTTTTTGTTTTTTTCTATTATCTAAACAAAAAATAAAGTATCATTCAAAATTTTACAAGATGATTACACCATTTGATTCAACTACATGTACTTACTTTTCGATATTTCCATAGCTGATTTCCTTTCATTCCATGACAGTCATAAAGGGTGACTGGGCTATTGTGGGAAATAGCATCAAAACAATATTTCTTTGCGTGTTGAGGGTCTCCTGGACGGATATCCTCTCGCCAGCTGAATGTGAATACCTGTTTAATAAACATGGCATCAGAAATAAATGAGGTAAAAAAAAATCATCTTTCTTCAGATGGTTACTTAATTTTTAATTATTTATTTTGAGGTAAGAAATTAGACATGTATCAGAATAAAAGGCTGCCATTATGTGGTAAAATATGAGCATTTAGTATATTGTTATGAGTCTTTCAAACATTGTCTTTATATATCATAGAGGGAGTTATGTAAAAATTGATGCCTTAGATGCCTTAAGTCATCAAAAATTATAACCCAATCTAGTTGATATATTTATGTCTTCTGCCTCTTGACAGTCATAGAGAGTCTTGTGGATTGGGTCATGGCCACTAAGGTGGTCTATTTCAGCAATGATAAGAAGAGTTGTGTAATTATGTTGATCCCTAAGAGCAATTAATTTCCATTGTTTTGATGATATGCAGCGTTTTGATTAAGTATTTTAAAAGTGCTTTGGAGTTTGTGGCAACAGAGAAAACAAACCCATTGGCCTATTAGCACTCATTGGACTGTGATAAATGATTTTACATTTTGTGACAGAATCAGTCATTATAATTCATTTTTCAAGAATGCTTTGAGATCCATGAAAAAATATTCTGCAAAACCTTTATTGGTGAAATACTCAGTGATTTTTGAAAGATTTCTGAATTGTATTCATCTACATTGTGCCAAGATTTGCCAATTTCTAATGGTAAATACTACAATAAAGGTAACATAAATGTGCTTTATTGGCGTCTAGGTTGCATTTACTGCATGAACTGATCAAGACTTGCAGTGAAAGTTAGGTGAAAATGACAGACATCTGATGGGAGTTTTGATATAGTTTCGTGTCCATAACTGTATAATAAAAATATCATCCACAAATTTTAGTTTTGAGGAAGTATTATTCCAAATAGTAATATTTTTTTAAAAATTTATTAAATTTGTATGCTGCCCTTCTCTGGAGACTTGGGGCGTCTCACAAGATATTGCCATAATGTGATGACATATGTGTTAGTTTTATAAAAAATTCAGAAACCTTAAACATGTTTATCACTTAGTTATTTAGGACAGTTGAGTTGTGATTACTTTATTTTTTTATATTTGATTTTACCCTTTACAAATATATTTTGTAAAATATGTGTTTATTTTTCAAGTTTTGTTATTAGTATTATGTACAAGATGTTTTAATTTATTGGATGATTTTATAAATTGGCAAAAATCATTTGAATATAGCAAGTATTCAGGTAGCAAATTCAGTAAAATAAGTAATTACGTAAATAAGTTCATTTTTAAAAAATGTAATTACCTGCACATTGTTCCATGCAGCTTCTCCTCTACCTTTCACACAGGTTTCAACTCTTAGTGGTGAACCTAGGGCCCCATGCTTTGTATCTACACAAAGACTGCTCCCTACATTGCGGATCTGAGGGGGGAAAAATCAGAGATTTTTTTAATAAGCAGTAGCTTCACTGGATGAATTTTGTGATGCAATTCTTAGTTTAAAAATGCATCCAAAAATATGTATGCAAAAAACCCTGCAATAAGTTCAATAATACAACCTTTAAAATAGCAAGAAACAGGATAGAATAAATTTATGAGTGAACTGAATGACTGACTACATTTATTAACTGACTTGAATCAGAAATATCACAATCATTTATTTTTGAGTTATGGTGGTACAGTGCTTAGAATGCAGAATTGCAGGTTGACTCTGCTTTCTGCCAGGAGTTCGACGCTGATTGGCTCAAGATTGACTCAGTTTTCCATCCTTCCAGTAAAATGAGAACCCAGATTATCGGGGGGGGGAATATGCTGACTCTAAACCCCTTAGAGAGAGTGCTATAAAGAACTATGAAGCAGTATATAAGTCTAAATGCTGTTGTTATTGCTTTATTATCCTTTTGAGAATTCCCCTCTGATGACTCCTTTCTATTTCCATTTCTAAGTTGCTCATTCAATTCCAGCTGTTGAAGACTTTTTCTTCTTCTCCTTCAATTCCGCTACAATCTTGATGAAAACTTTCAATATACAAAACGGTGTTGTCATTTCTAATTTCTTCTTTCCATTCTTGGATATCTTTAAGAATGTCTTTGAACAGATTTCTTATGTCTTCCATCTTTTACAAAATTAATATATCAAAAGGCTTTGTCCAAATATCCAATTAACCTTCATATCATCCAGAAGCCAAGATTTTCCAAAACAAATTGTATCCTTCTTTTCTTCTCACCCTTCCCAAGTCCAAATAAAGTTCAAGTTCAAGGTGTTCTCTTTCTATTTATTTTCAGTTCCTCTTTATCACTTGTTAAAGAGAAAACAATCTGCCAAATTACGTTGCATCAAAGACAAATTCAGTGAAAAACAAATCCAACCAAATATTACCTCAACTTCACCAGCAGATGTCTTTAGTAAGCAATCACAATTGTTCCTATTTCTTCAATTCTGGCTTCTATAGCAACTTTAAAGTTTGATTTATGCTAATTCCAAAAATCCAATCTTATGTTCCCAATTTCCATAAATAAAAGCAGTTAAATTCTTGGGTTTTTAAAGAATATTTTAAAGTTCATTTAAATGCCAATTAATATATCCAAATAGTGCAGCCACAGCCATTTCCGCTTCTGCCCAACTTCTGAAACAAAGACATTTTTTAAAACTCCAAACCAAGGTCCCCTCTGGCAAATTTGCTCACCCTTTCCAGCAGACTTTTATTCTTCTCAACCTCCAGCACAAGAGTTTATGTTTCTTCTCCTTCCAGATGACTCTCGACACTTCAAAACCACTTCAAAACCTATCTTCCCAGCATGTAGTTGTTGCGGCTATGGCAACCGAGGTTGTTTCATCCACTGCTGGTCAAGGTCACAGGGCGTGCCAGCTCCCAAAATGGCAGCAGACAAAGACATCTATTTTCCACACCCCTCTCCAGGGAGGTTCCGGGCCAGAATCGGCACCTCCAAACAGCGGGGATTCGGCATTCCCCCACGAGTGCAAAGGAGAAGCCACCTTGCCTCGGCGTGATGTTCTTTTTGATAGGTTAGACTGTTTTTTCCCTTTGTGTAAAGACAGATGCAAAAAATGAATTAAGTAGCTCTGCTTTCTTCTTGTTGCTTGTCATCTTCTTGGTACTTTCTCCCTGCAATGGACCAATTGTTTCCTTGACTTTGTTCTTGTTTTTAATATGCTAGAAGAAGCTTTTTTGGTTACTTTTTACTTTTGTCGCAAACCTTTGTTCATTGTGAACCTTAGCTTTCCTCACTTCATTTTTACAGGCTTGGGCTATTTGATGGTATTCTGCCTTAGTTATTTCCCCTTCTTTCCATTTTTTATACTTGTGCTTTTTGTCTTTTAATTTGTCACAGAGTTTTTTATGCAGCCATGCTGGTTTCTTTCGGGACCTATTATTTTTCTTCTTCATTAAAGAGAGAGAAGAGGAACCCTGTATTACCATTCTGTGGATGTTCTAATATCCAATCATCATAGAAACTAATATAGCAACTTCCTGTTGACATATATACATGTGCTGTTCAATTCCCATAGGTAATTCTATAACACTGAAATTAAAAACACATGCTTTAAAACATGTTGACCAGCCTTGGGGAATGGAATCAGAGGGAGCAGAAATTCTGTGGTTATTACAGTATTTGCAACCCTATGCTAATGTCTAGATAAATGGACTGAGTGATTTGAATAAACTAACCTCTCCCCAAGCAGCTGCTGGAGGTTCCACAGGTGGGTAGAATTTTCCCAAGTCCCAAGCAACTTCATTCATAAACCACTTGAAATTTTTGCAGTTGAGTTTAATACGAAGTTCTTTCTGAGCAGTCACATCCCCTGCAGACAGATGTCGATATTCAGGTCTCCTTTGATAAATGTACTCTGCATATTCATCCATCCATACTTCAGCCACCCGTTTCAGGTTCTACAAGATTCCAATATTTTTAAATGAAAATAAGCATAATCTTGATAAATAGGAAAAGGAAAATAAAAAATAGGCTAATGGTAACAGACAGGATCAGAACAACTAGTGATAAGCAACTCTTCTCTACTTAATATTTGTTTACTATTGGCACATATAGGAGACTATGTTAAAAGATTAAATACTGTAGTTTAAATAGATACTGATCTCACCTCTGTATTTGGCTGATGTATATTGAGTCAACTTCACTTTATACGATTCAAGATTCACTATTTCATAATGAAATTATAAAACTGAGCAAAATCACTAAAATTGATTAAAATGTAATACTGTACTTAACTCTTCAACAGATAAAATATTTTAAATCTAAGCTTGTAATATAGGGAATTAAATAAGAGAATGTATAATATTTTTTAAAGTTATTAAATGAATTTTCCCATTGCTTCTTTTCCCACAAGAGGGAGCCTCTAACCACATTTTAAGATATGTTAATTTTCAACAGGAAGTAAAGTATCTTTTAAAATGAACATTTATAAACCGAAAGGGAAATTTTGAATGTATAGTTATGTAATGATTACATTTTTCATTGGAGCATATTTTCAAATATTCTAAAGATTGGTAAGTCCTTCATTTTAGTTGTGTATGTGAATAATATGAATTTTGTATGCATTTAACAGTATCTTTAGACCTTTAAACCATTTACTAATGCATTTTCCTTAACTTATCTACCTTCATTAGTTTTTAAAATAAAAGGAACAGGAATAGGTTTCCTTTAACAATTAAATTTGTTGATTAACAAATTATTAAAAATCGTTAGCAATAACATTTTTACCACACTTCAAGTGGATTTTTTTTAAATGCTCCATTGTGAAGATGTAAGAACAGTACAGAAAGATAGCTTCTTACCCTAGCTAAACTGACTCCTGTTGGAACCTTATAAGGGACATATTTTCTATAAATGTGGCCAACTCGAGAACATGGTATATCTTCCATGCGACCTCCACACATCCATACCTGTGAAATAAGAGAACAAATATGTACAATTCAATTTAGTTTTACTATGATGGGAATCAAAGCTTTTGAAAGCAGAGATAATATTGTTATTTCAGCAAAATACATCTAGATCTTATATATTGTTCTGTACCCTTTCACAGCGGTATGTACTGATCTAAAATTACTTAACAGTGTATTATAAAGATATCAGGCTTTAACACAAACCCCTAAATTAATTGGAAAGTAAGATTTCTAATGCACAATTTGCCTTATGTCAATTTATCTTAAAAAATACTGACCTTTTATATATAGTTAAATTCAGTCATCTAATACATGTTTTGTAATTCCCAAATACCTAAATTGAGGGAAAAAGATTCGTTCTCTGAGCTTGTAGGTTGGTTTCTGAACGTTTCATTATCAGGCTAGGTAACATCTTCAGCAGAGTTTACGGAATCTCAGTATTCTTCTGTTTATAAGGGCTTTATGTGGCCAGTGGGTCTTGTGATAGATGGATCAAGTGTAGGTGTGCTATTAAGCAGATCAGTCACATAATGTTTTCTAGTAAATTCTAACCTGAAAAAATTGTGGATCACCAAAAGCAAATGCAGATGGTAGAGATGAAGAGGTAAAAGAGCGGGAATTTTAAATACACTAAGGCAGTGTTTCCCAACCTTTTTTGAGCCGCGGCACATTATTCGTATTTTCAAAATCCTGGGGAACACTGAAAGGGGGGGGGGGCGGGCTAAAGAAAAGTTTGGACAAAAAAACCCTCTCTCTTCCTCCCTTTCGCTCTATTTCTCCCTCTTTCTCTCTTTTCCTTCCTTCCCTTCATTCTCTCTCTCCATCCCTCTTTCTTTCTTTCTTCCTCTCTTTTTTGCTCTCTTTCTCTCTCCCTCCTTCCCTTCCTCTATGTCTTTCTCTCTCCCTTGCTCTCTCTCTCTGTCTCTCTTGCTATCTCTTTCTTGCTTTTTTCTCTCTCTCTTGCTCTCTCTCTCTCTCTTTCACTGTCTTGCTATATGTCTCTTTCTTTCTCTTTGCCTCTCTTGCTATCTCTCTTTCTCTCTCTGTCTCTCTTGCTATGTCTCTCTTTCTTTCTCTTTCTCTCTCTCTCTGTGCCTCTCTTCCTAAGTCTCTCTTTTTCTCTTGCTATGTCTCTCTTTCTTTTTCTCTCTCTCTGCCTCTCTTGCTATGTCTCTCTTTCTCTCTCTCTTTCTCTCTCTCTCTTTCTCTGCCTCTCTTGCTGTCTCTCTTTCTTGCTCTGTCTCTCTTTCTCTGCCTCTCTTGCTATGTCTCTTTCTCTCTCTCTCTGCCTCTTATATGTCTCTCTTTCTCTCTCTCTCTCAGCTGACTGCAAGCGGGAGCCCTGACGGCGGCAGCTGGACGTGGTGCTGGACACCGTATATGCCAGGCACGCAGCGCCAGCATGTACGACGTCCAGCAGAACGTCCAACCGCCACCGTCAGGGCTCCCACTTGCAGTCAGCTGAGAGAGAGAGAGCGAGCGATCCCTCTCGCCGCCGCCATCTCCCCCGACTGCCTGCGGCCGCTGCGGCCCCCCCCCCGCTCCCATTGGACACTTGCCGTCGACGAAAGAGGAGCTCCAGCTGGGCGGGGCGCTGCCGGTACTTCCGTCCTGGGGCTCCCGCTCGCAGCTGTCCCCCGCCTCCTGCTCGATGCCGCGGTTTTCGGCGCTCTCCTGCTGGGCCCCAAAGAAAGAAGGCAGGAAAAAGGTGCGAAGAATGGAGCTCTCCTTCTTCCTGCCTTCCTTCTTTGGGGCCCAGCAGGAGAGCGCCGAAAACCGCGGCATCGAGCAGGAGACAGCTGCGAGCGGGAGCCCCAGGACGGAAGTACCGGCAGCGCCCCGCCCAGCTGAAGCTTGGCGGCACACCTGGCCTGGCACACCGGTTGGGAAACGCTGCACTAAGGAATAAGGGAAATAAAAAACTCCCACTCTCTTCAATTTTTCTTATCAATTTATGTTTACTTGCTAATAAGATGGATGAAATACTCCTTTTAAATACATGCAATTCTGATTTTTACAACACATCTGCCCTATGCTTTATTGAATCCTGGCTAAAATTGATGGAATTGATGATAATAGCATGATATACCAGGGTTTCTTTCATATACTTAGAGCAGATAGGATTGTAGAACTAGCAACAACAGCTACTCGCAAGACGTAATTATAGTACACAAATACTGTAATGAAAACTTAAGAGTCTTTACTTATCAACTGAATACCTTTTTATTCTCCACGTGAGTTCTCATAATTTCTACTAATTTAGGTGTATATCCTGCCACAAGCCTGTGCAAACAAGGTTTTACGAACTCTAGCTGATTATGGAGGCTGAAGCCAAATACCCAGATTCACTGGCCATTATTCTAGATGATTTCAACAAAGGTAACTTAAGGAAAGAACTTCCAAAATATTTTCAGCATGTCAATTGTCCCACCAGACGCAAGAATACATTAGAACATAGGTCACCAACCGGTGGTCTGCGGACCACTGGTGGTTCACAAGAAAATTTTGATGGTGCACAGAGAGGTCCTTCAGGCAGCTATCTTGGCTGCCTGTTAACAGAGAGAAGAGCCTAAGATCAACCTTAGCTTTGCTGTCCATTGCAGACACTAGATTGGCCTCCTGCAAACTGTTGTCTGTCAAGGAGCCGCAGCGCAGGAAACTTTGGCTGCACTCTTCGAGAGAGGGGGCCGATCTAGCATCTGCAATGGACAGCAAAGCTAGGGTTAACTCCAGCTGCTTCTCTCTGCAATGGACAGCAAAGCTAGGGTTAACTCCAGCTGCTTCTCTCTGCTATAGTGCTTCCCAGACGCAGTCCACCGCTCTGAACCCCAAGCAGCAGGACATGAAGGGCAGCTCCTCACCTGGGTACAGGAAAGCATTCAAAATCAATATTGAGTCACAAAAAATTGTTTGTCCCTCATAATCTGAAGGCTATCCTCAGACAATATATTGGTCATTTTTTGACATTTCCTTTTTACACAAAAATAAACATTACAAGGTGGTATTGGATTCTATTGCAAAGCCGACAATACAAAAGAAAAATACAATAATGGCAGCTCCTCTCTGAAAGTTTAGCAAATATAAATGAACAGGGTAGACTAGCTTAATACCGTATCTCTAAAATCTATTAGCAGTTTTACCGTAACTGTACTAATTGGCAAAATGGCATGTAATACTTTGATTTTGTTTTTAGTGCAACTGACTATAGTTGAATGCAGAGTTTTCTAGTTAATTATTCTTAAATAAAGCTATATTATTGAGGTCATCATACAAGGGAGTAAGCTGATGTATAGAAGAACAAGAATCAAAGATAGTAAGTTGGTATATCTTGGCAAGAAATTATAAATCAGGATAAGGTTGCAAGTCATAATTGTACAATAACTGTTGTTCTGTGTCAATGTTTTCCAACTTTGACAGTTTTCAAAGAGGGAGAATTCTAAAAGCTGCCAGATTTGGGAATCAGTGCTGCTTTATTACCATACTTTTTGGAGTATAAGATGCACTCCTCCTCTCCCAGAAGAGGATGGAAATGTTGATGTGTCTTATACACCGAATACAGACATTTTTGGCCTCCCAAAACCTTGCCCCACAGTTCCATTTTTGCCCAAATCAGGTCTGTTTTTTGATGAAAACAAGAGGCATAGAGGGTTTGGGAGGCCTGCAGAGTGTTCATGGGGGCTGGGGAAGGCAAAAACGAGAGGCGTGGGGGCTTTGGGAGGCAAAAGACGGGCATTGTTGCCCTCCCCAGCTTCCAGGAGCACTCTGCAGGCCTCCCAAATCCTCTGTGCCCCCTGGTTTTGCGAAAGAGACCGTTTGTTTTTTGTTTTGCAAAAATGGGACTCAGAGGGTTTGGGCAGCCTGCAGAGTGCTCCTGGGGTCAAGGAGGACAAATTTTTTTTCTTCTTTCCCTCTTCGAAATCTTGGTGAGTCTTATACTCCAGTGCGTCTTATAGTCTGAAAAATACAGTATGTGGTTTAGAAGGGGCATTACCTGATACACCTATTCTTATTGGGTGGAGCTAATCTTCAAGAATGGGATGACATTGTCCCTTCAGTCAATGAGGACTGAATCTGCTACCGCATTTCTGTACAAAATCATTGACGATTGCTCTATATACATTTCAAATATTATATCTTGGAAATTGTTTTTCTTATGTTAAAACTGTTTTAACTTATGTTAAAATTGTTTTTGTTTTTCTTATGTTAAAACTGACAGATCTTTTTTCCTAACAGGTGTTCCATTAAATTCCATTAATATAAATTCTAGCTCATCTTGCTCTAATTTTCCTATTTTTCAAAAGATAAGGATTCTAAGATTATTACAGATGACAGTGAACATGCATTCCTTTCTTATTTTCCAGAAGTCTCTCAAGACCTCACTTGAGAGGCATTAGTCTGGAGGACTCAGGAGGACTCAGGGGGACGCTAAATTCTTGAGGTGGCTCCATTGCTGATCATATTTCTAGTGTATGCTTTAAAAAAAATGTTTGACGTGATTATATTTATTTATGTATTTATTGGATTTGTATGCTGCCCCTCTCCGAGGACTCAGGGCGGCTCACAACATAGCAAACAATATACAATGTACAAATCAAAAAATCAAATTAATTTTACTAGAAAAACTTTAAAACTCTACTAACATTTAAAATCATTAGCTGTACAACATGCAGAATGGACACTTAAATAAACTTGATAAATAAACATATGTTAATATTAATATTTACTTCATTGGATATTAATGTATGGTTAGGGAAGAAATCAAATAGAAAACTTTCCAAGATATAATATTTGAAATGTATATAGAGCAATCTTCAATGATTTTGTATAAAAATGCGGTAGTATTATGATTCAACCAACAAGCTGAGCAGTGTCACCTAGGATAGGTATCCTATGAAAATGCTGATAGTTGATGGGTATCATCAACTTCTCACTTAACTAAGATTTTCTTCATTTACATTCAAAATTACTGAAAGGATTAAATGTAGACTGATTCCAGAATAAATTCCTCCAAAAATCATATTTTTTATCGTAAAATAATTTCACATATAAAAATATAAAAAGGGGGGATGTTATTTTATTTTTATTTTATTTTAAAAAAATTATTTCTGCAAAGTAATGCCTTGCTGAGATGTTACAATGTTTGCTTCAAGTATAAACTGCCCAATGTAGACATCTGAAGCAACCTTAGAGAACAAGACTATATATTGGTTTTATTAACAACTTTTTTTATGAAATAAAAGAAAATCAGATCTAGGAGCAAAAAATACAACTGTCTGTAACAAGAATTACTTTAAGGATGTGTTTACACAGCACATTTGCACAGTTCAGCAACTGTTTAAGTTGTAAATGCAGTTATGAACCATTATAAACCAAACATGGTAATCTGGATGAAAAATTTTGGTTGTACAATTCAATTAGAAGAACAGGAAAGAATTTGGAAAGATCAATATAAATTGACACTATCGGTAGCCTATAAAGAAAATCTTTATAAATTATTTTACAGGTGGTACTATGCCCCAGCAAGACTTGCAAAAATTTATCCAAACTTAGATCCCAATTGCTGGAAATGTAAAAAAAAATATGGAATGTATTACCACCTTTGGTAGTCATGCCCAGAAAGCAAGAAAATTTGGACCATAATTCAAACCTGAATAAAAGAAATACTAGACTACAAATTGGAAACTAGAAGCGTACCTATTAGGAATAATAAGAGAAAAATATTTAAAAGACCAATATTATTTAAGTATACATATATTTACAGCTGCCCGACTAGCAATTGCACAAATGTGGAAAAACGAAAATATGCCCTCTGAAACAATGGTAACAAATAAACTACTGGAATGCGCAGAAATGAGTAAACTTACCTTAGAATTATGAAATGAGCAAAGGAAAGAAATATATTATATGGGAGAAACTGTACATATGGCTTGAAAAGAAAAAAAAATCTATAAATTTAAAAACATGTAATGAGATATCTCATAAAAAGATAAAAGAAGATAAAAATAATCTTATCTTAAATTTATCTTATTGGTTTTTGTTATGTATGTATGTAAAGCTTTTGAAAATCCCAAATATTTTTTTTTTAAAAAAGTAAATGCAATTATGAATGCACTACATATATATTTGCTTGGTTTATGTTTCACTGTATTTTGTAAGTCTAGAAAATGGCAACATTTGTGTTTTATGAATCCAATCTAAAAGTCATTAAGCAATAATGTGTCATCATCAGGGGCTATATGGGCAAGTTGATAACTATAATAGTACAAGAAAGTGATCCATAAAGAGATTGAGGACTAGCTGAAGATAAACATTAAATTGTAATTTAAAAATCATTTAATACAAAGATGTAAGAATAAAAGGAATGATGAATTGGAGCATCCTGCCTTAGGACTGGGTATTTGTGGAACTGCCTATCACCAACTTCATCTATCACAAATATACATTTTGATTATGCTTTTGACTCGAATACATCAAAGGTAGTACAAGAAATAATCATGACAATGATAGCCTTTTTTTGACTGAGACTTTCATGTACCTATTTGTCTTCATGCCTGTAGAGCGACTAATCGTCACCCCAATAATAGAGAGAATACCAACAAACAATGGAAATAATTGGGCAAAACCAAGGCAATTTCTGATAATAATCATAGTGATTGTCAGCTGGAAGTTTTGTAAATTTCTAACAGAAAAATGAGTTGATGGCAGTGACATGGCAATTCTTCTCAAATTGATGATATATGCTTGTGAAGCAACAGCAGTGATCAAATTCTAAGAAGATTGTTTTTGTTCCCCATCAGAGATTCCTTAGAGTGGCAGGCATCTGACTTGAAAGATGGATAGTCAGTTAAAGATCTCAACATTACTTTAATAAAAGTTAAAAAAAAGTCTGTTTCACTAGACATATGTGAAACAAATAATTAAATATTTTCCTTGCAAGCTTTGGATTGTTGTGTCTTAAAATGAATTTAAAATAATTTTTAAAAGCAATATTAACTTGATAGTCCATTAGCACTCTCTATTTAGTGGTATTTATGATAGAAAATTCCTTTGTTATCCACCCCCCACCCCTACTCCCAGTTTCTAGAAATCTTGAACAGAGAGAGCTACAGGAGAGGCTCTGAGAAAGGCAATTGTGGAAATGAGAAGGCGCTTTTATAACAAGGTTGAGAGTTTGGTTCATGTATCCCACCTCCTCCCCTTTTCTATTATGGATGCTTGGTGGTATTAAGGGAGAAAATTCTCTTATCCTTTTGCTTCTTAAAAACCTGACTAAGACCCACATTTTTGGTCAAAAGTTTAGTTAATTAAAAGATTTGTATGATCTCCCATTTTAAATAGAACTATGGGTAGCTCACAATAATAGAGCTTATGTGGATGACCTAGCAATGAAGAGAATCCTGACCTACCTACAGTAGTTGAGTATTTGGATGAAGCAATAAGCTGCGAGAAATAATACTGGAAAGTCCATACATCAAGTAATTACTATATACTAATGCTGTTGGGTAGCTCATTGGGTACCTGAAGTGATTGATTACTTCAAGGTTCTGTGAGGACCTGGAAGAATTAAAGTGTAAAATGAATGTGGTTTAAGGAAATGGACTGGATCAAGCCACTTGTAATCTATGTAAGATTTGTGATTTTCTTGAAGACGAAGGTAAACTTATAAGAATTGCTATTTACTTGATAAAAACTGGTTCAGCAAAAAGGGTCAAAGTTAGTACTTGGTACTAGTAGAAAGAGCTGTCAGTTACAAAAGGTATTGTGTTTGAGAATTGAAAATACACATCCTGAAGGCAAACTAAACAAAGTACCGGTAGATGCTTAAGAATGTAACTCTGAATTTTTAGAGAGAAATGGAAATTTGGCTTTAAATACAGATGGCATATTTTCAATTGACGTTTTTGTTCTGCTGCTCCCATTCAAGTATAGCGTTGTCATATGCAATTAAGCAAATACAAATATAAATTTACTTCTGCTTGTTACAATCAAGTTATACATTTTAATCTTTAAATTCTTTTTCTTGTTTCTTTATATCCTTATCCATTTAAACAATAACATGCTATTCTTTCCTGAAGGAGAAAGATATGAATTAATTAGATATTTTATCCAATTTTTGTTACTTTACAAGGAACTCAAAGTTGCAAACATACTTAATATTTCTTCATCCTATTTCCCCTACAACAACAACCTTAAAGGGTGGGTTGAGATGAGAGAAAGTGACTGGCCAAAAGAGTTAGTTTCTAGGCCAGCAGTTGAATCACTACAATAAACTGGCTCTGTTTTGGAATATTGGCTCCGAAGAGTGTTTACCTGTTCTGTTCCCAAAGATGGAAAACGGGAAAAGAACCTTGGGAGTTGCGTATTGGTGGGAGTCACAAAAAGGTCTACCAGGGGAGTTCTGAATTGATGGCATATCTGTTGGTATATGTATGGCTTGATTCTCCACTCTGCCTGAGCCACTCTTGTGTGTTGGAAACTCCCAATATATGGTCTGAAGACAGGGAATGGTGGCATATCTCTGCCCACAGACCCAGCTTCATTGCTTCTGCTTGTAGTGACCTGGAATGTGTGCCCCTCTGCCTGTTTATGTAAGTCTTCATGGAAATGTTGTCTGTCAGTACCAGAACATTGGCCCCCATCACTAGGAGCCGAAATTGTTTTAGGGCTAGGGACACTGCCCTCGGTTCCAGCCAGTTTATGGAGTGTGAAGATTCTATTTCCGATCACTGACCTTGTGCCATGAGTCCTTGGGAGTGAGCTCCCCATCCTGTGAGGCTTGCATCCGTTGTCACCACAGTTCTGTGAGGGATGTTTAAGGAGCTGCCTTTGAAGATGTTTGAGGAGTTCTACCAAGCAAGGGATCTGCGTACCTGTGGAGGGAGTTGTACCCTGATGGCTGACGTAGGAGAAACCACTGAAGTTCTCTAAGGTGAAGCCTAGCCCATGGAATAATTGCTGTGCAGGATAATATCTTCCCCAGAAGAGGCATTAGGGAGTTTAGGAAAGGCCTGTGTTCTCCCAGTATTTGAATGGTGAACTGTCTAATGCTGTCCTGGTGATCCTGAGAGAGACACACTGTGCACTCTGAGGAACTTATGATTGACCCCGGGTGCTGGATTGATGTTGTAGGAACTAAGTAGCTCTCTTCAAAATTGATGGAGAAACCGTGTTCCTGGAGACAGGTTATTTTCAAATCCAGATCACGCTGAGTATGCTCCTTGGAGGGGGCGTAGACTAGGATGTCATCCAGGTAACAGTGAATCGTGTGCAAGTGGGCTGCTATGGTGTCAGATAATTTAGAGGTCACGTTAAAAAATCTTTTATTCTGTGAAGAGGTGGAAGGGCCTGCTGCAGGCGAGGCCTTCTCCTCCTCCGCTGTTTCCGTGAACACTTCTGGAATGCGAATGACATCCACCTCTGGTCTGGTCTCAGAAAACAGTGCATTCTCCTGATCCCCCATGTGAATGGGATCAGAAGTACTCAGTACCTTGATCTGTGCCACTGTACGTGCTTTGCATGATCAATTTGAATAGACCTGGAGGATAAAGCCCTAAGGAAGGAGGTTGATCTATTGACAGGCTCCTCTGAGAGATTCCACCTTCTTCATAATTTTCCTCTCTGTTACCCATAATGCCCGATTCAGAATCCTCAGAGCTGATTCTTTGCAGGCTGCCTCTTCTGGTCTTAATTGAGGATGTGAAGGTGGGGGTGGGGGGGGCATCCCCCCCACAAGGAGCCTTGTCGGTTTGCCAGGGCTTGTTGGGAGGACCTCTGCCATGAGTGCCCTAGAGCTGGTTGCACCAAGGGTGAACTCTGAATAGGCTGAGAAAGGGCACCCTGGGAAGAGGGAAGCATTTATGGATGGGCCATGACTTCTGAGTGCTGACTATTTCCTGTTGTTTTGGATGCTCCCCATAGATTCCCATTTGCTCTGGGAATATTAGTGACATCAAGTGCTATGGGATCCCCCTCTATGGCCATTGACTGTTGTCCCTCACCTGTTTTTGGGATAAGAGCTGCATACGCCTCTGCTTGTGCTCTATTGTAGTGTTTCTGGAAGATCCTATCACATCTGTTCTGTCTGGAGAGTAGCTTGTGATGACCCCCTGTATGATCTCCCTGACTAGAGGTCAAGCATTCTGAGCACGTAGGTGAATGATCTGGGGAAGAGGCATTCGACAGATCCCTGTTGGTCTTCTTGCTTCTCTTTCCCCTCATCATGTCTTCAGTGGAGGGCATACTGTTGGAGAAGATGGGGTTTAGAAGTCCCACCTCTGATATTCAAAATGGCTGCCCCCAGTAATGACCACGTGTTCAAAGAAAAGTGGCCACCGCCTGCCTCATGTTGTCTGTGAATGCTGTTTATGCCACTTTCGATGTCCCCCATGTTTCTCTCTCTTTTTCTCTCTCGATCCCACCCCCCTGCACTCGGCCTCCAAGCAGGCTCAGGTGTCAGTGGCCGACACTGGAAGCTTTACCAATAAAACAACTGTGCTTGGGCTTCAGTTGCAAGAGAAGAAGATAAGCCGCTCTGAGTCCTTTGGGATTGATTGATTAAACAAACAAACAAACAAACAAACAAACAAACAAACAAATAAACAAACACTGTGCAGTGTCTCAGGAGCTACTGAGCTCCAGTTGGTAGTGCCAGAGGTTTAAAGCAGAGGTGGTCCTGTTTCCTGAGAGGGGGCAATGACTTTGCTACTGCCCGATGACCCAGGAATCGGTGGTTTGTGGGAAGGGCGGATGTTCTGCATGGGATGGAATGAGGGGTGATGTCGCCAAAGCTTCTGATGGTATCAGCTGTGAAAATGCTGTTTACCCTGGCTTGGAGGAAGAAGGGGGGGCAGTGGAAGCTCCTGGCTTTCCCAATAGCACAGTCTTTCCAGAAGTTATTGCCAAGGCGTCTGCAGGAATTTTAAAAACACGTGCTCTCAGGATAAAGGAAGAGGGGGTGAGGATTATTTCCCACCTGATCAATGTCCTGCTTTCCGATCTATCCTGCCACTGGGTCTCTGTGAACTCGAGCAGAGCCCTAAAAAGGGCTGTTGGTTTGAAGCAAAGCAGTCCTACCTGTTAGAAAGCCCTCTCTTCCTATAGTAATCTATTTCTTCTTATAATAATTTCTAATTAAGGCCTAAAGGAACTTTCTTCAGGAGGGAGTCCAACCATGACTTTTCATCTGAAGGAACGAGTCAGATCTGGGCTATATTGGGCGGATCCTGGCTTGCATGAAAGTTGCCTGATTCGTTCCTCAAGCTGATTCGTCGAGGCCAAACCCATTCTGAAGACTGGTTCCACTCTAGGATAGAGAACATTTGGTTTAACACCAAATTTCAAATCCTTAAAATACAGAAAACATTATTGTTTTAAACTGTTTTTCAGAAGGCGATTTTTTGGTGTAATTTTATATGTCAATGAATCCTTAAAACAAGATGATAGAGTTTCATAGTTTAAAAAATAAGGGCGGGTTTTGGACATTCTTTTATTATAATTTCATCAAAATAGTGGCTTCTATCAACTGCAGTTGAATGCATTAATTGATCTTGATTTCTGAAAGTGTACCCTTTCAGTTAAATGTCATTTTCTATTGCACAAAGGAAGAGAAATAGAATTAGCTGGGATTAATTAGAGTGAATATAACCCACCAAAATTATCATTTCTGGCATGAAACAAAACTCTTTGAAATATTGTGTGTGACTAGTCAAATGAATAAAATAGCTTTATTTCTTGAATATCAAGCAGTAAATACCTACTCTAGCGTTTCAGAGACAAAGAACTTTCCCAGGAACTGTCATCACTCTTGAAAACTACGGTTTTAGAAAAGGTCCAGCTAGAAATGATGAATATGTTTGTACCTCTCCCACAAAGAATTACACTGTTATACCGTTTCTTTATACACCACAGTAAAATGGATAAATGAACCAAAGGGGAAATAAGAAACCTCCAGTATGTCTTTATTACTGTTTTTGGAGATAAACAATGGGAAGAACATTTCATTTATTACATATTAATTGCCAAATGGATGTAGTTTGATAGAATCCTAACAACACTAAGCAGTTTATGTTCAGAAAAAACTATTCAGACAAAACAGAAGACAAGAAATTATAATTATCAAGAGAGCTATATCTTGTTGTTAGTAAGACTGAATTATCTACAGTGCAATGTTTTTGCTAGTTTCCCATTGGATTCATGCTGAAACTGTCTCATTCAAATGGATAAAGGACTTATTAAAGTAGACATACTAATAATTTTCTGAGTTAATCTCAAACATAGAGAAAAATAAATTAATATTTGTAACATACTTATATTTTTAATTAAATATTGATCTTTGTCAAACCAATAGTTAACTTTTAGTAACTAATCAAGTAGGTTAATAGTAATTTCATTTATTATAAACAAGTAAATTTACAAATCATACAGACCAATTCATCTATTAAAATATTTATCTGGTATTTAATTGTTTACTTTTCAAAGCTGTTTATCTTTAATGTAAAACAGTGATAAGAATTTAACCATTTGCTTAGCCTTCCTTTATAAATATACTCTTATTAGTCAGTGGATTAGTGATACATGAAAAAACTCTCTAAAGTGAAGTAGTAGTAGGAATATTATTTCATTTCCAAGGTGACTCAAACACTCTGCAGCTTGCACTGGCTGCCGGTCAGTTTCCGGTCTCAATTCAAAGTGTTGGTTATGACCTATAAAGCCCTACATGGCATCAGACCAGAATACCTCCGGGACCGCCTTCGACTAAACTATGTTGTCTGGCAGGGCCCAGGGGAAGAGCCTTCTCTGTGGCGGCCCCGGCCCTCTGGAACCAACTCCCCCTGGAGATTAGGACTTCCCCCACCCCCCTTGCCTTTCGTAAACTTCTGAAAACTCATCTATGTCGCCAGGCATGAGGAAATTAATATACCCCTTAGCTATTATAATTTATGTATGGTCTGTTTGAGCTGTATGACTATTTTATAAGGGGTTTTTAAATTGTTTTTAACTATTAGATTTGTATATTGTGTATTGTCTTGTTGTGAGCCGCCCTGAGTCCTCAGAGAGGGGCGGCATACAAATCTAATAAATTCTTGTTGTTGTTGTTGTTGTTGTTGTTGTTGTTAATCTAATAAATTCTTCTTGTTGTTGTTGTTGTTGTTGTTGTTATTATTATTATTATTATTATTATTATTATTATTATTATTATTATTATTATTGCTTTAAAACTATGATTAATAGTAAAAGTACACCAGTATGATCTTACAGTATATTTAGATAACATGCTCACTTAGAAAAAAAGTTAAATAGCAAATGTGCTACACTTAGTCTCTGCACATATCCACTGGCTTTTCCATGGATAGACAAAATACTGTATTTTCTGCCACCTATGTCACTCTATTTTGTACTGCCACAAAACACCCAGAATATATTCAAGGTTTGCAATACATTAGTTTATGGTTAGATAATGTGGAATAACTTGCTCAAAATTTAGACAATACAATTAATTATAAACCAGTCACAGATGAATTTGTCTTTGAGAAGAGCCGAGGGAACATGTTGAAGGCAAATGGAGTGAAGTGGAATGTAGTTTGGGTGGAGTGGATTGGAAGTGGAATGGAATAGAATACTTTTTGGCCACATGTGATTAGACACACAAGGAATGTTCTCTCAAATAAGATCTCAGTGTACATGCAATTGCTTTATTACAAAGTAATAATAATAACAAAGGATAACAATCATAATAATGATACCAATAGAGAAAGTAGCGGAACAGATGACAAGGATAAAAGTAATATAGTAATACTACATGGAAATATACTTAGACATAGGATAGAACTATGGATATCAAGTGTTCAGCAAATTGATGGCACAAATAATGCTCTATAACAGTGTCTAACAGGGGAGAAATTGCAATACCGCACTTTTCAGAGTATTAGATGCACATTTTTCCTCCCTAAAAGAGGCTGAAAATTTGGGTGCATCTTATACTCTGTAGCTTTTTTTTCTGAAGCATTTTTTCAATCCTAATTAGGTGGTAATGATCTTCCCAGCTCTTACCTTGCAGGCTCTTTCATCGTTATTCTCTGCAAAGAATGTTTTCCAAGCCCTAAGTCTTTGCAGACTTTTTTTCATTGCTCTTCTTGCTCCGAATGTTTCTTTTCAGCCCTAACCAGGTGCTAACAATGTTCCTTGCTCTTATCAGCTTGCAAGCTCTTTCAATGTTACTCTCTCTGAATAAGGTTTTTTTAAAGCCCTAACCAGGGGATAACAAAATGTGCTGAAGCTGACCAGACTAAGGATGTTAGCCAGATAAGTATCTGGTAGGCAGATTTCCCCCCTATTTTCCTCCCCCAAAACTAAGGTGCGTCTTATACTCAGGTGCATTTTATATTCTGAAAATACGGTAGTTTATGTCCAGGATGTGAGGGATTTGTAGATATTTTCTCAACCCTCTTTCTGATCCATGCAGTATACAGGTCCTCAATAGACAGCATACTGGTTGAAATAGTTTTTTCTGCAGACCTAATAGTTTTTTCTGCAGATATATTGAATATATCTATACCTATCTTATTTGATTACTGAACCAAACCAGAAGATATAGAAAAATGAATCACAGACTTAGTATGTCTGTAAATGATATTTACCATTTATCCATGTTTTCTTAAGTATATTATCCAAATGAAATACACCCAATACACTGTGCCCATTAAGACATAAATAATATTTTGATTTGAAAACAAGGGTAAAGTATTTGTTAAGACTTTTATTTCCTGTAGGAATTGAGTTCTCAAAATTCTATTTTATTCTATCAAACCAGAGCTCAGCTGGCATTTAAAATAGTGACAATCCCAGTACATTTAACTAATTTAGCCTGATGTTTATGGAAAACATTTCATTTCAGGAAAATTGACCTCTCATACACTAACAATCAGATACCATAAATTAGGAGTCAATTCAACAGAAGCACTAAATTCTTAACAATATTTTTAATTATTATAACAAGTATTTTAAAATTGCTTAAATTCTCCTTTTTTCAATAATTTTATATATACAAAGATAATATTTTTTTACTAAGTCATACTCCATTAAAATATTGTACATTGTCTTTTCAATAACTCACCTTAAATGATATTTCATACTGTTCTCCTCCCCATATTTCTAGGCCGGCATCATATCCTCCAAGTTCCCAGAACCATCTTCTATCAACTGCAAACAATCCTCCAGCCATAACCGGAGACCTTAGGAGAAAAATTAAATTCCATATTATAAATTTAAGTAAAGTCCATATTTAAGTAAAGTCTGCCCAAATTACATCTACAGCTCTAGCATCATCTTTCGGCTGCGGCAAGGAGGGCATTTGCCCAGGTTCGCCTGGTGTACCAGTTGCGGTCCTATTTGGACAGGGAGTCATTGCTCACAGTCACTTATGCCCTCATCACCTCGAGGTTTGATTACTGCAACGCTCTCTACATGGGGCTACCTTTGAAAAGTGTTTGGAAACTTCAGATCGTGCAGAATGTGGCCGTGAGAGCCATCGTGGGGTTTCCTAGATTCGCCCACATTTCTGTAACACTCCATGGCCTGCACTGGCTGCTGACTGATTTCCGGTCACAATTCAAAGAGTTGGTAATGACCTTTAAAGCCCTACATGGCATTGGGCCAGAATACATCTGGAACCGCCTTCTACCACACGAATCGCAGCGGCAGATAAGGTCCCACAGAGTTGGCCTTCTCTGGGTCCCGTCGACCAAACAATGTCATTTGGCGGGCCCCAGGGGAAGAGCCTTCTCTGTGGCGGCCCCGGCCCTCTGGAATCAACTACCCCCAGAGATTAGAACGGCCCCCACCCTCCTTGCCTTTCGCAAATTATTCAAGACCCACCTTTGTTGCCAGGCATGGGGGAGTTAGGATATTCCTTCCCCTAGGCCATTACAAGTTATGTATGGTATGTTTGTGTGTATGTTTGGTTTTTATAATAAGGGTTTTTAGTTGTTTTATTAAATTGGATTGTTATATGTTGTTTTTTATAATTGTTGTTAGCCGCCCCGAGTCTGCAGAGAGGGGCGGCATACAAATCCAATAAATAATAATAATAATAATAATAATAATAATAATAATAATAATAATAATAATAATAATAATAGCATTTTACTACTATTTTGTTTTTTACTTCTCACTTTGGATATTTTGCATTTTGATTACAATGTCATTTATACTATACAGCAACTTCTGGAACACAAGAGGAACTTTGGGGAAAGTCAAAGAAACTATCGGAGTCTGATAATAACCTGAGGCCAAAGAGATGCTAACAAACAAGCTGGATGATTCTTGCAAGCCTGTTCAGTAACTTTTTGATATCACCTACGAACGTCTATGGCATCATTTTCTTCCCAAGGTAGAATGGGTAAAGACTGTGCCTAGATGAGGACGGAGGTTTGTTCCTGCTAACTTGGTACTTGTAGAAAGGAACCTTTAAGATACAAAGCTGAAGCCAGAAGAGTTAGAAGGAAAGGAAGAGGGACATCTCATCTGAAAACATATGTGTTAAAACATCTAAAATCAAAAAAATTAAAATGACGGAAAGAAAAAAAATGTAGAATAGTTATTGACATGACAGTAGAAAAGAAACCTAGAAAAACTAGTTGCAAGAAGTATACGAGGAAAGGGGGAACATAGTCAAGAATTCTTTAAGCTATAGAAGTTGTTGAACAAGTTCTATGCAGATGCATATCTAGAAAAACTAATGTTCAGAATTTTTTCTATAAGAAAATAAAGATCCCTCAGAGTAAATCTACAAAATCTATATTGTTCTTTTTTATCACCACTCTTTTTGCTTTTTTCTCTTTATTGGCTTCATGCAGAAAAAGGGTAATGTTACCAGAACCTTGAAATGATTTTCTTCAGACTTAATTCAAACCAGAGTGGTATACAGTGTTCCCTCGCTTTTTGCGGGGGATGCGTTCCGAGACCACCCGCGAAAGTCGAATTTCCGCGAAGTAGAGATGCGGAAGTAAATACACTATTTTTGGCTATGAACAGTATCACAAACCTTCCCTTAATACTTTAAACCCCTAAATTGCAATTTTCCATTCCCTTAGTAACCATTTAGATTATTACTCACCATGTTTATTTATTAAAGTTTATTAAAAAAAAATATTTATTAAAAGCAGATGAAAGTTTGGTGATGACATATGATGTCATTGGTTGGGAAAAACCGTAGTACAGTAATACCTCATGATACGAACTTAATTGGTGCAAGGAGGAGGTTCATAAGATGAAAGGTTCGTAAGACGAAACATTGTTTCCCATAGGAAACAATGTAAAGTCAATTAATCCGTGCAACCAAAAAACCCCCCGCAAAAAAAAAGGCTTTCGGCGACTGCTGGGAAGCCGCGCGGCTGTTTTAAAAGGTGACAGCCGGCCTGGGGGGCTTCCCTTTTAAAAGAGCCGTGCCGCTTCCCAGCTGTCTCCTGAAGCCGAACGCGGAAGTTCGGCTTTGGCGTTCGGCTTCAGGAGACAGATGGGAAGCGGCACGGCTCTTTTAAAAGGTCGCAGCCGGCCTGGGGGGCTTCCCAGCACCCCCCCAAACCCGGGTTCGGGGGGGGGGTGCTGGGAAGCCCCCCAGGCCGGCTGCGACCTTTTAAAAGAGCCGCGCCGCTTCCCATCTGTTTCCTGAAGCCGAACGCCAAAGCCGAACTTCCGCGTTCGGCTTCAGGAGACAGCTGGGAAGCGGCGCGGGTGTTTTAAAAGGTCGCAGCCGGCCTGGGGGCTTCCCAGCACCCCCCTGAACCGGGGTTCAGGGGGGTGCTGGGAAGCCCCCCAGGCCGGCTGCGACCTTTTAAAACAGCCGCACTGCTTCCCAGCTGTCTCCTGAAGCCGAACGCCAAAGCCGAACTTCCGCGTTCGGCTTTGGGAGACAGCTGGGAAGCCGCGCGGCTGTTTTAAAAGGTGACAGCCGGGCTGGGGGGCTTCCCAGCAACCTCCCGAACCGAACCCGGGGTTCAGAAAAATTTTGCCTCTTCTTACGAACTTTGTTCGAGTTACGAACCGGCGTTCGGGAGGCTTCTGGGAAGCCCCGCCCCCCGGCTGTCACCTTTTAAAACAGCCGCGCGGCTTCCCAGCAGTCTCTGAACGCCGGTTCGTAACTCGAAAAAAGTTCGTAAGAAGAGGCAAAATTTTTCTGAACCCCGGGTTCGTATCACGAGTTGTTCGTAAGACGAGGGGTTCGTATCTTGAGGTACCACTGTATAGGAAAAAAACCCGCGAAGTATTTTTTAATTAATATTTTTGAAAAACTGTGGTATAGACTTTCACGAAGTTCGAACCCGCGAAAATCGAAGGAACACTGTACATAACTTTGAGAGATCCCTCAGAAAACTGGTATTCACTGATGGAAGAGGAGGCAAAAACCGAATATGCACTATAGCAGAAGCAGCAGAAAACAGAATGGTAAGACTATGTATTCATGAAACAGAGAAGAAAGCACTGGGTCTGTTGAAGCCTGTTTCTGTTGAAGCCTGTTGAATATACAAAATTAGGGCCCCCTGAACTTTCAGAGAATGAAGGACAGAACAGAACTCTTTAATGTATATATTTTATAATATAATAAATATTCTATAATAAATGAAGAAGAGAAATTACTGGAAAAAAGAAAAAAACTAACAGCTAGATGCAATTCAAACATATTTTAATATTAAGTGTCTATGGACATAATATATGAGAGCCAGTTTAGTGTAATTGTTACAGCATCAGGCTAGGAATTGGGAGACTGTGAGTTCTAGTCTTGCTTAGGCACAAAGCTGGCAGGGTGATATTGGGCCAGTCCCTTCGTCTCAACCTCAGGAAGGAGCCAATAACAAACCACTCCTGAAAAACCTTGCTAAGGAAACTGCAGGGACTTGTCTAGACAGTATCCAAGAATTGATATGATTGAATGGAACTAAATAAAGCTGCGGGTCCCCTCTTAGCACACAGAATTTGCTGACACAGTAGTTGGAACTGCAGCAAGGAATGCAATTTTCAATATAAATATTGAAAAATGAAGTAGATGACAACATAACTGGTGATTAAACAACTGTAGAGGCAAAACTGAAAGCATTAAAGTATTTTATGTTTAACATTATTTTACTACCTAAAACATCATTGTACTTCCAACAGTATATAATAAAGGCAGTCCTCACTTAAGGATGGTTCAAAATTACTATGAAACCCTCTTAAAACAGTTACTCATAACCTGTCCTTGAAGTTGTGACCGCTGTGCCCCCCCCCCCAGTCACATGATTATATTTTGGGTGCTTGGCTACTGGATTGGATTTATAATGAGTTGCAACATCCTGCAATCATGTGATTTGTGACATTTTTTGCTAGTTTCTGGGAAGAAACACCTACCATATTTTTTAGAGTACAAGAATTCCCAGAATTCTCCAGCCAGCCATGGCTGGAGAATTCTGGAAATTGAAGTCCACAAGTCTTAAAGTTGCCAAGTTTGGCGACCCCTGCTCTAGAGCAGAGGTCCCCAACCGCCGGTCCGCGGACCAGGACCGGGCCGTTGGGGTTTTTCAGCCGGTCCGCGCCGCCGCTGACAGCTAGCTTTGGCTGCCGGGGGGGCGGGGAGGATTAAATCCTCCCCCCCTCCAGGAGCAGCAAAAGCCTAAGCGGCGGGGTGCGCCCTTTGCATTTCGGCAATGCTTTCCCTCCGCGGTGGGGGGTGCAGGGCAGGCGCAGGCAGCCCCAGGAGACGCCGCCGCTATTCGAGCCTCTCGTGGGGGTTGGTCAGCCGTCTCTGCCGTCGCACCCGGCCGGCCCCGGGTTAAATACCGCTCCCTCCCGACTCCTTCCCCGACGGGGCGGGGCGCTCGGCCGCCACTGATGCCGCGGCTCTGCTCGGCCCGCCCCGCGCTTCGCCAGCCGCCTCCTTCGAGCATGGCTGGATGGGAGGTGCGGGGCCTGCGCGAGTGGCCCCTCGGAAGAAGGCGCTCCCTCCGGCCCACGCGCCTTTTGCCCCGTAGCGGCCGCTTCCCGGGCGCGGCGAAAGCGAGTCGGTCGAAAGGCTGCCCGGGTCGCGCCTGCGGTCGTCCTCGCGCTCCCATCGCGCGACAAGTGCGGGCTTGTTGTGGCTGCCGCGCGCCGCTTTGCCTCCCTCTGCTGCGAGCCTTCGGGGCTCCGGGGCGGCGCGGCTGGCGGGAGGGCATCTTCCAGCGGGACGTTGATGGGTCTTGGAAAGCTTTCTCGTGGCGGTGGCTCTGGCGCGGCTGCAGAGCGTTGGTGGGAGCGGGAACTCCGTCGGATCGCCCGAACTCCAAAGCCTCAGCGAGGTTTGGCTGCCGGGGGGGCGGGGAGGATTAAATCCTCCCCCCCTCCAGGAGCAGCAAAAGCCTAAGCGGCGGGGTGCGCCCTTTGCATTTCGGCATTGGCGCTCTCTCCTCCAGGAGCAGCAAAAGCCTCAGCGACTGATCGCGTCGTTTGCCTTTCTGCTCCATCGCTGAGGCTTTTGCTGCTCGTGGAGGGGAGAGCGCCAATGCCGAAATGCAAAGGGCGCACCCCGCCGCTTAGTCTTTTGCTGCTCGTGGAGGGGGGGTTGGCGGTGCCGATACCAAATGCTTTCCCTCCGCGGTGGGGGGTGCAGGGCAGGTGCAGGCAGGCGCAGGAGACAAAGAGTGAATGAGAGAAAGGAAAGAGAGAGAAAGGGAGGGAGAGAAAGGAGTGAGAGATAGAAAGGATAGAGAGTAAGAGGGAATGAGAGAAAGGAAAGAGAGAGAAAGGGAGAGAGAGAAGGAAAGAGTGAGAGATAGAAAGAGGGAATGAGAGAAAGGAAAGAGAGAGAAAGGGAGGGAGAGAAGGAAAGAGTGAGAGATAGAAAGGATAGAAAGAGGGAATGAGAGAAAGGAAAGAGAGAAAGGGAGGGAGAGAAGGAAAGAGTGAGAGATAGAAAGGATAGAAAGAGGGAATGAGAGAAAGGAAAGAGAGAGAAAGGGAGAGAGAGAAGGAAAGAGTGAGAGATAGAAAGGATAGAAAGAGGGAATGAGAGAAAGGAAAGAGAGAGAAAGGGAGGGAGAGAAGGAAAGAGTGAGAGATAGAAAGGATAGAAAGAGGGAATGAGAGAAAGAGGAAATGAAGGAAATGAACCCCACCCCCATATGACCAAAGCCCCCCCCCCCCCCCACCGGGCCATGGAAAACTGGTCTAGCTTAATGCCGGTCCCTGGTGCAAAAAAGGTTGGGGACCTCTGCTCTAGAGTATAAGGAACATTAGTTTTTTGGGGGATGAAAAAAAAAATTCTGCCTCTGCCTACTAGCATCTATCGGTACTCATCCGGCTAGTGTCCTGTCAGTGTGTGAGACAGTTGAGACAATATTTGCTGTGTGAGCAACAAGGAAGGAGACAGTAAGGAGCCTGAGTATGGCTTAGCTATGCAGCTCTGAGTCGGTGCTGAGCTGTAAACTACTCTGCTGTTAAAAACTGAAACTCCTTTCCTCTGCTTGTGTTAGACAGGTTGGAAAACCTGCCTTTATTAGTGTATACAGTATTTAGTTCATGTGTTATATTATATATAAAGAGAAGTTATTGAATCCTACTGAATCAAGTTACTTGCGTGTGTTTTCTGGATATGATTGCTGCTGCAAACTCTGAGTCCTTGCAGCCAGGTCAGCTTCAGCACATTACTGCAGCCTGATTCATCATGATCAGCTGATTGGGGGGTGGATCAGCCTCCTGGAGTAGCCCCAATCAGCTGTTCCAGACTGCAGGGATGGCCACAGACCATTGCCTCCTCTGTACCTTGCATTTTTGGCTACATTCAGTGTATAAGATGCACCCAAATTTTCACCCTCTTTTAGGGAGGAAAAGTGCATATTATACTCCGAAAAATATGGTATTTGGGAGAATATATTATTTAACAACCAAATTATTTGCTTAACAACCTCTGTCACTCATTTTATAACCATAATAAAAAAGGTTTTAGAACCAATAAAAATGTTATAAAATTAAATCAGATCACATAATGATTTGCTTAACAACTGCAAGGATTTACTACATGACAAAACTTCCAGGGAGCTCTGTTTATTTTTGTTAAGGGAGGACTATCTCTATATTGAGATCACTGTGAATTGAGATCACTGTATTTTAATATTTTGGATAGCAGCTGTGTAATCTTGAACTCGGCAAGAAATATTATGACTTTTATTTTTCAAAATTTCCCTCTTACAAGGACACAAAGTATAGCTGTAGAGATAGAACTCAGATCAAGGGAATTAGAAGAATTGTTGCTATAAGTATCTGTACCTGAAAACCAGGTAGCATGTAACAACCACCTATCACAAATTTACATTCTTAATGGTAGGTTCTTGATTGTGGTACATTCTTGGCTACAGTGGAAGAAGGAAAAATGACAATGACAGTATTTTTGACACAGATTTTTAAACTCCTATTTGTCTTCATGCTTAGAGAGTCTAATCTTTACTCCAATATTTTATTTGAGGGAATACCAACAGTTAATGGAAATAATGTTTTTAGAGACAGAGATCGCTTCTGCTACAAGACTTTTGTGCCAACTGTGTAAAAACAAAGAAAAGCCAATTTGAAAACAGATGATTTTGATAACTGGAAGGAGATGTTATTTCAAGGAACAGTAGTCTATAATATAATTACATGATTTATTTTGTCCATTTTGTGACTGACTTTCACTTTTTACTTTTGTTGAGTCCCTTTCTTTTTCGAGGAGAGAGAAGAAAGAACATCTAGCAATTATATCTGTCTGAAAACCTACAACCTCTTAGCTTGTTAAGCAAGTATTCACTTTGTCTCATGAACTTACTCAAAAGGGTCACTGGGATCAGGTTTCTGTAATTCAGGAGGAATTGGGATTCGCTTATAATACATCTCCCAGTCAAATGCGCCTCGCATTGCATCTCCAGCTTGTGTTTCATAGCCAAAATGATCATGATCAATGACATCAATCATTGGACAAACAATAGTTTTGCGATTTCGAGCAATGCGGTCTGGAGAATTAAAAAAAAAGTATTTTATACTTTCATTTGTAACAATATAACTAACACTCTTACAGAAGAACATAAAAAGAATCTTAGAAAAAGAACTCAGGCAGTCCTTGGTTAATTATGCTGATTGGGACTGGAATTTTTATCATTAAGAACTGTAGTTGTAAGGCACACTACCATTGGATTGCATCACTTAGTGCCAAGCATCCACAATCACAAGATCACCATTTTCAACTCCAGATCTCCAGAAAGTCAGTGGGGAGGACAGCAGAAAAGGTTGCAAGTTACTGGAAAAAGTGTCTCTCATCTGTGTCCTCTTCCTCACCTGCTCTGTGTTTCCATTGATCCTGTCCCCATGCTCCTTTCAAGTCTCACTGTATCTATCTTGCAACCTCGCACACCCTCCCCAACCCATCCAATGTTTGTCATGCATCTTCTTGTGTCCTCGTACATCCTTGACCCCTGTAGTGTCTCTTGCACATTCCCATGCACTATCCTCAAGGATTACTATAATTCACTTTACATGAGGCTACTCTTGAAAAGTATTTGGAAGCTTCAGTTTGTGCAATTGCCATGGAATGAGCAATTACATGTGCACCTAAACCTAAACACATTACACCTCTGCTCTATGAGATGAATTGATTATCAATCTTTTTCCCAGTCCAATTCAAGGTACTTTCTAAGCTTTATAGCTTACAACGTAATTTAATATTGTTTTATAAATATAAATATAATATGCAGCAATATAATGAAACAACTTAGATATTAACTTTGTAACTTATAAAGCCCTACATGGCATGGGGCCAAATTATGTAAGGGACTGCTTCTCCCCAGTGATATCAGATCCAGCAGAAGATGATTGTTGTGGGTTTCATCCACTAGAAAGTATCATTTGGTGGGACCTTGGAGGAGGAACATTTCTGCTGCTGAGGTCTGATTGGCCCTGATCTGGATGGCCTTCAGAAAGCTCTGATGATTTCACTTTGTCATCTGGTCTGGGGATTAGTGGGGAGTGTGAAGCCCATAATACTGTTTCTCTCTCCTAGTGATTATGCTGTATAGATTTTAATCATTTAACTGTTTTAATGTTTACATTGTTTGTATGGCTGTTTTATTTTTAAAAAAATTGGCTACATACTATGTACTGTAAATTAAATGAATAATTGTGAAAATGAAACGTGATTGAGCACAAAAGAAATAATTGATTATCCCCATATTCCCCATCCCCTAAATTGGAAAAAAACCATAGCAATTTGAATGCTAGAATACTAACAGGTAGGAGATATTCTAATGTTAAGTCAATGAAATCTTACTCTGACACTGGAAGGCTTGGATAATGTCAGATTCTGGTTGTTCAGAAAGGCACTCCATCTGCAATTGATCATTCAGAAATGCATTTCAGATAGGATTCTTACCTAGAAGGGGTGGCAACCAGTTCACATTTGCTTCACAGTGGGAATCTAAGAAGGTAATAACATCTCCTATGGCTGCAGAAGCTCCAAGCATTCGAGTTCTTATTAGCCCTTCTCTCTTCTTAGTTCGAAGAATCCTAACTTTTGGAAAATGGGCCATATAATCCTCCAAGCGCTTTTTGAGATGCTCTGCATGGAACAAAATGAAGGTAAAAGATGCATTAAAAATGAAACTATGAAAAAAGGGGATTCTACCTCAGCTTTAGAAGCTGAACAGCAACAACATAAAGAGAAAATGCAAGCAGTCTTCAACCTCTTACTGTAATTGAACCAGGCAAGTCATGGCAGTCAAAAAATGGGTCATATGTCTAAAACAATTTGATAACTTTTTGTTAAATATGGCCATTAAGCAATTGTTCACTATGGAGCGCTTTTACAGGGAAACTGGAATTAAATGCCAGTTTGGGCAAAAATATTATATAATATAGTCATATGACTGTAGGATTATGTGGGATTCTGCAAATGGCAATATATGTGTCCAAAAGGTGGTTATATGACTATGGGGAACCTCAACCATTGGAATTTTGGAACTGGATTGCAAGCACCTTTTAAGGAGTCTATTGTAGCGGTGGGTTGTTCCTGGTTCGGCGAACCAGTAGCAGAGGCAGTGGGAGACTCCCCCTACCCACCCAGGATGCTTCTGTGCATGTGCAGAAGTTTCTGTGCATGCGTGCGCACGAACCAGATGCAACGGGTTTTAGAACCTGCTACTGGTCTATTGTATCTTCAAACATTCATTAAGTAACTGGTCATAAGCATGTTGTTGTTTCTAAGATTATTAGGAAACATAAAGGCAAAAGTGATCCTATATTGTGTACTTGTAGTTCCAAATAAAGTGTCTTACCAAACACTCCTAAACAATTTCAAAAGCAACTGAGCAAGAGAGAAAACATTTTTGGTCTGAAAATAGGCCATAAAACAAGAAATAGTTGATACAAAGGTCAAATTGAGAATATTCTCAAAGTAGGGTTGTGTTGGGACAAAGACTATTTAATTTGTTCATAAAATAGTATGGGCAAGAAGAAAACATTTGATGCCAAACTGTTTAGGATAATAAAATAAAAGAGAGTTCCAAAAGGATCTTTCCAATATGGATGAGGACATCAAAAGTTATTTTTTTTGGTAAAATATATACTTATCAATTCCTTTAACAGCTCTGGGAGTCTTAGAGGTTATTATGTAAATAGCCATTAAAAACATGTGTTTTTCTAATTCCCCTAGGTTTAAGCTATGCATAGTTCAGTGAAAACAAATGCAAAGAAATGTGAAGTGCCCCAAAAACCACGTACTTCACATATATTAATGGAATTTGAACTGTTAGTGATTGAGCAAGAAAGGGATTTTGGAATCATGATGGATAGTTCAATGAAAGTGTCATTTCACTGCACAGTAGCTGTAAAGATATAAATTCTAAGCTTGAAATCATTATGAAAGGAACAGGAAATAAAAAAGTCGATGTAGTTTTGTCCCTTTATCAATCATATATTCCATAGCATTTGGAATACTATGTACAGTTCTGTACACCATACCTCAGGAAGATTAATGTGGTACTGGAAAAGGTTTAGAAAATGTAATCAAAACAGAGAGGATTTCAGCAGCTATCTATGAGGACTACATTGATTATGGCTTTTTTTATTCAGAGTAAAGCTCAGTAAGGGGAGATAGATGTATATTAAAATATGCATCATATGGACAATTGGGATAGGGAATTTTATCCTTCTCTTACAAAGTTAATTATTAAAACTAAATGGGAAAAATTCAGCAATAGTAAAAGAAAGTGCCTTTTATGCATACATCCACGAATGATACACAATTAATCTTTGGAATGTAATACTATCAAATTAGAAAGGGAACTGAATACATTCATGGAGAATTGGGCTACCAATGACCAATAATCTTAATGACTGTTTTGTGAAGATCTACCTTGAATATGAGCTGCTACTGAGGAGTACAATTCTTCTGTTCATGCTTGTCAACATTCTCCCTGCCACATGACATAGAACATTGACTACATGTGTATGCTTGTCCTCATCCAGTGAGATTCTTAAACAATACTACTCAAAATTAGAAAAGCTATTTACTATGTTAAATTACAACATATAATTCAATAATACACACCAGCCCATTAAAACACACATATAATTATCTAAATCAGAAAGTTTGATTCTGCATGGTTCATCTGCCTTACTTAATTCTATAACTCTTTTAAAAAGTTTTTAACTCAAGCAAATAATAATAATAATAATAATAATAATAATAATAATAATAATATATTAGATTTGTATGCCGCCCCTCTCCGAAGACTCGTAAATGTTTTCCTTAGCATTAAGAAATAAGTATGGCACATAGGATACATTAATATTTTTAAAACAACAACAGGGGAAGTACAGTGGTACCTCATCTTATGAACGCCTCTTCATATGAACTTTTCGAGATACGAACCCGGTGTTTAAGATTTGTTTGCCTCTTCTTAAGAACCATTTTTACCTTATGAACCCGAGCTCAGGTGTGTGGGCCCTCTTACTGCGCGTGAACTCTCTTACTGCCGCAGGGATTCCCCTGCCTTGTGACTGTCACCGCCGGGATTTCCCATTTTCTTGCCGCCCCCACCGGGATTCCCCACCTCCTTTTGCAGCGGGGGGCTTCACTACTTTAAGGCGAGCCTTGTCTGAGGCCGAAGCGCAGGTCTTAGCCATGGCCGGGATTCCCGGTCAAGCAAAAGGAGGCAGGGAATCCCATTTCCCATTTGCTTGCCGCCCCTGCCAGGATTCCCTGCCTCCTTTTGTTTACACCGGCAATCCTGAGGCGGGGAATCCTGGCCGTGGCAAGGACCCGCGCTTTGGCCTCAGACAATGCTCCTTGGCTCTCCCTGGGTCGCCCCGTCAACCCCTGGCAGCCCATCTCCTTGGCCTTGGGTTCCTCGGGGAACTTTTGATTCTTCTTTATATTTTCCACTCGGCACACATATTATTGTGGCAGAGCCAGGGGGCGGGAAACAAAGCCCAAGCATAGGGCATCCAAGGCGGGGAAACCGCTGCGCACACCGGGGCGAGTATTTTATGCTCGGAGGCATCTATTTTTAGCCCCCCATTGATGGCTGGGATTCCGATGACGTCAATAGGGTTGGGGCTTTGATATCATGGAGACTCCTTCCTGGCCGGGTCCGAAAGGGTGGAGTTGGTGAGGAAATAAAGCTGCGGGCAGATGGGGAGAGCAGCCGGGCTGAGAGCGTCTGGAGGTGGCGGTGGGGGGTCATGGCCATCTTGTGCGGTAAAGGGATGATCGGCCGGCCGGCTGGCTCAGCTCACAAGGCTTCAGGGCCGTTTTCCCCGGAGAGGAAGCTGAGAATGGGCGTTGTGAGGACTGCAATGGAGGAAGGTGCGCAGCAGGTGAGAAAAGAGGGGGTGATGATGCCTGTCACCTACCAGCCTTCCTTCCCTGCCTGGTCTCTCTCTCACACACACACGCACCACACACGCACCACACACGCACCACACAAACTCTCCCTCTCTCTCTCACACACACACCCCTTTGAAAGCCACCAGCTGGAAACACCCCCCCCTGGTCTGTGGGAAATCCACGCCTCCCCTCCCTCTTTGTGCTCCAAAGGCCCGGATTTTCTCCACCCTTCGGGGGTGGCACCATACTGAAGTGGGTGAATGTTGGTACCCTGGAGGGAAGGTTTTGTTTTGTTTTTTCTCCCAAAGGCAGAGGAGCGAAGAAGGGAGCTGCCCCATCTCGGGACCTTCTTATACAACCCTGAGGGATGCTCCTGGGTGGGTTTGGCGCCACGGACGATGCCCAGGAGCTCAGCAAGGAGAAAGTCCTGACGCCGTGCCTCCCTGTCTTTGCAGCCGGCACAAGAGCAACTGAGCGAGCAAGAGAGACGAGCCTTCTTATCCTGATGGCTACAAGGACAGGAAGATTAAGCGGAGGCTAATGGAGTGGGGACACGGGCAGCGAGGGGATCCCGTCCCGGCAGTGGCCCCTCCCGGGCGGCCTTGGTGCATCTCTTAAGGCGGGCACTTTTGCCAAAGGGGGGGTGACCGGCAAGGCGGGTGGGAGGGTGGTGGCTCCGGGCTCTCCTGTCCACCCAGAAGCCGAAAATTCCACCCTTCCCCACACCCGTTTTTGGCTCCTCGCAGGCTTCTGGAAGGAGGTGGCTGTGGGGGATGGATGACCGGGGCTCTCACAGGCACATTTTGGCAGTGAGATGGTCTTGCCCGCCGCTCTCTTGGCTCACCTCTGTCCCCACTCCATTCGCCTCTACTTCATCCGCCCGCCGCTTTTTTTTAAAAAAAAAGCCTTAATGTTTTGGATTTTCCTAATGGGCTTGCACGCATTATTTGCTTTTACATTGATTCCTATGGGAAACATTGTTTTATCTTACGAACTGTTCTACTTACGAACCTCGTCACGGAACGAATTAAGTTCATAAGATGAGGTACCACTGTACTTAAAAGCTCAACATTAAAATGTATTTTATGTATTGTATGTGCGAAACAATCCAATATACGCCATTGTTTTGGCTGAGTGATAATGTATCAGCAAATATATTACACATTGGATGTACCTCTATCACTGAAATCATCCACCAGCACAATCTCAGCTATCAGTTCAGGAGGAGAGCGATTGAGGATACTATGCACTGTTCGAAGAAGTGAGGACCATCCTTCATTGTGGAATGGGATTATTATACTGGTGTTGGGAAGTTGTTCCAGATATAGCTTGCTATTGCAGCTTAAAGATGAAGAGAATTACCACGTTGATCAGTATTTATAAAATATTACCTCTGCTCCAGCACCTAAAGAAATCACTTCTATTATTGCATGCAAATATTAAACATCCAGTTAACTAACAGCTTATTATTTCAATTCATAAAGAGTAATTGATAACATAGAAATTGGTGTATATTACACAATATCTTGTGTTATTGAATTTTACCCACCAACAGCAATGTGCAAATTTTTTCATGTCTGAAACACCGCATACTCACTACAAATTTAGTTTCAACTAAAATATATGTATATAAAATATGTTTGTTTTACACTTAAAATAGTGTTTAAAATACAAATGTATTTCAAACATGAAACTTTTCAATTTTTTAAAAAAATTGCATAACCGTAGTTGTCATGCTATAAGATATCATATTTAATAACTTGGCTGAAACTCACTTTGACACCAAAAAATGTGTTAGCTGGAATAGAATTTAAGGGGAAATGCAGGAAAATAAATTATAGAAATAAGAAAACTCATAATTTCAACCATAAGAAAATTCTATACTTACTTTGGATGTCGTATATCTGGTAGAGAACGGTTTAAAGAAATTTTATCACTCACAAAAATATTAAAACCATTTTCCCTGTATGCCTGGTCCACTTGCTCAGCATCGGTCATAGAATATGGTTTTCCTTGTTCTCCATTTCCTGCAGAGATAAGCAAAGCAAGGAGTAAACTTAAAACATTCCACATCTGAACTGCAGAGATTTAATAGAGAAATAATTTCATCCACGTTCAAAATTCAAGAAGCCCTTTTATCAGCCTTCTCATTCGTCACAGCTCCAAGCAATATTTGTTATGCTATATTTTAGGACTGCACCTGAGATTTCTTAATAATACGCCCCAAATTGTTAAACTCCCTAGTTAAGAAGCAGATTATACAGTTTATGAATATTGGATAACGCTAAAAAGAGACATCTAGGTAATTTTCTCCTTTGGAAAAAGGTCACAATAGATTTATTAGATTTCTTTCCTGATGAATCAACATGGCTTATAATTTGTAATTTAAATTTATAAGGCTGCTCAACTCAGTGATTCTGGGTGGTAATAAATCAATTCAAAAAATAGCTACAGCTTGACAAAAAGACATCCCACAAACATACCAAATGCAATCCTATTCAGATGGATGTACCACCCCATCCTTCACCTGGAGAGTAAGTCAGATATTTAAGACACCATTTGCCATTTCATGAAATTCCCTTTCTCCTCTCTATCTTGACATACAAATAATCATATTTTTTTATTTTTATTATAATATTGAAACATCATTCATTCTTTGTTTCCCTGCTATAGCACATAAGGGAGACCAATTGATAATTTTTTTTAAAAAAACCTCTTTTTACTCTATGTTGTTTAATGCACCAGCCAACTTTTTTTTCTTTACCACTAAATATATTTTTTATTAAAACCTACACAACTACATTGGATATGATTGCTTTATACTTACACTAAAATAGTGCTTTTGTCATGGCTACTGTAGCTTCATTCTTATTTTTGTCCCCTCTGTTCCTCTGTACAAATACTCCATTACTTGTATTTGTATTCTCCTACTTCACATCTCTTTTTATGTACAATAGCAGAAAAAAACAAAAATTTACTCTGCTCCTGATAACAGTTTAGTTCAGTTTAGTATTTAAAATCTTAATGTAGTTTTAATGTTTTAATATTTCAATTATTTTAGGCCTTTTAAGAGCCTCGGTGGGACAGTGGTTAGAGTACAGTACAAGCTACTTCTGCTGATCACTGGCTGCCAACAGCTTGGCAAATCGAATCAGTAGGCTCAAGGTTGACTCATCCTTCCATCCTTCCAAGGTCGGTAAAATGAGAACCCAGATTGTTGGGGACAATGTGCTGATTCTGTAAACCACTTAGAGAGGGCTGTAGAGCACTGTGAAGTGGTATATAAGTCTAAATGCTATTGCTATAAACTCATGTTTTTGTCCTTATCACCCATCTCTTTTCCAGTACTGGAGTCAAATCTAGAATTGTTACTATTAGAATTTAATACTGGCATAGCTGATGCATTTCCACAGTTTTTATTTGTTGAAACATGGAGATACAAGAGGCATATATTGGTTTATTACAAAGTTTTGAAATATCTGCTTATCCAATTCACTGTTTTGTTTAACAATGTTTATTATTTCCTCTCTTCCTTTCAAATATTATGTATAGTGCTAAGGCTTATACAGTGGAGTATTGGGCACTTTAGCCTTCCAAGAAACACTCTTTCCTTATGTCAGCACTGGCAAGTATGATTTAAATTTTTCTTTTCCTGCTATCCTGTCCACTGTGCCTGCGTTTCCATTCAACTAGTTAGACATGGGATGGCACTAACAAAATTAGAAACAAAAATGGCTTCCAAGGGACCTATGCCATGCTTTTTGCTGTTATTTCCAAAACTTGGAAACAATGAGAATCTTGGTTTGGCATTTTTCTGTCTTCTGGAACAAACAAGGCTCTATGGTGGTTTTGTCTGTGGTCAGTGACATAAGGCATTACGAATTGAGGGAAGATTTGTTCAATTTCTATTCTGGGCTACTAACTTGCTGATGACTTGCTGATTTTTAAAAAAGTGTAACAATGGTAATTTCTTTTGGGTTACATTAACACATCCACTAGTATGCTGTGTTTAGTATTATTTTGCATTCATGGATTAAGACTGAGTGAGTTATACAGACCTGTTCTCTGAAAATCATTCTTTATAGCCTCTCTGTCATGCCAATCTTTTTTTCTTTGTCGGTTACCAAGGTAAGCTTCATTCCTTTGTCTTGCATGGAAGCCCTTTAAAAATATGATTGCTGTTATACATTTGTAAACACACACAAAATCAATACTGAATATCTGATAAGCCACATTTCTAAGTTATATTTTATGTTTTATGAAATTTTAATATTCATAATATTTTATTTGATATTTCATATAAGAACTCCAGAATAAAAAGTAATTATCTGCTGAGTTTCAAGTTTCAGACTATTAAGTCACTAGGTACCATTAATGAAGATATCATTTCATATACCAGCCTCTGTAGCTACACTATAAGGATATTCTTGATTTCTAATAAAAGGTATTCTTTTTTAGGCAATTTTAAAAAGCAATTTAACACTAGGCACTACATGGATCAGTAATATTACTATTTACTTGGAGTACTATCTTAGTTGATGAGGATTTGTAAAAAATCAAAAGCTTGGAGACTACAGTGAATTTGTTCTGTGACCGGGTTCTTAAGTAGAAATCTTTGTAAGTAGAAGCAATTTTTCCCATAGGAATCAATGTAAAAGCAAATAATGCATGCAAAACCATTAGAAAAGAAATAAAAGCTCGGAATTTGGGAGGGAGGAGGAGGAGGAAGAGGAGGAGGACAGTCGCTGCGGAGGGAAGAAGGTGAGGTGAGGGGAATTTTAAAAATCCAGAACGTTAAGGCTTTAAAAAAAAAAGAGGGACTCTGAGATTCCCTCTCCAAGCGCCCAGAGAAAGAAAAATTCTTTGTTTGCTCTGAACTGCCAAAGCCTCCTTAAGCGCCACCGAAAGGCTCCTCTGGCAGCCCAGAAAAGCCCGAGATGGCCAGGATAAAAGGGGGAATGGCAGGAAACTGGCCCGGGTCTTTGTACCACTCTCAATTTTTCAAGGCTCAGATTCTTAAGTAGAAAATGGTTCTTAAGAAAAAGCAAACAAATCTTGAACACCTGGTTGTTATCCAGAAAAGTTGTTAAGTAGAGGCATTCTTAAGTAGAGGTACCACTGAATATTGTAAAATTATTGTCTTAATGTGAATCTTTGAGCACATTATGAGACAAACAATTTTTGAAATCCTAAAATTCTACTTGCTTGTAAAATCTTCAGAGCTTTCTTTCTCCTGTTTCTTTAATGTAGAGATGGATATCCTTTTAAGGTTAACATAGGCCATTCCCAGAGAGCAGGGAAGATTATAGTAATAACTCTTGGTTTCCTGGAGAAAGCATGATCTCTAAAAATCTGTAACCTTTGGTATTCTATTTCTATATAAAGATTTTGCAGACTTACTGAAATTCTTGCCATCTGCTTGGGGAAATGATCTAAACCATATCATAGAAGGGTCAATTCATCTTATAGTCCATGCTGCATCCCAAACCATTTCTGCTATCGTTGCCATAAATAATAGTCATAAAAATGCAGCAGAAGAACCGTTGCACTTACCTGAACGGTCTTCTCGCTGCACTGCGAGGAGAGTCCAACATGGGTTAATCTTCAGCCAAGCTGGAAGGGACTGAGTTAAAAATTAGCATAATTTACTGGTCCAACCCCCATGCTGCCCTTCCCGGGTCAGTCTTATAATAAAACGAAGTCATAGTGATAGTAAACCAAAGAACTTTATTAATCAACTAACTTGAAATAACTCAAACTATGACAACTCTGAGACCCTGGGCCTAAACAGCCGGGTGGGTTTGGACTCTCCTCGCAGTGCAGCGAGAAGACCGTTCAGGTAAGTGCAACGGTTCTTCTCCACTTGCACTGCTTCGGAGAGTCCAACATGGGATATACCCAAGCTCAACATATTAGGGGGGGAAAGGCTGGACCAGGGGCGCAGTATCGGTGCAAACTCTCTGCAGTACTCTGCGTCCAAAGGCTGCTTCAGCAGAAGCGAAAGTGTCCAATCTGTAATGTTTAATGAATGTATTAGGCGTGGCCCACGTTGCCGCCCGGCAAATATCGTCAATCGGGGCCTGCGTCGTCCATGCCGCTGAAGTGGCTGCGCTCCTTGTTGAATGTGCCGTGATGCCTCTTGGTATTGGTGCAGACCGTGATTTGTATGCCGTGATAATACAGGAACGAATCCAGCAACTAATTGTCTTGGGCGAGACCTTACTCCCCATAGATGCTGGAAAGTAGGAGACAAATAGGGCCTCCGTTTTTCTAAAGGTATTAGTCCGTCTAATATAAAGTTTGATGGCCCGTCTAACATCCAACTTATGCCATCTTAGTTCCAGTGGGTGAGACCCTTGGGCACAAAAGTCTGGTAGCACAATGTCTTGAGATCTGTGAAAAACTGTGTTCACCTTAGGTAAGAAAGCAGGGTCTGGTCGGAGTACCACTCTGTTGGTGTGGAAGATGCATAAGTCCGCTCGTACAGATAATGCTGAGAGCTCGGAGACTCTCCTTGCCGATGTGATTGCTGTGAGGAAAGCCGTCTTTAGTGATAACAGACGCAGCGGTATCTCCCTCAAGGGTTCAAAGGGAGGTTCCGTGAGGGCCTGTAACACCAGTGGCAAGTCCCATGTGGGGAAACGGTGTACAGTAGGAGGTCTGATGTTCGCTGCTCCCCTAATGAAATCCCGGATCCATGGGTGCTGGGAGATTGGGGTAGCAAAGTCCATCTTGAGTATTGTGGCAATAGCTGCCGTTTGTCTGCGAAGTGTATTCGGAGCCAATCCTTTATCCAGACCTGCTTGTAAAAACTCCAGAATCTGAATCACCGATGGTGACTGAGGGTCTTGATCACGAGCCCTGCAGAAGGAGCAGTAAGCCTTCCAGGTAGCTTGGTAAATTCGTGTTGTGGAAGGACGGCGTGCTGCCTGCATGGTGGATATCACCTTATCTGGTATCCGTTCCTTCCTTAACCTCTCCCCCTCAAGTGCCACACGGCAAGACTCCACCACTGGGGGTCTGGGTGGCAAATCGACCCTTGCATCAGGACCACCTTGTGATGTGGAATGCGCCAAGGGGGAGAAGTTGAAAGGTCCATGAGGTCCGCAAACCAAGGGCGTCTGGGCCAGTGAGGAGCCACCAGGAGAACTTCTGCTTGCTCCTGTAATAGTTTGTGTACTACCCTCGGTATTAGGCAGATGGGGGGAAATGCATACAGCAGACCCCTTGGCCACGGGCAGGTTAGAGCATTGATCTGTTCCGCTCCTGGTGATGGGAACCTTGAGAAGAACCTTGGTAAGTGAGTGTTGTGGCAGGTGGCGAATAGGTCCACCTCCGGAGTCCCAAATCTGCGCACAATGTCCCGAAAGAGATCTGAGCTCAGGCTCCACTCTGTCGGGTCGATAGTGGTCCGACTGAGCCAATCCGCCTGTATGTTGGAGGTGCCGGATATGTGCTCTGCTCGTAGAGATGCGAGATGTTGCTCTGCCCACCTGAACAGGGATTGAGATTCTCTCATCAGGCGGCCTGATTTCGTGCCGCCCTGATGGTTGATGTGTGCCCTGGTCGCCACATTGTCTGTAAGGATCAGTACATTTTGGCCTCTCACCAGATCTGTAAAGTGTCGTAGGGCCAGGTGGACCGCTCTGAGTTCCAAGTAATTGATGTTGGGACATGTGAGGTCCTCTGGGCTCCATAATCCTTGGGCCATTCCTACCTCGGAATGAGCTCCCCAACCTGAGAGACTCGCGTCTGTAGTTATCGTCACCTCCTGTTGTAGTAGGAACGGTGACCCCTGCTGCAACGCTGACGACCTCCACCATGGGAGCGATCTGCGTACCTCTGGTGGAATTGACACCAATCTGGAAGAGTGGCTGGTCCGGTTCTGTTGAAACGGGATGAGGAACCACTGGAGTGGTCTGGCATGTAGCCTGGCCCAGGGAACAATGTCTATGCAGGATATGAGAACTCCCAACAGTTGGGACAGAAAAGCCAGTGTTACTGCACGGCTGCGTTGTAATTCTGTGATCAACGCCCTGACCTTGACCTGGCGGTCTGACGATAGGAAGACCTTGCCCTCCATGGTGTCTATGTTGGTACCTAGGTGCGGTAGATACCTGGTTGGTATGAGATGACTCTTCAGGTAATTGATAGAGAACCCCGCCTCCGCCAAGGTCGCTATAGTCTCTGATAGGTCGCGTTGAGCCCGACTGCGGCTGCTGGACAGAATGATGATATCGTCCAGATACGCCATCAGTCGTAGAGGACGTGTCCTTAGCTCTGCGGTGAGAATGTCCAATAACTTTGTAAAAGTCCTGGGAGCTGATGATAGGCCAAAGGGCATGGCCTTGTACTGAAAATGGTGGTTTTCGAAACAAAACCGGAGGTATTTCCTGGAATCTGGATGCACTGGGACATGGAGGTATGCCTCTTTGAGGTCTATTGACGTCAGCCAGTCCCCTTGACGTATAGCAGCTAGTATAGTCCTTAGAGAGTGCATCTTGAACCTGCGGTATTTTATATACAGGTTCAACTGCTTCAGGTTGAGGATGAGGCGGCAACCCCCTGAAGCCTTGGGTACTATAAACACTATGGAATAGTACCCCTGCTTTTCCTGGTGTGGTGGAACCTTCTCGATGGCCTTGATTTGAAATAGGTGATGTATTTCTTGGTAGAGGAGGTTGCGCTTGTGATTGTTGGAAAGTACCGGACACTCCAGAAATCTGCTTGGAGGGTTCAGGGCAAACTCCAGAGTGAGTCCCTGAGTTATAGTGTTTATGGCCCAAGTGTCGGTGGACATAGATGCCCAGGAGGCGGTGAAGTGCTGCAGCCGCCCCCCTATGGGAACTATGGTGGTAAAGTCATTTGTTCCTTCTAAAGCCTCCTCTGTTGGAACCACGATAGGACCTCCTTGATTGCTGGAACTGCCTGTTCCGATCTCCAAAATTACCCCTGTCCCCTCTGTAGGACAGTTGGGAGTAGGACCCCTGTGAATATGATCTTCCAGCCTGGGGTGCAGTGGAGGAAGATTCAGCTCGAAAGGGCTGGCGCCTAAAATACGGGGCAGTGCGCCTTTCTTGCCTTCTGTAAGATCTAGGCATGACTTTCTTCTTGTCCTTGTCCTCCACCAGGACCTTGTCAAGAGATTCTCCAAATAACTTTGACCCATCAAATGGGGCTGAGGCTAAACGACCTTTGGATTTGGCGTCAGCCTGCCAAGTCCGGAGCCAGAGTAGTCGTCGGGATGATTGGTTTGCTGCTAGAGCTCGTGAGGAGAAACGAGATGCGGACAGAGTGGCATCCGCTGAAAATTCCGCAGCAGCCAGCAACTTATTAAGGTCCTGTCTTAATCGACCCTCTTCAGGTCCCAGCTTCGAAAGCATTTCCTGGAGCCAAAGGACCGAAGCTCTGTTAAAAAATGAGGCCGCCGAAGCTGCTTTGAGGGCCCATGCCGACATCTGGTGAGCTTTCTTATTTATTCCCTCAGCCCTCCGGTCTTCCGGTTTTAGGCCGTCTGCCACGTCGGAAGGGACTAATGCATTAGATACTAGAGCTGCAATTGGAGCATCAACTGATGGAAATTCAAGTAACTTTTCCAATTCCGGCTCAAATGCGTAAAACTTACGCTCAGAAGCTGTTGGACCCAGAGCAGCTGCTGGGTATTGCCAAGGCCTCTGCACGTTGTCCAGAAAAATTTTAGGGGCTGGTATCAGGTCAGCATCCCTTTGGATCTCTGTGAGCACTCTCGAAGCCGGAGGAGGGGCTGAGGCTGGATCTGTGGACTTTTCAGGGGTACCCAAAGCCACAGTCAACTTTGCCTTATTGAGCAGTACACGAAAAATAGCGGGCCTAAAAAGGCCTGTATACACTGGTGGTTCTGGGGGTGCCCCTTCATCCTCAGACAGACCATCATCTGGCTCTGATCCGTGTCCTCTGAACGCAGGGTCTTCAAGAAATGAATCATGCGCAGGTGACGGGGGGGCTGGTGCTGCCCAAATATTCCTCTGCAGAGAAGGAGGAGGAGGTTGCGGAGAGGGAGGTGGTGCACTCGTGTATTGTTGCACCCCTGCTGCTATGCCATGCGAATATGCTGAAGCGATCATATCCTGCAGGGCTGGAGGTAGGCGTTGCCAGGTATCTGGAGATGATCTGAGCCCCGCAGCTGTTGGGGTGAATGTGGCAGAAGGCAATGGTTGAGGTGCCATGTGCCATGCAGGGGAAACAGAGGGTGGTCTGGCAACTTCAGGCCTTATGGGTTCAGCCACCTGAGATGGGCCCCCGAACCTATCTGGAGACCAGTCCCTGTCTGTAGCCAAGCCACTTCCCTCTGGGAGCCTTGGGGGGGTCCCGGTTATTAAGCCCCCGCTCTGACCTGGCACTGAAGAGACTGCAGTGTTGCATTGCTTCTGAGCCTCAAGCTGCTCCTCCAATGCCTTAATTCGACGCTCGGCCTCTCTTAGTCCAGATGCTGATTGAGAGGTTTTTGACTTTGCCTTTGAGGAGTGAGTCTTCTCCTTGGCTTTTGCTGATGAGGGCTCTGTTGTCCCCTGCTGTGGAAGATCAGCCATTGGGGAATTAATTCGAAGCCTCCGCAGCGCAAGGGTAAAGCAAAGAACTTTTTCTGTTGTTATACAAGTATTACCGAGCAAAAAATGGCCACCGCTGTCCTTTTCCTGTATAAACAGGAAATCCGGTCTCTTTCCTGCCTCTCTAGGCCTCAAGCCGGAAATCGGCTGTTCCAAAATGGCGGCCCCCTGTGTGCCGCGCCATTTTCTAATGGCCGTTTCGTCCCGTAGCCGTCTCAGGCGGCAAAAGGGAATCCTCGGATTCATTCCGATCCCGGGCGGCGTTTCTGGGCGGGAATTTCAAATTCCTGCTCGCCCTGGCCCAACTTGATATAAAAACGCCTTGCCCTGAGGTATGGCCACGCAGGCCGGGGACCTCTACTGATGGCGGTTTTCGGCGGGAGATTCGAATCTCCTTGCTGAGACCAAGGAAACCGCTCCAAGGATGGTATGGCCGCGCAGGCCAGGGACCTCCATCTCCGGTAACACCAGTTTTGGGAGCTGTACCCACGCAGGGAAGAGGCTCCAACCTGGGAAAGACAATCTAGGGCAATGCTCCACAGAGCAGGGGCCCTATCACCTCAAGGTGAGCTGCTCCATGATTCTGAATAGGAAACAGAAAGGAGAAAAATACATTAAGCACATTGTATAATTAAAACAGCTAAGTACACAATTAAAATCATTTAAATCAATTAAAACCAAATAAAGTAAAAACCAAGTAAAACTACCCCTAGACTCTAAGAGTCCTAGGAGGAAAAACTCATGTGTCCCTACACTATGACTGAGTTTTTTAGACTGACCCGGGAAGGGCAGCATGGGGGTTGGACCAGTAAATTATGCTAATTTTTAACTCAGTCCCTTCCAGCTTGGCTGAAGATTAACCCATGTTGGACTCTCCGAAGCAGTGCAAGTGGAGAAACACATTTACAGCCTGTGATATTTCTTCTTCTCAAAAGAAAGAAGGAAGTATGAGACATTTAAAATAGGAGAATTATAATACAACTGCTCCATGCCTAGAATGCCCATCTCCATTCCCTACTACTCCTACGATGCTTTGATTACATAGAAGGCTGTGAGAGAGATGAATGCAAAATCCATTTGAAAATAGCAACCAAACAATATAGACAAAAATGCCAAACAATTGGCTATGTGCCCATCCATAATAATTTAATAAATTTATAACTCCTAAGTCTTTGAAAGCAGACAAATTATATAGGTGTGGAAGATATCAAATTAGAGGGGGGGGAAATCCAAATGTTTCCCTTTAACAGTTATTTAATTAAGAACATGTTGACCTTATACAAAAGTGGAACATCTTGACTTATATATAAAATCCAATTTCTTTCTTTTTTCTTTTTGCAGAAATAAAGATTTCTGAATTACTACTATTGTCTTTGAACCAAGATCCTGCAAGTATGTAGCGTATCAAAGCTCTAACAATCCTAAGAGGGAAAAACACACTTATTTAATATTTGTTGCCTCTAACCCTTTCCTTTAAAAAATACCCTGGAAGTTATATTTATGAATGTAGGTGTAAGGATGGCATATTTTTGTTAAATGTAAACCTTAGATGTTAGCACACATTGTCTTGTTTACTATTATAAATACTAAGGATGAAATAGAAAAAAAGACATGGGCTAATTGGATGTGTACCAATTTATGTTTGAAATAAAGATTAACTTTTTATTCCAGATGATGTTTTTTTAATTGATTTCCTAACAAGGCAAAATAATTTTCAAAATCTGAAAGTATTTTCCATGTAATTTCAAGGAGTTACTTTTAATGTTGTTCCTTCAGCCTGATTTTGCTACTTTGTCATCACTATAGTCAAGACTAAATACAGTGCAACATTTGATTTAAACTTTTATAAACAAATCTTAGTCCAGGCATGAATCAGAAATGTTCCAATGTGCAAACACAGAATTCCATTAAAATTTAGAATCAATGTCTTAACTATTGTATAACAATTATTTTACTAAAACATGCTTCACTGTTATTAATAAGGTATGATTATTTGAATGCTTTTATTTAATATAAACAGTGATAGATGTACCTCATTATTAAAAAACATACTACTTGTTTTCTATGGCCTTCAGTTAAGAAATACTTTGTTGTTTCACAAAAGGAACCTGATGTGCCCAGAGATTTCCTCTGAATGTCAATCACACCCCAGAAATATATGTGCACTACCTTCCCCAGATTTGCTGTTTGGCAGGTTTATCTGTACCCAAACCATCCTGATTTCCCACAGGCTATCTAAACTCACACAAGATTTGCTTTTTCCTCCTTTCTGGATTCCCTCCACCCCCAAACTTCTACTCCTCTGTATTGGATGGATTCTTTCTTACTCCAACTATTTCTTCCTTGTGTTCTATTTCATTTTGTGTATTATTTTATTTTGTGTACTCTGTGTACTATTTTATTATTGTCTCTTCACCAACGATGTAAAACTTTTCCACACCACCAATAACACAGCTACTCTCCAAAAAGACCTTGGCTTTGTGTCTGAACGGTCAAACATCTGGCAACTCCAAATCTCAGCCAAAAAATGTTCTGCCCTATACATTGGCAAAAAGAACCAGAACACCAAATACAAGCTGAAGAAACCAGACCTTGCAGACAAACCTCACTTCATAAAAGACCTTGGAATGCTCATATCAAATGACCTAATTGCCAAAGCCCACTGCAACAACATCGTCAAAAAGGCTTCAAGAGTTGTTAACTTAATCCTACCTAGCTTCTGCTCCGGTAATCTCATGAATAACCAGAGCATACAAAACTTTTGCCAGACCAATACTTGAATACAGCTCATCTGTTTGGACCCACATCACATTTTGGACATAAACACTTTAAAGAATGTCCAGAGATACTTTACTAGAAGAGCTCTCCATTCCTCCACTCGCAACAGAATACCCTATGCAACTAGACTTACAATCCTAGGTTTAGAAAGCTTAGAACTACTTTGCCTTAAACATGACCTAAGCATAGCCCAGAAAATCATCTGTTACAACGTCCCTCCTGTCAACTACTTCAGCTTCAACCACAACACACGAGGACACAACAGATACAAACTTAAAGTATACTGCTCCAAACTCAACTGCATGAAATACGACTTTAGTAACCAAGTAATTAATGCATGGAACTCATTACCTGACTCTGTAGTATCATCCCCTAACCCGCAAAACTTTACCCTTAGACTATCCACTGTTGACCTCACCCAATTCCTAAGAAGTCAGTAAGGGGCATGCATAAGTGCACCAGCGGGCCTACCGCCCTAATGTTTCTCTCTTTCTCTCTTCTCCCAAAGCCCCTCTCAGTTAACTGATTGTACATCCTTGGGAATCAGATACTTAATTGGTTCTCAGAGCAATTATATCAGATTTTTATTAATAATAAAGGCCAGTACTCATACAGATTTCAGCTACTTGGGCATCTTGTTGAATTGACTTAGAACTTCAGAATTCTAATGTTTGGAATGTCTTTCATAGGATTGAATATGAAGCCCTACAGCTGGTGCACTCTCCAACACTGTTGCTCTTCTGGTAATTATCTTTCAAAGAACGCTGATATCCACTGTAATATCAATATTAAAGTATAATTATTTTAAATAATATGAAATCCCCACACAGAGCAAGAATGTACTTAGTTATTTGAGATTCTTAAGAGTTTTTATTGATTTCAAAATTAATATAGATAGGGTCCCTTGTTTGCAAAATTCTGGTTAAATCAAGAAGTATAACTTTTTCATTATTTGATGTACATCCTACTTTTAAAGCAGTTTTAATAGCAGATAATGCTATTTATCACATTTAAAGAATTAAATGTGATGCAGCTTCAGAAAGTGTGAAAAAAATAATTTAGGAGGAAAGTGGTTATTAGAGATAGAGAAACAAATGAAAAATCAGCCACATTTTTGAATTTCTAAAAGGAATCAGATAAGAGTCCATCTCTTGCTTCAATATGAAATAACTAACTTTATGAAGGGGAACATTCAAAGCAATTTTACCAGTGCAGGGATAATAATTCATACAGATTGCATGATTTACTTATTAATAAAACAAAACTGAAGTTCTTTGAAATTCTCTTCAGAATATTCAGAGCCTCATCATTGGTTTCAATATCTACTGATCAGTTATATGTTCCTAAATGAATTACAAAAGCAAAGTAGAATATTAAGAGATTTTACTGAATTAAAAAAATAATCACAGAAAACTCAGGTAATCTATTGGGATTTATCTTTAGGGTTGTTGAGGGAGGATTTGAAATGTGAATAAACGAAGTACTGCATAATACAGAAAATGAATACACTACTAATATGCTATAATGGGAACATCAATAGAAGAAAATTATCAATTTCACCATCATAAAAAATTAGTATAAGATGTTCAATCACACTTGGCCAATAAAGAATTCTATTCTATTCTGCTGATTGTGTGTTATTGATTGCTAAAATAGACAATTCATTTTCTTAAAATACTGGAAATACAATATTGTAGCCAGATTGGATGATTCTTTCCCATTTGGTGGCAAGCCACAACAATTCTGGAAAATGATTTATTATACAACAAAAACAGATTTGAAATGTGGATTTTTCTTTTTAACACATCATGCTTTTACTAAATTATTACAAAACCTTATATTCCTATAAAATATACTGAGTTGTTTTTATATATAGAACAACTACTATAATATTCAATGCTTCTGATCAGTAAGCAAGAACAATTCCATCCATAGAAAAAAAAGTAACTTATAGAAGTATGCAGCAATATCAAAATTAACTACTTACTTAAAAACACTTTGGTATAGTAGTTAACATCAATTTATTTTGGAGTATTATCTTATAAACAATTTCATACTCCATACAGTATATCGAAAATCTGAGCACCTCTAAATGTTAAGATTATAACATTCCACAAGTGTGACAACTTGTGTCCTATTAGGTCATCGTTTCAGAGATATTTCCTTGCCAAAACAAAGAAACAGAATTATTATGGGTAGGCAAAAGAGCAGCAGGAATCGGAGTGGTTTCCAACTTCCTGTTCTCTTCCTCACTGATTTCCTTGTAGGAAGCTGGCAGGGAGTGTCAGAAATCATATGCAGCTGACCCTGGGAACATAGTGACTGTGGCAATACTGTGTAGCATTATTGAAGTAGCCACAACTTTGTCAAATTTCAATACCACTGGATTGAGGTCATGGGTTCTGAATTTTAAAAGCATTCTACACTGTAAGTTAGTGTATTTGAGACACCTTGGTTCAAAGATTGCTGCACTATAATGCACCATTTTGCCCAAATTAAGATTACAGTCAATCAAAAAGACACAAGAGGTTTATGGTAATAGAAGATGGATAATACAAAAAAATAAAGATGGCTATTTTGTATGATATTGTTCATTTACTGTATATGTAAAAAATATGTTTGGTAAAAGCCCACTAAATCAAATGGGATTATTCCTGTAGTCCAACTTTTAGGACAACAAGCCCCCTAGCAATATACGAACATTGTAAATAATTGTTTATAATGTAATAACTATTATTTAAAAATGAATTTATAGTATGACTACAGCAGCAGCAATGGCCCTGTATGGAAGGAAGAATCCTATATAGGTGGCTTCTGGTCTTGACCCACTTTCTTCCTCTCAACACTGGATGTTTTTATTACAGCTATTGAATTATCCATTCAACAGTATAGCTAGGTAAATATAAATCCACATTTTTTGAGTATGCAACATAGAAGTACAATATTTATTTATTTATTTATTTATTTATTTGATTTGATTTGTATGCCGCCGCTAACAGCAACAATAAAACAGTGTAAAATAGTAATCTAATACTAAAAATGATTTAAAACCCATTAATATAAAAACCAGACATACATGCATACATACCATGCATAGAATTGTAAAGGCCTAGGGGGAAAGAGGATCTCAATTCCCCCATGCCTGACGGCAGAGGTGGGTTTTAAGTAGCTTACGAAAGGCAAGGAGGGTGGGGGCAATTCTAATCTCTGGGGGGAGTTGATTCCAGAGGGCCGGGGCCGCCACAGAGAAGGCTCTTCCCCTGGGTCCCGCCAAGCGACATTGTTTAGTTGACGGGACCTGGAGAAGATCCACTCTGTGGGACCTAACTGGTCGCTGGGATTCATGCAGCAGAAGGCGGTCCCTGAGATAATCTGCTCCGGTGCCATGAAGGGCTTTATAGGTCATAACCAACACTTTGAATTGTGATCGGAAACTGATCGGCAACCAATGCAGACTGCGGAGTGTTGGTGTAACATGGGCATATTTGGGAAAGTCCATGATTGCTCTCGCAGCTGCATTCTGCACGATCTGAAGTTTCCGAACATTTTTCAAAGGTAGCCCCATGTAGAGAGCGTTACAGTAGTCGAGCCTCAAGGTGATGAGGGCATGAGTGACTGGGAGCAGTGACTCCCAGTCCAAGTAGGATCGCAGCTGGTGCACAAGGCGAACCTGGGCGAACGCCCCCCTCGCCACAGTTGAAAGATGTTTCTCTAATGTGAGCTGTGGATCGAGGAGGACACCCAAGTTATGAACCTTCTCTGAGGGGGGCAGTGATTCTTCCCCCAGGGTAATGGACGGACAGATGGAATTATAATATCTATATATCCTTATCTCTATTGATCTATTTATTAATATCACCCATATTTATTTATTTATTTATTTATTTATTACTTAGATTTGTATGCCGCCCCTCTCCGAAGACTCGGGGCGGCTCACAACATGTGTGATATACTGTATTAACTATATTATATTGACTTAATTTAGTTAAGGCAGAAATCTTAAAAATGCTCCAACCTAAAACACTGAGCCATTTTCGACCGCTGAAATGATCCCTATTAGAAAGCTCTGGCATTCTGTTTTAAACAGATTTAAGCTGGTTAAACTTGAAATTAAATAAAAATAAAAATCAGATTTTATTTCAGTTTAATATTTATTACCTAGTTCTTTCTTGATCTACTTTCATGCATTTAGATATGATCTGAGGACACCGAGACATAACACTCTTAATTTTTATACAAAATGAATATTTACCCCAATGTTTTTATTCATTTATACAAACAGACACAAATGGTCCTCTCTATGCAACTGTCAGCTGAACTGCAATCACTCACTGGAATAAATCAAGGTTGATCATCCTGTATTGCCCAATGTTATTGGTAGATGTTGCTAAGGAATAAGCATTTTCTTTTCTTCTCTTCACAGAAAGCTTTGTTGTCCCAAGGGGAATAAGGAAAAGGAGCAAATCAGAAAAGCAAGAGAAACTGGCATCAATGCCAAAACAAGTAGATATTGGAAGAGATGCTGCTATTTGTAGGCTTTGTTCAAATTACTGGAGTCCAGGAGGCAAAGTTCCATGAAGACACATAATTGATAATTAGCAGGTTTCAAGAAAATATTAAGGCATGTCTGTCTCAAATAATACCAAGAATAAGCTTTAAAATGGTGAATCAAAAGCGCGTAATAAAGGAAATTAAAAATGCAGTTTATAATTTCCTTCAAAGATTTCTCCTATTTTTATTTTTATTTTACAAAGCAACCTCTTATTAAGAAAACAAGGTTTCTTACTAACGGATGATTCAAGCTGGGTGAATCTGCCAGGGAGACAGCAAAAGAAACTCTGAAAACAGCAGGGGGTGCATTAAAGCACTCGACCCAGAAGTTTGAAGAAAGGCTCAATTAGTTTCTGAAGTGTGCACATGCACAGAAACAAGTGCATTGAAAAGGGGTGGAATTATCAAGATAGGATGTTGTACAGGGAATACAAAAATAGATTCATTTTTTTCCCCTTTTTAACAAGGGGCACTAAACCTTTCAGGAGATATTAGATAAAGAATACAGAGGTAGAAAAACCGGTAGATGAGAAAGGAGGTGCCTGCCTGAACTGTTTCCACTTGAACCTTTCTCTTTGAAACTTGTAACCTTTTCAGAAAACAAATAAATCCATGTTTTTTCTTCCACAAAGAATTTACACTTTTGATTATTCCCATCAATATAGTTGATATACTGAAATAATTATAACACAATATCTAAAAAGCAGATTTGAGATGCAAGAAATCTCTCTCTTAGTTCACTTTGCACTTATTATGTGACTTTAAAGCCTTGCCAGCCTCAACCACCAACCAAACTATAATGCAAACCTACTTTAGGGCTTGACATGAAAATTGCAACAGGTACCTTAGTACATATAAGTACACGGTAGTAATTCTAAAGATTATTTTAAGGCAAAGTACAGCATAACTTTTAAGTTGTCTTCAAATAGAGTTTAATTCATGACTATGTGGATACAATCATGTAATTTTCTTGTAGAATATGGGATCAATTTGCTATAGGGTTCTTACAGAATTCCCCCCAACGCAACTTCCTATAAGTAACCTTGGAATTCTTTATTTCAACCACATAATATATTAAAGATGTTCGGGGGATTTTGTCTTTGAAAAGAGAAACTAACAGAAGTAAGAATAGTCATTTGACAACAGAAATGCTTGGGAAGATAGATACACTATACATGTATGGCAAATATTCAACAAATGTTTCCCTCAACAAGAAGCCCAAAGGACACATAAAAATTACACAGCTCTCTGACATCGGATAGTGTAGGATATAGACAATAGAAAGGAAATTCAATGAAAATGTGACTGTTAGAATTATCCTGAATTATGTTCCCAATGAGGCTAAATTCTCATGGGTATTTGAATGCATGGTCATTTAATTTAATTTAATTTATTAGATTTGTATGCCGCCCCTCTCTGGAGACTTGGAGTGGCTCAATTTAGTGATCATTTGAAGTTACAATGGACTGAAAAAAGTGACCTATGACCATTTTTAACACATATGACCATTGCAGCATCCCCATGGTCACATGATCAAAATTCAGATGCTTTGCAACTGGTAAGTAGTAACGACGGTTGTAGTGTCCTGGGATCAAGTGATTACTTTTTGTGACCTTTCAGTCAGCGAAGTCAATGGGGAATCCAGATTCATTTAACAACCGTGTACTAACTAAACAATTACACTGATTCACTTAAAGCTGTGGTAAAATGGGGCAAAATTAACTACATAACTATCTCATTCAGCAAAAGAAATTTTGGGCTCCATTATAGTTGTAAGTCAGGGACTACTTGTATTTCATTTTATTACATAATTTGTATTTCTTCAGTGAAATTTTACTCATGTCTAGTAATTTTAAACTTTAGTAAGCATTTACCACGAGGAAGAAGCTATTTCCAACCAAAGCATAAAACCACTCTATGCAGTTCTAAACATCCACTTACATAAAAACTGTAGACTTTGCAAGTTTGAGGTACATTAGAGTGGGAAAATAATCCAAACACTATTTACATTTTTTAGTTGCTGATATCAAAAACAGGAAGACCAGAGCCAAGAAGAGTCACATTGTATTCTCAAGTATCATTCTGGCTGTTACCCAGGATACTTATAGAAGTAATATAAATCACAACAGCAATCTCCTTTATGTTAACCTAATACTGTATTGTAAATTTAGCTTGCTTTGAATTTTTAAATATTAAAATATAATGGATTAGTGCAAACTTAATGATAAGCCAGTATTAATACCAATGCTTTGATTGTTTTTTCCTTGGCCCAGATGCCATTGGCTGCTCTACATAATATTCTATTTCTCCATAAAAGTACAGTAGTCTTAATACTCTGAAATATGCACCTCATGCTTTGGAGATTTGGGGGATTTATGAAAATTAACTGTTCCATGCCGAATGGGTGAACTTATTTTTGTAAAACCCCAGGAGGTACAATCTATTAAAATGTAAATTCACTCTGGTATCTTTCTTAATTTTAAATTAAAACATTTAGTAAATATTAAATATATACATTCTAGACATACACTGTTTATGCTTAATAATTAGTGAGATTCAGGGAACAGAATGTTTGACATATAGCTATTGGATTAAGTTCTTAGTTTACGAACATGCCTAGAGTAAAACCTGGTTTTGATAATAACATACTGGAGAAAATGTGATAAAAATGACTGACATCCTGTTATTACCATTAGCAGACAATTGGACAGAATCATAGATAGTGTTTGACTTACAACATTTTAACACTTAACAATTGTCTCGCTTAACAAGAGAAAATTTGGGCTCCTTTGCAGTTGTAAATCGAGAACTACCTGCACAGCTTAGTCTGTACATGCATTAATCAATGAAAATGATTTATTTAACAAGTATTTATGTATGCCCTACTTCAACATATACAGTGATACCTCGTCTTATGAACGATTTCCCATTTGCTTGCCCCCCTGTTGGGATTCCCAGCCTCCTTTTGCTTGCACCTGCAGTCCCGAGGCGGAGAACGCTGGAGCTGCCCTATTTCCCTGCCACTTTCCCCTCTAGCCCTCCGCTTCCTCTGCTCCCCAAAGCCACCCCATCCCGCTGCCAAAATCCCCCCACCCTACTGCTTCCTTTGCCCCATCTCGCTGCCAAAATCACCCCTCCAAAAGCTTCTTACACCGCCCCAAATCGCTCCCAAAATCACCTCTCCAAAAGCTTCCTACACCACCCCAAATCACCTCCAAAATCACCCCTCCAAAAGCTTCCAATGCCACTCCAAATCACTCCCCAAATCACCTCTCCAAAAGCTTACTACACCGCCCCAAATTACTCCCAAAATCATCTCTCCAAAAGCTTCCTATGTTGCCCCAAATCGCTCCCAAAATCACCCCTCCAAAAGCTTCCTACGCTGCCCCAAATCGCTTCCAAAGTCTTCCAAAATCACCTCTCCTTTCAAAATGCCTCGTTTCTCCTTGCTGCCTTTCTTCACTCCATTTGCCTTCGTTAGGACCTTGATTTGGGTGGCATAGTAAGTGTTTACCTTGTTTCTCCTTGTTGCCTTTCTTTGCTCCATTTGCCTTCGTTAGGACCTTGATTTGGGGTGTTTGAAGGGGTGATTTTGGAGGTGATTTGGGGTGGCAAAGGAAGCGTCTGGAGGGGTGATTTTGGGAGCAATTCGGGGCAGCATAAGAAGCTTTTGGAGGGTGATTTTGGGAGAGATTTAGGACGGCGTAGGAAGCGTCTGGAAGGGTGATTTTGGGAGCAATTTGGCGCGGCGTTAGCCTTCATTAGGACCTCCCTTCTCCTCACTGTCCATCTCCACTCCATTAGCCTTCACTTTGTCTGCCCAACGCTTTTTTTTAAAGCCTTAAAGTTGGATTTTCCTAATGGTTTTGCATGCATTATTTGCTTTTACATTGATTCCTATGGGAAACATTGTTTCATCTTATGAACTTTTCTAGTTATGAACCTCGTCACGGAACTAATTAAGTTCGTAAGATGAGGTATCACTTTACAGGTAGTCTTTAAATTACAATAGGTTACAATGCCCCCCCCCCCTCAAGGTACATATAACCCAATTCCAAAGTTTTGATGACCAGGGCCTTCCACTGTAGCATTTTGGGTGCTTGGGCAGCTGGCTGGCATTTATGACCATTTGCAGTATCCTGCGGGCAGTGAAGGGCTACCAAACTTTTCACCACCACACTGTGGGCATGGCTTATGCATTTTCTTTCAACTTCTTTCAGTGCAAAGTGGGTGTTCTGGCATGGAGCTCCATTTTTGCTACCCTACTGCGTCCCCCCCCCCAAAATCCGGGCAGTAGCCCACCCCTGCCTGTTTTCTGTTTTACACTTTCAGCTTTCAGCAAAAAACATCCCAAAGATTTACTTAACAGCAGTGACATTCACTTAAACACTGCAGATTCACTAGTGATTTGCTTAACAACCACTATAAAAAAAAGGTTGTACAATTGGGTCAGCCACATGATTTTAAAAGCACCATGACTTATGATAGTAACAGGCAGGATGCACAATGGTCATAAATTGAGGACCATCTGTAATTTACAATTGCAATCAGAGAAAAACTGTAATCAGCATAATCATAAATGGACATGGAAGAAAGGGAAAGAGTGAAAGCAGAATGACTCTATGAAAAGAAAATGTTTCAAATGAAAAAAAAAACATTGGAAAGGTAACTTCACAAGAGAATGTGTAGAAAGTGGAGACAAGGAAAAGTAGTTATGAAAGCTGCTTGGAACAGAGTGAAAAGCAGTTAGAAAGTACCACAGATGTTATATGGAGATATGCTAATGCATATGCTAAAGTATGAAAAAAATGATACAGTGGAATAATTAGGCGGAAAGGGCTAAGGATTAGGGGGGAAATGCCTATGAGAGAATGACTGCAGCAAAAAAATGAGATAAGAATGTGTATAACATGCGCAGACAAGAAAAGATAGTTACAAAGAATGTGATCAAGAAATATCTGTAGACCTGCTTTTTTGTGGGTGGCTCTACAAATTCAACTTAATAAATAAATAAATAAATAAATAAATAAATAAATAAATAAATAAATAAATAAATAAATAAATAAAGAAAGAAAGAAAGAAAGAAAGAAAGAAAGAAAGTAAATAAGTAAAACATTTAAAACTTATACAGAAGCAATTTTGATGACATAATACTAAGAACCAGTGCAGTGTAATGGTTAAAGCATCAAAGTAGAAACTGCAAGACCATATTTTAGTCCCGTCTCACGCACAAAGCTTTGCACCAATAATTTTCTATTGACTCTCAAAAGGAGGTAATGGCAAGCCACTTCTGGAAAACATTGCTAAGAAAATCACAGGGACTTGTCCAGGCAGTGTCAGAGAATTAGCTACAAGATGAGTGGCTGAGTGGCTGAGTGGCTGAGTGGCTGAATGAATGAATGAATGAATGAATGAATGAATGAATGAATGAATGAATGAATGAATGCAGGCAGGCAGGCAGGCAGGCAGGCAGGCAGGCAGGCAGGCAGGCAGGCAGGCAGGCAGGCAGGCAGGATTTAATATAAGAAAAAAAACCCCACCCAATGGATTAGTTACCGTAATTTTTTCCTTTTTTCTCCTTCCTGTAATTTTTTAACTACTTTTTACATTTTGTTTCATAACATTCTTTATCCCAAAAAGGAAATGATATTTGTGCATGATTTTTTTAAATCTTTCAAGTAATTATTTTGGTAAATTAACTATCTGGGTAAATATAAAATGTATGTGTACACATATAAACATAAAACAGCATCCAACAAAAACATTTTAAAACAAAAGACTGATTTCTAGCTTGATTTTTCATTATTAAAACAACTCTACAATATTTAAATATCTTAACAAAGTTTAAAAACTTTGATCCAAGGGGAACAATATCAAGTCAGACTAGAAATGTATAGCAGCATCAAGTTAATCCAAGGTCTGAATAGGCATTTCTTAAACTGTTTGCATTCTTGGAACAAAACTTAACAGAAAAAGGATTCCTCAACAGGATAGTTGCGCATCCTAAAGATGTAATTCCTTAGCCTACCCATAGGGCAGACCCCCTAAGACTGTGATGGTGAACCTATAGGGAAGGTTTGCCTATTTGCCGATGACTCTAAAGTGTGCAATAGGGTTGATATTCCTGGAGGGGTCTGTAATATGGTAAATGATTTAGCTTTACTAGATAAATGGTCAAAGCAATGGAAACTGCAGTTTAATGTTTCAAAATGTAAAATAATGCACTTGGGGAAAAGGAATCCTCAATCTGAGTATTGCATTGGCAGTTCTGTGTTAGCAAAAACTTCAGAAGAGAAGGATTTAGGGGTAGTGATTTCTGACAGTCTCAAAATGGGTGAGCAGTGTGGTCAGGCGGTAGGAAAAGCAAGTAGGATGCTTGGCTGCATAGCTAGAGGTATAACAAGCAGGAAGAGGGAGATTGTGATCCCCTTATATAGAGCGCTGGTGAGACCACATTTGGAATACTGTGTTCAGTTCTGGAGACCTCACCTACAAAAAGATATTGACAAAATTGAACGGGTCCAAAGACGGGCTACAAGAATGGTGGAAGGTCTTAAGCATAAAACGTATCAGGAAAGACTTAATGAACTCAATCTGTATAGTCTGGAGTACAGAAGAAAAAGGGGGGACATGATCAAAACATTTAAATATGTTAAAGGGTTAAATAAGGTTCAGGAGGGAAGTGTTTTTAATAGGAAAGTGAATAAAAGAACAAGGGGACACAATCTGAAATTAGTTGGGGGAAAGATCAAAGGCAACATGAGAAAATATTATTTTACTGAAAGAGTAGTAGATCCTTGGAACAAACTTCCAGCAGACGTGGTTGGTAAATCCACAGTAACTGAATTTAAACATGCTGGGATAAACATATATCCATTGTAACATAAAAAACAGGAAATAGTATAAGGGCAGACTAGATGGACCATGAGGTCTTTTTCTGCCATCAGTCTTCTATGTTTCTATGTTTCTTCTATAGCATATGTGCCAGAGGTGACAGGCAGAGCCCTGTGCCATTGCCCCAGGTCAGATCTCTGTGGCGTTTCTTTCGTGAACTTCTGTTTCCCGGCAAATAATGAAACAGAAGCTCACGAAAGAAAAGATTTCACCTCATGCCACACTGCTAGTGTTGCGATGCCCCACCTCCTGCCAGCCAGCTGGTGTTCAGGTCTCTGCTGCACATGTTTGCATGCCCACACATGTGCACATGCACAGAACTTTCAGTTTGGGCATGTACTTGCGCAGTTTAGGCATTCGGTGTCTAAAAGGTTTGCCATCACTGCCCTAAGAAATACAGCAGCCACAAATAAATATCTTCATATTAAATTCATGGGCAGATAGATATGAAAATCTATTAGATCTAGGGTAGAATGGAATGGAATAGGAATAGAACAGAACAGAATTTGATTAGCCAAGTGTGATTGGACATACAAGGAATTTTTCTTGGTGGATATAGAGTAGAATTCATTATTGGCCAGGTGTGTGTGAGATGTAGTCATTGGTATAGAGAGAGAAATGGTGAGAGTACAGAGCCTTGGAGGGCCCCTGTGCTAATTGTATAGGTATCTGATGTGATTCTGCTTAGCTTCATCTGCTTATTCCTATTTGTTAGGAAGTTTATGTAGTATTCTACTCAACCTTTAAAAATTGAGTGGCTTTTCAGGATGTTGTAGAGAAAAGGGACAAAGAATCTGCATGAACATGATTTTATTTGTTTGTTACATTGTATGCTCCCCATCTCACCTAAACCTGCATTATAATTCTTGGTATTGGTTTTCTGGGTTGAGATTATTTCTAATTGACATCGAATTTACCACTTTTGTGGAGATGTAAGTGTGGAACTAATTGATGGAGGTTCATTAAATCCCTGGCATTACAAGTGTGGGTAACTTAGAAATATTTCCCCATCAGCAAAGGTATGCAGAATATTTTTCTGACAGCATTTCTGCATACTGTTAAAGGATGATAATTAACCCAACACTAAAGTTGGAAATCTTCTTTATCAATTTTTATTTATTCATAATGATGTAAGTCACCTTTAAGGAATAACATAATCTTCTTTTGCATTTGAACAATACTCCAACGATGTTTTGACACTGGCAACTCATTCGTACAGGATAACTATAATTTATTGCTGTGCTCTTCCCCCCTCCACACACTGCCCTTTACAGTTTTTAAGTATATTTCCTTTCAGAAATGTCAGGCACTAAGTAATAGTTTATCTTCCCTGCCAACAAAGTAGAAAAACATCTGGCCCTAAAGCATCGGTATGACTTTCTACATGATACGGAAATGTTCTTTAGCACTAAATCTCTACAAACAAAAAAATGTGAATATAAAATCCTAGAGCTTAGTTCATGTAGTCTTATTGTAATATCCTCTTCAAAATATATTTACAGCCCATTCAAATGTTGCCAAACAACTAGCTTTCAGAAGTGCTTGTTAAAATCCATAAAACAGTGATGCGTTAAACATCTGGAGCTAAACCTTATAATACATACTGAAGCTAGAAGTGCCTACTATATTCATTTTTTGAAACTGAATCTAAATCCAATATTTAAAACCAGCTTCAATAACATCATTACCTTTGATATAATTAATAGGATTTTAGACATTATCAACATCAGCCATAAAAGTCCTATTTCAACCATATATTATTGAAAAATAAATAAATAAAACTACATGTTAAATATGTTTTAACATGTCAGGTTTTAAGCATACAGTATTATTGTTTATAAGATGCAAATATAAGTCACAATGGATTTCAGAAGAATAATATACAGTAGTACCTCTAGATACGAGTTTAATTCGTTCCAGAACGGAGCTCGTATGTCGATCAACTTGTATCTGGAACAAATGGCTTTAGACTTTGTTTTTCCCCACGGAGATAACCAGAAGCAAGGATTCTTGCTCCACCTAGTGGAAGCTCGGCTTGTATCCCGAATTTGAGCTCGGGTCTGGAACAGAAATTTCGCTCCCGTCGTGGCTCGTAACTTGGAGTACTCGCATGTGGAGCAGCTCGTATCTAGAGGTACTACTGTAATGAGGAATGAGACATACACCTTTGCAAATGTTGGAGGGCTGTGATGGTGAACCTGTGGCATGCGTGCATGCACAATCACCCCACACTCCCCCTGATTTTGGCACATGACGGCTAAAAGGTTAGCCACCACTGTTGTAGGCTTTTACAATTTTTGGAACTGTTGATGCAAGAATTCAGGTTCCCTCCTTCCCTAAAATTTCTCCAAAACCTCCTATTCTTTACTGTAAGCAAAATTAAATCATATCATATAAAATGTTAAGTAAAACCAGAAATAAATTCAAATTTAGCTTTCTGCCAGTATACAAGACCTAAAAAGCATACTTTAATTTCACATACTATATTAGATTACTTTAGCTTGTTTTATACTTTAGTAATTTATTTATATTTGGACAACATGAATTCATTATCATACATACTGACTACTTTTCTATATTTGTTTAGGATTCAGGAAGAATAAATGTAAGACTTTGACATACTTTTTTCTTGTCAGTATAAATTTATCTACAACTAGTTGAATAATCTGGAGGTGAGATCTAGAATGACAAATTTATGCCACGGGTTTATGCCACAAAGCCATAAAGCTGTTATGGATTGAGCCGTCCTATTAAAGTTTCCAGCCAGCAGCCACTGTCTTCCTTTCAAGGGCACAGGTAGTCCTTGACATAGGAGCAGCCAGTTAAGTCCAGAGTTACAATGGCTCAGCAAGGTGTTTTATAATCCATAAAACAATTCTGACCTTTGTAAAACAATCACTCAATCACTTCAGACATGTGGTTGTGATCTGCAACCTGTTTGACACTTACTGGTTACCAAGCACCAACCAGAAAGTCAATGAGGAAGCTGGTAGAGAAAGTTACAAGGTGCTGCTGCCTGCCAAAGGATTTTCCCTCTTCCATTCATTAGACTGGAAAAAATGAAACTCAGATATTCAGAAGCATGGCTTCATTTCCTCAGCTCAGTGATGAGGGTAGAGGAACTCCTGCAGTGGGCTGGAGAAACAAAGCAGGGAATTTTGTGATCCCCGCTTTGTTTTTTCAGCCCAGTGCAAGAGGTCCATTTTGTGCCTGGAATGGAGTTGTGTTGTCCACTTTCGGCAGGGCAGCTCTTACTTACTTACTTACTTACTTACTTACTTACTTACTTACTTACTTACTTACTTACTTACTTATTTATTTATTATTTAGATTTGTATGCCGCCCCTCTCCGCAGACTCAGGGCGGCTCACAGCAGGATACAACAATTCATGACAAATCTAAATATAATTTAAAATATTTTAAAAAACCCATTTACTAAGCAAACATACACACAAACATACCATGCATAAATTGTACATGCCCGGGGGAGGTGATTCAGTTCCCCCATGCCTGACGACAAAGGTGGGTTTTAAGGAGTTTACGAAAGGCAGGGAGAGTAGGGGCATTTCTAATCTCTGCGGGGAGTTGGTTCCAGAGAGTCGGGGCCGCCACAGAGAAGGCTCTTCCCATGGAGCCCGCCAACTGACATTGTTTAGTTGACGGGACCCGGAGAAGGCCCACTCTGTGGGACCTAATCGGTCGCTGGGATTCGTGCGGCAGAAGGCGGTCTCGGAGATATTCTGGTCCAATGCCATGAAGGGCTTTAAAGTGCCATGAAGGGCTTTTGCCCCATATTAATATTATTATTATTATCATCATCATCATCATCATCATCATCATCCTTATTATTATTTAGATTTGTATGCTGCCCCTCTCCGTAGACTTAACGACCACAACTGGAAGAATTGGGATTACAATAGTTAAGTGAAGCCTTACTCGGGCATCTCACTTAATTATTGCTAAGCAAGATCCCAATTATTCTTCCACTACCATTCCATCAGAGCACTTTAGTGTTATAGAGTCCTTTTAACCAAAATGTCCTTTTTATATTTGAAAATACTCAGTCCTACTTATGCTAATTTAGGCTCCTCCTACCTAAACTATTTGTTCCTGCAATGCTTTCAGGATTGTTTTTGCTACTAAAATATTGCAGTTGCGGTAGTGCAGTTGAAATCTGCTCCTTATGTCTACATCAGTGTTTCCCAACCTTGGCAAGTTGAAGATATTTGGACTTCAACTCCCAGAATTCCCCAGCCAGTGAATGCTTGCTGGGAAATTCTGGGAGTTGAAGTCCAGATATCTTCAAGTTGTCAAGGTTGGGAAACACTAGTCTACATGTTCAGTGTCGCACACACAAATGGTTGGAAATTGGATAGTATTGCTCTACTCATCATCTGGTCTTTTTGACCTCCCCTTGGACACAGATGTAGATCTCTGGAAAAACTATATTCAATCAAGCTTAATCTGTTACATGGACACAGAAATATTTTCTTAGCAAAAGTATAGGACTGATTTTCCATTGTCTTTTCTAGCATAGTTACAAGAGATATACAGTAGCCCTTAACTTTCAATTACAACTGAGCCCAACATTTCTGTTGTTGTCAGACATTTCTTAAGTGAGTTTTGCCCCTTTTTCCAATCTTTCCTGACTTAGTTGTTAAGTGAATCATTGCAGTTGATAAGTTAGTAACACGGTTGTTAAGTGAAGCTGGCTTCCCGATTGACTTTGTTTATCAGGTTGTAAAAGGGGATCACATGACCTTGGGAAACTGCAACCGTTATAATATTGAACCAGTTGTCAAGCATTTGAATTTTGATCATATGATCCTAGGAATATTGCAAAGGTCATAATCGTTTGAAAAAAGGTCATACAGTGCTGTTATAACTTTGAATGGTCACTAAATGAACTGTTGTAAGTCAAGGACTACCTGTACTTACAAAACACAACATGGGAAATAGATTATAGTTTTTTAGTTAACATTTATGTGATTGTGTCCATAATCAATAGTCAATAATTTCTTTAGATTTTTCATACAATCAAATATTAGCCATTTCGTTTTCATTATTTTTATTTATTGAGGAGGAATTTCTTGGTGTAATCTTTGGATATCATAAGCATCTGGCAAATAACTCTGGATTACCAATCCCTGTATACATAGAGAAGTAATTAATTTCATTTTTTCTGAGTAATTCAATGGCATTCAAAATATTTCAGTTAATGCTAACCACATTGGTCAGTGAGACCAATACTTGTGAAATATTACAGCAACCATAGTGGATTGTCTTTTAATCGCTAAAATGATTAGAGACTTAAATGAAAGCCTCACAGCTTCTCTATGAATTTGTCCTACATCTAGGGGTATTATTGGAAGCCTTTCTTTGATTAACCTACACTGTATTACCCTTTCAGAAAACAGGAAGGCAAAAGGCATTTTCTATTATATTACTCAGATTTTGCTATGTTTTCCCTAGAGATGTTTCATCAAATACTGTCCTGGTATTTTGCAGGGGCCAGGGAAAGACAATATTTGCATAAATGTCAATCATTTTGCTGCAGCCACATACATTCCTATGAGCTCATATGAACAAATTAAATATTCAGCTTCCAGAAAGCAAGGCTCAGATACTAAGCCAAGACCACCAGTTATGGCTCTTTTGTAGACCAGGAAATTCTTGCAAGAGTGACTTGTTTGTCCTACAACTGAACTATTTTATGTGAAGTTGCTTTTAAAGATGTTTATAAAGCTGAAGTCCATGCAAAACAAAGCAGCCAGTTAGTTGAAAAGATTTGCTACTATGCCTATTCTGAGGTTAATGCATCAAATACTAATAGGCTTTTGGTCCCAATTCAAAATGCTCATCGTTGTTTATAAACCACTACAAGGCACACATCTATAAGTACCATCTTGTGAAATAGGATTCTGCCTATCTTGTCTGGCTAACTCAGAGTTTCTCAATTACTTTCTGTTACATCCACACCCCAGGAAGAAGTAAACATTTTGTGTGTGTCCCTAACCCTCCGCCAACATGTGTCTTGCAACCTAGCCTGCCACGCCAAATTGCACCCCACTGCGAGACACATGTCCTACCTGACACTTGTTGAAAAGTTTGATTGAACTCGCAAGACATTTTCTTTTAGAATAGGCTGCCCTGGACACAACACCAAAGAATGTGATGGAGGTACTGGTACAAGTGTCAGGTAGAATGTGCGTACTACCCCGTGGCAAAAAAAAAGGTACATTCCTTGGGGTCACATGCCCCCTTGGCATCACCCTGCTTCCCTGGTGGGGGAGACGCTCCACTATTTCACTATTTTGAGAAGCACTAAGTTAACTAGAAATATCCTATCTTTGCCTCATAGGTGTAAAAGGTATCCAGTTGTTTTCAGTGATATCTCTTCTCTGCAACAGCCCTCAAATTATGGACTATATTAGTAGCTGAATAATAGTTGATTGTGACTTTTTTTCATTTTTAAAGGTACTGAAGATAGTTTTATTTCAACAAGTTAATGTAAATTATTATAATGTTTATGGCTAATATATAAAGGTTTATGGCTACTTTTGAAGAACTTTCAGAAAATTCAGATTGTGCAAAATGCAGCCGTGCGAGCAGTCATGGGCCTCCCGAGGTATGCCCAGGGGTGGGGCATGAAGTGGAACGGTGTGGAACCAGTGGAAATGGAACTGCACAAGCACATGCTGGCCGTGCACGTGAGATTCGGCTTCTGCGCATGTGCAGCAGCTAAATTTTGCCGCCCAAGCCAGCAGCAAGAGCGCCCCTTCTAGGTGGGCCCAGAGAGCGCGGTGCTTGTCTAGTGGGCGGGGGGGGGGCGCCTCTGCTGCAGATTGAGTTGGCTGGCAGCCACGGTGCTGGGTCCTGCAAGGCGCGGTGGTGGTCAGCCCTCTCTGTGATGGCTGCGGCCCTTTGGAACCAGCTCCCTCCAGAGATTCGAACTGCCCCCACCCTCCTCACCTTCCACAAGAGTTTGAAGGCCCATCTCTGCAGACAGGCTTGGGGCTGCTAAGATTAACACCTAGCCCTGGACGATGAACAAATTTATGTTTGATTGCTTGAGTATGAGTGATTTGTATTTTTAGTATTTGGGGTTTAGTGTGTTTTAAATTTAGATTTCTACCTGTTATATATTACTTGGTTGTGAGCTGCCCTGAGTCTATAGGGCGGCATAGAAATCTAATCTAATCTAATCTGATCTAATCTAATCAATAAATAAAATTGTTTTTGTTGTATATTCCTTGTGACTTGTGCCTCGGGAGTAAAGAAGTATTAAAAGAAAAATAAGCTCAGGACATACAATGCATGAGGCAGACTAAACTATGTTAAACACCACATCACTATATTATTTCAATTTTTAACTTTTAACTTTATCGAACGTACTTTTCGAAGGAATTGTACGAATTAAGTGATATAAACTGCAAATCATTCCACGATACAGCATTGTTTGAAATTTGAAACAAGATATATTTTGAGAAAAGTATTACATAATTGGTTGTGGATTTTCATTTAAATTCTGGCATAAATATTATCCAGTAATACCAAATCCGCCTAAAATAAATCCTGACAAAACAGATGAAGCAGCAAAAGGGAGAAAAATAATTTATTCAAAAATCCAGGTGCACCGCCTTTTCAAATGTGATTGCACTGACAAGTAGCAAAGTACTTTTCTATTGCCAGGACACTTTATTCAGAAATGCTTCCATTAATTTGTTCAAACATAAAAAAGTTTGATAAGAATATATGAAGCATATCCGAAATCTTCATTCATTGTTCTCTGCTTTTAGGTTCTAAAAGCAGAGGTTTACCTTCTATTAAAACTTTTAAATATCTTTTCATATATGGAATAATTACAGTATATCATACAGCACTTTATTTCACTCTTTTTATTTTGATATTTTTAAGTGGAACTGGCTCAGATAAAAATTACAGGTAGTTCTCAGCTTATAAGCACTTATTTAGTGACCGTTTGAAGTTACCATGGATCCCTCAAAAGATACTTATGACCCAGTTTTGAAGTTCTGAAATCTGCACAAGCTGCAGCCATGTGGTTCATTTTAGGCATTTGACAATCAGCCCACATTTATTGCTATTTGCAGCATCCCATGGTTACACAACCTCAATTTATGACTTATTTTCCCTGCATTTACTTCCAGTTTTCAGTAAAATATGCCCATTGGCTAAAATGGGTTAATGACTGTGGCATTCACTTATTGACCGTGGTATTTGCTTAATACCTGCCACAAAAAAGTCATAAAATCAGGCATGGTCACTTGGTGACCCACTAACAATCAGCATGATTTACAGTCATAATTTCAAGTTCATATAATCCTTCCATATAACAGAAAGATGAGTCCTAAAGTATTAATGTCATAATTTAAATGTTTATTTAAGAAATATTATATGAAAAATCTAAATTGCCAAATGATGTGACTTAATTTTATATTGTTCATTAACACTATTACGATTATTCTTGGAATCACAAAAAGTGCTTAAGATAAACTATCAAGGTAATATGTTTGAATTATTTATGATCGTGCACATTCAAGAAAATAACACACCCTTTAGAAAAGTGATAAAAGTCATTTAAAAAAAAATACAAAACTCCTTGAAAACAATACATGAGTACAAAATGTAATGTAAATATGCATCTCTTTCAAAGCACTTTATGAATATAAGCACATGATTAGATTCTAAACAGAACCTATTCTTCCTCAGATATATTAAGTTAATATTAACATTGTGTCAATAAGTAATGAATGTATCATTTCTAAATATTAGATTTAACACTCTATGTACCAAACAAATAAACTACTATAGTCTAAGACAGTGTTTCCCAACCGTGGCCACTTGAAGATATCTGGACTTCAACTCCCAGAATATCTTCAAGTGGCCAAGGTTGGGAAACACTGGTCTAAGATAGTGATGGTGTACCTTTTGGGCTCATCATGCCTAATTTGATTCCGCTGGCATGAGATCAGCCCACAAACAAAAATAATATGTGGCACTACCAGTAGGTATTCTATAAAGAATCATAAAATAATTACAAAAATAAAATAGGAGTGAAACAAAGTCATTTTGAAGGGTTTCAAAAATGATTATTGAATGTTGGGAAATGCTTGTGACCCAAAACGTCATGGCATGTGATCTTTGACACACATATCCTAGTTTTAATATCACTGGTTCTAGAAAAATTAAAAAAGCAAAACTGTAGCTTCTGACTTTTCCTTTGTTGCTGCTGCTTTATTTTGTGAGATTGGAAGTTTTGGAAGACTAGAGTGAAAGGATCATTAGGGGGAAAAAATCTATTCAGAATGCCAATCATTATATTTCAATTATAAATTTTCATATCTTTATAGCTGTAAATCCTAAGAAAGCTCCTATATGGGAATATTTTAAATATATTTATCGATAGAAAATATGCTTTTAAAATCTAAAAACAACTTTATAGGTGAGTGCTCTGCAAAAAGTTTTAAAACAGAGGAATGATATGTGAAGTACTAAACTTGTTTCACTTCCTCTATCAATGTGTACTCTAATGAGGATGACACTCATTATTAGTCTACCTTGCTTGGACCATGCAATTTATGAACTACCAGATATATTTTAGCAATTATGGTTCACAGGTTTGTTGCAGGTTTTACACTAATTCATTTTTATTTTAATGAAATGATGAAAATGGATTATTTATTTATTTATCAATGAGGCAATATAATATCTTTAAAACTGAGTATCCACTACTCAATTACTTTATGGAGGAAATCAATAGTAAATTGATAATAATCATTACCATTATTATCATACAAGAATAGTTTATGTATTTCTTTTTTAAAAGTTTCTGGTTCTATTTTTTTTATTTAATAAGACACGACAAGGAAAAAGTCAAGCATATAAATAGTTGGACTTCCCAATCATTTTATTCGTATCTATAGCACTAGAACATAATTCTATGTTATGTGCCAGACAGTGCATATAATTCTATAGAAATTGTATAAAAATATTATGCTCATACTAATTTATCACTGAAATGTCTTATATATGAAACATGGTAATCTATATTCTCTTTCTTTTTCCTGGTGAGATTCCGAAGGCCCACATACATTTCTAAGTAAAACTGCTCTTTGTGGATGACAGGTGTTATTTATTAGAAAATGTAGAGGCTATTAACTTTTTAATAATTCTGGGCAGCTTACTAACACAATAAAATGAACAATCAACAGCTATAACTGATACTTTTATAAAACTATTATCCAGATTTTGGCATGGAGAAAGAAAAAAACACTTGTATATGAAAGCAGTCATCCTATTAGAAAACTGCAAACCCAGTAGAAAGCCACGTTTACTCACTTCTATTGCAGCTCTAATTTAAAGATATAGCTAGGAAAATGCTTGAAATAAAAATCTGCATACTCATGATCTAAATTTGGAAAAAAAACCAGTTTTTCCCTTTCATATTTCCACAATTTTGCTATCTTCCTTAAATCCAAATGTATATCACAAACACACTATTTCAATGGCTTTCCCCCCCAGAAAATCATTAGTCCTTCTTATTACAGTTTGTAAATACTTTACATTAATACACCATTAATTCTGGTTAGATGAGGATAACACATTAAATTGCACAAATTCACAAGTGATATTTTTGCAATTTTTGCACTGCTTGCAGTCACACAAGTGAGAAAATAAATCAAGAAGTCAGATTTAATTGTATGGAAAGATAAACTGACTTCAAACAAAGTATGCAGATACTCTGCATAATGTCAGAACAGAGATTGACAATAAACACTCACACCAAACTCTCTTTCTCAGAACATACAAATATAATTCACTAGACTCTGATTAATTTTACACATAGAATTTAGTTTCATGAAAACAAGAAATAATGAAAGCCTGAGCTTCAATATGAAGTTTAGAGTACTGTAGTGCAATGAAATCAATGACATGCCCATAGAAATTTCCAGCACACATTGAATAACCTTGCTAAAATTCACCATTCATTAATGTCAGTAGTTTCTATTTAGTTATGAATGTTGTCTTGTTAATTTCTGGAAGGTACAAAGGAGAACACCATTATACTGGTTGTATCTTACATTATCAGAATGTTTTAACTACATATAGCATTTAGTTTCAGGAGAAAAAGAAGATTCTTGTTTGCTTAAAGAAATTTTGAAGAATACAGGATTGCAATAACATACTATTTCTGTAACAGTTTAAATATTTAATAAGATAACACCATCAAATCAATCTGATCTACATGTGCATTTTTATTCAAAAGTAAATCTAATTATTTTCTTGCAAATTGAAGAGGAATAGGATGACATTTTTTTAAGAAAATGATTTTATCATAAGTGTGATGTTATTTCACAGGTTCCTTATGGGCAGTAACTGAAATCCTAAATGTGACTCCTAATTAGTTCGTGTGACTTAGAACAGAAGAGGCTTTAGGTACAAATGACACACTTAGTTTTATTCTTCTGATATTTTTGTATAGGGTTATGACCTCTTTTATTGTCAACTTCCCAGCACCATTTTATTCAGTGAGATGGTGTATCGATCTGGTTAATACATAAATTAAAATAAAGCTGACAACCATACCTCAACTAAAAAGAAATATCAAGGGCAGTAGTGTAGCATGAATTTCAAATCCTAGGTCAGTTCTTTTGGAAAAAATAAAATAAATAAACAAAACTGCTCAACAGAAGGGAAAGCACCAGGGAATCACTATTAAGAGGAAGTGAAATTTAAAGGCACTGTACTACAATTTCATTCAAAGCCAATGGGGGCCAGGAGCGATGCAGCGGGAAATGGCTTTTGGGGACTAATTTGGGGGATAGTGGATGGTCGGCAATGGCATAGCTGCAAAACCTCTTAATTTCACCAGCAGTTATTTGTTCCCTAAAGTAAAAGAACTTCTCCCGCCATAAATAGTAATGAGGACTCGGATTGTGGGGGGCAATATGCTGCTTCTGTTTTAAAAAGTGCTATTGCTAACATGTTGTAAGCCACCCTGAGTCTAAGGAGAAGGGCGGCATTAAAAAAATCGAATAAATAAATAAAATAAATAAACCACTGGCTTTTTCCTCTCGAGGAGAGGAATCAAGACCTCCACCTCTCTCTCTCTTTTCTCCTATGGGCCAAATGCAAGCATCCCTGCTTCCTTTATATCCCCACAATTGCCTCCACACCCCCGGTTCGCGTCCACCTCCCCCCCTCTTCTCCTCTATTGAACGGCCGCTCGCCCCAAGGGAAGCCAGCCGTCCTTGACCCACAGAAAGGGCGGAGGGCATAGCGAGCGACCCCCTGTCCTCCCCACCCCGCCGTCCTTTCTCGGAGCGCAACAAGCCTTCCGGAGGGCAGTCGAGGAAAGGCGCCTCGCCGCCAGCCTTCTCACCTGCGCCGCCTCTCGGGCTGCGGCGGCTGCTCCTGGCTGCGCCCCCCCGCGGGCTCCCCCCGCAGCGCCGCCTCCCGCTCCTCCTCGCCCATCGCCGCCGCCGACGGCATCCAGCTGCCGCTCCCGGTACAGCGACCAGAGCCCCACGTTGGGGAGGAAGACGAGGGCAGCCAGCGCCAGCCCCACCGCCTGCAGCAGCCGCTTCTGCTTCCGCCGCATCCGAGACGCTCGTGGTAGCGCGCGAGCCCAACTTTCCTCCCCGCGATGACAGCGACGCTCGAACCCCGGCGCGAGACAAACCCGCCGCCAGCTCAGCCCGTTTCCCTCCCCGTTTGTGCGAGGCACTTCCGCTCTGGGGGCGGCCACGCCCACTCCTACCGCGAACTAGGAGGGTGGCCGCGCATAGCCCCGCCCACACCTCGAGCTGGTCCCGCGTACCCTGGCTTAGGAAGCTCGTCGCGGGAGAAGCCAACGGGTCCGCTGGCGTAGTTACCCCTGTCGCCGGGCAAATGGTACCGGCCGCGCGGATCCCCCCCCCCCCATGGAGGGCAGCAAATGACCTGCCCGGCCCAAAGCAAGTCGAAAGGAGGGGAGCGGGGGATTTTAAAATTTCATTTTTTAAACGTTGGAATCGATGGAGGCGGGTGGTGAGCGAAGGCGGGTCGATTTCAGCCAAAGCCCCGCTTCTCCCCGTGAAGCCACGGCGAAAGAGAGCGAAGGCAGCCAAAGAGAGGGGCGGGAAGGGGATCGCGTCTTATACCTTGAGAAGAGGAATCGGGGAGGCGGTTTCTACTTTTACAGAGAGAAAAAAAGAGGAGGAGGAGGAGGGAGGCTGGCTGCCTTAACGTGAATAGCGTTGCTGGACAAAAAAGAATGAAATCCAGACTTGGATGCTAGGATCAGAGGAGGGCGGTGAAATAAGTTGAAGAAAGAAAAACCAGCAGAGCTTTTGTGTGTAGAATAAACCCATCTTTTCCATTTTAGCCTATTCCCCATTAAGCTCTGTGCATAAGTCTCCGAGTCTCCGGAGAGGGGAGGCATACAAATCTATTAATAATAATAATAATAATAATAATAATAATAATAATAATAATAATAATAAAGTTTTATAAATATTCACTGCAATTTATCTCTTCTCCCAATCCTATTGTTTGGCTACTAGACTTCCCAAGTGAAGGGTTTCTTTTGCTTTAAATGTACTTGTATTCGAGGAATTATTGTTGATAACAAGAATTTTATTTTTCTTCCAAGTCGATTTTCTCTCTTGGTGACTGCCTGGGCAAAATCCCTGCAGTTTCCTTGGCAAAGGTTTTTGAGAAATGGTTTGTCTTTACCTCCTGCTCAAGGGATGAGGGGCAATGCCTGTATCAAGGTCACACAGCTGGCTTTACAACTAGAAATTACAGTCTCCCAGTTTCTAGGTTGATGCTTTAACCCTTCCACCCTATTGATTGTCCCCTAAGATACATAACTGGCTTCCATTCCCATAAAACTAATAAAAGAAAAGCAGGTAGCTTTGAATTTTAAAAAGTTTTGTAAAATCATTGGGGTGGGGGAAGGAGGGCAGAATAGCTGCAAGAACACACCCAATGCTGATTTAGATTTCCAAAGCTAAGTAATGTTAAAAGTATGAAAAATACATATTTGTGTACTGTCGTACTGTAAATGTTGCACCAGTCTCTGCTGTGTGTATTTGCTGCACTTGATCATTTTGTCAAGACTCAGAAACTAAATAGAATAGAATAGAATAGAATTTTTATTGGCCAAGTGTGATTGGACACACAAGGAATTTGTCTTGGTGCACATGCTCTCAACGTACATAAAATAAAATATACATTTGTCAAGAATCATGTGGTACAACACTTAATGATTGTCATAGGGGTCAAATAAGCAATGAAGAAGCAATATTAATAAAAAATCTTTGGATATACGCAACAAGTTACAGTCATACAGTCAACATGGGAGGAAATGGGTGATAGGAATGATGAGAAAAACTAGTAGAATAGAAGTGCAGATTTAGTAGAAAGTCTGACAGTGTTGAGGGAATTATTTGTTTAGTAGAGTGATGGCATTCGGGAAAAAACTGTTCTTGTGTCTAGTTGTCTTGGTGTGCAGTGCTCTGTAGCGACGTTTTGAGGGTAGGAGTTGAAACAATTTGTGTCCAGGATGTGAGGGGTCAGTAAATATTTTACCCGCCCTCTTTTTGACTCGTGCAGTATACAGGTCCTCAATGGAAGGCAGATTGGCAGCAATTGTTTTTTCTGCAATTCTGATTATCCTCTGAAGTCTGTGTCGGTCCTGTTGGGTTGCAGCACCAAACAGAATTAGATCTAGTTAGTATTTGGGTGGAAAACACAAAGAAATTCCTGGATTGCAGAATAAATACACAAGTCAAAAAGATAACCCAGAAGAAGGAAATGACAAACTACTTCCATATAGTTGCCAGTAAAATGCTGCTTATAATATGGCTGCTTATATAATCACTAAGGGTTGAATTCAAGTCAGGGTCATATTTACCTATTAAGTACAGTAGTTTATATTTTTGATTTTTGGCCTAGTTTCCATATTAAATCCTATGTAGAACAAACAACTGTTGTCAGTTCTGAAATAATTTAGTTATTGGAACACTGCATATTCAAATTAAGCATTCATTAAACATGAATGGTTGCATTGATCCATACAGCTGGATCAGAACAGATAATTGAGAAGCATAACTCATATACAGTATGTGGATACTTTCAAAGCTGTGGCAATCTACATTTTTCTCTTACTGTTAAATTCTGACTGAATATGTAAGCTATGTTACAAATATACTGTGTCATTTATTTACAGCAGAATACACAATACAGCAGATAAAATTGGATATTCAAATTTTCTAAAGGTTTTTGAAACCAATCTAACAGCTGATTTCAAATTTCAGTCCCAAAGTAATATAAAAAGCTACTTCATTACACATTTTTCCGAGAATGAGTTGTATAATGATTTAAGGCAGAACTGAGATGAATAATTCATATTTGGTAACAGCAATATAGTTGGCTGAAAGCAAATAAACAATTTTCCCATAGGAATTGAGGAGGAAAGAGCGTGGCTGTACCACAGTGTATACTGATATTACTGGATGCATTTAATATGAATTGTGAGGCACCAATAAATACCATTCTATAGTATGACAAAGATAATAAATATATAAGACATAATCAGCTTTCAGATGAGTAAGATTGACAGTTCAATACTGTATATCTCTGAGGAGGAGTAAATCCTATTAAACACAGTTCTGCTGCCTCTAAGTAGATAGGCCTGACATTGCACTATAATTTGTGTAAATTTTCCACAATTACTTTTGCCATTAATTCATTAATGGCATCTGTAGCCTCCTGCAAATAAGCATAATTAATACTGATATTAATTGGCCGGCAAATGATTTAAATGTGTTTTACCATATTGTGCACAATCAAAATAAGACAGTGTGGCACAATAATTTATAATAATCATTCACTTTCCTTTGTCTCCATTTGATTAATTTCTTAATTTTAAGAAGAAAACACCTACAATATATAATTGAGAAAAACCAGGCTGAGTAACGGCAGTAATGTTAAACTAAGCATTTTCTTGCATTGAGAATGTCAACTATATGGTATTTTTCATTATGTTATGAAATTATATTTTTATTGGAATATTGTATTTTTTCACTTTCACTATCTCTACTCACTATCAAGGGAAAACTATGCATATACTATATGCAACTATCACATAATCCACTAGGTGGCAAGCTTCCAGTAAATTCTGAATTAATCAACTCCAACTAAATTATCTGAAAACAACACTCAAATTGCAAAGGCCAGTTAGTTACAGTACTCAAATTGGTGTAACCTACAATTCACTTTAGATAGGCTTTTGAGTTTATTGATTTTATTTCATCCAGGGGGGTGGGGGAAATGTCACTACTTCTTGGCAGGCTAAAGGGAATGATCATCACAGATTAAGTCTCAGGATTCTACACTTGAAGACTGTTGAGTTACTAGATCTTCCCCCGGACCAATGAATGTTTTTAGTATGATTTTATTGAATGAATGCTAAATGAAAGTTTTTAAGTTAGAATTTTTAAACATCATTTTTAATATTTTTATGGATATTAATTGGATTACTATGCTATTGTGTCTTTGTATATGTTTTGAGCCGCCCCGAGTCCTCGGAGAGGGGCGGCATACAAATCCAAATAAATAAATTAATTAATTTGATTCATGGTGACTTTATGATTTTAGCATTTTACAATATAAATAGGTTTGCATTGCTTTTTTCTCTTTGTGTGTGTTTTATTTCCTTCTCATGCCTGACGAAAGAAGTGGGTTTTGAGAAGTTTGCGAAAGGCAAGGAGGGTGGGGGCAGTTCTAATCTCCGGGGGGAGTTGATTCCAGAGGGTCGGGGCCACCACAGAGAAGGCTCTTCACCTGGGTCCCGCCAGGCGACATTGTGTCGTCGAAGGGACACGGAGAAGGCCAACTCTGTGGGACCTGATCAGTCGCTGGGATTCGTGCGGCAGAAGGCGGTCCTGGAGATATGCTGGTCCGATGCCATGAAGGGCTTTATAGGTCATAACCAACACTTTGAATTGTGACCAGAAACTGATCGGCAACCAATGCAGACTGCAGAGTGTTGGTGTAACATCGGCATACCTAGGGAAGCCCATGATTGTTCTCGCAGCTGCATTCTGCACGATTTGGAGTTTCCGAACACTCTTCAATGGTAGGCCCATGTAGAGAGCATTACAGTAGTTGAACCTCAAGGTGATGAGAGCATGAGTGACTGTGAGCAGTGAGTCCCAGTCCAGATAGGGCCGCAACTGGTGCACCTGGCGAACCTGGGCAAACGCCCCCCTCGCCACAACTGAAAGATGGTTCTCTAATGTAAGCTGTGGGTCGAGGAGGATGCCCAAGTTGCGGACCCTCTCTGAGGGGGTCAATTCCCCCCCCCCCGGGTAATGGGCGGACAGATGGAATTGTCCTTGGGAGGCAAAACCCACAGCCACTCCATCTTATCAGGGTTGAGTTTGTTGACACCCATCCAGACCCTAACAGCCTCCAGGCACCAGCACATCACTTCCACTGCAAATTTATCAAGTTAAATAAATAAATGCATTAATAAATACATAATTTAAACCTGGTCATTTGTTCGCTAAGTGATATCAAACCTGGTTTGATATGCTCAATGATCCATTGGTTTGTTATGCTCAATGATCCATTGGTTTGATATGCTCAATGATCCATTGATTTACCATTATTCATATATTCTACTTCCAACACATCCAAAGATTGACCTCTGTCAAACCTAAAATCAAGAATGACATGATTCCTCCAAGTTGAACTCTTGAGTTGAGATAAAATCTTGCTAGATTAAGCATTAAGATAGATAAAATCTTGCCAGATTAAGCATTCTACTATTTGCAGCTACAGTATAATCTTTGAACTATTAGGAGGGAGGAGCTGTTTTCGTTTTCTTTTTCTCACCCATAAAATCTGGCCCAAGTTGCCTTTTAGGCTGTGTAATGCCCTCTCTCCATCCTGAGAATCCATTACTACATTCCATCTCTGTAAAAGGCTGTGATGTTGGGAAGAAGGACAACCAGCAGCAAAGCAGATGGATTCAGTTAGACTGGTGATGGCTGTGCCATTAGAAAACCTGAAAGACCAGGTTAGGGACAGATTCTGGAGAAGATCTGTCTTTCTGGTTGCTGGGAGTTGAAAACGACTGGATGGCTCATTAAAAAAAATCAGTGATAATACATATGTAGCCATTGTCTCAGCGTGTTATAAGAATCAAGCCAACAAACAGAATATTTTGGCTTAGTGTGTCATATAAACACATTAATTATGATTTATTAACCCAATTATAGTGTACATTTGGTTTGTTTTCTTTTGAACATTTCTATATTATCCAGGAGAATAGAAAACAGTACTTTGACCCTTGGTGTATAATTTGTACCCTCATCAATTATACAACAATAGATTCGCATTTAATTTAAATTGTTGTGGAGGCTAATAAAAAAACTCTTATCAATAATTAACCACTGGAAGCTCCCTTACAAGTGTTTTGCAATGCTAATTTTTTTTCTTAATCATTTCCTCTTTTTATTTCTGTGACTCCTATAGTTGTGTCTGAACTCAGCCATGATCTCTCTTTTTTATTCGGTCCCAGATTACATTCCTTTCTCTGACACTATCCTGTTGTATGCTTTGTCCTCTTCCTTTTTTCCTTCCTTCATGTATAGCATTCTAAACTGCTACCCAGTACTTGATCTCCTTAAGTCTGTTTCCAAAGAGCCATTTCTTGCCTATCTTCTGTATTTCATATAGCAATTCCTATCATCTTTCTACCACTGCACATATTTCCTTCTATCTCTCAGCCATTCCTCATTTCCTGTTCACAGTAGTAGTCTCTGCACTATCACACAGCTTTGCATCACTATCTTGTTTCTGTCCCCATTTCCCCTTTTTTCTGCTTGAAAGAATATACAATTTTATCAAATTAAATGTGTGTGTGTGTGTGTGTGTGTGTGTGTGTGTGTTACAAAGACGGAGAGGGGGAGGAGGAAGTGCAAACAAAAAGATAAAAAAGCTACCAAAAAGAATAATGTACAATTTTCTTTGGTACTGATACAGGTTTAAAATACAATATCCCTTTGAGTTACAATAAATAATAACACAGTACCTTTACAATCATTAATAAATCTAATAATCAAATATCAAGGTTAAAGTTTCATTTCTTTCCGTTTCAAGCAAAAAAATCCAACAGTGGTTTCCAAATAGACACAAAGACAAAATCTTTTTCAATGGGAGAGGTCAATTTTGCTATCTCCACCAAATCCATTACTTTCAGTATCCATTCTTCCATTGTAGGTATTTGTGAGTCCTTCCATCTCAGCACATTAAAAAGTTATGCTATTGTCAACAAGGCACTGTGTTGCTGTTTTTCCTCAACCAGCTTGTCAATCAAGTCTCTATTTTCGACTGTACATTCAGTTTGAAAGTTCTTTGAATAAAAATGCATACACAATTCTACTATTTTTTAGGTTTTAAAATGTCCTCCAGAGATGATAAAAAGTGCCTTCAGATAGCTTATATTCCCAATATAATAATAATAATAATAATAATAATAATACAGTAATAATAATAATAATAATAATAATAATTTATTAGATTTATATGCCGCCCCCTTCCGAAAATTTGGGGCAGCTCACAACAACAATAAACAATGCAGTACAAATCCAATAATTAAAACTAAAGCTAAAACCCCACTATCATTTAAAAAACAGCCAATACTACCCAATCATAACCACACATAAATCTTACTAGCCAAAAAGGGGATACATCAATTACCCCATGCCTGGCGACATAGATAGGTCTTCAGAGTATTGCGGAAGGTGAGGAGGGTAGGGGCAGTTCGAATCTCCAGAGGGAGTTGATTCCCTCTGGAGATCCCTCTGTGGGGGCTGCCACAGAGAAGACTCTTCCCCTGGGTCCCACCAGACAACATTGTTTAGTCGCCGGGACCCAGAGAAGGCCACCTCTGTGGGACCTAATCAGCTGCTGGGATTCATGGGGCAGAAGGTGGTCCCGTAGGTATTCTGGTTCGATGCCACGTAGGGCTTTATAGGTCATTACCAACACTGAATTGTGTCTGGAAACTAATCGGCAACCAGTATAGGCCGTGGTGTGTTGACGATACTTGGGCGTATCTGTGAAAGCCCATGATTGCTCTCGCGGCCGCATTCTGCACGATATACATTAGATTACTGTATACCATTATCCGGAACCGCCTTCTACCGCACGAATCCCAGCAGCCACATAGTTGGCCTTCTCCGGGTCCCGTTGACCAAACAATATTGTTTGGCGGGCCCCAGGGGAAGAGCCTTCTCTGTGGTAGCCCTGGCCCTCTGGAATCAACTCCCCCCGGAGATTAGAACGGCCCCCACCGTCCTTGTCTTTTGCAAATTACTCAAGACCCACCTATATCGCCAGGCATGGGGGAATTAAGACATCTCCCCCAGGCTTTTACATTTTATGTTTGGTATGTATGTGCTGTATGGTTTTTAATTGTTGGGGTTTTTATATATCTTTTTATTATTAGATTTGTTCTATTGCTATACTGTTTTTTATTACTGTTGTGAGCTGCCCCGAGTCTTCGGAGAGGGGCGGCATACAAATCTAATAAATGATAATAATAATAATACATCTAAGATACTTTACCAGGTGTTAAATATAAACGATTTTTCATTTATCCTACATATATCTTCAAAACACAATGAACTGCTCTCAATCAGCAAACCCTAAGTTATTAAGTCATGTCCTGAAGCCAGAGGTTGGTTGCTCCCTGTTCAGACCGGTTCTATAGAACTGGTAGAAGGAATTTTCCCATGCTTGCCGAATATGGAGCGATTGCCAGTTGGCCACACCTCCCAAACAGCTCTAATAGTGACGGTGTAGGCAGTGCCATTTTGTTTTTGGCTTCTGTGCATCAGGAGAAGCTTGGTTTTTGGCACTCCACATGCTGCATGAAGCACAGCATGGCTACACAACACACAATGCACACATGCCCAGGCTGGACGGGAAGAAGCGAACAGGCGGTGAGGTAAGTTAGAACTCACCCCTGCCTGAAGCACAAATATGTAAATTTAAGAGCCATGGGAACCTTAGATTACAAAGATGCTACAATGAAAGCATTTCTAATTTAAAGACCGTCCTTTGGTTTATGCTTCTAGTGCTGCCCTTTTTCTGTGTATGCAACTTGGCTTCAAAACAGGATAGTATATTTTTATTTTACAAAATTATGTGACAGGAACAACATTTCAGAGTTAGTTAATGTAGATGTGGTAGCTATTTTGACACTTGCCTAAGATTTAGGAACTTCTGTTCTGACTTGAATAGTTAAGCGAGTCTCCTAGAAATTCATAACATCAGGATTTACGCTGTGTGATTCTGGAATACTTTCATATGAATAATGGAACCAGTTATACAAACCTTTGTACAGAAAAATCTGCGGGCTATTATCAGAAAAACACAGAATACATTCCTCCAAACATTGCTACATCACATAGGGCTGTTTGCTTGAGGGGATTCTCCCATTACAACTGCCCAACGGATTTGATTCTGCAAGGTTACTATACTCTTAAGTTGCTTCAACAATTTTCCTTAGGATCCTGGAAAGACACCTCTTGATCTGCCTTGTGGAATAAGGTTCCCTCCCCTGCATTCTCAATGGGCCTCTGTTGTTGTTTAGAATGGTCATGAAGACTTGGCTCTTTACCCAGCCTTTGGCTAGGAGAATAAGACCCTTTAGTTCAGAGGTCTTCAAACTTGGCAACTTTAAGATTTGTCGACTTCAACTCCCAGAATTCTCCAGCCAACATAGCTGGCTGGAGAATTCTGGGAGTTGAAGTCCACAAGTCTTAAAGTTTTCAAGTTTGGGGACCCCTGCTTTAGTTCATTGTACTTCCCATCTTTTATTCCCATCTTTTTATCATTTATTGTAATAATGATAATGCTTGATATTGTATTTGGGAAGGGGTTGATTATTGTGAGTCATCCAGAGTTATTGAGAATCAGGCAATATATAAGTTCAATACATCGACATTATTAATGGAAATCGGATACCTATCGTACCGTTGGCTTGCTAGGGCCTAAATATTGTCACACAATATTCATAAAATAATCCAGAGTGTAACCATTATAACGTTAACTATTTTTCACAGATAAATATTCTTCCGGTATCTGAAATAAATTAGATAAAGCAAGCTTAATTTGAAGTGGGCTTAATTGTAGAATGTGCTGCATATGGCTGCATATGTCGCAAAATCAAATCTTCATTGCATTTATAAAATGTACTAAATAGTGATGTTTTAGTTTCATTCATGAATACACGTTAGTGTTGGTAATGACCTTTAAAGCCTTACATGGCATTGGGCCAGAATACATCCGGAACCACCTTCTACCGCATGAATCCCAGTGGCCGATAAGGTCCCACAGAGTTGGCCTTCTCTGGGTCCTGTCGACCAAACAATGTCGTTTGGCAGGCCCCAGGGGAAGAGCCTTCTCTGTGGTGGCCCCGGCCCTCTGGAATCAACTCCTCCCAGAGATTAGAATGGCCCTCACCCACCTTGTCTTTCACAAATTACTCAAGACCCAACTTTGTCGCCAGGCATGGGGGAGTTAGGATATTCTTTCCCCCTAGGCCATTACAAGTTATGTATGGTATGTTTGTGTGTATGTTTGGTTTTTATAATAAGGGTTTTCAGTTGTTTTATTAAATTGGATTGTTATATGTTGTTTTTTATCATTGTTGTTAGCCGCCCCGAGTCTGCGGAGAGGAGCGGCATACAAATCCAATAAGTAAGTAAGTAAGTAAGTAAGTAAGTAAGTAAGTAAGTAAGTAAGTAAGTAAGTAAGTAAGTAAGTAAGTAAGTAAGTAAATAAATATTCAGAACCTGTGACTAAAAATCATTTAGGATTGTGCTTTTATTTTGAGGGAAAATTGTGGAATAATTTTAAAAGATTAACAGAGTTGGAAGGGGTCTAGTCTAATCCCCAACCTAAGCAGAAGATCCCAAACAATTTCTTACAAATAGCAGTCCAGTCTCTTCTTGAAAGTCTCTAGGTTGAATCTCTCCTTAATCAGTTTCCATTCATTATTCCTCATCTGGCCTTTAGATGCATTGGAAAATAGCTTGAGCCCCTCCTCTCTGTGATAGATAGAAACACTGGAACACTGCTATCATGTCTGCCATGATCCTTCTCTTCACTGGGCTAGCCATGCTGACAATTTGCATCTGTTTTAGCCTCCAGTCTCCTAAATCATCTTGGTTTCTCCTCTCTGCACTTTTACTAGAGTCTAGGGCGTACATACGTGCACTGGTGTGCCTTTGGTCCCCTGTCCAATTGTCTTTCCTTTCTCTCACTTATCATATATATTTTCTTTCTTTCATATATCCTCTCCTCTAAGTTTACTTTACCCTTATATATATTACTACATGTCTATTTTTCTTCCTATGTATTTGTGTATTGGACAAATGAATAAATAAATAAATAAATATCTTTTTAATAGTGCAGTGACCAAAATAGTGTAAAGAATGTTTAATTGTTTACTGAAAATTCTGCTATTCCCAAAACTTGAAACAAATGTTTAATTATTGCATGTGCTTTATTTCACATTCCGTTTTCCTAAATGGAAATGGAAACTAGCTGTCAGTTTAGTTTCATTCTAGAGAGCTCCACTTAACCAGGAGTAAAATACCATAGGTTTCTTGGATTAGGATAATTTTTGCAAATTTTGACTTCCAACTGCATGTAGAATAGAATAGAATAGAATAGAATTTTATTGGCGAAGTGTGATTGGACACACAAGGAATTTGTCTTCGTGCATATGCTTTCAGTGTACATTTAAAAAAGAGATAAGATAATGCAGCAGTTTTCCCTAAGGCAGGTATTCTGAAACAACAACTGACTAAAACCTTGTTTTACATTTAAGCAAAAGCCTCTACAGAAATCGTGGACACCAGGCAGCAAACCTATGTCCTTGAAATGGTACAGGTCCCCATCATCCTTAGCCACTGGGCATATTAAATGAAAGTATTATCATCTGGCACACATTTTTTACTCTTGCAGTTGAGAATCATAATTTCTAAAAGGGTTTAACAGTCTTCTGATTAAATGGGACATTTTTTAAAAACACATCAAAGTTATTGCTAATTTATGACCCTATTAAATGTTAGTTTTCTCAGTGAAGCTACACAATTACAGACTGAGAGTGGAATAAATGCATTTCATTTCAGCTTTCAAAGTGATTTCTCTCCCATTTAACTGATTTTTTTCCCCAATGTGTCAAACCTCCTTGTATATATGACATTATTTTTTGTATTACTAAATCCTGGCCATATTTTTCTTGAGTTGATAAATGCGTCAATTTGCAAAGATTAAGTGTGAATAGTCAGTAGATAACCTGGAAAATGCAACAACCTTATTTACAAAACTATTTGCTTTAGTTGTTTTGTTAGCTGGAGTTTGCCTTACAAATCAATTAGCACTACAGGGAAATAAATTTCCTGGGCATTATTCCTGTAAGGTTAAGCTCAGTCAGTTGCAAACTAGCCTGTCTATTGACTGTGTTTACATGACATGCTAAACCACAAAGCTTGGTTTATGAGTGTTTGTGTCATAATTCTTCCTCACTCTATGTTGTCTACCAGTGTTTCCCAACCTTGGCAACTTGAAGGTATTTGGACTTCAACTCCCAGAATTGCTGGCTGGGGAATTCTGGGAGTTGAAGTCCAAAGGTTGCCAAGGTTGGGAAACACTGGTCTACCCTACTGCAGCCAGTCATAATGTTTACCATGTAGTTTAAATTTAGAACAGTTATCATTTTGAATATAAAAACCAGATTTTAAATATATTTTAAATTCCAGTTTCTATAACGGAGAATGGAAGTCATGCCAGCTCAGATAACACATTGTGCTTATAGTTTTGGTTACAAAGCTGTATGTGATGTGAGATAATGATGGTGGAAAGAGCACAGTGCGCTTATATGCTTGTTAACCACACTTTTTTTTTGCTTAGTGCTCAACCAGGGGAACTCCAGATGTCATTAACAGCAGTACCTAGAATTATAGATGTCCATCTCATCTCTTTCTCTACATGTTTGCATTTTTGCATTAAATAGGGACAGATATCTGTACTGTAAATGCTATTCCACAACAATCTTAAATTCAGTGAAGAGTAGTTCACTAGCTTCCCTGGTAAATTCTACTGTCTAACAGCTCTTAAAGTTATGGAAAATTATCCTGTTCAGTGAGCATTTGCAGTTGTGTTACTTTGCAAATTACTATCAATATTAAAATAGTAAGAGAAGTCATAGAAACATAGAAACATAGAAGACTGAAGGCATAAAAAGAACTCATGGTCCATCTAGTCTGCCCTTATACTATTTCCTGTATTTTATCTTAATTAATAGCTAAGCTCTGATTTTATATTATATATTATTAACTATTAATCTATGAACTTTTTATTCCTATTTTATATTGTGATATATATTATTAGTATTTTAATTATTATTAATTTAATTCATTTTAATATCACTAGGGGGTTTTGTAATTAATGGATGATTGGGGTAAATATGGGACGAATGATTGGTATGAATGCAATGGTTGGGGCGGGTGGGATTATGGTATGAATGTGATAAATGGAAGCAGTATGAATGATAGACTTGGCCCACCTGACGCCGGAGAGGCGGGAGGGGAGGGGGCACTAATCTCTGGGGTGACAGAGGGTCAGAATATTCCTGTGTTGCTGGGGAGAGGCAGATATGGCGGGGGCCGCGGAGATAGCCGTTCCAGGGGAACGAGGGACCGTTGCTTAATAACGATCCCTTGTTCTGGCTCCGTGAGCCCAATCTTGGGTACTGGTGATGAGTGTAACTCTGGCCCTGGGCTCAGGTTGCTGCTGCTTAATGCCAGGTCGGTGGTAAATAAAGCTCTCCTCATCCGGGATCTGATCCTGGATGAGGAGGCCGACCTGGCATGTATTACTGAAACCTGGCTGGGCCCAGAGGGAGGTGTTCCTCTCTCTGAAATCTGCCCAGCTGGGTTTCAGATATGGCATCAACCTCGACCCCAGGGAAGGGGGGGAGGAGTGGCTATTATAGCCAGGGAGAGCCTTTGCCTACGTGGACTCATTGCTCCGGAAATTGCGGGTTGCGAGTCACTCTTGATGAAGCTGGACTTAGGGGTTCAGGTGGGCTTATTTCTCACGTACCTGCCTCCCAGCTGCGTGTCAAAAGCCCTGCCTGTGCTACTCGAGGAGGTAGCCGGGTTGGCGGTGGAGTTCCCCAGACTTATTGTCTTGGGGGACTTCAACCTGCCGTCACTCGGCGAAACCTCTGGGTTGGCACAGGAGTTCATGGCCACCATGACAGCCATGGACCTGACTCAAGTAGTACAGGGTCCGACTCATGAGGGGGGGCACGCACCCGACATGGTATTCCTTTCCGAGCAATTGAGTAATGGTCTGAGACTTAGGGGCTTAGAAGCAGTGCCTTTGTCATGGTCAGACCATTTTCTACTACGGCTTGACTTCCTGGCTCCAATCCTTCCCCGCAGGGAGGCGGAACCAATTAAGATGTTCCGCCCCAGACGCCTGATGGACCCAGAGGGCTTTCAGACGGCGCTTGGGGTTATCCCAGAGGCACTTGTCCACAGTTCGGCAGAGTCTCTTGCGAAAGCCTGGAACGAGGCTGCAGCAGAGGCCCTTGACCGGATTGCGCCTTTGCGACCTCTCCGTGGCGCTAGACCCCGTAGAGCTCCATGGTTCAACGAGGAGCTCTGGGAGTTGAAACGCCAGAAGAGACGTCTAGAGAAGCGATGGAGGAAGAGTAGGTCTGAATCTGATCGAACACTTGTAAGAGCTTTTATTAAGACTTACAAAGTGGCGCTCAAGGCGGCAAGATGCGCGTACCATGCCGCCTTGATTGCATCAGCGGAATCCCGCCCGGCCGCTCTGTTTAGGGTGACCCGCTCCCTTCTTAATCAGGGGGGAGTTGGGGAGCCCTTGCAGAGTAGTGCCGAGGACTTTAACACGTTTTTCGCTGATAAAGTCGCTCGGATTCGGGCCGACCTCGACTCCAATTGTAAAACAGAGTCGACTGACAACGAGTCAGTCGAGGTGACTGGGGCACGTACTTGTCCACCTGTCTGGGAAGAGTTTGATCTGGTGACACCTGATGAAGTGGACAAGGCCATTGGAGCTGTGAGTTCCGCCACCTGTTTACTGGATCCGTGTCCCTCCTGGTTGGTTTCGGCCAGCAGGGAGGTGACACGGAGCTGGGCCCAGGAGATTACCAACGCTTCCTTGGGGAGGGGAGTTTTTCCATCACTCTATAAAGAAGCGCTTGTGCGCCCCCTCCTCAAGAAGCCCTCCCTGGACCCAGCTGTGCTTAATAACTACCGTCCAGTCTCCAACCTTCCCTTTATGGGGAAGGTTGTTGAGAAGGTGGTGGCACTCCAACTCCAGCGGTCCTTGGAAGAAGCCGATTATCTAGGTCCCCAGCAGTCGGGTTTCAGGCCCGGTTACAGCACGGAAACTGCTTTGGTCGCGTTGATGGATGATCTCTGGCGGGCCCGGGACAGGGGTTTATCCTCTGTCCTGGTGCTCCTTGACCTCTCAGCGGCTTTCGATACCATCGACCATGGTATCCTTCTGCACCGGCTGGAGGGGTTGGGAGTGGGAGGCACTGTTCTTCAGTGGTTCTCCTCCTACCTCTCTGGCCGGTCGCAGTCGGTGTTAGTGGGGGGACAGAGGTCGACTCCTAGGTCTCTCCCTTGTGGGGTGCCTCAGGGGTCGGTGTTCTCCCCCCTGCTATTTAACATCTACATGAAACCGCTGGGCGAGATCATCCAAGGACATGGGGTGAGGTATCATCAATATGCGGATGATACCCAGCTTTACATCTCCACCCCATGCCCAGTCAACGAAGCGGTGGAAGTGATGTGCCGGTGCCTGGAGGCTGTTGGGGCCTGGATGGGTGTCAATAGACTCAAGCTCAACCCGGATAAGATGGAGTGGCTGTGGGTTTTGCCTCCCAAGGACAACTCCATCTGTCCATCCATTACCCTGGGGGGGGGAAATATTGACCCCCTCAGAGAGGGTCCGCAACTTGGGCGTCCTCCTCGATCCACAGCTCACATTAGAACAACATCTCTCAGCTGTGGCGAGGGGGGCGTTTGCCCAGGTTCGCCTGGTGCACCAGTTGCGGCCCTATCTGGACCGGGACTCATTGCTCACAGTCACTCATGCCCTCATCACCTCGAGGTTCGACTACTGTAATGCTCTCTACATGGGGCTACCTTTGAAAAGTGTTCGGAAACTTCAGATCGTGCAAAATGCAGCTGCGAGAGCAGTCATGGGCTTACCTAGGTATGCCCACGTTTCTCCATCACTCCGCAGTCTGCATTGGCTGCCGATCAGTTTCCGGTCACAATTCAAAGTGTTGGTTATGACCTTTAAAGCCCTTCATGGCACTGGACCAGAATATCTCCGAGACCGCCTCCTGCCGCACGAATCCCAGCGACCAATTAGGTCCCACAGAGTGGGCCTTCTCCGGGTCCCGTCAACTAAGCAATGTCGGTTGGCGGGCCCCAGGGGAAGAGCCTTCTCTGTGGCGGCACCGGCCCTCTGGAACCAACTCCCCCCGGAGATTAGAACTGCCCCTACTCTTCCTGCCTTCCGTAAACTTCTTAAAACCCACCTTTGCCGTCAGGCATGGGGGAATTGAAACATCTCCCCCTGGGCACGTTTAATTTATATAAGGTATGCTTGAGTGTGTGTCTGTTAGTATATGGGGTTTTTTAAATCTTTAAAATTTTAAATTGTTTGATTACTTATGATTTGTTTTTACATGTTGTGAGCCGCCCCGAGTCTTCGGAGAGGGGCGGCATACAAATCCAAGTAATAAATAAATAAATAAATAAATACGTTTATCCCAGGCATTTTTAAATTCAGTTATTGTGGATTTACCAATCCCGTCTGCTGGAAGTTTTTTCCAAGCATTTACTACTCTTTCAGTAAAATAATATTTTCTCACGTTGCTTCTGATCTTTCCCCCAGCTATTCTCAGATTGTGCCCCCTTGTGTTTACTTTCCTATTAAAAACACTTCCTTCCTGAACCTTATTTAACCCTTTAACATATTTAAATGTTTTGATCATGTCCCTCCTCAGAAAAGTCTGCCCTACTTGTCATATGTTGTGATTTTAGTCACTGTTTATTATTTATAAACAGTTTCCCACACAAATGGAGTGAAGTAATTTACAATTAATTTATATTGCTATCATATTTATATGACCTCTTATTTCACAATGAGGGATCATATGAATATGATGATTGTGGATAGCAACTTAAAGCAGACCAGAAACAAAAAACATACAAAACAATTTTTAAAAATATAAAAAGTACAAAAATTATTATGGAAAGGCTAAGAGAGACCATCAGATTATGAGCAATAGAACCATCTCATCAGATCAACATTCCTTTATGACTCCAGGCCTGACAATACCCCCAGGTTTTAAGGAACTTCCAGAAAATCATCATTATGGTTTTAAAAAAATGAAATGGTTGAATTCACACAGTGGGCAAAATCAAAACCAAATGAATTATTTAATGGTTTAGTGTGTTTTATGACATAACTCTTGGAACAGATCTGTTGAAACAATGAATTGATCAGTTATATCTGGATTAAATTCTATCATTTTAGTAGCCCTCCATTTAATATGATCCCATTAATTAATTTGAACATTGTTCCTATGAATGGAGCAGAGTTTACATTCATGGGACAAGGTTTCCTTCCCTTTCTCTCTGTGACATCTGGATCGCCTGTTTATGGTGATACAGTAGAAGAATAATGAAGAGGTGAGAGAGTGATTTCCCACAAACAAATGAAGGGAAGTAATTTACAATGAGTTTATATTGTTCAATGATCTTTGTTCAAAATTGCATTACACTGAGTTTAATGACACTTTAACTCATATAAATAAATCAGGGATGGATTGACGGATGGCCAAATGTTAGAATAAAAAAATAATTTACTCATCCATAAATTCAATGCTGGACTTATCACGTCAGATGTGAGGATAATTCCTAGAACTTCCAGCCATTATGATTTTGGGATTAATATTGTTAGTTCTAGTTGTGGACACATCAGAGAACAATGGATGGAGGAAAGTTGTTTTAAATGCTATTTGTTAAGTCTTCTGTTATTCCCTATTCAGGAAGTGGTATTACATTTCTTACCTCCTACATAGGGCATATGTCAAATCCTGGGCCTTTAGTACTTGCTATAATAAGGTGACTAGATGTCCCACATTCAGTGGGACAGTCACGCTATTTCATCATTTGTCCCACACCCTTTCAAAAATGTCCCGCTTTTTTCCCTCCCAACCAGCCCCCTTGGGCAGCGGCTGGACGGAGGGGATTCCAGGCTCTCTGCTGTTGCCTCGCCCTCCCCACCCCTAACCCAGCTTGGCTGGAGGTCTCTGCATGGACTTCAGGCCAGCTGTGCAGGGCCTTTGCTCATCCGTTTCCCCTGCCCCACCACCTGAGGGGCCCGGTCATGTGCTGGTGCTGCAACCCTGCAGAAGAGGGAACGGCAGCCCCCCGCTCCAAAGAGGAAGGCCAGTTGTGTGGGTGAGTAACAGGACAGTGGAACTGGGGGTGGTCATTCTTCCATCCCCTCTGCAACTGGCCTTCTATGTCGGTCTTGAGCCAAGCGGGGTGTGTGAAAGAGCAGCGGAGGAACTTGGAGGGCAGGTCGGGGCTGTCCGGGTCTGCTGGGCAGAGACTCTGTAGGAGAAGGGAAACACCTGCTGAGCCTGCAGACCCGCATCACCCCTCCACCTCCTCTTCCGCCTTCGCCTCCACCCAGGCAATATTGGGGCAGGGAAGAGAGAGAAAGAGAGAGAGAAAAGAGAGGAAGAGAAAGAAAAAAAGGGAGTGAGAGTGAAAGAGAAATAGAATGGGAGGAAGAGAGAGAGAAAGAGGGAGGGAAGGAGGGAGAGAGAAAGAGCAAAAAAAAGAAGGAAGGAAGAGAAAGAAAGAGGGACGGAGAGAGAGAGAAAGAAAGAGGAAGGAAGGAAGAGAGAAAGAAAGAGGGAGAGAGAAAGAGAAAGAGAGAGAAAGGGGGGAAGGAAGAAAAAGAGAAAAAATTGCTAATTTTTTTTGGCTACACTTTTTTTAGCGCCCCCCCCCCCAATCGTGTCCCTCTTTCCCAATCTTAAAATCTGGTCACTTTACATTATAATGAAATCTGCCTGTAAGGACTTTAGAAGTGAAAATGGATAATACAGTATTTAATGCTTATGGGAATATTTTAGGACAACACAAAACTAGTTCTGACACAAGATGCATGTTATTGCCTTTGTAATCCTGCTGGTTTAAGGATATTTACCCCCGCAAACAATATTCCAAAGTCAACGTTAGAAGCTGCCCTGACAAACTCAAGATTAGATTGGGGAAAACTAATGATCTGTTTGCTAAAGCCACCTTTCTTCTTCTAAAGTCACATCTCTAAAGTTATATATTACTTGTCTTATGTGGTGAGAAAAATATGCTTTCTATTTTTAAAAAAGATTTATCTCGAGGTTACATTTTTTGCGATATAGCAAGATAAAAACTCTTTTAGAAGACTCTTTTAGAAGAGTCTCTTGTGTAAATCTTGAGCCTTATTCTATCCTTTGCATTAGCTTATGATGACTTCTCTAGTAAGTAAAAATTATAGTTGCAAAGGCTTGGAATCAGCTGTTCAAAAGAAGTGATGTTACAACACTAGGTGGTTAATTTATAAAATTGCCATTTTGGATCAATCAATCAATTAATTAATCAATCAATCATTCAATAAGTGTAAGTATTTGCATCTTCTGGCAAATTTATTTCTATATTTTTTTTAAAAAAAATTAATATTCTTGATTGATATATTTTGCATTATTTATACAGTGAAGGGCTACCAAAATTTTTACTACCACACTATGGGTGTGGCTTATGCAGGATGCCCTGCATTTTCTTTTAACATCTTTCTGTGCAAATTGGGTGCTCTGGGGTGGAGCTCAATTTTTGCTATCCCACTGCATCCCCCCCCCCTACCCTAGCCTACCCCTGCTTATACTAGATCTATATACTTTCATTGCTTGTTCTACATGTATGTACAGATGGGCTTGCAAAATGGGTTACTCAGCTGTGTTAGCACTATAGATTCCTGAAAAAGGAAATAGAAAGAAGTTGCAGAATGTATATTCTATAAATTATATTTTATAAGTAAACAATGGAATATGCCCATATGAGGCCATTAAATTGGGGAAGATTTATATCATCCAGAGGTCTTAAATTGTCATGAGGACCATAGGAGATTAGATCCTTATCCCAAAACTCAAGGGCTGCCCAACTCTCCAAGTCAAGAATGAAGAAAAAGAAAAATCTGAATGCACACTTACTTACTTACTTACTTACTTACTTATTGGATTTATATGCTGCCCCTCTCTGAGGACTCAGGGTGGCTTACAACATTTAAAAAGAAAGCAACAGAATGCAATAGTTAAGTCCAATTAATTAAAACTAAACAAACAATCTAAAAACCCCAGTTATGTCAAAAATCAGTCATGCCCATTCAGACAACAGCCATACAACCATTCATTGGGCCAGGGGGCTGAGACCTAATCGCCCAAAGCCTAGCGGCATAAATAAGTCTTAGGACTCTTGCAGAAGGCGAGGAGGGTGGGTGCAGTGTGAATCTCTGTGAGGAGCTGATTCCAGAGGGCCGGGCCCCACACAGAAAAGGCTCTTCCCATAGGCCCCGCCAAGCGACATTGTCTAGCTGATGGGACCTAAAGAAGGCAGACTCTTTGGGACCTAAACGGTCGCTGGGACTCAAGGCATTTTATTCATTAAGAAGCTTAATGATACAAAGCTACTTCTGAAACACAGCCATTTTACTTTAACCACTTAGCTGGCACAATTTTTCATTAACCAGAACGCCAATATTTGATTTTAGCACTAGCTTGATCTTTTTGTAGCATTATATCAAGAATGATATACTCTGTGAAATGCCTAAATCCTGCTTTTCTGTTTCATTTCTCTTGCTGACACTAAAGATAAATCTTTCTTCAGTCTTGTTTGCTTTCCCTCTTCTCTTCTTTCTTTTATACCTTGCAAAAGATACATGGTTGCCTGCCTTTCCAGGGACAGAATATTTGCATCCTCCAAATGTTTTGAGATTCCAGTTTCCCTCAGCTTTACTCAGTGTGACCCACAAACCTGTGGCAATGGGAGATGTCACTCAACGACATATCTTTTTTGCCAAGTGGTACCCTACAAATGTTATTTATTTATTTATTTATTTATCTATCATATTTATAAATTTATCTGAGTAGCATACAATAACCTCAAAAATTAAGAAATAGAAACAATTTGTTTTAATTACAGAGGTAACAACAGCCATTAATAAGTGATAAGGGACCCATTTTATTTCTTTCTTTAAAAAAAAAAGATTTAAATAAGCCACCCAGCTTGTAACTGCAACTCTAGAGGTTGATTACAGGAAAAAAATCAACAAAAGAAAGACAACCAATTAATAGCAACACAATACTGTGATTAGACAATTTACAACTACGTCGCCTCCTATCTGATTGAACAGTAGTTCATAAAGTCATATACAAAAATGTCTTTCCTGTTAGTGACTACTTCACCTTCAACTGCAACAACACACAAGCACATAATAGATTGAAACTTAACGTAAACCATTCCAAACTAGTTTGCGGAAAATACGACTTTAGCAATAGAGTGATCAATGCCTAGAACACATTACCTGACACTGTGGTTTCTTCCCCAAACCCCAAAATCTTTAACTTCAGATTGTCTACAATTGACATCTCCCCTTTTCTAAGAGTTTTGGGCCAACCGTCCCTGTCCTATTGTCTTCTTTTATCATTATTTACTACTTATGTTATACAAACTACAATCCTATATTTGTTTGACTGACTAAACAAACAAACAAACAAACAAATAATGTGAGAGTAACATAATGATACCTAAGGGCAGTCTAGGCTAAACCAAAGAAACACAGAATCATTTAAAGGGATAAAATATATCTCCAAGTAGGAAATCCAATCATCTTGGCCCCGAAACTCCAGGAATCAGCCAAGATTATAAGTTATTTCTAAAGATCAACAAGACCAGGGAACATCTATATATTTGGGGATTGGGGAAAAGGTGAGAATATCATTCCAGGCAGCAGGCACATAATCTTACATCTAAAGTTGAGGCTGACACACAATTTTTCAGTTTGATTCCATGGCAACCAGAAATGCTTGATGGAGCAGAACGACAAGGAATAAAACAAAACAAAGTACTTTTAGTTCCACTCCAACTGGTCCATGATCAACTCTTTGACACTGAATTCTAATCATAAATTTGTCACCTGTATATTTCAAAATACAAAAATCTATTGTCTTGTGAACAGATGAGGGTTAAAGGTATTAAGTATCTATCTAAATTAGAAACACATCTAAAGTTATTAGGGTTAATAAGCTTAGGTTATAGCTCTGAATTTTAACTCACGAACAAGTGACTTCTGTAACAAGGTATGATGATGTCAAAGTGATCATATGTTACATCATCACAATTTGGAGAGATGCAATAAATGATGCATATGATGCAATAACATGGCAATGTAATAAATATGCAGTCATACCTTTGTATCATTATATTGTTTATGCCATTATTTGCCTTCTCTTCTGTACTTGGGCATGCTCATATTCCCAGTTGCATACTAGGCACAGGTTGAATTTTCAGTGAAAATTGGATGCCTAATTAAGCAAAAGTTGTATGAAACTAACCAGAAAGCCTTTCTTAACCGACAGATACCCAAAACAATTTTATACTTATCTTTGCTAACTGCTTCTTATGAAAAAATAATTATTTCTTACTGCTTTGAGCTGAACAAAGAAATGATCTAAGTTGGTAAGCAATTAATTAGAAATAAACTATTTTTAAGTGATGAATTTATAGCTTCAACTATAAATAACAGCAATCAAAATTTAAAGCGGAAAAAAGGGTTTACACTTTTTGTCTTCTAAAGGAAAAACAATGAATGTTTCCATCAAAAAACTTATAGTAAAATATACACAGAAATACCTCAGTAGCCACCAGCTGTGCATATTCTCAGTTAACTGTACTGGGTTTCTATTTTGCATGTCAATGTCTAAAATGTCTAAAAACATTTACTTCTTATATAGAAAGTCCTGACAGAACTAAGGGTCTGCACTTAAACTAAACCGGTTGGATACCCCAAACTATTCATTCTCTTACTCGCTTTTCTTTCAGAAGGATGGTTCCTAGTGCTATTATTCCAAAGATAAGGTCCAACAATTATCTCTTTCTCTCTTTAATTATTTTTTTGTAGAAGGAAAAAGATAAAGAGATGGAAGGAAAACACAGATCTTAACAACCTCTAAGAACCCTTATAAAAGTCCATGAAAGAAGGTGCTTTCAGACTTAACAGCAGGTAAAACATCCTCCTTTAAGTAATTATTTAACTATCTCATCTTTCCTTCCATTAAACATTTTCTTTCAAGAAGAATAATGGAACACAAGTGGTAGGAAATGTCAGAAGTTATACATGAAAGAGGAGGGCTATATTTGAAACTTTGAACCATTTGTAGATGAGTCAGAATAATTTACACAAAAATCTTGCTTGGAAATATAAATAGGAAAATGAAGGTATGTGTGGTATGTTCACCACCTTGAGTTATTGTTAAAATGAATAAAGGTGGGATCTAAATAAATATTAAAAAAATAAAAACATAGCACAAGGTTTGTTATAAAAGTGTTTTTCAAAGTTGGCAACTTTAAGATGTTTGGACTTCAACTCCCTGAATTCCCTATCCAGTATGCTGGGTGTTGAGGTCCATACACTTTGAAGTTTACAAGTTTGAAAAACAATATTATCAAGCAATATCTGCAAGTACTTTTGTTTTTATTTTCACTCCTTTCATTGTGCTCACATATGGTATTCTCCCCTTTGGTTTTTACTTAGTGCCTTGTTTGGATGTAACCCTAGTGACTTCTAAACTAAATTTTATCACTTAGTATAATGTGAAAATGGAGCAAATCATCATTTATTTGATAAATCATAATTAAACAAACATGGCTTAGCATGATTGAATTCACATAAAGCCAGGGTTGATTAAATCAGGTTTGGGTAATTAAATAATTGACTAATCAGGAAAAGAGCACAAAAAGAAAATAAGACAGGCACCCTTTACACTTTGTAAGTAGCAATAACACTTAGACTTATATACCATTTTACAGTGCTATATAACCCTTTCTAAGCAGTTTACAGAATCAGTATATTTTCCCCAATAATCTCAGTCCTCATTTACTGACCTCTTGAAGGATAGAAGGTTTGAAGGCTGAGTCGACTTTGAGCCTAGTTGAGATTTGAACTGCCAAATTTCATGTAGCTGGCAGTCGGCAGAAGTAGCCTATAGTACTGCAATCTAACCACTGCGCCACCTAGCAACCTGGGGGAAAGGACATGCTTGCAATAGCCTAAAGTGACTAACAGGTTCTCCACATGACAAAATTTTTGCCAGGAGAGGAAAGAAAACATTATCTTAAAGCCCAATATGAATTTAAATATGAATTTAAACTGCCTACACAGAGACCTGGAAATGAAATATAGGCAACTACACGGGGATATGTCTTTTAAAAATGGTTAGAACTGAACTCATGGAATAACAGGATGAGTTCATGGAATAACAGGATGAGCACCGAGGAAATATGCAGATTATGGAAATGGTTACTGACATAATTCTTTGAAGAGGCAGTAGCAAAACCTGGTTGCTTTTAAAAGTTATCCAGTTTAAAGTGTTCTAAGCATTTTAACTGAAAAGAAATTCTCCTTAATGAGCTATGGTAGCAGAAGATGTAGCTATAATCAAATTTTGTCTTCTACTCTCCCTTTTCTTATTTTTAAAGCAAGACCTGAAGCCTCTGGTGGCCTTAAACCTTGCAGTGATCAATTTAGGGCAAGCATGGAAATACTGGAGAGAAGAATTATTGATATTTTTATCCTGCTAGGACTGGAGGAAAAATAAAAGCTGCATCTAGTATATTCTCTCATCATACAAAACGGGTGGGCAGTGTACAAATCCTTGGGCTTGAGTGCTGAATACCTTGTAAAGCAGATGGAGGTTTAATGTATAGCCAAACAAAATGAAGCTGTTAGATAGCGTGTGTGTATGTGTGGGGGGGGGGGGAGCGGGGGGGAGACATGGACATAAAAACAATTCAAACACTTCATTCAGAACTAGCTGGATTCCAATGTGAACTGCTGGCTGGCTGCTGGCCATTGACAGCAGTTCATTTTTACCACCACTAGATTAGCCAATCAGTGGCATCTATGCAAATCTCCACTACATCCGTCCATATGTAAGACTCCTCCCCTCTTAGTCTGTGGATAATCATAATACATACCTATATACGATATGTAGTCGCTCAGGTAGGCGGAGTGCGATTCATTAGTCTTCAGGAAGTTGCTGGTGGTAGATGTGCCTTCTGTTGCTCTTCTCTCTTGTGGAAATATCTGGAACCTGCTGCCGGGTGTGGTGACCTCCTCTTCCAAATCGTCATCCTCTGGTCTCAGATGATGCCACTGTAGGTGCCCTTTTGTCTCATCGGGTGTTGAGCATAGGGTTCCTTGGTCATTTTTAGCTAGGGCTAGTCTGTCGAGTGGAGTTCCACTGTCTGGTGTTTTGGAGGCCTCTTGGGGCAGAGACTCTGGTTGTTCCCATATTGTAGAGAGTGATGGCTTATCCGGCTGGCACAATCAGGAGTCCCCCAGCCTCCTTCTTAGCTGATCAATATGTCGTTTCCATACTCACCCATCTTCAAGTTCGACTTGGTATGATTTCGGATCAGTGATTGAGATGATTTTAGCTCTTACCCACTTGGGGTCTCCTGCATAGTTATGTGTAAAGATGATGTCATTTATTTCTTATGAGGCTACTCTGCTTGAATCTAAAGATGTGATGGTGAACCTATGGCACATATGCCACAGGTGGCATGTGAAATCATATTGGAGGGCACGCAAGGCATTGCCCTATGTCAGCTCCACATGTCCATGCTAGCCAGCTGATTTTCAGCCTTGGGGAAGGCCATTTTGCCCCCTGGAGGCTTCAGGGAAGCTTCCCTGAAGCCCCGGAGTACAAAAAACTGGCCAATGGGCAAACCAGAAGTTTGGAAAAACCAACTTTGGGTTTCTCCGTTGTGCTGTTTTTGCAACTCCAAGGCTTTAGGAAGCTTCCCTGAAGGCTCTGAAGTGCAAAAAGCAGCACAACGGGCAAACAGGAAATCTGTTTTTCTGAACTTCCGGTTTGCCCGCTTGGCTGTTTTTTCACTGCCCCAGGCTTCAGTGATGCCTATGTGCATGCTCAGAACAGGGGGAATTGTGTGTATGTTCAGGGGAAGCTTGGGGGGGTGCACATGCATGGGGGGGAGGGAATGGTGTGGGCTAACACACACACACACACACACACTTTTGGCACACAAAACAAAAAATGTTTGCCATCACTGGTCTAAAACTTTCTCCAAGTTGTAATTGGGGTTCATCCGGTCTAGCTGGGACCTCACTTTTTGTCTCATTAATAATTCTGCTGGGCTCCGGTTAGTGGCCATGTATGCTGGGCCAGCAGGAACTGGTCAATTCTTTCTTGCCAGTTCCCCGGGCCCATTCTTGTGAGGGCTTCCTTGGTCATTCTCATCATTCACTCTGCTTGGCCATTGCTGTCCGGATTGAATGGTGAGTTGAGGATGTGTCTGATGTCTAATTATGCCAGGATTAATTCCATGTTCTTCATGGTCAATTGGGGCCTGTTAGAAAAAGACATAGACATAGAAGCAAATTACCACTTTATTCAGAACTAGCTGAATTCTTTTTTTTGAATGGTTTTTTTTATTTTTTAACTCCCTATCCATGCATATATCAATGCATACCTTGAAAACATATCAATAGCATACATAGTTACATAATTTTACCTGATCTGGTGCTTTATCCATTCTTTTTCTTTTTTAATCTTATATGATAACCATCTTCCTGTTTTATTGGCATGTTCAGAAAGATTTTAGAGCTTTTTAACTTTCTTGCTATTTCTTCATTTTCTAATATGTTTAATTTGTGTTTGTTCAAATCCACCATCATTTTAATCTTTTTGTTTTGTTCATCTCTTTGAAGTTTCTTTTCTAATTCTTTATATTCCTCTTCTAGGTTTTTTTTGGAGTCTCCTGCCTTTGTCTAATTTCTGTTTCTGAAATACACCTTGACTGTATCCCATACAATCTATAAAGACATATCACCTATATAATTTTCTTAAAAGAAAAAGTCCCTTTCTTTTCTTATATGCTGTTGAAATTCTTTTTCATTTAAAGCTTCCTGATTCAGTGTCCATGTGGTTCTTTTCCTCTTCCCTTTCCAAGTTATTGTTATTGGATTGTGGTCAGCCCATGTGCCTGATTCAATGTTCATATATTATATATTAATTGACATTTCTAAGGACATCCAGATCATATCAATCCTTGACCATAACCCGTGTCTCGCAAAATAAAAATTATATTGTTTTTCAGTTGGGAACTTCTGTCTCCATGCATCAAATATATTCAATTCATCCACCATAATAAAAAAAAATATTTAGGTAACTTTTTCCTTTTAGTCTTATTCTTTTTTGATGCTTTATAGTCCATATCTACCTGAACAATAATGTTGAAATCTCCCAGCATACATATATTTTCATAGCCCAATTCAGTTAATTTCTCATGTAGGTTAGCGTAAAACTTATCTTGATTTTTATTGGGTGCATAAATTGCAACTAATAATATCTTATTATTAATTCATCAGTATTTCTACCATTAAAATCCTTCAAACTCTTAATTGCAAATACTTTTTTTTGGTATATACAGTACAACTCCTTTCTTGCTTTGGTCTGCTAAAGTTTAGTATAATTCTCCCAATCTCTCACATTCTAATAATTTCTTGTGTTGCTTTCTAATATGTGCTTCTTGTAAGCTAATAATGTCAATTTTTGTTTTCCTTAATTTATTAAAAATCCACTTCCTTTTTATAGTTGAATTCAATCCATTTATATTCATAGAAATCATCTTGATCTCGTCATCTATAGTTTCCATTTTATTCTAAAGCCTCTCTCTGTCTCTGCCTCTGCTTCTGCTTCTGTTTCTGTCTCTCTGTCTCTGTCTTTGTCTCTCTCTCTCTCTTCTTCATGGTAGACAAAATGTTCAAGATGAAAGGTTTTGGCTTTATTAATTGTACCCAGTCTTATTCTCACTGAATACCTTTGTAAACCAGGTTTACTGTATATCCAAACTAAATGAAGCTGTTAGATAGTGCGGGGGGGGGAGGGGGGAGATACAGACATGGGAGCAATTCAGCACTTTATTCAGAACTAGCTGGATTTCAATGCGAACTGCTGGTTGGCTGCAGGGAAGTCGCTTTTAAGGCTTGCCGGCAACTAAGCCAGCCACTGACAGCAGTTCATTTCTTCCACTGCTAGATTAGCCAATTAGCAGTGGCTGCATACATTTCTGCTACATATATTCATACATAACAGAAGCACTATTTTTTAGAAACACAACAAGAAGATGACAAAGGACTGGATACTATGTGGCTACCATGGATGCTGGAGGTGCCTTTTAATTTTGGAGAGATTATAGATTCCCTTGTTAGAAGTCGATTTTTCTACAGAATAAGGAGTAGCAATCCTATGAATAACTTCTATGTAAAGTTGATTTGATACTATGTTATTGTTCAGAAATGGTCACAGCAGTGCAAAATTTTTCAGGACAAAGTCAGAATATTAGCAGATAACCCAGAAAATGAGATACATAATCAGTGCAAGATTGTGAGAAAATGTCTGACCCCAAAAATAAAAATGATGCAGGCAGATGATAAGGTTTCTGTCTGTTGTGTGGATATTCTGAGATGGTGAAGTTAGCAGCTCCAGACATGATATACAATTAGTAAACCAGTGTTTCCCAACCTTGGCAACTTGAAGATATTTGGACTTCAACTCCCAGAATTCCCCAGCCAGCATTTGCTGGCTGGGGGATTCTGGGAGTTGAAGTCCAAATATCTCCAAGTTGCCAAGGTTGGGAAACACTGTAGTAAACAATACTGGGAAAACCAGACTCTGATTTGCAGAAATGTTAGTAAACAAACAATATATTCGTTTTCATTTGAATTTTGAGGCTACCTGCTGGGACTTTTATTATTCCATGATGCCAAGTACAGCATTCTTACTGCCTAATGAAAATTCTCTAAAAAAAATAAGGGATAAGTGCAGAATTAAAACTTACATCTTGAAAGAGCATAAACACTATCAGTTGGATTTTATATTTGTGAAAATAGTGAGGTCCTTAGAAATCTGGGAAGCAGAGTACTGCAAGCTATGAAACTGATCGTAGTAAAACTATTATACATGTGTTACATGTGTAACCTACCAAGGCAATAAAATAGGCTAAACCAGTCCAATAGTTAACCACTTGATCAACTTAGCACCTCAAAAACACTTATCCACCTCAAATATTGATCAAATATTCATTTATTAGTAAACTGATAAACTGCTCATCTTGCCAAAGCAATTCTCTATGAGTTAAGATTAAATACTGCATTAATCAATTAGCTGCCCGGTGGGTAGAAAATGACCAGTTTATAAGATAAAGGTACAATTGCACCAGCAGGCATCAACATCAGGCTCCTAATCTATACAATATCAATATCCATTGGTGCAATTATATCTTTGGCTTATTAGCTTTGGCTGATAAACACTCTATATCAGTGATGGTGAACCTATGGCACCGGTGCCACAGGTGGCATGCAGAGTCCTATCTGCTGGCATGTGAGCTATTGCTCTAGCTCAGCTCCAACATGCATGTGTGTGCTGGCCAAATGATTTTTGGCTCTGGGAGGGCGTTTCTGGCATTTCTGCAGGGGGATGGGAGAAGGCGTTTTTACTCTCCCCTGGTTCCAGAGAAGCCTTTGGAGCCTGGGGAGGGCGAAACATGAGCCGACTGAGCCCACCAGAAGTTCAGAAACAGGCCTTTCCAGCCTCCAGAGGGCCTCCAGGGGGTAAGGGAAGCTGTTTTGCCCTTCCCAGCCATTGAATTATGAGTGTGGGCACGGCACTTGCATATGCACGGTAGTGCGCATGCATGCCCTTTCGGCACCCAAGGAAAAAAAGGTTTGCCATCACTGCTCTATATAGTCATGGGGCTACCTGGAAGATGAATACAAAGCTGTAACAATCTGGGATTTTTTTTTCCCAGGGAAAAAGAAATTTGACATGGAAATTATTAAAAGTAGATTCTTGTTCAGATCTCTATGACAAAGGTTCTTTTGGCATGGGCAGAACTTCTGAAGTAGGAATTGGACAGTTTGTTAGACAAATATATAATTGCATTAATGAACATTGACATGGTATGGATTAGGAGTCTGATGCTGGTGTTCATTAGTGCAATTATACCTTTAGCTTATAAACTAGCCATTTCTTACCCATTGATGATGCACCATGGAATTTTAACTCAACATTTATTAAGAGTTGCTGTGGCAGGATGAGTACTTATGAAGTTACAAATATACAATTATTTGATCAATATTTGATGTGGATAACTGGTTTTAGAAACATAGAAACATAGAAGACTGATGGCAGAAAAAGACCTCATGGTCCATGTAGTCTGCCCTTATACTATTTCCTGTATTTTATCTTACAATGGATATGTTTATCCCAGGCATATTTAAATTCAGTTACTGTGGATTTACCAACCACGTCTGCTGGAAGTTTGTTCCAAGGATCTACTACTCTTTCAGTGAAATAATATTTTCTCACATTGCTTTTGATCTTTCCCCCAACTAACTTCAGATTGTGTCCCCTTGTTCTTGTGTTCACTTTCCTATTAAGTTTTGATGTACTAAGTTGGCCAAGGGGTGATCTAGGATCAGTTTTGCAATGCCATTTCATTTCCATGGTACGTCATGCATGGTAGCAGAAAACCAGCCTAGCATTCAAGGTATTTCTCAACAGATTATATCAAGAATTGGGAAACAATTCAGACATAAAAATAATTGCTCATGACCTCCTTATTGCTGGGGAAAGAGATATTGAAATAGAAACAATAATGGGCTTTGACAAAAAGTTATCTCTGTTTGTGGAGTGGTGCAGAAAGTGAAACATATCACTGAATCCTAATGAGCTGTAGCTAAGACTGAAAAATGCTTTATATAGGACATCTTTTGACAGCAGAGAGGCAACAAGCTGATCCTGGGAAAATTGAAACAATCTGGAGATGCTGAGATCAGTAAATGTGAAAGGAATCAAAATATTCTCAGGAATAGTTAACTCCTGGCAAAGTTTTGCAAAGGTCTTACAGAACACTGTGAACCACTCTGACAGCTGACACCCAAGGAAATTGAGTGGCAATGATCAGAAAGTCATCAGTAAGCATTTGACAAGGTTAAAGATATAACCTCCTTATATCAGACATTACAATCCTGGAGAACAACTTGTGTTACACATCAGAGACAGGCCTGGAAGCTGTTTTATTATAGTGACAGAAACCTATTACAAATGCCAGCCAAGCATTATCTGAAACTCAATGGAATTATGCAGAGATTAAAAAAAAAATACTGTCACCAGTATTATTTGGTATGGAATGTTTCCATCAACTTACATTTGGCAATCAGCACCAGACCCACTCAACCCATAAATCTATGGAAGCCATTACTATGAAACAACTGTTAAGTGCTTCCAAGAGCCTTCAGAAAAATGTTAACAACATTACTGTATGTTACGCACATTGAATACCATCCAGGTAAATACCTTGTAATATATTGGTAAGTGAAGAAAGCTTTGCAGAAAGAAACATAGAAACATAGAAGACTGACGGCAGAAAAAGACCTCATGGTCCATCTAGTCTGCCCTTATACTATTTTCTGTATTTTATCTTAGGATGGATATATGTTTATCCCAGGCATGTTTAAATTTAGTTACTGTGGATTTACCAACCACGTCTGCTGGAAGTTTGTTCCAAGGATCTACTACTCTTTCAGTAAAATAATATTTTCTCATGTTGCCTTTGATCTTTCCCCCAACTAACTTCAGATTGTGTCCCCTTGTTCATAGAGTCAGTTATTATGCTGAGATGCCCACCAGTTTCCCTATGGTGTTTACAGAATATTAGCAATAGCATGTAGATTTATATACTGCTTAACAGTGCTTTACAGCCCTCCCTAAGCGGTTTATAGAGAGTAAGCATATTGCCCCCAACTATCTGGGTTGGTCCTCATTTTACCGACCTTGGAAGGACAGAGGCTGAGTCAAGCTTGAGCCTACTGAGATTCGATCTGTCAAACTGCTGCAGCCGATGATAAGCAGAAGTAGCTTGCAATACTGCACTCTAATGACTGTGCCACTGAGGCTCTTTTTTAAGTAATGTTTTAATTAAACATTAATATTACAGTATATGAATGTGAAGTTATAGAGGTAGTTAGGGATATTGTCTTTCAGGTCAGCCTGAAGCAAATGTGAAATATAAGTTAAAGCACGTTATTTCTCATGGGCAAAGGGGGTGTCCAAGATAGAATCGTATTCAAAGGCAGCAGGGCAATTGTCCTTGATGATTTATGACTTGTCATAATAAAAAGAAGATACTACTGTTACCTGGGAATTAAAAACTATTTATTTGTTTGTTTGTTTGTTTATTTGACTTCTGAAGGACTCAGGGCGGCTTACAACAGTATAAAAATTACAAATGTAAAATTTAAACTATAAAATCTTAATTAAAAAAACGTAATAACTAACCCATCAACATGCATACATCACATTCGTATAATATGGCCATGATAGTTGTTAAATTCATTTGTGACAGAATGGGAAATTATATATAGCCTTGTGAAATATTGCAGTCTATTGTGGGATTGGTCAGAAAAGGAGCCCCTGTTTTCCCCAGAGGTACCAGTTGGACCTGGGAAAAGATTTATTTATCCCACAGGAGAAAATATATCTTATGTTGACTATTACTCTAAATTGGGAGAGATAAACTCGCTGCCAGTTACCAAAGTTCGAATGGTGATAAGAGAATTTAAGAGTCACTGGAATAGCTGTCATAGCATTCTCTATTAATACATTGCAATTTGTATCAAAGGAATTTAAGACCAGACATAATGGGAGCATTGAATGTCCTTAAGTGCCCTTCTCACAGCAATGGAAAAATGGAATTAGCTATCAAGGTTGTCAGGATAACATTGGAAAAGGCTAAGGAACCTGCATGTGATCCTTATCATATTTGATCATCAGAGTATCTTCTTAGAATATTTTGTTCATAATCTGGTTACACATTGTTGCACATAAGAGATTAATTATTAGACAGACTACAGACTAAATTATTAGACTACAGCCAGTCTACACTTACCACAATTAACTATAAGAAGCTGAATATTTTTATTAGTTAGCTAAAACTCTTCTAGCTTTGTGAGCAAGAAAGTCAATGTAGAGAAACTGATTAAGGGGTGGAAGGAACATACTAAGTTTCCATGAGATTCTTTCAGGTGGTAACCCAGGGGAACAATCTCTGAGGAGAAGTGCAACCAATTAACTGCTGAAAAGTAGCTGACAGAACAAGATGCTGCATAACAACTTCTGGAGTCCACTAGAATTATTGCACGGCCAGATCCATGTTCCAGATAATAATAACAATAGCAATAGCAATAATAATAATAATAATAATAATAATAATAATAATAATTTATTAGATTTATATGCCGCCCCTCTCCGACAACTTGGAGCGGCTCACAACAGCAATAATAATACAATACAATACAAATCCAATATTAAGAAAACTAAATTAAAAACCCATTATTACTAAAAAAAGTCTCAATCAATTCTACACAATCACACCACTCTCAAATGTTAAAGTCAGAAGGGTGGGGGAAGGGATTAATGCCCCCATGCCTGGCAGCATAAATGGGTCTTCAACATCTTGCAGAAGGCAAGGAGGGTGGGGGCAATTTGAATCTCTGGGGGGAATTGATTCCAGAGGGTCGGGGCCGCCACAGAGAAGGCTCTTCCCCTAGGGCCCGCCAGACAACATTGTTTAGTCGACGGGACCCGGAGAAGGCCAACTCTGTGGGACCTAATTGGCCGCTGGCATTTGTGCGGCAGAAGGCGGTCCCGTAGGTATTCTGGTCCGATGCCATATAGGGCTTTATAGGTCATTACCAACACTTTGAATTGTGACCAGAAACTAATCGGCAGCCAATGCAAGCTGCGGAGTGTTGACGAGACGTGTGTATCTAGAAAGGCCCATGATTGCTCGCGTGGCTGCATTCTGCACAATCTGAAGTTTCCGAACACTTTCCAGAGGTAGCCCTATGTAGAGAGCATTGCAGTAGTATCCATCTTCAACAACAACAATAACAACAACAACAACAACAATAATAATAATAATAATTTATTTATTTATAGTGCCCTTTTAACAAAGGGCATAACAGCATGTTAGCAATAGCACTTTTTAACGGAGCCAGCATATTGCCCCCACAATTCAGGTTCTCATTTTACCCACCTCAGAAGGATGGAAGGCTGAGTTAACCTTGAGCCGGTGATGAGACTTGAACCGCTGACCTGCAGATCTAGCAGTCAGCTTTAGTGGCCTGTAGTACTGCACTCTATCCACTGTGCGATCTCAACTCTCAAAAAAATCACCAATTACAGAAAACCACTTGCCCAAGTTGAAGGAAATCAGCAACTGGCAGATGACTTGAATGCATTCTACTGCAGGCTTGAAAAGAAACTACAGCCATCTATCTCCACAACCTCCATCCCAGACATACCAACAACAGCTAAATCTTCTACAACTGAACCCATCCCATTGGGTTTGCAACCCCTGGTGACCACAGAAAAGGAAGTGCAAGATCTATTTTACAGACAGAAGCCTGGAAAAGCACAAGGCCCAGACAAGATAATTAGTTCTTGCTTAAAAGTCTGTGCTGACCACTTGGCCCCCATCTTTACCCAAATCTTCAACCAATCACTAGAGATGTGCTATATTCCTTCCTGCTTCAAATGCTTGACTATCATCCCAGTGCTGAAGAAACCCTCCATCAAGGAACTGAATGGCTACAGACCAGTTGCTCTAACATCTGTAGTTATGAAAATCTTTGAAAGGCTAGTATGTCCCATTTGAAAACCATCATGGATCCACTGTTAGACCCCCTGCAATTTGCATACTGAGCAAATAGATTGATGATGCTGTCAATATGGCTCTGCATTACATCCTACACCATCTTGAATCTCCAAAGACCTTCGCTAGGGTCCTTTTTGTAGTTCAGCATTGAACAGCATCATACCGGACATTCTTTCAACTAAACTAAATCAGCTAGCAGTATCTGAACACACTTGTAAGTAGATCACAAACTTCCTAACAGACAGGAAGCAACAGATGAAGCTAGGTAAAATCACATCAGATACCTGTACAATTAGCACAGCATCCCCCCCCCCCCAGGCTGTGTCCTCTCACCACTTCTCTTCTCTCTATATACCAATGACTACATCTCAAACGATCCATCTGTTAAACTACTGAAGTTTGCATATGATACAACAGTGATTGGTCTCATTCGTAACAACGATGAAACTACATACAGACAGGAGGTTGAACAATTAGCCTCGTGGTGCAACCGGAACAATCTAGAACTGAACATGCTCAAAAACATAGAAATGGTGATAGACTTTAAGAGAAACCCTCCCATCCTACTACCTCTCACAACAGTAGATAACACAGTATCAACAGTAGAGACCTTCAAATTCCTAGGTTCTATCATATCTCAAGATCTAAAATGGTCAGCTAACATCAAAACTGTCATCAAAAGAGCACAACAAAGAATGTTCTTTCTGCGCCAACTCAGGAAGCTCAAACTGCCAAAGGAGCTGCCAATACAGAGGGATAGAGGGATCATTGAGTCTGTCATCTGCACCTCTATAACTGTCTGGTTTGGTTCAGAGGTAGCCGACACAGACTTCAGAGGGTAATCAGAACTGCAGAAAAAACAATTGCTGCCAACCTGCCTTCCATTGAGGACCTGTATACTGCATGTGGAACATTACTCTCCTTGAGATGAGATGTTCAACCCTGTTCAATCCTTCCCTGTTGGAAGACCCTTAAAACATGACTTTGTCAACTAGCTTGGGGAGGTGGGGAGTTCAACTCTAAAACATGACAGATGTTTATGATTGGCTTAGCTACTCATTAACTGTTTTCAGGATGCACCTTAACATCACAGCTTATTTACTTTTTTTAGAGAGAGAGTCGGAGAGAGAGACAGACAGACACACACACACACAGAGAGAGAGAGAGACAGAGAGAAGGGGGGAATCACTAATGGTTTTCTATGAATGTCTTATGAGCCCAGATCACATATAGTTCCCAGAGGCTTTCTTGGAAATGAAGAGAATGTCATCATCTAGGCCTCCCATTTAATCAGTTTAATTAAAGGAATCTAAAAAAACCCAACAACAACAATTAAGTACATAAAGACTCCTAGCTGGTACCACATTGGTTTAAGATGCCTAGAAAGCCCAAACAAGAATTTAAATGTTGGATTCTGGTGTTTGTGAATAAGAGATATGAGAAACCATCATGATTAAATCCAGTCATTCCCATCTAGCTTAGCCTTTTTAATGTAGCCTGGGCTGCCTTTGTGCATTTCAGTTGTTAAGATAACTGCAGTATCTCTGTAAATTGCACAGCATACAAACCGATGCAGCTGCAGGAAGAAAGGCTCCCTGGGCATTTCTGTTTTCCTGCCAGCGATTCATTTTTTTGGCTCTCATTGAAATTGAGCTTGTGCAGTGAGTAAGAAGGAAGGAGAGCAAAGCCTAATGGAGAAATAGTACTTACAGAACTGTGATAAAATACGCAGGTACAGTGGTACCTCTACTTAAGAACTTAATTCATTCTGTAACCAGGTTCTTAAGTAGAAAAGTTTGTAAGTAGAAGCAATTTTTCCCATAGGAATCAATGTAAAAGCAAATAATGCGTGCAAACCCATTAGGAAAGAAATAAAAGCTTGGAATTTGGGTGGGAGGAGGAGGAGGAAGAAGAGGAAGAGGACAGTCACTGCCCAGAGCGAAGGGAGCGTTTCTTTTCTCTGGGTGCTGGCAGAGGTTTATTTCCTCTCCAAGCACCCAGAAAAAGGAAAATACTTTGTTCGCTCTGGACTGCCAAAGCCTCCTTAAGCACCACTGAAAGGCTCCTCTGGCAGCCCAGAAAAGTCCGAGGTGGCCGGGAATAAAGGGGGAATGGCAGGAAACTGGCCGGGTCTTTGTGCAGCTCTCAAATTCCGGGCTCAGGTTCTTAAGTAGAAAATGGTTCTTAAGAAGAGGCAAACAAATCTTGAACACTTGGTTCTTATCTAGAAAAGTTCTTAAGTAGAGGTACCACTGTATTTGCAAACTGGAGAAAGAGCAACCAATTGTCTTAAAATATTTAGTACTGCACTTCCCAAATTCCTTTGCTATATGGGTTGCAGCCATGGTAATGGTTTTATTTCAAAACGTCTGGAGGACACCAGGGGTAAAGACAGATATCAAAGAACTAGACAGTTTTGGATCCTTCTGTTTTCCAAGAGATATGATTCTTTCCTTCCTAATTTGTGGTATCTAAAGATGCTCCCCAATTGAATTAGCAATTTGATTTCTAGAAGTCTTCTGAAGAACTTAGTCAAGACAAGATGCTTATATCCCACATCCACATTTTGTGTGAAACAGATGCTAAGCACAGCCTAACTATTTGAAAGGAAACTGGTTTGACATCTATGGAGATTCTCGGTTATCTGGGTCATGGTTGTCCCAAAAGTGCTTTTTCAAGAGGCAAGTGGACTTTTTGGTTTTTCTTTGAAGACGTTCTTCAGAGCTAAAGTTGCTTCTTGAATGGGATCTCCCTCCCCACCGGCATAGAAACAGCCGCCTAACCATTGACCAGTAGGACATTGTGTTAGACGATTTTATGAACTAAATTTAGATCAATGTAGTTCATAAAATCATGTACCACAATGTCCTACTAGTCAATGAACACTTCAGCTTCAACCGCAACAACACATGTGCACAAAATAGATTCAAACTCAACGTAAATCACTCAAAACTCGATTGCAGAAAATACAACTTTAGCAACAGAGTGATCAATCATGGAATGCACTACCTGACTCTGTGATTTCTTCCCCAAACCCCAAAAACTTTAACCTTAGTCTACAATTGACCTCACCCCATTCCACAGAGGTCTGTAAGGGGCATGAACAAGTGCACCATCATGCCTATCATCCGTGTCCCACTGTCCTATTGTCCAAATTTACCAATACCTACTTTGCTTTTGTTTATGTTTATACCACACCTATTACTTTGTACATGTTTTGATAAACAAACAAAGAAATAAACAAACAAACATTCCTTTTGGCCAAAGTATAAAGATAAATACTTGAGGACTGTTCAAAAGGTGATTTTTCAAGAGGTAATTGGACTTTTTTTTTCTTTGAAAATATTTTGCTTCATATTAACAAGCTTTTCTTCAGCTCTGACTGGATGGTGGGGGATGGAAGGAATGTCTTTAAATAAAAAACAGAATGTTCAGTTGCCTTTTGAGAAAGCACCTTTGGGACAAACATGACCCGAATGACTGAGAATCTCCGTAGACCAGGGGTCCCCAAACTTTTTACACAGGGGGCCAGTTCACTGTCCCTCAGACTGTTGGAGGGCCGGACTATAAAAAAAACTATGAACAAATCCCTATGCACACTGCACATACCTTGTTTTAACGTAAAAAAACAAAATGGGAATGTACTATTTAGAGGGGGGGGGGAGAAGTCTGAAATTCATACATGTTTATGTTTTGTTTTTAATTTTCTTTTGTTAACATCTGATTGGCTATACAAGGTTTTCTTGGTTTATAGAAAAATGTATAAAAATATTTATAGAAAAATATATAAAGAAAGAAGGAAGCACTTTGGCATAATGGTTAATAAGTTAGAAATATAATTGGTGTTGTACTTTTTGAAGGAACATTAAGGAGGGAATTTAATTAAAAGAAAAGTATGTACCTGGATGACAACATTAGGAAAAAAAAATTGCAACTTTTTTGATGATTGATATTAGTTACTGACAAAATACTGCATTTTATTCAGGGAAAATTAGATGGTACATTGTATTGTTTGAATGTATGTTGAGAGAAAAATTTAAAAAAATTTACATCCCCCCCCAAAAGTCCTTCCTTCCTCTGTCCCTCCATTCATTTCATTCTTCCTTCCTTCCTTCCTTGTTCCCTCCATTTCTTCTTCCTTCCTTCCTTCTTCCTTTCCTTCCTTCCTTTTCCCTCCATTTCTTCTTCTTTCCCTCTCCCTTATTTTCCTTCTTTCTCATTTGTTTTGTTTCCCTCTCCCTCGTTCTTTCCCTCCATCATTTTCTCATTTTTCTTTTTCTCTCACACATTCCCTCCCCCTCTCACTTGTTTTCTCTCCCTCTCTCTCTTGCTTTCTTTCTCTCTCTCTCTCCTTTTCTTCTATCTTCCTTCCTCTCTTCTTTTTTTTCCTGCCCTGCAACACACCGTGGGGCAGTCAGCTGCAAGCAGAAGCTCCAAGACGGTGGCACCGATGTCGGGTCGCAGTACATTGCTGGCGCTGCACTGGGCATGGGCACGGACTGGCACTGGCCCACTGGCTGGGCCGGGACAGAGGTGCCAGCCCCATGCCCAGCGCAGCGCCAGCAATGTGCGGCGTCCTGCAACACATCAAGCTGCCAGTGCCTTGCAGCCAACCGCCCCACCGCCACCCCACGCAACTGCTCAGTGCCCTCCCGCTCGACCCATGTTTGGCTGCGCCACCTTCGCGGCTTGCCCTGCTGCCCCGCGCCCGCCAGAGCTGCCCGGTGCAGACTAAGTGCGGGGCAGAGTAGGCGGCGGCGGTGGCTTCAGGCCAGCCCCCAAGCTGAGCTTCCTTTGGCTTCCTTCGAGGCAAAACTGCAAAGCTCACCTGCCGCCTCGAAGGAAGCCAAAGGAAGCTCAGCTCAACGAGGACCGGCTGTTGGTCTCTTGAAGCTGCCGCCGCCGCCCACTGCAGAGATCCCTTCGCCCGAACGGAGGCGGCGGTGGCGGGCTCAAGGGCCGGTCTTTCTTGGCGCTGAATAGTTGCAGCCTCTGAGGCTGCCTCCGCCTCCAGGCGAAGGGATCTCCTCGGTGGGCGGCATCGGAGGCTGCAGCAACGCAGCTCCGAAAAGGACCGGCTGTTGGTCCCTTGAAGCTGCTGCCGCCGCTGCCGCCTCCATTCGGGCGAAGAGATCTCCGCAGTGGGTGGCGGCGGTGGCGGCAGCTTCAAGGGACCAACAGCCGGTCCTTTTCGGAGCTGCGTTGCTGCAGCCTCCGATGCCGCCCACCGAGGAGATCCCTTCGCCTGGAGGCGGAGGCAGCCTCAGAGGCTGCAACTATTCAGCGCCAAGAAAGACCGGCCCTTGAGCCCGCCACCGCCGCCTCCGTTCGGGCGAAGGGATCTCTGCAGTGGGCGGTGGCGGCGGCAGCTTCAAGAGACCAACAGCCGGTCCTCGTTGAGCTGAGCTTCCTTTGGCTTCCTTCGAGGCGGCAGGTGAGCTTTGCAGTTTTGCCTCGAAGGAAGCCAAAGGAAGCTCAGCTTGGGGGCGGGCCTGAAGCCACCGCTGCCGCCTACTTCTCCCCGCGCTTTGGCCGCACCGGGGCCAAGTAAGCCGAGGTTAGGCCTGTCGCCCCCGGCTCCAAGCGCGGGGCCTGGGCGGCGGGCAAGCATCGAGAAGGCCTCGCCGTCGCCTGGCCGGGGAAAAGCTCCCCTCCCCGCGATCCGGCCGTTAACAAGTTAGTGCGCGGGGGTCCTGATGGCTTGTTTACTGTCCCCTCCAGATGCTCTTGCAGGGCTTCCAGGCTCCCCGTGGGGCAGTGAAGAAGCAAAATAGCAGTACTCTCCCGCTGTCTCTGCCCCTCTCTTTCTTGCTTTATTTCTCTCTCTCACTCCCTTTCTATCTCTTTCTCTCTCTCTCCCTCTCCACAGCAGACCCCCCCAACGCAAAAGTGCCCAAACGCATGCAAACCTCTCTGGTGCAAAACAAAAAAGCAAAAAAGCGGCACTGGAGGGACCAAGACGGTCTACAGCTGAGTGTCTGGAGGAGGAGGAGGCGGAAAGCCAGGGGGCGGGGAGGAAAGCAATTGGCCAATTTCTTTCTCGCCTTTAGGGAGAGGAACTGTTGCTGCTCTGCCATAGGGTGCTTTCCTCCCCGCCCCCTGGCTTTCCTCCTCTTCCTTGCCGCCGCCAGACGCTCAGCAGCAGAGTGGAGGGGAGATTCGGGAACTTAGTATATAGATTGTAAAATCTCGTAGGCTGCTGCGGGCCGGGCAAATGGCCTCAGCGGGCCGCATCCGGCCCGCGGGCCGTAGTTTGGGGACCGCTGCCGTAGACATTTGAGAATTGTAACTTCTGTTGCCAGTTGCAACCTTTGATTGCCATATTTTATTTATTTATTTATTTATTTATTTATTTATTTATTTATTTATTTATTTATTTTATTTATTTGTTTGTTTGTTTGTTTGTTTGTTTGTTTGTTTGTTTGTTTGTTTGTTTATTTATTTATTTATTTATTTATTTATTAATTAGATTTGTATGCCGTCCCTCTCCGCAGAGTCGGGTTGGCTCACAGCAGTGATAAAATAACTGCAACAACACAAGAGCACGCAACAGATTCAAACTTAATAGGAACCACTCCAAACTTGACTGTAAAAAATATGATTTCAACAATCGAGTTATCGAAGCGTGGAACTCATTGCCAGACTCAATTGTGTCAACCCCTAACCCCCAACATTTCTCCCTTAGACTCTCCACGATTGACCTCTCCAGGTTCCTAAGAGGCCAGTAAGGGGCATACATAAGTGCACTGGTGTGCCTTTCGTCCCCTGTCCAATTGTCTTTCCTTTCTCTCACTTATCATATATATTTTCTTTCTTTCATATATCCTCTCCTCTAAGTTCACTTTACCCTTATATATATTACTACATGTCTATTTTTCTTCCTATGTATTTGTGTATTGGACAAATGAATGAATAAAATAAATAAATAAATAAATAAACAGTATACAATGGCAAATCTAATATTAAGGCTAAAATAACAATTTTACCTTAAAAACCTAAAAAAAAAACCTTACATAAAAACATACACACAAACATTCCATACATAAAACTACATAGGCAAGGGGAGATGTCTCAGTTCCCCCATGCCTGACGGCAGAGGTGGGTTTTAAGATGTTTACGATATACTGTTTTGAATTAATTTTGGCTCTGTTCCAAATGACTTGCCTTGTGTGTTCTATGGAGAGCTTTCTTGGACCCTGATTGGAACCCAGAATTAAATTCTAGCAGAAGCTTTGAATAGGAATGGCAATACTGCAGTGAGTTCTTTTCTGGCCCCATAGCTAGCAGTAGTACTAGTTGGATGATTGCAATGCAATGCTAAGTGACCAACATGTCTTTCACATACACAAAATGGTACCTCCTGCCTCCATCAAATTAAAAATACTATCCCTCATTGGCAGAAGCAACAATGAAACAATGAGTATTAGATACATTGTCTTTCAGGATGACATTGACTTATTATTGGACACTAAACCATTATCTGTTCTCGTGAGTGTACTGAGAGCAGGAAAGTGATCTGAGCAAAGATTATAGAAGCAATTTTCGTGACTATTACAGAAAAGAGTTTATTTACAGGAAATGTGTCAGGGTTATAATAAAGCCTACTATTACATCGCAAAGTCAAAGAGGTTGCACTATATGTCTACCTGAGAACCAAGACAGGTGGGACATGTTCTCAAATTAACACTTCATTTTATAAACAAGGAATCACAGAGGAAACCCATAATTCCCTAGCTCCATGCCACTGTCCCTCTTATGGCTAATAATAAATCATGAGGTTAATTAATGAAGAGTTAGTGCCATTGGATTCACACTTCCAATAACTGTTTCAATGTTCCACTTTTTGAGCTTAAGTGAGCAGTGTTTTACAAATAGATTGAATGCATGTTCAGTTATTTTGAACAAGAGTAGAGGATCAAGATTAGACCTGAGCTAACTATAGACCAGTGATGATGAACCTTTTTTTTGGGCTCAGGTGCCAAAAGGATGTGTGTGTGTGCATAATAGCATGTGTGTGCATGCCCACATCCATAATGTAATACCCTCCCCCATGCACATGTGCACAACCTCTGTGCTGCCCCCACACCACTCATGGGCGCAGGGCTCATTGAAGCCTCCAGACCTCCTCCAGTAGGCCCATTAGGCCATTTTTTGCTGTCTCCAGGGTTCAGAAAAGCCTCCTGAAGCTTGGGGACAGTGAAAAATGGCCCAACGGCCCAACTGGAAGTTCATTTCTGAACTTCCGTTTGGCTCATTTGGCCGTTTTCACTTTTCCCAGGCTTCAGGAGGCTTTCCTAAAGGCTGGGGAGAGCAAAAATGGCTGAAAAGAAGGCCCAAAATCATCTGGTGCATCCTGAAGCTGACATAGGTAAAGTGACCAGACGTCCCGGTCTCAGGGGGACAGTCATGCTTTTTCGTCCTTTGTCCTGCGTCCTGCACCCTTTGAAAAATACCCCACTTTTTTCCCTCCCAGCCAGCCCCCTTCGGAAGAGGCTGAAGGGAGGGGATTCTGGGCTCTCTGCTGCTGCCTTGCCCTCCCCGCCCCAACCCAGCGTCGCCGGAGGTCTCTGCGCAGATTTCAGGCCATCTGTGCAGGGCTCTTGCTTGCCTGTCTCCCCTGCCCCGCCCCCGACAGTCGTGTCTGGATGCTGCAGCCCTGCTGAAAAGGGAACGGCAGTCGGGAGGATTTGCCATGACCGGGGAGGAGCTTAAGGGCCAGCTGGGCCTCTGCTGGCTGCTCTTCCTTCCCAGCCCCCACTCCCTGCTCCAAAGAGGAAGGCCAGCTGCTTGGGTGAGTAACGGGGCAGCGGAACTGGGGGTGGTCATTCTTCCATCCCCTCTGCAACTGGCCTCCTGTGTCGGTCTTGAGCTGGGCGGGGTGTGTGAAAGAGCAGCGGAGGAACTTGGAGGGCAGGTCAGGGGGCTGTCTGGGTCCGCTGGGCAGAGACTCCATGGGAGAAGAGAAGCACCTGCTGAGCCTTCAGACCTGCTTCACCCTTCCGCCTCCTCTCCCACCTTTGCCTCCACCCGGGCACCATTGGGGCAGGGAAGAGAGAGAGAAAGAGAGAGAGAAAAGAGAGGAAGAGAGAGAAAGAAAGGGAGTGAAAGGGAAAGAGAAATAGAATGGGAGGAAGAGAAAGAGAGAGTGAGGGAAGGAGGGAGAAAGAAAGACAGATAGAGGGTGGAAGGAACAGAGAGAGAGAAAGAGAGAGCAAAAAAGAGAGGAAGGAATGAAGAGAGAAAGAAAGAGGAACAGAGAGAGAAAGAAACAGGAAGGGAGGGAGGGAGAGAGAAAGAGAGACAAAGGGATGGAGGAAGAGAGAGCGAGAGAGGGAGATTTTTTTGCTAATTTTTTTGGCTACATTTTTAGCCCCCCCCCACAGTGTCCCTCTTTCCCAATCTTAAAATCTGGTCACTTTAGACATAGGGCAAAGCATCACATACCTTCAGATATGGCTACATGTGCCACCCATGCCTGTGGCACATGTGCCATAGGTTCACCACCACTGCTGTAGACCATAGGAACTTGTGAGCAGTTGTTCGCAGAAGCCAGGTGTCATGCCTCTGCAGCAACGCAAACTAAAGTGACTATAACAGGCCGTGACTAGTGACCAGAAGTGATCAGGGTTCTATCCGAAAGTCACCAATAGCAACTAGGTAATGTCAGCCCCCAATGGCATTATAAATATAATTACCATTGAAAAGCCAGAAATTGTGAGTAACTGAGCTTTGTTTCAGGAGACTATAGAAAACACCATTCTAACATGCGCCCCACCAACTTTTTAAAAAAGAAATTGGCTTTTTTTGGGGGGTGGGGGTAATCCTGCAGACCATAGTGAGGCTGTTGGTGTAACAATAAAGTGCAGGTGGACCGTGATTTTGTAAAAAAGAGACAATAGCTTCTGTTCCTCCAATCCCCTTTTGAAGGAAACTCTTCCTAGTCTCAATGTACTGCCTGCTCTCCGTCCAATTAACAGAGATGAGTGTGCTTCTCCCCTCTTGTGCTTCAGGACTGTTAAGAAATGGAGAAAAGAATGACCGAACCAATGAAAAGGCAATGTCAGCAGCCAGAAAGATAGTGAAATGATTTGGACCAGCTTGATGTGATATCTCAACCTAGTGGCTTATGTAGAAAGGATAAATGAATTGCAATCCTAGGCAAAGTAGCTGTCTCTGAAGGCACTCCGCCTTGATACTTTGAAGACAGAAAACAAATAATCTAATTAAAATGGCAGTAAATCATTCTGTCATACTCCATCAAAGGCGTGAATTACAACTGTGGGAAAGGTTTGCATTCATGAGCCATAGTCAGCTTGCAAAACCTACTGGAAACTTTTCTTCTCTTTGCCTGAACTATGGAAAAAAGCAATTCCACTTTGAATAGCCCCATTAATTTGTGCATTCCCAAATTTGGCTCCCCTACAGCAGCGAGTTTGCAGTTGGCTAGAAATGCCAGTTTTCTGAACAATATAAAGTCAGAGCAAGGTTTATTAACAGCAGCATGCAGAAAAGCTGGAAATGGGGGGAGGGGAGGCAGAAGACAAAGAAAAAACAACGAGGAAGAAAAAATTCACTGAATAAAGCAATGGGGGTGTGATGTACTATATCATATAGGAAAAATAAGGTAACTGCATATACTAGTAAAACCACAATGTTTTTTTCAGGGGATCTTCTATTATTCCAAATAGCTGCATTCTTCAATCTTTTTAAAAAACAATACTTTGGATTAGATTAGTCACAGAACAATGAAATCTATACACTACTTGACATGTGATGTGTTCTGAGACACTGAAGTCTGCAAGCTAGTCAAAGGGAAGTGACTAATTTTGCATGCATAAGAATAAAATACTTTATGTGCAACAACCATAGATGAAAAAAAAAATCTTTAAAAGACCAGTGTTAAGTAAAACAGGATTTTGCAAGCAGAAGTCAGTTTCAGCTGCTGATGACTTCATTTCAAAAGCCAGAAGTGGAAGAATCCCACTGCGAAATACTGGAATGTAGTAACAAAGCCAAAAATATCAGCTTACATGAGTATATAGTCCGATCCACTGTCAGTCATGGTTGAATGATGCATAGTATCTATGATCAGGAATGTATGGATCCTCAAAAGTTAATTTCATTCTGTTGAATTCTTTGACAACTCCAGCACACTATTGTAAGACTCCCTTCCTCCCTCCCTCCATTCCTCCTAGACCTTGGAATACTAATATCAAATGACCTAAGTGCCAAAGCCCACTGCAACAATATCACCAAAAAGGCTTCTAGAGTTGTTAACCTGATCCTATGCAGCTTCTGCTCCGGCAATCTCACACTACTCACCAGAGCCTACAAAACTTTTGCCAGACCAATCCTTGAATACAGTTCATCTGTCTGGAACCCATACCACATCTCGGACATCAACACCCTAGAAAATGTCCAAAGATACTTCACCAGAAGAGCCCTTCACTCCTCCACTCGAAACAGAATGCCCTATGAAAGCAGACTATCAATCCTAGGTCTGGAAAGCTTAGAACTACGACGCCTAAAACACGATCTAAGTATTGCCCACAAAATCATATGCTGCAACGTCCTGGCTGTCAGTGACTACTTCAGCTTCAACCGCAACAACACAAGAGCACGCAACAAATTCAAACTTAATATTAATCGCTCCAAGCTTGACTGTAAAAATTATGACTTTAGCAATCGAGTTGTCGAAGCGTGGAACTCATTACCGGACTCAGTAGTGTCAACCCCTAACCCCCAACATTTCTCCCTTAGACTCTCCACGATTGACCTCTCCAGGTTCCTAAGAGGTCAGTAAGGGGTGTACATAAGTGCACTAGTGTGCCTTTCGTCCCCTATCCAATTATCTCTCCTTATCTCATATTTCATATATCTTTTCTTCCTTTCATATATCTTCTCCTCTACTTTTATATCTTTTCTTTATAGATAATACGTCATGTCTATCCTCTTCAATATGTATTGTGTATTGGATTAAATAAATAAATGAATGAATGAATGAATGAATAAATAAATAAATAAATAAATAAAATATTTGACACAGCACATGGACAATAAAGATTACATCTCCGGGAGAAGGGTATGACCAACACCATAGTTTCCCCTTGCTCCATAGGGGAACTCTGATATCTGTATCGTTTGGAGATCTGGTTCTGAATGAACCACCCTGGGGGGGGGGGGGAGAAAAAGGGGAGCACCTGCTGGTGAGCTGGGGGGATATGCAATCCCCCCCAAGCTGGCTAAGCGTCCTCAGCTGGCGGCGACAGAAGACAACCTTTAAGTCATCACTTTGAATGGATTGAACTATGAGATTGGAGTCATCTGGGAAGGAAAAGCAAAATCTATGTGCTGGAGAGTGAAGGAAACTGAGGCTGATGAATGATATTGCCAAAAGAAAGTTAAAAGAAGCATTCTAATATTTTAAGGGGAACCAAAGGACTGGAAATTAAGGAGCGGCTGCCTAGCATGTGGATACACGGGAGCAAAAGGATTAAAGGGATCTACAACTAAAGCCCAATTACTAAAGATTTGGAACTGTGTTTTAAAAGATTTGGAGGAGGTGTAAGATATTGAATGATAAAATTTGGAGGAAATAACTTGAAAATTGGACTTGATTAAAAAAAATCCAATGGAAAAATTAAAATAGGAAAGGCAGAGCTGGGAAGGTGGAACAGTCCTTCATGGCATCGGACCAGAATATCTCCGGGACCGCCTTCTGCCGCACGAATCCCAGCAACCGATTAGGTCCCACACAGTTGGCCTTCTCTGGGTCCCGTTGACTAAACAATGTCGTTTGGAGGGTCCCAGGGGAAGAGCCTTCTCTGTGGCGACCCTGACCCTCTGGAACCAGCTCCCCCCTGAGATTAGACCTGCCCTCACCCACCTTGCCTTTCGTAAACTCCTTAAAACCCTCTTCCATCAGGCATGGGGGAACTGAGATAACTTCCCCAGGCCTATACTGTTTATGTATGGTATGTTGTGTCCATGTTTTTTAAATTATGGGTTTTTAGCTTTCTAATTATTGAATTTGTATTATATATTGTTTTCTGTTGCTGTGAGCCGCCCCGAGTCTGCGGAGAGGGGCGGCATACAAATTTAATAAATTAATTAATTAATAAAAACAGAAGATACTATTTGGTGGTCAGAGGAATTACTCAAAAGCTGAATACTTCTTGCCTAGCTGTTGACCTTGAATGATTTAAAAGCCTGAAAGTGGAGGAAATTTAAAAATAGACTTGAATTATTTATTGTTTGAAAGAAAATGGTTGGACAGTTTCAGATAAGAATGAACTTGAATAGATATTAACAACAACAAAGGGAACAGAAGGACTTGGATTTTTAACTATCAAAAAGAAAAGTTATAAATTATAAAAGGCTGTGGAATACATCTTTGTTTGCAGCTGGAACGACTGTGAAAACTTAGTGATTTGTGACTTTGAGGCATGGTGACAAGCGCCTATTAAGAACTGGTGACACCTTTAATTGAAATTTGAAATTGGTCTGACTCTGCCAAAACTATTTTTTTTTCCTTGGATCCAAGAACTGTGGGTTTAAAGTCACGGAGGAAATTGATTATGAAGAGTTTGTTGACTTCTTTAAAGAGCTCCTTAACGATATCAGAAAATCTTTTGGAATTGAAATACCTGAGAAAGGAAATAATGAAGCACATGTAGAAAAAATGGAGAAGATAACGGAAGAAGAAAAGAAGACTGATGAGAATGATGATGAAAAAAGAAATAATATTGATAATGAAATATTAATTAATGACTATGCTGATGAATATACTGAAACATGTAATGAACCCCACTGTAAACCCCAGTGGGGTTTACAGTGGGGTTTACAGTGATAACAGAGAAAAGGATATTAAAAATGATTATGTTCAGATTGATGATGTTGATGTTGAGATGTATAAGGTTATAGAAAACAGAAAACAGACTTAAGAAAGAGAAAAATGTGGGGAAAAAGAAAAAGAGTGTGGGGGAAAAGAAAAGGTAAAAGAAAGAAAGGGAAGAGGTTACGGAAATGGGGACGGAGACAATATTTACATAACAAGGAAATTTTCAAGAAATTAAAAGAAAACTGATGAGGGATGTTGGAATGTTATAGAAATGTTTTCTTATGCCTTCTTCTAGATTTTCTCTTTATTATGACTACTATCTTAGATTTAATGTGATAAGAATGTTAATCATTTAGTATCTGACATATATAATTAATATAATTACTTTATTAAGAGTTAAGAGTTTTCTGCTTTGCTTATACGTGTTGATTTTGTATATTAGATGAATTGTTAATGGTGACAGATTAACTTTTTGATACAATATAATTAATTATTAGTATAAATGTGGAAAATTAAGAATTAGAGAGAATAGAAACAGATCAAATGGAAAAAAAGAATATATTTTGATTGTTTATTATTTTAATATATGAGATCAGTTTAAATATATTTGAAAAATACATTATGTGGAGATTTGAAGAATTAAACGACTTAGAATAATGTAGATAAAATAATGATGATTAATATGGGAAGCAATATGAGAAGCTAAGAAAATTATACAAATGAGGTTTTGACCCTTGTGGGGCATTTAGTTATGATAAAATAGGGGATAAGAAAAACAAAGGATGAATAAAAAGATTAAGAAAAGTGAGTAAGCAATCGAATCGAATAGAATAGAATTTTATTGGCCAAGTGTGATTGGACACACAAGGAATTTGTCTTGGTGCATATGCTCTCAGCGTACATAAAAGAAAAAGATACATTTGTCAAGAATCATGTGCTACAACACTTAATGATTGTCATAGGGGTCAAATAAGCAATAAAGAAACAATCAATATTAATAAAAATCTTAGGATACAAGCAACAAGTTACAGCCATACAGTCCTAAGTGGGGGGAAAAGGATGATAGGAATGGTGAAAAAAACTAGTAGAATGGAAGTGCAGATTTAGTAAAAAGTCTGACAGTGTTGAGGGAAATATTTGTTTAGTAGAGTGATGGTGTTCGGGAAAAAACTGTTCTTGTGTCTAGTTGTCTTGGTGTGCAGTGCTGAGGGTAGGAGTTGAAACAGTTTATGTCCAGGATGCGAGGGGTCAGTAAATATTTTTCCAGCCCTCTTTTTGACTCGTGCAGTGTACAGGTCCTCAATGGAAGGCAGGTTGGTGGCAATTGTTTTTTCTGCACTTCTGATTATCCTCTGAAGTCTGTGTCAGTCCTGTTGGGTTGCAGCACCAAACCAGACAGTTATAGAGGTGAAGATGACAGACTCAATGATTCCTCTGTAGAACTGTATCAGCAGCTCCTTGGGCAGTTTGAGCTTCCTGGGCTGGTGCAGAAAGAACATTCACTGTGGTTTAAAATTAAAAGGTAAGAGAAAGAAAAACTATCTTGGTAAATTAAACTAATAGGCATCAATTTGGGTTCGGACTTTTTTTAAAAATTAATTGGTGGAGATCCCAGAAGACAAAATTAGATTTTTCTCTCTTTTTTAGAACCAATCTTATTTTAATAAAATATACCTGAAATAAAGTGTTATATACGAAGAACCTATGAATTATTGATTAAAATGTATAAATTTGTACTCATTGTAATATTGCAATATTTTAAGGTATATTGATTTATATATGGACAAAAAAATTAAAAACGTTTTGTGAAAAAATAAAAGATTACATCTCTTTTTCTTCCAGATCTGTTTTATTTTATAAAAAGTCTGGCACATTTTGTTGCTTCCTGGTCCAATTATATGATGTTGGATGGTTTTCATTCCTGGGCAGGCAAAAGCAATAATCAAGGATCAAGGACAGGGAAGCTTTTTAAAAAATCATTTGAGTGCTAGATTCAAAGCAAAAGCAATTGGAATCACCTTGAAGCCTTCTAATTCATTAAGAGCAATCTCTGGCACTAGAAATTCAGACAGAACTGGGTAGATAGCAGAAAATGAATTCTGAATGAATTCTTTTATATTCTGGTATATAATATTTTTTTAAATTTAAAGTACTTTTCCCTTAAACAAATAAGGAAAGATTTTAGGTACTCCATCACTGGAAGTTTTCAAGAAAAAAGATTGGACAGTGTTGGAAAAAAAATATCCAAGGCCAGCTTTTAGAAATGCAGATTTGGTAAGCCATTCAGAAAGACTAGGTCAGTCAGAAACTCCAGATAAGCAACACAATTAGGCAAGCCAAAGCTTGACAAGAATAGCTTAGACCAGTGTTTCCCAACCTTGGCTACTTGAAGATATCTGGACTTCAACTCCAAGAATTCCCCAGCCAGCAAATGCTGGCTGGGGAATTCTGAGAGTTGAAGTCCAGATATCTTCAAGTGGCCAAGGTTGGGAAACACTGGCTTAGACAATCACCTAGGATTTGCATTTCCCCTTTTGACTATAGAGCCAGCCATAACTCCTACATAACCCCACAGGAATCAAGAAGGTAAAAAACCCTCACCCACTCTCAACTCCTTTTTGTCAGCAGCCCCAGAGGTACAAGCTATTGGTGGTTCTGCTCATAAATAAACAGAATCTTTCTTTCCAATCAGCTTCTATTTTATTCCCAGGTTGGAACTGGAACTGGATTTTCCTTCCAACAACCATTAGTCTAGAATTCAGTAAGGTTTCTTGCCTTGGTCAGGGAATTGGACTAGAAGACCTCCAAGGTCTATTCCAGCTCTATGATTTTATCAGCTTATGCCAGTGATTCCTTGTGGGGTCTCTTTGAATCAGTGTTCTACAAATATATGTGTTCTGTCGAGCTCTCTGGTAGAATCCTTCCGAAAAGGCACAGATACAATTTCAGACACACACACGTTTGAAAATTCAAAACAATGTTCTTTATACCGAAAATTCAAATAAACTAAGCACTCTTTTGGTATAGCAAAGAACACTCGTCTCCAAACAAACTGGTAATTGTTACAAGTCTCTTATCAGTTCTGTGATACTTAGCTTGCAGCTGTGAGCCAATTCACAGTCCTTCTTCTTTCACAAAGTGAAACACACTTTGCTCTGGTTTAGTTTTAAAACGGGGAAAAATCAGCACACAAAGGTCAAAGTCAGCAAAGCAGGCACGAAACACAATGATCAGATAATCCTCCACAATGGCCAAACCCACAGGCTGCTATTTATAGCAGCCTCACTAATTACCACAGCCCCACCCAACCACAGGTGGCCTCATTTTCTTTGATAATAATCTCTCAGTTGTTGCTGCCTATGCATCGCTCTCCTCATGCGTGGCTGTATCATTAACTCTTGATCCGAATCCAAGGAGGAGCTAGATAATTGATCTCCTTCTGAGCTGTCTGCCACACTCCTCCTCCCTATCACTCATGTCTTCTTGGTCAGAGGAGTCTTCATCAGCAGATTCTACTGGGAGCAAAACAGGCCTGCAGCATGTGGATGTCTCCCCCACATCCACAGTCCTTGGGGCAAGAGCTGGGCCAGAGCTAACCACAACATATATGTTAATAATTTACAATTATTCTTCTAGTAAAGACCAGAGATACTTTACTAGAAGAGCCCTCCATCGCAACAAAATACCCTATGGAACTAGACTTACAATTCTAGGTTTAGAAAGCTTAGAACTACGTCGCCTTAAACACAACCAAAGTATAGCCCATAAAATCATCTGCTACAATGTCCTTCCTGTCAATGCCTACTTCAGCTTCAACCACAAAAATAAACGAGCACACAACAGTAAACTGCTCTTAATGCAGCTGCAGGAAATACGACTTTAGTAACCGAGTAGTTGATGCATGGAATTCACTACCTGACTCTGTAGTATCATCACCTAAAACCTAAAACTTTACCCTTAGACTATCCACTCTTGACTTCACTCGATTCCTAAGAGGACAGTAAGGGGCGTGCATAAGTGTGCCAGCCTGCCTACTGTCCCCTGTCCTAATGTCTCTCTCTTACTAGTATCATGTATATAAACATTGTTATATCTTTGTATACTACCAATACTTACGTACGTATGTATGTACGTACGTACGTAAATAAATAAATAAATAAATAAATAAATAAATAAATAAGAAAGAAAGAAAGAAAGAAAGAAAGAAAGAAAGAAAGAAAGAAAGAAGCAATGGGTTTGGCAAAATGCTTTATCTCTTTGTGTCTCTGATCTACCAGCTCCACAAGAGTATTTGTGGCTGTATGGAAAATGAGCGATGGGATTAAAAAAAACCAACACATGGCATTTAATCTGTGAACAGCATTCTTTGTAAAACAAAGATCTGAGGAACAGCCTATTTGTAATTGTTTCTGCCAATTTGGTATGTTATGGCAGAGTGTGTGTTCTTCAGCTCCTCTTTATTAAGCTTTGTCAGCTTGCAGGAGCAAGAAGGAAGTCATATTTCCTGATCTCTGCAACAACATTCTCCCCACTTTCCGAAATATGGACAGCACATTATCTCCTGGGATTTCAGAAAGCCCTTAAGGCCTGGCTCTATTCCCAAGTCTGGGGTTAATGTGTTTGTGGGGGTCCCTGTTGGTGGTTTATATTACTGTTCTGGCTGTTTTTATCACAGACTGACTGTGTTGTTTTATGTTTTGAACTGTTTCACTGAGTCTATTGGAGTGGGCAGCCATAACAAATTGAAACCAATAAATAATAAGGGTAACTATAGACAATGATCCCCATAAATTAAGGACAGCTGTATGGTCCCATTACTGCTGAGTTGTTATTCCTTTACACCTTCTAACTTCAACTTGGAGAATTCTAATTCTGTTATCCAGAATTCAGGGTTGTTTGTTTTGGCTTAGCCTGATTTGCACACCAGAACAGGCTCTACCTGTTAGAATGTACAAAATCAGGCTATTAAAATGTGTTCAACTAACCAGGATGTTAAGAAATTCTACTTTAGACATTTGAGGAAATGTAGCTATTATGCTAAGACAGGAAGTTGGAAGTACTACACAATAATGAACTTCTATGGATAAGTAAAGGTATTGTTGGTAACATTCAGTGAAATAGCATCCATGGTGGTTGTGTGAGTAGTACTATTGGCAACATAAGCAGATGGAGCATTGCCATTTAGGTATAAGCGTTGACACATATATGTTCAAAAGGGATTGGGTTTACATCTAAATGCGGTGTCCATCGTATTGTCCATTTTGACTTGCTTACTAGTTTAGCAGGGTGTAGACACAAACATTTTACTCTTGCTATCACCGAAGGTAATTGGCATGCCAAATGCCTCAGGTTAATCCTTTATAAAAATTAATAGTATTCTAATATTAGTGATGGATTATGGAATTAAATTCTAAGTACTGAAATACCAAGTTAATTATAACAATAGCATTATGTCAAGAGATCGTACCAAGTGTGAGAAAGATAAACTTTTTTTGAAGTTCTGTTTAAAAGAACCACTTAATAATAAATTTCTTTTTTTAAATTAATATTTTCATTTTGATTGGAGCAGCAAGAAAGGAGAAAAGAAAGCAACCCAACAAGCAGTGAATGTGGTATGTGAATGTGGAGGGAAAAAAAGAAAATCTGTCGGCTGCCAGCAAACCCAGTGAAATTGCTTTTTCCTGAAACAAACAGCTGGATAAGTATTATACATCTTAGCAGATTACTTTTGAAGGGATTCCAAAACATCTGTTCAAAATAAGTGTTGTTGTTTTCACTAGCTGTACAAAATGTTTACATGCATACATTGTAAAAGATTTATTAAAACAAAGCAGAAAAAACCCTCAGAAATAAATGACGAATCATGCATGTTTCAAAAACAGTTTGGAAGAAGAGCTTGTGAGTCTCAAACCACCATACATTCTTCTGCTTGACCTCAAAAATTGTAGCCTCAACTTTAATGTGTACAAGTAGCAAATTCCTTTAGTGAAGAGGGAGGGAGGGGGAGAGAGAGAGAGAGAGAGGGAGAGTGGGGGGGATAGATTTTATATATTCCATTTAGGATGTTAATAAAGGGCAACAAAAAATATTAAACATCTACCTAATGCTACTTCTAAGGAAGTAACTTTCCTGACTCCTGTACCAAAACTAATAGAAACATAGAAACATAGAAGTCTGACGGCAGAAAATGACCTCATAGTCCATCTAGTCTGCCCTTATAGTATTTTCTGTATTTTATCTTAGGATGGATCTATGTTTATCCCAGGCATGTTTAAATTGTTCCAAGGATCTACTACTCTTTCAGTAAAATAATATTTTCTCATGTTGCTTTTGATCTTTCCCCCAACTAACTTCAGATTGTGTCCCCTTGTTCTTGTGTTCACTTTCCTATTAAAAACACTTCCCCCCTGGACCTTATTTAACCTTTTAATATATTTAAATGTTTCGATCATGTCCCCCCCCTTTCCTTCTATCCTCCAGACTATACAGATTGAGTTCATTAAGTCTTTCCTGATACGTTTTATGCTTAAGACCTTCCACTATTCTTGTAGCCCGTCTTTGGACCCGTTAAATTTTGTCAATATCTTTTTGTAGGTGAGGTCTCCAGAACTGAACACAGTATTCCAAATGTGGTCTCACCAGCACTCTATATAGTGGGATCATAATCTCCCTCTTGCTGCTTGTTATACCTCTAGCTATGCAGCCAAGCATCCTACTTGCTTTCCCTACTGCCTGACTGCACTGTTCACCCATTTTGAGACTGTCAGAAATCACTACCCCTAAATCCACAGTAACTGAAGCCTTTGATATGCTGACCTTAACTTAGATAATAGCAATAGTTAATTCTTTCTTTCTTTCTTTCTTTCTTTCTTTCTTTCTTTCTTTCTTTCTTTATTTATTTATTTATTTATTTATTTATTTATTTATTTATTTATTTATTTATTTATTTATTTATTTATTTATTTATTTATTTATTTATTTATTTATTTATTTATTTATTTATTGTTAGATTTGGAAGGGACCATGCGGGTCATCAAGCCCAACCCCCTGCCTAAAGCCCCATATGTTTTTGGCCTTCCTTAAGGTCCTTGCAGACAACTGATGTCCACTATATACATCCACCATACATCTGTATGTGTGGATGTATATAGAAAATAAGCTCTCCAGTCTCAATTGTGCACAAGGCAAATCTGTAAATAGAAAAGGATATATGAAAAGAGAAGTAGCTCAGACTAGAAAGCTCAGACAGGAGAGATAATTATGCAATTAACCAAGGCATTTTCTTTTTCACACATTGGTCCAAAGGTTAAGTAAGTCACAGGAATTGTGCTGGGTTCTAAATAATTTTCCTGCCGGTTCACACTTGCGTTTGTGCGTGATGCTTCTGCACATGCGCAGAAGCATCCTGGGTGGGTGGGCAGAGCTTCCCGCCACCGGCGCTACTGATTCTTAGAACCAATCAGAACTGGGAGCAACCCTCCGCTGCACAGTAAGGAATTTTCATGCTGTGAAAGAAAGGCTATCTTCCAAAGCTACATATCTCATGGTGAGGAGAAAGGAAGAGAAGGAAGCATGTACTCTAGTTTTCCTGTAGGAAAATTCTGTAGGAAGCAGAGTAAACAGGAGAAGCTAAAATAATTTCCTCCCCTGCTGTTTTTAGCATTTTCTAGAGTCAGCCAATCATTGCTATGGCCAAATTAATGAGCCCAGGTTTTACATCTGTCATTGATGGCTGGGTGATGGTAAGAACACATTGTTCAGTCACTTGTAGGTAAACAGTCAGAATGCCAATCTTCCAGTCGAGGCAAGATAGGAAAATGCAAACAAAATTGCATTATACATTTTTAATGTTGTAAGCCTCCCAGAGTCACTTATGTATGAGTTGGTCACCCATATAAATTTGTTAAACAAACAAACAACAAATAAACCCCTTCTTTACTTCTTCTACTTCTAAGGCTTTTTAATGTAGAGCAGAAATGTCAAACTCGGTGTCGTGTGACATACTGTGATTTTCCTCCCTTTGCTAAACCAGGCATGGGCGTGGCCAGTGCATGACATACCCAGCCCGTGGGCCTCAAGTTTTACAGCCCTGATGTAGAGAAAATGGATACTTCCACCAGATGCTAATTGTCCATATAAAGCCTGTTAATCACAGTGGGTTTGCTGAGCTACTCTGTTAAAGAGCAACGTGTTTTGGAGGAACAAAAGCATCCATAGCCAGAAGGCATTTTGTGGTTTGTGTTTGTATCTATTTTTCAGTAATGGCAATATAGTAATTTCTGAATGATTGTTTTGCAATTATTTTAGCCATAGTAAGCATCTTGAATGTCCCCAAAGACAATTTGGAGAGTCTTCATCGTAATGGATGGGGAGTTCAGTTTTATTACATATTAAACATTTATATATCGCTGTTCAGCCAATACATCCCAGAGCAACAGACAGCAAATGCATCATAAAATAATGAAAGTCATTACAATAACAATAAAAGGAGATAGGCAGCAGCTAAAATATAAAAGAGCCTGATACATTTTTTCAGATTAAAATGCTGATGAAAATAAGAATATGCTTAGTCTGGTTTAAATAGAAGCTTGCTAGTGCTATTAGAATACTTGCTGATACCTAAATCAAACCTTTATCCTGCACCTGGGTTGTTATAACAATGGGGAAAGAAGTTACAGTAAGTATCTAAATTATATCAATGCAAGTCACAAGCTGAATGACAGCTTGAACTATCTTGCCTTCTTCCATATCTTTCAGATGTGCAGTGTGGTACACACCTCTGTCACACAGTGAAATGTAAAAAAGAAGGAAAAAAGAAGGCATTGACTTCTGATTCTCTTTGGTGCAATAGAATAAGATAATAGCATCCACCCCAACTTTTTACTTTTACATAAAAGTATAAAGTAGCCATCTTTATAACAACAATCCTATCTAATTGGTGAAACTTGAAAGTTTCATTTTTATCCATTTCAAGCACTATAATAGGAGAGATCTGGCAGCATAAAATGCTGTATACATATTTGATAAACTGTTAAGGGCAAGACCTGTAGCAATCCATGATGAATTTGGATCACTTCCCAATGCAATAGGTGCTCTTTCTTTCTACAGTTTCAAGGTCGTAATCCAGTCTTCCACCAACATTCAAAAGCAGTTATCCTTGCTAGATGTTGAAGTCAGGCAAATGACTTATAAATCAGAAGCACAATTTACCTATCTGTATGTTAAATAATTCTGCCAGGGGAAAATCAAGTTTTCTTTTCTTTTTTCTTTTTGCATCCCAAAGGATTGTGGAAAGAAATTGTTACGCTGCAAAAATTGATTGCGACATTTCCCCGTCAAAGCCAGCAAAGTGCAAAGTCATTTAGAGGACATAGATACTCGTATTAACCCTGGAGGAAAATGGAGTAATAAAATGTGGAAATGAAATGTGGCATATTTTTGTATTTTGATTTGGCACTAGCTTTTTTGAAACCATTTTTTTCCTCTCCAGGGATGCCTCATAAATGCACAATTTTTGCTGTTCTCATAAACCCTTAGGCTCTGCAAAATGAATCTTACTGCTAAACATTAGAGCCAGTCACAAGATAGAAAAGGGAAGTTTTGCATTAGACTTGTTCCATTTGCTTTTAGATTGGCAAAATAGTTTGAGGGGCAAGATTGAAGATCTTAATCCGAAACAGAGTTAAATTGTAGGTTAGCAGTGTTGTCTACTGATCATTTCCCTGCCAAAATGTAAGTAAAGGCTTCAAATAAAGGATCAAAGCGAAATTTTCATTTGCATTTCCCCCTGGTTTATTAATTTCTCAAGCCTTAACTCTCCAGCTAAAATGGCAGATTTTGATTCAAAATCCTTTTAAGGATACACATGCTACTGAGGTGGAACAGAATTCTCTAGCAATGTATTTTTGGAAAGTGCATCCAGCTCAGTTCTGCAATTCCACTGTAAAGTTCTATGACATTTTATTATAATATATTTAACTGAAAAACCTGCTGAATTTGACAGAAATCTATTGCTACCTTCTACAAGGAAGCAGATCGGAATGGCTGTAGGGTTTATCTTTAATTTTTCATGAGGGAAAAAAGAGAGAATTCATCCTGTCTAAAGAATTGATAAATAAAAAAGGTATTTTTCCAAATTCTTAAATAAGCAGACTAGGAAGTAAGAGTTTTCTGGGATTCTTAATGAAACTTTGCTGCTGATATATTTTATTTACCTAGTTTAGAAGCATAGAAATAGAATAAAATAAAAGATAAGAGGAATGAACAGTTCTTGTACATCCTTCCATTCTTCAATTTTTTTTCTCCGTACTTGAAAGGAACTGACAACCATTGAGGTATAGACAGACCTTCATTCTCCCTCATTTTATTAAATGATAAATCTTGGTTTCATTACTCATGAACAACACAACAGTTCTGGTCATGTGTTCAATGGAGTTTCAAAATGCTTCTTGCATTTATTCTTCCTTTTAATGACTGGAAAGCTTGAAACTGAAAGGTTATGGTTCGAGGCTAGTAAAATCTAAGCAAGCTTCGTGCAAGAGATGAATGCTTGCATAGGAAATATTTTCCAAATAATATACAATACAACCCAAGATGCATGCCTGCTGCCCTTTGTTCTTTCCACAAAATCCACCACTGCTTCTTGTTCTTTATGCCTAAGTTAGACATGACATGGGAATTTCAATGAAATACATACCAAAGTCTTTGTTCCATGGAGTTGTTTATTTGCTTGAAAAATTTGGGACAATTGACATAATAATTGGCATGTTGGTTTGACTGAAACATCACTATAATGTCTGTGTAAATTCTACACACATGAATGTATTTTAGAATAATATTTGGATGTGCTTATAACTATAGTTTTATAGGGATATGTATTTTATTCTTGACTGTTCTCCTAATCATATGGTTCATTTTATGGATTCCCCCCCCTTCTTTTTCTCCTACTGTTATCATTTCAGTATTATTACTAAACAATTCTTATATTCCATTGACACACATTTCACCAGCTCTGCATTCATTTATGACTGGACAATGAAAATGTTATTCTATAAATGTTTAACATTTCCAACTCTGAATAGGAACATATTTCATTCAAAAGTAAATTTGGATACTTCAGTTACAATCTAGAGGAAAACATTTGTATTGTTATGTCTGAATATAGACTGAATCAAATTAGATAAAAACTTTTTGAAAATTTAAATAAATTAGTTACCAAATTCATATGGCATGGAAAGAAAGCCAGGAGTAAATTAAAGTTCTTGTGGGGTACCAAAGATAGAGGAAGATTGGCATTACCAAATGGGACATTTACTACAGCAACTTTAATTTTAATAAAAATATGGTGTATGAGTATGGTATGATTGTGTAGTATCGATTGTTTTTTAATGATAGTGGGTTTTTAACTTTAGTTTTAACCATTAGATTTGTACTGTATTGTTATTGTTGTTGTGAGCCACCCCGAGTCTTCGGAGAGGGGCGGCATACAAATCTAATAAATTATTAGGCAAAACTGTTGTAAAAAGTGAATTTAGGTTTATATGTAAATGTGTGTTAATATTTATTTGTACTGTTTTGTAGTTTTTAAAAAAATAAAATTAATTAAAAAACAATTAAAACAACCACCAATTACAAGAGGAAGATTTAGGACTCCTAAAATTTTTGCCATTAAAACTCCCTTTACTTACAACTCCGTCGTCTCCGTTCCGATTTAATTATAGTTCATAAAATCATATACTAAAATGTCCTACCTGGTAACGACTACTTCACCTTCAACCGCAACAACACATGAGCACGAAATCGATTTAAACTAAATGTCAACCGCTCCAAACTTGACTGCAAAAAATATGACTTCAGCAACAGAGTAATCAACGCCTGGAATGCACTACCTGATTCTGTGGTTTCTACTCCTAATCCCAAAACCTTTAGCCTTAGACTATCTACAATTGACCTCTCCCCCTTTCTAAGAGGGCGTGCATAAGCGCACTACTGTGCCTACTGTCCCTGTCCTATTGTCTTCTTTTGTTACTTTTTATCATTACTTATCTAATGTTTTATTTTTACAAATTACTACCCTATAATTGTTTGACAAAATAAATAAATAAACAAATAAAATAAATAAATAAATAAATAAATATAATCTTAACGTATATACTTATTCTAAATATCCAAAGACTAGAATTAGCATAAATGAACAATGAAAACAATACAATATAGCTTTATTTTAATAAAATAAAATAGAAAACATTATGCCTCCCCAATCACTGACCTGTAGCTAGTATTTTGGGGAAAGTGGATTTATTGTGACAATGTACAACTAAAAGGTCCTTCACACCTTCTGTGGACTTTGAGTCTCAGAGTTTGCAAAGCCCGGAGCTACAGGGAACTGATTGCACAGAAACCCAAATGATAACTGTTTATAACAAAGGGTAGTCCCCAGGAAAAAATTCTATCCTGGTATAACAACAAAAAGAATGAGATAGTGAACTTAGGCTTTGCCTCTTTAGTTTATTACTATTTTCAAGTGGCTTCCACTGTAGAGGAACATCTTGTTCACAGCATATACCTTTTCTCCATTCAGCTGCACAACTGGGTAATCTACGGAGGACTAAAAGCCCTCGAATAGTGCTTAGAGTTTCTCCTTGGATGACGGGGAAAGGTCTTGAGTTTTATCCAAATAAATCTTTGTCACATGTTAGCTTAAGAAGAAAACGTGTGATCCCATTTCAATTTCTCGTTGCCCCAGAGATAGACACAAGCTTATCTCATTGAAAGAAACAATATTCTCCCTCTCCCATAGGCTATTGGAAGGCTATTTGTTTGCAAGTGCAAAAAGAATTTAAAAGTTTTGCTTTGATAAAAGATCTAGTTGCTGAAAATATATAATTTAACACCTAAATACATCCAGACATACTCTCAATATTAGTATTACATGTCACATAAAGCTTTTCATCTAAAGCTGTCCAGATGAAAAGCATATTTTTTTAAACATTAAGTATATCCTATCCAATATCTCCACAAACAAGGATATTATAAGTAGAGTTTATGTTATTTTCCAACATATTATTGTTCTGATCAATCCAAGGTGCACATTTATCTTCGAATTTTCAGATCTGAGCAAGAAAGGCTTCAATCTGGCTCATTTTACTTGGGCTTGTAAAACCTAATGGGGTATAAATACTGCAACCTCTTCAAATAATGTAGGAATGTGCATACTCGAATAATAAAATAGGGTAAGACTCAAGGTTCTCCTTGTGCTTTATTCAGGGTTGCCTAGATACCACTCAACACATGACTCTGATCCAGCTATATATGCAAAGTGTCTTGAAACTATAAGATTTGGAAATTGTGTGGAAACATTGGGGAATCATATCAACTTCCATTTGATTCTGGGAGTATGGCAGTAACTAAGCAGGAAAATTATAACAGTATCTCTTATAACTTTCACACTATAACAGTGATGGCGAACCTTTTTCCCCTCAGGTGCCGAAAGAGCATGTTCATAGACTATCACACATGTGCGAGTGCCCACACCCAAAATTCAATGCCTGGGGAGAGTGAAAACAGCTTCCCCTGCCCCCCAAAAGCCCCCAGGAGGCTGGGAATGGCCTGTTTCCCCACTTCTTGTGGGCCCAGTAGGCTCGTGTTTCACCCACCCTGGCTCCAAGGCTTCCCTGGAGCTGGGGAAGGGTAAAAATGCCCTCCCCCATCCCCCTGGAAACTCTCTGAAAGCCAAAAATGCTCTCCCAGAGCCTCTGCATGAGCCAAAAATCAGCTGGCCAACACACACACACATTGGAGCTGAGCTAGGGCAACAGCTTACATGCTGGCAGATATGGCACTGTGTGCCAACTGTGGTGCCATAGGTTTGCCATCACTGCACTATAAGCTATTTTTATAAAGAAGCTCTTAAGAGTGACAGCAATAACCCATACTCCCCCCCCAAAAAAAAGATTGGTAAAAAGGTTGACAATTCTATATATATATAATTTTGAAGAGGCATGGTTGGGCTGTGGATGGAATTATATATATATACACGAACAATGAAAACAATACAATATAGCTTTATTTTAATAAAGACATAAAATAAAATAGACAACATTATGCCTCCCCAATTACTTGCCTCCCCATCCACAGTCCAACAGGCTTCTTCAAAATTATGGCTCTTCAGATGTAATGGACCTCAGCTCCCCAAATCCTCTGTGAATAAATTCAAAGGTCCTGTTGACTGGGGACTATGTGGATTAGTATTCAACATATTAGTTAGAACATATTAGAAGAATGGAGGAGGCTGTTCTTGAGCCTAGCGTGTCGAAATAAGTTTTTGTGTTTCCCCCCCCCCCCTACTGTGATGAAGACTCACAAGGAGGGTTGTCACATGTTCAAAACCCATACATGTTGGGGCTGCAGGCTGCAGTGAATGGAGTAAGGAAGGAAGGTTGGGAGGGTGAAGGGGCAGGGGCAACTAGGTAGGCTGCAGCTTTTTAGGGTTATCTGGCAGACAGATCAAGGCACAGCACTTCAGGCAAGTAAGCTGCAGAACAGAGACTGGGAAGATCAGGGCGAGCGAGCGAGTGAGTAATTACCTGTTAGGTTGTGTGGCCAGCCAGCCATTGCTACCAGTTCTGTGAACCACCAGCGGCCACCTCTACTGGTACGCCCAATGTGGTCTAAACCGGGAGCATTTCACCCCCGATCTGAATGCTCTTTCAGTAAATGACACAGAAGAACCTTCTAATTAGCTAAGCTGTCTTCATGTCATGTTAAATCACTTGGGAATTATTAAAAATATTTTCCTTTTTTAAAAAGATGTTGCATAACAATTTCAGTATCTTGATTTGTATAGGTTTCTTTCTTTGTTGTGTTGACTGTGAAAAATGGGAAAGTCTTAATCTCCATACATTAACATTAAGAAAATGACACTTGGTGTCACCTACCTTCAGATAGAAGCACCTGCTTTCATTATAGAACTTTAGGGAACCTCTGAATAATGGAATCCCAATTAACTGATGATATGATGACAGTTTTTACAATGCTGGTATAAAATGAGATACCTCACAAGGTTTTGTTCACATACCCTGAATTAAATTCTCGCTCTGAAATAGAAAAGAGAATTCTCTCCAAAAGAAAATTGGAGAGAACATTCACATAGAAACTGTTTTACTTTTTAATATGCCTCCAAACTGATTTAACTGTTGTTCATAAAATCATACATCACAATGTATTCCATGTTAGTGACTATTTCACCTTTAACAACAACAACAACAACAACAACACAAGAGCAAGCAATAGATACAAACTAAATGTAAATCGCTCCAAACTAGACTGCAGAAAATACGATTTTAGCAATAGAGTGGTCAACACCTGGAATTCACTACCGTACTCTGTTGTTTCTTCCCCCAATCCCAAAATCTTCAACCTTACATTATCTACAATAGACCTCTCCCATTTTCTAAGAGGTCTGTAAGGGGCGTGCATAAGTGCACCTTTGTGCCTACCATTCCTGTCCAAATGTCTTTTTAAAATCTTTTCTATCTTTACTTTATACTTATATTATGTTAAACATACTACAATACAGTGCTATATTTGTATGACAAATAAAATAAACATACAAACAAACAAACAAAAGTTTTCTTTTTCTAAAAATAAATCAGATCACTTTTGAACATAATGCCCTCCAAATAAGTAGGCAAATGGAACTTAAATAGAGTCAAAATTCTTTCTCACCAAACTTAAAGTTCCAGATGATTCTCACGGCTTTATTAAATTGGCTTTAACACTAATATATCAACAGCTAGATATGTTCATTAATAAATACATTTCAATCCATTGCCTTTCACAACAATTATAACAATTAATTGATTGATTACATTCCATTAAGTCATTTTCAACTCCTCGCAATCTTCTACACAATGACCTATTCCTAACCTGTTCTTTCAGTTCTTCTAATGGTGTACTGATTGTCACTGTAACTGAATCCATTCATCTTGCTGTTGCTTGTCCTCTTCTCTCTCCTTCCACCATTCCCAGCATTAGTGCCTTCTCCAGAGAGCTAGATCTTCACATCAGATATCTGAAGCAGGATAATTTGAGCCTGGTCATTCATGCCTGGAGTGGAAATTCTGGGTTGATTGGCTTAATGATTTGTTTTCTTGTTGTTCAAGGCATTCTTGGGAATCTTCATCAACACCAAAGTTCCAAACCATCAATGTTCTTCCTATCTTGCTTATTTAAAGTCCAGGTTTCATTTCCATAGAGTGTCACAGAGACTATCTAGGAGAGATATAAACAGAAGCTAAGTGCATGTTGATTGACAAACTTTTAAAATCCAACATATGGTCTCTACAATGGTTAAAGTAATATTATGGGAAATTCCCCAACAGCCCATGGATGCAATAAGAGTTGCCAACTTGTATCGGTGGATATTGGGATACTGGTTCCAATGCTGGAGGTTATATTTAGCCATTATGATATTAGCCAACAAATCCATTCTTCAATGATTTATCTAATCCTTGTTTAAAGCTTTCTGACTTCTTATGATTTTGAAATTCGAATGTTATATTATTGGACATTATTGGCGTTATTCAAAAAGATAATATATCCCTTTCTACTTTCTCTATACCATGCACAATTACCTGCCATGCATCTGTTATCTTAACCCACTCTCCTTTTTCTTTATTTCCAAGCAAAAAAGCAGTATATACCCCAAAAGATTCCCTTCTCACATGGAAGATCCTCCAACCATTTGATCATTTACACCTTCTCTCCATATTTTTTAGCTCTTCATTTTTCTTTTTGAGGTGCAACAACCAGAACTATATAGAGTAGTGTGTTTCAGAAATTGCCCCAGTCGTCGATACTGACTTTGCTTCTTTCCTAACGGTGAATAACATGGAGCTTGGCTTCTCATGGGAGCTGATGTTTGGACTTTGTGGCTTTCTTTGACTTTAATATGCCTATCCCAGCACATCACCTCCAGCTTCAGCTCTGGCTCATCAGTAAAATTAGGATTTGGGCCCATTGCGTCACATTTTATTACAATGAACTGCATTCATTTAAATTCTTCTTTCTCCAGTTTGGAGAGATATTCTTCACCTGCTGTTCAGCTTTTTGTTCTAAGCTCTTTAAATAATTTAGCGTCATCAGCAGATGTGACTCCTGTCTCCAGATAATTAATGAAGGCTAGTCTGAACATAAGATATTTTTTATGAAAAGCACCAAACTTCATGGAATTCAATACATATAAAAATAGAAGAATTTTGGAGATTAAAAATGAAATTATTCAACTGTTATCCACTCGCAGCCAAAATTGTAAGGACAGTTTTTCTATACTAGTGCTTATCTTACTGACCTATATTATGGAATTAAGCAAAACGTGTCTAGAAGTCTTTGCAGTGTCTGTGATGGTTGCAGTTTCCAATTCCTATTTTTGTTGTTTTCCCCTAGATAATTACTTTTGTCTGAACAGTTACTTTAAATAAAAGCTATTCAAGGCTGAGTGTGCAAAACCTGTGTTTCCTTTAGGAATTCCTTCAATCCATCACAAGTCCCATGTTTCTGAGTATTCCTCTTAACAGTGAATCATAGTTTAATTAAGATGAGACACAGAGATGTGGCAAAAAATAAGATGCCTTATTTCCCAAGGTATTCCTCCCCCCACTTTGGAAGATATAGTCTGAATAGTACTTTTTACATTTCATCTTTCCGTCACTCTTCCTGATTAGTCTGTAATCACAGTTTGAGCATCTGTATCTCAGATATATAAATAAATAACTCAGCTTTTAAAAACCATTTTCATGTGTATTATGCAAATAAATAAGAGGTCTTAAATTTATCAGCCTTTAGCAATGTTTTAATCTGGTTTTTTAATGAAAAGAAAGATATATTCTATCTCAAAAGGCAGACCCAAAATTGGCAGACTATTAGTATTTTTAATTGAAGGAGATGTCCACAAAATCTTGGGGGTAATTGAGATGTTAACCGTAAGAAGTTAATTAAACGAGATGTCCATTTAGTCATGTGGTGATAAAGGGAGATAAAAAGAGGAACTGACATGTCAGGAAACAGCCCTCTCTAACTTTGATCTATTATTCTACTTGGCTTTCATCCTTCCGCTCCCATTGCTTAGAGTTCTACATTCTGTTTTATGTCCTCTCATTAGTCATAGGAGGCAACCGTCTCAAACTAGATTCTAGGCATGGGAACAATTGGCAAATATAAAGCCATGTAGCTCAGAGGGGTATAATAAGGTCCAGCTTGAATGTCCAGAACTACAGAATTGTCTCAGATAACAATGGAAGACAGTTCCCCATTGATATTTCTGAAGAAAGATTCAATAGTTATACTTTGGGGATATGATCTGACATGGAGTGGATATTGTTGCTTTAATCCACTGCCTCGAATTAAGACATGATGGTTCATCTCCTTGAGGAAGATGGGCAGTCTAGAAATATAAAGAAATACACTTACACACACACACACACACACACACACACAGAGAGAGAGAGAGAGAGAGAGAGAGAGAGAGAGAGAGAGAGAGAGAGAGAGAGAGAGACCTAGTTCCATATTGCATTGTGTGCCTTTTCCTTTCCTTCATGAAAATAATATTATTTCTCATATTTATAGGTAGTTCTGAGGAAAAGACAGTGATTAATATATCAGCAGCTGATGCCACAAAGACATGCTATTTCCCCGAAGGAGAAAAAGTAATGTTGTTTCTTTATGCTAATCCTTAAGAGACCTACAGGCCATAAAATCTAGTCTCTGTCAGAGAATGCTGACTTTCCAAAGGCAGACTGTGACCTTCAGTTCTCTTTCAGCAGTTTTCCTACATATCAGTGTAGGATGAGAAGAAATAACAATAGATTACAACAGGTCTTGTGAAAATTCTTATGTAAAATCACTGATAAAAACAAATACATTACAATGATATGCTATTCACCCTTCATTCTTCCTTATTTTTAATTCTCATTTCTGCAATCAATAACAATTAAATAACATTCTTTCATGTTTATTATTAGGGGAAAAGATATTTATTTACCTATAAAGTCCTACATTGACATACGACCAGATTACTTACAGGACCGTTTCCTGCCTCATGCATCCCAGCTGGTACTTAGGGTGAAAGACCTTCTCTGGTCATTTGGAATCAACTCCCCCCGAAGATTTGCACTGCCCCCTCATAAGGTTTTGAAAACACATCTTTGCCAGCAGGCCTGGGGCCATTGAGCATTGTCATCTTGCTCCAGCCAATAGTATCATTGGGATTGGATGAGTTTGGATGAATGGATTTAATGTTGGAAATCTTTAAGTCTTGTGTTTTAGGGCGCGGTGTATAATTTTATGTGTAATTTTGTATTGATTTTATGCTATAAGCCTCCCTGCGTCCCCTGGAGAAGGGTGACCTAGAAATTTAATAAATGAATGAATGAATGAATGAATGAATGAATGAATGAATGAATGAATAAATAAATAAATAAATGAATAAATAAATGAATAAATGAATAAATGAATAAATGAATAAATGAATAAATGAATAAATGAATAAATGAATAAATAGTGGTGGTATAATATACAGAAAGTGTCTGTAAAAACTGGCATTATTTATTTGTTTGTTTGTTTGTTTGTTTGTTTGTTTGTTTGTTTACTTACTTACTTACTTACTTACTTACTTACTTACTTACTTACTTACTTACTTACTTACTTATTTAATTTGTATACCACCAGGGGTGGGCTGCTGCCCAGACCAGGAGGAATGGAGTGGGGTAGCGAAAATGGAGCTCCACCACATAGCACCTAATTTTCACTGAAGGATGTTGAAAGAAGATGCAGGGCATCCTGCATAAGCCACGCCCACAGTGTGGTAGTAAAAATTTTGGTAGGCCTGCACTGTATGGGACTTGGGATTTGATTTTGAGTCCATCTTCACTAGGGGTGAAATCTTCTGAAGTCTGCTACTTGTTCGCTTTGCCTGTGCATGCATGCTGCAGGCACTACCATGGAGTACTGAAAAAGGAGTATTTTGAAGCCATCAGAGTCTGCAAAAGTAATTAGAATGGGGGGGGGATATGAGCTGTGCCATGTGATTTAGATTACCTAGAAAGAGGAAATCCTGCTTTCTAGCTAATCTAGATGCTGCTGCACAGCTAGTTGTTGTACAGCCGATCGTTGGATATACCGATTCATACAGGTTCTCCTGAACCGGCAGCATTTTTTACTACTGGTTTGATAGTATTTCACCTCTGATCTTCATCCTCAACTAGCTCATCTTTAATAATATCAGCCCACCTTAGTACCCCACCTCCACCTTGCTGGTGTCTGAGTCAAAGTGGATCTCTGCCTGTTACTGATCAGTCACAGGTCCATCCATTGGGTCCGCTAAGAGTCACTCTCAGCTAATCAGTCCATAAAACCTTTGGGGAAAAAATCTTCAGATACAGTATTTCTTGTCCCAGTGTTTCTTGTTCAGTGGTGGTTGGATTTCAGCCTTCCTTACCACGGCCATGGCTCTGAGCATTGAACACCTTGTACTTCTGGACATTTGAGGTAGGTTGCACTAAAGGATAATGGGTTCCTGATAGCTTCACATTTGATTCTTCTCAAATCTTTGGCAGTTAATATGTCTCTCTTTTTTTTCTTAATACAGTGATCCCCCGGTTATTGCGTCCCCGACCATTGCGAATGGGCTACATCGCGATTTTTCAACCCGGAAGTAAAAACACCATCTGCGCATGTGCGCCCTTTTTTCCTATGGCCACACATGCGTAGATGGTGTTCCCCGCCGGGCAGATCAGCTGCTGGGCGGCTTCCCTGGGTCTTTCCCCTCTTGCTGGCGGGAGGGCGAGAAGCCCCCCCCAGCACCCCGCTCGCCCTCCGTTCGCCCGCCCTTCGCCCGGCCACCCGCCATTTGCTCGCTGCTCGCCCGGCCACCCGGGTTCGTTTGGCTTCGGGACTCAGTTGGGAAGCGGCACGGGTGTTTTAAAAGGTCTCCGCCGGCATGGGGGGCTTCTTAGCACCCCCCCAAACCCGGGTTGGGGGTTCGGGGGGGGGTAGGAAGCCCCCCATGCCGGCGGAGACCTTTTAAAACACCCGTGCCGCTTCCCAGCTGAGTCCTCAAGCCAAGCGCAGAAGTTAGCCTTGAATCCCTTTGAATCCCGCCGCTTCTGCTGGATATGGGCGATGGGGGGGGCGAGCTGCCACACCCCTGGCTTCCGCACCGCTCGTCCCACCCACCGCCCGTATCCAGCAGAAGCTGCTGGATTCAAAGTGCTGGGGTGGGGGGCTGTCGGGACACCCCCCCCCACCCCAGCACTTTGAATCCCGCCGCTTCTGTTGGATACGGGCGATGGGGGGGCGAGCTGCCACAGCCCCTGGCTTCCTCACCGCTCGTCCCACCCACCGCCCGTATCCAGCAGAAGCTGCTGGATTCAAAGTGATTCAGGGAACAGAATGGAGCGTTCCGCGGCGGGGCTGGTAGGAGGGGAGCCGAGGGGATAACCGAGCCCAGCCCCGTGGGATTCGCCTTCCTCCCGCTTGCAGCCGAGTGATCGTGGGCTCCTTCGCAACCTCAGAGAGCTTCCTGGTTTTTGTGAGCTTTCATGCCCAGGAAGCTCTCCGAGGTTGCGAAGGAGCCCAGGATCACTCGGCTGCCGGCGGCAGGAAAACGAATGTCACGGGGCTGGGCTCGTCTCCCCCCCCTTAGCAACCCCGCCGCGGAACGCTCCATTCTGTTCCCTGCCGGCCCGATTGAGCGGCCGGGGGTCTCCATTCAGGGAACAGAATGGAGCCTTCCGCGGCGGGGCTGGTAGGAGGGGAGCCGAGGGGATAACCGAGCCCAGCCCCGTGGGATTCGCCTTCCTCCCGCTTGCAGCCGAGTGATCCTGGGCTCCTTCGCAACCTCAGAGAGCTTCCTGGTTTTTGTGAGCTTTCATGCCCAGGAAGCTCTCCGAGGTTGCGAAGGAGCCCAGGATCACTCGGCTGCCGGCGGCAGGAAAACGAATGTCACGGGGCTGGGCGCTAGCTCTCGCCGCTTTCGAGCTGAGTCCTGAAGCGAATTCGCTTCAGGACTCATCTCGAAAGCCCGCTAGCGAGGAGCCGAAGATTGGGGGCGGCGCGGCTGTTTTAAAACGTCGCCGCCGGCATGGGGGGCTTGCCAGCACCCCCCGGACCCCAACCCGTGTTTGGGGGCTGCTAGGAAGCCCCCCATGCCGGCGGCGACGTTTTAAAACAGCCGCGCCGCCCCCAATCTTCGGCTCCTCGCTAGCGCTGCGGAAGTTAAAAACACCATCTGCACATGCGCAGATGGTGTTTTTACTTCCGCAGCGCTACTTCGCGAAAACCCGCTCATTGCGGGGGGTCCTGGAACGGAACCCTCGCAACGAGCGGGGGATCACTGTACGTTTCCTGTGACTCTGTTGACTATTTGCAACAAAAGTTTGATGGTTCTGTGATCACACCCCAATTTCTTAGCAATTTCAAGAGCGCTGCATCTCCCTGAAAGACTTTTTTATAATTTGTGACTTTTCAGAGTCAGCTAAATCTCCTTTATGGCCCATTTTGTCAAAGGAAAAGAATCTGCCTAATAATTATGCACACCTTGATATAGGGCAGTGATGGTGAATTTTTTGGGGTTTGCATGCCAAAAGGAAGTGTGTACAGGTGCTAGCATGCGTGCACATGACCACACCCATTCCCTCCCCTTACGCATGCAAATCCCCCTGCGCTGCTCTGTGCATGTGTGCAAACCCTCCCATCCCTGCACATGCGCAAGAGCCTCACTGAAGCCTAGGATGGTGAAAAAAATGGCAAAACGGGCAAACCAAAAGTTCAGAAAAACAGACTTCCAGTTTGCCCATTGTGCTGGGGTTTTTTTGCACTCAGGAAACTTCCTGAAGCCCCAGAGTTCAAAAAAGCAGCACAACGGAGCTTCCAGAAGCCTCTGGAGGATGAAACAGCCTTCCCCAAGGCCGAAAATCAGTTGGTCAGTGTGTGCATGTGCTCTAGAGTTGACATAGGGCAACGCCTCACCCTCCGATATGGCTCCTATAGGAGCCATAGGTTCTCCATCACGGATATAGGGTGTTGATCTTCTTAGGCCACACTCTCATTCTTTACACAAATACACTTGATATGTTTTGTATCCACTAAACATTCAAGTTTATACAGCTGGGAGGTTGAAAATATGCATACAAGTGATGATATGGTTCACTTGCATAATAATTGTGCACCCTGCATTTTTAAGAACTGCTAACGATCAGATGATTTTTACTATTTCTTGATATGTGTTAGCAAAAACTTCAGAAGAAAAGGATTTAGGGGTAGTGATTTCTGACAGTTTCAAAATGGGTGAGCAGTGTGGTCGGGCAGTAGGAAAAGCAAGTAGGATGCTTGGCTGCATAGCTAGAGGTATAACAAACAGGAAGAGGGAGATTATGATCCCGCTATATAGAATGCTAGTGAGACCACATTTGGAATACTGTGTTCAGTTCTGGAGACCTCACCTACAAAAAGATATTGACAAAATTGAATGGGTCCAAAGACGGGCTACAAGAATGGTGGAAGATCTTAAGCATAAAACGTATCAGGAAAGACTTAATGAACTCAATCTGTATAGTCTGGAGGACAGAAGGAAAAGGGGGGACATGATAAAACATTTAAATATGTTAAAGGGTTAAATAAGGTCCAGGAGGGAAGTGTTTTTAATAGGAAAGTGAACACAAGAACAAGAGGACACAATCTGAAGTTAGTTGGGGGAAAGATCAAAAGCAACATGAGAAAAATATTATTTTACTGAAAGAGTAGTAGATCCTTGGAACAAACTTCCAGCACACGTGGTAGATAAATCCACAGTAACTGAATTTAAACATGCCTGGGATAAACATATATCCATCCTAAGATAAAATACAGAAGGGCAGACTAGCAGACTTCTATGTTTCTATGTAAAATGATAGAATTCAAAGGGCACATTTTCTTTTTTTCACATGTGTGTGTGTAAAACCTGACACAACACCTACTATGAAACAGGGTTAGAAGAAAGCCAGAAATCTGTCCCTTGCATGCTTGCTGCATGATGATGCTGTTACAGTAAAAAAAAAAAGTAGTTAATGCTTAAGATTCTCTTTCCTTAAAGTCAAGGGACTATTGATTCCAGCTCTCAAATTATACTACCTGTGTGATGGGTAAATCCATGTGAGTAAACCATTCACCTGAGCAGATTTCCCACCCAAATTCAGCTTGCATTACATATTGTTCTTCTTAGCTTTTTACTTTTGTTTTCCAGTGATTTCTCACTCCTTTCCTCTGCTTTGCACAATCCTGATCACTCCAAAATGGAACGCCATAAAGAGTATGTGTATGTATGCATGTATTCTGTCTGATGCTGTATACTGTAGTACAAAATCGCTGTTCAGCAGTTGATCTGTATACCATCTGCTAGTGCAGGGGCATTCACAGGATTGTGATAGCATGCCCAGCTCATAGCTCTCCTTGTCTAGAAAAGGGGTACTAAATTATATTGAGTACAATGTTTATATCCATCCCATATACTGCAGGTTTAGTGCTTGGATGGCTCATTAACTAATAATAATGAGTCAGAGTGCTGAGCTCGTGGGTACTGTAAATGATACAGTGTAAGGAGATGCTATGAGGATGCAGAATTTCAATGAGGCTGATATAAAAAGCCCCAGGAAAATGTCACCATTTATTCCTATGCTGTGAAACAATAGTCCCTCTGGTCTGGATATTCAAGCAAGAGGACCATCCTCAGCTGTGCTGTCTCTGGCCAGTGTTCATTCACATGCATTGCATTCATTTTGACCATTTGCTCTCTACATGGGGCTACTTCTGAAAAGTGTTTGGAAACTTCAGATCGTGCAGAATGCAGCTGCGAGAGCAATCATGGGCTTCCCAAAGTATACCCATGTTACACCAACACTCTGCAGTCTGCATTGGTTGCCGATCAATTTCCGGTCACAATTCAAAGTGTTGGTTATGACCTATAAAGCCCTTCATGGCATCGGGCCAAAATATCTCCGAGTATGATGCACCTCAGTGTTGGCGGATGAAAATAGGAGAAGAAAATCTACGTACCAGGTATTCATCTGGCTAACATTCTTAGTCGGGTCAGCTTCAGCACATTATTTTATCCCCTGGTTAGGCTGGAAAAAAATTGCAGGCTTGTTTTCATTGCTACTCCCTCTGAATATTTTTTTCCAGCTTAATCAGGGGATAAAATAATGTGCTGAAGCTGACCCGACTAAGAATGTTAGCCAGGGTTTTTTCCCAGCCCTAAGTCTTTGCAGGCTTCTTTTCATTACTATTCCCTCTGAATAAGACGTAGGGCTGGGAAAAAATCCTTCTTTGGAGTAACAATGAAAAAATCCTGCAAGCTGGGAAGATTGTTAGCGTTACATTAGGACTGAAAGAAACCTTTTTTGGAGGAAGTAGCAGTGAAAACAAGTCTGCAAGCCAGGAAGAGCCGGGAAGATTGTTAGTACCTCATTAGACATGGAAAAAAAGCCCCCCCCCCAGCTACATTTGGAGTATAAGACGCACCCAAAATTTCAGCCTTTTTTAGGGTGGAAAAAGGTGCATCTTATACTCTGAAAAATATGGTAATTTACATGCAGGTTATAACAGTAACCTGATCATGCTCTGTTAGATTTACCTAGGCATTAGAAACAACTTTGCAAGGTGCCAGTAGTTCTTTTTGTGAGCAGTCTAAAATCACGTTAGATTATTTTGCTCTGGGTTTTGAACAAGAATGATTTCGCTGATTTTGCAATATAGCAAGGCAAGTGAAAGATGAACGGAAGTCATATCCAACCATCTGGGATAAGAAGAGGCATTGAAATAAAATATTTTTCCTACGTAGAAATTAATATGACACTCATACATGGAATGCAATCCTAACCAAATTTTTTATTGCTTCTCATGCTAAATACCTGAACCTGAGTACATAACTGACCTCTAAAAAGTCTAGATTAATTTACTGGTACTTCAAAAAGTATTGGCCACCAAGGTCTAAATTGACAGAAGTTTCATGCAGTCTTATAAATCAAGTTTTCAGGAAAGATGGCTGCTGTCAAATAACATTGGAGTGCTTTAACTCAGTGGTCCCCAACTTTTCTGGTTCCATAAACTGACAGCAATGGAGAGGGTGAGGAAGAGGGGAGAGTTTCATGCACATGCCTGCCACTTGTGTGGCTTGGCACTGGGCCATGTACTGTGGATTGGGGATCACTGATCTAAAAAATATACACTAAATCATACATATATGGGCAACGGATTCCTCATATTTTGGTGATTTCAGAAGGTCCTCACCATGAAATCACAGGGTTTTTTTCATAGTCATAGATTTCAAATGCAGCAGAAGTTACAATTTAAAAACAAGGGAGAACCAAAGCCTCAATGTAAGAAGATAGACTTCAAGGTTATTTGATATATAACAAGTAAAGCGAGAAGCACTCAGCCACACCGATTGCTTTTTCTGTTGCAACTTTCTTCAGCTGGTAAGGAGAAAAGGGTTCTAATTTCTGTTTCAAAAGAGATTAATTAGTTCATTTCTTGATGTAAATAATTAATTGTATGTTCTGCCCATTGGCAAGGAGATACCCGAGTGATCTTATGTAAAGGGCTTATTGTCAGTTAATTGATTCTCAGGGTAAGAGTTCAAAAGGACATTCATTGCCTATAAAACTTGAAAGGAAAAGTACATCATGGTAGAATATTCCCTGATGCTTTCAAAACATGCCAGAAATATTTTCAGGCAGCAAAAGATGTTTCTTCAGTAGGCATTGTGCCAGCAGTTGCTTTATCTGCAGGCCCAAATGTCTTTGGCACTATGACAACTGTAAAAAATTAAGATCTTTTTATATTTGGACAATTATTCTATATCCAATCTCCTCTCTTGGAGGAAAGATGTGGAAAAGATAATGAGGCAACAGTTTACGGAGAATTTTGGGAGAACCAAAGTAGGTCATCCAGACTCATGGTAGTCAGAATTGAGGCCTGAGCAATGGGCATGGGACAGAAACCACATAGGACTCTCTTATGGGTAATTTATAGCAGGATTTTCATGAAAGCAAGCACAGCCATTCTTGCCTTGCCAGATGTCTGCATTTTTTGCTAGTAACACAATGGTATCAGTTGAGAGCTAGGAATTGGAAGCACAGAATTCTGATAATTCTATTCTTTCCTGAATAGAAATGGGTTCAATCAGTTGTCATAATTAGGGAGAAGTCTGGCCCTCATGGGATTCTTTATTGAGTATCTGAGGGCTCATTATTCTCAGTATTCAACCCTTAATCTGTTTATCTTTAAATGAATTAACTGGGGGAGGCCATTTACTGGTTTGGGTTGAAATATGCTATGTGGATAATAACCAGTTGTACATCTCCAGAATGTAGATAGAATGGGCTATGTAGTGGAAGCTTTGACCCAGTCTAAAAGTTGACAGTCTTCAAAAGTCTAAATGGGTTGGAACAAGCTCAAATTCCTCTATAAAAAATTGTTTAGATGCCTGCTGATTTGGAGATTACAGTGTTGCCTCGATTTCCGCGGGGGATGCGTTCCGAGACCGCCCGCGAAAGTCGAATTTCCGTGAAGTAGAGATGCGGAAGTAAATATACCATTTTTGGCTATGGACAGTATCACAAGCCATCCCTTAACACTTTAAACACCTAAATTACCATTTCCCATTCCCTTAACAACCATTTACTCATCATTATTACTGGTACTCACCATTGAATAAGACACTTAGTGATCCTGATTTTTATAAACATAATTATTTATTAACAATAATTTTTTTTTGTTATTTATTTGCAAAAAGTATTAGTTTGGCAATGACATATGACGTCATCGGGTGGGAAAAACCGTGGCATAGGAAAAAAACCGCGAAGTATTTTTTAATTAATATTTTTTGAAAAACCATGGTATAGGTTATTCGCGAAGTTTGAACCCGTGAAAATCGAGGGAACACTGTATATCATATTTGGCTATGATGTAGCCAAATAAACAGGTTCATGCTTTCTTGTGGAGGGCAACTCCACTGCTTAGGCTTCTTTCCAGACTTTTGCTGGAATAACAAATGAAGGCCAGGAAGACCAATTGAAGTTGCAGCCTTTCTTAGAACAGGAGACATTGTACATACTCTTGATCAGTTGGAGGATGATGAAGATATTGAGGACTCAGATTCAGATAGTGTTTATGAAATAGTGGGGGGCCCAGGGTTACAGGTAGTAGAACAGGTAGGAGGCCAGCCACAGGATGGGGCTATGAGTTCAGGATCTAGTGAGGGAGAATTAGAGGCACGCTGGGTTAATCCTAAATTCAGAAGAATTCAGAAACGTAGAGAGCAAAGGTCTGGAAGAAGATATTAAGGAGATGAATGGGTTAAATAATTGAGTGAGGTAATTGGCATGTCATGGGACTAGTGAAGAAGAAGGGTGGAATTTCAACATTGCCGAACAAAAAGATGTTGATTTTTATGCCCCTCTCCAGGTAAGCCAAGTATTCTGTGTGATTAACTGTCCGTCTGCTGTTTTTTTTAGTTATCATGCTTTTACGAAATAAATCTTGTCTAGCAGAGCAGGAGAAGGAATGTAAGGAATGCAATTAAGAAAGATAACGGAGCCAGGAGAGATACGCCAGTATGAAATGTGTGCTTAGCCGGAAAAGAAGAGAATAAAATGGAGTTTCTTTGTTTATGAAATAATGTGTTTGATAAAAGTTATTTGTACTTGCTGAATTTCTACCAGAAACCAGAACAGGAGATACCAATCATTTTCCCACCATACATCCAGGCCCTTATCATCTTCTATATAGATTAATGTATAGTGGGCTGCTTTTGAAGACTACCCAATTGCTGTAATGTTCCTGCAAATGTGCACACATGTCCACTGAGAAGTCTTCTACTGCAATGTAATACCATTGCTGTTGGAGCTGCATTGCCTACCAGTGAGTACAATGCAAGATACTAGATATCACCTATAAAACTCTATTTGATTTGGGGGCTGGTTATCTTTGAGACATTATCTGCTGAATGTGAGGGCATGAAACAAACTTGTCAAAGGTCCATATCTATCAGGAGATACAATGGCAGGTTCCTAGAAGTGGGTATTCGTTATGGGATCTTCTCTTCTCTCATCTGGAACAGCTTTTCCTAAAGGCAAGGGATAGAAACTACCGTTCAGCCTTCTAGAAGCTCTTAAAAATTGGCACGTTCTCAAAATCCTTTGAATCTTAAGAATTTTGGAGTTCCTGAAGGTAAGTTTGATATTACTGTTACTAATTGTAATCTGTGGTTTTAATAATATGCTAGAACTTTAAAAATAAGGTAATATGAAGATTATTACCAAGACTAATAACAAATGCCAACACTATGTGCAGTTTGAAATCTCATTTTTGTGGCTTACTAAGCTGTGACAAATTTTGATTTTCTACAATATTGAGCTTGGAATTACATGAACAGTATAGTATTAACCTCAGATGCAAGTCACATAATTTTGAATAAACAAAAGAGCCCCTGTTTTGTCCTGCTAATCAGCCCTCTTCTATATTTGGGCCTTATATAATTACCAGCCTCTGCCTGGTCTCTCAGGGTTGCCTGGTTGCAGACTGAGTAAATTCCCTACTTTAAATGCTGAGCTAAGTGCCCAGTTGTCAGACCCTGGCAGGCTGCTAGAGTTCACTGCACATTCCTGACCTGTGCCAACCAAGCAAGTTGAGGAAGGAGAATTCATTGTCTGCATTTCTCTGAAGTAATGTACTTAACAAATCAACATGACTCTGTAAGCCATTTTTATACATCAGATAGACTAAATACTTGTCACTGGGACTTAATTTGAGCATGCTGAGATACAGCACACTTTGTATATAATTTGTAGCAGCAGAACAGATAAAATGTTGGATGGAGTGAATGTTGAATAATTTAGGACAATGTTTCAGGATACAATCTGGGTTTACCACTGGAACCAGCAGGTTCGTCTTACGAGCTTTTGCTAGGGCAATGTTTGTTGAACATCTTCCCTAGAAAGTTGAGTATCTGCCCTAACAAATGTTTGTTGAACATTGTTGATACATTGCAAAGGCAATGTCTGTTGAGTATCAATAGGGAAAAAAAATAGAGTACCCTTCTAAGGAGAAGACACATGTTATTGTATAATGGCAAAAAAAATATATCAGTCGAGTCTGATACTTTCTTTTCTGACTAATTTTATTAAAAGGCACAAGATTTTGGGAACTGCAGCTCACTTCATTAGTTGCATAGTGGCTAGCTATGAATCTATACATAACTATGCATAACAGTTCTACAGAGGAATTTTTGAGTCTGTCATCTACACCTCTATAACTGTCTGGTTCGGTTCTGCAACCCAACAAGACAGACACAGACTTCAAAGAATAATCAGAACTACATAAAAAACAATTATCATAAAATTCTGATTCTTCTTGGTTGTTTAACCAAGAAAGTATATACTTGGTGGGAAACAAGGAAAAAGAGATAAGTGTGTTGTTATATTATTTTGAATATTTGAATTTAGTATAAGAACTGTGTAAGATGGAAATTACTAGTATAAACATAAATTTTTCTTTCTTCTCTTAAAACTTTCTTTTATATATATATATTTTTACAAATTTTGATATAGATTTAGATTTATTATATTAAAATTGACATTTTTATTTTATATACTTATATGTATTTTATAGACAAATCTTTTTCATTATCATGATGACGACTTCTACTCTGAGCGGAGCAACTGTAGCTCCACTAAATGTTGTATGTTATGTTTGTCATGTTTGTTTTTTTGAAAAATCAATAAAATATATTTTAAAAAAACAAAAAAAAACCAATTACTGCCAACCTGCTCTCCATTGAGGACCCGTATACTGCATGAGTCAAAAAGAGGGTCGTGAAAATATTTACTGACTCCTTGCATCCTGGACATAAATTGTTTCAACTCCTACCCTCAAAATGACACTATAGAGCACCGCACACCAAGACAACTAGACACAATAACAATTTTTCCCCGAACGCCATCACTCTGCTAAACAATAATTCTGTCACCACTGTCAAACTGTTCACTAAGGCTGCATTACTATTACTATTACCATTCTCATCATTCCTATCACCCATCTCCTCCCACTTATGACTGAACAACTGTAACGTATTGCTAGTATCCTTACAATTTATATTAATATTGATTGTTTCCTGATTTATTATTTGTACCTCATGATTCTTGACAAATGTAACTTTTCTCTTATATACACTGAGAGCATATGCACCAAGGATAAATTCCTTGTTTGTCCAATCACACTTGGCCAATGAAGAATTCTGTTCTGTTCTGTTCTATCCTATCCTATCCTATCCTATCCTATTCTGTTCCCTTGATATCAACACCACCTCCTGGGAAACCCTGGCATAAAATCAACCAACATGGCGCATTCTGATCCACCAAGGCTGCCGGACATCTGAGGCCAGAAGTACATTCAGAGCAGTAGAGAAGTGGGCACTCTGCAAAGCTAGGGCTACAAATGCAAATGTTGTGACACTGGTGTCCACACATGTCTGCCCAATATGTAGCAGAACATTTTGTGCCTATATAGGCCTTACCAGCCACCTGCAGACACATCGTGTACATCCCACAATCCATTAGATGTCAAGGTCCTCCTTGAACATGATGGATGAACATCATTCTATTCTATTCTATTCTATTCTACTCTACTCTACCCTACCCTACCCTAATCCACCTTACCCTACCCTACCCTATTCTACCCTACCCTACCCTACCCTACCCTACCCTACTCTACTCTACTCTACTCTATTCTATTCTATTGATACAATTTATTAGAAAAGTTGTTATTAGGCGCCATCTGATTTTCCTTCCTTATGCTTACTGTATTTTGAATACCTATGTATTTTTAAACAGAATTTTATACTACAACAATTATATGATTCTTGATGATGTATATACATAAAACATCCATGGTAAGATACATGTAAGAGCTGCAAAGAATTCAATCAAACATAAGTAGTTAGCAGTAGGCTTCGAAACCCAATTGAGAATGCTGATTATTATCCCTAATGCTCTTCAAACACAACCAAAATATAACCTTTCCATCTAGCTATAACATATCAAGAAGACTTATTGAGGTTTATCCACTCCCACAAGGCATTTGGGATATGGTCCAGGCAACAAACCTTCTCAATGGTTCCTTCAATTTATGAAAACCTTTCCAACTCTGTTATTCTCAAACATCATTTCCCAAAAGTGTTATGTTAAAGTGAGCTTTCGGTGGCTTTGTTTCAGGAGCTGTCATAGTTGTGTACTGTTATTTTAACTACTTTCTAAAAAGTTTATTACATTTTCAACTAATGTCCCCTGCCCAGGAATTGTATAGATTGACGTGGCCCATCAATTATATGATACTATAATCCATGGTGTTTCAAGAGCTGCTACCCAAAATACGTTCTACAAGTATTTAATCTTTTCCTTCTTCAATGATCTATGGCAAGTAAATTGCAGATAATGGAATAAAACACAGGAGGATAACAATTGGAAAAAAACAACCCCTAAAATCCTATGAATTGTGCAAAAAAGCATATATGAAACACCTAACTTTCAAAGCATACATACAATATAAATATTGTTTATTCCGATCTTTTTAGCACATTTGAGTAGGTTCTTAAAATTGCTTAATTCAAGTGAAAGTAATAAAAGTTGTTTATAACAACAGTTTCCTCCCTCTTTTATCACTTTGATATTTTCTCTATTAAAGATGTTTAAAGTAAGAATACAATAGTTTCAGTTTTGCCAAAATGATGGTGCATTATAGTCATATATCTGCTTAATTTCTCCAGCTAGTCTCTTGTAATAACTACAAGATACAGCATGATGAAATAGGCTTCTGTCATGTGATGTTAATGGTAGCTAGAAAATGGGATGTAAGTAAATGAACAAATAAAGTGGTACAAATGGAGCATGAAGGATTAATGTTTAGTTAGTGGGGAGTGATTGATTAAGCTAAGATAATTGTTTGTGAGATGATGCTTAGATTAGAGGAGCATAGACATGTGACAACTTAATGTATCCTTGAATTAAAACAATTGCTTTCTTTAAAAAGTAGCTGATTGAACACAAAAAATAAGAATTCCATTATTTAGCATAATGTACTTTAAAAATTCATGCAAATTCCTGTATCACGATTAAAATGAATATTCAAGTTAGGAGGAGGAGAAGGAGAACTCTTCCCTGGTAGAAGCTGAGACAGGAGCAAAACCTATGGCCTAGAGGTGAAAGCTACTGCCTTACAGGCACACTGCCCTGGTTCAAATCCCGGTAAGGATATGGCTAGCTGATGAGAGCTAAATAGCTTGAAATAGATCTATACTAGTCTCCCTTCATTTTCATTATCAGCAAAAATATGTTACACATATAGAGTCCAGAAGTGAAACTATCTTGGAAATCACTTAGTTGTTCTCCTGTTATAAGAAAAGGTTATAAATAAGAGGAATTCAATTTCCAGAGTTTATGTACAAAGCGATTTCAGTCTCCCACTAAACTGGTTTCTCCTGTTGAGAACAGGAAGAAAAGTCCCTTTGAGGTTTTGTGGGAGAAAGGAACAAAGCGGGGCTTATTGATGAGAGCAAACTAGTGTTTACCTTCTTTTGTAGAAAGAGTGCTGGTTATGTGGCCTGCTTGCCTTGTCTCAGCACAACCCTAACTCATGCTGAGCTCTGCAGCTGCCCAGAAGCAGCAGGAGACTTGAGAAGAATTCCAAATTAGCTGGCTCCCTTTAAAAGACCAGAGGAGTGAACAACAAGGAGCTATTCTTGAAGAATTGATGGGCTCAGGGACTAAAACATTACAAATAGTGACCAGCTGGCTTGCTTCTAATGCCAGTAGATGGCCCTCAGCAGCTTTTACCAGCTAGATATTCTTCAAATGTGTTGGAACTACAATTCCTAGAGTTCAGCCAGAACATAGGTGGAGAATTATGTATTCCCATTACAACTTTAGGACCCAGCAAAATATGTGAAACCATTAGTTTGCTCAAAATGTCCACATAAATAATAAGTATTAGCATTCATTTTAATCTGCGGGACAGCTTGCCCCCAGAAGTTGTGAATGCTCCAACACTGTGAGTTTTAAAGAAGAGATTGGACAACCATTTATCTGAAATGGTATAGAGCAGGGCTGTCAAACTCACAGCTTGCAGGCTGGGTGCGTCATGTAGTAGCTATGCCCAGGTCCGGTTTAGTGAAGGGGGGAAAAAGTGATGCCACAGTGACGATGTGAGTTTGACACCCCTGGTATAGAGTTTCCTGAGCAGGCGGTTTCCTGAGCAGGGAGTTGGATTCGAAGACCTCCAAAGTCCCTTCCAACTCTGTTATTCGGTTATTCATTCGTCTAATATTGGGGTGCCATTCAGTGTTCCCTCTAATTTTTTTTGGGGGTGGGTGGAAAAGTATAGTGTCTGAGCGGCAGTCCCTTCGGGACTGGGCAGCACAGAAATAATAAATAAATAAATAAATAAATAAATAAATAAATAAATAAATACTGTGTGTCTATAACAGTGAGCTCATAATAGGGCAACTCTATCAATATCAAAATGCCACTTAAATAGTTGAGCTAGTTTCAAACTAGATTTTGATTTTCTTTCTCTCTTCCTTACTCCCATTCTTTTTCTTTCTCTTTTCCTTCCTCTCTTTTTTCTATCTGTTTCTCTCTCTTCCTTTCTTCCTCTCTCTCTCCTTCCCTCTCACTCTTTCCCTCTCGGCTTCAGGGCAGTTTTGGAAAACTCTGAGTTCATGATGATTTTTAAGTGAGCGATTGCTCACTGCTCAGCTTAGAGGGAACTATGGTGCCATTGACATCCTTCAGAGGAACCCACAGAAATAAGAGGGCTCCTCTGTAATGCTTTTTGATAGTACTAAATAAATGAAACAACCATGGGTTCAATAATGTTATTTTTATTTTTCCCTTAACCGGTATTCCATCTACAAGAAACATTCAAGTGACCCACCTTTAAGTTTCTTTTACCTGCAAGGTACCCAGAGGATAAAAAGGACAGCGCTAAGAGAGTGACATTCAACTCTCAGCCAGATCTGGGATGCTCATATGAGAATTTTCTCACATTTATGCCATTGCAGAAGGTAATAGAATGTAAAGCTGATCTTGAGGGAGATATGACTAGGTTTACCAGACAACTGGCCATGATAAGATGGTGTAGAAACATTGGTAAAGAAATAGATATAGATACATGGGAGAAAGTTTGGATCAATAATTGGAAAATGACAAAATCAGTGTCATTAAAAGAAAATCAAATTAAAATGTTTTATAAATGGCATCTCCCACCTAACAGGATAGCAAAAATGTTTCCAAAAACTTCTCCGTTGTGTTGGAAATGCAAAAAAGAAATAGGAACCTACTATCATCAATGGTGGACATGTGGTAAAGCTAAAATATACTGGAAGATGATAGAGAAAATAACAAAAGAAATAGTAAAGCAGGATATAGAAATTACCCCAGAATTTTATCTATTAGGAATTACTAATCAGAATTATAAGAAAGAAATTTTATATTTAATTATACACATTTTAACTGCAGCTTGAATTATTTATGGAATCCACCACAACTTGAAATGCTTGGTAATTGAAACATTGAAAATGTTTTGCTTAATGATTACTTTGCTTAGTGGTGGAAGTGGTGGAACACAAAAAGTGTTGTAAACCTAGGATCATCTTTATTCTAGACTCCACATTAACCAAGTAAATAAAGCACCTGAGACAGTCTGGCAAAATTATCTAGGACTTTTATTTTCAACCTTGTGGGCTCTGAGAAAATGAAGAGGGTCATAAGCAGCATGGATTTTGTCACCAGTGGGCTTGACCCATGCTTCATTGGACAGCAAGAAGGGGATGAAGAAATGATAGGACTTGAGTGTTGGAGAGAGTTGTAGTTTTCGCTTTAAGGAAGTTGTAGTAGGTTCATCTCTTGATCTTACAGTATTAGATAATTTTCTTCTTCCCTTTATTGTCTTGACTCCATTGATGGGGATCCCTGGTTGTGGAATGGAAACTTTGTTGCTCTTGTGGTCTATAAAGATGGGATGGGACAAGGGAACTCTCCTGGTGCTTTTAGATATCTCAAATGAATTTGATACCATAGTACCCTTCTGGATTACCTATAAGGGTTAAGAGTTGGGGGCACTGTTTTGTAATGGTTTCACTCTGTTCTGAATGGGTGGTTCCAGTCATTAACGAGGGAGGAAGATTGTTTGTATCACAGGGAACATACCTCTAATATCACCGTCAGCCTTCCTTAATCAAACTCAGGGACATCACACGTTTTTACCTTATTTGAGCAGGAGATCATAAGCAATGCTGTCAGGTCGAAGCCATTTTGTTTGGGATCTTAAGCCTGCCACACTTCATACTGCATTTTCTATTGTGGGAAAATGGGAGAAGGGATTGCATGAGGTTGGTAGTATGTAGCCATAACCAATTCTTTCTAGAAAGCCAAGGTCATCCTTTGTCTCTGCACCTCTATGGAAGGAGATGGATGGACTCTGCTAGCATGGCAATAGAAGATTGGCGGCGTGATAGATTTGTGGGAATGGGGGCAAGAACTTGATCTTTCAACAGGGTGGTAAAACCCGGACGACTGCAGATTCGGGTTTTACCCAGATGTGCAACATGGCTCTATTAATAAATTGGAACTTTGAGGAATACTTTGCCTTGGACTCTGATTTAATTGTGGATGCTATTTGGAACTCTGACAATTGCATATATTCCTACCCAAGTTTTACTATCCTCCTATGCTGCTTTTATTACATTTAGCAATCAATTACATTTAAGCAATCAATTTCCCATTCTATATTTGGACAAAATGATGTAGAAGTGTTTTTCTTCCATCAGAATCTCAGTAGAAAACTTTTTGACAGGGATATGCTTTTCAAGTGAAAGAGAAAAGAACAATAAAAAGAAAAGATGTTTATTACAATTTGTCTGAAGAATAAAATTTGAGGCATGCTAGACCTTTGGAGAAAAAAGACGTCGCTATATTTGGAACAGAAAAGTGATGTGTATGGTTGTCTCTTCCACCCACCTACTTACTCCCACCCCTTCAACAAAAAGTACAGTGATATTTGGAAGAATGTATTTACCAAATGCTGTTTTTCTCTAATAAGTATGGAGTATGTGTTGCAACTCTGGATTAATGCGAAGTAATGAAGAAGATGAAAAAGTATACCAAGACATCCAAGTATTTTGCAACTTTATTGCAATGTTTAATATACAATATTTCTACATTTCAAATACAGCACATTTTAATTTGTGCTTATGTGGGTTCCTGTGCCACTGGTAGGAACTGAACTAGATTGAACTAGATCGGTCAGTGATGGTCCGTGGGCACCACCATCTTTCCCCCCCCCTTCTTCTGCGCATGTGCAGAAGCTGAGTTTCCAGCACTGCACATGCATCACCATCTGTTTTCATCTTCTTTTTAAAAAAAAATGTCAATTTTTTTTGCACTGAGCATGTGGCCATATGTCATGGGAGCCCAATCCTGAACCTATTAACATACCTACCTACCTACCTACCTACCTACCTACCTACCTACCTACTGTTCTGTCGGGCTCTCTGGTAGACTCCTCCCAAAAATTCACAGGTACAAATTTCAGACACACACACATTTGAAAATTCAAAACAATGTTCTTTATAATGAAAATTCACTTAAACTAAGCCCTCTTTTGGTATAGCAAAGAGCACTCATCTCCTAACAAACTGGTAAGTCCCTTATCAGTTCTGTGATACTTAGATTGCAGCTGTGAGGCAATTCACAGTCTTTCTTCTTTCACAAAGTGAAACACACTGCTCTGGTTTAGTTTCAAAGCGGGGAAAAATCAGCACACAAAAGGTCAAAGTCAGTAAAGCAGTCACGAAACACAGATAATCCTCCACAATGGCCAAACCCACAGGCTGCTATTTATAGTAGACTCACTAATTACCACAGCACCACCCAACCACAGGTGGCCTCATTTTCTTTAATAATAATCTCTCAGTTGTTGTTGCCTATGCATCGCTCTCTGCATGCGTGGCTGTATAATTAACTCTTGTTCTGAATCCAAGGAGGAGCTAGATAATTGATCTCCTTCTGAGCTGTCTGCCACACTCTCCTCCTCCCTGTCACTCATGTCTTCTTGGTCAAAGGAGCCTTCATCAGCAGATTCCACCGGGGGGGGGGGGCAAAACAGGCATGTAGCATGTGGATGTCTCCCCCACATCCACAGTCCTTGGGTCAGGAGCTGGGCCAGAGCTAACCACAACACCTACCTACCTACCTACCTACCTACCTACCTATATCAATAAATAAAACATTTAACAGAATTCTACACACATAAAGTTGGATGTAAGTGGGGATTCATGGATTCTCATTTATTCATATGGTCACCAGGGAAGATCACATGTTGCTCTAGTAAGTGTCCCCCACTTTCTTCCACTCCTTTTGTGCTTGCATTGCACCAGTCAACCAGAGTCATGTGAATGAACCTCAACTCAGTGGAGAATCTGATAGTGATTCTAAACTGTTCTAAGCTGATAACAGCACCATTCAGCATCGTAGAAAAAATAAAACAAAGCAAAATAAAATATTGCCATCTCGTATGCCACCTGGCAATGTCACAGTCAAGAGATGACATTAAACATTGTCAGAAAGTGGCAAGGAGAGGCAAGCTGGGGAAAAAAGATGATGAAAGTGCTGCACGTTCTCCAGAATGGCAAGGAAAGGCACAGAATGAGGAGTCAAGAAGAGATGGAATCAGAAATAAAAGATAAACTGGAGAATATTTATTTACTTAACATAGCAATACCTGCCTTCCACAGCAGGATTTCAACAGAGAAAGAGCAAGTTGAAATGCGTGAGTTGCATAGCCTAACATTTCTACTGAGACTGGTGTCATTGCCAAAGTCTACCCTCATTGTTGTGCCTTCTTATTCTCTGCGGAAGCCACCAATTTCTGCTATATGAAACGAGAGCCGAGGATAGGCAGTCTTTAATCTTTCTCCATTAATAAAAATGACATTTTCTCCTTTAATTTTAAAGAAATTAAAGCGGCCTCTGGACGGAGTTTGTTCTGACATTTATTGGCAATTTGCCAGATTTTAGGTTTTCAAAAATCAAATGAAAGTGAATGACCTTCAGATCATCTCAGCCCTATTACAGCTGAATAGAGTAGAAATGATCATTGTAAGGACAACATATATGAATGAAATATTGATTTAATTATTAAAGTGCAGAGTAGTTACTTATACATATCAGGGAGCAATTCCTTTTAACTTATTCAGAAGCGCTTAACTTTTCTGGTAAGAGGAATAGAATTGTATGGAAATGTCCCTTTTATGAAACAGTGCAAAGTCAGGGTAACATTTGATTACAATTTTACCATGCATCTAATTTTATTAAGCTGGATATTTCCAGTATTGCTTCCTGGCTAAAAAGCCAAAACCTCAGCATTTCTGTGGAGATAAAAATATCTGAACTGATCAAGTGGAGAAGCTGAAACATCCTGCTGCATTTCAAATTTAATAAAATAACACTCTTCATTTTTAAAGTTGGTTTGCTACATACAGTTATGAATATTTGCAACAAAACAACAGTGGGAACAAACCCCTGCACCCCCTGCAGTGAAAACCACTTACAGTTGCAGAGATGAAGCACAAAGACATTAACTTATTAGGCCTCAAATGTCCAGTGTGGGAAATTTTAACATTGTTGGTGACCAAATGCACATCCAAGCAGCTTATTTAGCATGCTGCCTTCCACTTCTAATGTTTACATTTGCTCTGCCTGCGTGGACAGTTTTTAATCTGCCTCATTATCAAAGAGGATCAGTACTGCCACTCTAGGAGATTGACAAGCTATGGTAATGTGATTAATGGATTTTCTGCTAACAAAAAATACATTAGCTCATGGGTTAAATGCTCCTGGTTCATTCGTGTCTGTCAGTCATTGGAAAACAGGTCGTGAAGGGAGCGCGAGGCTCCACCCACCTGCCCAGACACGGCCATTTGGGTTTATTTACCCTCTGTGCATGCACAAACCATTCTGTGCATGTGCAGAGAGTAAAAGAACTCAAATGGCAGAACTCAAATGGTCCCTTCCCGACCATTTCTCCAATGATTGATAGGCATGAGTGAACCAGGAGCATTTCACCCCTGCATTAGCTATAAATTTCCTATTGGGTGGAGAAGGGCTGGGCTGAGGATATAGGCAAGGTTTGACAGATGGCTGGCGAGCAGTCAGATCCTGACATTGAGGGTCTGTTAAGAGCTGATGGTTTTGTTTTATGGTTTATGGTTGTTCTGCCTGGCTTCTCAGCACGAGCCCTCAATTAAGTTCAAAGGTAGGAATTCAGACACACACAGATGTAAGTCAATAACACTGTTTTTTATTGAAAGTAAAATAGGAGCCAAACACACTTTTAGTCAGGCAAAATGCTCACCTTCAAAGCAACAGCCTTGAGTGCTGTGACGAACAATAAACAGACACAAAGCAGATAACAAGTAGCTGTGAAGACATCACAGCCACTCTCCTTCAAGAGTTCTGAAAGTCACAAACTTGGCTATGATTTAGTTCAAAAGTCCTGGAAACAGTTCAGAGAGAGTCCTTGTAGAATCCTGATACAAAATACACGTCCTCCTTTACCGAACAGATAAACTTCCACACCCAGAGGCCAGAACGCCGACTATTTAACAGCAGCCCCAATTAGTCTAATTACACCAAGCCACAGGTGATCTACCTTATTTCCTGTAGTATTTACGCAGTTGCTCTTTTCTAGACATTGCCCTGCATCTGCGCACATCAATGAATGTCTCTCCTTCCGAATCCAGTGATGATAACGATGATGAATCACTCACGGGGTGACTACCTAATGGGCTGTCTGCCATTACCCCCTCTGAGGATCCCATTTCATTTTCACTATCTGCTTCAGATGCTTCGCTGTCAGAAGCAGTCAGCAGTAAAACTGACCTCTGACACTGGGAGGATTCACCCACCCCCACTCCCACAGTCCTTGGGGCAGGAGCTGGCCCAGAGCCAACCACAACAATGGTTTTATAGTTACCGTGTTTTATTGTTGTTGTGAGTGCCTAGAGCTATTTTTAAAGCAAGCACCCATAAAAATATTTCAACTGAACAATCAAACAAATAAACAAATAAATAAACCACAATCTATTTGTATTGCTATGTGCGAATGATCTTGGGAGACAAGAGGAAGAACAGAACTAAGACAATGGCCTGATAAAGAAAATCTGAATCCAAACTAGGGGTGGGGTTGGAGTAAGCATCTCAGAAGGGATCCTATCTAGTTTTTTGTGGGGAGTTAAATTAAGGGAAGGGAGTGGTACTCCTAGTTGGTGCTCTTTGTCTGGATTACTTTGAACAGCTAACATATGAGATCTGCCTATATGCCTGCTGGCATGTTCTGCAAGGGGTCTGAGGAGAATTTGAAACAATTTCTCCTTCCAGATTCTCCCATGAATTGACATGTTATGTCTTACCCCCTCCCAGCCCCCAAGCAAGTAACCTGTTTGTGATTCATTATCTACTGGTGGCAACTGGAGGGGATCATGTCTCACAACCATAGTTCCCTCTAAGCTGAGCAGTGAGCAATTGCTCACTTAAAAATCATCATCAACTCAGAGTTTTCCAAACCTGCCCAGAAGCTGAGAGGGAAAGAGAGAGAGGGAAGGAGAGAGAGAGGAAGAGAGGAAGAGAGGGAAACAGATAGAAAAAAGAGAGGAAGGAAAAGAGAAAGAAAAAGAATAGGAGTAAGGAAGAGAGAAAGAAAATCAAAATCTAGTTTGAAACTAGCTCAACTATTTAAGTGGCATTTTGATATTGATAGAGTTGCCCTATTATGAGCTCACTGTTATAGACACACAGTACAGTATTTTATTTTGAAATTCTCTGAGGCAAAACAGGGTGGGTTTTTTGTTTGTTTGTTTGTTTGTTTATCTATCTATCTATCTATCTATCTATCTATCTATCTATCTATCTATCTATCTATCTATCTATCTATCTATTTATTATTTCTGTGCCGCCCAGTCCCGAAGGGACTGCCACTCAGACACTATACTTTTCCGCCCACCCCCCAAAAAAATTTGAGGGAACACTGCTCACAACCCCACAAAAATGGCTAAAAGGAGCTAATTAATCCACCCCCCTATTACATCATCAACGTAGCCTCCATAAAAATGCTGTGTATGATGTAAATAGCCAAACTCACATCAGGAGGAGGAAAACATCAGCTTCAGTTCAGAAAAAAATGATGTTAGTTGGCTGTGGCTACAAGCTGAGGATACAAAGAAGTCTATGCCATGTGCAAGTTCCCTTCAAAACTGTTGATCAGACATTCTCGAACTGAACTTAGGTGTAGATGTAAATATACCAAGTGTGGAGAACTTTGGCAAGGCTATTATTTCTATTTGTATCTGTATTGATACTGTAGATCAGGGCTGTCAAACTCCTGAGTTTGACGCCCCTACTATAGATCTGGATTAAGCATGAAATCCCTCAGCTGAGAATTTTGGAAGAGGTCAGTTCCTCCAGCTTGCCGTGAAATAAACTCACAGCAGCATCTATGCCCCCATTCATTTCTTTAGTAGTAACATAAACGAATGTACTCAAAATGCACTCATCATTTTGTTCATTGTGCACCTTAAAAAAGAGAGAAGGAAGGCAATTTAAAACGAACACACTTCAGAAAATAGAAAAAAGGAGCTCAGGTTCCTCAAATCTCACGCCTTGCATTTGAAAAGAGGAGTTGACGAAATGGCATTGTTTCCATTAACATGAAATAAACAGCATCACCTCCAAAGCAACATGGGCAAAAACCTAGCATGGGTTGAAGGTAATGAAAGTTAGAATAGGAAGGAAGGGAAAGAAAGGAAGGGAAAAAGCAGGCACAGGGACGAAGCAAAGCCTAATTATAGTATTCAATTAAGAGGCGGGGGAGGGTCCCTTGCCCAATTTAACTGGCAAAAAGGTGACACATGGATTGTCACTTCTTTTCATTGCTCTGAGGGACGTTTTATGTAAATTCAAGAAAACAATTTCCCCATTCTCTTTGAAAGCTCCAGGAGGGCCAATTTCATTTCACGAGCAGTGGGGGACCATAATCATCCTGAAGTGGCTCCTATTCTGAAAGCCGAAGATAAGGACTGCACAGTGGTCTAACTATACTGATTTTACTCCAACCCCCCCCCCCCCTCAGTTGACAGCTTTGGGAATGACAAAAATCAGGCAACATAAAAGGAGCGTAAAGTCTATAATCTCTGCTGAACACCTCTTAGTTCAGTGTTTATTCCCCCCTCCCTCTTTCTTTCTTTCTTTCTTTTTTTTTTGCAGCCAGTAGAAAAACCTGCAAGCACCAAATTCACAACCCGTTAATGGTAGTTATAAAGGCATAAGGGAAAAATTAAAATTAATGGTCTTAGCAGCAGTGGAAGCATGCTTGATTTATAGGCAAGGTTGCTAGAGAACTTGTGAGAGCTGCACAATAACAGTGCTTCCGAGCCGTGGAATGAAAACCAGAAACAGGGGAAAAAAAATCGCATTTTTGAGTAGAAAAATTCATGTGACAGCAATTTTAGGGATGGGGGAGGGGCAGAGGTCTCCTTTTAGCGATAGATTTCATCACTGAAAATATCTAGATGGCGGAGAGGGGCGGCATACAAATCTAAATAAATAAATAAATAAATAAATTCTGACTCACACCCATTAACAATAACTCAGAATCTGCTACAGCTCAATTCTTTGAGAGTCAAGGCCACCATCTGTGAACATGAATCCTACTCTAGGAAAACAGAGAGAGATGACCAATAATAGTTTTGTATTTAAAAAAAAGGTTTCACTTTAGAGTGACTGGAATGTCTCAAATTATAGGTCACTAAACCGATGGAGTGAACCTAAGTGTCGATGTGATTTCCTTGGCAAAATTATTTCTATTGAATGTAGCCATTCTTCAGGTGTTGCTGAAAAAAAATCTTGCTTCTAAACTCAGTGCTGGTGATGATGATGGGCATTTAATTTGCCTTTTAAAATATGCTGCTGATAAATTCTGACAGGCTTACATTTGGGCCTGAGGAAAGTTGGCAATCCCTGAAGGATAGTAGATAGGAGTTGCATAGGAGAGAACAACTGAAGGATTATTACAAGAGAAAATGAGGCCACCTGTGGTTGGGTGAGGCTGCTGTAATTAGATAAGTACGCGCTGCACATTCTTCATTCATTTTGCCTAACATGTGTCCTTTAACTGGTCTATAGTCTTTTGATATGGCAGTGCCAATAAAGAATTATGCTATAATGGGAGCATAACATCTTGGGTCAAGTCAGGTTTGAAACTTCAGTTTTGAAGGCTGGGATTCTTATTGTTGGACTATGCCCTACCTGTTGCGGTTAGCTCTGGCCCAGCTCCTGCCCCAAGGAATGTGCAGGTGGATGTGGGGGAAACATCCACATGCCGCAGGCCTGTTTTGCTCCTGATGGAATCTGCCGACAAAGCCTCCTCTGACCAAGGAAGCGTGAGTAGCAGGGAAGAGGGGAGTTTGGCAGATAGTCCAGGAGATCAATCATCTGTATCATCCTTGGATTCTGAACAAGAATTAATGACACATCCACGCATAGGAGTTGCATAGGAGACAACAACTGAAGGATTATTACAAGAGAAAATGAGGCCACCTGTGGTTGGGTGGGCCTGCTGTAATTAGTGCTACAGATAAAAAGAACAGCGTGCTGGTTTAGCCTTGCGGCAGTTTATCTGATTCATTGTTTCGTCAAGATCGTGGTTTTTGTGCTGTTCAAGATTGTGTGTGGACTCTCTGGACTTTAGAATTGGACTCAATTTCCCAGTTATTGGGTAAGCAATTGGATTGCATTTAACCTGTGCCTGTGTGTACCAGAAAATCCCTTTGACATTTAAAAAGGGAGCTGTTTCTGTTTTTCTGTTTATAAAAACTTTTGGGTTTTCCTTTTATTGTGTGGTGTGTGTCTTCCTGGAATAATTACCCTGTAATTATGGGTGGTTGAAACAGGCCAGCAGAACACCTACCTGATTGAAAGGAGTAGAAAGTGAGAAAACTGGATTAACATACTGACTCTCATTCTGTACTGTATTGTGATCTCTGCCAACAAGCGGCAATATTAGTTATTTGATTTTGGCTTATCTTGAGGTTTGAACCCACCCCTTATGACATAATATCTGCAAATCACAATGGTTTGACCAACAAGCCATGTTTAAAAATCCACTTTTAACATAACGTTTGAATGCAGCATTTTGTTTCTAGGAAGAGACTCCCAAAGTAGATCTAATCAATACGGTGTTTGCCTTGAATTACTGCAAATTAGAAATGCAGTGTTTTGGAAAATGGGGGCTTACTAGGTTACTTGGGTTTTAGGAAAATGAAAACAGAACTGGGTTGAGAAAACATGTTTTTTACTAAAACAGTTTGGAACAGACCTGTGTCCTTTTCTAAATTCCAGCCAGCAAAACATAAAAATAAGCTTTATAATTTTTTATTGGGAGAAAAATGACTGCTTCGTTTTAAGTGGACTGGAAGAACACCAGAAATAATGGCTCTTTTATGATGCGAACTTGACAGACATGAATGGCAATATAATTTTCCCCTGGGCCTTTAAAACTAAATGCAGCTCTAGAGAGGAAGAAAGGGCTTCTTTCCATTACAGCGTTCCATGAATGGCAGTGGCGACCACAAATTCCCTTTTCTAATAAATTCTCAGGGCCCTGCTCTAATAAACATCACATGTCTGGCAGATTTGATTTCCTTAAAGATCTTTTTCCTCCCTTCCTAGTACCCCATTTTTTTCCTGATGAAATAGCCAGAAGAAACTGGGTCAGGCATGAATCTGCAGGTGATGATCCCCAAAGCTTTGTTTTTGTCATGTTTGAGACCTGGATTTTAAGGAGCTTGTTCTTGTTCTTTTAAAAGCCTTTTGTCATTGATCTTATTTCCCCCCCCAAAGTAATTCAAAGGCTCTGAAATGGCCCTGGCACTTTCCTAGTGAAGAAAATGGATAATTCAAGAGGTCACTATAGGAGATGATCAGGCTGAGCCCGAGGGAGAGGTCAAATACGTCATCAGTCATGAGTCACTGCATGCCCATAAGAGATCGAAGTCCAGCCCACCTTAAAGGCCTCCGTATCTCCCATTCATTTCCCTTTACCCTTAGTAGCTCAGATTCTTTTGTACAGCTTAAGGCTGCAATAAATCTTTATACTCATTTGAACTCCTGAATCTCCTGACTTCCCTGGCACTTGATAGTCAGTAACCTAGCTGTGTCTGTGTGGCTATAATATGGTATACACAGTATAGTATCCATGTAAACCAGCTAGGGGTGGGTGTTTGGCTGTGTGGAAATGGTCAGCACTGTATTTTGCTGGTTCTCTTTTTCAGTGTGTTCTGCCGGGCTCTCTGGTGGGAGCCTCCCGAAAATTCAAGGGTACAAATTTCAGACACACACAGACGTTTGAAAATTCAAAACAATGTTCTTTATCACAAAATTCAAAATAAAAGAAGCACTCTTTTTGTATTGCAAAGCGCACTCATCCCAAAACAACTTGGTAGTTTGTATAAGTCCCTTATCAGTCCTTAAGTACTTAGCTTGCAGCTGTGAAGAAACGTCACAGCCCTTCTTCTTCCACGAAGTGAAACACACACACACTTTGCTCTGCTTTGGATTCAAAGGCGTGAAAAATCAACAAAGTCCAGAAAACAGCAATACACGATTCCTGAAGAACTGCGATCAGATACTTTTCCACAACGACCAAACCCACATGCTGCTATTTATAGCAGCAGCCCTAATTACTGGAGCCCCACCCAAACACAGGTGGCCTCACTTATCTCCTGTAATATGTCCTTACTTGGTCTCTTCTAGGCATAATTCTGCGCTTGCGTGGGTCCAAGACTTCTTCATCCGAAGCAATGGAAGATAATGAAGACTGACTGCCTGGGCTGTGTGCCAAGCCCCCCTCTTCCAAGTCACTCCCACCTTCTTCTTCGTCCGAGGAAACTAAACTCTGCACTGACTCAGTCGGCAATTACACAGGCCTATGACATGTTGAAGTTTCCCCTGCATCCACCTCCACATTCCCTGGGGCAGGAGCTGGGCCAGAGCTAACCACAACATAGTGATAGATTTCAGTTGGTATTAATGGGTTGGTTAATTCAGTTGGTTCCACCCTCAACCGCTAAATACTACAGATCTAATATTCTCTCTGTTGTTAAAGCTGGGCAAGGTCATCTGTGGTGTGAGGTATAATATATATAATATAATAACAATAGCCAGATATATATCTCCCCCCTGATGAAGTAAGCAATGCTTCCAAACATCTTCTCTTGATGCTTCGAGGTTCTAGGGCAGGGATGGCGAACCTTTTTTGGTTTGCACGCCAAAAGGATGTATGTGCCTGTGATAGCATGCGTGCACATGCCCACACTGCTTCCATTCCACCACACATGCACGTCCACCCCCCTGCTGTCCCTGAGCATGCGCACAACCCCCCCTGACCCCCCATGCATGCGCGCAGGCCTCACTGAAGCATGAGCTGGTGAAAAAGCCAAATGGGCAAAACAGAAGTTTGGAAAAACATTCCATTTTTTTGCACTCTGGACTGTTTAGGGAAGTTTCCCGAAGCCCACAAAAAGATACAGAAAATCCTATTCTTTGCTGCTATTTAGTATTCAGTAGTGATGGGCGAACCCAACGGTGTTTGGGTTCGGCAAGTTCTGCCGAACCTTACGCAAAATTTGACTGAACCTGAACCGAACCTGAACTCGAACCAGAACGGGGAATCCCTCCCATGAAGAGATTCCAGGGGTGGAGCTTTGATGTCACCGGCAGGTTGCTAAGGATGCCAAGGTGATCACCTTGGCGTCCTTAGCAACCTGCCGGTGACGTCAAAGCTCCGAACACTGAACACAACCCCGAACTTTGCCCGAAGTTTGAAAAAAATTCGGGTTCATGTTTGGCATACCAAACACCGCAAAATTCGGTACGGACCCGAATTGTGCGGGTTCGGTTTGCCCATCACTAGTATTCAGCTGAATTTTACCAGTAAACAGTTGGATTTATTAAACAAGTATCCAATTGTAAACAAAGCTACCCCTTTTCTGCAATTACATTATACAGTGCTTTGGAGCTGCATGTTAGGACATATTTAATGTCATATACCATTACATTCAAAAGTATGCATGAATATGTTCCGAAGAGCTATGATCTAGTGAATTCAATTAGAGACAGACATAACCTATTGATTTATTATTACTGTAACCTCTTTTTATTACCCTAAGCAGCTGATATATGTTGCCCTATCTGCCATTGGTATCATAATTAAACATTTTGCCTTTAAGGGTATCATCTCATTATATGAGATGTTATTAGTTATTTTCAGGCTGGCAGTTAGCACTGGGCAATATCACTTCCAATATGTGCTCAGTGTATGTTCTGAGCCATACGTGCCTCAAATGAGAAAGATGAAAAAGATAGCACATCAGAATGAGGCATTTTTTTCACTGCGTGGATTACAAGCAGGAGGTTATTATGCTGGGATAATACAATGACAGTATTACTTGCAGTTGCAATCTTGTGCAATTAGAGCTCAATGGCCGAGTTTATACCACATGCCAAGTTAAAATGTGGTCATTTAATTTGTAGCTCAGAGTATTGTGCAAGGAGCTTTAGAATGCTTTGCTTATTTATAGTTCAGCACATTGTAATAACTCCAGGCGGCTTCATTAAGTCCATTCACCATCAGTTAAGGATCTGAGTTTATTTTTCAAAAGGCAAAGTGATAATGTGTCTTCCATCTAGGTTGAGGCAAAGCATGGACAGCAGCAGAATCTATGCCTCAATATATGCTAAATTGAGTTTATTATTTTTATTTTTAAAAGGAGTAAGGGTAAAAATAATTTCTCAACTGATTGGAGGTGACAGTTAGTAAGTAATTCTAAACATTCCCCTTATTTTCTTTGCAAATCTGCATCCAACTTCTATCTGACTAGAACTGCTTACCAATCTGAAATTTAAAGTATATCGATGCCTGTGTTTGAGTCAACTAACTCTTAGTTGGTCATCATGAAGTTATTGCTCTGTAGTTTGACAAGAATTAATTTCCCCCTATAACCCAAGACAATTGAAATGATTGAAATAAATCACAGCCAATTGCGTGCGTGTGTGCATATTTGAGCGTGTAAGTTGATGTTGTTAATATAAACAACTTCATTTCCCAGTGTGAATATCAGATGGAAGACCCTAGTTATGTAAATTGTCTTTGCATTGTGTTTATTTATTTATTGTAATCAGGTAGTCCTCGATTTATGACCACAATTGAATCCAAAATTTCTGATGCAAAGCAAGCCAGTTGTTTAAGTAAATTTTGCCCCACTTCAGTGTTCCCTCTAACTTTTTGGGGGGGTGGGCGGAAAAGTATAGTGTCTGAGCGGCAGTCCCTTTGGGACTGGGCGGCACAGAAATAATAAATAAATAAATAAATAAATAAACAAATAAATAAACAAACAAACAAACAAACAAACAAACAAAAACCCACCCTGTTTTGCCTCAGAGAATTTCAAAATAAAATACTGTACTGTGTGTCTATAACAGTGAGCTCATAATAGGGCAACTCTATCAATATCAAAATGCCACTTAAATAGTTGAGCTAGTTTCAAACTAGATTTTGATTTTCTTTCTCTTTTCCTTCCTCTCTTTTTTCTATCTGTTTCTCTCTCTTCCTCTCTCTCTCCTTCCCTCTCACTCTTTCCCTCTCTGCTTCTGGGCAGGTTTGGAAAACTCTGAGTTGATGATGATTTTTAAGTGAGCAATTGCTCACTGCTCAGCTTAGAGGGAACTATGCCCCACTTTACAACTTTTTCTGTCACATTTTAGTTGTTATGTTAGTAACACAGTTGTTAAGTGAATCTGGCTTCTCCGTTGTCATAAAATGGCGAAAGGTGATCACATAAATCTATTACACTGCAACCATCACAAATATTATTATTTATTAGATTTGTATGCCGCCCCTCTCCGAAGACAGTTAGTTGAGTCAGTTGAGTCATATGAGTCAGTTGCCAAGTGTCTGAATCTTGATTATGTAACCATGGGGATGCAACATTCATAAGTTCACCTATAAAGCCCTTCAGGGCATTGGACCAGAATATCTCCGGGACCGCCTTCTGCCACACGAATAACAATGTTGTCTGGCGGGACCCAGGAGAAGAGCCTTCTCTGTGGCGGCCCCAACCCTCTGGAATCAACTCCTCCAGAGATTAGGATTGCCCCCACCCTCCTTGCCTTCCGCAAACTCCTTAAAACTCACCTCTGCCGTCAGGCATGGGGAAATTGATTCCCCTGGACCGTTCCATTTTATGTATGGTTTGTCTGAGATGCATGATTGTTTTTTATATTAAGGGTTTTAAATTGTTTTTAACTATTAGATTTGTACTGTTTTGCTATTGTGAGCCTCCCCGAGTCTTTGGAGAGGGGCGGCATACAAATCTAATAAATTAAAAAATAAAATAAAAATAATAATTAAAAATAATAATAATAATAAAAAAATAAAAAATAATTAAAAATAATAAAAAAATAATAAAAGAAATTAAAATTAAAATTAAAATTAAAATTAAAATTAAAATTAAAATTAAAATTAAAATTAAAATTAAAATTAAAATTAAAATTAAAATTAAAATTAAAATTAAAATTAAAATTAAAATTAAAATTAAAATTATTGTGAAAAACAATCATGTCACTTTTTTTCAGTACAGTTGTATCTTTAAACCAGATGAGGGTTGCTGCTCTTGCTGCTACCAGTGCACTTGCGTGCACAGCTCCACATTTCTGGCATGCGCATGGGTGCATCCAAGCAAACCTTTGCTTCTGCGCATGCACAGGAAGCAAAATCTTGTGACGGGATGCACATGAGATTTTGTCATTTTTTTTGCTTCTGCACATGCACAGAAGCAAAAAAAAATGCTGAAATCTTGCACGCACATCCCCTCACAGGATTTTACTTCCTGCACATGCGCAGAAGCAAAATCTTGCTTGAATGCGCACATCAGAGATGTGGAGCTGCGCGCATAGCTCAATTTTTGCTACCAGTTTGATAACATCAATTGTACAGTGGGAACCCACTTCTGCTTTAAATGGTTACTAAATGAACTGTTGTAAGTCCAGGACGACTTGCATGCAAACTATTCTGATAGAAGTAGCTGAACCCAGCCAATTGTGGTTTGTTCAATCAATCATAGTTAAAAATTTAATGTGGTCTTTAGCTTAATGTGTTATCTGATCCCATTTATAACCTGAGGATTAATGTTCATGGTCAAGCAATTTCATGACTCATTGCTCCCTTGTATATTTCCTTTGGAGGTAACCTGCTCATTAAAGGTCATAGACCAAAAACTTATCAAAAGCTTTTTGACAGCCGAGTCAAAAGGTCCTATAATATTTCTGGCATTGTTCTTCCTTGATGCTTCTTTTATGTTGTCATTTTATCTCTGGATTATGAAAATGAACTTCAGTATCAGGAACAGTATCATTTGTGTGTCTCATGAAAAACCATGTGAGCTACACGTTATTTTAAAATGGCAGTGAGTAGAATAATCAGAAATGGTAATGAAGAATGACAGCAAAAATAAGTGACATTTTATTATATAAATAAGAATTGGGAGAACTCCATAATGAAAATCATCTACTATTTTAGTAGAATTTTTACCAGTGAACTAAATGGGACTAACTTGATAGTTTGAGTAAACTATTTTCTAGTGTAGTGTAATTTGGAACAAGGTATTTAGAATCTGAAGTAAAAATTATACAGCAAGGGGGCAGGGAAAAGAGAAATATGATAGGTATACTTGATCATTAATCTTTTGGGTTGGTTTAGGATATGTATGCATGTATATATGTATGTATGAATATATGTATGTATGTATGTATGTATGTATGTATGTATGCATGTATTTAGGTATTTATTTGTTTGTTTGTTTGTTATTTTAATTGATATGCCGCCCAGTCCCAGAAGACTCTGGATATCATTTATTTATTTATTCGATTTTTATGCCGCCCTTCTCCTTAGACTCAGGGAGGCTTACAACATGTTAGCAATAGCACTTTTTAAAAACAGAGCCAGCCTATTGCCCCCACAATCTGGGTCCTCATTTTACCCACCTCGGAAGGATGGAAGGCTGAGTCAACCTTGAGCTGGTGATGAGATTTGAACTGCTGACCTGCAGATCTACAGTCAGCTCTAGTGGCCTGAAGTACAGCACTCTACCTGCTGCGCCACCCGGCTCATCATGTAAGGCTACAGTACAACATTATCTTTTAAGTTGTCTAGTCAAACCATTTAGTTCACTGGGGCCTCCTTCTAAGCATTTAGCCATAGCATGGCCACTTTTTTTGGAAATTTAATCAAGAAATAAATTGAGACTTAGGTCTGAGTAAATACTCATCTAATATCCTTGGGTTGGAAATTGCCCCCAAATGGTAGTAGTGAAATTTTATTTATTAAATTTATAGGCTTTTGATCTCACTATTGGAGAAACTCTGTTGTGGCTTATAATGTCACATGAATGGGAGAAACATTTTCATTCAGTGCAGCTTTTCCTTGTTATCGTTCACTGTTTATGAGCCGCGGTGGTGCAGTGGTTAGAGTGCAGTACTGCAGGCTACTTCTGCTGACCGCCAGCTGCCTAAGATTTGGCAGTCCAAATCTCACCAGATTAAAGGTTGACTTCCCCTTCCATCCTTGGGTAGGTAAAATGAGGACCCAGATTGTGTGTATGTGTGTGGGCAATATGCTGACTCTGTAAACCGCTTAGAGAGGGCTATAAAGCATTGTAAAGCGATATATTAGTCTAAGTGCTATTGCTACCATTGATTCCTTGATTTTGTAGATGATTATCTTTTTTTCTTCTGATCCAATCTATTTCCTCCAGAAGCAAGATGCTCTATGGCAGTGATGGTGAACCTATGGCACGGGTGCCACAGCTGGCACCCAGAGCCATATCTGCTGGCATGTGAGCAGTTGTCCTAGCTCAGCTTCACCGTGCATATGTGTGCTGGCCAGCTGATTTTTGGCTTGCACAGAGGCTCTGGGAGGGCGTTTTTAACTTCCAGAGATCCTCCAGGGGGATGGGGAGGGCGTTTTTACCTCTCCCCCTGTAGGGAAGCCTTTGGAGCCTGGGTAGGGTGAAATATGAGCCTACTGGGCCCATCAGTAGTTGGAAAACATGCCATTTCCGGCCTCCATAGGGCCTTCAGTGGGCAGAGGAAGCTGTTTTTGCCCTATCCAGTCATTGAATTATGGATGTGGGCACTCGCACATGTGTGATAGCATGTGCCCACACTCTTTCAGCACCCGAGGGAAAAAGAGGTTCACCATCACTGCTCCATGGCTTCCACTTCCCATCCTCTTTCATTCTCGTTGATTGGCAGGGAACTCCGGCCTTAGGAAGGAGGAGAGGCAGGGCTGCAGTTTCTTTTTCCATTGTTCCTCCTGCTCAACTGATTGTGTTCTCTAGTGCCTAAAATGCCATTTTGCTAGACTTCATTTCTGCCAGCCTGACAGATTGGATTTGGGTGTAAGTTTGCACTTAGGCAGCCTGGCTTGGCTCCTGCAGCAGATGCCTTGACATGTGATGGAATGAGGTAATGACCTGGTTTGGATTGTCTCCAAAAATCTCAGCCGGAAGAGAGCTGCTGCGTCTCTGGAAAGTAATGTTCCGTGTCTCTGCTCCCTGACATTTATCAGTGTTGCTTTATAGCAAGAAGGTAACAAAATTAGCTCATTCTCCTTCCTCCTAGTGGCATTGTTCTTTAATAGGAGCAGCACATGCTAATAATAGGCTGTGTGTGTTTCGGTCTGTGCAAGAAATTAGGGGGTAATTGAAAAGATACCCATTATCATGCTAGAGTTTTTAAGACATCATAGCATTTCTTACGGTACTGGAAGCCCAACTCTGAAAGCAAGATGCTTTATTTTTAAAATAAAGTATCATACATGTATCATTCTACCAAGGCAGGATGGGATATTTAATTCCTTCCTCTTAAAATGATCGAAACATTTAAATATGTTAAAGGGTTAAATAAGGTTCAGGAGGGAAGTGTTTTTAATAGGAAAGTGAACACAAGAACAAGGGGACACAATCTGAAGTTAGTTGGGGGAAAGATCAAAGGCAACATGAGAAAATATTATTTTACTGAAAGAGTAGTAGATCCTTGGAACAAACTTCCAGCAAACGTGGTTGGTAAAGCCACAGTAACTGAATTTAAACATGCCTGGGATAAACATATATCCATTGTAAGATAAAATACAGGAAATAGTATATGGGCAGACTAGATGGACCATGAGGTCTTTTTCTGCTGTCAGTCTTCTATGTTTCTATGTTTCTATAAAATATGAAGGACTGAATAGGGCAGCAGGCAGACGGGTCTTAAGATGATTCCAAGTCAGTCCTGTTGGCTATCAAGTCCTGAAAAAGATGATTGGCAGTCCCCCTGACTGAAACATGGGGGTTGAAGCTATTGCAAGTCGTCCAATATGTTCCAGTCTACCTTTTGCTTGGAAACATGCTGTTTAGCAGGCTATTCATGCTTGTGTGAAGCCCCACTAAGCGAACCAGAGCTATTAAAACCAAAACCCACCCCGGTTTGATTACTGCAACGCTCTCTACATAGGGCTACCTTTGAAAAGTGTTCGGAAACTTCAGATCGTGCAGAACGCAGCAGCGAGAGCCATTGTGGGGCTTCCAAGATTCGCCCACGTTTCTTCAACACTCCGTGGCTTGCATTGGCTGCCGACCAGTTTCCGGTCACAATTCAAAGTGTGTTGGTCATGACCTTTAAAGCCCTACATGGCATTGGACCAGAGTACCTCCGGAACCACCTGCTACCGTACGAATCCCAGCGACCAATAAGGTCCCACAGAGTTGGCCTTCTCCGGGTCCCGTCGACTAAACAATGTTGTTTGGCGGGCCCCAGTGGAAGAGCCTTCTCTGTGGCGGCCCCGGCCCTCTGGAACCAACTCCCCCCGGAGATTAGAACTGCCCCCACCCTCCCTGTCTTTCGTAAACTACTCAAGACTCAGTTATACCGCCAGGCATGGGGGAGCTGAGACACCTTTCCCCCAGGCTTTTTTATAGTTTGCTTTATGTTTGGTATGAATGTGCTGTTTGGTTTGGTTTTTTAAAAAATAATGATAGGGTTTTATATGTTTTTTAATATTAGATTTGTTCCACTGCTATATTGTTTTTATTACTGTTGTGAGCCGCCCCGAGTCTTCGGAGAGGGGCGGCATACAAATCTAATTAATAATAATAATAATAATAATAATAATAATAATAATAATAATATTGTAATGGGGAAATAAACTGTCTGGGACAGGGGTGGGTTTTGGTTTTAATAGCTCTGGTTCGCTTAGTGGGGCTTCACACAAGTACAAGTGCATGCATAGTGCTAAAACAAATTTGCACATGTGTAGCAGCAAAAAAAGAGAAAAGATGGTGCCACCAAAACAGCTAGTTAGGGAACGTGGCAGCCCTGGGTCGCTTCTGATTCTAGTGACCCAGGCTGCCACATTACTATGGATTTTATAGAATTGGTCCGAACCGGAAGGACCCCACCTCTGGTCTGGGATAAAAGAGGAGAACCAACAGACTAATGTTATTATTTCTTCTATTTGGGAGCAAGACTTCTGCCTAGCAGGAGCACAGAAAATCAGCTGACTTGGATTTTTAGCTGAGAAGGCTGTTTCTGTAATTGCAGATCTCGGCTGGTTGTGTTTGCATCATACACTTACCCTGAATTGACTCATGTATGTGGATTCACATAGTACACCAAGCCATTCTTTATGCTCAGACCTGGGCATTTTATTTAGCCCATATCCTGCCTGTCTGAGGTCAATTAGAAATCAAATATAAATAAGTGTATGCCATGCCTGCAATTGAGCAAAATTAAGTTCCTATTGGTTTGTCTACTGTCCTCACTTGGGCATGGACCTTCAACAACAGTCCCAGTTTCTCACATAGCTGCTTGGAAAAATTAGTTGCCTATCCCCGATTTCGCTATTTTGGCTGGATTCTCACAAAACACTGAATCACAGACTAGATTATGCACATTTAGCCTAGAGTTCCCATTGTATAGGATTGCAATCCCAAGATACACAGCATTAACTCACTATATATATGAGATATGCTCCTATCCATGTATGGTAATTATATTTCAACAGTTCTGCCAGACCAAACCTTGAATACAGCTCATCTGTCTGGACCCACACCGCATTTCAGATATAAACACTTTAGAAAACATCCAGAGATACTTTACTAAAAGAGTAAAGTTACTCCACTCCTCCACTCGCAACAGAATACCCAACGCAACTAGACTTACAATCCTAGGTTTAGAAAGCTTAGAACAGTGATGGTGAACCTATGGCACGTATGCCACAGGTGGCACACAGAGCCATATCTTCTGGCACGTGAGCCGTTGCCTTAGCTCAGCTCCAATACGCAAGTGTGTGCCGGCCAGCTGATTTTTGGCTTGCACAGAGGCTCTGGGAGGGCATTTTTGGCTTCCAGAGAGACTCCGGGTAGATGAGGGAGGGCATTTTTACTCTTCCCTGGCTCGAAGGAAGCCTTTGGAGCCTTTGGAGGATGAAACACAAGCCTACTGGCTCCACCAGAAGTTGGGAAACAAGCCATTTCTGGCCTGCAGAGGGCCTCGGGGGTGGGTGTGGGTGAGGTAAGCTGTTTTTGCCCTCCACAGGGATTGAATTATAGGTGTGGGTACTCACGCATGCACAATAAGCGGGCGCGCACACACTCTTTCGGCACCCAAAGAAAAAAAGATTTGCCATCACTGGCTTAGAACTATATCACCTTATATGCGACCTAAGCATAGCCCATAAAATCATCTGCTACAACGTCCTTTGTGTCAATGATTACTTCAGCTTCAACCACAACAATACACAAGCATACAACAGATACAAACTTAAAGAAAACCGCTCCAAACTTGACTGCAGGAAATACAACTTTAGTAACCAAGTAGTTAATGCATGGAACTCACTATCTGACTCTGTAGTATCATCATTTAACCTCCAAAACTTTACCCTTAGACTATCCACTGTTGACCTCACCCGGTTCATAAGAGGCCAGTAAGGGGTGTGCCTAAGTGCACCAGCATGACTGCCGTCCCTGTCCTAATGTTTCTTTCTCACTAGTATCATGTATATAAAAATTGTTATATATTTGTATACTTGACAAATACGTACTTGATGAAAATAAATAAATAAATAAATAATAAAAATTAAGAGAAACAAAACAAGAAATTATTTGTGGCAAGATGACAGTCCAACCTATTTTTTTTAATGTTTTGTGCCTTGCCTTTATTCATATATTTTGATTTTTCAGAATAATATCATGCTGTGAATGAGGTATTTCAATGTCAGCTGAAAATGCTCATTTTCTGCATAAAGGAAAACTTTATAAATAGAAGGGGAAATTTAACACATTATATGTGTCTTCTTTGCATTTTTGTAATTAGACACTATATGTATTTAACATTAATATTATAACATATTATATTTGGATCACCTTTCTGCAGCCAGTTATAAAATTGAAACGGTTATTGAAATGGATGTCCAAGTGCTGCCTCTATATTGGTTGAAGCAGGCAGGATTCCCTTGGGTACCATTTGTTGGGGGTCAAGGGAAAGGTAGGGTTTTGCCTTCTCTTTCTGCTCAAGATCCCCATGTACTATTGGTGGGCCACTGTGTGACACAGAATGTTGGACTCAATGGGCTTTGGCCCAATTCAGCATGGCCCCTCTTATGTTCTATAAAAAAAAGAACAGAAATATGGCTTTTAATTTAATGGATAGACTTGAGGGAAAAATGTAATTAGCCAACATGATTTTGAGAAACTGCCCCAAGAAGATACCAAGATACTATGCAGGTGCCTCTAGGGAGAGATTTTAAAAAATCAATATGATATCTGCAGTCATGCATTGTTGACACACATAAAGATGAGGGTATCACAAACCCAGTGTCATCACCATTTTGACTTTTTTCACCCTTTTTCAGCATATTGTGGAGCTGTACTTGCCTTAAACTTTTTTATGCCCTTTTGTCATGAAAGCAAAACTCAGGTTTTTTATTTGATAAAAGAAACCAGATTCAGATTTGGTCTAATGTAGACTTAGCCTTTGTTATCAGTGGGACTCCATCAAGTGTTTGTAGAACAACATTTCAGATAATTTGTGCTGCAGCCTTATTTCCCTAACATTGCCATCTGCCATCTAAGTAATTTTACCATCTTGCAACATACTTGGAGTATATAAGGCAATGAGCCAGTTTTACAAGAACACACACACATTTTTCAGGGAAATTGTCACAGATTTTGCAAATATGTCATACGCCTTTAACCAAATATTTGATAAATATGTGCAAAACCAGAATGCTTTATCAGAAACCAGCTATGTCTTAGTGTCCCTTCCATGATTATGGATATATATTCCATGATTATATATATATTATGGAGATATAGGCTACAGTATTTGACACAATATTCGACACAAAAAACATGTAACCCTTCCCTGGTACATAGCTGAAGGGATTGGATACTGCAGCCTAGAGGTTAATTCTCTGCCTTACAAGGCAAAGGTTGCAAGTTCAAGTCCCAGTGAGGGTATGGCTAGTTGATGAGGCCAAAATAAGGCTGAAATAGATCTATCCTAGTCTCTCTTAATTTTCAAATTCAGCAAAAACATGTGACACATACATTATATAGTTTGTCGGCTATGAATAAATTAACTGCCTTGAAAATGGCCCTGCGTTCGGCCGAGAGGCAAAAAAGGAGCTGTGATGTTCCTTCAATATACCAGGGTGATTTGACACAAAAAACATGTAACCCTTCCCTGGTACAGGGTGTGAGTAGTCTGCAGTTATTTTCACAGTCTTCTTTCTGGGTCATGCTCTATACTGGTCCTCAATGGAAGGCAGGCTAGTAGCAATTGTTTTTTCTGCAGTTCTAACTATCCATTGAAGTCTCAGTCTGTCTTGTTTGGTTGCAGAACCAAACCAGACAGTTATAGAGGTTCAAATGACAGACTCATTAATTCCTCTGTAAAGCTGTATCAGCAGCTTTTTGGGCAGTCTGAGCTTCCTGAGTTGGCGCAGGAAGAACGTTCTTTCTTGTGCTTTTTTGATGTCGTTTTTGATGTTAAATCTTGAGATATGATAGAATCTAGAAACCTGAAAGTTTCTACTGTTGATACTGTGTTGCCTAGTGTTGTAAGAGGTGGCAGAATAGGAGGGCATCTCCTAAAATCTATCATTATTTCTACAATTTTGAGTGTTCAGTTCAAGATTGTTCCAGTTCTCTGTTTCAGCTGATAAAGTTTTTTGGGATAGTCTAGCCTGGCAGTTTCATCAGGTCCCAGCTGACTCAATGGTCGGCATAATCCTGACTCCCTTCTAAAGCTACCTTTGCCAGGGATACTGCCATTGTACAAGGATTATAACACACATCTTCTAAAAATACGAATCTGCACGAATCCCAGCGACCAGTTAGGTCCCACAGAGTTGGCCTTCTCCGGGTTCCGTCGACTAAACAATGTCGTTTGGCCGGACCCAGGGGAAGAGCCTTCTCTGTGGTGGCCCCGACCCTCTGGAACCAACTCCCCCCAGATATCAGAGTTGCCCCCACCCTCCTTGCCTTTCGTAAGCTCCTAAAAACCCACCTCTGTCGTCAGGCATGGGGGAATTGAGATATTTCCTTCCTCCTAGGCTTATAAAATTTATGCATGGTATGTCTGTATGTATGATTGATTTCTTAAATTGGGGTTTTTTACATTACTTTTAATATTAGATTTGTTCATATTGTCTTTTTGCTGTTGTTAGCTGCCCCGAGTCTACGGAGAGGGGCGGCACACAAATCTAATAAATAAATAAAATACAAGACTAGTAGAATTTCCCCTCTCCCCTAATCCATGCAACAGATTGTTTTTCTTTCCCTCCGCTACTTACTTTACATGTTGCTGTCTTTTTAAAAAAAATCACCTGTGTGCTATTTCATTCCTTTTCCCTGGCATGTTTTAATATAATACTCCAGCAGTGCATCATTTGAATTATGCAAACAATAAGACTACAGTAGTGTCTTTTTCTGTCTAATTTCTCTTTTCTGCTTCTTGTGGTAGAATCATTTTTATAACAATGAACCAAGGGGATTCGGAAAATATAATTTTTCTAAAATTACTTATTTTTGTCAGGTGCGCTGGGAAAATTATATTTTTCAATACACCTGCTGCTTAGGTAACTATTAACAAAGGGTTTCAACTGCCAAGATAGAGAGAGGATTCTCCTTCTCCTTTTGCTACTGGTATCTCAGTCTTTGCCTCTTGGATATCTTAAGAAAAAAACATCTTTTCATATTTCAAATGGACACTGAAGAGAATTGACTATTTTTTGTTTTTCCTAGTAAAGCATTAAGATTTATGTTTTATTATTTCCATCTATTTGTACAGATGTTTTATGTCCCCCCTTATATCTTGAATTGTACAGATGTTTTATGTCCCCCCATATCTTGAATTGCCCTAAAGGTGGTTTTTTTCAAAAGCAACTAGGCTTTCCTGTTCTTGCTTGAATATGTTTCACTTCTTATCCAGATTTTTCAGTTCTGACTGAGTGATAGTGGAAAATGGAAGGATTTATATTCTTTGCAGTCATTAGAGTCCTTGAGGCTATTTGGAGGTTTATCTGTGCCCTTGGGGTCACCTGAATAGTGCAAATGGGTGTGGAATCTTCTTGGAATTGCTGAAAGGATTGTGTTGTAAACAGGAGATAAGTGGTGTCATACCCCTCCCCTCAGTTGAGAGTGGGCTGTTCAGTCTTAATATAGATGACCTCTTTGACCCATCTTTTAAAGCAGTGGTTCTCTCTGTCCAGAATGTGGACTTCACTGTCTTCAAAAGAGTGGCCTTTGTCTTTCATATGCAGATGAACTGTTGAATATTGTCCTGATAGGTTTGTTCTTCAATATTGTGCTATGTATTTGTGAAGTGGTTATTTTGTTTCATTAATGGTTTTGCTTTAGGGGTTTTGCTTTATTCCTATTAAGGAGTTTAGAGTTTTTGTTTCTTCCACTCTTCCATGTAGAGATTGGCCATGATAGAACATACATGAATCTTCGGAGAAGGGCAGCATATAAATCCAAATGAATGAATGAATGAATGAATGAATGAATGAATGAATGAATGAATGAATGAATGAATGAATGAATGAAGGTTAACCCATGACACAGATGTGTTTTTGTCTGCAGAAACCTTCATTGTATTTAAAATAGGTAATAGTCAGAAGGAGATCCAGAAAGGCTCATATATGTTCTAGGCTGAGATTGGTTCTGTCATCTAATCTAATGTGCTGTTTTGTAGCAGTTATTTCTTCACTATCGTGACAGCTTCAATTGTTGGCATTCAGGTGAAGAGTGAAGTCGCATCATAAGAAACCAGTCTCTTCCAGATCAAGATTTAGTTTCAAATCCTTGCCAACAAAATCCTGTGAATTGTTGATGTGATGGGTGTTGTTCGTGACCTGAGGGGCTAATAGGGTGGTTAGATGTTTTGCAGTGTTGTAGGTAATGGAGTTGATGCTGCTAAAAATTGGTCTCAGTGGATTTTGGGGAGTCCATATATGCATGGAGTGGCTTCCTGGGGTAAAGGTGGTGTTCTGCTTCAGGCCTAATTAGATTAGAACAAAGGAGAACCCACTTGCAAAGATTTGAAATCAAACATATCTATATTTAAAAATCAAGATCAGTCTCCATGTTGGCAGTGTTCCTGGGCAAATTGACTAATAGATAATGAATGGCCACTGCTGGGAGCCAAATCCAATTTAGACATTCTTCAGTGCTGTAATGTTTTCAAACCACACACTCACGAATCTTCATGTGTTCCTCAGACAACTGCATCTCTGCACAATGAATTTAAAGGGATAACTGCAGTTTGCCAGCAAAGCATTTCTGGAACCTCAGATCTAGGACCTTCACCATTACAAACATAATGACCCTTCTGACCCTGGCATCTAATAGGGGCTCCTGGTCCCCAATGTCTCCCTTCTCCTCTGAGTCAGACATTACCATCATTGGGGTTTCTACATTCTCTGGTGGTTCCTCAGGTTTTGCAGGTTCCAATTATCCCTCACTCTCAGACTCAATTGTCAAGAACACTGCCCTAGGGTACCAAGATGGACCAGGTTAATCTTCATCAGAATCTGTGACTAACTGAGCTGGACATGGACCAGTCACAACAGTGGTTTTTGATGCCATTGTCCTTCAGTAGCTGTTGCAGGAAATCAATTTCCTTTTTCCTGTAACTGTTGGTGGGGTCTTTCTTCAGAGTTTCATATGTAGCAGTGTCTATAACACAGATGACTATAAGATGACTAAAATCTAATAATCTACTCTCTAACAAACAATTTGGATTCAGAAGGAAATTATCCTGCAACCTACAACTACTTCACTGCAAAAACATATGGACTACCCACCTAGATCAAGGAAAATCTATTGATGCAATTTATATCGACTTCTGCAAAGCCTTTGATTCAGTGGTCCATGACAAACTACTCCTAAAACATAAATCCTATGGCATCTCAGGATTCCTCCACAGCTGGATTACAGCATTCCTGTCAAACAGACAACAAGTTGTCAAAATTGGAAGCACAATTTCCACCCCCATCCCTGTTAAAAGTGGTGTTCCCCAAGGCAGCGTACTAGGACCTACTCTTTTCATTCTCTACATCAACGACCTCTGCGATCATATCATAAGCAACTGTGTTCTTTTTGCCGACGATGTAAAACTTTTCAATACCACAGACAACACAAGTATTCTCCAAAAAGACCTTGACTTCATCTCAGATTGGTCTAACACTTGGCAACTTCAAATATCACTTAGCAAATGCTTTGTTCTCCACATCGGCAAAAAGAATCTGAACCTCGTATACAAACTAAATAAACAAAATCTGACAAACAACCCCAATGCAGTAAAAAACCTTGGAATACTAATATCAAATGACCTAAGTGCCAAAGCCCACTGCAACAATATCACCAAAAAGGCTTCTAAAATTGTCAACCTGGTCCTACGTAGCTTCTGCTCTGGCAATCTCACACTACTCACCAGAGCTTACAAAACTTTCGCCAGTCCCATCCTCGAATACAGCTCACCTGTCTGAACCCACACTGAATTTCGGACATCAACACCATAGAAAAGGTCCAATGATACTTCACCAGAAGAGCCCTTCACTCCACCACTCGAAACAGAATACCCTACGAAAATAGACTTACAATCCTGGGTCTAGAAAGCTTAGAACTACGACGCCTTAAACATGATCTAAGTATTGCCCACAAGATCATATGCTGCAACATCCTGCCTGTCAACAACTACTTCAGCTTCAACCGCAATAACACAAGAGCACGCAACAGGTTCAAACTTAATATCAACCGCTCCAAACGTGACTGTAAAAAATATGACTTTAGCAATTGAGTTGTTGAAGCATGGAACTCATTACCAGACTCCGTAGTGTCAACCCCCAACCCCCAACATTTTTCCCTTAGATTTTCCACGGTTGACTTCTCCAGATTCCTTAGAGGTCAGTAAGGGGCAAGCATAAATGCACTAGTGTGCCTTCCGTCCCCTGTCCAATTGTCTCTCCTATATTTTATATATCTTTTCTCCCATCCATATATCCTTCCTCTACTCTTCATTGATGTATTCTATTCTCATATCTCTTCTTCTATCCCTTCCCTGATATTTACTACTACACGTTTTTATTCTCCTTAACTTTCAATTTGCATTGGAATAAATAAATAAATAAATAAAATAATGCCTTACCCAAGGAATACATAGAGAGCTGCCAACAAGGTCAATGAAGAACAGGAGGTATTTAAAGAGAAAGCATGCAGGGAAAGTACTAGCTATATAGGAGAGCTCTTAGCTTGTACTTATGAATCAACAGAAATAGCAACCATTAGCAATATTTGAATGGGAAAAGCAGAAAAATGCATGAGTGTATGCAAGTGAGAAGACTGGGAATACTTGTAGTAGCTCAAGGATAAAGGATATGCGTGCATCGGGAAGCATGCATACACACTCTTATGCAGATACAAAGGAAACATATGTGAAGGAATTTTCAGCCAACAAGCCTGATATTTGGCGAGAAACTAAACATATGAAATACTATTACTTCTCATGCTTCTTTACCAGCACAGCAAGTAAGATTTAGAATCCGATATGATGTTATTATCCAGGGGAAACTCTTGTAAGTAATGTTTCTGGCAGTTGAATTATACCAGTCGTTCTTTTGAAATTGCAGCCTTCTAATCAAAAAGGCTAAAAACGTACACTTCCTATAATGAAGAAGCGTTGAACCCCAGAAGCTCTGAAAATGAGCAAATGGATTTAATAGCATGAATGGATTTTATGTGTGTGAATGTGCCCCCCGCCCCGCAGAACAGAGGTGAGATCTGGTTTACCTCGCTGCTGGTTCGCCCCGTGCACATGTACAGTACTGAAAACCCAGCTTCTGTGCATGCGCAGAAACAAAAAACAGCCTCTGCGTGTGTGCAGAAGCAAAAAACAAGATGGCACCGCCTATAACGCCACTGAGGGAGCCAGTAAAGAGTTTAGAAGGTTACAAATATAAACAAACAAACACCCAGTCTCTCTGTCTAGTAGGTGGCAATCATGAAAATCACTTTTCATGGAGTGAAAAGCTAAGCAGTGCCAGACTTGTTTATTATTTAGAGAGGAGACAACCAGAAAACTCCCAGGTATGACCAGCGGACTAGACTACATTCAGAATTGCTGCTGGCCTGTATCCAAGAACACATGTGCTGTTATGTCCAATGTCCTTTATCTTGACATGTTTGCTGATCCGCTTGGTGACTTGAGACAAAGTACACTGGGCATTGCTGCTAGGGGCTATGATGGTCTTGACTAGAATATGTAGCCCTATGATAGGCATATATTCACCGCCATTATTTTATTTCTCTTTTGTAGAAAATATAAAACCACTTAATGTCTATGAAGATTCTCAATCATCCAGGTCAGTCATCTGAGTCAGAAAACCCAGAAGGTCCAGCTACCTCTTGAAAAAGCACCTTTGGGAAAACAACTTAATATTATAGCTTGTTATAGAACAGGTATCCGTTAGATTTTACGTAATAGTAGTAACTCACTAGTAGTAATTTTGGATTACTACTGGAGAGTTTTGGATTTTTTCAAATTTCTCAATATTATCTAATTAATATAGGACTTAAGGATAATTAAATATATTACAACAATATTGCCCCTTCCCAAATTAATATTTTAATTACTACAGCTCTTCCTTAGAACTTAAGACAGGGAATAGAAAGTCAGAAAGTCATAATGAGTCATCTGACAGAGCAAATGAAAGTAAGAATAATTATGCCAGGGAAAGAGATTAAGTTCTAAACATTCAAACACAACATTCACATTCTTTTTAAATTAGAAGGGTAAAACTTTTCTAAGGATATATTTTGGATCACTGTCTTACTCCTGTAAATAAAATATTATGGGACTTGGCATAATTTTCATTATCCCAATATTTATTTATTTTACATCATATTAGAGGTATGTTAAATTTTGTTTTACATTACATTACAGTTCCTGCTATATTATAGTATACTACATTACATTACATTATAGCACAATACAGTATATTACATTATAGTTCCTGCTATATTATTAAAAATCTTTGTTGTCTTTAATATCCAATTATTTATGAATTTGTTTCTCTTTATTACCTACTGCTAATACAACTAACTGATACAACTCTGAGTTAGGATTATTGCAACCCAGATTTGGTAGTCATCTCAGAGTTTTCAACTTGAAAGCAGATTGAAATGGCTATACCGTGTCATTCTGATGGTGATTATGATGCAGTTATTAAAGATGAAAACCCACCCACCCCCGTACTTCACTTTATAACTTCTTTTTTAGAAAGTTGCTACAGAGATGGAAAAAACAACATTAATTATTTTCAGTATCCTTACTGATTTCTATAAGGCAAGCATCTGAAATACTTTTGCATATTGTGCAATATATTCCTGCTCTCCAGGATACTGCAGCATATTTGCAAGTGGATGTATAGCTTAATAGAGGCTGGCAAAAAAAGGCTAATCAATTATCTATCTATCTAAAAATATGATGTAGTAACCTAAGGCAGCTGGAATATCTAGCAGAATATTTAAAGGTGTTTGAATTATGCAAAAACCCAGATCATGTTTATGGGTGAATTCATAGTGAGAGGAAGGCAGTTGACTCATACTGTGGGATGTGTTTTTTTTAACTTCATAATGCACCTTTTCAAAAAGTACTCATTTTATAATACAGTCGCCATGGCCTCCTATCCTTCATTTTAAAAAGTTTTGGCTTTAGCATGGAAATAAAGTAGTGTGCATTAAAAACTGAAGAGTTTAGAAGGTTACATTCAAGTGCTTTCAGCTCACTTCCTGGAGCCAGCTGAGACTCAAAGCAACAGGATAGAAATGTACAAATGTCCCCTTTGTCACTCTTGGCAGGATGCCAAACCTGAAACAAGGGAAGCTCAATATATCAGAAGATTGGCTTCACATACCAAAATCGAGTCCAGTTACCAAATATCTTCAAAATTCTAGGGAAACAAAGGCTATGCTTAATTTTCCACAGACAAAAGTAGAAAAACCAACTGGTAAAGTCTGACCCAGACTGGAGTTTTCTCTGGTATGATAATCAAGTATTTGTATATCCTGTCTTTACAGCACTTTAATGGAAGAATTTTACGTGCTTTTAAAAAGGTGGTCTTTTAAAACTTTCATTTCTCTTCCATCGCTTCATCTCTCTGCATTTAAGATCTGTTTTATACTTATGGAAATCTCTAGTTGGCTTTGGTGATAACCCAGTTGGATCAGGCTTGGTGAACACTCGAGTGGATGACAATCTGGAGATTCCCACAGTGGTAGGATAGACAGACATAGTGTATAAAAGAAATATATCTTGAAGGAAAAGACTGGCAAACCATTTCTATACAATTGCCCAGAAAATGACATGGGTGATTCTGTGAGAGTATGAGGAGTTGAGGTATCTTTTTCTTACTTATGCAGTCTTTTCTCTACTTCCTTGTATTGCCATATCAATATTTAAGGTACTTGGGAAATTGTTTTCAATTACTTATTCAGACCTGTGAAGAAAAAGAAATTGGACTGACTTAGGTGTATATAATAGTGTTCAGTGTTCCTATCCATTATTCGGCCCACTGGGATCTCATTAGAGGCATCTGCTTCCAAAGAGTGTATCTTCTATTTAGTCATTTTATAAGTAGAAGAGGCTTTGTTTGGGTCACCCTGAAGCTTCCTAGCCTAAAACTAAAGTCTAAAGGATTTTTATATGCTCCCCTGGAAATTAGGGGGTAGTCAGCTAATCTAGGTAAATCGGTAGAAAGTGTTACTAACGTTAAGATTTTCAGGCACATCAAAGGATAAATCATGCTGAAGAAGCTTTAACCTGATTTCCACAAGAGTAAGCCCTGTTTTAATAATCTGTTGGAATACTTTCAAGACATCAGAAAATCATGGGGAAAAATGTTTCCGATAGTCCTTCAATGAAGAGTCAAATTGAAGTCATGGCAAAATATGAAACAGGTTATGATGGAGAACAGACAGACTAAGGAATACATAATCAGTTAATTATTGCATAATTAATGAAAAGGCACTTTTATGAGCTGCAGTGGTGCAGTGGTTGGAGTGCAGTACTGCAGGCTATTTCGGCTGACTGCCGGCTGACTGCAATTTGGCTGTTCAAATCTCACCAGGCTCAAGGTTGACTCAGCCTTCCATTCTTCTGAGGTTGGTAAAATGAGGACCCAAATTGTTGGGAGTAATATGCTATGTAAACCACTTAGAGAGTGCTGCAAAAGCACTATGAAGAGGTAATATAAGTCTAAGTGCTATTGCTATTACTGTATAGTACATCAACAGAAATATAAATCAAGGGAAGATAGTTTTCTCTCTGTTGTTTGTTGGTTAGATAGCATTTAGAACATTGCATCCAGTTCTGGGCATTACATTATACAAAGCACACTACTGAAATGAATTGTGTCTTGAGTAGAGCAATCAAGATTGGAAGGGGTTGGAAGGAAAAACTTATGAAAAACATTGGAAGAGATGGACATAAGATTATTGGGCAGACCTATCGCCCAGTGTTTCTCCATGCCCTGGGGGGGGCATGGAGCAATGCCAGGGGGGGCATGGAGCAATGCCAGGGGGGGGGCATGTGACCCCAGGGAACATGCCTTTTTTTTTTGCACCGAACAATAGCACACAGCACAGAATAAGAGATATGTAGTGCATATGACAAACCTTAAAAGACACCATGGAAAAATATTTAACAGGGATGAAAAGAAAGGAGACGAGAGATGGAGGTAATGAGACAAACGTAAATCTACCAAAAGCTAAGATGAGGAAATATGATGAAGCTTATGTGGCGCTTGGCTTCACTGTGACTATGGTGGGAGACGAGGAAAGATGGGTATGTTTACTGTGTCTAAAAATGATGGCAGCAGAAAGCATAAAGCCAAATCAATTAAGATGTCACTTAAACACATTACACCTCAATCATGCTGAAAAGCCGCTTGAGTTTTTTCAGCAAAAACGTGCTAAATAAACAATCATCCCGGTGGAGAGTTGGGGAGGGTGCAGAAAATGTTTACATCTTTCTAGGGGGGGGGGGAATGGGCTAACAGAAAATAATTGAGAAACACTGCTAAAGCCACATGTGAACATCTATCATGTAGAATACAAAACAGATTGTTCAGAGATGTTCCAGATGATATGACAAAAATTGATTTAAATTACAAAGATACTGGTAGTCCTTGACTTATAACAGTTCATTTAGTGACTGCTCAAAATTTCAACAGCACTGTAAAAAGTAATTTATGACTGTTTTTCAGTTACAATCTTTGCAGCATTCCCATGATCATGTGATCCAAATTAAAATGCTTGGCAACTGATTCATACTAAGTTTTCATTCAAGTTTTCATTAAAAAAAATCAGGACAGCAAAAGCCCAGAATGAACAAAGACTTAAAACAAAAAACAAAGATAATTTTTAAAAAAGCTTTTTCCAACACATAAACAACAAGGGAAAAAAGTCAAATAAACAGTTGGTCCACTAAAGAGAGAAGATGGCAAAGAAGTAACAGACAACACGGATAAGGCAGAGCTACTTAACATGTTCTTTGCATCAGTCTTCACGCAAAAAGAAACTGCAGCTCAACTAATCAGTAACACAACTCTAAAAACAGATTCGAAACAAAACTCAACATAAGCAAACATACAGTAAGAGACCACCTGTCTGAACTTAACAGATACAAATCACCAGGACCAGATGGACTACACCTCAGAGTCCTAAAGGAACTAGTAAATGTCATTTCAGAACCACTGCACCCCATCTTCAAAAAATCCTTGAACACAGGGGAACTACCTGAAGCCTGGAAACAAGCTAGTGTGGTCCCTATCTACAAAAAGGTTTTTAAAAACCAGACCCAGGTAACTACAGACCAATCATACACTCCATCTGCAAACTCTGAGCTTGCTTAAAAGCTATTGTTTATAACAGAAACTTTAGGACTTCAGTGACTTTGTGATGTCCTTGGCTTTATTTCCTCCTGAGGGCAATATTCTAATTGTTGTCACAGTAAATTGCTTTAGTAGAGAATACATGAATTGCCTCATGAAGCAAGATCAATGATCCTTCAATCGCTTGCTCTCCAATAGCAGCCGATATTGAAGCAATAATCTTCCTTAATGAACCTATTTTGCCAATGCTATGCCAAGTGGATGTTCGATTTTCACATCAACCAATGCAAGCCGAGAATACAAGAAGAGAAAGTTACTCCATCAATTGCTATTTAATTCATAACCACAGAATCCTATTCAAACCCTGTGATTTTAAAAATAATCTGTATTCAGAATAATAATGAAATTAATCCAGTATATTCAAGTGAGGCAGGGAAAAAACTATTAAATGAATAGAATGAAATAGTTCCTCCTATACAGGGGAGATGTAAAATATCCTGGGAAACCCACAAAGTGTAGAGCACAATTAAAGCCCAGAGGGAAAAAATATATGAAGTGAACAGAAGAACTGAAGGGGGGGGGGAAAATGATTTCAGTTGAAAGACAGAAAGACCAAGAGCTCAAAATGTATTTCACTACCTATATAACAGTGACCTGCAGATAAATTCTGCATTACTTTCATACAAATCTTCATTCAGTTTGATGAAAGACAACTTGTTTGAAACATTTCTTCAAAGAACGAGAGATTTGGGTGACATTTTTATGAGTAGAAAGCACTTACTGTATTTCATTATGAGATAGTTTAGAGGGGTCACTGTGTCTTTCACTGTACATTTTTCCCCTTCAACTTTCGGCAGTTTCCCTGAATTTTCTTGCTCAATTCATCCATTTATTTGAATTCATCCGAGAAGACCTAATATATACTCTGAAGAAATTCTTCCCTTGACTTTTTCAGTTTGCCAGATATAGCCAGTCAGAGAAGCTTTGGGGAGAAGGCAAAATCAGCAAAGAAAACAATAGCATCACTTTCAATACAAAGAGAGTCCAAATTATCACCAACAATTCAAAAGAAATTAACAAGCACTCTGAGAACAAGGTAGGGAAGCAAAAACTCTAGGAACTGTAGCATTTATTAATAAGACTGTAGCATTTATTAATAAGACTTCTACTTCATTTTACTCCAATAGCTCACACTGAGTCATAAACTATGATAAAACATAAAAGTTGCATTATCTGTGTGATGGCATTATCTTATCAATGTCATCTATGTATCCCTTGGCATCCAAAGAAGGAGGCAATTGATGACATTGGCATCATATAATTGTGTAAATGACATGGTCTTATCATTGCATTATGTATTTGATGTAAGGATACAAATTGCATTATTTGTGTGATGATGTTATGTTACACATTTCATCATTTTTATGTCATCCTGGCTTGTTAATTATGCTGCTCATAGTCTCCTATCAAAATACTAGTCACACCTTGCGTTCATTAGCCTCTATTCCCAAACAAGACAACCATCTGCTGCTACTGGCTGAGGCATTGAGATGTTATGCAGTAAATGACAAGTGGCCATTAGAATTTGGACATCAGACATTTTGTTTAAAAACTGGAATTTAATAGTGCTTATAAAAATAGAGGCAAGTTGTAATGGGAAGTAGGAATAATCTTGAGGAATGGGAGGAAGAGTTGAACCAGGGCAAAAAAAGAAATATCAGTCCAGGACAAAAATGTAATTTGAATAAACATGTCAGATAGAACCCTCCTAGAATCAAGATAACGTAAAGTGTTAATACCACTTTATAAGTAAGGCCACACTTGAAATATTGTATTCAGTTTTGGTTGCCACAATGTAAAAAAGATGTTGGGACTCTAGAAAGAGTGCAGAGAAGAATAACAAAGGTGGGAACTAGAGGCTAAAACATATAAAGAACAATTACTGGAATGGGATATGTCTAGTCAGGGCCACCATCAGGAATTTTGGGGCCCCATACAGCCTAAGTGTCTGGGCCCCTCCCGGCCATTTTAAAACTACTGCCCCCCAAATCCGGTGCCATGCCCACCATGGCCACACACCCTGGGCAAGCCCTCCCCCGGCCCTCTGAGGTCAAACACAGCCCTGATGTGGCCCTCAATGAAATTGAGTTTGACACCCCTGGCCTAGAGGCTAAATCCTATGAACAAGGGCTAAGAGAATGAGTATGTTTAACTCAATAAATAGAAAACTGAGGGGGAATATAATAGTAGTTTCCCAATCCTTAAAGGGCTGCCACAGAGCAGATGGCATCTATTTATTCTCCATGCCACCTGAAGGTAGTACAAGAAGCAATGGGCGGAAACTCACCAAGAAGAAATGCAATCTGGAAATAAGGAAAAACTTGGGACTGGGTGGCATAGAAATAAAAAATAAATAAATAAATAAATAAATAAATAAATAAATCAATCAATCAATCCCTTCTTTTTTATTAAAAGAAATTAATAGAAACATAGAAACATAGAAGACTGATGGCAGAAAAAGACCTCATGGTCCATCTAGTCTGCCCTTATACTATTTCCTGTATTTTATCTTAGGATGGATATATGTTTATCCCAGGCATGTTTAAATTCAGATACTGTGGATTTACCAACCACGTCTGCTGGAAGTTTGTTCCAAGCATCTACTACTCTTTCAGTGAAATAATGTTTTCTCAGGTTGCTTTTGATCTTTCCCCCAACTAACTTCAGATTGTGTCCCCTTGTCCTTGTGTTCACTTTCCTATTAAAAACACTTCTCTCCTGGACCTTATTTAACCCTTTAACATATTTAAATGTTTCGATCATGTCCCCCCTTTTCCTTTTGTCCTCCAGACTATACAGATTGAGTTCATGAAGTCTTTCCTGATACGTTTTATGCTTAAGACCTTCCACCATTCTTGTAGCCCGTCTTTGGACCCGTTCAATTTTGTCAAAATTAATTTAAAAAAACCAAAATCCATTACTATTAAAACTAAAACAACCAGCAAAACTATTAATAAAAACAGGTGAGGGCTGGGTTTTTTTTCTCTGTTATTATTTAAGTGCTTTTACCATATGCTTTAAATCAAGAATCACTTCTCTCTCTGTTTCTCTCTCTTTTCTGTCATTCTCTGCCTCAATCATTTTCTAATTTCTCTTTTTTTCTCCCCTTTTTTCTATCATTTCTCTCTCTCTTCCTTCCACTCTTCTGTCTCTCTCTTTCTTCCTCTCTTTCACTCTCTTCCTTCCTCTCTCATCTCTTTCTTTCTTTCTCTTTCTCTCTCTTGCTTTCTTTCTCTTTCTCTCACTCCCTTCCTCTCTCATCTCTTTCTTTCTTTCTCTATCTTGCTTTCTTCCTCTCTCTTCCTCTCTTCCTTCCTCTCTCATCTCTTTCTTTCTTTCCTTCTCTCTCTCTCTTTCTCTATCTTGCTTTCTTCCTCTCTCTCACTCTCTTCCTTCCTCTCTCATTTCTCTCTCTCTCTTTCTATCTCTCTCTCTCTTTCTCTATCTTGCTTTCTTCCCCTATCTCTCTCTCTTTCTTTCTTTCTTTCTCTCTCTCTTTCTCTATCTTGCTTTCTTCCTCTCTCACTCTCTTCCTTCCTCTCTCATCTCTCTCTCTCTTTCTTTCTTCCTCTCTCTCTCTCTTCCTTCCTCTCTCATCTCTTACTTTCTTTCTCTCTCTCTTTCTCTATCTTGCTTTCTTCCTCTCTCTCACTCTTCCTTCCTCTCTGATCTCTCTCTCTTTCTCTATCTCTCCCGCTCTTTCTCTCTCTTTTTCTCACTTTCCCTCTCTTGCTTTCTTTCTCTCTCTCTCTTGCTTTCTCTCTCACACTCTTTCTCTTTCTCGTTCTCTTTCTCTTGCTATCTCTTTCTCTCCCCCTATTTCTCTCTCTCTCTCTCTCACTTTCTCTCTATCTTGTTCTGTCATCGCTCTCACTCTCTCTCGTTCTCCGGAGGCTGGCGAAAGTAATTTTCAATTACTTTCAATTGTAATTTTCAATTACAATCAACCTATCTCTCCTTCCTTCCTTTCCCCCCTCCCTCTTTTCCTTCCCTTCCTTCCCTTCCCCTTTCTCCTTCTTTCCCTTCTTCCTTCATTCCAACCAACCTATCTCTTCTTCCTGTTTCCTTCTCCTCCCTCTTCCCCTTCCTTCCCCTCCGTCTTTCCCTTCCTTCCCTCCCTATTTTTCCTTCCTTCCTTCCCTTCTGTGTCCTCCTGGCCCTCTCTTCCCCTCCCCTCCCCTCCCTTTCCCCGATGAGGGCAGCCCGTAGAGTCACACCCATCTCGGGCCAAGTTACAAGAGCCGCAGCCGGGCGAGGAGCACCCCACTCGCTTTGTTCCCGCGGCAGGGCTCGGTCGGGAGCCCGCTGGTCAGGGCTCGGTCGCCGCCACCCCTCCACTCCCTTTCCCCGACGAGGGCAGCCCGTAGAGTCACACCCATCCCGGGCTGAGTTACAAGAGCCGCAGCCGGGCGGGGAGTGCCCCACTCGCTTCGTTCCTGCCGCAGGGCTCTGTCGGGAGCCCGCTGGTCTGGGCTCGGTTGCCGCCAGTGGGGTGACCTTCATGCCCCCCCAAGCACCCATGGGTCAGACCCCCACCCAGCCCCTACTTTCCGCTCACTCTTGCCTGCTCAGGTTGCTGCACCGAGGCGCCCCCGCCCCAGCCCCCTCCTCAGTTAGTCTGCCTTCTCCGCGGTCTTCCGCAGCGGCTTTTCGGGCGGAGGGGGCCTGGCTCCGTGGCGGGTCCGAGCCTCCCCGGCCTCCCCCGCCCGGGGCATTTCCTCTCGGCGTCAAGGAGGCGCAGCGGCAGGCGGAGAGAGGGAAGGGGGGGCAGCGGCGTCCCTCCTGGCCTTGGCGGGCCGCCTGACCCTCCCCACCTCCTGCAAACGCGGCGGGCGGCAGGGGGAGAGTGAGGAGCCGGCTCCGGCGGGCGCGGGGCTTGGCTGTCTGGCTGGTGGCGGGAGCGCCGCTGGTGGTGCGGAGGGAGACCCTCCTCCGGGAGGGAGGGGGCCAGGCAGCAGCTAGCCAGCCAGCCGGCGGGATGGCGCTTCCGAGTTCGCAGCCAAACTTTGCACAGGCGGCGGCCGGCCGAAAGGAACGCTAGAGCGGGCGTGCCTCCAGCCGCAGCAGCTGGGCTCAGCAGGAGAAGCGCCGCCCCCCCTTATTCAATTTCCCCGGGCACGGTACGCCCCTCCCAGTAATACCCGTCTATCGGCGGCCCTGTGTCTAGTCTTATGAAAAGATGGACTAGGGGTGACATGATAGCAGTGTTCCAATATCTCAGGTGTTGCCACAAAGAAGAGGAAGGCAAACTATTCTCCAAAGCACCTGAGGGTAGAAAAGAAGCAATGGGTAAAAACTAATCAAGGAGAGAAGCAACTTAGAACTAAGGAGACATTTCCTGACAGTTAGAACAATTAATTAGCAACTTGCCTCCAGAGATTGTGAATGCTATAACACTGGAAGATTTTAAAAAGAGTTTGGATAACTATTTATTTGAAGTGGTGTAGGATTTCTTGCCTGAGTGGGGGTTGTATTGTAAGGCCTCCAAAGCAGGGGGGGTTTCTGGATTCTGCTATTACTGGTTCACTCATGAATGTGCCGCATGGACGCAGGCAGGTTGTGCAGTACTAAAGAAACGCTTCTGCACATGTGCAAAAGCAAAAAAAAGAAGAAGTTGGCACCTCTGCTCCAAAGTCACTTCCAACTCTGTTATATTATTAGTTTTCAAGACAAAAAACACTTCTCGCTGATTTTGGTAATAGTGAATCTAATCAGTCCTGCAAATAGTATACAGTGGTACCTCGTCCTCTACCTACAAATGCCTTTACTTACGAACTTTTCTAGATAAGAACCGGGTGTTCAAGATTTTTTTGCCTCTTCTCAACAACCATTTTCCACTTACAAACCCGAGCCTCCAAAACTATAACCGGAAAAGGCAGGGAGAAGCCTCCATGGGGCATCTCTAGGAATCTCCTGGGAGGAAACAGGGCCAGAAAAGGCAGGGATAAGCCTCCATGGGGCATCTCTAGGAATCTCCTGGGAGGAAATAGGGCTGGAAAAGGCAGGGATAAGCCTCCGTGTGGCCTCTCTAGGAATCTCCTGGGAGAAAACAGGGCCAGAAAAGGCAGGGATAAGCCTCCATGGGGCATCTCTAGGAATTTCCTGGGAGGAAACAGGACCAGAAAAGGCGGGGAGAAGCCTCCATGTGGCTCTCTAGGAATCTCCTGGGAGGAAACAGGGCTGGAAAAGGCGGGGAGAAACCTCTGTGGGGCCTCTCTAAGAATCACCTGGGAGGAAACAGGACCGGAAAAGGTGGGGAGAAGCCTCTGTGGGGCCTTTCTAGGAATCTCCTGGGAGGAAACAGGGCCAGGAAAGACAGGGATAAGCCTCGCTGGGGCATCTCTAGGAATCTCCTGGAGGAAACAGGTTTCCTGTGGTTTCCTCAATCACATGCATCATTTGCTTGTACATTGATTCCTATGGGAAAAATTGCTTCTTCTTACAAACTTTTCTATTAAGAACCTGGTCACAGAACAAATTAAGTTCGTTACTAAAGGTACCACTGTATTTAATTTTGGGAGACCTTCTTAGACCTTTCCCAGTTCTCACATTCTAAAACTGACTTAATGAAACCTTTTGTATTCTTCCTGCATTCTAATTGGCAAACACTGGGGAGCTACCAAGGCAGCCTAAAATTTTAGTGCTTATTATAATTAACTGAGATGCTAGTGAGGCACGAGCACACATGTTTCATTAGTTTGGTTAAGCTCGCCAACACACATACCACTCCTCATCCAGATTTATTTGTAATGCATTCTTCATCTTCCTGGAGAAAAAAAAAATGGGATGTGATTATTGCTATAGCACGTGCAGCTTCACTTTGCATAATTTGCCACGCTCAGAATTCATGTCACTTGGGGTTTCTGATTTGGCAAGAGCCCTTCCTCTAATGGGTATGCATTAAGTAAGCTGGAAAGACAGGCAATAAAAATGGGAAAGAGAGACATAGGATGGTTGGAGTGTTACCTCGTGTGGAGCTAGTCCCTAAGCAAGTCAGACAGAGCCACTTCTTTCATGATGGACCAGCTTTCTCCAGGTGTCAAATCATTGAAAACATCTGGTTTAGAACTTAAACTTGAAAGATGCATTATGGTTTAGCAATGAGTGTAAGAAGTCATTAACCTATACAAGGTTGTATTGTGTTCCAACTAACATGAAAGCTTGAGCGGCTAAATATTCAGAGTGGAAATGCTCACCCCCGCCTTTATACTTAGTATTCAAGAACTGGAACAGAAACAGATTGGTTTTTGAAGAAAAACAAAACTCAGGAGATTATAGAAAATGCTCTTGATTGGACAAAAGCTGAAGTTCATAGAGTCCCAAGCATTTCCTGTAATTTCCAGAGATATTTCTTAAAAAATAGCAATGTTGGCCATACCTCTTGGGAAAACAATTTCAGTACCTACAGCCTAATGGCAGGTCACAAGTGTGTTGAAGCCTTTTCTCTCACTTCTTTGTTTATATTAAAAAAATCTATCTATTTTAATGAATTTTGCTTCAAAGTTACTGAATACGGGATAAAAGCTTCTGCAGCCAGTTATGTATCTGCATCTCCCGACATTGAATTTGGGAATTTCTTTGCATTATAGAATTTATACATGGTATGCTTGTATGTATGAGTGGTTCTTTAAATTGGGTTTTTTTAGATTGTTTTAATATTAGATTTGTTTACATTGTATTTTTATATTGTTGTTAGCCACCCCGAGTCTTCGGAGAGGGGCGGCATACAAATCTAATAAATATAAATACAAATACAAATACAAATTAACATCTTGGTTTCCTGGCTGCTGTTGAATAAAAGATTTGTGGTGCTGGGAAATGAGATCTCATTTATTTATTTAATTAAGATAGTAGAATTCCTTTTGTATCTTGGTTTTTCAACTCTAATATTTTCCCAGCCTCACCAGAAGTCTTTGTGTCAATAATTTTTCCCTTATATTTTCCAAGAATAACAAGCAAGTGTTGACACAATGACTTTCAGATAATGTTGCGTGAAGCCCTGAATATGAATATTTGTGTTAGGGTTGGGGTTATTTAAATTATTGGGATTATGTGTTTCAATTGCTTCTCTCATCATTCTGGGGTAATACTTGTTACATCATACCAGGATGCTGATGTACTCTAGCTCTATTTGGGGATTTAATTAATATTTTATGATTGGTGTTCATCCAAGGCTGATTGCCTCTTATAGTTATACCTAGTGTTTATTTCCAAATTTAACAGATGTTCCTCATCTGTTAAATTGGGTTGATTACAGTACTCTCCTTGATATCAGTAATTATTCCTGAAGATCGTAGTTTGCAAAACTATCTGCATTACTGTAAGTAGGCACTTGGGGCATGCAGACATATATAAATACATACTGCACACACATACCAGTGTATAGTGTATATTATACACTGCCATGCCAACTTCACAGTCCCATGATTGTGTATGTACATATATGTATGTATGTGTACACACACACACGAACACACACACACACACGCACCTTTAATATACGATTTGGACAGTGAGATTGGTATGATACTTGTAACTTTAAAGACAGGTGGCAAGTCACATCTTCCAAGGCTGTCATAACTTTAAACTGTCATTAAACAAATTGTTTTAAATCTGGACCCAGTTAGAGCTGGAATAATATGGATAACAGTTGTGGTTTCTATTCTCTCTCCAATTGTTTCTAATTGTTGTATTTTTTATTTTATTTATTTATTTATGTATTCATTTGTCCAATACACAAATACATAGGAAGAAAAATAGACATGTAGTAATATATATAAGGGTAAAAGTGAACTTAGAGGAGAGGATATATGAAAGAAAGAGAATATATATGATAAGTGAGAGAAAGGAAAGACAATTGGACAGGGGACGAAAGGCACACCAGTGCACTTATGTATGCCCCTTACTGGCTTCTTAGGAACCTGGAGAGGTCAATCGTGGAGAGTCTAAGGGAGAAATGTTGGGGGTTAGGGGTTGACACAATTGAATCCGGTAATGAGTTCCACACTTCGATAACTCGATCGTTGAAATCATATTTTTTACAGTCAAGTTTGGAGCGGTTGTATTAAGTTTGAATCTGTTGTGTGCTCTTGTGTTGTTGCGGTTGAAGCTGAAGTAGTTATTGACCGGTAGGACGTTGCAGCATATGACCTTATCTGGCAAGAGAAACATGCTCCAGATTGGCTAAGACGTGCCCTTTCTGCTGGAGCATCTGTCCTAGGAAACATAATTTCATATGTAATTAAGTGAATCCTAACTTTGCTGGCCTTTTGCAAGGTCCCAAAACTTTGGCTTTGCATTCTAGCCTGGGGCCCTATATATCTGATAGAGCTCATGTAATCCTTCTGCCACTTTGAAGCTTTAAAACTTGAGCCATTCCATTTCAAGCAGGGTCAGGTTCTATGACTGTTGATGGTAGCTTCCCTCTGAAGTCCTTGAAACTGGAAAGAGTTCTGCTTGGCTGAGCACATGAATGGGATTGCCCTGAAGGTCAATTAGTCTTATATTCTGTGATTTCAGCTGTTGCCTTGTGATGGTTCACATAAGCTGCTACAGGGTTCCCTAGACTATAATGGTGAATATGGAGCTCCATGTCACATGGAATTCTCTCTATGGCCATGGTTATATAGAACGTCTCCCCTTGACTGATGTCGGAGTGACCCACAGTGTGGTAGAACCACCTGGTGTCTTGGGAATTGAATCCATCTCTTTACCTGCCCCATTGTTCCCTTGGATGGTTCTGACCTTGTCTTCCGGGTCCCATGGATGATCTGAGTGGGAATGGGACAGGCTGGTACAGGAATGGTTGCGTGGCTCTGCAAGCCTCTGCTATATGGCCCAGCTTTTGGCAGAAGCAGAAAATACCATCTTTAAATTTGCAGACTGTCCTGGTATGAGCCCCTGGACAACTGGAACACCGCTTCTGCTCAAAGTCTCTGGGGCTCACTCTTCTGTCTTGTTGGATGTGGTGCATGTGGTCATCATCGTCAGATTCTTCCTCATCCTTTTGGACCTCGGTCATCCAATTGGTCTGCCAATGAGTGCCATGGATTCTGCTAGTTCTCTGGATTTCAGCTGCAGAGTCGTCTAACAATTTGGCAGCTCTTACATTAACCATATCTTTGAATGTAGCTCCCCTCTGAATCAGCTATTTTTTCTGTTGGTTGAGGCCCCTCATACCTAAGATAATTCTGTCCTTCATCAGCTCCCCTGTGTTTATGAATTCATGCTTGGATGCAATTTCCTGGAATTTATCCATAAAGTTGTTGGTGGATTCGCCTTCATGTTGGCATTGATGGTAGAACTCATTTCTCTTGACTATTGGAGGGGCTGAGGGCACATAAAGTTCTTTCAGCATGGTTTGCAGGGTTGTCCAAGAAATGTACTCAATGTTTACTAGTGCCCCAAGGTCTGTGCCATCTTGTATATTTGTGGCCCACAGTAGGTGAGGAAGAGAGTTCTTTTCCTGTTATCCAATAGATCCTTGAAATTGTTTGCCTCTAGGAACATACAGAAATGAGACATATAGGTTCACCATTCTTCTGTCTTCGGATTGAAGAATGTTGGAACTGGATATGTTTGAGCACCATCCTTTAATTTGGCCAGAACAGGTTGGTGCTTGCTTCTAAGATGGCTGTGGATGTCACGAGGTGCCTTTGTCCTTCTTCAACCACTTACATTACCAGTGTTAGATTCACATGTAAATGAAGACGCTCTCTACATGGGGCTATCTTTGAAAAGTGTTCGGAAACTTCAGATCGTGCAGAATGCGGCTGCAAGAGCAATCATGGGCTTTCCCAGATATGCCCATGTCTCGTCAATACTCCGCAGCCTGCACTGACTGCCGATCAGTTTTCGGTCACAATTCAAAGTGTTGTTATGACCTATAAGGCCCTACATAACATCGGACCATAATACCTCCAGGACCACCTTCTGCTGCACAAATCCCAGCAACCGATTAGGTCCTACAGAGTTGGCCTTCTCTGAGTCCCGTCGACAAAACAATGTCATCTAGCAGGACCCAGGGGAAGATCCTTCTCTGTGGCGGCCCGGGCCCTCTGGAATCAACTCCCCCCGGTGATTAGAACCCTCCTTGCCTTTCGCAAACTCCTGAAAACCCATCTATGTCGCCAGGCATGGGGAAATTGACATACCCCTAGCTGTTTCGATTGATGTATGGTTTTTCTGGATTGTATTATTGTTTTTTATAAGGGTTTTTAAAATGGTTTTAAATCTTGGATTTGTATATGTATTGCTTGTTGTGAGCCGCTCCAAGTCCTTGGAGAGGGGCGGCATACAAATATAATATATTGTTATCATCATCATCATCATTATTATTATTAAATTGTAGGAACAGTTCAGCAGCTTTATTGTCTAGAACTAATACAGACTGCCGGGAGGCTGCAGGGAAGCCACTTTTAAGGGCTTCCCTGAAGCCTGCTAGCCACTGACAGCAGTTTATTTCTCCTGTTGCTAGATTAGCCAATCAGCAGCGGCTACGCAAATCCATACTCGGTACATCAGTACATAACATAAATGCTGGATGTTAAAATGAATTCACAGTCCAGAATCCAAGTTCAACTTTATTTGGGAGAACTATAAAATTTCTGCAGCTGGCCAGAATCTCTAGATAAGTGGAAATTATGTTTCGGCTACATCGTCATTGTGGGTTGGTAATTGCCAATTTAATTTTATAATTAAAAATTTAGTTATGATTAATGATTCAGAGAAGCAACCAAACACATATATACATTTATTCAGAAATGTCCAGATAGCCATCAAATATTATTCAAATACAGTAATCCACTTATGTTGGGCAGAATCTTAGCTTAAAATAAAAGATTTGTTCAAGCTTGTTGAAGAGATCAGATACACTCTATCTATCTATCTATCTATCTATCTATCTATCTATCTATCTATCTATCTATCTATCTATCTATCCATCATCTGTCATCTATCATCTATCTATCAAGTGCAGAGTAATCCAAATGTAGGGTCTGGGTAGAGGGTGAATATGTGAAGCTAAGATGCCATTGTAATGTGGATATCCATTGAGCCACAATGATAAGAGCTGCAAATAAGAGGCAATTTTGGGCCAAATTCTTTTAAATGGAGTTAAAATTGCCATTCTGAGACTGATATAGTTTTTGAGCCTGTTCAGGACATAAAAGGGATCAAACTGCCCACAATACTTTACCAAAGTCCCTTCTTTTTCACACTACCTCCCCCACTCTCGACATTTTATAGACTTTCAACTGTCTTCCCTGGGAACTAGAACTTCCTCTATAAAAGCCCTCAAACCACATACAACCCACTCTCAGATTCAGGTTTGGGAGAGAGTAGAAAATGAGAAAAATCCTCAGAGACACTACTCTGAGCTTCATAGAGAAAGCATGGGAAAGAACGATGGCTAACAATAATTTAAAGTATTTTTTACAGGCTATATGTCTGTCTGTCTGTCTCTCTTTCTATTATCTATCAATCATTATATGTTGGCCTGTCTATTATCCATCACACATAAAGAAACACACACACACACACACACACATATACCAGCAGTGTAATCTACTTACCTTCCCTATTGGTTTGTGCATGTACCACCATCGCACACACTTTTACACCCTCTGCACATGTGCAGAAGGTTTTGCACATGTGCAGAGGGGTAAAAAAGAGAAAATGATGGTGTTCAAGTGTGTGGTTGGAGCCTCATACTGCCACCACTACCGGTTCTCTGAACCACAAGTGCCCACTGCTACTGGTATGCCCAAACCGGGTTGAACCAGTAGTATTTCACCCGATACACCCACATCCACACATACACATGTACCCACACACCTACACCCACACACAATTGGCAGCTTGGACTGTTATTAGGATTGGTTTGATTAATTTATTAAATTTATTTTATTTTATTTTATTAAATTTATGTACCGCCTAACTCCCAAAGGACTCTGGGTGAAGTCTGGGGATCCATTGTCGCAACCTTACTGCTTATCGCTTGTGTGGGAGGAGGAACTGATCGGGACACCGGTTCATTTTATTGGTTGTTATTATCTGATTCAGCTCTGGATTTTTTCAACCTTGGAATTAATTGCAACAGAATGAATTGCATGCACGAGAATAACTTGAGCAATCATAAAACGGCAAAGAAACGGAAATCGTAAATTGGACTGCTACTTATAGCACACCCATTTTATTTGAATTTCTCTCGGAGGGAATATTATGAATTTTATTTGCCTTTTCTATCTTCAGCTTTTATTGGGCTGTCTCTAGTGGAAAGATAGAGTGCACAGGCCATATGTTTCAGGGATTTGTTATCTATTTATTTTCTCTGCCATTTCACTCCTGGTGCTTTCTTCAACTGGTGAAATGACAACTTGCTCATATTTTACCATAAAATTCCGTAAAGTACCAATTCACTTTTCTGCTGCTAAAAATAAACACTCCACTCTTGACTTATGTAATGAAAATGTCTGCCTCTGCACTGTTTCAAATTACTTTGACATATTCAATCTTGAATTCAGTTATCAAGAACAACAATTAACATACTTTAAAAAGGCATTAAAAAAAAAAACCAGCAGGGAAGATATCTGTAGATTTGAGATTGCAGCAGTTTTAATCTTTGCAGCGATGACACAGTATCGCAAAGATTTTTTTTCATCAGAAGTGAAAGCAACATTTTGAGTGCTTTATAAAATACTTCCATTTTAATGTTTTATTTTCTTTTACGTTCCATTTGAGTGTTCTTGGTCTTTACGAGTGTTATTCCAAAATCGGATTCAATTTGGATTCTAGAAAAGAGAAATAAGATCCATAGTTAAACATTATTTTGTTGTCTTGTGCTTGCATGATGTTCAGTGATATCATTATTAATACATGAGACTGCAGTGGCAGTGTTATTAGCAGTATTTATTGGCTGTGTTTTTTTGAGTATTTTATGTGTGTTTCATTGTCTTTATTATATGCTACCAAGGTCATGGAATAGGCAACAAACAAATGACATTACATTCATAGATTAAATAAATCAATATTTCAAATTACAAGGAAAACCATCGTTTAGCTACCAGACAATTGTGACTAACAGCATCCAATGAATAAATAATTAAACAATAACTGAAGACTTTGGGCTGTGTGTATTATACTGAAGGCCACTGTTCTGACTGCTAGATAGTTTAAGGCAGTGATGGCAAACCTATGGCACGGGTGCCAGAGGTGACACGCGGAGCCATATCTGCTGGCACATGAGCTGTTGCCCTATCTCAGCTCCAAGGTGCATGTGTGTATCGGCCAGCTGATTTTTGGCCCACACAGAGGCTCTGAGAGGGCATTTTTGGCTTCCATAAAGCCTCCGGGTTATGGGGGCAGCATTTTTACCCCCCCTGGCTCTAGGGAAGCCTTTGGAGCCTTGAGAGGGCAAACACGAGCCTAATGGGCCCACTAGAAGTTGGGAAACAGGCCATTTCTGGTCTCCAGAGGTCCTCTGGTGGGGGTGGGGAAAGCTGTTTCTGTCCTCCCCAGTCATTGAATTATGGGTGTAGGCACTTGTGCATGTGTGATAGCACGCGCCCACGCTCTTTTGGCACACGAGGAAAAAAAGGTTCACCGCCACTGGTGTAAGGAATCTTAATACAAAGAAAGCTTGAACAAGGAAGATAGAAAATTGCAATTTTCCTATCCCATCCAGGTTCACATGTCAGGGTAAGATGCTGATTTTCCTCCAAAACCACCATACACCAGAATAATTGTCCTAAAAAAAAAATTCTTGAATGGCTTCACTATGAAGGAAAACTGAACGTAAATCTGCTGCACAAAGTTAATGTTTTTTCTTTGACTGGGCAAGACAGTTCTCCAAACATTTGAAGTTGAACAGTTCAGGACTCAGTTTTTCCAATTACAGGTAGTCCTCGACTTACAACCACAAATGAATCTAACATTGTTGTTAAGTGAGACATTGGTTAAATGAATTTTGTCCCCATTTTATGACCTTGCTTGCCTCAGTTGTTAAGTGAATCACTGCGGTTGATAAGTTAGTCAGTGAATCTTGTTTCCCAATTGACTTTGCTTTTCAGAAGGTCACTAAAAGTGATCACATGACCTTGGGACACAGCAATGGTCATAAATATGAACCGGTTGCAAAACATCTGGATTTTGATCATATAATAAGAAACAATGTTGTCTTAAAACTAATAGCTCCTGATAAACCTGGCCCCATGAATGGCTTATTTTAATCTTCTTTTAAAGCCATCCAAGTTAGTGGCTGCCAACACACTTTGCAGAAAATAATTCCTTTGGTTGCACTGTGTGAAGAATGCCATTGTGTGAAGTAAACAGCTTCTTTTGGTAGTTGTTAGACTAATGGCATTGTAGACACAAAAATCATCCCCTTCTATGCTGCCTCCACATCATGTAAGTTTTATACACCTTGATGAAATCCCTGAACAGCTGTCTTTTGCCTAAGATTAAAAAAAACCTTGTCTTTTATATAAGGAAGTTATTAATGTTCCCTGAATATTTTGGTTGCTCTGCTTTTCCGGATTTATTCTATCCTTTTTTTCATACCCAGCAATCAGAATAATATAGAATTCCAGATATAGAAGTAGCAATGATTTATATAAGGCATGTTGATGGTTTTATTTTCAATCTCCTGCCTAATGTCCCCTGCCATTAAATTTAGCTTTTTCATAGCAGCATCAAATGAAATTGACATCTTAATTGAGCTTATCTTCACTATAATTTCAGACTGCATCCATCTGTTTAAGCCCTGCCCTGCTTATCAAGAGCATTTGTGAACCAGTTAAAAAGCTACAAATCCTAACACAAATCCTTGAATCCTTCTTATTTCCCTCCATTAAAAAACAACAGCAACCATTTATCCCTATGTTCGCCTGCTGTTTTCTAAACAATTAGTAAACTATAAAAAGATATTTTTCCATGTCATAAATACCTCTGTTTTATGCTTACTCAAGAGCTGCATAGCAGGGAACCATCCTCAAACGTTCTTTGGAAATCCAAATATGCAATATTATCTTGGTCCACGTACCTGCTGACACTCAGAAAACTCTAGAAGATTGATAAGACAGAATTCATAATTGTAGAATCCATGCTGGTTTTTTCTTCCTGTAAATTTTGTTCCTTTAGGTACTTTGGCCTTTTTAAAAAAAAACCAAACACTGTTTTTACCAATTTGCTTAGAACAGAAATTAAGTTGAGCAACCTATAATTTCCCAGATCTCTCTTGGATTTTCTTTTTTTTCTTTTTAAAGACTGGTCTTCTGCTCTTCTGGCATTGTGCCTAATCTGAGGGATAAATTCCATCTTTTTTTTTGCTAGGAAAAAGTCAGCAATTTTATGTTAGAGTCCTTTAAAAACTCTGTAGATGCATCACAGAATTCAATGATTTGTTCAGTGTATCATCTTTCAAGATGTGTTAGAGCAGCAGATCTCAATCTTTATGGCACCATGGGCCAGTTTGAAAAGAAAAATTGTCTTCCACAGATGTGGGGGTGGGGCGAGGGCAAGTTTCACACGCACCCCAGATCTTATACGTGTGCAGATGAAGCTTTGATCACTTGTTCGTTCGCCCACCACTTCTGCAGCTGGGTCTGCAGCCCGGCAAATGGGAACCCCCTGTCCTACATTATCTTTGTTGTTTTCTCTATTGTTTTGGTTTTGGATTTCTTCTTGAAAAAGTCAGTGCAGACTCAGATATCTTCTTATACCTTCAATAGTAAAAAAAAAAAGATGCAAAGAATTCATTCTGTTTCTCTGCAAATGTCAGACTCCTTTTAAGAAAGTTTGGCTAGACAGGAAAGGACAGAAAGCGCTAATAAGTAGGCTTATCGCAAGACAGCCAATGAAGCCATTACAAAAGAGTTCCAGCTATTGCTTGTTATCAAATGCAAGTCCTATTTATAAAGACATCAAGGTTTTATTGGGCCTCTTTAATTGCACATATGCTGTGTCGGACTTGAAATTCTCACCCTCTCCTCCCCCTCCTTTCTCTTTCTCTGTGTTTGAAGGATAGTTCCTACTTATTCCATGTTTTTTTTATAACAGATTGGTCCATTTTCAGGCTGCTTGTTTTTGCCATGGCGTTGACAACAATCTGTATATGCTACTGGATAATTTATTTTAGTCCCTTGTTACCAGCAGCCCAACAACACCCTTGGCTGATTACTTCCTTTTTAACTGCCCAAAGACACTGAGAATCAGGCAGCATATCAATTTAATAAATCATTATTATTATTATTAATTATTATGCTATGCCACAGACAGATTGTGTCCTTTTAAAAAAAAATCCTTGTTGTCACCCTTCATTATTTTTCTGCAAGCGTGCATGTTCTTTTTTTATTCATCTCATTAAGACAGCTTTCCTATTTTGTGAAAGAAGCCCTTTAAATCTTTAAAGCTGCTTGGACACGCTTAGGAACAGGCAAGTAGATTCTTTCCTATTTTGTAAAATACCATCCAATTGAGCCTTAGTCTTCAAGGTTTTTAGGGTGCTTTAAAAAAAGAAAACATACATTTCTTTTAAATTTAGTTTTCAACTTGAGCAGCAGACAATAGTATACTGTATTAGAAAATTCAGAATTCTATCGAATTCTAACAATAAAATATACATGAACAGTGGATGTTGGGAAAAGGATCAAAGAAACATTAAAAAGGTGTGTGTGTGTGTGTGTGTGTGTGTGTGTTTGTGTTAGACAACTTTTAGTCCCAAGGCTTTGTTGAAAACATGTTAATTGTCCCTCTTCTGCCTTTCCATATATGCATTGTATGTATGTAAGTATGTATATATGTTATCATTCAGCAGGGGTATATGGGCTGTTCAGGGAGGGGTAGCACCTCTGGTGTAGGGGCAGCTCATTTTAGGGCAACTTTTAGGGCAGCTTTGGTTCCCCCATCACTCAGCTCTCACCTGTGGTTCCTAGTAGCTATAGTATGCATAGTGGACACATCCTGGACAACAGCTTCAACAGGCTGGCCAAACCAGGTTGAGAATAGCCATTGGGTCATTGACCTTCGGTGAGATAGGGACTTGTCTCTCCCAAGCATGTGAAGACAGATTCCAGAGGACTGAACAACAACACAAGAGCACACAACAGATTTAAACTTGACTGTAAAAAATATGACTTCAGTAACCGAGTTGTCGAAGCGTGGAACTCATTACCGGACTCCATAGTGTCATCACCAAACCCCCAACACTTTACCCTTAGATTATCTACGGTTGACCTATCCAGATTCCTAAGAGGTCAGTAAGGGGCAAGTACAAGTGCACTAGAGTGCCTTCCGTCCCCTGTCCTATTGCTCTCGTATATCTCCTATACCTTTCTTCTATTCCTATATCTCTTCTTCTATTCTTTCATTGATATGTTCTATTACTATATCTTCTTTTCTATTGTTTCTTAGATATATTTTACTATGAGTATCTCCTCTATAACCTTCATCATGTATTTTACTGTGTATATAGATATATACCCACTAAAACCCTCATTGTGTATTGGACAAAATAAAAAAAAAATAAAAAAAATAAAAATAATAATAATAATAATAAAAAATAAAATAAATAAAATAAATAAAATAAATAAAATAAATAAAATAAATAAAATAAATAAATAAAATAAAATAAAATAAAATAAAATAAAATAAAATAAAATAAAATAAAATAAAATAAAATAAAATAAAATAAAATAAAATAAAATAAAATAAAATAAAATAAAATAAAATAAAATAAAATAAAATAAAATAAAATAAAATAAAATAAAATAAAATAAAATAAAATAAAATAAAATAAAATAAAATAAAATAAAATAAAATAAAATAAAATAAAATAAAATAAAAATCTATTAGAAAGGACAACAGTCATGAAGGTGGTCTCTGCAAACAATGTGGCATGCTAAGAGCACGGCAAGACATAAAAAACACCCTGTTCAACCACTGCGCCCAGCCCATCTCCAACTGTCTTGACTCTCGTCCTGCTACTGGAGCAAGATGGAATTTGGGAACAGAGAGTGAGGCTGACCATGCACACCTCTCCCTCACTTTAATCCAATTCACACACAAATCTTGACATCCTCCCCCAATTCCCATGGTGCGCTCACTGCTCACACATGTTTGCCCAACATGTTGCAGAACACTTTGTGCCCATAGAGGCCTCACCAGCCATCATGGACATCCCATAATCTCTTTGATGTCAAGATTCTCTTCAAACACGATGGATGAACATCATTGTTCAGCAGTAGTATATATCAGAATTAATTCATTGTTCTCATAAATCACAGGCTTCCCATGAATTCATAATTCCCATAAATCTGTAATTTGCATAAATCTCAGTCTCCAATAAATCAGAGCTATTATTCTTATTAACACATGCACACATATATTCTTTTCAGGTCTTATAAAAATTCAATTCATTTCTCTATAAACCTATTACTAGAATTTTATCAGTAGCTTTTTCAGGAAAGGGAATTGAGCATATTTTAGTCTGCTATGCATTTTTTTCCAATTCCTAAATTACTAAGGAATTTTCACTGTTGAGCAGTTATTAATTCATCTGCTAGAAGTAAAAAAAAAAGTTCCCTAGTATGTAATTGAGCATTAATTCCTTTAAAATTACGTAATAGTCCAAACTCTGGAACACATTCTACTCTTTGCTTAGTTATAACTCTTAATTCTTCCAGTATTTTCTTCCGCAAAGGTACATTTTTTTCATGTATCTTTTATGTACTGTATCTTAAAAATGTTCCATTCTGTTAACAACTCCTCCAACATTTTGTGAGCTGTACAATAAGGTAGATACTGTAGAATTCTTTATTGGCCAAGTGTGATTGGACACACAAGGAATTTGTCTTGGTGCATATGCTCTCAATATACATAAAAGAAAAGATACATTTGTCAAGAATCATGAGGTATAGGGGTCAAATAAGCATTGAGGAAACAATCAATATTAATAAAAATCTTAAGGATACAAGCAACAAGTTACAGTCATACAGTCATAATTGCATTATGCTAGATGGAGTTAACCACTACAGCTGTTCTCTCTTCCACCACAGTTCTTGCATAGAAGTTGATTTCTCATTATTGTTTACCATTTCAGGATATGAGGCTGAAGGATCTCATGTGGTTGGGATGCTGAGTCAGAAAACCATTGAGAGTGTGTCAGCTTGGAAATGCAAAATGTGAGCTGTATGATGGAATGAGCTCCTGTTAATTTGTCCCAGTTTCTGCCAAACCTAACAGTTTGAAAGCATGCAAATGCAAGTAGTTAAATAGGTATCACTTTGGTGGGAAAATACCGAGGACATGGAAGGAGCCATCTCCGAAGTTCCCTGGGCAATAGTGTTATCACCGGCTAATCTTTTCAACCCTTGGTAAATCCCTTGGTAGGTGCTTTTAATGCTAATGTATTATTACTGTTCCATATGACTGATTTGTTTCCATAGGTCTGTACTCTAATTTTTTTACTGTACAGGAAGATCTTATATTTTTTTAATAATGAAGTGGACAAGGCCATTGGAGCTGTGAGTTCCGCCACCTGTTTGCTGGATCCGTGTCCCTCCTGGTTGGTCTCGGCCAGCAGGAAGGTGACACGGAGCTGGGTCCAGGAGATTGTCAATGCTTCTTTGGGGAGGGGGTCCTTTATGGATCCCTACAAGGAAGCACTTGTGCACCCCCTCCTCAAGAAGCCTTCCCAGGACCCAGCCATTCTCAAAAGCTACCGTCCATCTCCAACCTTCCCTTTATGGGGAAGATTGTTGAGAAGGTGATGGCGCTCTAGCTCCAGTGGTCCTTGGAAGAAGCCGATTATCTAGGCCCTCAGCAGTCAGGATACAGGCCTGGCTACAGCATGGAAACTGCTTTGGTCACGTTGATGGATGATATCTGGCAGGCCTGGGACAGGGGTTTATCCTCTGTCCTGGTGCTTCTTGACCTCTCAGCAGCTTTCGATACCATCGACCATGGTATCCTTCTGCGTCGGCTGGAGGGGTTGGGAGTGGGAGGCACTGTTCTTCAGTGGTTCTCCTCCTACATCTCCGGTCGGTCGCAGTCAGTGTTAGTGGGGGGTCAGAGGTTGACCTCTAGTTTGCTCCCTTGTGGGGTGCCTCAGGGGTCGGTCCTCTCGCCCCTGCTATTTAATATCTACATGAAACTGCTGGGTGAGATCATCCAAGGGCATGGGGTGAGGTATCATCAGTACACAGATGATACCCAGCTTTACATCTCCACCCAATGTCCAGTCAGCGAAGCAGTGGAAGTGATGTGCCGGTGCCTGGAGGCTGTTGGGGTCTGGATGGGTGTCAACAGGCTCAAGCTCAACCCAGACAAGACGGAGTGGCTGTGGGTTTTGCCTCCCAAGGACAATTCCATCTGTCTGTCCATTACCCTGGGGGGGGGAATCACTAACCCTCTCAGAGAGCGTCCACAATTTGGGCATCCTCCTTGATCCACAACTCACATTAGAGAAACATCTTTCAGCTGTGGCGAGGGGGGCGTTTGCCCAGGTTCGCCTGGTGCACCAGTTGCGACCCTATTTGGACTAGGAGTCACTGCTCACAGTCACTCATGCCCTCATCAACTCGAGGCTCGACTACTGTAATGCTCTATACATAGGGCTACCTCTGAAAAGTGTTCGGAAACTCCAGATCATGCAGAATGCAGCTGGAGAGCGATCATGGGCTTCCCTAAGTATGCCCATGTTACACCAACACTCCGCAGTCTGCATTGGTTGCCGATCAGTTTCTGGTCACAATTCAAAGTGTTGGTTATGACCTATAAAGCCCTTCATGGCATCAGACCGCCTTCTGCCGCACAAATCCCAGCGACCAGTTAGGTCCCACAGAGTTGGCCTTCTCTGGGTCCCGTCGACTAAACAATGTTGTTTGGCGGAACCCAGGGGAAGAGCCTTCTCTGTGGCAGCCCCAACCCTATGGAACCAACTCCCCCCAGAGATCAGAATTGCCCCCCCTCCTCGCCTTTCGTAAGCTTCTTAAAACCCACCTCTGTCGTCAGGCATGGGGGAATTGAGATATTCCCTTCCCCCTAGGCCTATACAATTTATGCATGGTATGTTTGTGGGTATGTTCGGTTTTTTAAATAAGGGTCTTTTAATTATTTTAAATATTAGATTTGTTATATGTTGTTTCATTATTGTTGTTAGCCGCCCTGAGTCTATGGAGAGGGGCGGCATACAAATCTAATAAATAAATAAATTAAATAAATAAATAAATAAATAACAAACATGCACAAACATGTATCTGAGATTACTCCTTTGGGCTGTGAGAAGTAACTAATTATTAACTTTTCAAAGCCTAAAACAGTGTTGTCTTACATTTCTTTTTATTCAAAAAAGATTTGAGTTGGAGATCCTGTTGATTTTATTTATTAAAGAAACCCACGCACAGTTTATGTGACTCACTGTCTTCCTTTTAGAAACATATTTTCCTACAAAGACTATAATCGCTCCATGATGTCAATTTGCGCAATTCTATATTGTTCATTAATTCCTGGAGATCTTATTAAGGATATTTGGATGGAGGGAGAGATATCTTCTATCAATGCTGAGTGTTGATTTCTCCAAGCCTTAAACATAGTTTTTGCAATTATATTATCTAGATTAACTTTTTAAAATAAGTTCCTTAGGGGGGAAAAAGCAGAATCTCTAATTTATCTTATAGATTTAACTAACCTTTGTATGTATTCTATGTGTCTCTTTCAATTTTATGGAATCTTCCCAATTAAATGGAGTAATAATATATTACAAATTTGCTGTTTGGTAATATAAAAATTTACTTATTTATCAATTTGATTTGCTACCTACCTCGCAGTTCAGGTGACTCTGGGATTCCCTCTCCCTTTTTCTGAGTCAAGTAAAGAATATTTCTATTAATTTTTTAGAAGTAGAAGGTATTAATTTTTCTTTGCCATAGCATGCATATTTTATCACAAAACTGTGTCTCACTTATTTTGTCCATGTCATGTGGGGGGAATTCACTGCAGAAAGCATACCCCGCTGCAGCTAGTAAGAGTCCACAGAGTTGGTCTTCTCCAGGTCCCGTCTGCCAAACAATGTCTGTTGGCGGGACCTCAGGGAAGAGCCTTCTCTGTGGCGGCTCAGACCCTTTGGAACCAACTGCCCAAAGAGACTCCTACTATGTCCACCCTACCGATCTTCTGGAAAGCTGTTAAGACCTTGCTTTTCCAGCAGGCCTGGAATTAGGTTGATTGCAAGTATGTATGTTTTTTTGTGTCATCACTGTTTTATTGTATTGTTGGTTTTTATTATTAGATTTTAACTGTTTTTATTGTTGTTGCATTTCTTTCTACTGTTAGCCATTCAGAGTCTGTTTTGGAGTGAGCGGCATATAAATAAATACATAAATAAATAATGGTTGGAGGAGTTAGTGGTAAAAGGAAATCAGGCCACCAAAGAACACAGTGGCTGGACACTATCAAATCTGACTCTCACTAGAGAAGGGATGTCAAACTCGAATTCATTGAGGGCCACATCAGGGTTGTGTCTGACCTTGGGGAGCCAAGGTGGACATGGCCAGGGTGGGCATGGCCAACTTGATGTCACTCATTGAGGCTCCATTTTGGGCTGCAAGAGCCTCCTGTAGCTCTCTGTCAGCAAAAACAGAGCTTGGGGAGGCCGTACATGGCCTCCCTAGGCTTTGCTTTGGTTGGCAGAGGGCTGCAGGATGCTGTTATGGCCAAAAATGGAGGATGAGCGGGTCTTGTGCAGCTTCCCCAACTCCGTTTTTGCTAGCAGAGAGATGCAGGAGGCCATCACAGTTGATAAATAGAACCTCAATTTTTGCTGGTTTAGGCACTGTTGGTTGGTCCTTGACTATTTCCAGGACAGCCCTGTGGGTGAGATCTAAGCACCCTGTTGGCTGGATCCAGGCCATAGATCTTGACCTTAACATCCTGACCAGAGCGTAGAACAACTCAAAAATGTAGAGTAAGACTGGAAGATGTGGAGGCATCTGGCCCATAGAATCCCCAAGAGTTGGACATGACTGGATGAATAACATCATCATTGCATATTTTATCAGGAATTTTTACTGGAAGAGATTGAATTAAAAAAAAAAATCCACCCACATTTGAATCACCTATAATTTTGCTGCCACAATCTAACCCTGTATGTATGTTCAGTTATTTCTTCTTTTCAAATTTTCATTTCTTTTTAAAATCTTTTTTCAAACTGGAAAAAAATTGTGAACAAATTTAGTCATGTTTTCATAATGTTTATGTTCAGATATATTTTCAAAACTTTATACATGTTTCTGAATCTAAATTGTAAAATATATCTGGGCATAAATATTATTTTGGGAAGATTATAGAAAATATCAGCTATGATTATTGAAAATTCACACCTAAGCCTGGTATTTCTGCAATTCATTCAACTCTCTCATAATATATTTGACTAATAGGCTAGAAGAAAAATATATACTACATAGTTTGCAAATAGGTTTAATAAATGTTTATTTTTAATCTCCTTTTTCGCTCTTGCAACCGTTGCCACAGTTGCTGCTGCTAATATTTTAGTAACAAGATTAAACAATAAATGGGATAATGAGCAGTCTGTTTATACCACTCAAGATTAAGAATCATTCTGAACCATAATTAGTAACACTATAAATTTGATCAATCAAACCAGGAAATTTTAAGCACTTTTTCCACGGTTGGACTTGTAGACTGTTTTTTTTTTAAAGTGAGAAAACATTTATTAATATATTTAGTATTAGAAATAATATCACATTTAGTACCTTTTACTTTACAAACCTTCTGGCATTTGCTTTTTAATTTCTTTGCTAATAGTCCTGAATTCTTATCAACTTCATATTTTTGCTTTAAAAATAAAAAATAAATTAAGAACATTAGCTGTTTCTAAAATTCCAAATTCTTTTCCTTTCATGTTGTTTTCATCAGAGGTAGGTTCAGACCCATTGGGACTGATTTTCCTGCTGGTGATGTCATTATGATGTCACAGAACCAGTTCGGTTAGTGCCAGTCGGATGCCGCCATCATTTTTTAATTAAAAATTATTTCTGTTTATTTTTCTTCTGCACATGTGCAGAAGTCGAGTTTCTGGCACTGCGCATACTGTTGTTTTTGGATTTTTTTGGGGGGGGGGGTTATTTTTCAGCACTGTGCATGTGTGTGCATGTGAAGTCCACGTGTGCCCACACAACTTGCCTTCCCGGCATGGGAGGAAGCAAACCAGCAGCAAAGTAAGTTAGAACTCACCCACCGGAGTCTCTCCCCTCCAGTTGGAACTTGGAAAGGTGCAAAAAAGGGCAACAAGAATGATCAAGGAAATGGAGCCCCTCCCTTATGAAACCAGGTTGCAACGCCTTGGTTTCTTCAGCCTTGAAAGATGGTGTTTAAGAGGTGATTGAAGTGTATAAAATCATGCATGGGATAGAAAAAGTAGATAGAGAAAAAATATTTTCTCTATCACACAATACTAGGACAAGGGGGCACTCCCTAAAGCTCATAGGTAAGAAAGTGAGGACAAATCAAGGGAAATATTTCTTCACCCAGAGGGTCGTTGGTTTATGGAATTCACTTCCAGAAGAGGTCGTGACAGCTGTCTGCCTGGATAGCTTCAAGGCAGGATTAGACAGATTCATGGATGCCAAGTGTCTCAATGGTTATTGAAACGGGTGTCCAAATGCCACCTTTATGTTAGTTGAGGCCGGCAGGATTCCCTTGAGTACCATTTGTTGGGGAGTCAGGGGAAAGGTAGGGTTTTGCCTTCTCTTTCTGCTCAAGATCCCCATATACAATTGGTGGGCCACTGTGTGACACAGAATGCTAAACTTGATGGGCTTTGGCCTGATTCAGCATGGCTCTTCTTATGTACCCCTGATTGTTATTTACATTCTACCTATATGCTCTTAATTCCTGAATGTAATACATTTGTCACTTGTATAACATTCTTTTTCATTCTGATCATTTGGCTTATTTATTCACCTATTATCACCGCCTTCGTGGTGACCTATCTTGCTGTTAACAATGTTTGCTTCTCAGCATTTTTTGTTTCTCTTTGTTTGCTTTTTTAATGTCAAAACCTGAGCTTAATGTTGTTTCACTTGGCTGGAATTCAAATGAGAAAATGGGATGCTTCCATTTCAGGAACACTCCAAAATCAATGCAGCATGACCTGAAATATTCATTGGAACAATTTCTGTTTGCTGCAGTTGATTCAGGAAATTTTTTTTTTTTGAAGCCCAGATAGAAAACAGCCTTGAATGAGATTGATGTCTGCCTGAGTAATACGTAAATCCTTTCATTAAGGGATACATAGCTTCCCAAATACCAATGAGTCTATATATTTGCATAACTTTTACAGATTTTCAAATACTAAAAGTTGTCTTCTATTTTTATGAAGAGCATTGCTGTTGAAATATTTCTTTAGAATCTAATTTTTCCTGCCAAATTTACTCAAATCTTTAATGACTTTCAGCATGCATTTAGTTTAATTCTGGTTTGGTGCATTTACAAAAATCAGTGTTATAGTTGTATTCTAAAACTCAATAAAAAATAAATTTCTTCTCTCTGTCTTTCAGAATTTTCTCTTTCTTTATGTTAGCCTTGAATAAAACGGTCAGTATTCTTGACTTACCACTGCTTTCTGCAAAAAATTGTCAAAACTATTTGCTTTTGATCCTTTCTAACTTTGACATTTCCTGTAATATAATTACAGAGGGGTTGTGTAGGAATGTAGATACGGTTTTTCTGAACAAAACTGTTCCGAGCTAGGAAAATTTCTCTTTGGGTCTGAAGCCTCTTGTGTTCAGAAACCTCTTCTCTCTGGGTATCAGAGACTTTTTCTCTCTGGGTATGATGTTCAGAGACCCTCTTTTTGCATTTATTTTTATAGCAAATTTCTTGTGCACACAAGTACAAAAGAGTAACTTTACTAATTTAGTTACAATGGATAAATGGTTTATATATACTTACAATATACAGACAGATCATATCAAGGTATGATTGGTAACCAAACAGAAGAGTGTTTAATTAGCTTTTACCCTAGACAAACAGAAGAGTGGTTAATTAACTTTTATCTTAGATAAACAGAGAACTGAGTAAATAATCTTTACCTTAAAAAGGACAGAGAGCTGAGTAAATAATATTTACATTAAGCAGGATGTTCAGTCAATATTTACCAAGAGAGGGATTCCACATTCTTTGGCAATGATTGATGATTGTTGAAAGAACTGAAATAAATGTTATTGTTTTTTATGCTAACCCCTGGTTCAAAGAAGCAATCTTCTGTCCTTCATCCATTTCATATTATGTTTTGTTCCTGTCTTGCTTACCAGAACTATTTATTTTTCATTTATTACTTAGATTTTACCTAGATTTTTAAAAATCCAGCCTTTATTATTTATATAGATAACTTGAGGCAATGAACATGCCTAATATGCCTTCCTTCTCGATAATAATCTTGTGAAGTAGGTTGGGCTAATTGGGCCAAAGTCATCCTGCTGGCTTTTATGGCTAAAGCAGGACTAGAATTCATAGTCTCTTAGTTTCTAGCCTGGTATCTTAACCATATTTACACTTTTAATAAAATGTGTTAATTGGAAAAAGCACTATTAGATCCTTTGAGATCTGGCTTTCATGCCTAAGGCGGAATCAGAACTCACAGTCTCTGATTCTAGCTAAATTTATAATACAACAAATAGGTTTCCAATAGAAAAATATGGGGATTATTTTCTGACTAACTATCCTTCTTCAAAACACTATTCTGTCTTTATTCTTATCCCATCTTACAAAACCATCTCTGTACCCTGCCCCACCATTTCCTTATGCAATGTGTGAATAACTACTTTTTAACTTACATGTATTTTCATTTCTTTATTTAAGTAATACAACTGCCCAATTCAAACATCGTTATTCTAGACAGCATACAATAGATCAAAAAACAAAGCAAAAAATAAAATTTCAATTTAAATCCAATAAACCATTAACAGATAATCAGAGACCCATAGTTGTATCCATTTCTGGACAGGAATTCCAATACTCCTGGCCTTAACACAACAACACCCCTCCCCCCATGAAGAGCAACATGGTTGGAGCCAATTCAAACTCTGGGATGGGAATGTCAGATTGTTTTAGTTGGGGGATCCTCTATTTTGTCTAAAAGGAGAGATTCTATCTTGAGCTCAAGTCTCCTCACTTCCTAGCGCAGGGATAGGGAATGTTGGCTCTTCTATGACCTGTAGACTTGAACTCCCAGAATTCCTGAGCTAGCATGATTAGCTCAGAAATTCTGGAAGTTGAAGTCCACAAGTCATGGAAAAGCCAACATTCCCTACCCTAGCTAATTGTGCTCCTTTGTTACTGTCTACAAAATACCTATTTATTTACTTACTTACTTACTTACTTACTTACTTACTTACTTACTTACTTACTTATTTATTAGATTTGTATGCCGCCCCTCTCCGAAGACTCGAGGCGGCTAACAACAGTATAAAAAGACAATGTGAACAAATCTAATATTAAAAATAATCTAACCCCCCCCCCCCCATTTAAAGAACCACTCATATATACAAGCATACCATGTATATAGCTCTTCTCTCCCCCCAACTCACATTTCCCAACTAACATCAACCATTTATTCTGTAACACTTCTGAATCTTATATTTCCCCAACCACAAAATATTCTTTTATCTTATTATCTTTTGGATAGTTACAAAATACAGGATTCTGTAGGTTGTATTTTATTTGTCATTCGAGCGGTATTCTGATTTTCCACAATTCTTTGGTAAGAAGCTAAAATGCTTTCCTTCCCTGTAATTTAACAAGGCTAACACATTTAAAAACAGCATTGTATCTCTGCTCCACTTTATCTCTTCCAGGTCATAAGCTTTTTGCACTTTATTGTTTCTCACATGGGGATTCACACATCTTATTATATCATCTCTTTGATTTTGCATTCGGGTGAACCTTGGGGGGAAAAACCCTATAAGCCAGTTGCACGGCTTTATCTGAAAGCTGAAAGTCTAGCGAAGGGCACTAATCTTGGAGATAAGTTATCCAATTAAGTCAGTATTTTCTGCATTTTCTCTCATGCCTTTAAATCTCAAATTCTTCCATTCTGGTCCTAGACATCTATCAAATCTAATTTAATGTCTATAATTTTGAGGGGAAGTTTTCCAATATGCAGCTCATTTTTCATAGCTGTGTCAGATGCTTTCCCAGTCATCTGAGTGACCTTTGATATTTGATAAGACATTCATTTCAGTTGTTTATTAATTTGTTCAACCATACACACCAAATCCTTTCACGTCTCTTTAGCTGACTCTTAGCTTTTCTGAAGTTGCTTAAGCTTATCTTTTATTGAATCAAAATCCAAACATTTCCCAGGAGTGTGTATAATTTTTGAGCATCCTCTTGAGACAGGAAGTGCTGCTCCTGCTGTATTGGTTTGTCTATATAAGCTTTAATTCCATTGCCTCGTTGTGAAGTTCCTTTTTAAGATATCTTTTTTTATTTAGCCTTATCACTTAGCAGGATTGCAGGCTAAAATTATCAAAGGAACTGGGTCAGGAAGAGAGCAAATGCCATGGAGTGGCATTTTTACAAGTAGCTAGCAGTTCTCTTTGCCACCCCCACCCCAAATAATTGCAGTATTACAACGTGGCCTTCTTTCTTTTCAGTCGTTTTCATCAGCCCCATCCTTTTGAAGAACTGTCTTACTTTGTAGTCCTTTGTTGAATCCTGCTGGTGTTTCCCACTTGCATGTGTACTACATGAAATAACTTTAAGGTTCCCGTTTCTGTTGGTTCCACATCACTTCCAATCATAGTGATAGTCACTGTGTAGGGTTAAATGTAGGGTTGCCTTTCATCTTCTTTGCTTCAACCCTAGTTGTGCTCTGGCATAGTCATTTAAGTATGTAATTGTTTGGCTTCTTTGTTGTAGCTTGAGCAAAATTGTACTTGGACTATGTGAAGACCTCTATTATTACAAGGACTTCCTATACAGCTGCATTGACAGGATGGTGTTTGACCTGGCTTAAATGCCCTTTGATGAGCCTCTATGATTATATTATATATATCCCCCTGGAGATTCGCTCTGCCCCCTCCACTTCATTTATGCCACCAGGCTTGGGGCAGTTAGATCTCAGTCCCCCTGGCCGACCAAATGTTTGTATGGCTGTTGTTTGAATGGGTATGACTGATTTTTAACATAATTGGGGGTTTTATATTGTCTCTATAGTTTTAATTTAATTGTATTTGCTATTGTATTTGTATTGTATTTGTTTTTATATGTTGTAAGCCACCCCAAGTCCTTGGAGAGGGGCGGCATATAAATCCAATTAATAAAATAAATAAATAAATATTACATTACTTTTCTGTTAAGAAATTATATTTGTTTATTCTGAGTTACTCTATATATTTTTAAAAGTCCATGCAAACCTCCAGATGCCATACTTCCCATCTTGGGCAACTCTTAAATAATCCTTCATTAGGTGTTGAAGTAATTTGATTCAAACTCTACTGTGTATCTCACAGTTAATCTAGTCCTTTGTGCTTCTGACTGCTAGAAAAGCTCCTGTGAACTCTAGACATCTGGTGGCAAGGGCTGGCAAATTCTTTTCTCAATCCTCATAGAATATAGTGATGAAAAACGCTTATTCTTCTGAAAGCTTCTCAACACTGTATCAGTTCCAGATGGCATTTGATATCAAATACAATAGCGGAATATGACAGTTGTCTGAAATAGATTACCTACTTTGGATATTTGCAATAATTTCATTGGTAGCTGGACCAATCTAATCTCTAGCTTTGCTAAAAAACAATGTGTTTTTTCCCTTTCTCTATTGAACATGAATGAGAAAGAAGGATTGACTCTACAGTATGCTGCATGAAGATTAAATTTCACAACAAATGCAGAAAGGGCATTGCAGTAGTCAGAAATTTTATTTGAAGGTCAAAGTCAGAAGACTAAATGAATAGATTAAGAGAAAGCAGAAATCAAGAGCTAAATTAGAAACAGAAGTCATAAAATCAATCCAAATGTCAAGGTAAAAGGATAACACTATCTTTAAGGAACACTGATATATGTTAATTTAATTCATGCAGCTTGATTGTGGTTGGGTGAAGTTTTTATACCTAATGTTTTTCTTGGCCCTCCTCTACTCCAGTTTTCTGTTTCAACTTATTTCGGGAAGTCTATTTTTTTTCTTTTTGTCACAAAGTTTTTATCACAAATATCACTTCTGGCAGTCAACTTCAAATAATGTATGTGTCCACTTCTGTGTCTCAGAGGCATTCCAGATTCTTCCACCTCAAAATCAGATGGCTTTCTGATCAACTGTTCTTGGAGTAAATAATAGTTCTCTTAAAGCCATTTCCTCTAATCAACCATACTCTGGCCTTCAGTTCAAATATTCTAAAACATTTGCCTAGAAACAATAATCTATCCTGAATAGTCTCTCTTCATCTCCTGATTCATTTAAACCAGATTGATCCATGAGTCCCCTCAGGTTTTTTATTCCATAACTGTATTTCTAGAATTTATTTTTGATATGTTAAAGGAACAGTGATATAGTTCTCATGTAGTCAAAAATATTCTTGAATCTTCTAGATCTACCCTGTTTCCCCCAAAATAAGACATCCCCTGATAATAAGACCAATTGGGCTTTTGAATGCATGGCAATAAGGCCAAGTGCTTATTTAAGGGTTCAAAAAAATATAAGACAGGATCTTTTGGGGGAAACATGGTATAGCACCACCAGAAAAACACCTTTTTACAGTAAAAAAAAATCTTTCGTTAAAGATTTTCATTCATTAATGATGTAATAAAAATGATGGACAATGAAGAATACCAGAAATTTCAGTAATAAATAAAGTACATTAATCTTTGCAGGACCATAAGAAAACGTATCCAAGAAGAAATGCTTCAGTTTAACATGAAGTTTGTGAAAGGGGCAATTGAAGAAAACAAAAGGATTGCTAAAGAAAAATGCAAATTTATGAATGCAAAAAAGGTTTAAAACAGTGATGGTGAACCTATGGCACGTGTGCCACAGGTGGCATGTGGAGCTATATCTGCTGGCACACAAGCTGCTGCCCTAGATCAGCTCCAGCACACATGTGCACATTGGCTAGCTGATTTTTAGTTTGCACAGTGGATCTAGGAGGGAGTTTTCAGCTTCCAGAGGGCCTCCAAGGGGCAGAGGGCGGGCAGCCTCTGAAGCCTGGGAAGGGCACAAAATGTACCTACCAGGCCCACCAGAAGTCAAGAACTAGGCTGTTTCTGGCCTTCAGAGGGCCTCCAAGGGACAGAGAGGCTATTTTTGCCCTCCCCAGGCATTGAGTGGGGGCACTTGCGCGTGTACAATAGCGCACATACACATGTGCTTTTGGCACTCAAGGAAGAAAAGGTTCACCATCCCTAGTTTAAAATATGAAGGTGGCTCTGTGTGTGGAACAATATTGTTAGAAATGTTAGAAATAATTGGAAAATTCTATTCAGAGCTTTACAAGGATTAAGATCCTGCAAAAGCAGCAACACCCGCAAAAGAGGAAATGCCAGACATCCTTGCAGAGGAAGTACCAAGTGCCATAAAATAAATGAAAAATGGTGACGCTTCAGGAAATAACTAGTTACAGTTGAAATACTGAAAACTGGCAGTCATAGTTTACACAAGATACCAGCAAGGCAATACTCAAGATGCCCCAGAGAAGAAAAATACCCAATGCACAAGAAAGAGCCCCAAGATGCTTTAAAGAACTATTGCCCAATAAGCCTTGTTTCCGGCATCTACAAGATTTTCACCAATATAATAGTCAAAAGAATATTGAGAATATTAAATGATGCACAATCTCAGCAAGGAGCATGCAGGGTTCAGAAGTGGCTACACCACAATGGATCACATCAAGGTTGTTCAGCAAGTCACTGAAAAGCACAAGTTCGCCATACAGTATTTTCACAGCCCTCTTTATTAAATCCTTAATGCCCAATCTGGCTCCCTCCTTCTGTCATACTGGTTGGAAATTATGGGAATTGTCCAAGACCTCTTGGGCCAAGCTGGGCTAGGCTGATTGACACAAAGAGTAAGGGGAATGCCAGATACAGTACTCGTAAGTCTGTTGTTGAAGTTATAGTCCCATGATGGTGTGGAAAATAGAGTTCCTGTTAGGGAAGGTTAAGAGCTGTGGATATCCTCTAATTCAGTTATTTTCAACCTTTTTTGAGCCACAGCACATTTTTTACATTTACAAAATCCTGGGGCACTCCACCAACCAAACTGACACAAAATGACACTCTAACACAGTACATATTATGCATATAGTTAATAATAGCTATATACACCATCAGGATAGACATAACCAGCTGAGGCTGAGGCTTCATCTAGTGGTGGCAACATTTACCTCCAGTCCTGACCAGGATTAGAAATCGGGACCATGGGGAGGAGTAGCAGTTTCAACTACTCGTCGCGGCCACACAATGACAAGTGCACGGCAGTCGAGCGGGGACTTTCCTGGGTGTGGATGAGAGGCGACCTGCTATTGGTTCATCACTAGCGGTCAGGATGAGTCCTAGAAGGTGATTGGTCAGTGACCGTTCCCTGTGCCTCCACTCTTCCTGTTGCTGACAGCTGGAGGGATTGTGAAGGGAAAGTTTATGTTCGGATGGAGGTGGCTGGTGGCAGGCCGGATAAATGGCCTTGGTGGGCCGTATCCCCACGGCACACCAGACCATGTCTCACGGCACACTGGTGTGTCCCGGCACACTGGTTGAAAAACACTGCTCTAATTAGTAGGTGCATCTTGCGGCTGCATGAGAACATTTATACTAAACCTCATATTGGCCTTGCTTTTCCTGTGCTCTCCCCACCCCTGTAAAGACCCAACATTGTGCCAGTAGGAGGAGGTGAAAAAAATCATTTTGATGACTCCTTAGGACTGCACACAAAGTAAGGAAATTGAAGGCCACACTTTTCATTAAATGCCACCAGCTGCTTATTATTTAAGTAAATATCAGGGTTGATCCCTAATTCACATTTTGTATGGAGGAAGGCATCATCAGAAATCAAACACTTGAATTTTAATTTCCTACATCAATATGTTTCACTCAGCTTGATGAATGTTCATTTATTTATGCTGTGGTGTTCCTGAAATCAAATTCCGTAAGTGGCTCTAAATTGGATTTCTTCACTTCTTTTACTGTAAGACAAGTGCTTAATGTCAGATGAATCAAGAGGAAATGTCTAAAAGAAGGCAACGCAAGTGCCTATAGCTATGAAATAATTAGAGAATTAACAGCAGCTTCCTGTTATTTAAAAGCTACCCAGAGCAAAGAAATAATCCATCCTATTTGGTTTATCCTATCAATTACACATTTTATGCAAAGTGAAAATTAAGGTCAGGGAGAAAAAAGTCATCCTGAATCTGGCCAGGTTACTATAAGCATTTTCATTAAAATAAGAGCAGTACCCAGAAAACAAATGGGTAATCTAACCCTAGGCTTATTTTTTCCAAATTACGCCCTATTGAATTCAGTGCAATTTACACTCCAGTGAGTACAATTGGATTGCAATGAATATTCATTTTTCTACCAATATAGCCATGCATGAAATGAATGTCGAAATATTCACTGATTCATTTATTGTAAACATTTTAGTAAGACAACTTCCAAATTGGCATGAAGTAGAAGCAGTTTGAGGCAAAGATAAAATATAGTGCTGTTATAACAATTAGAAAAAAACATGCAAGAGCATCAGTGGAATACAAAAAATATGTGTAACAATTCATTATAAACATTTGTTGAATGCACTAAATTAGATGTTAAAATATAGGATAGCATGGAATGTCCTATATATAATGTTTCTATTCATTTCAAATTTTGTTGCATTCAGAAAAAATATTATAAAACATTAATGTTGTTTTTCATGAAGGGTTTTTAAAAAAAATTTTTTTTATTGGTTTTGCACATTGAAATTAACATAAACAAACATAAAACGGTGCACAGTGCATGTGCCCATCACCCGACTGACAATTCCACCAGCACCATCACCAATGGCGGGGGGTTTCAAATATTTACTAGTTTATATATTTTATTTTTTATTTTTTTCATGAAGGGTTTAGTTAAATGCTGGGGATATTTTGCCCCAACTACAGACTACAGCAGTTGACTAGATTGTGTGATGTGGTCCTAGGCTAGTGTAGGTCCCTATGGAGCAGAAATCATTTCAAGTATACATGTTATTCTGGAAGACTCATTAGTCTTTATTGATGCTGACAGGCTGTAGGCCAATAGAAAGGCTCTAGGACAATAGGCTCTAGGCTAAGTAAGAGTACAATGGGAATGGAAAATGCTAATATTTATGACTGCAAATAAATTGATACCACTGTATAATGCAGGAAGGGCATCAACTTTGGTTCAGTTATGCAATGTATGGAAGAATTCACTTCTCTTTCTACAATTTGAATGAGTATTTTATATTGGGATCTCCGTTTGAAGACCAATTTGCTTAAACTCAGAAATATACTGATTACCTCATTCACATGATTACGGGATCATTTCCAAGTCTCTAAGACAGATGATTAGATTATCTGAGAATGACAGAAGAGGAAAATCGATATTTTTTCTCTCAGAACTCCATCTTGTTCTTCTACAGACGTTCCTTCCAGGCTGTATCTATGCCTCCTTTGTTGTTTTCCATTTCGCTGGCATTTTTGCAGCATTCCCAAAGTTTCCAGTAATCTTTTGAAGTCACAATTTGACTGGGGGCTATTTGCCTTGTCTTTGATCTTTGTGATTGTTTCTTCAGACTATCCAGTCAATGTCTAAGAGGCCAGTGTCTATTATATCAGTGCCCATTTATTGGTTGGTTAATTGGGATAACCAATAAATGCCAAATTTCAAGAGTTATTTATAGTTGCAAATAAACTTGACAGTCATGAAGTTTGGAGCACTTTTTGGCATACAAAATTAGGCAGAGAACAAGCAATATTGGATAATTATTAAGTGGCATTGTCATATTTCTATATACAGTTCTTCTAGATTAATACTGGATGTAGAGTGCTGTTTTTATCTGAAAATAAATCCAGACAAATAAGCACTGATACTACTTAGTAGGGTAATAAAACCTTTCCAAGAAACCGCCAAGGTCACAAGAGCACCAAGATCTCCACAAATAAAATCTTGAAAGAATTATAGCCCCATATGAAATGCAGGCTAACGAAATGTCAAGTAAGATAATTAAAATTTCCATAAACCTCATATACTCAATTATGCAGTTTTCTTGGGGGCAGTATGTAAGTAGTTTGCATTTTCTTTCTTTCTGTCTCATCTGTCTCTCTCTTGTCTAGTCTACAGTCCTGGTATTCATTGCAGATCTCTCCTACAAGTACAGTGATACCTCGTCTTACAAACTCCTAGTCATACAAACTTTTCGAGATACAAACCCAGGGTTTAAGATTTTTTTGCCTCTTCTTCCAAACTATTTTCACCTTACAGACCCAAGCCACCGCCACTGGGATGCCCTGCCTCCAGACTTCTGTTGCCAGAGAAGTGCCCGTTTTTGCACTGCTGGGATTTCCCTGAGGCTCCCCTTCATGGGAAACATCACCTCCGGACTTCCATGTTTTTGCGATGCTGCAGGGGAATCCCAGCAGTGCAAAAATGGGCGCTTTGCTGGCAACGGAAGTCCGGAGGTGGGATTTCCCAGTGAGGGGAGCCTCAGCAAAATTGCAGCATCACAAAAGCACGGAGGTCTTGAGGTGGGGTTTCGAGGACTTCCGTGTTTTTGTGATGCTGCAATTTCGCTGAGGCTCCCCTCGCTGGGAAACCCCACCTCCAGACTTCCGTTGCCAGTGAAGCACCCATTTTTGCACTGCTGGGGTTCCCCTGCAGCATCACAAAAACACGGAAGTCCGGAGGTGGGGTTTTCCATGGAGGGGAGCCTCAGGGGAATCCCAGCAGTGCAAAAATGGGCGCTTCGGCTGGCAAAAGGGCTGAGTTTTGGGCTTGCATGCATTAATCGCTTTTCCATTGATTCCTATGGGAAACATTGTTTTGTCTTCCAAACTTTTCACCTTACAAACCTTGTCCCGGAACCAATTAAGTTCGTAAGATGAGGTATCACTGTACTTACCTTCTAAAGTCAGACAAGATGGAGCAAGTCTCTTCCTAAGATATAAAGATAGGCTGATGAGGCAAAAAGCAAAAAAGTATCCAGAGCTAGCAGGGTAGACTTTATTTATTTGTTTACAAATTCTTGTGTTACTCCCACATCATGATAATTTATTCTGGCACTCAATTTGAGAATAAATACAATAGAGAATTACTATTTCACTGCAATGCAATACTTGATCGGCAATGTTGTTTTATATTTAGAAGTATTTCATAGCTGACATGATATAGCTGGTGAGAACTAACAGAGGAGATGCATTGGTAATACACCTTTACAGCTTCAAAACTTTTATTTGTTGGATCCCCATAACTATGTAAGAAGGTTAGCACCCACCTATCTCCTAGAAGAATGAAATATTCTAGGCAATATTAAAAAGGCAGAATATTATATTTCGCTAGATGAGAAAAGGAGAAACATGTTTTTAAAGACAAAGCAGTTCCCTGAAGCCCCCTGCCCCCCATTTCAGCTCCAGGGTGATGAGATTAAGACCTTCACCCTCAGTACATAATAGGGTTAGCTTCTTTACTTAAACATCCAGCAAGTTTCAAGTGAGCCTGGGACTCAAGACAACTTAAAAGTTACCCCTGCATGGCCACATAGGAATCTGACAACCAATTAGGATACTTGCCCTTATATAGAAACGGGAAGCTCCAAGGCAGGGCCCAAGAGAGGTTATAAATCTTGTTAATGTGTATAACTGGTTGGGTGTTACAATATATAAAGCAAACAAGCAATGTACATTGTTGCTTTAAGAGTTGATAATGCAGTAAGCTATAAAAGGGAGCCACCAGCATCTCTCTTGGGGGAGAATTGTTGTAAGTATTATAGTGGTACCTCTGCCTAAGAACGCCTCTACTTATGAACTTTTCTAGATAAGAACCGGGTGTTCAAGATTTTTCTTTTTTCAAGAACCATTTTCCACTTACAAACCCGAGCCTCCAAAACTGTAACCGGGAAAGGAAGGGAGAAGCTTCCGTGGGGCCCCTCTAGGAATCTCCTGGGAGGAAACAGGGCTGGAAAAGGTAGGGAGAAGCCTCCGTGGGGCCTCTCTAGGAATCTCCTGGGAGGAAACAGGGCCTCCACCCTTCCTGTGATTTCCCCAATTGCATGCATTATTTGCTTCTACATTGATTCCTATGGGAAAAATTGCTGCTTCTTACAAACTTTTCTATTAAGAACCTGCTCACAGAACGAATGATGTTCGTAAGTCGAGGTACCACTGTACTGTGTGAAGTAAGAACTATGTGTTCTCATGCTGGTTTATATATGTATATGTATTGAGAAGATTGATTGATGTATTTGTAAATGACTAGAATTGCTACTGATTATGATATTTGATAAATGTAAATAATATTTATATACGCAAGCTATCTGGTCTTATCTCTGGGTTATTAGCTGTCTGCCAGTTCACTTCCTCCCATGCCATGTGGGAGCACCTTGTGGGTGCACGCACACATGCACACTGACAAAAAATAATAATTTTATTTAAAAAGCCAAAAACAAACTGGTGATGCATGCACAGTGCTAGAAATTTGGCTTCTGCACATGCTCAGAAGAAAAAAAGAAGAAAAAATATTCAAAAATAATTCAAAATTTTCCCCCCCAAATTTGTTTCGTAAAGATGGTGGTGTCCATGGACCGGCAATGACTGAACTGGTTCTGTGACATCACCTGTGGCTTGCTACCAGTTGGGGTGAACCAGTCCAAACTGGGAGGAACCCAACTCTGATTGGTATACAAAAGGTATTGTATGTTAGAAATGTAAACAATCTGAAGGCATTTTTTACCTTCTTTGGTGGACATGTAAGAAAACTAAGAATTACTGAAATCTGATTTGTATTTTAATTCTGAGAGTTCTTAAGCTAGAATGTACAAATGAAACCAAACTGTTTACTTTTAGATCTGATGGACAAACAGATTAAGCAAATATATGAAGCTTTAATTTTATGTATGATAACTACAGTATCAGATTTCTTTATGTGCAGCAATGAAAAAAACTCACCAAATATTCAAAAGGGAAAAATGGATGGTAAAACTAATGGAGTTGATTGAGGTGACAAGATTGACTGATTGGGGTAGATTAAAAAGACTTTGCTTAGCTTTATCTTTACTTGGAAATCATCCTTGGACATTTGCCAAGAAATGGAAAGAAATGAAAATTTAACTTTGATGACTAGACATTCATTGATTATAGAAATATTGTACATTACAATATAATGTACCGTATTTTTCGCTCCATAAGATGCAGTTTTTTTCCTCCCAAAGTAGGATGAAAAATCAGCCCCGTCTTATGGAGCGAAGATGCAGGCAGGGAGGGGGGGGGAGGCTGCGAACTCGGAAGCGCCATCCCGCCGGCTGGCTGACTAGCTGCTGCCTGGCCCACCGTTCCCCGTAAGCTGCGCGCACCCCCAAATACACCCGTGCGCGCCCTTTTCCACGGGCTCCCCATCCCCCTGCCAGCCCGCGGGGAGGTGGGCGGGGAGGTGTGGCAGTAGGAGTAAAGGGAGCCACGGCCGCCCCTGCCTCCCCATGGTGCCTCTGGCCAAATGCACCCCTGGCTTCTCCACGCTGCCCTATTGCCCGCCCGATCCGCCTCCTCTCCTCCTCTGCCACCTCCTGCCTTGGGGCGCGATCTGCCTCCTCTCCTCCGCTGCCTCCTCCTGCCTTGGGGCGCAATCTGCTCCCTCTCCAACATCGCTGCCTTCTGCCTTGGGGCGTGATCCGCCCCCTCTCCTCCGTCGCCGCCTTCTGCCTTGGGGCGCAATCCGCCCCCTCTCCTCCTCCGCCACCTCCTGCCTTGGGCGAGCAATCCGGGAGTCCGGGACTTTGTGCCTTTGCGCCATGAAGAGAAAACGGCCGACTTTTCCCTGCTGCCGGAGCCGTTTCCTCTTCATGGCGCAAAGCCACACAGTCCCGGACTCCCGGATCGCTCGCTTCTCCGGTCAGCACAGCCATCTGCCCAGACAGAAAGAAAACAAGAGAGAGAAAGTGAGAAGCAGAGAGAGAAAGAGGGGGAGAGAGAGAGAAAGAGAGAGGGGGAGAGAGAAAGAGAGAGGGAAAGGGGGGAGAGGGGGGAGAGAGAGGGAGAGGGGGGAGAGATAGCAAGAGAGAGAGAGAGAAAGAGAGAGGGAAAGGGGGAGAGAGGGGGAGAGAAAGAGAGAGGGAGGGAGAGAGAGGAGAGAAAGGAAGAGGAGAGAGAGAAAGGAAGAGAAAGAAAGAAAGAGGGATAGAAAGAGAGAGAGAGTGAGAGATGCTCAGTGAGCCTTTCTTTGAAGTTGCCTTTCTTTCTTTCTTTCTTTCTTTCTTTTTCTCTCTTGCTCTCTTGCTCTTTCATTCTTTTTTCTTTCTCTTGCTTTCTTTCTTTCTCTTTCTTGCTTTCTCTCCTTCCTTCCCTCCTTCCATTTCTTTCATTCCCCCTCTCTATTTTTATTTCTCTTTCATTTTCTTTCTTTCTCTCTTTCTTGCTTTCTTTCTTGCTCTTTTTCTTTCTCTCTTTTACCTTCCCTTCCTCTATTTCTTCTTTTCTTTCTCCTTCCTACCTTCTTCCCTCCCTCCCTCCCTTCAGTCCTTCCTCTCTTACTCTCCCCTTTCATAAGTTTCCTTGCTTCCTTCCTCTGTTCCTGTCCCTTCCCCCGTTCTTTCTTTCCTTCCTTCCTTTCCCCCCTCCATTTCTTGCTTTCCTTTTCCTTCCTCCCTTCTTTCCTCCCTCACTCCCTTCTTTCACTCCTTCCTCTCTTCCTCTCCCCTTTTTGGCTCAAAATATTTTTTTTCTATTTTCCTCCTCTAAAATCTAGGTGCGTCTTATCAGCAGGTGCGTCTTATAGAGCGAAAAATACGATAGTTCAAAAATTATTGCATTTTATGCTTATGTTTGCACTGAACAAAGTTGGAAATTAATTTCTTTCATTCTTTCCATTGACTAAACAATCAGTTGGTGGGCCCCCGGGGGAGAGCCTTCTCTGTGGTGGCCCTGGCTCTTTGGAATCAGTTACCCCCGAGGTCCATACTGCCCCAACCCTACTTTCCTTCCAAAAAGACTTGAAAACCAGGTTCTGCTGGCAGGCTTGGAGGCCGTGAGAATTAACATCTTTAATCCTGGCTGAAACCTGTCTTGATTGGTATGTGAGATGGTATGACTGTATTGATTAGATTAAGGGTTTTTACCATTATTGTTTTAATTTGATTTTATACTGTGTTAGTTTTATTGTTGTGAGCTGCCCTGAGTCCTTCAGGATTGGAAAGAAATCAAATCAAATCAAATCTAAGTAGCTTTTTTCCTGTTCGACTGCCATCCCTTATTTTGTTTTTTTTCTTCCTCCTTTTCTCTTTTCCCTTCCCTCAAATGTCTTTCCCCCCATTTCTTTGTGTTTTATAATCTTTTAAATACAATTTTATAAAACTAATAATGATTTCTTTGGCATTAACGCTGGACAAGAAGTAAATAGTATGTAATTTATTTTATTAATTACATTTCTCCAAATAAAAAACCAATGAGAGGACTTTTATTTGTGTCTTGATTCCTAATCAAGTCTACATAGTTTTCTTGGCAACATATTTAGAAGTGGTTTGCCATTTTTTTTCTTTCTAGGGCTGAGAGAAAATACTGTAATTGGTCCAAAATTGTTCAGCTGACTTGATGCTTAAGCCAGGACTAGAACCCACAGTCATCTTATTTTTAGCCTGGTGCTTTCAAGAATTACACTAGAGTCTTGGAATGTTATATAACTATTTCACTGAGGGAAAATAAAAATAAGGAAATCACATTTCAACTATGTTTATTATTATTATTAGGAGCTTGGTTATTTTTGCCATGCAGCTAAAAGGCAGAACATTGTTCTATTTACTTAGCAAAATATCCCCCATTCCCTTTCTTTCTGGTATACTGTTATTTTTGCTCTCCAAAGTCAGGAATGGTTTTTAAAAAAATATTGGGCACCAGACATAACAGGGTCCCTGTGGCTCAAGTCAGCTTCTTTTAAACTGCTTTTAAATTCCTGCTGTTTGTAAAACATAGGCAGGCTGTGAATTGTTTTTGGGATTCTTTCCCAATGCAGCTACACTAAGCTTCCTCCCTTGTTTCTACAAGCTTGATATTCTAAACCTTTCCCCCTTTGTTGTAATTCCATCCTCACTGCAGTTTAACAGCCCTTTCTCTCTTTCCCACAGTTTGTAATTCCCTCTGTAGAGAGAGAGAAACAAATCAGAGGTTTGCATACCTTTTCTCTGAAGGACAGAAGCAAATTAAAACAACACCACAAACAATCAAGCTCTGGAAACCTTGCTTTGTACTCATATTTTTTTGCATCAAACTGGGTATGCTGCCTGGAGAGGATTTGCTAGAAAAGCCTATTGACATGCGCCTATCATTCCTTATCTTTAGAAGGTGGAGGTGCCTGCTTGTGTGTGTGTGTGTGTGTGTGCGTGGTGAGGGGGATGAACCTTGTTGAGAATCACTGCATTAATTTACATGTAATTGGCGAGAAATGAGAAAAGCTATTTGATGGGTGCATATCTGAATTCCTGTAATTTTCCAAATTCCAAATTCATAAGAAATGGAGCCAGGATAAACTCGCGTGACATTGTCATGGATCATCAATAATATGATCATCATCCTGCAGTATTCTAGCAAGTGATAATAGGGAGAGGGAAGGGAGAGGAAGGAAGGAAGGCAGGAATAGCTGTGGACCGAGAATGGTTTCTAAGTTTCACTATTCACAAAGAGAAACGATTTGATTTTGTGAGTTGTTTGGGTCACAAGTCTGATTGCTCCTTGTTTAGACTGGCATCTGAAAATATGAACACAGCAAATATATATATATATCATTCAGGCATGCTTACTGAGAGCGCTGACTGGCTGCAGCTTCCTATTGAAACGACAATTCTAGATTCCCCTCTGCATCAGGTTATGAAGTGACATCGTTAATTTCTGGTTCAGATGCCCATATTTATGTATGCTTAATGGCTACTGAAATAGATGACTATGGGAGGACATGACTGGACAGAGGATTGCAGCCAAAGGGAACATATTCATCTTAATGTTTTGGAAATTCTAGTCATTGCACAATGGCAATTTGGCCAGAGTCTCACACAGAGGGAAATACATTGCCTAGAACTAGAAGCCAAGATTTTAATAGGAACCAAGGGGCCATTTTACTCAAGCAAGCAAACAATGTTGAGCTAATATGCTACTTCAGTTGTTCTTAGGCAGTGGTGCTGAAATTATGGGGTTGTTGACTTATTCAACTGGCTTACCATGATACGGCAGATCCAATTACAGATCTGAAACAGTATTATTTCTCTGTGATATCTTGCAGGGGTGGGTGATTAAATCCAAGGCCATTTAATGCTTTCACAACTTCTGTTTTCCCATTGTGCTTTCAGAATGGCTGGCTATTCTGCATTCCTTTATACATTCCATGCCTGCCTCACTCTGGATGTCAGCAGGTGTTTTTCAGACATTTTTTTCTCTCTTTTTAGGTTTTATGGCCTTTGTAGTTGATATTTTATATATGCCAGCAGTTCTGTTCGCATCAGAAATGCTGCATAAATGGAAGGAGGGGGCAGAGTGGAAGGGGAGAGAAGGCTAGCAAACAAGTCCCAAATAATGATCTCTTTTATTTTTGAAATGAGTCCAGTGTTGCTTCCTCCAGCCTATTTATGTATGATGGAGTTTGCAGACTGTCTCTTTTTTTGGGGGGGGCACTCTTAAGCTCGAAACATTTTGAAATCTAAGAGGGTGAAAGAAGAAGATAGATTGACAGTCATTCTGGTATGTGTTCTGTCGGGCTCTCAGGTAGACTCCTCCCGAAAATTCACAGGTACAAATTTCAGACACACACACATAGAAACATAGAAGTCTGATGGCAGAAAAAGACCTCATGGTCCATCTAGTCTGCCCTTATACTATTTTCTGTATTTTATCTTAGGATGGATATATGTTTATTCCAGGCATGTTTAAATTCAGTTACTGTGGATTTATCTACCACGTCTGCTGGAAGTTTGTTCCAAGGATCTACTACTCTTTCAGTAAAATAATATTTTCTCATGTTGCTTTTGATCTTTCCCCCAACTAACTTCAGATTGTGTCCCCTTGTTCTTGTGTTCACTTTCCTATTAAAAACACTTCCCTCCTGGACCTTATTTAACCCTTTAATATATTTAAATGTTTCGATCATGTCCCCCCTTTTCCTTCTTTCCTCCAGACAATACACGTTTGAAAATTCAAAACAATGTTCTTTATAATGAAAATTCACTTAAACTAAGCCCTCTTTTTGTATAGCAAAGAGCACTCGTCTCCAAACAAACTGGTAATTGGTACAAGTCCCTTATCAGTTCTGTGATACTTAGCTTGCAGCTGTGAGGCAATTCACAGTCCTTCTTCTTTCACAAAGTGAAACACACTTTGCTCTGGTTTAGTTTCAAAGCGTGGAAAAATCAGCACACAAAAGGTCAAAGTCAGTAAAGCAGTCACGAAACGCAAGGATCAGATAATCCTCCACAATGGCCAAACCCACAAGCTGCTATTTATAGCAGCCTCACTAATCACCACAGCCCCACCCAACCACAGGTGGCCTCATTTTCTTTGATAATAATCTCTCAGTTGTTGTTGCCTATGCATCGCTCTCTGCATGCATGGCTGTATCATTATCTTGTTCTGAATCCAAGGAGCTAGATAATTGATCTCCTTCTGAGCTGTCTGCCACACTCTCCTCCTCCCTGTCACTCATGTCTTCTTGGTCAGAGGAGCCTTCATCAGCAGATTCCACCGGGGGGCAAAACAGGCCTGCAGCATGTGGATGTCTCCCCCACATCCACAGTCCTTGGGGCAGGAGCTGGGTCAGAGCTAACCACAACAGTATGGAGATGCTAAGAGTTGCTAATTCCCATTATCCTGCCCACATATTCTTACACCCCTAACTGTAATCACACCAAGTATCCATAATTCAGTGTGATCATCTTTGGCTGATATGGCTATTTGCCATGGTAGCTGTAAATAATGGGATTTATATTTCAGCACATTTAGACAACACCAAGTTAGAGAAGACTTTACCACAGAGGTCTACCAGTATTGTTATTCTTAGCATTTGCTATTGCTAGGTCTCTAAACTAGAGTATAGCGAGCTTGACCTTTATAGTCAAAGATATATATCATCCTAACATTCTTCTTATGTACACCATCATTCACCCCCAGCCCTCCTCTACTTCATAAACTGCAATGATGACTTTGCCTCCCTATCTTCAGCCATCTCCACTTCCTTTTCCAGCTGTAAATGATATGCAACCCTTTGCTGTTGGAGGCCCCATGGATGTCACCTGTGATGTCCTGCAAGTCACTTTTGCATAGACCAAACTGACAGGCTAAGGTCACCTTCAATGCTTTATTTTGATTATGAGTACTGGAGTCCCAGCCAACCTGTCTAATGATGTGAGAAGCTGCGGCAGCAACATACAGAGGTTTTGGTTCAAGTTTTTAAGTTAGTTCTCCCATTATGCACAGATGGTGGCATTTTGGTACCAGCGCTTGAACCTTCAGAAATAAAGGCTGTCACATTTTTTTCTGAATACCGCAGAATGTACTCTGTGATTGGTAAGCGGTGAGCCGCATTTTAATATCCTTCATTTGGGACTCTGCAGTGCTACGTGGATGCAAAACCTGTATCCTACTCCTGGCTTACTGTACTTGGCATATGTCTGAACTAACTAAGTTCCTAGTCACTATATGTAGATAGATTCTGCAGCAAAAGCAAAGCATCCATATGTGTCAACAGAACAGTAAATACGCCTGATGTGAACAAAACATCAATAACAATTGATTAGGCAGCATGGTGAATGCAGATTAACATTGATCATCCATCCTGTTCACCATCCAACTAATGCCTACACCATTGGCTTTGCAATTTTTGGGTGTGTGCCCTTTCTGCTTAGAAAACATCACTAGACCTGCCAGACTTTACATAGGAAGCTGGGAAACTTAGAATGGTTCTAGTCCACAGCTTATAATATAACTATAATTATTTGAGAAGTCCACTGCAATGTTGTGTTGCATCAGACCAGCTTGCAGGCTCTCCACTGAGGCAGCAGCTCATTGTGGGTAGCAGGACAGATTTAGGACCTCAAGTTACCATGTAAGAAATCAGGCTTTCTTTGGAGTTCAAAGAGGTTCGTTTAGTACCCTTCCAATTTGAGCTTCTGGATGAGTCATCTGTGTGTACATAACTCTGCTGCCATGAGGCAACTGATAACCCAAGACACTCTATCACCATCCAAAACTAATCATAGGCTTGAACCTGGACTTCTTTGATCCTAATCCAATCCTAATCCATATCATGACCTCCTTGTACTTCTCTCTCTTTCTCCATTGGTTTTATGTCTCTCTGGCAGGACTAGAACATAAAGCTAACACTTTGATCAGCATGATGGGGATAAACCTGGGACCCTCGTCTACCTACACGAAGAAGAGAGAAGGATTTGTTTTGATCTTCAACTATTTTTAGTTTCCTGTCATATCTGAAGTAGTACTGCTGCTAATTTTAGTTTATTTAAACCAAGATTATGTACCAAAGTTGTAAGATATATAAAAACAAAATCATCTTTTGAACATATAATGAACGATTATTTGGCCAGCTAAGTGAAATAATTCAAGGTTGCTAGTTTGTTTGTTTTTAAACAGATGCCCTCTGGCTGATTTGATATTGTCTCCATTTTCTTCAAATCAACAGCTGCCTCTAGCGTTAAATGCATATAATTACAATTTTTAAAACTCCTTACATTTAAGGAAGGCAGAATAGAAAATAAATATATGTTTGCCAGCAAGGTTCCATCATTGGCTGACTACAATAACATTTTATAAGGTGAGTTAAATTAATTTAGCTGAAAATAAGCCCCACAAAAATAAATGAAATCCAAATACATAGTGTCTTCTAATATATATGTGCAGATAACCAACAAAAGATAGACACAAATGCTTTATACAGATGTTTCTTAGGTTGGATAGGTACTCTAAGCCCACTACAACTTTTGATTTTGCTATTACACAAGAATTATGAATTTACCTTATTATTTAGTTATTAGTATTACACATAAGGGATATACATTCCACTGGCTTGTTTAGAATCATCAACCGTTATATAATTGTCCCTTTTGAATGTATTAAATGATCAAACAGTGTGAATGGAATGAAAGAAGATACAGTAATACTATTTTAAAATACCCGTATGTACTCACAGAGAAGCTCCTCCTTGGATAAGCCAACCCTTCAATTTTTAACCTAAATACCGTGAAAAATGTGCCACCCACAGATAAGTCAACCGTGAAGATTAAACTGTATATAAATTTTGATGGTCAGCTTATCACAAGTGGCACATTTTTCGCAGTATTTTGGCTAAAAAAAATATGAGGTTCGGCTTCTCCAAGGATGGGCAATCTCTGTGTATATACAGCACTTTATTTTGATAAAAGATTCCTCTTTTATAAGCTATCCTCTTCTTATTGCTGATTGGGCTACATCTTGATTTAGAAATGGAGAATAAATGGGACCTTTCTGAATATTATACAGTGCTTAGCAAATTTAACCTAAGGTCCGAGCGTTATGGATGAATAAAAGATAGGCTAAAGTAAAGGCAGGGTAAGATTTTGCTAAAGAAAAAAACCCTACTGAAAGAACCCATGAAAGATTTCACCTTGGGGAGTAAAGGGCTGCAAGGACTTTCACAACAGGAATAAGATCACAAGGAAGAAACTGTGTGCTTCTCAGTGATCAATATTCAGATGCCACATAGGAGGACTATCTATTAAATGGAAGGGAAGTTTAAAGCAGAGAAACAGCACAGTACTTGAGGTTCTGCTGTGATCTCTGAGAAGGAGGTCATACAATGGTTTTCTACTCAATTATAATTGAAACTTTAGTTCAATATGTCTGGAAGATATCAGAGAGAGGATCAGCGTAGGATGATGTTAGACACTGAGATAAACCAGAATGTTAGTGCTGCTATAGTTTCTATTTTTTGCAGCTCTTTTGATATGAACACACTAAAGCAAAATTCAGGCAAGCTATTTGTTGATTATTTTTGCATTTTAAATCCCTATTGCTATATGCATGTAATGCTTAAATATTTCAAAAGCAGATTTATATATAATGGTTTCTTTTCTTATTTTCCATCAAAAATCAATCAATAAGGCATATATTACAGAGGACCAACTGGCAAAAACTGCAGCTGTCTACAATCACTTGTATATATAACATATTAAATAATCGCATATGGCTACGGGGCTTTAAGGCATTAGCATATAGGGTTATATATGGGTTAAAATAGCAAATAAATAATAATACATAAACCAGAAACACAGTTCAGGCATTTAATAGTAGATTTTATTGTTGGAAGAAAGCACCATCTTATTTTTATATAAAAGTATGAAATACAGCTGTGGCAACTCCCAAGCGACAAATGTAATGCTGAAACTATATTTTGGTGAAAAGAGTTAAATTTTCTAATACTTCCACAAAATACTACAGCTAAAGAAACAAGAACACAACCTCATGGTTACTAATGTAGTTTACACACACACACACAAAAGTGCACAGGCAGAACTGAACTTCCAATTAGTGTTAGGTAATTATACCTTTGCAGCTGGGATCTTGTCCTGACCATTCATAAAAATCTGTTGGCCATTTGAGAAGTCTTGCATTGGTGTTTTTTCCCCATAAGGTTCCATCAATTTTTAAAACAACTACATACCACCCACAATAGTTCTCCAAATATATTTGTAACACTATAATAATAATATTTGGTAAAAATATATGCTTAAAAAAACAACTCTATCCACACTGCATAATATTTACCATGCATGATTTTTACATCTAATCCATCTAAATTTCTGCCCTGCCATTGTTCCAGAGGAAGGGATGCAAACCAAGATCCTCTCTTTTTGCAGGTTATACATAAAAATGATTTATAGAAGGACAAAGAGAAATAGCATCCTATATTTATATATACGTTCACCAAGCTTAAGCCCGCATGATCTATTTTGCTTTAGAAACAGAAATTAAGAAAATTAAGCTAAATATTGTGAGGTAAATGTTTCTTAAACAATCTGTTAAACAGATGGGCATTACTGTCAATGACTCCAACTCCCAGGTGGCATTACTACTACTGCTTGCCATTCACTTGTACTATAAACATAACAGATTCCTTCAAAAGTCATGTTTATTCAAGGTTTACTAGAGCAAGAAGGATTTCATATCTATCATAAATTTATACTTGCACTTTTTTAACTGTCTAGATTATGGGTCAAATATGTTTTGTCATTTTTTTAAAGCTAAGAAGGAAACTATGTTAGGGCTGTTATAACTCCCTGTGTGGAAAAAAAATCTTATATGAACAGGGTCAATTCAAATGGCTGGAAAAGAAAGGACCATCTTATTTCATTAGCAAATGTGTGACCTCACAGCATAAGGAAGATCTGCTTCACATAACTGAAGTGACACAGTCCATTATATCATCATCTCCTAATATGAGATGATGATATGATGGATTTTATCACTTCAGTTATGTGAAGTAATTTTCCAGAAAGATAAAAGCTTTATACAAAGGTATGTGAGGGGGAACGACATGCAACAACTGACCAAACTAAATAATCAACAATTTAATTTTGAATTTAAAAGGTATGTTTTTTTAAAGTGAGATTTTAACTGTATTATTTCATATCTACAGCCTGAAGCAATAGCACTTAAACTTATATACCACTTCACAGTGCTTTACAGACCTCTCAAAGTGGATTATAGAGTCAACATATTGCCCCCAACAATCTGGGTCCTCATTTTACAGACCTTCAAAGGTTGGAAGGCTGAGTCAATCTTGAGCCGGTCAGGATTGAACTCCTGACAATTGGCAGAATTAGCCTGCAGTATTGCATTCTAACCACTGTACCACTATGGCTCTAGTAGGCAATTACACTACTTTGAACATGAGGAATCAGTCAAATGTCTGTATTAAACTTGCTTATTGTATACAGTGTTCCCTCGATTTTCGTGGGTTCGAACGTCACGAAAAGTCTATACCACAGTTTTTCAAAAATATTAATTAAAAAATACTTCACGGTTTTTTTCCCTATGCCACGGTTTTTTCCCACCCGATGATGTCATATGTCATCGGCAAACTTTCATCCGCCTTTAATAAACATTTTTTAAAATAAACTTTAATAAATAAACATGGTGAGTAATAATTTAAATGGTTGTTAGTGGAATGGGAAATGGTAATTTAGGGGTTTAAAGTGTTAAGGGAAGGCTTGTGATACTGTTCATAGCCAAAAATAGTGTATTTATTTCCGCATCTCTACTTCGCGGGAATTTGACTTTCGCGGGCGGAACGCATCCCCTGCGAAAATCGAGGGAACACTGTAATGGTGTTGTTCTTTAAGGTTTTCCCAGGTTTTTTTATTGGGGCCAGGCCAAATGTTACTTCATAGATAACAATTCTCAGCCTACTTTTCTAACTGTGCATCTCTTTCACCTAAATTATCATTGTCTCATATTAACTGTTTCCCCCAAGTGATTTTCATGGAACACTTATAATTGTCATTGAATTATATTGTCCTCAACATTGGCCACTTAATATCAACACTTAAGAACATACTGCCTGAAGAAGGCTTACTACAGACTAGTACCGAAATTGTCACTGTTTTTTTTTACCATAGTAACACTGAGAGAATCTGAAGGTTTTGTCAGTTCACCACTGCAAATGAAATTAAATAATATTCCAAAAATTAATACTATGAGTAACACCAAGAAAACAAATCTCATATTAAAAAATATTTGGCAATTGGCTGCCATGCAAAAGTTGCACTTGGATTTATATTTTCTAATGCAAATGCTGAATAGGAACATACGAGGGTTATCTGCAAGTAAGGTTACAAGGCACGTAGCTCTTGCAGGGAATGTTTGTGGAGGAAGTTGGTATTACTATCGTGTAGCAGGAAGCCAGCGGAAGAGAACGAACAGTGGCAGTGGTCAGTAGATTATCAACTGGCGTTGTGGTTAGAGATGAGCGTCCTCATTCCATTTCCTTTAAAGTGCGAAGTGCATGCTGTAATACACTACCTGAATTCTAAGGGCATGAAGGCTGCTGCAATGGGTACCCAAGATTTCTGCATGATGGGTGCCCAAGATTTTTCTCACCAATTGCTGAGTTTTGAATTTTGGGGCTGAAGGAGAATGGGTACAGTATGATGCCATTGCATTGATTGATGCTTGCTCTCTGGTATGGTGATAAGCCCAAGTTTCATCTGTCACTATACAATTGAGAAAAGCCTGGCCTTCAATCTCGAAATGGTCAAGAAATTCTCGGGCGGCACTGACTGTCGATTTTGTGTGCTTCAGTAAGCATCTTGAGCACCAATCGCAGCAGTGTTCATGCCCTTAGCATTCAGGTAGTGTATTACACTTCGCACTCGGAAGGATACGGAATGAGGACACTCATCTCTAACCTTCACCATAATGCCAGTCGACAATCTACTGACCAGTGGCACTGCTCAGTCTCTTCCGCTGGCTTCCTGCTACACGATAGTAATACCAACTTCCTCCACGAACATTCCCTGCAAGAACTACGTGCCATACAATCGAATCTCTGGATATTTCATGTTTTTTACATGGTTTTAAATTGTAACAATCTAGTCTCCTTATAGCATTAAAAAAAGACCTGCCACATTAAAACATTTTGTGCAGTACACTTGTGAACTGTAACAAAAGAAATTCTTTTAATAAAAGAACTGAGCACATATAAGAATTTAAATTGCTAGGCAGACATGACAAAAAACTATTTACATCAATGAACAGATAGCTTACCAGCCTTCATTTTAGATTTTACAGGCAAGCAAAGATGTATTATGCCTCTTTTAGTCTTAGCTCACTGAAAAGTCAGGAGAAATGTAACAAAGTCCCCAGTTATTTTTCATATCATGCCATCGGTGCCCTATTACTGCCATCTTTCTCTCACAAAAACAATAATAAATAAACTGTAGTACACCAGCCAACAAAGGTTTATCCACTCTATTATAATGGAAGTAATCAATAATTGATAGAAAGGATTTCCGCTGCAAAATACTTCTAAGATTAATTATAATAAGAATTTTAAAATAGCTTAATCTACGGTGATTTTACAGTCACCTAACAAAATTTAGAAGAAAAACAGAGATCATGCACCTGAGACTATGGTGGCATTTTCTCTTTTCTCTTTGAGAGCGTTCTCCCAAATCAGGAGGAACGCCACACAAGTAGCTTTGCTATTCTATTTGGATTCAGCCCTCAGTCCATCTTCTGATGGCAGGGAGGGGACACTATCATGAGAAACAGTATCAATGCTTTGTGCTTCTGACTGAAGGTGGACAGATACCTCTACAGCTATTTCTTTGCAGTGATCATTCACTGAACCATCATCTGAATCTCCTGCTGGTGAATTACTACGCTTTATTTCTGTGTTTAAGGGATAGATTCCCTCTTGGGCACCGAGTGCTTGGGTCTGTTTCATGCCATCTCCTATTTCATTAGGGTCATCAACATGCACTGCTTCAAATATTTCTTCCATAAAGGCCCTGCAGTTAAGGATTAGAGGTGGCAGGGGGATACTTCTGGCAAGTTCTTCAATGTAGCGAGCAAATTCCATGGTTTTAAACTGGGTGACTTTGGCCAGCTCTAGAGTTTTGGCAGAGGTAATAATAGGAATGCGTTTGGCTATTTCGAAAGCCTTCTGTAGCTTCTCAGCCCCTTCAGTTCTGAAGAACTCATTGATGGCTTTCTCTGTTTTACGAAGATGGCTGCTCATCATGCACAGACGTGTAATATTTAAGATTAGGATGATGGTAAAAGCAACTAGGCAGACAATCATGTAATAAATGCCCATGTCTCCAGAAGTAGAGACCACTCTGAGGGTGACTGAATAATAATAAGTGCCATTTTCATTTAGGACACTGCAAGTATATCGTCCCCGGTCAGCAAATATTACACCCGTGATATTGAGGATATTGTCAGAGATCACCAGTCTTCCATCTAAAGACACAAATAGAATTTTTTTTTTAAAAAAATGCAAAATCAAATTATGCTTTCATATATCTCAGGTCAGCATGCATGAAAGATGGGGCCATTTTAGTTGTGGCCCCTTTTCCCAATAAATATATGCTCAGAATTTTTGCTTAATTTATAAATTGATTTTAAATATTATTTTATTCCAATCTGCCTTTAATTCTGGTAGCGATTCTGATTTTAAAAACTGTTGTTCCTCATGTTCTGAAACAGGGCTGTCAAACTCCAGGCCCATGCATAACATGTTGGCCACCCCAACTCCCTTTTCAGCAAAGGGGGAAAAAGTCCTAATACGTCATGTGATGTCACTGTGATGTGAGTTTGACAACCCTGCTCTAGAACAAACATAAACCACATGAAGTTAACCAGGATAGACAGCCCTGGTCTATACAATATAAATTTAATTCCTACAGATGGGATTCAAATAACTATATTCAGAATCTGATTCTTTAACTTGTTCTTTCTTAGAGAAAGAATTCTGCTGCTGCAATTCCAATCTTCCTTGCAGCTGTTGTAAGTTCAGATGAACAGTCCTTTAAAGAGGATTGTTTCAGAAAATGCTTTTTGTTCAGACAGGCATTCAAAGATTTGCCTGCAGATTCTTTTCACCCTAAATGCCAAATGATTTTAATGTTAAAGTGACTTGACTGAACAACCTATTTATTGATCATTAAATTATATATCTCTCTATATCTCTCTCTATATAAATTCTTAACTATGCAAATAGTTGTCCAGTGTTGTAATTTAAGAGAGATTTGTAATACATTGTAATAAAGGTACCATTAGGCACTGTGTTTGCACATCTGTTATTTTCTTCCCCCTTTCGTGCTTTTTATGGAATGTGACAAGAAAATCTCTATGGGCATGATATAGTGAGTCAAGCTTATTCTAAATTTAGACAAATATGCATCTTACCTCTTCCACCTTGCTCCAGGAGATGCCCCTTTGAGTTGTACCAGAATATGGTGTCCTGCTGGCTAATGTTCAAATGGCATTCAATAAAAACACAGGTACCTTCTTTTGCTATGATATCATGAGGAACTGGATATTTTGTCAACGCTTGAAAGATAGGGAGCAGTGATATGTTGAGAGGCAGGGACTTTGATCCCACAGTAAATGTCAGGTTGGAAGTAACATTTTCTTGAGCAAAAACACTGTGGTTAAGAACCAGAATCAACAGGCAGCAGCTGAACTTCATGGAAGCTTTTGTTGAATTTAATTATTGAGGAAAGTTAGCTCTGAAAACAATACACATTATCTTGATCACCAGAGAAGATATTGAGTGATGCATCAACCATTGTCTCTGAGGATACCTAAAAAGCAAGTACATGAGAAACCCAACTAAAATACTAAAAAACATGAATGAGAGTTATTAAAAATACAAAACTGTATAGGTTTGTTAAACTTATGAAAAGGATATTACAGCTAGAACCACCGTAACTACAACTAGTCTACATATTAGTACAAAAAGAAGAAATGCAAGAATACTTTTCTTATACAAGTAACTGATTTGTGGTGGCAACATGACCCATTTTCATTCCTATATTATAGGACTGGATACAGAGTTACTACCATCAATGAAAGAATACTTTCTATCTTTGGAAGTTGGCATAAAAAAAAAACCAAATTCCATTAACAAAAGAATCTTCCCCATTTCCCTACCTGAGCTTTCTCAATAGCTTACATTTATTTACATACATGTATTTGCCATGGATTCTTCCCTGATCAACTCCATAGAACTGATCAGATCACATTACATTTTAACAACAACATTTTGAGGGGAAAATAGCATAGTTCAAAAATATAATACAGATATAGCTTTTATTTATTTTTTATTATTTGCTAAATGGAAATGAAAAATAAGTTAAAAGATCTGGTAACCGATCTCAGTCTAAAATAATTCTAATATTAAAAAACCCCAAAGACTTATATGATGCTTGAGTTACTAATTTTAAGAAGTGTGGAACATTTAATAAACTTCTTCCCCAATTTTATTTATTATTTTCATAAAACCTCATAGGATCTTATCGGAGATGAGAAGATTTATTTCTGAGAAAATAACCAGCTTTCAACATGCTCCTTAAGATATGGACCCAAGTTTGCACAATAGTTTTGAATGCTACTGAATTTTTCCATTATTCCTCAGACTTATTTTTGCAATCTAATCTTTCCTAATCCTGTGACTACTATTTTCCATAGCTGTTTACAAACTGAATCCCTCACTACTAAATCATTTTGTAAGAAAATAATCATTAAACCATTACATGTTAGTTAACAACCAACATAAAAGACAATTAATTGAAAAACATACTTTTCAATTAGTCTTTGGATTAAATGAAAAAAATATCTTTGAAGGCAACAAATATGTACATGAAGCAACCGAGAGCTGAGTCTGACATTTTACATCCAGTCCCCAAAGGTTTCTTAAGAATTATTAGCTATAATTACTAAGATTAACTGCTTGGCAACATCAGCTTTCATAGTAACGAACACAATTATTCAGGCAATTCAACATAATCAAACAACTCTGGAATCTAATTCAGCAAAGATATCACTGGGTACTCTTATTTTGTCTTACTGAAATAATCCTGAGGCGGGCACAGACAATATTTAGGGGAAACAAGATGTGTGTGTATGTGTGTGAGAGAGAGAGGGGGGGGAGAGGGGGAGAGAGAGAGAGAGAGAGAGAAAGGAAGAAAGAAAGAAAGAAAGAAAGAAAGAAAGAAAGAAAGAAAGAGGGGATGCAGATGCTTCTGAAACCTCTGGTGTAAAAATTTTGGAATGCTTGTTGTCCAATTGTAGATTTATGGATTCTTTGGATCATTATGAGTTTATTAATTTATGTATTTAGGGTGACTTCTAATCACCTAGATACTGTTTGTGCCTATTCCTGCAGTTTTCTTGGCAAGGTTTTTCTGAAAGGTTTATCCTTGCCTTCTTGCTAAGGATGAGAGAAAGATTGACTGGCCCGAGGTCACTCAGCTGGCTTCATATTTAAGCCAGAATTATAAGTGCCAGCCTCCCAGGTTCTAGCCAGGTGCCTTAATCACTATTACATCAAACTGGTTCCTTCCTCCTGAGTTTTACTACTACGATTATCATTACTCTATGGAAAGGCAAGGAGAGACTGTCTCGAGTTAAAACTGCCTGGAAAAATCTGTGGCTCAACTCGAGACCAGACTGAGGGAGACAGCCGCATACAGGCTCCTTCTTGAGTTAGGGCAGAGGCGGGGAACGCTGGTCCTTTTATGGCTTGTGGACTTCAACTCCCCGAATTCCCGAGCCAGACATACTAGCTCAGGAATTCTGGGAGTTGAAGTCCACAAGTCATAAAAGGGCTATCGTTCCCCCCCTGAGTTAGGGTGTCTAACTTAATTACTGCATCTGTATTACTTCTCCGATACACAGGCGGAACATCCTGGGTTGCGGTAGGCAAAGTTGGCTGTTCTATTACTTGGGGACTTCAACTCCCAGAATTCCTGAGCTATCATGACTGGCTCAGGAATTCTGGGAGTTGAAGTCCACGTGTCATAGAAGAGCCAACTTTCCTACCCCTGGTCTGGGTTATCCCTCCGCGGGGCAATACTCCGGGTGGACAGTGTTTCCACCAACAGAGCTCCGGGGCATGCAAAGACTCCTTATCGCATGGCGTCCCGAGAGCGCCAACGGCGTCATACCTCCCGCATCCCATCACGCTTGATCGGCGGCGGCAGAACCCCTTCTCGGACCCTATGTCCAATCCTCGCCCACCGCAAAGATAACCAGCCCTACCTGTTCAACTACCCAGCCGGTCCGTAACTCTCTCTGCAAATTCGTCATATCCGGTAACGAAAAGGAAAAAAGAAAAGAGCAAGATCATCCGACTTCCGGTTCAACGACGCTCTTTCCTCTTCTCCATGGTTGCGGTACAGTAATCTATCGGGTTGGGGGCCATAGAGACGTGGCTGTTTGTGGTGTGGTGTTTCAAGTGGAGAAAAAGAGAGGAAGAAAAGCTGTAGAGTCCGAAGAGGACAGTCCGTGCGCTTCGAGTTTGTTTCTATCACAAGGTGTATTTTTTGTTATTTGGAAATGCTTTTGCTGCTTTGCTCTGGTTAGGAACATTTATTACCATAAGTTTCCATTAGTGATGATGCCAGTTAAAATCCACGCGAGTTGAGTGGAATAAATCTTCCCTTAGGGATGAAAGTCCTTCCTTCTGCTTGGATCTATTCTAAACCCCCTACCCACTTCCCTCCCAGGCTGGACTACAACTCCCAGTGGGCTTCTGGCTAGAGAGAAAAGTAGTTGCAGTCTTCAATGTTTGTTTCAGTGTTTCAATAGAAAGTTGGTTTGCTGGAATGTATATGCATCAGAGAGAGAGAGAGTAATAAAAGATTTTTGTATTTATTTGCCCTACGTGCAGATTCTCAGAGGATCCTTTTGTTTTAGATCTTGATCTTTTAGATCGACAGAAGTAGCTGAGTTTGGATTAGTAATTGCAGTTTGGCTGGAGTCCACCCTCTAAATTCAGGTAGGTGTCTCTGTTCTTTCTCATGCCAAAGATTGCATTCTGGAACAAAAGTGGCTTTTGAAGTTAAATCTTGTCTTACTCCTACTTACACATTTTGCTTGCCTGCCCTTTACTATTTCCACCTCCTCCCTCTTGGTTGCCTCATTTAATAAACTTAACTTTATCCCCTTCTTCACATTGCTTTCTCCTTTTTCTGCTTTTCTTATATAAAGATGTATGACTAAAGTTTTTGAACCTTATGCAACACTGATGTAATATTCTAAATATGAACAGTTGGTTGAAAGGTCACTTGGATAAGTGGGATACTTTATGAGTAAGTGTGCATAACAACAGCACAGGCCTGGAAAATGAAGTAGGCATCATATGCTATGCTGAAAGATTGTCTAAAAGAAGTTATAAAAAAAGTGAGGGATGGTTGGTGGGATGGGCGCCAATTTATTATATTAACTGATTTTCTTTCAAAACAAAATTCTGGCATGATTTCATATGTTAAATGTAAGACACCAAAGGTAATATTCACTGTATCAAAACCAGCAAAGGCAATTATTTCTTTGAAATTATGATTAATTTCTGAAACACTTGGAAATGTCTGCATATCTTGCAGTTTGAGGAGTGGGTGGGGGTGGGGGGCAAAAGCAGGAAAGAACATAGGAATCTGATATATACGGTAAATTCCCTTGAAATATCAGTTTATTTACTATCTTTCAAAATAGACTAAGGTTTTTCACACTTTTTGATATATCAGAAGCATTTTCTTTCCTAATTATACCAGAACACGATTTCCTATTTTTATTTTTGTATTTCTTGAAATGATAATGTGGCTTACCCTCAGCCTTTGTTTTCAGTTAATCAAATGCTGATGCTTCTGACACTTTCCACTCTAGTTATGTAAGTTGTATTAAAACAACTTGCCATATCCCTTGGTATGATGTAATCATCCACGTATTAAATGAAAGCAGCAAAAACCTATCCCAAGGGACATCGAATAACTATCTATTATGCAAGTTATTCTTCTATTTTCAGATAGTCAATGCAAAACAAAAAAAAATCAGCCCAATAAGTGCAGAATATGTAACAATAAAAGCTTGTACTAATTTAAATTAATTTTAATTAATAAGTCCACGGAGAGGGGGGCATACAAATTTAATAAATAAATAAATATGGTAGGAAGGTAATGAGGGGACAAGATAGCTCTCTTAAGAAAAGTATTTTCAAAGGCTGTGTGAGATAGGTAAGTACATGCTTTGTTCCATTTATTTTAGATAAATATAATTAATTAAACATAGAATCAATAACAAAACTTATTATCCAGTTTAAATAAGCAAAAAGAAGTGGAATATGTTAAGATACCTTGGTGCTGAATCCTATAAGGCATAGTATACTTCTACCCTACTTCCAGAGAGCCTCTGGGGGATGGGGGAAGCTATTTTTGCCCTCCCCAGTTATTGAATTAAGGGTGTGGGCACTTGGCATGCGCGATAGGGTGCACACACGCTCTTTTGGCACCTGAGGAAAAAAAGGTTTGCCATCACTGATCTAGAGAGTCTCAATAAAATAGTTAGACTTTCTCAAGGGAGTTGAAATAACTAATTATTCTAATATGCCTATTATTTTTGATGTTGCTTGAGTGATACCCCTATACAAACCGTTGAATCAGAGATGCTTATCTCTGAGTAAATATGCATAGGATTGTGTTATTTATGTGATTTAGTATTTAAAATTGATTTCAAAGTTACCTAATGTTTAGATTGTCTGAATAATCTAGCAAATACTAAGGTAGGTTCTATCAACCTCATTTTGTAGTTTAATTGTTCAACTTTTTTTTTTTGCATTCTCTAAACTTTGATTTGATTTTCATATATTTAGTAGTATGGTATATAAACTGTTTTGCTGTATTGCTGTACTTTATTTAACTAGTCAAATGGAATCAAGTTAAAAATATATGTCACATTAAGCTAAAATAAATAATTATAATAATTACTTATAAAACAAGGATATGCTTTGGTCATGTCCCAAATGGAAAATGAATCACTGAGAGAAGATGTGGGTGAACCTGATGAAGATGTACAGAAGACAGTGGATGAAGATGTGACCAAGAATAATGGCGAGGAAGCCGAACCTACGTTCATGACCCAGAAAAGACCAGAAGCCAAAATCACTGAGCTTGGTGCAGAACAACAACCACAGGTGCAAAATATATTAGTATTTATGCTAAATACTGTCAATAATTTTTTAGTTTTATCTCAAAATAATCTTATCTTCAAAAGTGAAGCATTGGGGGGAGGGGGAGGCATGCTGGTTATTATAATTTAAGTTATATAATTCTTATATAAGTTATTATTGTTCTATAAATTATTATAACTCTATAATTTAAATGGACTCTATCCATTTCAATATGCAGTGGGATTGTATCTCCTGAGTTCTCAAGATAAATATACCATCTGCAATCAAGTTAACTATATGTTACTTTAGGATCTTAGGTCAGAATAATAATGTAAATGAAATATATAGCCTTACTTTTTACGGCATTACTTTGAAAGCAATTTGTTTCCATTCGGTTACTATAGATCTGCTTGCATAGGTGACTATAACTGCTGAAACATAGAAATAAATATACTGTTTATTTATGAAGAGAATATTTTCCTATTCTTGACCAAATTGATTCACATGAGATGAAGAGTTGCATTAACACAATATAGTTAACAAATGCAAATAGTTTTTCTCATTGATAAATTTGAGGATTTGTACTAGATCTTTCGTAGATCTTGTACAAGACGATAAAGAATGCTTTATACATGCAATCAATAAAACAAGGATTGGACATAGAACATTCCCTTTTATTTGGAACAGAACATTGTTTTTTATTTGAAAGTCTACCAGATTTCCACCCATTAAGCACCCAAGTTTACTGACAGAAATAAATGAATTTTCTGTAAAATAGTGATGTAAAATGAATTGTTTTTTCCATATATTTCCTTTGCTAGCAATTAGTTTTAATAGTACGGTTATTTAAAAAGAAATCAATAACTATTTACCTTGTTCTCTTTTACTAAGATCTCAGGTCCCATTGAGAAGACCCAAACAGGATGGGGATATTGGGGAAACTGGGGGAAATCATTGCTTTCAAGTGCTTCTGCTACAATGGCCACTGTTGGTAAGTATAGCTAAAACAGCAGATTCATAGAACCTACTTTACAAATCCAGTGCACTTTCTATTCTAGTTCTTTTTTCTTTTAGAGGTCAATGGAGGCAATCACAAAAATACCTTATGGAAGGTAAAGAAAAATATAGAGCAATATCAAAATGTGTTTTTAAAATATGTATTTATAGAACAGTAAATATATCTTGGTGTTTTGATTACGCATCACTCAACTGATTCAAACCTACAGGTGAAACTCGAAAAATTAGAATATTATGCAAAAGTTCACACTGGACTTCAAGCATCTTGCTGTGTGTGCCTTTCTATTCTTCCTCCATACTCTGGCTCCTTAGTTTCCAAATGAAATGCAAAGGTTTTCGCAGTCTGTGTTGATTTGGGCAGCCATGTCATCTGCTGGGATTGCTCCACTGTGCTTCATTAAACCCAGGATCAACGCAGCCGTCAGTCAGGAGATTTTGAAGCACTTCATGCTTCCTTCTGCAGACGAGCTTTATTGGGGATGCTGACTTCATTTTGCAGAAGGACTTAGCACTTGCTCACATTGCCAAAAGTACTAAAACCTGGTCCAATGATTCCATCCGTGGGATTACTGTGCTTGATTGGTCAGCAAATTTTCCTGACCTGAACCCCATAGAGAATCTATGGGACATTGCCAAGAGAAAGATGAGAGACATGAGACCGAACAATGCAGAAGAGCTGAAGGCCACTGTTGAAGCATCCTACTCTTCATAACACCTCAGCAGTGGTACAGGCTGATAGCTTCCAAGCCACACTGGATTGAGGCAGTAATTGCTGCACAAAGGGGCCCAAACCAAGTACTAAATACATATGCATGCTTATACTTTTCAGGGGTCTAATATTCTATGTACAATCCTTGTTTTATTGATTGCATATAATATTCTAATTTTCTGAGATGGTGGATTTGTGGTTTTCATGAGCTGTATGCCATAATCATCACAATTAGGACAAATCACGGCTTGAACTATTTTGCATTGCATGTAATGAGTCTCTCTCATGTATTACATTTCACCTTTTAAGTTGCATTACTGAAATAAATGAACTTTTGCATGATATTCTAATTTTTTGAGTTTCACCTACACATATTTATTTATTTATTTATTTATTTATTTATTTATTTATTTATTTATTCATTTATTCATTTATTTATTTATTAGATTTGTATGCCGTCTCTCTCCGTAGACTCGGGGCGGCTCACAGCAATAATAAACAATATATAACAAATCTAATAATTTAAAAGAAACACTAAAAGCCCCATTATTAAAAGCAAGCATACCATGCATAAACTGTATAGGCCCGGGGGAGATGTTTCAATTCCCCCATGCCTGATGGCAAAGGTGGGTTTTAAGGAGTTTACGAAAGGCGAGGAGGGTGGGGGCAGTTCTAATCTCTCGGGGGAGCTGGTTCCAGAGGGTTGGGGCCGCCACAGAGAAGGCTCTTCCCCTGGGTCCCGCCAAACAGCATTGTTTAATTGACGGGACCTGGAGAAGGCCAACTCTGTGGGACCTAATCGGTCGCTGGGATTCGTGCGGCAGAAGGCGGTCCCGGAGATGGCTTTTACAAACTCTTGAAGGTTTATATATTATCTCTTAAGTGAAAGCAAAATAAAAGTCAATCAGATGCATTCTACTATTTTGCTCAGTCTAACCACTAGCTTAATCTCAATTTTATACGGTTGAGATTAAGCTAGTGGTTAGACTGAGCAAAATAGTAGAATGCATCTGATTGACTTTTATTTTGCTTGCTTGGAAAATACAGGCAGATCTAACAGGACTTCAGTCTTCCTGTCATCAATAGATGCATCAATACATATATTGTCACACAGCCCTAGGAAATTTGTCATGCCGTTCTATTTGCAGTGTTGGATGACAAACATAAAATAGTACAAGTGTGATTTCGGAGAGCTAAAATTGCAATGGTACTTAGACTTATATGCCACTTCATGGTGCTTTACAGTCTTCTCTTAAGTGGTTTACAGAGTCATCAGATTGACCCCACCAATCTGCGTCCTCATTTTACTGACCTTAGAAGGTTGGAAAGTTGAGTCAACCTTGAGCTGGTCAGGATTGAACTCTTGGCAGTGGGCAGAGTTAGCCTGCAGTACTGCATTGTAATCATTGCAGCACCATGGCTCTGGAAACCCAGAACACATCTTCGTTACTCCTTTTGTAGAGCTATTCAATCCAGATTTATTCTTCCTCTGATTAGTGATCCTGCAATTTTAGATATTATCACACTCCATGTAAATTTTAAAATTTTCGGAGAGGGGCAGCATATAAATCCAATAAATTGAATTGAATTGAATTGAATTTTAAATTTTAAATGTTACATTTTATGTAATTTTAAATGTTACATTTTATGTAATTTTAGTGACTACAATAGAACCTTTGGTCACAATAATAATTTGTTCCATAACTTTGGTCGCAAATTGATTTGGTTGTGACCCAAGCCTAATTTTTCAAATTTGGTGCTTACAAATAAAAAAGGTGACCAAGGAGAAATTGGCTGCAAAAATCTTTTTGGGTCGGAACCTGATTTGGTCATGGTCAGAAATGTTCATGACCAGAGGTTCTACTGTATCTCATTTATAGCTCAGACATTGATTATTTCTTTTGGGTCTTACTGGTGGGTCCTAGTCTGGATGTTTTAATTTCATGATGTACTATATTTTAATTTTGTCTCAGATTTTATTTACTCATGTATTTTCTTAAGATAGAGGTGTTGATGCTAATAGATTCCTTATAGATACATTCCTGGCCTAAGACTGTTAATAAAATAATCTCTGCCCAATTTTTTTTTCTCTTTGTATCCTATTGATTTTTATTTTGCTTGCTTGGGCAATTCATTTTCCTCCCCTCAGGGTTAACATTATCTCTTTTTTCTCTAGGTCATGGAATCTCAAATGTCATTGAAAAAGCAGAAACATCTCTAGGGATCCCCAACCCTACTGACTTATCACATGATGCCAGAGATGCAATAAAAGGTTATATCTTATCTTAGCACATAAAATATTTTATATATAATGACCTTTGTTACTTTTGAAGAGATCTCTACTCTATGGCAGACAAGCTGAATATCAGGCTGCCATATTACTGCCAAATAACAAGACTTAGAAATATTGCTGTTGCTGGTATTTCAGAAATGTGTATATCCTGAAGGAAAAGCACCTGCAACCTTTGTATTGCTGTACTTTGTGCAGGATATTAAATATATGCCTGCATTTGGGTAAAAAAACTTTGATTTTGTGCAGTGTGAAGATGGCAGAGTTTCAGTTTTTGATAGCAGTCTAGATAGAAATGGATGTTTACAACTGACAGCAGGAACCACTGGTTAGGTTCAGAGAATTGTTCTCTTTAGTTTTATATGCCTATAGAGGGTTTAGGTACTTTGAAATATTCAAGGGCAGTTTTAACTCTTAAACGACTGCTTTTGTTTCAGAAAGCCACAATTCTGAAGAAGTAGTAAGTGATGACAAGAAAGAGGGTGAAAATCCCTCACCTCTCAGTGGTGCTATTGGAATGTTTTCTACCATTTCTTCTGCTGTTCAGAGCACAGTGAGTGAGATTGAAAGGATTATGTTAACATACTATATTTTTCCATGTACATGATTGTTCTGTCAAGCTCTCTAGTAGAATCCTCCCAAAAATGCACAGATACAATTTCAGACACACACATGTTTGAAAATTCAAAACAATGTTCTTTATACCAAAAATGCAAATAAATAGAGCACTCTTTTTGTATAGCAAAGAGCACTTGTCTCCAAACAAACTGGCAATTTGTACAAGTCCCTTATCAGTTCTGTGATACTTAGCTTGCAGCTGTGAGGCAATTCACAGTCCTTCTTTCACAAAGTGAAACACACTTTGCTCTGGGTTAGTTTCAAAGCTGGGAAAAATCCAGCACACAAAGATCAAAGTCAGCAAAGCAGTTACGAAACACAACGATCAGATAATCCTCCACAATGGCCAAACCCACAGGCTGCTATTTATAGCAGCCTCACTAATTACCACAGCCCCACCCAACCACAGGTGGCCTCATTTTCTTTGATAATAATCTCTCAGTTGTTGCTGCCTATGCATCGCTCTCCGCATGCGTGGCTATATCATTAACTCTTGTTCTGAATCCAACGAGGAGCTAGATAATTGATCTCCTTCTGAGCTGTCTGCCACACTCTCCTCCTCCCTGTCACTCATGTCTTCTTGGTCAGAGGAGCCTTCATCATCAGATTCCACCGGGGGCAAAACAGGCCTGCAACATGTGGATGTCTCCCCCACATCCACAGTCCTTGGGGCAGGAGCTGGGCCAGAGCTAACCACAACAAATATGATACATTTTCTTAAAAATATTTATCTAAAAATGGAGGGGTGTATTCTACATGGGGGGGGGGGGGTAGGGCTGAGAAGAGAACCGCTGTTGCGAGAGTGCTGGTAAACTAGCCTCATGAGCGAAACTTCCAACTGTATAGCCAAGCTAACAGGTTTACAGTGAACCCTCGAGTTTCGCGTCCTCGAGCATCGCGAAAGGGCTATATCGCTAGTTTTCAACCCGGAAGTAAACTCCACCATCTGCGCATGCGTGCCTTTTTTCTATGGCCACGCATGCGTAGATGGTGGAGTTTCCCGCCAGGCAGATAAGCTGCTGGGCGGCTTCCCTGGGTCTTCCCCCTCTTGCCCCGGTACGGCGGCGCGAGCAACGGCGTGGGCGGGCGGGCAGCACGCGCGGGGACACCCCAGCTCCGCTTCCCAGCTGGGAAGCAGCCCCAGCAACGGTGTGGGCGGGCGGGCGGTGCGCGCCCGCTTGGGGAAACCCCAGCTCTGCTTCCCAGCTGGGAAGCGGCCCCAGCAACGCGCGCGCGCTTGGGTACATCCCAGCTCCGCTTCCCAGCTGGGAAGCGGCCCCAGCAACAGCGTGGGCGGGCGGTGCGCGCGCGCTTGGGGAAACCCCAGCTCTGCTTCCCAGCTGGGAAGCGGCCCCAGCAACGCGCGCGCGCTTGGGGACATCCCAGCTCCGCTTCCCAGCTGGGAAGCGGCCCCAGCAACAGCATGGGCGGGCGGGCGGTGCGCGCGCGCTTGGGGAAACCCCAGCTCTGTTTCCCAGCTGGGAAGCGGCCCCAGCAACGCGCGCGCGCTTGGGGACATCCCAGCTCCGCTTCCCAGCTGGGAAGCGGCCCCAGCAACAGCGTGGGCGGGCGGTGCGCGCGCGCTTGGGGAAACCCCAGCTCTGCTTCCCAGGTGGGAAGCAGCCCCAGCAACGCGCGCGCGCTTGGGGACATCCCAGCTCCGCTTCCCAGGTGGGAAGCGGCCCCAGCAACAGCATGGGCGGGCAGGCGGTGCGCGCTTGGGGAAACCCCAGCTCTGTTTCCCAGCTGGGAAGCGGCCCCAGCAACGCGCGCGCGCTTGGGGACATCCCAGCTCCGCTTCCCAGCTGGGAAGCGGCCCCAGCAACGGCGTGGGCGGGCGGGCGGCACGCGCGCGGGGAAACCCCAGGCGCGAGCAACGGGGTGGGCGGGCGAAGGGCGGGCGGCGGTGGAAGTAAAAACACCATCTGCGCATGCGCAGATGGTGTTTTTACTTCCGCACCGCTACTTCGCGAAAAATCGATCATCGCTTGGGGTCCTGGAACGGAACCCTCGCGATGGTCGAGGGACCACTGTACTCCAGTCATGACCCTTATGTAACTGACATCAGCAGTTGAGAGCGTGTAGCCAACAGGGAGTGGTAATGTCGGAGTGTTCTGAGCCCATAAAAATGTTAGAAAACAAAGGGAAAAAAACCAGAACTACCCTGTTTCCCCGAAAATAAGACGTACCCCGAAAGTAAGGCATGTCAGAGGTTTTGCAGAATTTGCTAATATAAGGCACCCCCCGAAAATAAGGCGTAGTCAAGTTTACATACGGCATGGTGGAAAAACATACGGTACCATTCAAAGCTGTTCATAGCGGTACCGTAATAATGTGGCGTCCCCTGCTGGCCCCTTCCATCGCTTTGTACCGTCCAGTACAGCAGACAAAATCTGCTGCTGTCTCACCGCCATTACAGTCTCCACTCCAGTGCGTAGACTGTAGTTCCTCTGGTGGCTGGAAGCTGCAATAGCGGGAGTATAAGTGCCGTCGTTTGTGTGCGTGGGTGCCATACTTTCTTTGGGGGTGTCAGCTTTTCTCCCTGTGAATTTGTCTTATTTGAGAAATATAAGGCACCTCCCGAAAATAAGACGTAGCACAACCTTTGGAGCAAAAATCAATATAAGACAGTGTCCTATTTTTGGGGAAACATGGTAGTAAGCCAATGTCTTACTTTGCAAAATAAATGTCTTCTATTTAATGGTTACAATATTTCAGAATTTCTGGTAAAAGAAAAAGTGGAGGGCATCCTATACATGAGGGCACCTTATAGACAGAAAAATTGAAATTCTCATGAAGCAAAATATATCTTAATTTAAAATGTCAAGGTATCCTGAATTATGTAACAATCATAAACCATTAAAATACAAAATTGGATAAAATGCTTATTAAAAGTAACCCACATATTTATTGTATCTTTACGCCACCCCCTCTTCTCATGTCTGAGTAGCATACAAATTGGAACCCAAATAAATAATGCAAGATCGGACAATAGCATTAAAAAACCAGGAGAATCTTTCACAAAAGCAGTCAACAACTCACCATAGCCCTAATCTGAAAAATAAGATAGATCCTTCGAGACCCATTTTTAAAGAAAACAGGGATGGTTGCATTTCAATCTCCGGGAGAAATGCTGGTCTCCAGATAAGTATTGTAGTAAATCCTATCTAGTGGGTAGCAATAGCTGTAGTACTTAGACTTGTATACCACTTCACAGTGCTTTACAACCCTCTCTAAGCAGTTTATAGAGTCAGCATATTGCCCTCAACAATCTGCCCTCATTTTACTGACCTCGGGAGGATGGAAGACTGAGTCAACCTTGAGCTGGTTAGAATCAAACTGTTGGCAGTCAGCAGACTCAGTCTGCAATATTGCATTCTACCCCTGCGCCCCACCACAGCTCTTATCCATGGATCCTATCAGTTTGCATTGTTTCATGGATGGCGCCTACAGAAGACAACTCTGGCTGATATTACAGGATGAGAAGAAACAATGAGATGGTTCTTCAAATTACAAGGCTCGATGGTTTGTAGAAGACTTGTGTTCTATAACAGCTAAAATGTTATGGATTAGTCTTCAAGAATGCATTGCAATAATCCACACAGTGAAAAAAACCAAGATACGTTGTTCTTTGCTAGACTGATCTGAAATGAGGCAGAATAAAATTGAGTGTTGGCATACACTCATAGCTGACCCTTTTTTATGTTGCCAATTCAAAGGTTATAAATGCATACTCTGAAAATTCTTGCTTTCTGTCAGCACATTTTCATCATTTTTGTGCCTTGTTTTCCAAGGAAAATGATATACAGTAAATCAAGCCTGTATTTTAAACATTTGGCTTCTAGAATTTCAAATTACATTTACAGTGTATCTCTATCATAAAACCATTTCTTTCTTTCAAAGCCAAATCTAAAAAAATTCAAACCTATCTCTCTCTCTTTTTTAGGGGAAAACAGTTATAAGTGGAAGTCTGGATGCATTAGAATATATTGGTAAAAAGACTATGGACGTGATAGCTGAAGGTGACCCTGGATTTAAGAAAACGAAAGGCTTGATAAATAGAAATTCCACACTATCTCAGGTATGGATTTGTCACATGAAACCTGGGAGCGATTAATTTCTGATTCTCTCATTAACAAATTGTCAATCAACAGAATAGTTCACCGTCTAGCAAGAAATTTACAGCTGGTGACCTTTTTTCTTTCTATGCTTTTTTTTAATGCTGCTGTTGTCACATTTCAGCTTCTTTATTTGTAGGTCTTGCGAGAGGCCAAGGAAAGAGAACAACAGAGGACAGCAGCTGAGGTTTCCATGACTACAGAGAAGAAAGCACATTATGGATTGCTTTTTGATGAGTTTCAGGGACTTTCTCATTTGGAAGCCTTGGAGATGCTTTCCAGAGAGAGTGAATCAAAGGTAAATGACCTTAAGCAATATATCTATATCTATAAATCTATATCTATGTCTATATTTCTCTCTCTCTCTCTCTCCACACACACACACACACAAACACACTCAGACACACACAGACACATGCATATATATATATACATTACAATTGAGGAAGAATAAGAATAGTGATATATATAAACTGTGGGAGATGAAGCCATTTACATATTCTTTGCAGCACCTGTAAATAAAAGCCAATCAAAGTAGGAAAAAAAGATATCCTTCTCTCTTCAATTCCTTCTCTCTGCTTTAGGTGGGTTAGTGTGTTTTAAAATAAGATGCCTAAAAATGATTTTTATTTCCAGGGTGTGTTATCTAACTGGGATAGTCCAAAGATTTTGCTTTTTGCTCCCGTTTTCCAAAAATCTTTTTTTGTTTTGTTACTCCTGCTGCATTTCTCATGTCAGATATGAAACTACTGGATCCACAGTTCTCCTTGTATTTTTTAAATAGGTGAAGTCTGTTATAAGTACACTTTCCGGTGAGGAGTTTGCTATTTTAAAGGAAGAGCTGGAAAAGCTGAGAGAAGCATTTTCATTAGCTGAATTTGATGATGAAGATGATGAAGAAGAAAAAAGAGGTAATTTGGCAGATCCAACACTTGAATACTGGCTGTGCAATAGTATATAAATACTTCTTGATGTGGGTGAGGTAGCTTTCTAACATTCTGTAGCATTCAGTCATCAATGATTATATCAGCTTTTCATTAATCCAATTAAATAAATAATAGGCATTAAAAGTTTCCACGTACTTTCACGTGTCCTGAAACAAAACAAAATGGAATAAAATTCATAAATGGCTACAGAAGATAACACAGACAATAATAGAATTTACACTAGAGCTTTTTTATTGGGAATTTTCAAAAAAGAATATAGCAAAGGTAAAAAATATTTAATATTGCATATCACCACCGCAGCTACGATTACTTTCATCCAATTTTTGAAAAATGCAGGGGTCCCCCCCCCCCCCCGAAAAGGCAATAATTAACAAAATTTATGAATGTGCTGAAATGGACAAGATCACAATAGAATTAAGGGGCCCAAAAGAATCAGAATATTATGAGACGTGGGAACAATGGTACAAATGGATTGAACTTAGGGGGGGGAAAAGATCATGGGTAACTCTCAAAACTAGTATGTAAATATGTAAATAGAAATGTGTAACTGTGTTAAAGTAGGAAGGCTCAAATAAGAGTAGTGTGATGATAAATAGATAGGAAATATTATTATATAACAATGCTGAATTACTAAAAGAATAATTATATGATTGTTTTAAAGAAAATATTTCAAAATTAATTTAAAAAAAATATATTTTATAAATATATAAAAAAATAAAAAAATAAATTTTCCATGTACATGTAGTCCTCAACTTATGACCACAATGGAACCCCAAATTTCTGTTGCTAAGCAGGACAGGTTTGCCCCGTTTTATGACACAGTTGTTAGTAAGACAGTGAAATGAATCTAGCCTTCCACCTCAACTTGGCTTGTCAGAAGGTTGCGAATGTGATCTTGTGACCCTGCAACCATCATAAATACATGCCATTTGCTGGGAATCCAAATTTTGACCACGTGGCTGTGGGAAATGCTGTAGTGACTGGGTGAAAAATGGCCGTAAGTCGCTGCTTTAATTTTAAATGGTCACTAAATGAATACTTGTAAGTTGAGGACTACTTGCATTTTAAGGCTCTGGTTTTTTGAGTACAGTGATCCCTCGAGTTTCGCGATCTCGATCTTCGCGAAACGCTATATCGCGATTTTTAAAAAAATATTAATTTTAAAAAACACCACTTCTGGGTTTGGCTTCGGGAGTCAGCTGGGAAGCGGCGCGGCTGTTTTAAAAGGTCGCAGCCGGCCTGGGGGGCTTCCCAGCACCCCCCCGAACCCCCAACCCGGGTTCGGGGGGGGTGCTGGGAAGCCCCCAGGCCGGCTGCGACCTTTTAAAACAGCCGCGCCGCTTCCCAGCTGAGTCCTGAAGCCAAACGCGGAAGTTCGGTGGGCGGACAAGCGGCGGGCGGACAAGCGGCGGGCGGACAAGCGGCGGGCGGACAAGCGGCGGACGGACAAGCGGCGGACGGACAAGCGGCGGACGGACAAGCGGCGGACGGACAAGCGGCGGACGGACAAGCGGCGGGCGCGGCAGCAGCGAGGAGCCGAAGATCGAGGTTTCCCCTTTGCGGCGCTGCCGAGCAGATCAGCTGCTGGGCGGCGGAAGGAACCTTCCCTGGGCCAGGTGTGGAAGTAAAAACACCATCTGCGCATGCGCGGCCATGGAAAAAAAGGGCGCGCATGCGCAGATGGTGTTTTTACTTCCGCACCACTATATTGCGGAATCGAGTATCGCGAGGGGTCTTGGAACATAACCCTCGCGATACTCGAGGGATCACTGTACTAGATAATCTGTTACATGAATGACCAAATGACAGCATGGGACTTCCTTAAGTAACATAATGTAGAGAGAAACCTAGTGGCTGATTGGAACCTTAGGGAGGAGGCTCATAGTGGCTTCTGTGTCTCTAAATCAGGCAACTTGTAGGTAAAAAAGAAGACAAAAAGCACTCGTGCTTCTTCCATTATGTTGCTAGTATTATGTTGGCTGCACAGCTGTTGTCGTGTAACTATTAACTTTAGTAAGCATCTGGAGACTAAAATCTGGAGATTAAAAAGTATGCTCTTGTTCTGAAGAACAGTCATATGCCCCACCTAGGTAATGCTAAACAACAAATAAGTCTCTATGTAATTATATTGAAAATACACAATCTACATCCTGTTGTTTTTAGAAGATGAAGATTTCACAATTGAAGTGGGCATCCTCTTTTCACAGCTGTGCATCTCTCTAAAACCAGCTAAATTGCTCCAAGTGAGTAAATACTTATTTTTAGCTTTTTAAAGATTATGTATAGAGTTGTTCTGGATGTAGTTTGAACTTCTGAAATTTGTAGTGATTTGTATTAACTTTAATTTTTTATTTTATATTAGATTGATGAATAATTAGTGATATGTAACAGCAACTGAAGGAATTTTATAGCCGAGAGACTTTCCGCCTGGGAAAGCCAAGGGAGATAATGAAAACCATAAAAAAGTGAAAGTTAGAATATTTTGAACATGTGATGCGACACCCAGAAAAATACAGCATCCTTCACTTAATCAATCCTCCAGGGAAAGATTGAAGGCAAATGAGGTGCAGGCAGAAGAAGAACATCATGGCTTTAAAATCTAAGGGACTGGATTGGACAGCAGCACTTTTTCATGTGACTGTTGATAAAAATAGGATCGCCAACAGCTCTGGGTGAGATGGATGGCCAACAAGCCAAATAAATAAATAAATCCTTCAAGATGGCTCAGTTAGTGGTCATATTGTTGCAGCTTTTTAAAACATCCAGAATCTAAGCTAACTAAACTTAATTTCTGGGTATTGGCTTGTTATCTTTTATATATTTATATGGTAAAGTATAAAGAATAGCTTAAGGCAATAATTAAAGTATTTTTCTTGAAGAAGTTAGGTTAATAGAAGTAGAATGAAACAAAATACATTTTGTTTTGAGTTTCAAACAAATACAGCTATACCTATGAATTTCCATATGAATTCATATGAAGTTCCATATGAATATTCTGCTGTATTGCATCCTGCAATACAATTCAGAATTGTTCCAAGCATTCTAAAAAAAACCAACCCCTGAAATATTTTGATTTCTCCCACAGGAAACAATGCTGAGGGCCAGTTCCTGCTCCCTTGTATTTTACAAAGGGGACCAGAGAAATAAGACAGGCTGTAGTTCATGAATCTGCCACCCCAAGCACGAAACAGAAGTACAGTTGTGGTGCTTGAAATGTTTCAAATGGCACAATTCAAAATGACCAGACTTTATTCAGTCTTCAAATTCTTGAAAAGCAAACTTTTTCCAATCAGAATATTTCAAAATTAAGGCACACTTCCTTGTAGTAATGGGTACAAACAGTAAGTGGCGCTCTTTTCCAGGAGAGAATGACAAAATTCCGATTTCTGGGTTGTATTATGTCAATATATAGTATGGTGTAAATTGCTAAAAGGAAAGAAAATACTGTTTTTAAAACATTCACTTGCTGAAAGCAGTTCATGTTTTCTCGATTCATGAAAGTTTTCATTCATTCAGACTGTGTGTGCTTATAGCAGAGCTGTACAGATTGTCTCTTGATTTTCAATTGTCAATTTGGTTAGAATCATCACATTGAAGCAGTTGAAAAGTGTGATCTATATTGTCTATTCAGTTTGGAGATTAGAGTTTTTTCTATAAACCTCCTACTCAGGATAAATCTCAATTGTCATTCATTGTTATTTGTCTGATTTTTTTTAAAAAATCTGGTGTATTCCTCTGGTTTGGAAAGCTTGTACATACATACATCTTTATAATTATTTTGCACGTACTTATACATGAGGCTACATGCTCATTTTAAGATGCATGAAACATCTTAGGTTGGTCGGGTGAGCGAGTGGAGTTTCCCAGATCACAGGAATAAAATTGTATTTTCTATGTTAATCCAAACATTGGCTTATATTCATGGGTGGGTTCTTCCTGGTTTGTACCAGATTGCCCAAACCGTTAGTGACCCACTGGTGACGTAATTTTTTTTGTCATGGATCCAGTTCTGTCTGTGCTGGTCTGTGCTCTCCGCCATCTTTTTTTGCAGAATTTTCGGCCAATTTTCCTGTGTTTGTATGGCTTCTTCTCATTCTGTGCTTTAAAAAAAGCCCTCCCTCCTACCCCTGGGTTAAAATTGACCTTTATTTCTTCATCCAAAGCACAGATGATCAGGTCCTCAGCTGTGTTTTGGGCTGAATCCATCTTCTGAGCATGTGTGGAAGTAAAATTGTATGAGGGGACCAGTGAAGGGCTACCAAATGTTTTACTACCACACTGTGGTTGAGGCTTATGCAGGACACCCTGCATTTTCTTTCAACATCTTTCAATGCAAATTGGGTGCTCTGGAATGGAGCTCCATTTTTGCTACCCCACTGCGTTCCCACCTGTCCGGGCAGTAGTCCAGCCCTGGAGGGGACGCATGCACGCAAAATGTCACGATACAGACTGGTGGCGAAAGTAAATGGAACCCACCCCAGATTTTATTTATTTGTTTGTTTGTTTGTTTGTTTGTTTGTTTGTTTTGTCCAATACAAATTGAAAGTTAAAGAGAATAAAAACATGTAGAAGTAAATATCAGGGAAAGGATAAAAGAAAAGATATGAGAATAGCATACGTCAATGAAGAATAGAGGAAAAGATATATGAATGGAAGAAAATATATATATAGATATAGGAGGATTGACTTTGAAATCCCTAGCTGCCCATTAGAAATTTGGGCGGGAGGGGCTGCAATGGAAATATATCAATATTGGAGCATGCAGATTAAAATAAATAAATGAATTCAGAAATATCATCTGGGAAACCTTTAGGGGTCACCAACCATGGCAACTTCAAGACCTGTGGACTTCAACTCCCAGAACTCCCGAGCCAGCAAAGCTGGCTCTTTTACTAGCAAAGCTGGCTGAGGAATTCTGGGAGCCAAAGTCCACAAGTCCCAAAGTTGCCAAGATTAGTGACTCCTGCTTTTAAAAAGGCAAACATACTGAATCCTCCCTCACGCTGCATTTACAAAACGCAACAAACAAGACCACAAAATAAAAGACAAACTAAGGTTTGCCGTTACGGCAAGAATTCCCCAACCACTGCACTGTACCCTTCTGCCAACAAACAAGAAGAAAGAAAAATGGGACTCATTTGTTTCAACCTGTATGGAAAAGATTACAGAGTTCAGCATTATGTTGCAGCATTTATACATGTATTTTCCAATGCTTTATTCTATACCACTATACCACTGTGAAGAACCATAATGGCATTGCACAGATAGAAGCAGTTTTGATTTCCAGTGGTTAGAATGGGGAAGGCAGGGAGCAATTCATATAATCAATGAATAGCGCCCACTTATTTATAGGGAGATGTGTTGTGGTGGAGATACACTGTTTGCACTCTCCTCCTAGACATGATGCTGGCTTGAGATTTTGCTGAAAATTTGGAATGGAGAACATGAAGCTTTATAGATATTATTCTCTCTGGCATCTATTGTCACTGATCATATTGGCTGGGGAATGCTGGTAGTTCAGCCGCATCTGGAAGGCTCAAAATTCCCCATATCTCTGTAAGGAAAATAACGTATTCCTTTCAAGAAATCAGTTTCCTTGCCATGTAGCAGGCCTTTGACATTTTGTTATCGCCATCACTTGGGAACAATTATGAACTGGGGTCTTTTACTTTTTCTTTGCAGAGGCTGGATAGGGGTTTTCTCTTGATCAGCAGTTTGTTGATGTATCTCTCTCTCTCTCTCTCTCTTTTTCTCTCTTGGGCAGGCAAGGAAATCTGCTCATGAATTAGTTAAAAATCTCAATGTGCAAGTGGTCAAAGAAGCAGAACAGCATGAAGGAGAAGGAGACCAGAAAGTGGGCTCTGGAGATACTGAGCAAGAGAATAAAAAGTCAGTGGAGGTAATAATTGTAATCGGAAAGAATACTGCATTTTCAGTTTAAATGGATGCATCACCATATCCCTTCATCCTCAAGTTATGATCTCTGCATGAAGTCTTGAGGGGTGAGTGGTGGGTGGAATTGGATGTGAACCTAATGTCCTGGCTTCCTTTGTTAAAGAAAATAGAATAATATCCATTTTTAACTTTGCAGGATATTCACATGGTTGCAATCAGAAGCCTGGCTGAATTGACAGCTTATTCCATTGAAATGTTCCACAAAACTGCAGCATTGGTTCTTCATGGGCAAAAAGAAGATGTGTTGGCTTTAATCAGAGCTAAAAGCCTTTCCCAGTAAGATTAATCATGCCTGTCTTCTCTATTTCTTCCCCTTTTTCTAAAAAATGCAAAAAGATTAACAAATACCTGGTTCCTCCTAACCAGTCTTGTTTAGGGCAGTGGAATAAAAGCCCAAAGATTCTCCTATGTAATTCGTTACTTCTGTATGTCCATATCTAGTATAACACAATGCTATGGAAAGTCCTAGGTTTATAAGCATTCCAGTACTTCCTGTAGGAATTATTCTTACCACCAGGTTTATAGGCCTTCTTCTGCTTGTTTATGGCTCCAAGAGGAACAGTTTGAATGTTTTCCTTCAGTTGAACCTTCTTATTTCTCTTTAGTAATGGAAGCGATTGGTCAAAATAATGGATCCAGAACCCACACTTAAAAACAGCCTGATTTATCTCTAGCAGTCAGATAGTACCCAGCTCTAATCACGTTTTGAATCTAAAATTTTGACACAGTAATCAAAGACTCCATGTCTTACTATTTATCACTGGAAATTAAGAAATGAGTACACCTTGTCCTCATATGTTAATTAGCGTTCCATTCTAATAGTCATTAAATGAAATGGTTGCTAAATGAACATGAGAGAGAGGGGGGAAAGAGAAAGAGAGAAAGGGAGAGAGAGAGAGACGGAGAGAGAGAGAAAGGAAGGAAGAGAGGGAGAGAGGGGAGAGAGAGAGAAAGGGAGAGAGGGAGAGAGAGAAAGGGAGAGAGAGAGAGAGAGAGAAAGGGAGAGAGAAAGGGAGAGAGAGAGAGAGAAAGGGAGAGAGAGAGAGGGAGAAGAGAGAAAGGGAGAGAGGGAGAGAGAGAGAAAGGGAGAGGGAGAGAGAGAAAGGGAGAGAGAGGAGGGGGAGAGAGAGAGAGAAAGGGAGAGAGAGAGGAAGCTAAGTTGACTGGCTGATTCAGATAAAGTTATCTTGCACAGTGCCTTGTGCCCAGGGGTGGGCTTCAAAATTTTTAGCAAGGGTTTCTCTACCCGTTGCTGGGTGGGCATGACCATGGTGGCCATGGCCTAGTCAGCTCCTGCACCATGACGGGGGGCGGGGACACGTTTTTGCCCTCCCAGGCTCTGGAGGCATTCCTGAAGCTTCTAGGAGGGCGAAAACTTCTGGACATTTCTAGCCTTTCTGAACTTCCAATAGGCCCATTTTTCACCCTCACCAAGCTCCTGCCTGCATCCTTCACTTACATGCATCCAAAATGAACTGCATGGGGACTCCAAGATGGGGAGGGAAGGGGTTTATAGGGCCAGCCAGGAGTAGGATTTGGGGGTTCTCTGAACTGTATAGGGGACATAGGGGAAGGTCTGGTAGGGAAGGTTTGCCTATTTGCCGATGACTCTAAAGTGTGCAATAGGGTTGATATTCCTGGAGGCGTCGGCAATATGGTAAATGATTTAGCTTTACTAGATAAATGGTCAAAGCAATGGAAACTGCAGTTTAATGTTTCCAAATGTAAAATAATGCACTTGGGGAAAAGGAATCCTCAATCTGACTATTGTATTGGCAGTTCTGTGTTAGCAAATACTTCAAAAGAAAAGGATTTAGGCGTAGTGATTTCTGACAGTCTCAAAATGGGTGAACAGTGCAGTCAGGCAGTAGGGAAAGCAAGTAGGATGCTTGGCTGCATAGCTAGAGGTATAACAAGCAGGAAGAGGGAGATTATGATCCCGCTATATAGAATGTTGGTGAGACCACATTTGGAATACTGTGTTCAGTTCTGGAGACCTCACCTACAAAAAGATATTGACAAAATTGAACGGGTCCAAAGACGGGCTACAAGAATGGTGGAAGGTCTTAAGCATAAAACGTATCAGGAAAGACTTAATGAACTCAATCTGTATAGTCTGGAGGACAGAAGGAAAAGGGGGGACATGATCGAAACATTTAAATATATTAAAGGGTTAAATAAGGTCCAGGAGGGAAGTGTTTTTAATAGGAAAGTGAACACAAGAACAAGGGGACACAATCTGAGGTTAGTTGGGGGAAAGATCAAAAGCAACATGAGAAAATATTATTTTACTGAAAGAGTAGTAGATCCTTGGAACAAACTTCCAGCAGACGTGGTAGATAAATCCACAGTAACTGAATTTAAACATGCCTGGGATAAACATATATCCATCCTAAGATAAAATACAGAGAATAGTATAAGGGCAGACTAGATGGACCATGGGGTCTTTTTCTGCCGTCAGATTTCTATGTTTCTATGTTTCTATGTTTCTGTAGTGAATTTTAGCTAGAGGTTCTCCTGTACCCCTGCAAACTCCCAGCAGCCCACCCCTGCCTGTGCCTGACCCATCCCCCCCCTTTTTCCTCCTCACAGGCAGAGAGATTACTTAAACAAGCTGTCTCTTCCTAAGTTGGTTTTCTTCACAGTTCAGTGCTTCCCTGAACCCTGCTAACCCAAATTAACAAGCTCCGTTCCATGTCCTTAATTAGTTGATTAAAATCCTCTGGCCCATTGTTGAAACTGACCAGATCTTAATCAGTTATACATTGAAGACTTATTGTCAGATGCCCAAAATTTGGTCTTAAATATGTGCCTTGGTTGGAAAATGAATTTTTATTTACCATTTATTACGTAGTATTTGTGAGTGATCCCTGAGGTAATTACTAAATGAAAAGTGGCAGTACAGTATATAGTTTTCTGTCTGATAGAATCAGGTAATTTGGGGATATATATCCTGACTCTCTTTCTGAGAAACTGAAATCTGGCAAGTTTTAAATGAATCGGTTCAGGTAACTGTGTGCAATAATATATTTAAAAGTTACTTGTCCCAGAAAGAAACATTTATGTTTTCTACAGGCCAGTTAGCTTGAAATCAGTTATAGTTAAAATGATGGAGACTCTACTCAAAAAGAGGATAAATCAGCGCCTAAAAAACAACAACTTATTGGACCCAAATCAGCATGGCTTTACTGAAGGCAAACCATGTCAGACTAATCTCATTGATTTCTTTGACTATGTCACAAAGGTGTTGGATCAAGGTGGTGCCATGGATATTGCCTATCTGGACTTCCGCAAAGAGATAAAGGAAAGACAATTGGACAGGGGACAAGAGGCACACTAGTGCACTTATGTTCTGGGTCCTATTCTTTTTAATATGTTTGTGAGTGACATAGGGGAAGGTTTGGTAGGGAAGGTTTGCCTATTTGCAAATGACTCTAAAGTGTGCAATAGGGTTGATATTCCTGGAGGCATCTGTAATATGGTAAATGATTTAGCTTTACTAGATAAATGGTCAAAGCATGGAAACTGCAGTTTAATGTTTCCAAATGTAAAATAATGGAAAAGGAATCCTCAATCTGAGTATTGTATTGGCAATTTGTATGAAATAGTACATATCAAGATGGTCTTTTTTGTTGGAAATCTACTAAACAGGTATAGGCTTAAGTACAAAGTAAAAATCATTATAAAGACACTATAATTTTGCTCCATACCAGCAATAGGAGGATCATGGGTGAGCCCTCACAGGTCTCATAGGCATCAGTATTTTTTAAAAAATATTATTTGTTCAGGGAAAAATAAGTAATAAAGAACACTAACAATAAAGAATATTTGCAGCTGTAGGTTTAAAGGAAAGGTCCTTGGTGTTCTCTGAGCTTGGTTGTTTTCTTGCAGACATTACATCAAACTAGGTACCATCATCATGCTAGTGCACTGATTAGCATTGATGATGTTAGCTAGTTTGTGTAATCAAGTGTCTGCACAAAAACACCCAAGATCAGAAAGCACCAAGGGCAGTCCCCACTCCCCAAAGAACACTAAATAATGCAGCAATTTTGACACAACCCTTTTTTCAACATTTCTCCTAGAAAGCGTATCAATTTGACAACCCCGCTGAAAGAATTGACTGTGATTAGAAGCTAAACCTGTCCTTGCCACCTTTTTTTCCCTCTTCTTTTTTTTCCATACAGAGCTGAAGGAAATATTTGCAAGTTAATTGGAATCTGTGTTTTCATATCCCTTCAAACCACCAAGAACCTGCTTTCAAAAAGCTTGATGTTTTTATTCATGCATTTTTCAAATCATCTCATTATGGCAAAATCAGAACATAACTCTAGTAGCTTCCTAGGCATACTACTTGCAAAATTATGCAGGCTGGCTGACAGAAAGCTTATAGATCATCCTTAGTCCTATACATGTTGAAAGAAATAAAAAAGAGATATATTTATTTATGATGTATTATTCCTTTTTTTTTTTAGAATGACCATTTTGCTGTGCAAAGAATTGTCATCTCTCTCTAAAGAATTTGCCACGTGCTTAACAACTGCAGGGGTAAGATACTCAATGATGTCTAGTGATAAAAAGCTTTTCATGAGAAAATAGAAAGATTTAGTCTACAGGACACATATTACTATTTTTCTTTTGTGCTATTTTAAAGAAGGAAGCCCTGCTATTTCCTGTAACTGCTATGATCAGCAAAGAATTTTACTTCATTTTATTACTAAGATGTTAAGAGTTGACCATTTTTAAACGATTCCCCCCAGATAAATCAGAAATCGTTAGTAGCGTTGGACTTTGTCATAGACTACTTCAAATCAGTTGTGTCCTCTATTTTGCTTTAGATCAGGGATATCAACCTCAATTTCATTGAGGGCCGCATCAGAGTTATGTTTGACCTTGTAGGGCTGGGGGGGGGGGGGGTTGGCCATGATGGGCGTGAGAACAGGACTCATGTCCAGTGGGCACCTGTGATGGCCAAGTGCTAAGACAGAACTTCCCTGAGTCCCTACTCTCTCATTATTTCCTTCCTTCCTTCCTTCCTTCCTTCCTTCCTTCCTTCCTTCCTTCCTTCCTTCCTTCCTTCCTTCCTTCCTTCCTTCCTTCCTGTTCACATTATTAGTATGAGAGGATCCATGCCAGCTATTTAGCATCATTTCCACTTGGCTCTGAATATTCCACAGATTCATTTATGTAGCATGGAGAATAAATTATTTAACTGATCAAAAATCAAAGGTTTTGATTTAGTTTTAGATATGCCTGTGTTCTCTTCAAGGTTTTTCTTATTTCAGCTTGGTTTTCAAATGCAACTTAATATGTCCAATATTTTCAGGCAGAAGAGAAGGCTGATGTGCTCAACCCTTTAATCACGGGAGTGTTTTTGGAGGTCAGTTACAAATGCTGGATTCTGAGGAAAAACATTTTGATATCTGGCCTGATATAGCTGTGGAACTAGTACAGATAGTCCTTGACTTATGACCACAATTGAACCAAAGTATCTGTTGCTAAGCAAGATAGTCGTTACATAAGTCATGCCAGATTTTACAATCCTTTTGTGCTACGGTTGGTAAGTGAAGCCAACTGGGAAGATTATAAATACTGATCACATGATCCCGGGACAGAGCAATTGTCATAAATATATGCCAGCGAAGCCAAGCACCCAAATTTGGATCATGTGACCATGGGATGCTGCAACGGTTGAAGTGTGAAAGTATGTCACAAATAACTTTTTTCAGTGCCATTATAACTTCATATGGCCACTAAATAAATGATGGTTAGTTGAGGACTGTCTGTATTTGATTCATAGTACCTGTTTCTTTGTGTACCTTTTATTATGTAGAGAGAAGGGGAGTATATAAAATGGCAAGTGTTTGGGGATGTTCTTTTGCTTATGAGTAATGTAGAGATTTTATGCAAAGGGTTTGGCTAGGGCTTCAAAACACTATTATTATTATTATTATTATTATTATTATTATTATTATTATTATTATTATTATTATTTAGATTTGTAGATTTGTATGCCGCCCTTCTCCGAAGACACTTCCTTATCTTCATAGCATAACCGACTAAATACATTATTATTATTGTTGTTGTTGTTGTTGTTGTTGTTGTTGTTGTTATTTATTAGATTTGTATGCCGCCCCTCTCCGAAGACTCGGAGCAGGGTCTGAAGACATAACAGACTAAATACGTAACAATGAAGGTTTATATTCCATTCTCCAATCTCCATCCAACTGACAAAATTATATAATTAATTCTCATAAATTAGAATAAAACTGAAATAATGTAAAAATGGTTTTAAGGAACAGCTGGATGGCTTTAAGTGAATAAGGAACAACTTGTTTATGTAATATACCAAATTGCGTATATACGTATTGGTCGCTATTTATTTTACTAAAGCAGCTAATTAGAGGTAGATGCCAATTAGCTCTGATATGTAGTGTTTGCTGAAATTCCTTGAAAAGAAATAATCAGACAAAGAAGGCTTCGGAGTAAGGAAACAAGGTTTATTTGGGCACAGTAATCTCTCTACTGCCCCAAGCGATTTGCAAAACACAGTGTCATCCTCTCATTTAGAATACTGTATATGAATGTTCTTTATTCATGTATATGAATGTTCTTTATTCATCTGACAAGCCTTTTCATTCTCTTTTATAGGCTTCCAACAGTGCCTCTTATATCCAAGATGCCTTCCAACTACTTTTGCCAGTGCTTCAGATCTCACATATCCAGACTCAGAAAGAGTTATCCCAGCAATAAATCAAGTCTGACTAAACTCAAGCATCACTTCCAATGGACCTGAATGGAAGTTCTCATGTTCCATAAGAAGATGAAAGCATCTTAATATAAATTAAGGCAGATGGGTTGACTTGTGATTTTCCATTGACCAGAATAAGATGCTGAAAGGTCATGATGTAGCCGTCTACCTACGTAGACAAGATGATCCATAGGCAGCATAGGAAGTTTGTAATGCAATTTATCTTTGTCATTTTGCTGGATAATGTTCTATCTGTATCTGTTCTTTAGATCCTCTACATTATGCTCCTTGAGATACGAGTATTATGAAGGAATGACTCATAGTGCAAGGGACGCATAGCATAACAATGTTCATGACATGAGACCTTAGATTATTGGAGTCAGTAACTGCTGCAAATTGCATTATACTTGCATTGAAATGCTATTTTAAGTAAAAATGCCTAGTGTCTCCAAAGAGATACTGAGAAAATAAGATTTTGTTTCAGGACATATGAGTAATATTTTAGTTATCTATTTTAAGATCTGGAGATCTCAAAGGGGAAAAAACTTTAAAAGAACTGCTAAAGATGCAGCTCTAAGAGTTATTTGAAAGAAGGAAAGGGGGCATTTATATATCTTGACTTGCTCCCCAGTAAACATAATTATGCTTCAGGTGTGAAAAGGTTTTAGACAAATTAATGGCCTGACCTCTTATCGTTGGATACTCTCTACTAGTGTTAGTTTAGAGAGATATTTGGGTCATTTTTTTAAAGAAACATTTTTATGTAATAGCATTTGTTGTTTAAACAAACACATTTTTCTAGTCCTCACTTAGTCAATAGATTTTCAGTGTTCTACTTCCTTGGCAGTAAATAAAAGGAGCCAGAAGGGGTTGACTTGATTTGAAGAAAGGTAAGGCTTTTGATAAATGCCTTGAGGTAAGATTGACAGCTTATAAATTTTATAAACAAACAAACAAACAAGCAAATAAAATGAAGCTATCAAGGGAAGCTTATAACTTGGATACAGTTATTTCCCTTTAGCCCCATTTTATGACTCTGGATACTTCCATAAAAATATTTTTTCAGGTTCTGGAAAACCCTGAATTCCCAAATTGTGATTTAATTTTTCATATCATAATTCCAAAGACTTTAGAATACAAATTTTTCTTGTCTTTTTTGTCCAATTGTTTGTACAACTTTGTCTTGTTCTATTATGTATATGTTTATTTACTTGTTCCTTACTAGAATCTGCTCAGGGAAATTCTACTACCTTTCATGTTTTGAACAAGCAGCTTGCTATGATTACAGTGACTCAAATATCACTTCAGCAAAGGGGAAAAAATATGAATTGCAACTTGTTTTACTTTAGTGAATGTCCTTGCTGTTATTAGTTTTAACTGCAATTCTAAATTTTTATCTAGTTGCTTGATGGTCTTAGAGTTACTAAATTACTTTATTACCATATTATAGTATTAGCAAGGAATGTTGGAACAATGCATTATATACATATACATACATGCGTGTGTATGCGTATATAAGTGTGTATGTATTTAAAAATATATAAACACATATATGCATATGTATACACGCACACAAACATATCCAGTAAAAAATACCCCTTAACTTTATAAATAAATTAGGCTTTTTAGATAGTTTAATTTCTAGCAAAGAATTTATTTTATCTATTATAAATATGTATGTGTATATTGTAAACAGAATAAATGTCTTATGATGCAATAAGGAAATGGCTGCTTATTAAATAGATTGACCATTGAATACCTATAGTTACTAATGTTCAGGTCAACAAAACAATATTTTGCCATGTGCTGCTTTCATACATTTTCTTGCTTATGGTACGAAAGCAAGATAGTGGGAGTGCTAGCATACATGGTGAACATACAGTATATTGGGCAGAATGCATGCATTTTGTTTGCCTGTCTGTGTAAAGTTTATGCTTAAACTTAAAATGCAGATATTGTTTTATTCTAATAGAATACAATAGCTATCTGTTCAAGTGGAGCAATTGCATATTTTCTTCAATACTTGCCCACACCTTGTTTTATTTTTAGATCTTTTCAAATGAGTCATGGCCTTTTGAAATACTTTGCATTTGGTTATAGAATTGTAGTTGTGTTGTAGACTACAGAGAAATGGCACTTCCAATTAATAAAAATGGCCTGAAGGTAACATTAGAAATGTAGTGGATTTGTAAGACAGTATGTGGCTGAAGAAACCAAGAGTATAAGTTGAGTCTTAAAACAAAGTGGCTACAGGTTTTGATTTTAAGAATATTGACATTAAATGCAAAAGCAAATAAAGCTGGAACAACTTGTTGTGCATCCCTCTACCCTGTTTTTGTTTTTGCAATCAAGTTCCAAATGTACCCCCAATAAGCAAACTTATTTGGAAATAGAAATGTTTAAATGGTAAGTACAATTAATTAAATTTAATTGGATTATTACTTCAATAATACCTATGCCTAGCTTAATCTCTTTTGCAATTCTAATTTCCCCTGAATTGTTTTTGTTCTGCACTATTTTTCCATGGTATAAAGCGGTGATGGCGAACCTCTGAAAGTGGCACACAGAGCCATATCTGCTGGCACACAAGCCATTGCCCTAGCTCAGCTCCAACATTTATGTATGTGCCGGCCAGCTGATTTTTGACTCTCACAGAGCTCTGGGAAGGTGTTTTTGGCTTCCAGAGACCTGGGTGGATGGGGAAGGGTGTTTTTACCCTCTCCCGGCTCTAGGGAAGCCTGTGGAGCCTGTGGAGGGCAAAACACGAGCCTCCTGGGCCCACCAGAAGTAGGGAAACAGACTGTTTCCGGCCTCCAGAGAGCCTCCAGGGGTGGGTGGGAGAAGCTGTTTTTGCCCTCCCTAGGCATTGGTTTATGGGTATGGGCACTTGTGCATGCGCGATAGCACACACAAACACTCTTTCGGCACCTGCAGACAAAAAGGTTCTCCATCACTGTTATAAGGCTTTGGAGCATGCTGGATGAAAAACATTGCTTTTAAACCCATCAATCATCTTCCATTAGGTTTAGAAAGAGATGAGATTAGTGACAGTTAATTTCTCACCTAGTTTTATCCTTCTGCAAATTAACATTAACAAGTTTGGATTATACAGAACAAAAAACAACTCTGTATCTAAGAGAATAGTTTGCAAGTCAGATTCTCAGCTTCAAGCCAATTCTTAGGAATCCAGCAGTTGCAACACAAGTAACAGTTGAACTGAATGATTTTTAAAGTCTTTTAAAAAAAAAAAATCTGTATCAAAGAAATGAAGAAAGAGAAAGCCTATCACTTCTTGTTCAAATAACTACTTAAAAACAATAGAACAAAACACAGCAGAAGTAGCCAATTGCACAAATTGTTATAGCAATAATTGCAAGACCAAAAGAGGCACAAGTTGCCCATTTCAAACATATGCTAACAGCATGTTCATCAGTCTCCATCTTGGCTTCTGACAACACACTTGTTCAAGACTGAAAATAAGCAGTAATCCTTTCAAGCCTGGTCTTTGGCATGTTGGATATGTAAATTTTAATTCTAAAAATAAAGACCAACTGTAAACTATGATTATTCATTAAAAAAATAAAAAGCAATTCTGGGAAGTGTCCCAAAAGTGCTTTTCAACAAGCAACTGGAATTTCTTTGTGGTTTTTTTTCTCCTTGAAAATATTTTACTGCTCATCCAAGAAGTTTCTTTAGTTCTCAAGAAGCTTATTGGATGAGAAATGAAACTTTTTCAAAGAAAAAACCCAAGGAAGTTCAGTTTCCTTTTGAAATGCACCTTTGGAACAATCATGACCTGAATGATCAGGAATCTTCATGGATGCTATGGGAAATTGATGGATAGATTCTCATAAAACAACTTTATTCTAATATTGGGCTTTTCCTATTTATACTTTTATTTTCACCTTGATCATTCTACATAAGTGTGAACTGGTTCTCAATTATTGAACAGTTCTTTATACTATGAAGCATATACATCAAGCACTTCTAATTAAAAATAATCATAGCTTAATTTGAAGCACTAATAGGATCAATTATGTAGTTATTTATTATTTACTCCAGAAAGCTCACTGCTCTCAGTGTGATATGTAACTTTGCACATGCGTGTATTCCTTTAGATAGCTTCAAGACACTTCTTCAGTACTGACTCAACTCAGTGGAATTCTTATCTCTGGAAGAATCTCAGTTACAAAATCACTTGCTTTCAAGATATGTGTGTAGAAATGTTTAAGTTACTAAGTCTTGCAGGCATTTTGAGAGATTGCTGAAATTGGCCAATCAAATAACCTCTCGTTTTCTTTCTTTTCTGGTCAAATCTATTATAAAAAAAGGAAGGTAAAAGTAGAATGGTGAATGAGACATTTGGGGAAATACTACTACCTATTTCTCAAATCAATCTATCAATTCAATTTTGTGTGAAAACTATTTTGGTCACATAAAAAGCAAATTAGGTGTGACTTTAGATGTCAAGTTATGAATTTCAGAGTCATTTGCTGGATTCCCCTCCCTCCCTCAGATGGCAAAAAAACGTAGACAATTTTTACGATAATTGCACTTGATAAGTTCTTGGTAAACGTGCTCCACATAAATTCTACACTGAATTATTTTCAATGAGATTTAATAGCCATTTATGAAGTAAGTTGGTCAAATAAAGACAACCTGTCTGACACCCAGTTAAAACTGGCCAGAATAATCAGGATTTAGGAAGGAAGTTAGTCTGAGCAACTGTATACATACTGCTCATTCATTTTATGTGGGACATATAAGCTTGGTGCTAGGTGGAACCAGTTTTTCTTCTTTCCCAGATTATAAAAAGGGAGGAATCTCCCTGGCAGCAGCTACATTTCTGCTAGTCAAGTCTGCATTGAAAGGCTTCTCTTTCTACTTCCCCAGGTGAGAGGGCTTTGTTGCATACTGTACCTTTCTGTCTTTTCTGTGAATGATTTTTTTCCTACCCCAGCTGGCATTATAGAAAGAAGGCACTTTAGAAGATGGATCTTGATTGGGACTGGGTTCTGCATGAATCAGAGCAAATATATTTTGTTTTGACTTTAATCTCTTCAGCTTTCAGGAGAGCAAGCAATTATTTCAGTAATGCTTAAACTCAGGAAGAGCAACTCCATAGGAGAAATCAACTTAAAGCTTGCCAAATTTTATTTGGTGCACGAATAGTGGTTGGAAAAATTCATGTAGTTTATAAATCTGTAGAAGTGGTACGAGTGCTTATTTGCTCCATAATTAAGGATGATGAATGAGAGACCAAACTCCATTAAGGTCTCATAATTAGAGAATCTTATTTATCATATTTGAATTTTCTGCATAAAAAACCTAAGCATAGAGAATCTGCACAAATTATCTGTATTGTTTGTTATGGGGCTGAAAATGGGTGAGGCCAAATGGAATCTGGTGAAACCAGATGCTTAAACAAAGGTTTGGAAATCTTAGTTTTGTTTATCTAAAGCAAGACTTGCGAGTTCTTTTTTTAAGCCACTCTGTGTTTCAGGTCAAGAATTTTTGCAACTTCTTTATAGACAAAAGGAAAAAAAAAGGTCCATAACAATTTTTACTCCTTTTATCCCTAGGTATCTTCCAGTCTTGCTCAAATACAGTTTAATTTATACCGATTTGACCTAAGAAATTTAGTGTGGAGCCTTGACAAATTAATTATATATTCTATAATAATTGTATTGTTATTGGACGATGTCTTCAATTTTAAAAGGTAGGTTCCTTTCTTTCATTTGGAAAAAGAAAAAGAAAGAAAATAAATCACCATAGTTGTCTGTCTGTGTCATATGAGGTATAAGTATATAATCCCTTTATTTCTTAGCACTGATATTGAATTTTACTGTGTTTTGTCTTGCCTTGCATTCTGTATATCCACCTATTCATGAACTACTATATGACATGCCTAAAATGGGCAGCTGTTAACGTGAATGTTTCTAAAGAATAAAAGTAGCATCATTATTCAGTGGGAGTTTTCAGATTTGAATTCTTCAGTTCCTTCCTATCTCACTTGAGCTATTTCTATATCACATAACCTTGGGAGTCCCACACAGTTTTGACTTGGAACTTATCTTCTATTTTCTTGTTCTTTTTCAGAAGATAATTATTTTCTTCATTTAAGTTTTTTGTTCCATTTTGTTTTATCTCTGTTTTTCTACTGATAAGCTGGTTTCAAAATTCTTCCCAAATTATTAGTGAAAGACACTACTTTCAGTAGAAATATACTATAGTTTCATTTAGAATGCTGTAATTTCTTTGTAGATAAAAAACAAAGTTAATCATTACACTGAACGTCAGCAATTAACAGATAATAGTAGTAAAGGTTAAACAGTAGTCACCTAAGTTTTGATTCACTCATTTTATTGTCCAGTGATTTATAAGTTCCCTATGTTTTTCCATCATTTCATTCTTTTTTTTCTTTCCCAAGGAAGGATTGTGGAAATTTTAAGGATAAAATAAAATTTGCGTCTAGAAAGTCCCATAAATATACAAAGGAATACTTTGCCACACCTTTTTTGAGGACCTGTTCCTTTTTTTTTTAATTTAATTTTTGTTACTATGATATCTCAGAATGCAGAGACTTATAAGCACTGGACTTGATTTCTTAGAGAAAGAGAGGTTCTAAGAGAAAGTGAGCTATAACCTGTTTTATATGAAATAAGTTTATCATCAGTGTAATGTAATGAGACTCACAAGCCCAACCTACCAATCAAGCAACAAAAAGTGCTAGAAACAAAGATATAATTACATTTTACCTTACGGAGCCTCTGGTAATTTACTTCCTACAACAGATTAACTTCTGTTCTAGTTTCTTTTTGCTTTTAATCTAGATCCCTGCAGAAAAACAAAACAAAAAATGGAATTTGTTCCTGTTAAGACTTTAGTTTTTATATTATTTATTCATTTAACTTATATATCATTCCATTAATGCCAAGTGTCTCACCAGTTTAATATAATAGGATTACAAACCTAAACCAATTAATAGAACAATAACCAATAAATGTCATGAACCATCATGGCTAAGTGGCCTTTGCACACATTTGTCTTGTGTACCAATTTTGCTTTTTCCTTCCTGGGCTGGGAAGCCTTGCTCATAATAACTCTGCACTGTGGACACTTGTCATTTGGATAATTGCCATCTACTTATCTGCATTCAGAACTTATTGGTTCTGAATGCAGCAGTATGCGTTAGGTATCTCTAAGTTTGCTCATATTTTTTGGGGGGGAGTATAAAATTTTTCTTTATTTTTCTTTCAACATACAATAAAACAACATGAGCAATAAAAAACCACAAATCAATGCTTAAAATAATAATTAATAATATTTCTTAGATATGTTAAACATTCAGAGGAAAAAAACGCTAGTAATACTTTCAATACGTACTTTTCTCTTCTTTGCTAAGTTAATTAAAATTAACCACACATGAGATATATTTCATCTACAAATAACAATATTATGAAATCTAGTCCCTTATATTCCCTTTTTCTATTTATAATAAAACATAAACATCATATTATATTCCTGTTACACTGGTTACCCTCATTAGTTGTTAGTTATCTTCGTATACAACTCAAAATGTGGGTTATTATGTTTAAAGCTCTGTATGACAGAGGACCGGGATATCTCTAGGACCACCTCTCCCTGACAACATCTGTCCATCTCTCCAGAATGGATAAGTTGAATGGCCCTTCCCTTCAACATTGCAATCTTGTGGCTCCTCAGAAGTTTGCCTTTTCTGTGGCAGCTCCTGCCCTGTAGAAGTTAGAACACTCCATGTCACTGACATTTGAAAGGCTCCAGTCTTCTGTATTTTTGGAGAACACTTAAAGCCTGGTTCTTGCCTCAGGCATCGGGCAAGATCAGGGTGGGACAAGAATACAGATGCATTGGGAAAGTGTGGTTATGGTGCTCAGTTTTTCTGTTTTAGACTCCCAGAGTTGTTTTAAGATGAGCATTTAAATACATTTAATTTGCAGTAGGTTAATCTACAGACCCCTGGAATGCCTTTCTGTAGAGCTATATTATTACACTCTCTGCTCTCTTTCTTGGAGACAGGCCATTGAATATCCAGCAAGATAATATTTCTAATGAGAAGGATCAAGGGTCCATAAAGATGGCCTTCCTTTAGTTACTGGGTCCTTCAGCAAGCCCTCTTTCTTACCAGCTGAGCATATTCTACCCAGGGCAAGAGTACTCAGAAATATTTAGACCCCTACCCATAAAGCCATATGCTGCTTTCATGCTGAATATACCCTGTTTCCCCGAAAATAAGACGTACCCTGAAAGTAAGGCATGTCAAAGGTTTTGCAGAATTTGCTAATATAAGACACACCCCGAAAATAAGGCGTTGTCAAGTTTACATACGGTATGGTAGAAAAACATACGGTTCCATTCAAAGCTGTTCATAGCGGTACCGTAATAATGTGGCGTCCCCTGCTGGCCCCTTCCGTCGCTTTGTACCGTCCAGTACAGCACAGTCTGCTGCTGTCTCACCGCCATTACAGTCTCCATTACAGTGCGTAGACTGTAGTTCCTCTGGTAGCCGGAAGCTGCAATAGCGGGAGTATAATGTACCATATAAGTGCCGTCGTTTGTGTGTGTGGGTGCCATACTGACAGGTACTGTACCAAAATCAGTGTACCGTATGGTACACTTTATTTGAGGGTGTCAGCTTTTCTGCCTGTGAATTTGTCTTATTTGAGAAATATAAGACACCCCCCAAAAATAAGACGTAGCACAACTTTTGGAGCAAAAATTAATATAAGACAGTGACTTATTTTGGGGGAAACACGGTAGTTTAACCAGGTTTGGCCAAGTTCTTGCTTGGTCCTCTTACATGATTCAGCAGGGTTACCTAACTTTAGCCTTTGGAATGGGAGTCATTAGCGAAGGTAAGGACATTTGAGATCATTTCAACTACATACAGTAGTTAATGGTATTGAACACCTTTCATACACTAGTTTCAGGGCTGTGTCTTTATTAGATAGAACAACATAATCCTCTCAGATGGAATAGTGGAGAAACAGAATTAGTGTGGAAAGGAGGAATGGCTTATGCCATATTCTTCACCTAGAGTAGTTTCCAATGTAGTGCTATTTTCCACTTTGTAGGTCCATGGAAATAGGGGACTGTGGCCTCTCAAACAACCTATGTACTATAAAGCAATTCTAATGCATGAGATTATATTGCATGTGGAGAAAGTATTCTCGTGCAACATAAAAATAATTTTGTGCAGCTATCTAATGCATGGCTTAAGTGGAAATCTTCGGTAAAACTTATTTTTCCATCAAAGAGAAATCTTTTTCCCCCCATTTCAATTGCCACTAACCTGTTTCCCACAAGCAATAGTTAAAAAACACCTACCAAATCAATCATAGTTGCTGGTCTTCTGTCCTCAAAGCTTTCCCTTGAGCTCTATCCTTCCTATGAAGTTTGAAAAGCTATTCAGCACATAGTATGCAGGAAAATGTTGGCTTGCAATGAAAAAGTCTTTGAAAATGTCCTTGTCAGGAAATCAAGGCATATGACAGATTATTTCCTTCATTCTGTACTTTTCTGATCTGTGAATGTCCCAGCTGATTTCCCTATATTCTGAAATCTCATTGACATTCTTAGCATTTGGGAGAGAAGACAAAGACAAGAAGGATGAAAAGGACAAAGGAAAAGGCCATAAAGTCCATAAAGATGGAGAGAAAAAGGACAAGAAAAAGAAAAAGGAGAAAAAGGTAAAATGAGAATGGAGGAATAGAAATGGCTCCAGGTAAAAATAAAGGCTATGGTTTCCATCACTTTTTGAGGGGGATCCTATAATGCATAACATTTTCTACAGACCTAATACAGCTCTTTATCTCCTTTCATTCTAGTGTGATGTCAAGGTGTTGCACTAAGAATAAAAATGCAAATTCAAACTTTGTATTGTTCAAATTCACTATCTGTTATGGAAAATTACTGGTTACAGGTTGTTCTCAACTTACAAAAATGTATTCAGTGAACATTTATAGTTACAATGGCACTGAAAAAAATGAGTTATGACTGTTTTTCACACTTAAAAACTAACAGACGAGGTCGTAAAAGGGGGAAAATTTATTTAATGATTGCTTTGCTTAACAACAGAAATGTTGGGCTCAATTTTTGTAAGTCAAGGTCTAACTTTTGCTCTAGCTATCGACTCTGATCTCAGTTTACATCTTGTAGGAAAGACTGAAAGAAGTAAGGTTGCCATGAGGATATATTGTAAATCAAACAAAATTTAAATTACATAAAATATCTTAAAACTTCAATACTGGTAGTTTTCACAGAAATCTTAAAGACTGGAAGGGATTTTATGAGATCCCAAGCAATGCTTAAACTTGTATTCAAATGAATGTGAATTTTGTTAAATCATGGTTACACTCCTCAGTGTTAGCCAATTTCATCTGGTGAAGTGGAAGGCAGTATAAAAGCATACTACTTTACAAATACAAATACATATAAGAAGTGGCAGGAAAAATCTTTTGTCACTAATTCACTTTTTTTGTTGTCTGTTTTCCTCCTATTTGGCTCTTTGTTGTTGTTAGTTATGAAGTTCTGTCCGACCCATCGCAACCCCAAGGACAATGTTCCTCCAGGACTTCCTGTCCTTTGCCATTCTCTGGAGTTCATTTAAGTTCATGCTGACTGCTTCAGTGACTCCATCCAACCACCTCATTCTCTGTCATCCTCTTCTTTTGCCACAATCTTTCTCCACATAAGGCTCTTCTCCATTGAGTCCTTCCATCACATTAGGTGGCCAAAGTATTTGGATTTCATCTTCAGGATCTGGCCTTCTAAAGAGCAAGCAGGGTTGATCTCCTCGAGGACTGACCAGTTTGATCACATTGCAGTCCAAGGGACTTGCAGGAGTGTTCTCCAACACTATAGTTCAAAGGCCTCAATTATTTGGTGCTCAGTCTTTTTTTTTTATGGTCCAACTTTTACAGCCACACATTGCAATTGGGAAAACCAGTCTTGACTATATGCACTTTTGTTGGCAGGACTTTTAGTATGATTTGCTATGGCTTTCCTCCCCAGAAGCAAGTGTCTTTTAATGTTTTGGCTGCAGTCCCCATCTGCATGATATTCGAGCCCAGGAAAATAAAATATATCACTACCTCCATTTCTTCCCCACTTGCCATGAATTGAGAGGGTCATGTGCCATGATTTTAGTTTTCTTAATGTTGAGTTTCAAGACAGCTTTTGCATTCTCCTCCTTCACCCGCATCAAAAGGCTCTCAGCCGTGCTATATTGTCAACCTGATATAATCTTATAAGTTGGGTTTAGTGGCCAGAGCTGACCATTTGTTCAAAAGAATCAGAAAGGTAGAGTTGTATCATAAGTTTAAAATATCTATCTTGCTTCATAAACCTGAATGAGCTAATTTGGCAATGCTAGATAAAACAGCTGGGTTAAAATGAATCGAAAAACAAGTAAAGGCAATACTGTTGTTATGTCTAGCTAGCAAAACCAAGAAAGTAATGTTGATGATGCATTCCAAAAGAAAAGAGAGAGACATAAAGTTAGTAATGATTAGGAACTTTAATTGCTCTGGCATCTGTTGGAAAACAAACTCTGCCAAGCATGATAATGCTGCAGTTCTTGGTTTTAAAGGAAATTACAAGCGAAGCCCACAATAACATGGACTTCAGAAAAAAAGGAATAAACTTAGATTAATTATAAATTGATCCCTAAAGCAGGAGAAATGAGCTGGTGGGAAAATAAGAATTAGTGAAGACTCAGATATATTAAAAGCAAGAAGTCGTAATAAGGAAAAAAAGTGAAGATGGCAAACAAAGACAAGCGCAGAGTTCAGATCAAATGCATAAATATAACAATGCTTGCAGAAAAGTTTTGGGAATTGTAGGTGGGTGCAAATTGAATATGAGATCGGCAAAGAGAAGAAAATTCAATTTTTTGCCTGCATCAATCAAAGTATAAGTTTCCATTCCAACTAATCATTCTAATCTATTCTGCTTTAGAATACAAGACCACTTTTTATTGCCTAGGTGCCTGGTACTATATCCATAGAATTCATAGAAAATAGGATGGGATAAATGGCTACAAAAGTGATTGGAAGTCAAAATTAAGACTCGGGAAGAGAGATTGGAGCTGGCTTTATGTAATCCTGAGCTAAGGGAGATAAAATAGCATTCTTCAAATACTTGAAGAAATATCTCATAGCAAAAGATCAAAACTTGCTCTCCTTCATTCCAGACTGTAGGAGACAGGATAATGAATTACAGTTAGTGGAAGACAGATTCTGGTTGAATGTTAGAGGGGAAAAAAACATTCCTAACAGTAAGAGCATTTTGACAGGTGAACCAATTACCCAGAGAGATGATGGATACCCCTTCACTGGATATGTTCAAGTAGAGGTTTAGACAACCATTTGTCTGGGAAACTAATATTTTGCATTCTTACACTCAGCACGAAAAATTGGGCTCAATCTGAAGGACCTCTTCCAGACCAGTAATTACATTCTACATCAGCCACTGCGGCAAGGTTTTACTGAAATATTGCACTGAGGTAATCATCAGGCCTTCAAAGCTTTCATATTTGAGGCCTGGCAGCAAGTATTTTTTATGAGGAGTAAATATATGCAGATAAATATGTCTGAGAGCAATGGTTTCAATGCAGTGGCTTCTCTCTGAGATGGTTTAACATCTCTTACTCAAAATTGTCCTGGGTGCCAAGCAGAAAGGATTGAAAGGGGAAAATCAGTGAAAGGGTTAAGATAAATGAAGATGACTAGAGACCTTGTGAAAAAGGCAAATCATCAGTAAAGTGCTCCAAAACATCAGAAATATCAACTATACTTTCCATGCATTTTCCTGTTTAGTTCAAGATAGTGTTTCTCCTGACTGACTCGGTTTTCAATATTTTCATGAAACCTGTGAGGCTCAGAAAATGTTTTTGGGGCTAAATATTAGGCAACTTCTCAATTGTGAAGAACCAAAACCTCTGTGTTTTCAAACCATATTGAGGTAATAACACTGTGGGAATTTGAAGCAATGGAAAATGTGTGCAGTGTAATAGTTGTGGTCAGCAATTTTTCCCCAATTGTCACAAATCATTTTCCCAAAAATGTAGAAGACTGCACTGGTAAGCAGATTTAATAACTAATGTGTGGATCAACCTGTCATACTCAATTCACATTAATGTTTGGATATTATGGTGGAAGAGATCATGCAAGACAAACTGCCTCCAATATCGAGTGACTAATAATTACTCATGTAGTAGAACTTTCTTCATCTTTCCACCTGCCTCCACCCATGCATCTCCAAAAATATCTTCGTGGATCCTTTAACTTTCTAGATCAAGTTCTGGGAGAAAGAAAACTCAACTGGCAAATGTCATTCTATCAACAGACAAACACATTTGGATCTCTGTCTCCTACTGTGATCCCTTTTGTGTGCATATTTGAGTGGATATTAACATGCCTCAGCTAGTAGAGTAGGAGGAAAACTCTCCAAAATTGTCTAAGTGCAGAAGGCATAATTCAAAACCCTTTTTAGAACAATGCATCTAAAGTCAGTTAGTGAAGACAGATTCTTCTTAGGGGTGGAGAAGAAACGTGTGTGTTAATCTAATCCGAAGTCTAACTTTTGTAATGAGTTTTTATGAACTGTGATAACATGCCAAGCATTAATCTTAGCCATGACTCAGCACTAAGTTGCTTTAAAACTTTTATGAACAATTCAAGTTCATTTGGCTCTTTCTTCCCTGTTATGAATATGAGTCACTGTCAGCCTGGACCCAGCCAAGTTAACTAAAACAAAAAGTTAAATAGGAAGCAGCACTTGGCTTGTAAGAATTTCCTTTGCAAAACACGGATTAAAGAAGGAAGTCATTCAAAGGATACACTGTGAATGAGCGTTCATAGTACAGTAAGAGTGAGATAGAAAATTTGCCTTTTAAACATCTCAGCATTGTATAGCATAAGGCTTGCTAATATGTATTGAAGATATGGAAAAATGGTACTTGATGGCATGCTTCTTTTTTTTCCCTCTGAAAGGGTGTGGCAACTTTGGTTAATTCATAACAAATGATCAGTGAGATATATTCGTCACCGCATTTAACAACTCTTGCCACATAACTTTCTATTTACTGTACGTGAAGGACATGAAAAAATTGCTGAGGAAAGGATCCCACCCATTTAACAACTAAGTGGTGATAAATTCTAAGATATAGGACAGTGATGGCGAACCTATGGCACGAGTGCCACAGGTGGCACGCGGAGCCATGTCTGCTGGCACGCAAGCTATTGCCTGAGCTCAGCTCCAACATGCATGTATGTGCTGGCCAGCTGATTTTTGGTTCACACAGAGGCTCTGGGAGGGCATTTATGGCTTCCAGAAAACCTCAGGGGTGTTGGGGGTGTTGTGGTTATCTCTGGCCCAGCTCCTGCCCCAAGGAATGTGGAGGTGGATGCAGGGGAGACATCCACATGCCATAGGCCTGTTTTGCTCCTAGTAGAATCTGCCGATGAAGTCTCCTCTGACCAAGGAAGCGTGAGTGACAGGGAAGAGGGGAGTTTGGCAGACAGTCCAGGAGGAGATCAGTCATCTGTATCATCCCTGGATTCTGAACAAGAATTAATGACACATCCATGCATGCGTAGAGTGATGCATAGGAGACAACAACTGAAGGATTATTATAAGAGAAAATCAGGCCACTGGCGGTTGGGTGGGGCTGCTGTAATTAGTGCTACAGATAAAAGTGCAGCCTGGTGTTTTAGCCTCATGGCAGTTTATCTGATTCATTGTTTCATCAAGATCGTGGTTTTTGCTGTTCAGGATTTTGTGTGTGGACTCTCTGGACTTTAGAATTGGACTCAATTTCCCAGTTATTGGGTGAGCAATTGGACTGCATTTAACCTGTGCCTTGTGTGTACCAGAAAATCCCTTTGACATTTAAAAAGGGAGCTATTTCTGTTTTTCTGTTTATAAAAACTTTTGGGTTTTCCTTTTATCGTGTGGTGTGTGTCTTCCTGGACTAATTACCCTGTAATTACATGCCGGCAGAACAGGGGGGAGGGCATTTTTCCCCTCCCCTGGCTCTAGGGAAGCTTTTGGAGCCTGGGAAATGCAAAACATGATGCTACCTGGCCAACCAAAAGTTGGGAAGCAGGCCATTTCCAGCTTCCAAAGGGCCTCTGGGAGGCAAGGGAAGCAGTTTCACTGATGCCAGTGATGGTCCTGGTTCCTCTTCTCACCTTTGTTGATTCACATCTTCTCATTTGGCTCATCTCCATTTGCTAGGTGAGCGTGGCCATGGTGGCGTGACCTAGTCAGCTTCCCACACCACAGTCAGAGGTGCCCTTCCTGGGCGCCAGAGGCTTTTCTCAAGCCTCCAGAGGCTCTCAGGAGGCCATTTCTGGTCTTCCCAAACTTCCAGTAGGAGCATTTTCCACCCTCCCTGAGCCTCAACTTATCTCCATCCAAAACGGGCCATGTGGGGACTTCTGGGAGGGGCTGGGTGGGGTGGGCAGGGGTAGCCAGGAATGGGATTTGGGGGTTCTTCAAACTGCACAGAATCTTAGCTAGAGTGTGAACCCCCAGCAGCCCACTCCTGATTTTATTGTATCGTGACATAAATGTGAGTTCCAATACAGTAAGAGAACTGAATCCCTTTAAAGGTTTTATGGATTTAGTGTTTTAGTCTTGTAGATGGCTTTGACAAATTTTAGGTTCTGCTCATTTTTGTACATTAAAAGGCTTTTATAGAGTTACAACCCTAAATACATGGCTTAGTTTTATACATTTTAGTTAGAATTTATTTCTACTTGCCTATTTAATATACTGTATTATACATATGCCCGTCATTAATTTTTTTTAAAAAAATCCTCTTTCTTTAGTGTTTCAAGTAAACTAATACTTGATGTTTATGTTTAGGACAAACTGAACAGGGTATAACAGCACTCTTCAAGTACCTGAAATTTAATCAAGGCATGGTTTGTACTGACCCAAAGCATAAGAAACTGAATAATGGATCTACATTAGCAGAGAGCAATTTCTGATTTATTTTAAGAAACAAAGTATTTGTAGCAATAAGAGCAGTTTCACAGTCAGAAGACTTAATAGAAGACATTTTTCTTTCATTGGATATACTGTATGTAGGTACTGACTGAAAATCAGGGATGTTTTCATATGGATCCCTGCAGCTATTCAGTTGGGTTGGACTAGATGACCCCTTCCAACTCTCTGGTCATCTTTCCACCAAGCTCACAATTTGCCAGTTTTACTGCGAGCAACGCACTAAATTTGTAGGAGGGATTATTTTCCCCTCATAAGGGTAGATGGCAGGGCCTGAATATGGGACGTTCTGTGTGAAAAATAAGGACTATACCATTTAGATATGGGCTGTCACATACAAAGTAGGTTGACTTGCAAATTCCATGTTTTATCCTGCTGCTGGCCTAATCTCTTGCGTTTTATTTTATAGCATGGGCAACATGATGACAGCTCCAGCAGCAGCAGCAGCTCTGACAGTGATTCCGGCAAGGTAAAACAAATTGAATAGAAACTTGATATGTATCAATAATTAGAGTTATTATTTTCACAAGCTTGGTGTTCCCAGATGTGTGGGATTTTGTCAACTCTCAGATAGCAAGGATGGGTGATTTGTGGAATTATTAGAGTTGAAGATAGACTACCAATATGAAATGCTATCAGTTGAAAAAAAGGCTGTTTCTAGCCACTAGTATTAGTAGCCTTTCTGCAATCCTGCTAGAAAATAAGTAGAAATAACTTTCCACCAGTGGTGTAGAAAATATTTGAAGCTGCAAAAGTCCTAACTCTGAAACATCTCACACTCCAAAATCCAGATTCTGATTTCCAGGGAGACATCTGACATCCGAGTATCCAGTTCCAACCTAATCAAAGTAATCTAAATTGAAGTGAGCCTTTCTCACTAAAGCAGAATCAGGCCTGTTTTGATTCCATGCCTCCCTCCCTCCCTGAAGGACGATCATATTGAAAGGATAAAAGATTCCTCAATTTAAGGTCAAACAATGCTTTTCTTTAAATCACACAGACTCACAGTGGAGATAAGAAGAAAAAGGAAAAGAAATGATTTTGAGGCAGCCCACATCTTCCAGCTGAATTGAAGTTCAACTAGGGAAGGGTACTTGGGCACAGGGGGAGAAACAAAAATTATATTCATTTTCTTCAAAATAAAATGTCTTTATTTTGGTTTACCTTAACATTCTTGTTTAATTTCCCCCCCCCCCCCATTTTTGCTTATTTGACTGAGACTTTGCGTTAGGAATGATCAATAAACGAATGGGACCTATAATGAACCATACACATCCTTATGCTCTTGTTCAAGGTACTACTGAAATAGGTAATATCAACTAGCCAATTAATCTTGTCTTCATGTAAATTATTGCATTCCAATTCCATATTTAGTTTTCCATTCTACACCAAATAGATATGCACCATCAGAAATAGTATAGGACCATGATGGCGACCCTGTGGCACGCAGAGCCATATTGGAAGGCATTCAAGACTTTGCCCTGTGTCAGCTCCAGCCTCCGGATGTGCCATTTCCCCCTCCGGATGCTTCAGGGAAACTTCCCTGAAGCCCCGGAGACAAAATAATTACCCAACGGACAAACTGGAAGTTCAGAAAAATGCACTTCCGGTTTTCTGTTGTACTGTTCTTTGTATTCTGGAGAGTTCAGGAAAGCTTCTTGAAGTCTCGGAGTGCAAAAAACAGCACCATGGGCAAAGCGGAAGTGCATTTTCTGAATTTCCGGTTTGCCCATTGTGTTGATTTTTGCACTCTGGAGCTTTAGGAAGCTTCCCTGAGCCCACTGGAGTGCAAAAAACAGCACAACAGCAAACTGGAAGTGTGTTTTCCTGAACTTCCGGTTGGCCCATTTGGACATTTTTTTCATGTACCAGGCTTCAGTAAGGCCTGTGCGTTTGCCTGGGGGGAAGCGCGGGTGGGTGCACATGCATTGCGGGGGGGATGAAGGGGTGTAGGCATATGCACACATGCTAGCACACACAAACACACACCCTTTTGGCATGTGGATCAAAAAAGGTTCGCCATCACTGGTATAGGGTTTCTTGCTTCAGCAGGGGGTTGGAGTAGAATACCTCCAAGATCCCTTCCAAATCTGTTTTTATGTTTTTCTGTCATTTAATAATATTCTGTCATTCAGTCTGTTCTACTCTAGGAATAGTTCATCTGCAGGACATGACCTCTGAAGAGGACTGTATTAAAGGCAGGACATTGCACTTACTTAAAATAAAAACTGAGTGTTGAATGAAGCAGTGACGTCATATTATTTATGAGAAGTTTAAGTAAGGAACTGAAATAGCAATTGCAGTTGGCTGTATCAAATCTGGCAATTACATGAACAGGTAACCTGACATGGGGATTGGGTGCTACAAAATATGATGTCAATCATTTAAATGGCTTTAAAATTAGATCAGTGGAAGCTCATATAACCAATGCGAACAATATATTGATGGCAATATAGTACGTTCAGGATCAAAGTATATCAAGCCATGGTTAAAATAGCCTTGTAAAATAGGTCGGACCAGAGGTAGGCAAAGTTGGCTCTCCTATGACTTGTAGACTTCAACTCCCAGAATTCCTGAGCCAATCATGCTAGCTGAGGAATTCTGGGAGTTGAAGTCCACATGTCACAGAAGAGCCAACTTTGCCTACCCCTGGGCCAGACTAAGAAACCAAAGCCATATAAATATGAAACTATTTTTATTGGAACCACTCTATCGCCAGGGTACAATGGCAATTAGGACTGGAATCATTAAATGACATAAGTCATCGAGCATAGTTTATGTGACAGTGTTGCTTATTGATGGCTGCCCTGTTTGTTGTTGCTAAGCAGGTACCTCACATGATTGACTTCCAATTTCCTGTCAGCTTCACCATTGATTTTGCTTGTGGGAAGCTGGCAAAATATGGGAGATGTTGTTCACATAATTGTAGTTTGCTGCAATATTGTAATTGCCAGCTGTAATTACCAAACATGATTAGTGATCATCTGAATGTAGGGATGGCCAGATGGCCAGAGCTGGTCATAAGTCCCCCCTAATTCAGAACCATCACAAGTCATTGCTGATCCATCATTGTTGAACAAGAAGTTGTAACCTAAAGAATACCTGTATTATCTGAATCTTGTAGGCTTGGATGTTTCCCTCATTCTCCCTTCTGTGAATTAGGGACTCAAGCTGTGCTTAACTCATCATAAGCCATTCCCAAAACCTTTACAGTTAACACTATTAATTCAATTGATTTCTATAGTACATTGTGCCATAAAGTAATCACACTGGTAGGACTTGTAAACTCACATTAACTACCTACTGTATTTTTTTAGAGTATTAGACGCACCTCCCCCCCCCAAAAGAGGCTGAAAATTTGGGTGTGCCTTATACTTTGAATGTAGCTTTTTTGAAGCTTTTCTTTTCAGCCCTAATGAAGTTTATTTTATTTATTTATTTATTAGATTTGTATACCGCCCCTCTCCGTAGACTTGGGGCGGCTAACGATCTTCTCCACTTGCAGTCTTTTTGATTGCTATTCTCTCTGAAGAAAGTTTTTTTCAGCCCTAAGTCTTTGCAGGCTTTTTTACATTGTTACTCCCTCCGAATAAGGTATTTTTTAAGCCCTAACCAGGAGATAAAATAATGGGCTGAAGCTGACCAGACTAAGGATGAATAGCCAGATGAATACCTGGTAGGCAGATTTTTCCTCCCCAAAAGGAAGGTATATATTCCGGCCAGGAACGGGCTACCATTCCCGGCCCTACCGGAACCATCCCGGAGCGCCCCCCCCACTTCCTCTCCCTTGTGTGCGCGCGAGCGTGATTTCTGGGTTTTTTTGCTTCTACGCATGCGCAGAAGCGAAAAAAACCCAGAAATGGGCAAACAAGTAAGTGTTACATGGCCGCCACCGGAACGGTGTTCCCCACCGTTGAGGCTGGGGCCCACCACTGACTCCAGTGCATCTTATGCTCTGGAAAATATGGTGATTCTGCTTCAGAGTATGCAAACCTAACCAAAACCTTTTGGTGGAGGATAGCAGCAGGGCAAGACTATTTTTCTCTGTTCTTTGCTTTCTGGTACAGTGATCCCCCGTTTATTGCGTCCCCAACCATTGCGAACAGGGTACTTCGCTATTTTTCAACCCGGAAGTCAAAAATACCATCTACGCATGCGTGCCGGGCACGCATGCGTAGATGGCAGCGGCTTCCCTGGGTCTTCCCCCTCTTGCTGGCGTCAGCGAGGAGTTTCCCCACCGCCCACGCAAACTCCTCGCTGCCGCCCGCCCTTCGCCCGCCCACGCCGTTCATTCTCGCCGCACGGGCCTGTCCACGCTGTCTCTCGGCGCTTTCCAGCTGAGTCCGGGAGCGAACTCGCTCCCCGACTCAGCTGGAAAGCGCCGAGAGACAGCGTGGACAGGCCCGTTCCTTGGCGCTGTCACTCGGGGCTTTCGTGCTGAGTCCGGGAGCGAACTCGCTCCCCGACTCAGCACGAAAGCCCCGAGAGACAGCGTGGACAGGCCCGTTCCTTGGCGCTGTCACTCGGGGCTTTCGTGCTGAGTCCGGGAGCGAACTCGCTCCCCGACTCAGCACGAAAGCCCCGAGAGACAGCCTGGACAGGCCCGTTCCTTGGCGCTGTTACTCGGGGCTTTCGTGCTGAGTCCGGGAGCGAACTCGCTCCCCGACTCAGCTGGAAAGCCCCGAGAGACAGCGCCAAGGAACGGGCCTGTCCACGCTGTCTCTCGGCGCTTTCCAGCTGAGTCGGGGAGCGAGTTCGCTCCCGGACTCAGCACGAAAGCGCCGAGAGACAGCGCCCTCCGGACCCCCAACCCGGGTTTAAGGGGTGCTAGGAAGCTCCCATTGTTGGCGGAGACCTTTTAAAACACTCGCGCGGCTTCCAGGACTCGGTTTGGAAGCCGCGCGAGTGTTTTAAAAGGTCTCCGCCAACAATGGGAGCTTCCTAGCACCCCCCCCGAGCCCCCAACCCGGGTGTGGGGGGTGCTAGGAAGCTCCCATTGTTGGCGGAGACCTTTTAAAACACTCGCGCGGCTTCCAGGACTCGGTTTGGAAGCCGCGCGAGTGTTTTAAAAGGTCTCCGCCAACAATGGGAGCTTCCTAGCACCCCCCCCCGAGCCCCCAACCCGGGTTTGGGGGGTGCTAGGAAGCTCCCATTGTTGGCGGAGACCTTTTAAAACACTCGCGCGGCTTCCAGGACTCGGTTTGGAAGCCGCGCGAGTGTTTTAAAAGGTCTCCGCCAACAATGGGAGCTTCCTAGCACCCCCCAAACCCGGGTTGGGGGCTCGGGGGTGTGCTAGCGAGCCTCCCATGTCGGCGGGGATGTTTTAAAACACCCGCGCGACTTTCCAATGAGTCCCGAAGACAACGCGTTTGTCTTCGGGACTCATTGGAAAGTCGCGCGGGTGTTTTAAAACATCCCCGCCGACATGGGAGGCTCGCTAGCACACCCCCGAACCCCCAACCCGGGTTTGGGGGTGTGCTAGCGAGCCCCTCATGTCGGCGGGGATGTTTTAAAACACCCGCGCGACTTTCCAATGAGTCCCGAAGACAACGCGTTTGTCTTCGGGACTCATTGGAAAGTCGCGCGGGTGTTTTAAAACATCCCCGCCGACATGGGAGGCTCGCTAGCACACCCCCGAACCCCCAACCCGGGTTTGGGGGTGTGCTAGCGAGCCCCTCATGTCGGCGGGGATGTTTTAAAACACCCGCGCCGCCCCCAATCTTAGGCTCCTCGCTAGCGCTGCGGAAGTAAAAACACCCTCTGCACATGCGCAGAGGGTGTTTTTACTTCCGCAGCGCTACTTCGCGAAAACCCGCTCGTTGCGGGGGGTCCTGGAACGGAACCCTCGCAAAGAGCGGGGGATCACTGTACTACTTTGTCCTTCTCACTGAACTTATGATATATTTTTTTCTTTCTATTTTGGAATAAGAAGTGTTATTCTTAGCATTCTTTACTTATCTTGTTTTGACCTTCAGCTGTCTAACCTCATATTTAACAATCAAGTGAAAAAAATCCAGAAATCTCACACATGTGAGTCCTCGCGTGAGATTCAGCTTCTGCACATGCACAAAAGCTTAATCCCGCGTGAGAGAGCGCACACACACATGGTGTTGTGGTTAGCTCTGGCCCAGCTCCGGCCCCAAGGACTGTGGATGTGGGGGAGACATCCACATGCTGCAGGCCTGTTTTGCCCCCGGTGGAATCTGCTGATGAAGGCTCCTCTGACCAAGAAGACATGAGTGACAGGGAGGAGGAGAGTGTGGCAGACAGCTCAGAAGGAGATCAATTATCTAGCTCCTCCTTGGATTCAGAACAAGAGTTAATGATACAGCCACGCATGCGGAGAGCGATGCATAGGCAGCAACAACTGAGATATTATTATCAAAGAAAATGAGGCCACCTGTGGTTGGGTGGAGCTGTGGTAATTAGTGAGGCTGCTATAAATAGCAGCCTGTGGGTTTGGCCATTGTGGAGGATTATCTGATCTTTGTGTTTCGTGCCTGCTTTGCTGACTTTGACCTTTTGTGTGCTGATTTTCCCCCGCTTTGAAACTAAACCAGAGCAAAGTGTGTTTCACTTTGTGAAAGAAGGACTGTGAATTGCCTCACAGCTGCAAGCTAATATCACAGAACTGATAAGGGACTTGTACAATACCAGTTTGTTTGGAGACCAGTGATCTTTGCTATACAAAAAGAGGGCTTAGTTTAAGTGAATTTTCATTATAAAGAACATTGTTTTGAATTTTCAAACGTGTGTGTGTCTGAAATTTGTACTTGTGAATTTTCGGGAGGAGTCTACCAGAGAGCCCGACAGAACACATAGGGGGGCGGGGGGCAGGGCGCGCTTCTGGCCCATTTGGTAGGACTGCGAATAGTAGCCCGCCCCTGCCTAGATGGTTTTTCACTAGCTGCTATAGTAAGAATGTGTATAGAAGATTGATTATGGCTGATCTCCTGTTTTTTACCAAAAGACAATGATTTAATTAAGGTAGTTGTCAGTGTAGGCAAGAAAGCTGCAAAGTTGTATCTACTGTATGTAGTCATTGGCAATAGAGGTTGATATGAGGATACCTTTACCCTTTAAGGGAGGGGTTCTTGGCATTGAGTATTCTATGATAGAGTTTCTCTGTGCAGATGAGAGAATCGGTTTATAACTTCTCAACCATGGCAACTTTGTGAGTGTGAACTTCAATTCCCAGAATTCCCTAGTATGCTGGCTTGTGAATTTCAGGAGTTGATGTCTGCAAATCTTAAAAGTTGCCAAAGTTAAAAAAACACTGGTCTACAACACTGAGGGAAGTGTGCCATCTACTGCCTTCACTGGCACATTGCAACCTCTGTTCATGGCTCTTTGGAGAAGCTCTCACATCTGCACGGCCGCTAGTTAAAATATAGGTAGTCCTCATTTAGTGACTGCAATTGGTTCCAGCAAAATGACACTTGTCAACCTCTTATAAATCCACACTGGTCATTTTTAATATCGTTCTCTATAAATATATTCAATCTATTTGCCAATTTTGCAGTAAAAATCTTAGTGTTATAGTAAGATTACATAGTAAGATTTTCTTACATAGTAAGAAGGGTATTAAACACACGTTATTATATAAACAATCAAAAATTAAAGGCAGGTGTGTTAGCATTAGATGTATTTAAGGCCTTTGTGTGGAATGGCGCACAAGTTAGGTTTTGGGAAAAAAAATTAGACAAGTGATACCTGTGTTTGCCTGAAAATAAGACCCTGTCTTATATTTTTTTGAACCCTGAAATAAGCACTTGGTCTTATTGTCATGCACTCAAAAGCCTGATTGGGCTTATTATCAAGGGATGTCTTATTTTGGGGAAAACGGGGTAAATCCATTATATTCAGAGAATAAAGTGAGTATGTTTCCAAATGTAAAATAATGCACTTGGGGAAAAGGAATCCTCAATCTGAGTATTGCATTGGCAGTTCTGTGTTAGCAAAAACTTCAGAAGAGAAGGATTTAGGGGTAGTGATTTCTGACAGTCTCAAAATGGGTGAGTAGTGTGGTCGGGCAGTAGGAAAAGCAAGTAGGATGCTTGGCTGCATAGCTAGAGGTATAACAAGCAGGAAGAGGGAGATTGTGATCCCCTTATATAGAGCGCTGGTGAGACCACATTTGGAATACTGTGTTCAGTTCTGGAGACCTCACCTACAAAAAGATATTGACAAAATTGAACGGGTCCAAAGACGGGCTACAAGAATGGTGGAAGGTCTTAAGCATAAAACGTATCAGGAAAGACTTAATGAACTCAATCTGTATAGTCTGGAGGACAGAAGGGGGGACATGATCAAAACATTTAAATATGTTAAAGGGTTAAATAAGGTTCAGGAGGGAAGTGTTTTTAATAGGAAAGTGAACACAAGAACAAGGGGACACAATCTGAAGTTAGTTGGGGGAAAGATCAAAAGCAACGTGAGAAAATATTATTTCACTGAAGGAGTAGTAGATCCTTGGAACAAACTTCCAGCAGACGTGGTTGGTAAATCTACAGTAACTGAATTTAAACATGCTTGGGATAAACATATATCCATTGTAAGATAAAATACAGGAAATAGTATAAGGGCAGACTAGATGGACCATGAGGTCTTTTTCTGCCCTCAGTCTTCTATGTTTCTATGTTTCTATAGTCTATGTTTAAAAACTGAACAAAATGTAGGCAGAAAAATATATCAAACCAATCTCCATGAAGATGGAATTACAGGTAAACCTCGCTTGCCCACCATCTTGTTTAGAAACTTCAAAGTTACGACAGTTAAAAGTTACCTTTTGTTTATAACAAAAAATGCAATAAATATTAGCAAAAAATATATATTACCTTTTCAACCAGTCCTTGCATTTAAGATCTGCATAGTATCTCTATGATCCTATAATTGCCATTTGCGTGTTTTGCAACTGGTACTCAATACGTAGAATGGAGAAGGTGGCAGTAAAATTGGAACCTATGATCAAGGTGGCAGTAGAATTGGCAATTATGATCACATAAGATCTTATGGTAATTATTGCAGCAGATCATAAGTCCATTGTGGTTACACAATGTCGACCATGATTCTTAACAATGGAGTTGCCTGTCCCAGTTGTGGTTGCTAAGCAAAGGACTACCTGCATTTAATTTAGATACTATTATGAAGAATGCTACCTTATAAAAGCAATAAAAAAGATAGAACCACAGGAACATGTAATGTATGGTTTATTTATCTTATACTTGACCTCTCTGGATAAATGAAATCGTTGGTTTTGTGGGATACTTAAAAATCCCGAGTTCCTAATTTGCAGAAAGATGTGTGTATATTGCCATAGCAACCAGCTCTTCAGATTTTCTTTGAAATTACATCTCATAAATGTCTCTTAAAAACTAAAATGTAATGTGTAAAATGCCAATTATTGGAAATTTACTGTACTTATAAGCAGCGGCTGTGAGGTAAAGATTATTATGCAGGAAAACAACAGGGTAACTCCTGATTTCTAAAACTAGGTTTCATAATCTAAGATTTGCTATGGTTGCTTCTACAGAGGTGCTGTAACCAACCTATGATGATTTCCTAATATTTTGGCAATTACCACTGGCTATAATGAAATTGTATATAGCTGAGCTTGTCGATCAGAAAGGTCAGCAGTTCAGCAGTTCGAGTTCTTAGTGCCATGTAGTAGAGTGAGCTCCCATTACTTCCCCAACTTCTGCCAACCTGACAGTTTGAAAGCATGTAAAAATGCAAATAGAAAAATAGGGACCACTTTGGTGGGAAGGTAATGGTGCTCTGTGCGCCTTCGGCATTTAGTCATGCTGGCCACATGACCATGGAGCGCTGGCTCTTTGGCTTTGAAATGGTGATGAGCACCCATTGATTGATTGATTGGATTTGTATGCTACCCCTCTCCGTGGACTCGGGGCGGCTAACAACAGTGATAAAAACAGCATGTAACAATTCAATACTAAAACAACTAAAAAAACCCTTATTTATAAAACCAAACATACATACAAACATACCATGCATAAATTGTAGAGGCCTAGAGGAAAAGAATATCTCAGTTCTCCCATGCCTGATGGCAGAGGTGGGTTTTAAGGAGCTTACGAAAGGTGAGGAGGGTGGGGGCAATTCTAATCTCTGGGGGGAGTTGGTTCCAGAGGGCTGGGGCCGCCACAGAGAAGGCTCTTCCCCTGGGTCCCGCCAAACGACATTGTTTAGTTGATGGGACTTGGAGAAGGCCCACTCTGTGGGACCTACCTGTTCGCTGGGATTTGTGCGGCAGAAGGCGGTCCCGGAGATAAACCCATCCTCTAGAGTCGGAATGACTAGCACATATATGCAAGAGGAACACCTTTACCTTTTTATAATGATATTGTGAAAATTGACCAACATTTGTTAGCAATTTTGTCATGTTTTTAGCTAAGTGAAAGAATATGAATGATAGGATTATATTCTTAATCACAGAAGCCTCTTTATGAAAGGGCTCTGTTTAGAAAGGAGGTCGATCTGTAGAATATTGATCTCATTACTGAGTATTGATTCAGGGTATATGATCCATTCTCACAAATTAAATTGCTATGTTCCTTCAATATTCTGCTCCCTCAACTATTTTTATGATGTATTTTTGTTGGATTTTTGTACCCTACTAAGTATTTTCCCCCTCTGGCGATATAATCATGACTCCAAAGCTGCTTTTGTTGTTTGAAGTGGTGGTTGTTTGAAGTGAGTCAGAACTGAAGAAGCTTCTTGGGTGAGAAGCGAAACATCTTCAAAGTGAAAACAAAGTCCAGTTGCCTTTTGAAAAAACACCTTTGGAACAACCATGACCTGGGTGACTGAGAATCTCCAGACAGACATTGATTTGAAATGTCAAGTTTGCTGCCCACCACTGGCCCTGCTCTCACTTTATACAACGTATGCAGGATTGTTGTCCCAGAGAATTATATTCTTGTCAGGTACATGTCAGAAGCAAAGCAGTGCATCCCCACCCTCCAGCTGACCAAATGGAACAGACTCCTCAGCAAAAACCTTCACAATTACAATAGTGTTTATAGATAAGCAGTACCCAAGGGGAACAAGTGCAGAGCTGTTTTTGGATAGAATTAAGAGAATAGCATTTTTATTGACCAAGTGTGATTGGACAATTTGTCTTGGCGCACATGCTCTCAGTGTACATAAAAGAAACCTTCAACCTTAAATTGTCTACAGTTGACCTCTCCCCTTTTCTAAGATGTCTGTAAGGGGTGTGCATAAGTGCACTATTGTGCCCACCATCCCTGTCCTTCTGTCCTATTATCCTTTTTTACCACCTCGTTATACTTTGTTATGGTAATACCAAACTATAATTCTATACTTGTATGACAAATATATAGATAAATAAATAGATAAACAAAAATAAAAAAATGTAAAAAAAGTTCGTCAACAGGACTCTGCTCTTATGAACCATCTTTACATCTCGGTCACATTCTGTTTTGCACTCAAGTAAATTTCATCAAAGGGAACAAATAATAAACACGACCAAGGCAACCTATCCTGCCAGACCCATCCTCGAATACAGCTCATCTGTTTGGAACCCATATCGCATCTCAGACATTAACACCCTTGAAAACGTCCAAAGATACTTCACCAGAAAAGCCCTTCACTCCTCCACTAGAAACAGAATACCCTGAGACTAGCCTTTCAATCCCGGGCCTAGAAATCTTAGAACTAAGATGCCATAAACATGCCATAAACATTCCGGTTCCGGTGGGGGGAGGAGGGTGGAAATATAGCTCCACCGGACTACGGCTTAACATCAAAATATAGGAACCCCCCGTTGAGTCAGTAAGTCTGTTTCAGAGTTCTGGGGAGGCGAAGTGTCCCCGTTCCTGGAAATCTTCGATTCGGCGGTGTTCGTGGCGGTGGCGAGCTGTTTGGCCACGAACACGCCTGGAGTCGGATTGACGGAGACACGGAGGAATGGCGGCTGCCATTTGCAGCTGAGCCACGCTGCCGAGACACGCTGCCGGGAGTGAGTCGGGTGAGTCGGAGAACGGAAGAGCAGAGGACCGTGATGGCCAGGGAGAGGGAGCCAACCAAGAATCAACTGGCTTGGACGACCCAGACTTCGGGGGAAGTCTTTTGGGGAGGAAGTCTCCTGAAGCTGATGGTCCCCTGGAGGGGTCTCGAGTGTACAAGGAAGGACAGCTGACGGGAGGAGAGAGCGTGCACCGAGAGGAGAGAGGGGCGACGCCTGAAATTGTCCTGTCCCCACTGCATGGACCCGAGACGCCGAGGAGCTGTATGGTGGGAGCACCCGGCGCCGGAGGGACTATGGAGGAATGAACTAGTGGGAGGAAGGAGAGGAAAGAAAGAGGAAGGAGGAAAGAGGAATTGAGACTGAGACAGTGCCTGAAGTTCGCCCTACTGAGACCATATGGAGTTTCCATTAAGATCTTTTAAGACTGCAGAGGGTCTGGAGACCTGGAAGCATTGTAAGAGCAGAGGAGTGAAAGTGACTGAGAACCCAGAGAAAGACCTGAGAGTGCCAGCCAGTGGCAGTGGCTGGCACCAAAAACTTGAAAAACCTGAAGAACAATATGCTAGGACTTCTCCCTGAACATCTTTCTCCTGAACATTTCCCCCCCCCCCAAATTCACCTTTAAGAACTGGTGTCAGTGTTGCTGACTTGATGGATAATTGATTTTTAATTATTTCCTATATTTTTTAGCACTTTAGAACTTTGCACTTTATCAATTTTAATAATTAATGTTCTTTTAAGATTTTAAGAGTAACTTACTCCAATTTGGTATTTTAGTTTAGATTAATTGATTAATTATTAATAGGAATTTATATGGAGTTTTTTTAAATTAATGCTAACATTTTAACTAATTTATTGGAGGGGGGATTTAAACTAGATGTATTATTGGAGTGGTTCTGATAATATGTATGATATGAGTGATTATTATGGGTGGGTTGGGGGGGGATTTTGATATGGATGAAACAAATGAAAATGGTATGAATGATTTAATTAGTCTACCTGACACTGGAGAGGGAGGAGGGGAGGGGGCACCGATGTCTGGGGTGGCGGAGGGTCAGAATATCCTGGTCTTGCTGGGGAGAGGCAGATATGGCGGGGGCCACAGAGCTAGCCGTTCCAGGGGAATGAGGGATCGTTGCTTAATAACGATCCCTTGTTCCGGCTCTGTGAACCCAACCTTGGGTACTGGTGATGAGTGTAATTCTGGCCCTGGGCTCAAGCTGCTGCTACTCAATGCCAGGTCGGTGGTAAATAAAGCTCTCCTCATCCGGGATTTAATCCTGGATGAGGAGGCCGACCTGGCTTGTGTAACTGAAACCTGGCTGGGCCCGGAGGGAGGAGTTCCTCTCTCTGAAATTTGCCCAGCTGGGTTTCAGATATGGCATCAGCCTTGACCCCAGGGAAGGGGGGGAGGAGTGGCTATTATAGCCAGGGAGAGCCTTGGCTTGCGTAGACTCATTGCTCCAGAGATTGCGGGTTGCGAGTCCCTCCTTGTGAAGTTCGACTTAGGGGTTCAGGTGGGCCTGTTTCTCACGTACCTGCCTCCCAGCTGCGTGTCACAGGCCCTGCCTGTGCTACTCGAGGAGGTAGCCGGGTTGGCGGTGGAGTTCCCCAGACCTATTGTCTTGGGGGACTTCAATCTGCCGTCACTCGGCGAAACCTCTGGATTGGCACAGGAGTTCATGGCCACCATGACAGCCATGGACATGACCCAAGTAGTACAGGGTCCGACTCACGAGGGAGGGCACGCACCCGACATGGTATTCCTCTCTGAACAACTGAGTAATGGTCTGAGACTAAGGGGCTTAGAAGCATTGCCTTTGTCATGGTCGGACCATTTTCTACTGCGGCTTGACTTCCTGGCTCCAATCCTTCCCCGCAGGGAGGCGGAACCGATTAGGTTGTTCCGCCCCAGGCGCCTGATGGATCCAGAAGGTTTTCAGACGGCGCTTGGGGTTATTCCAGATACACTCGTCCACAGCTCGGCAGAGTCTCTGGCCGAGGCCTGGAACAAGGCTGCAGCAGAGGCTCTGGATTGAATTGCGCCGTTGCGACCTCTCCGTGGCGCTAGACCCCGTAGAGCTCCATGGTTCAACGAGGAGCTCCGGGAGTTGAAACGCCAGAAGAGACGTCTAGAGAAGCGATGGAGGAAGAGTAGGTCCGAATCCGATTGAACACTTGTAAGAGCTCACATTAAGACTTACAAAGTGGCGCTCAAGGCGGCAAGATGGGCATATCATGCCGCCTTGATTGCATCAGCGAAATCCCGCCCGGCTGCTCTGTTTAGGGTGACCCGCTCCCTTCTTAGCCAGGGGGGAGTTGGGGAGCCCTTGCAGAGTAGTGCCGAGGATTTTAACACGTTTTTCGCTGATAAAATCGCTCGGATCCGGGCTGACCTCGACTCCAATTGGAAAACAGAGTCGACTGACAACGAGTCAGTCAAAGTGACTGGGGCATGTACTTGTCCACCTGTCTGGGAAGAGTTTGATCTGGTGACACCTGATGAAGTGGACAAGGCCATTGGAGCTGTGAGTTCCGCCACCTGTTTACTGGATCCGTGTCCCTCCTGGCTGGTTTCAGCCAGCAGGGAGGTGACACGGAGCTGGGTCCAGGAGATTGTCAACGCTTCCTTGGGGAGGGGGTCCTTCCCGGATCCCTACAAGGAGGCACTTGTGCGCCCCCTCCTCAAGAAGCCTTCCCTGGACCCAGCCGTGCTTAATAACTACCGTCCAGTCTCCAACCTTCCCTTTATGGGGAAGGTTGTCGAGAAGGTGGTGGCGCTCCAACTCCAGCGGTCCTTGGAAGAAGCCGATTATCTAGGTCCCCAGCAGTCTGGATTCAGGCCCGGCTACAGCACGGAAACTGCTTTGGTCGCGTTGATGGATGATCTCTGGCGGGCCCGGGACAGGGGCTTGTCCTCTGTCCTGGTGCTTCTTGACCTCTCAGCGGCTTTTGATACCATCGACCATGGTATCCTTCTGCGCCGACTGGAGGGGTTGGGAGTGGGAGGCACTGTTCTTCAGTGGTTCTCCTCCTACCTCTCCGGTCGGTCGCAGTCGGTGTTAGTGGGGGGCCAGAGGTCGACCTCAAGGTTACTCCCTTGTGGGGTGCCTCAGGGGTCGGTCCTCTCCCCCCTGCAGTTATGTCCCACAGAGTTGGCCTTCTCCGGGTCCCGTCGACTAAACAATGTCATTTGGCGGGACCCAGGAGAAGAGCCTTCTCTGTGGCGGCCCCGACCCTCTGGAACCAGCTCCCCCCAGATATCAGAGTTGCCCCCACCCTCCTTGCCCTTCGCAAGCTCCTTAAAACCCACCTCTGTTGTCAGGCATGGGGGAATTGAAAAAAAATTTTTTTTCTCCCTTCCCCCTAGGCTTATATAATTTATACATGGTATGTCTGTTGGCATGATTGGTTTCTTAAATTGGGGTTTTTTAGATTACTTTTTAATATTAGATTTGTTACATTGTTTTTTATTGTTGTTAGCCGCCCCGAGTCTTCGGAGAGGGGCGGCATACAAATCTAAATAAACTAAACTAAACTAAACTAAGTATTGCCCACAAGATCATATGCTGCAACGTCCTGCCTGTTGGTGACTACTTCAGCTTCAACCACAACAACACAAGAGCACACAACAGATTTAAACTTAATATTAACAGCTCCAAACTTGACTTTAAAAAATACGACTTCAGTAACCGAGTTGTCGAAGCGTGGAACTCATTACCGGACTCCATAGTGTCATCCCCAAACCCCCAACACTTTACCCTTAGATTATCTACGGTTGACCTATCCAGATTCCAAAGAGGTCAGTAAGGGGCGAGTACAAGTGCACTAGAGTGCCTTCCGTCCCCTGTCCTATTGCTCTCCTATATCTCCTATACCTTTCTTCTATTCCTATATCTCTTCTTCTATTCTTTCATTGATATGTTCTATTCCTATATCTTCTCTTCTATTCTTTCTTGGATATATTTTACTATGAGTATATCCTCTATAATCTTCATTATGTATTTTACTATGTGTATACCCACCAAAACCCTCATTGTGTATTGGACAAAATCAATCAATCAATAAAAACGTCAGGTGAAGAATCACGAGATGCCTTCATTTCAGAACGACCGAGCGGGAAGCGGAACGTTCTCCCCTCAACACCTCTTTCTTTTAGACCAAGCAACTTCTTTGTGACGTCAAGTCCAAAACGCTGCCAGAGGCGAGACGCGCCCCTCCCCCTTTCCCCTTCAAGCCGACCGGTTCGCGACTCCCAAACTTTCATTCCTCCCGGAGGTTATGAAACGCGCCTCGCTACGTCTGTTTCGCAGTGGGGGCCGGCCGAAGCCGGCAGCCAATCGGCTGGCTCTCCGACGCCATCACACGGGGCTGCTCCCGATTTTATGTAATATTCCGGCCTGGGGGTGGCGGTGGTGATAATTTACAACGCGTGTGTGCGCTTGTCTGTATATAAGAAGGTCAGCAGAGCAATCCGGTAGCCGAAGACCGATCCGGCGTCAATAAGGGCGATACTGCGCGGAGGCGGAAAAGTTACTGGTTTGCCCCCACTCCTCTTTTTATTCGTCCTACCCGAGACACCTCTCCCTGCCTCTTTGTCGCTAACTAGAAAAAGGATGCCGTCTCCTGCCGGGGCTGAGTGATCGCCTCGGGCGACGGGAAGAAGGGACCCGCCACCCTCGGGGAGGAGGGGATCCAGTCTTCTCCAGCGACTGTTGCCCATTGATTGATGGGCGCAAGAGCCTCGTTGAGTTGCAAGAGGGAAGCCCCGGAGGAAACCAGCGAGGGCATCAGGTGCTCAGGCTGAGGGGAGGGGGGGGGGGGCTTCAAAAGTAAAATAATAATAATAATAATAATAATAATAATAATAATAATAATAATAATAATAATAATAATAATAATAATAATGAAGCAGTCGATTTAGTGGGCGTTGCATGTGGAAAAGTAGCCCCGGTCGCTTTGCCCGCTAAGTTGTCAGGAACCGGCGAGTTTGCTTTGTGTGGGGCTTGGAATGCCCCAGTGTCTAAAGAGCAGCTCTTTTCCTTCGGGAATGGAAGAATGCCTTCAAGGGGGCGTCGGGAACTGTAAAGGAAGTTTGTGACTTGGAGAGCTAGACTTAGAGTGTGTGTGTGTGTTTGTGTGTGTGTGTGGAATGAAGTTCAAGCTTTGTCCAAGTGTCTCACTAGCTCTTTTTCGGCCGCTTTTTTTTGCTGCTCTTAGGAAGCCGTCGACCTTTGCCCGGTTGCCCTCCTGACTTCTCCGGCTAAGCCCGCCGTCCCCCTTCCCCTTCTCTGACGGAGCAGAAGCATGGAGCTTTTCCTCTGTCCCTCGTGTCGCCTGGTTCTCTGGGACCCGGTGACCGTCTCCTGCGGCCATTCCTTCTGCAGGGGATGCCTGGGCGAGACCTTGCCTTCCGAGTGCCGCCTCTGCGGGGAGAAGCTCGGCTTTCCGGGCTCGCGGACGCCGAGCTCCACCGTCCTGCTCGGGAACTTGTTAGAGAAGGGCTTGGATACGGCCGCCAAGGTAGCCCGGCTGAAAAGGGACCTGCGGGAGCTGGTGAGCAACAGGGATTTCCAGAAAGCGCTGAGGACGCTCCAGAAGGGAATCGGCTTGGGTAAGGTTTGCGTACGATCCAGAGATGCTTTTTTTTAAAGAAAGGGTTGCGAGGTTGAAATGCGGCTGGGTGATATGCGCGGCACTGACCACCAGGTGCTCTCTGGTTATGCAACTTGCCACCATCTCGCTGGCTGCATTGTGTAAGCAGGCGAGGGACAATTCTTTGGTAGCCCTTTTTCACTAACGTTGGCTATGGGTTTCCTCTTCCTTAAAAGGCTGGTGATTTTATTTTATTTTATTATATTATATTATATTATATTTATTTGCCTGTCTGTCTGTCTGTCTGTCTGTCTGTCTGTCTGTCTGTCTGTCTGTCTGTCTGTCTGTCTGTCTATCCATCCATCCATCCATTTGAACAAGTGTAGGATTGTAGTTTGTATAAACATAACATAAGTAGTAAATAATGATAAAAGAAGACAATAGGACAGGGACAGTTGCCCCAATGGTGCTCTTATACACGCCCCCTTATAGTCATATAAATGTTTAGTTGTATAGTATATCCCATTTGTGCCTTGCTGGTAGATCTTGGGATTTCCCTCTCCTTTAAGTAAAAGAAAAAAAACCCCTGCTTGCAGTTAGTTTTTGTTCCAGATTTGGTCTACAGAGATGAAACCAAATGCTGCAAATAGTAATTAATGGTTACATCAGAAAATTTAAACGTAAATCTAAAGTGTGCGTGACCATAGGACTGTTGTTTTTGGAGCTATTTCTTAGGGCTGAGTTGTGTAACTTGTTGACCTCCTTGGAGGCCATGGGACCATCTTCAACTGTTTGTGGAGGGCAAGAATAAAATAGAGCAGATCTTTATAATGCCTCCATCTCATTTCTGTAATTTTGAGGGTTTGAAAGCATTTCTGAAATAACAACTATGAGCAGTTGTGACCTTTCCCCAAATTATGAGAGAACCTTAACCCTTCAGAGTACCATTTTCAAAGTTGAAATTGTTCTTGTATGCTACAGGTTTCATGGAGTCTTTATTTTGTTGCCATTTACTGAAGGGGCAGACATTCAACAGATACTCCTTTCCTATTATGGTGATGTTATGATGATGCTGGATATACCAAATTTCTTTTAACATACTTTTATTAAGCGCATAGTGTCCTTGTTAGGGGAGAAAAGATGATCTTCTGTAATTACCTAGGGGAAATAATCTCATTTCATCTTTTAATCTTAAAATTTACTTTAAAATCAGCTTTGGAACTGGTAAATTGATGCTACTTAAATCTTAGGATTTAGGAATGAGTAATTAGGAATCAGGCTTTCTTTACTGATTCAGACTTTCCTGTGCGTGGAAGCTGACACACCCCTCTCATATATAATGCTGTTATAAAACGTTAGCTCTTGTTTTGCAATGAGTCAGACACAAGTGCCAGTACAGGTGTTTCAATCAACAAGTAAGGTTATACTGGAATATTTTCATCTATCCTGATTTTTTAAAACTTCAGTTGAAGGAGTCCTTCAATTAATAGGAATAGAACTCAAATCTAGCAGCCGTTGAATTTAATTGAGGTGCATTTATAATCAGGACTGTCAAGGAGCTGATAGATTGTTTCAGCATTTCAGCTTTTTACCATTTACTTTTTTACCATGTACTTTTTTTTATAAACACCAAAGCAGAGGAGATGTGAAATGTGTGATCAAATAAATCTTTGGCATTTAAAAAGATTCACTTTTTAAAAAACTAACTAATCCATTTAGTTAGTTAATTACAATGCCTTACATTGTAATGTTAATTATATATCCTGGTTAGTATTAATATCTGAGCTGTGTGCAATATACTGCATAGAATATACTATATTGTTGTAAAGGTATTTGCTGTAGAATAAGAGAATATATGTAATAGTATATTTACCTGCTGTATGTATTATGGACTGCATTATAATTACTGTGTAATATTATGGAGATATTTTATATCTTGTAAATAATATCTATACTGTACGTTAGCTTGTACAGTATTATTATCTGAACAACCACCACTGCCACATGTACTCTGGTTCAAATATAGTATTTCCATCATTGGGTCTAGACCAGTGTTTTTCAACCAGTGTGCCGTGGCACACTAGTGTGCCGCGAGACATGGTCAGGTGTGCCGCGAAGCTCAGAGAGAAAGAAAGCAAGAGAGAGAGAAAGCAAGAGAGAAAGCAAGCAAGAGAGAGAGAGAAAGAAAGCAAGAGAGAGAAAGAGAGAGAGAGAGAGAGAAAAAGAACTAGAGAGAAAGAAAGCAAGAGAGAGAAAGAACGAGAAAGAGAGAGAGAGAAAAAGAGAGAAATAAAGCAAGAGAGAGAGAGGGAGGAAAGGAGAGAGAGAGAAAGACATAGAGGGACGTAGGGATGGAGAGAGAAAGACAGCAAAAAAGAGAGGAAGGAAGGAAGAGAAAGAAAGAGGGATGGAGAGAGAGAGAAAGAAAGAGGAAGGAAAGGAGAGAAAGAGGGAGGGAGAAAGAAATAGAGCGAAGGGGAGGAAGAGAGATAATTTTTTTGTCCAAACTTTTTTTAGCCGCCCCCCCCCCCCTGCTCAATGTGCCCCAGGGTTTCGTAAGTGTAAAAAATGTGCCGCGGCTCAAAAAAGGTTGAAAATCACTGGTCTAGACCTAGTATGGAATGCTGACAACTTCTTTGATAGGGACTTTCTGCCATCAAACAACTTTTTAATTCTGGAAACCTAGTCAGTGGATGAAGCGAGTTCTCTCTTACCATTCACTCCTATCATCCCTCATCCTCAAATGATTCAGTACCATTGTATATTTTCAACCAAAAAAACAATAGATCATTTCCTAAAAGCAGAGAATTGTTTTTTGACATCAGAATAAGCTACCTTCGGATGATTTGATCTGCCCTTTTAACTGATGGATAATACTTGAGGCCATCCTTCTTGTCAGTAGAATTAGTGAAAATTATTGGAAATGAACACAGCTGATTCTAGTCAATAAGTTCCTTTCTTCCATATTTTCTTATAGTGCCATGGGGCTGGGGTCCCCAACTTTCTGGACCTCAAGTACCACCAAATTCATAATTTTAAATCCCGTGGACCATGGTGGGTGGGGAGGGAGAGGCTTAGCCACCTTTTGGGTCTACCTGTCTGCTTCTGCGAGGCCTCGGGGTGGGAGACCTGAGAGAAAGTGTCTGGTCCAGGCCTACAGTCTGGAAACTCTTTTGTGCTCATTTTCTCAAGAAGCTTGGTCAATCTGAGTGAAGGAAAATGAAGACGGGCTTGCTGATGTTGGTGGGAAGTAGTCACAAGACTGACCCTTCGGTTGTCCCGGAACAGCTCCTTCACCTGGGTGCACAGGCCTGATGGAGGAGCTGCTCTGGGATGACCAAAGGACCAGTCCTGTGACTACTACAGCTCTGGAATATGGGACTGGCCCATGGTGGGGCTGGAAATCTCCACCATAGGGTGTGTGCAACTTTGTAAGTGGTGCAACATGCAAAAAGGAATTTATTTATTATTTATTTATTCGATTTTTATGCCGCCCTTCTCCTTAGACTTAGGGCAGCTTACAACATGTTAGCAATAGCACTTTTTAACAGAGCCAGCATATTGCCCCCACAATCTGGGTCCTCATTTTACCCAGCCCTCGCCAACTGGAACGAGGTAATGGTGCTGTTGCAGTGGGGGTTCTATGCCCAGGTGGGCCCAAGCGCTGGTGGCAATGACTGGAAGATGCAGGAGTGAAGTGCTACTTGCATTTGTGCAGCATCAGCATTCTGCCTTTGCCACAGTATATTTGCACCAGCTGGTGTCGCCAAGGTAGCCCTCATCTCCTGCCGCCTTGGATTTGGAATGGTAAACCATGCCCAGGAAGCACTACAGCAGAGAGAGCAGCCAAAGACAACCATAGTTTTGCTGTCAATTGGGGACACTTTCGTCTCTCAAGGAGCCTGACCGAAGTTTCCTTCTCTTGTCAAGAGACGAATGTTTGCAGGGGACCGATCTAGTGGCTGGGCTGGCTACAAGAGAAATTGGCTGTATTCTTGGCTGTATTTGAGATTTCTAGCTACAATGGACAGCAAAGCTATGGTTAACCCTAGGCGCTTCTCTCCGCTAACAAGTGGCCACGCTAACTGCTTGTAGGACCCCATCCTGTCTCTGGAAGTCAAAGGACTGAAGTGCGAGTGGCACAGGTAACTCCAGCTGGGCTCCTTGAGAGAAATGAAAAGATTCCTCTGAGGACCACCAAAATTTTCTCACCCACCACCAGTGGTCCGCAGACCACCAGTTGGTGACCACTGCCTTGCTGTATATAACTGTGCAATGTTTGCTTTTATTATTTCTTATTTCAACAGTGAACTGTTCTGCTTCCTCCTACAGCTCCAGATGATCTTACATTAAGGCTGTGCAGATCAGAGCTTTATGTGGCATTACAGGAGTATAAAGAGGCTCTTGAGGATTTGGAGATTCTATGCAAGCAGAAGCCAGAAGAATGTGAAGTGAGTCGATTGTAAAGCTGGATATTGTGATCAACAAGCATATGTTCTTCTCAACTTCTAAGTGGTGAGATGAAATAGCTTTTCTGGAAAAGGCTACATTTAAACTCAGTTGCAATAATAATATAGGAAGTGAGCATATTCTTTCATATAGTTGCTTATTTAAATACAAGGTAGGCTTTCCCTGGTTCTGTACAAGCTAATGTTGACTCATATGCTCTAACAGAATTATTAAATAAAACATGCTGCTAAAATCCACAGAAAGAAAAACTTGAATTACTTCTGGAAGGTCCACAAACTTCAGCTGAACTTTATCTTGTAGTCAGAGAGGAATTTACCAATGCTTCAATCAATGCCCAACTGTTGGCTAAATTAGTAGTCTTGAGAATTTCTGGGAAATATTGAATGTTTGAACTTAAATAGAGGAAAACCAGGGACGTCTTAGTGAATTTTACAAGATTGCCTTGAAAAATTTCCCTACCCTTATACAGGGGTGGATTCTAACTTATTTCGCCACCGGTTTGCTCCCTCCTGTGGCATATGGCCACACCTGTACGTGAGCTTTGCAGGTGCACACATGTGCAGTGCTGAAAATTTACAAAAAATCCCTCCCCCCCAAAAGCCAAAACCAAAATGATGGTGCATGTGCAGTGTTGAAAACTCGGCATCCGCACATGCGCAGAAGAAAAAAAAAATAGCAACAATTTTTTAAAAAACCACACACTTTCCAAACCCCCCCCCAAAGATAGGGGCATCCACAGATCGGCACCACGACGTCACAAACGTTTTGCTACTGGTTCTATAGAACCAGTGCAAACCAAGAGGAACCCATCTCTGCGCTTATCCATATTATGCTCTCTGACAATAAATTTGTTCACAAAATTAAACATTTACTATTTGGAATACTATTTGGATAAATGTAAAAGAATTGGTGATTAAAGTTTGCGCATCCAGTCAGCATAATATTCTAAAAGGCAAGTGCTGGTGAGCTGTCCAGAAAATTCCTACTCTACATGTCTACAGGGAGGAAGAAATGATAAAATCTGTATGGTGACATCATGATTGGGGAAGCAAATCTCTAGCTCAACCTGTTCTGACAGTCTACTTTGAAGAAACAAATACTGGATGACTGATTTATTGTGGCATATCTCTCAGTCTGTATCTATGCTAGGCCTGAATGTAGACTGGAGAGCTCAAGCAGAGAATTTTAAATCTTGATTTACATAGAGACCTAACTAATACTTCAAATCTCTGCTGACAATCCCTCTTTACAGTTCCCCAATATCTGTATCATTAATTAATTCCCTCTCACAGGAGGTCCTTTTACTGTGGTATGTATCTAAGCTTTCTGTACAATAACAATTGTGGGTAAATACAATAGAATCCCTGTATTTATATAGATTTTGAAACTGAGATAATAGTGCACATACTTCTGAAATATCTTATATACTACATTTAGCATTAGAGATACCCTTTCATCTTAATTACAAACTATTTAGACCAACCCCAGATGACGACTGTGTGCTATTTATTAAATGATTAAGATATTTCTAGAATTGTCAAATTTTGTACCAATTGCTGTGACTTTTTTTCAGATTTGTAGACCTGATTGCTTTTCTAGGTACAATTAGTGCAAGTGTTAATAGGTTTTTATTGGATGCTATGCAGCTCTGTTTTTTAAGTTCTCTATGTTTGGTTTATGATTGTATATTTTTAATAAACCAAACTCCTCCCCTGGCATATTTATGAATTGGGATGTTACAATGCGGGGTTAATAGGGAGAGCTTGCATTGTAGAGCTATGATTAATATTTTGCTAGTTTGGCATCATCATGATTAGTAACTTGAAAATGCAGTTTTGGAACACATCAGTTGGATTTATGTCCAAACTTGGTTTCATATGTACTCCTACTTTCTTAAAACTTCTTTTCTATCTTTTGATATTTGTATATTCCAAAATAATTTATTTGACTTCTCCTGCCAGTATAAGTACCATTATGACAGTTGCTAACTATTTTTTTACAACAATCAAAGCAGTGTTTTTTAAAAAATGATTTGTATTTGATTACAATTTTGGAAATAAAGATTATACTTTAACATTTGCCAGACTAGGCTCTGTTGAAAAAGCTCTTCAACCTATGAGGGTGACAAAGCAAGAGAAGACTCTGTGTGATTGTCATTTTGCTACATTTTTCGTATGAACATTTTGAAGAAAGGTTTATGGTAATATGTGTGGAATATTTTTATTTTGAGGAAGGCCAATTTTGTTTTCATTTTCAGATAGTTCTAGTTTATTTGCATTTTCACTAACTGAAGCTATTTCATACTTCCCTCATAAATATGTTCTTCCCCCTCATCCTCTTTTATAGTACATTTTTTGTTTTAAGATCCCGAGTTCTGTGCTCAGAGTAGGTTGATCAGGTGCTGCCACTTACTGAGACTAAAAATAAAGTTTCCTTTGAGTCATACTCACGTCCCTAAGGAATATTGTCTTGGGTATCCCCAGTTCTATTCTACTATGTCTAACCAGCATTCTTAGTATCAGTGTAATGCAAAATAAAATGCTCAGTAAAACTCTCTCTCTGGTATGTGAGTGTGTATGTTTGTTTATATATTGATATACAGTAGTACCTTTATATACGAGCTGCTCCACATGCGAGCATTCCAAGTTACGAGCCATGACGGGAGCAAAATTTCTGTTCCACACCCGAGCTCAAATTCGGGATACGAGCCGAACTTCCACTAGGTGGCGCAAGAATCCTTGCTTTTGGTTATCTCGGCGGGGAAAAACAAAGTCTAAAGCCATTTGTTCCAGATACGAGTTGATCGACATACGAGCTCCGTTCTGGAACGAATTAAACTCATATCTAGAGGTACTACTGAATACATATATACACCAACACATTGGACATTACTCATTTCTTGGTATAGACAGTTCTGAGCTACATGAATTAAGAGTCTACACTTCTGATATACTGTACTTTTTTTGCACCAGAAGGTGCATAAACTCTATGTAGCATCCATTCTCAGAAATGCTACTGGGAAAGACAGACTCAGATTTTCCGAGTGACATCACAGTTTCCCCCCTCTTAATTTTCTTGCTTCATAGGGATTGTGAAAGTTGATAGGGAGAATGTTCCCAATCCCAATTGCCATTTCATTGCTCCAGCAACATCTTTCACTGTTGCCCCATTGATAAATGGCAAGTTAAGAAATATATATAGCTGGGTGACTCTTTGCTTCTGCTGATAATGGGAGGAGGATTTCAGTAGCAGCTTACCTGTTCATCAAGAGTCTAGATCATGAGTGTCAAACTCAATCATGTTGCGTGTTATCGAGTGACATATCAGAACATTTTGTTGTATTTGCAGAGCCGGGGTGGGCGTGGCCTGTGTATGATATATCTGGCCCATAGGCCACCAGTTTGACATCCCTGGTACCCTGAGGATTTAATTGATTGATTGATTGATTGACTAAACCTGCGACCATTGGCATTATGCAGAGCAATCTGCAGCTGCTGCAGAATGTTGTGACAGTTCAAGAAAGCAATTGAAATGTGTTTCGTGTTTCTTTTCAGGGATTTTTTAGAAAAGGGAAAGTGCTCTTGGACTTAGGGAATCAACCAGAGGCCCTGCTGCAGTTTCAACATTGCCTTACATTGGATTCCAGTTTTCATGCTGCTGAATATGAAATAGAAAAAGTAAGTGCACTTTTAGGACTAAGCACCTTGGATTAAACTTGGAAGTTTAATTGGGTTGCATAGGAAGCTGTAACAGTTTTCTTTTGAGATTTCAGTAAAAGATGAGATTCTTGTGCTATAAATGATGCAGTTGATGAAGTTGCATCTACCTATACATCTCCAATTGGGTATCACTCTTTTTTTTAAAAGAAAAGTATTTGTTTTGTTTGAGAATTGTTAAGGATACAGAATGGTGAAGTTACACAGAAATTAAGATTGAAATGGCAAAATATAATTTGATATATCTATAGTTGCAGAGTTTGTCATTTGTGTGTGATGCAGGGCAAAAATATACGGCATTCTTAATAGGTATGGGGCATGTTCACTCTGGTCTGAATCACATTTTGGACTTAGAATATAGGTCTTTTCTTACCCCTAATAAATATATTTTTAGGCAGGTTGCTTCTATATTGGTAAGAGTTATGAGAAATCATTTCTATATGTAATGCAGTGCAGGAGTGGGCTCTAAAACCCTTTACTACCGGTTTGCTTATGCGCTCGTGTGACGCTCAAGCTCATGCGCAGAAGCGTCCCGGGTGTGTGGGTGGAGCCTCCCACCACTGGTGCTACCGGTTCTTAAAACTGGGCGGAACTGGGAGCAATTTGGTCTGAACAACTTGAAGCCAACTGGCTAGGAATTCTGAAAATTGAAGTTCACATATTTTAATGTTCCTAAGGTTGAGGAATACTGGTTTGGCAAACAGGATTAAAAAACCCCCATACTGATATGATATCTTGTGAAGTATAGCATGAAGGAAGTGAAGCTTATATCTGACTAGCTCCGTATTTTATATATATATATATATTATGTCAGATCATCACCCTGGTATATTGAAGGAACGTCACAGCTCCTTTTTGCCTCTAGGCCCAACCCAGGGCCATTTCAAGGCAGTTAATTTATTCATACCCGTCAACTATATTCTGTATGTATCACATGTTTTTTGCTGAAATTTTAAAATTAAGAGAGACTAGGATGGCACCATTTCAGCCTTGTTCTGGCCTCATCAGCTAGCCACACCCTTACTGGGATTTGATCCGGCAGCTTCTGCCTTGTGAGGCAGAGAATTAACAGCTGAGCCACCAGATCCGATCCCTTCAGCTGTGTACCAGGGAGGGGTTATATGTTTTTTATGTCGGATCATCACCCTGGTATATTGAAGGAACGTCATAGCCGACAACTATATTCTGTATGTAGCACATGTTTTTTGCTGAAATTTTAAAATTAAGAGAGACTAGGATGGCACCATTTCAGCCTTGTTCTGGCATCATCAGCTAGCCACACCCTTACTGGGATTTGATCCGGCAGCTTCTGAACTTTCAACTGAACTTTGTTTTTTCTTTGAAGATGTTTTGCTTCTCATTGAAGAAGCTTCTTTGGGGCTGAAGAAGCTTCTTGGATGAGAAGCGAGATGTCTTTAAAGAAAAAACAGAAAAAACACCCGATGTAAAATCTTTCTATTACAGATTCTCACGAATGATGCCTCCCCTATTCCTGGTACTGTTACGGAGTTGAAGAACAATGGCAGTCAGGACTTGGAAGGTTGTAATTCAAGGGAACAGTTGACTTTTCTTGGGAGCTTTGAAGACGAAACCCTACCGGTAAGTTATATGGGATGATATCTTACCAGTTCCAAATTTAGAGACAGTGTAACAAAAATATGTAAATATATATACAAAAATATGTATATGGGACATTGATGAATGAATTTCCACGTAGACCCCTTCCTGTGTTTAACCACATCAAGACTGTCTACTCATCTCTATTTTTCTCACTTGAAATTTATCTGTAAATAAAAGAATCAGCTAACCTTTGTAGGGATTGGGGAAGACTATCTTTCACAGAGTTGCATTAACTCCTTTACTTTTAAACAATATCTGCTTTAAATCTAAAATAATAAAATACAAGAATTAAAAATAAACATTAAGTACCACCATGCATTACAGTACAAAAAGCAAAGCAAAGGTAAATCAGGAAGTAATTAAGGTGTAGGAAAAACAATACAACAATAACAAAGGAAGAACACAGTTTAAAAATAAAGTTAGTGGATTAGAACATTCAAATATGCAACAGCATTAGATCCTAGTTCTTCATATATTGATAAGTTCCATGTTTTCAGGCTATCATTTACCTTTGATTTATATATTTTGCCCTTATTTCTCAGACCACAATTTACAATCCTCTGAATTGTAAATCAAAATGATTATAATGTAGAGAAGACTCAAAACCTGCAAGCCTGTATTCTAAATTATTAAAGCTTTAACTGTTGGTTGGTGATTTGATAAAACAGCTCTCCAGCCTTGGCAACTTTAAGTCTTCAGTATTTCAACTCCCCAGCCAGCAAAGCTTGCTGAGGAATTCTGGGAGTTGAAGTCCACAAGTCTTAAAGTTGTCAAGGTTGGAGACCCCTGTGTTAAAACATATACTGCAACTCCTTAACTCAAATGACATGCAAGTGACCCTTATTTAGTTTTGTACAATTTTTCAGTTGTGAATAAAACTAAACTTTAGGAAGTTTAGGAACTTCACATTCAGCTAGTACATCAGGTTCAAATTGTCCATTGATAGATGTTTCCGTTGTGTATTTCCTTTCCCTTCCCCCTAGGCTTATAAAATTTATGCATGGTATGTCAGTATGTATGATTGGTTTCTTAAATTGGGTTTTTTAAAATTAACTTAAATATTAGATTTGTTTACATTGTATTATTATTGCTGTTAGCCGCCCCGAGTCTACGGAGAGAGGCGGCATACAAATCTGATTAATAAATAAATAAATAAATAAATTCTTTTTGACTCCATTGATCTTGTGGAGTGATTAAAGCTACTTTATGTTTGGGTAGAATATGTAGACCAGTAGATATCTGAGAATTTCTAGTTAAGAAATTTTATTCAAGCTTTATACCATTCCCTTCTTAGGTATGATCACACTTCTTTGGAAGTAGAAAATAGTATCTAGAGAAGGTGTTATACTATGTAACTGTATCAAGAAATAATACCTGTGCCAGGGGTAGGTTCAGACAGATCGGCCGAACTGTTTGGACCCGCTGGTGATGTAATTTGGGCATCATGGATCCGGTTCTGTCTGCCGGTCCGTGCTCACTACCTTTTTTAAAAAAAATTTCCGCCAATTTTCCTTTGGATGGCTTCTACTTGTTCCATACTTTGAAAAAAGCCCTCCTGTGTGCCCCTGGGTTAATACTGATGTTTATTTCTTCGGCTGAAGCCTAGCTGATCAGCTCCTCAGCTGTGGTTTGGGCTGAATCCACCTTCTTAGCATGCACGGAAGTGAAATTGCATGCATGTGTGCATGAAACATCGCGATGTGAACGGGTGACAAAGATAAGTGGAACCCACCCCTGGTCTGTGCATGAGTAAAGTAAAGCTTGGGAGTACTACATGTATTGTTGTCTTTTTGTTTTCCTATCTATACTTGTGACCCTTGGTTTGGTGTTTAACATCTTACTTTCCTTTATTAAATAGGATATGAAGACACAGAAAGAAAATTGGCTGGAAGAAACTATGCCTGATCATAGCCAGGCAGCACTTCCCATGTCTCAATGGATGAGGAAGAAGTTCAGATCAGACCTTCCTGCAAATAAAGAAGGTGAGTATATCAAAAAATGTTTACAAGTCCATGCTTTTTTAAAATAAGCTTCTTATCAACCTGCCTAGGATAAATAATTGATGCCCTAATTATGATAAATTATTTTGGACCTTTGCTTGAAAATCTTGCTCTGCCATTTGATCACTGTCCCCCCATCCCAAGGCAGGATAATCTTAAGCAAGTACTTTGAGCATGCTCCCCAAAACCTAGAATCATGTGACTGTTCTCAAGACCGATTTCCATCACAAGAAGCCCCAAGGAATCATGCCTGTTGTATATCAATAGGGGCCTGATTAGATTGCACTGTTTTAATGCTGATCAAATGATAGGGTAGAGAAGGGCAGCCCAGGTTAATTCTAAAATTAGCTACATCACACAGTCCAGCATGATTTACAGAGGAGTCCTGCTTCTGTATATACTGGATTTTTCTAGTGGTAAGGGGCCCCAGCTGGAGATACAGTAAATATAATAATATTCACCTGAACCTGCACAAAGTGGTACCCTGAACAGGGTTTAATGGCTTGGTTTATTTCGTTGCTGGACAATTATTTCCAATTTTGATTTACAGTCTAATTGGAAAAAAAATGGGATTTGACTGGGAGACAGGAGTACATATAAAAGATGAAGGCAGTAGCTGAAAGACTCTTATTTCTTTAATCTCTGAAAGGGATTATATGCTTAAAGTAACATGTCTGGGCTGCAGGATATAGATATAAGTGGCCAGTGTTCATGTGAAACCAATCGCCACTTGGCATGACACCATAATAAACCCTTCATCTTAAGGGGAAGTGAAAACCCCACAAAATAGCTTCTTGTAAGAATGTGACTTGGTCAGTTCTCTTATCCCCAGTAAAAGAAAAGTAAGACAAATGACCAAAGTGAGGTTCAATGAGAAATTGGTCGATGTGCAATGTTCATAATCTGACTTTTGCTCTTTCCTTTTATGAACCAGATTTGGAGGAAGAGAAAGCCCCACCAGATACTTCAGGAACTAGATCACCAGATACAAACTCTATGAAAGATTATTGTCCAGACTTCATAGGCTTCCTGACTACATCAGACCTGGAGTGTTCCCTTTGTATACGGTCAGTTAATTACCAGCCTAGGAATTGTTGGGTATTTTGATTATTATTATTAATATTATTTGTATTAGCAGAGTTCAGCTGGCTTAATTTGCAGCGGAGTTAGCATGGCAAGAAATAACACGTGGTTCAGAATCCCATTTGTTAGCAATGAACGACCACTGCTTCATAAAGATGAAAAATACAATCTTTACTTACAATTATGTTGATTCATGCAATTTACAAATAAGTTTATATTCCAGTCCAGATTAATAACTTTTAACTTCTGGATGGTCCCATGTATGAGGATGGCTTTGGATTTCATCTCACACATGTGTCCTCAGCGGAGGACAATGGATCACACAGGAAGGGTCATCAAGGTAAAAGAGTTCAGAAGAGGGGAAAGAAGGGAGGAGCATCTACTCTGCAGAGGCTTATATAGTCTGCAGAGTACCTGCCCCTTTTGGTCAGTTAATTGCGACCTGACCATAGAGATGTGTTTACAAGACTGCAAGCATGTAGTAGAGTGGTTTAAACCCAACAGGAATAAGCAAGGAGAGAAGCAGCCTAGAGCTAAGGAGAAATAACTTGACAGTTACAATAATCAATCAGTGGAGAAAGTTGCCTCCAAAAGTTGTAAATACTCCAACACTGGAGGTTTTAAAGAAGAGATTGGACAACCATTTGTCTGAAATGGAATAGGGTTTCTTTCCTGAGCAGGGAGTTGGACTAGAAGACCTGCAAGGTCTCTTCCAACTCTACTATTCTGTTAAGAGATGCTGGGAAAAGTGTTTTGAAGTGCTATGGAAATTGAGCAGGAGGTGTCTTCTTATGGTTCTAGTCCAGGGGTATCAAACTGCTGGCCTGTGAGCCGGATGTGTCACGTGCAGGCCACGCCCACCCCAGCTCCACGAAGGGAAAAACAATCACGATATGTCACGTAACGGCAATATCATGATGCGAGTTTGACACCCATATTCTAGCCCAATGGACTTCAAAAAAAACCATGGGGATAAATATCCTTCTTATTTGTTTAAGGGTAAAGAAAAGTTTTCGAAACATATTTGCACTTCCTCTTGATGTTTTAAATACATTTATTCTATTTAAAGTACTGTTCAAAATTATATATATACTTCTGTGAATAGAAAAATTGTATATCCATAATTTGTCTATTCTTACACGTACTAAAATCTGGTGTATACTATAGGAATACTTGCTAATGATGTGCAAAAAAGCATGCTCAGGTTTTCACCAGTCAGAAATTAGACATTCCACATGTGAAACATTAACTGGTACACTACTGCATGGAATGATATCATAAAATCCTTTTTGACTGTTTAAAAAAAAGGGGAAAGTGCAAAATAGTGATGGCTACACACCAAAGTTTTTGTTAGATGTGCAGATTAGCATTAGAATTTAAAAATTTAACAATCTAAAGAGTTGAACATTGAGGCATGCTTTATATATGATTAGCTCAACCATGAAGTTTAGGAATCTTATATCATGAATGTTTGCTAGAAGACAAAATGAACTTGTTTGCAAAACCCCTCACCTCTGGTTTGATGTAGTTCTTGCCATTTAAATCCCCTCCTCAGTTGTAAATGAGACAAACTTTGAGACACAGGCAAAGAAATGTTTCCTGGTCTGAAATGCAGAAGGGGGACTGGAAGATATTTAAACAGAGATGCAGACCTCGGTGCCTGAACATTTATTGTGGAAAGGTTAGGAACAAAAATTAAAAATGAGTTAGAATGTCATGACAGTATAAAATACAATAAAGGGACAGAGTGCCTGAAAAATAAGTCCAGGAAGAACTTAATAGAGGACATCTTTGACCCCTGAAATTGTTATCCAATTCAGTGTGTCAGTGTAATACTTTTTGCAGAGTGATACTACTTTGTAATAAGGTGAAATTTGTTTCACTTGAAGATGGATATTTCAAAGAAAGTAAGAAAGAAGGGCTCTTCGGCAGTTAACCTTAATAGATTCCAATCTCTCTATATTTTTATGTGGAAAATAGGAAACACTGGCTTGTATCATACAATGGTCCAGTATAATGGAATCGGAGTGAAGCAATTTGGGGGCTGATATTGAAAAAAAAGTAGAGAAATTGTAGAACATTTTTTTTCTTCCTATAAGTATTGTAATATTTTAATGTTAAGCATTGGAAATTGCAGTCATGTGACTACTGCTCGTTGCAATATCATAATTGTGAGCCAGGCCTGCAACAGCCACAATTTGGGGACTGGTTGTAAGTCCCACTTGCATAGCACCATCATAACTTTGAATGGTTGTTGAACGAGTAATTATAATCCAAATACTGCCAGTAATCGTCAGGTGTCTTAGGAATCTTAAGAGTCTTGGCAGCTGATTTGGTTAAAAGTAAATCTTCAGGAAAGATTCAAAAAGTGTTTAACAGGATGTATTGAAAGAAAAAGATTTAGACTTACAAGAATTTGAGCTCTCAACACTTTTAACTTTAGAGCCGATTTATTTTACTTTGTGATGGAGACTTTTTCAGTTTCTTTGCAATTTTTCTGTTGTGAGCCAGGAAGAAGGCAATTATCTCAAGTTAACACAGGAACTGGCTCGTGGTTGCTTAAAAAAATTGAGCAATTTTTTTCTTCTGATCCTGTGAACTGACTATTATGTTATGCAATCATATGTTTCCTAAGAAAGCAGCATATTTCTTTTGATATTACTGAATTATGATTCAATTGGACTCGACTCGACTCTACTAGACTCGAATAGAATAGAATAGAAATAGAATAGAATAGAATTTTATTGGCCGTGTGATTGGACATACAAGGAATTGTCTTGGTGCATATGCTCTCAATGTAGATAAAAGAAAAGATAAGTTCATCAAGAATCATATGATACAAAACATAATCATAGTCCAGGTCCAAATAAGCAATCAAATCATATTAGGAAGCAGTCAATATAAATTGTAAGGATACAAGCAACAAAGTTATACAGTCATTTGTAGGAGGAGATGGGTGAGGGAATTATTTGTTTAGCAGCGTGATGGCATTTGGGGGGGGGGGATGGACTACAGTATAAGGACTGAAGTTTTTCAACTCTCTTTTACAAAAACCTTGGGTTTGGCAATAACTTGATGGGATTCCATGGGAAATTAAGAACAAAGTTCACTTGAATGCAATCACTTTATTGCTAGAACTTTGTCTCTGAATATGGGATTCCAGGAATGATTTTAACTAACCAGCTCTATAAGGTTAGTTAAAGGCTAAGAAAAAGGCTAAGAAGAACTTGATATATACTATTAAGACAATCTCATGAATATTCAAAAATCACCTATCACAATCCAGCCTTTGCTCAAAATAAAAAGCATTTATGACTGTCCTGAAAAAAGGAGTCCATTGCCTTGCTATTGTATAGTATTCAACCAGAATCTTTCTTCCTGCCATTTATCTACTTATTCTGGTTTTCTGTTCTCTGGGATAGTGTAATATAAATCATTCTTCTGACGGTTGCTGAGACATACAATAATATTTTCTTTCAAACTAAACGTGTTCAGGTTCCTCAGTTTTCCCCCCCTAGAACTTAGTTGCTACTTGCCAGATCTTTCTTATTGCTCTTCTATGAACTGTTTCCATTTTATCTTGAATCAGGTGCCAGGAATTGGAGACTGCCTTTGAAATGGAGTCTGATCAGAGCAGGGATCTTCTGTCATTTTGAACCAAAGCTTCCTGCATTTACCTTTTTTACCCCTCTGTAAAATAACTATATTTATTTATTTATTTATTTATTTATTCATTCATTCATTCATTCATTCATTCATTCATTCATTCATTCATTCAGTCAGTCAGTCAGTCAGTCAGTCAGTCAGTCAGTCAGTCAGTCAGTCAGTTAGCTAGTTAGTTAATACACAATAATACACAATGAAGGTTATAGAGGATATAGGAGAGAAGAAATACAAGATATAGGAGAGACTATAGGACAGGGAACGGAAGGCACTCTAGCTTTCTATTTAGCTTATAGTCATCATTTTTGGGTTTTAGGGTTAAGGTTAGGTAATAACCCATGCTATACCTATGCATTTGAGATCTAAGTGAAAAAGTCAACTTTTGCCTCTGTTAAATGTTTTGCCGCCATTTTCCATTCATTTCTCTAACCTCTTAAAATTGTTCAGAAATGTAATGCTTTCTTGTTAGGTATTGACATTCCCACTCTGATTTTATACTCTGTACATGTGATAAACATTCTTTCCATCCAGGTCATTAATGAAAATGTGCAAGGGTACTAGGCCCAGAGCCAAACTCTGTGACATCCCATTGATATTTTACTTCAGTATGAGGCAGAATATTGGTTGACAACCATCTCTTGAATTCTTTCCAGCCACCTAATAGACAGGCATCCATCCAGTGAAAGGCCGCACTTACCTTTCCCAACCGAATCGGTCCCGGAGGCCGGCGTGCATGCGTGCATATGCGCGGAAGCAAAGAAGTCAGCGAACATTGCCAAAACAAGAAGGATGTTCGCAAGTGTGAGATTTTGGCTATTTGTGCTGATTTCTTTGCTTCCGTGCATGTATGGGGTGCCTGGGCATGTGGGGATGCGCAGATGTACACGCATTGCTGTTTCCGCTACCGGATCGGCGATCCCAGGCGTACCGGGAGCAGCTCAATACTGCATCCATCCCATACTTAAGTGGCTGGCTAACAATGAACATGTCTGTGTCCAACGAGAGATGGCCTTTTTCTCCGCAGTATGTTGTATGAACCCGTCACCACACCATGTGGCCACACCTTCTGCAAAGAGTGTATGGAGCGTTGCTTAGACCACAGACCCAACTGCCCACTTTGCAAGCAAAGCCTGCAAGAGGTAAGAGGGACAATTTTCTCTTCTTTGCTTGCAACTGCTGGGTGCTTTTCTTTATGTAGCCAAGAAAAAGGAGATAGTAAACAACTTCTGTCATTCCGATGCATGTGAAGAATATTAAATTAGGCAGTATTTGCATATTTTGGATTTACAAGTTGGCATGTTCTTTAGCCTTGATTTTCACTACTGAATGGATTTTTCTGTTGTAAAAGTGGCCTTGATTAAGATAGAGTTTCTGAGTTTCTGATATGTATGAAAGTACATCTCCTGGAAAGTACAAATATTACATCAATTTCTATTTTCATTATAATTTTGTTGTAATTTTATACATATATATATATATATTATATTTATACACACACACACATATGTAAATACATGTGTGTATATATGTGTGTGAATGTGTGTGTCACATGTTTTTGCTAAATTTGAAAATTAAGGGAGACTAGGATAGAGCTATTTCAGCCTTATTTTGGCCTCATCAGCTAGCCATATATATATATATATATATATATATATATATATATATATATATATATATATATATATATATATAGGCAGCAAACAAATTTAATAAGCAAAATAATTTAGCTTCAGCACTGAAAATGGTTTTGTATGCAATAAGACTCATAACAGTTAGCCATAGTAGTTTATACTATCTCATAAAAATATTAGGCTCCTTACCAAGTGCTAAATAGAGTAGAATTTATTGACCAAGTGTGATTGGACACACAAGGAATTTGTCTTGATGCCTATCCTCTGAGTGTACATAAAACAAAAAGGTACAAATAGATCAAAAAGATTTATTAATTATTGCCAGGTATTAATTATAATTAATACAAACCAATTTGCATTAGGCATCAGATAGTGACTCTTAAATATTGACAGGTGCTAAGGGTGTGATTTTCAGAAAACATTTGCAAATGCTGTCAGTGGGTCACCTGAGCCAAAGTTTTATTCTTTGGAAAAATACACTGTTGAAAGGAGATTTCAGATCTAAGCAATCCAGAACTGGATTTTGAAAAATCTCTGCTCTTAAAAACTGGCTAGGTCCAGAAGAAAAATTCAGAGAAAGGAATGTCTTCTGCTGAATGCTTTTAATCTTCCATTTTTATAAAAAATGCACTTCGTGGGACTAAAATATATAAGATATACCTGTAAATATGTGTAAAATATATCAAGGTGATGTAATTATGAATGCTTGGTTCCTTTTAGTATCTGAAAGCTGGAAAATACAATACTACCATTCTGCTTGAAGAGTTGATGACAACAGTCTTCCCTTCACAACTGGCAGAACGGAGACTGATCCACCAAGCTGAAATGGTAGAACTTTCAAAGTAAATATGGACCTTTTGGCTGCATATTCTGTGTGTACAATCCCAGAAGCAGAAAACCTATTTTAAAGGAATTGCAAAGTATATTTGACAGTTTTATCCAGTTCTTCTTAGAAGTAAGCTTATTACAGTTAGGAAGATTGTTTCAGAGCCCATGTTAGAATAGAATAGAATAGTTTATTGGCCAAATGTGATTAAACACACAAGGAATTTGTCATTTGTACATATGCTCAGTATACAGTACATAAAATAAAGGATACATTTGTCAATGTTAGCAAGATGAGCTGCTTTCCCTAACCTCAGTTCCCTTCATTGCTGTTTATTTAAATTATTAATCACAAATAATGATTACCTCCAGCACTTTTAAGCATTTTCCAGCATTTAAAAAAAAAATATCCCATGATGTGTATTTGCTTTTGTCTCTGTGTGTATTCAAGTATATACCTAGATAAGGTAAACTTTAGATAACCCAACAATCTGTTCATGATGGCTCAGAGTTATTTATCTATTTATTCCTTGGCCACCCTTGTTCCATAATGAATGCCTCTCATATCGTCATGTCTTCAAGCCTTTTTCTCACTATGCCTTCTGTAATCTGATATCAAGGCTCTAATGGCAACGTTTCCCTGCACCTTATTCCAGGAATACCTGCAAGGTTGAATAAACACATTAGGAGAAGTGCAGCTCTCTTTCTATCAGTGTAAGGTCCCAGTGTTGATGAATGTCCTTAGCAATGGTGGAAGGGACAGATGAACTAGATAATGGGCTTGGGCAGTTCTTTAGAGCAGAGATCTCCAACCTTGGCAACTTTAAAATTTGTGGACTTCAACTCCCAAAATTCCTCAGCCAGCTTTGTTAATGGGGTAAATTGATCATGTAAATCTAATAAATATCTGGTTTTCTGGTAGGTTCAATAGTCCACATGCATTTTTATCTTTTTATTCAGTGGTATATACAGTACTACTATGAGAGCCTCATGTTGATTATTCAAGTGTCCAGTACGTTTGTTGATCATGGTCTTTCCCCCCTTTTTCTATTACAGCCTAAACAAGAATATCCCCATCTTTGTATGCACCATGTCATTTCCAGGTCTTGTGTGTCCTCTTCATGTGTTTGAACCTCGCTATCGACTCATGATGCGAAGATGCCAGGACACTGGCACAAAGATGTTTGGCATGTGCATGTATGAAAATGGAAAAAAGTAAGTCACGCGGAAGACCGAGGCTGCGACTTTTTAAAACTTGGGTCTATACAGAGGTTGAATCCCACAATTTTGGGTTGATTGAATCAAAAGATGAAACTATACTAAAAATAATAAATTTAACTTTTGTTTTCTGAAATTTTGTATGTGGGTTCTGCTTGGTATTTTGAGGCAGAATGTCAACTTCTGAATTGTAACTGTTCTCTTCCTCCTCTCCTATAAAACTTAGATTTTAGAGAAGTGAAAAAGAAATCTCCACTGAGCTCCATCAAAATGAAGTTGCATTAGTATCATTGACAGATGCCAATGATTAGGATGAACATAATTAGAATCTAAATAAACAAACAGATGAATGGATATTGATATGTTTTTATTGATGTTAGTCTGCACTTAGTGCTTATCTTTCCCTCAATATTGTTCACTATGCCGGCTCTGTCTCTAACATCCGCATATTGAATGCAGTCTGTTGCTTTTGCAGAGTGACTTTTTGCAGTGTTTTTGTATTTGCATTGTAAAAGGAGGGAACATGTGCATCTGGTTGAAAATGTCATTATTTGGGGCTATGCAGGAGTCTCGGAAATGCGTTAAAAGCATGTTCTTTATATACTGTACTTTTGCTAAATATGCAGTACTGTAAATGTAAAACCTAAAGGGTAGAGTCAAATGAGTACAAATGAAAGGAAATGTATAAGAAAGTTACTCCAGAATTTGTTAATGATTGGGTTATAATTTAATTACATTTAAATAGTATTCTTTTTGAGTCTGGATCCTCCTACCCCAAGCCCTTCAATTCAAAGCATTTGAATAGTAGCATCTCATATAGGATGTGTCAAATTTTTCAGCTTTCAATTTTCCAAACCTCAAATGATGGGTGATATGCCTTGGGGATTGTAAAGGTATTTTGCTTATTTTAATATAATTTAGAGGTCCTTGGTAAGTAACTACATAAATCTAATAAGTTTTTAACATTTTGTTTGCTTCATTTCCCACAGGTTATGTAGCACACCAGAACTGGAAAAGAAGAACTGTAAATATAAACCTCCCTTCCATCCTGTATTAATAGCCTTGTCTCTTTTCAGCTTTGCTGACTACGGCTGCATACTGGAGATTCAAAAAATAGCATTTTTGCCTGATGGACGATCATTGGTGGACACTATAGGCAAGAGGAGGTTTCGAGTTTTGAGACGAGGGCACAGAGATGGCTACAACACTGCAGATGTTGAATACTTGGAAGATGAGAAAGTGAGTGGTCCTTATGTGTAAAGTTCTAAAGATCTGGCTAAAACAAAAGGAATGATATGCACTAGGTGTCGCTTGATAAAGGTAGTATTTGACTTATGACCACAGTTGAGCCCCAAATTTTTTGTTGCTCACCAAGACAGTTGTTAAATGAGTTTCCCCCCATTTTAGACCTTTCTTTCTATGGATGTTAAGTGAATCACTGTAGTTCTTAAGTTAATCACACAGCTGCTAAGTGAACCTGGCTTCCTTATTGACAGCTTGTAGGAAGGTAGCAAAAAGTGCTCACGTGGCCCTGGGACACTGCGATTGTCATAAATATGAGTCAATTGTTGAGCGGCTGAATTTTGATCACATGACCATGGAGATGCTGCAACGGTTGCAAGTGTGAAAAAAGGTCATGTCACATTTTTCAGTGCCGTTGTAACTTCAAATGGTCATTAAATTAACTGTTGCAAGTTGACTACTACGTGTAATTTACAGGTGCTCATGATTTATTGAGTTTATATTTCACATTCCCGCCAAAGGATGGCATTCAAGGTGGTAATAAGTCAACAGATATTAAAATGAACAAATTTAACAAGCTGGGCTACAAAATAATTACTTGAAACATGCTTACTCTGTTGAATTTTATAAGGCAGATGGTAATGACTGGAGTTAGAATATTCAATTTGACTCTTTGCCATTTTATTTTTCATTGATAGTTTGGTACAATAAATGTATAAAACAAGTAGAAAAACCTATCATATTGATTTATGGGTCTACGCTTTCAATTTTTGGGTCAACAGCTGTTCACTGTTAGAAGGAAAATCACTTTTTAAATGTGTTCTCTGTCCTTACATCATTGCAGCAAAGCCAGGATAATCACTGCACCCCACCCAAACACAGCATTAATTATTTGATTCATTGGTTAAAATAGTCACTTTCCCAAGCTGGAACTTTCTTTGATAATGTGCTAATGCATAGCTTCTATTCACCTTGCTTCTTTTATTAAACAAGATTGCTCTTCTGGTGGCTCTCAAATGAGTACATGCTTGCCTTAAGAAGACTCTCTTTTCTTTAAAGAAGCTTTGGTAAATGAAATGCATCTTCCTATCTCCTCCTATTGCTACTCCTAATGGCCTGTGCACCTTCCTGCCTGCCCCATAATTTGCCTTCTGTCCCATCCCTCTGATCAGCTATTGCCAATGAAAAGGACTTAACAGGGGTGGGATTAAAAAAAAAATCAACTAGTTCTCTGTGCGGTTGCTGGGTGGGCGTGGCCTATTCAACCTCTTGCACCATGGCGGGGAGGGGATGTTTTCAATCTCCCCAAATTCCAGAGGCCAGAAATGGGCCCGTTACCGGACTTCAAGGTCTTCCGGGAGCCTCTGCGTGGGCCCTGCACTTACCTGGCAAGTGGGCTAGGAGGAGCGGGGTGGGGTGAGTGGGGCCAGCCTGTCTTTGCAACTACCAAACCAGCTGACTCCCACCCCTGAACTTGTATCTTTCCTTTTTGCAATGTTGCACCTTCAATAGTAGGGAAGAAAGCATTTGACTTGTCCCTATTGTCCTAGCGCAGTGATGGCAAACCTTTTTTCTGTCAGGTACTGAAAGTGTGTGTGCACACACTGTCACAAGTGTGCAAGTGCCCCCCCCCCCCCCACATAATAAAACGGATAAGACGGAGTGGCTGTGGGTTTTGCCTCCCAAGGACAATTCCATCTGTCCGTCCATCACCCTGGGGGGGGAGTCACTAACCCCCTCAGAGAGGGTTCGCAACTTGGGCGTCCTCCTTGATCCACAGCTCACATTAGAGAAACATCTTTCAGCTGTGGCGAGGGGGGCGTTTGCCCAGGTTCGCCTGGTGCACCAGTTGCGGCCATATTTGGACCGGGAGTCACTGCTCACAGTCACTCATGCCCTCATCACCTCGAGGCTCGACTACTGTAATGCTCTCTACATGGGGCTACCTTTGAAAAGTGTTCGGAAACTTCAGATCGTGCAGAATGCAGCTGCGAGAGCTATCATGGGCTTTCCTAAATTTGCCCATGTCACACCAACACTCCGCAGTCTGCATTGGTTGCCGATCAGTTTCCGGTCACAATTCAAAGTGTTGGTTATGACCTATAAAGCCCTTCATGGCACCGGACCAGAATATCTCCGGGACCGCCTTCTGCCGCACGAATCCCAGCGACCAGTTAGGTCCCACAGAGTTGGCCTTCTCCGGGTCCCGTCAACTAAACAATGTCGTTTGGCGGGACCCAGGGGAAGAGCCTTCTCTGTGGCGGCCCCGACCCTTTGGAATCAACTCCCCCCAGATATCAGAGTTGCCCCCACCCTCCTAGCCTTTCGTAAGCTCCTTAAAACCCACCTCTGTCGTCAGGCATGGGGGAATTGACAAGTTCCTTCCCCCTAGGCTTATAAAATTTATGTATGGTATGCTAGTGTGTATGATTGGTTTTAACTTGTGGTGTTTTAAAATAAATTTAAATATTGGATTTGTTTACATTGTATGGCGATTGCTGTGAGCCGCCCCGAGTCTGCGGAGAGGGGCGGCATACAAATCTGATTAATAAATAATAATAAATAAATAAATAAAAACACCCCTCCCACACATCCTGCCTCCTGCGTGCACAACTCACCACACCTCATTTGGCCTCATATCCCAAAACATTGATGGAAGAGGGGAAACGTCTCTCATCCCCAAACAGAACTGGAAGGGGGGGGAAGTGCTGGTTATGACCTACAAAGCCCTATACGGCTTAAGACCAGATTACCTATGGGACTGTCTCCTGCCTCATGCACCCTAGCGACCGGTTGGTTAGACCTCACAGAGTCGGCCTTCTCCAGGTCCCATTGGCCAGACAATGTCGTCTGGCAGGGCCTAGGGGAAGAGCCTTCTCTGTGGTAGCCCCAGCCCTCTGGAATGAACTCCCTCCAGAGATACATACTGCCCCCTCCCTCCTGGCCTTTTGTAAAGTTCTGAAGACCTACCTCTGCCGGTGGGCATGGAGGCTGTGAGAGACGAGATTGTCTCCAGCCGATGTTGCGATTGATTGAATTGAATGAATGAATGCATATGGTTTTTTTTTACAATTTTATTAATAATTCTTTTAAAACAATAATTAGATTTTTTCATACAATTGTTTTCATTATGTTGTATGCCGCCCTGAGTCGCTTGGAGAAGGGCGGCATAGAAGTCTAATAAACAAGCAAACCAACCAACCAACCAACCAACCAACCAACCAACCAACCAACCAACCAACCAACAAAAGCCTCTTTCCCCAAACCGAGCTGGGAGGGAGGGGGAAAGCCTTGCATGCCCAAACATCGCTGGGGTGGAATCTCCAGAGATATGGGAAGGCACAGGCTGCAGGAAGTGAGGAGAAAGCATGAGCTTCTCTTACTCGATAATCCGTTGGCCAGCGGGAGGCACTCGTCCATGCACAGTGTAGCTGAGCTGGTCAATGGCTCATATGCCTGCAGAAAGGGCTCTGCATGCCACAGGTTCATCATCATGGTTCTAGCACCTTCCTTTCCCACTAGGCTGAGGAGCTTTCTCCAGAGCATTTCCTTCTCTTATCTCCCACCCCAAACCAATTCATTTCATTCTGTCTGTGGAGCAAAACATCCAAGCACATGTTTCAGTTTTGCTCCACAGACCACTCAAAACCAGGTTTTTCAAGCATGCAGTATTTAACTATCTCTATTATGTGGCAACTATATTTTGAGTTCTCCTTAGTAGTTACCTTCTCTCTCTCGCACTGTCTTTTGATCTCAACTGTTATGCTTCACTTTGCTTGTTTTCATCTTCTGACCTTGTGATCTAGCTGGAAGGAGAAGAACAGGCTGAACTCCAGAATTTGCATGATTGCACCTATGAGCTAACCCAGAGATTTTATGAACATGGGGACAGGACTTTCAGACAGCTTGTGATGCATCATGGACCACTTCCGGAAAAAGAGGAAGACATACAGGTATTGAGACTTGTTCTTACCTGGAATATAAAATAATCTGCAGGGGAATGAGATCTGATAAAAGGGATATATGACTGCCATATAGTATAACAATAAAATTACTCAGATGGCATTTTAATTTGGAGGAAAATATAGAAGAATGGCAGTCTTTTGAGGGTTGCAACGATGTGTTAGTTATCCTGTGCTGGCATGGAGGTAGATGTTTCTCTCTTTGGGCACAATGAGACTACAGTGTTCCCTCGATTTTTGCGGGTTCGAACTTCACGAAAAGTCTATACCACGGTTTTTCAAAAATATTAATTAAAAAACACTTTGTGGTTTTCCCCCCCTATACCACGGTTTTTCCTGCCCGATGACGTCATATGTCATCACCAAACTTTCATCCAATAAATATTTTTTTAAATAAACTTTAATAAAGAAACATGGTGAGTAATAATCTAAATGGTTGCTAAGGGAATGGGAAATTGCAATTTAGGGGTTTAAAGTGTTAATGGATGGCTTGTGATACTGTTCATAGCCAAAAATAGTGTATTTACTTCCGCATCTCTACTTTGCGGAAATTCGACTTTCTCGGGCGGTGTCGGAACGCATCCCCCGCGAAAATCGAGGAAACACTGTATATCTGTTAAATATAATTCTGCATTGCTGACAGGAAGGGCATCCGGCCAGTAAATATTCAGCTCCATTCACTTGCCCAGCCTCCATCCCGCAAGGGATAATGGGCTCCTTAAAAGATGATGATGACAGAAGCCATCTTTAAATTATTTTACAGGAACAAAATTGCCTTGAATTTAAGATCTAGGTTCATATATGTAAATGCATTCATCTGCACAATATAAGTTGAATGAGTTAAAGCAACAATTCTCTGGAATCAAACTCAATGTCCGATAATTATATGGACCCACAGAATCCATGAAGTTTTCCTGGCAGGAATGGAAGACATTTTCTATTACCTTCTGGGAGGTGTCATTGATTTCTTACTATTTTCTTACCTTCTTCCTATTGCCATGGGATTTCCAATAGTATCCCATCCAAACTGCAGGTCTATCATTACATATTTTTTCAAGATCAGCCAAAGTCAGATAAGTACTTGCAGCAGCTTTAACAAAGTAAGTAAGCAGTTTAAAATTTTGCAGTTTGTGCATACATACACTTTTTAAAAAATGTATTTTTAGCTACGTACGGTAATTCTCTTTAAATGCAGTCCATAATATTAAATTACCATAAGGATCAAACGATTCATGATACAGTCTTAGAAATGCTGCCTTCCCAAGTAAATAATATTATCATAGCTATCCATATATGTTTTTCTTTCTACAAGCAGTTAGATGGTCTTAAGAGAATTTAGTACCTGAAAATCATAGTTCTGGAGGAGCGTAGTAATAAATAAAGTTCAGGGGCAAAGTAAATTTAGTTTAGAATTAAATAACCTATTATTTCTCATTTTTCAGTTTAAATAAATTAATTATAGGAATTATGATCTTCAGTTGCTGGAATCTGCAAACTTTTCTCCTCAAGTAATAAATTGAGACTTTTAACAGCTCTAAAAAAAGATCACATCTTTAGGACTTTTTAAAATAGGAAGTTGACTAGAAAGGACATCCTACTTTGAACAATTTTGCCATGGTGACTATTCTAAATATTTCAGTATTAAGTTACTATTACATTAGTGATATTAATTTAAGATATTAGTAGGCTGTATTAATATTATACCATATCATTTATTAATTGCATGAATAATTTAAGGAATTACCATTGCTATAAAATTCTTAGAAAGGCATACACTTAAGAATATTATATTATTAACCCATTAAAATAAATGAGGCACACAGAATGTATAGCCATAAAACTGGTAACATTTATAGAGCCATAAGGTTAAATTAAAGCAACTTATAATATAGAGCAAAATGCCTGAACAACTGGAGAACAATCCTGAGTTTGGCTTAAAAAGAATAACAAAATTAACCTCAGCTATGTTTTATCCAGTATCTTACATAGAAGTACCATGGTGAAAGCTTCTTATTTCAGTCATCACCCAAGTAACCTTGCCTTGTCTAGGAAGGGTCCTTTGATGAAGATGATAGCCCTTAGCCTGGAAAAAAGATAAGCAGTGTTGCTCCTGGCTTGTCCTGGAGGGGTAGACATATTCACTACAGGAGACTAGGACCAGAACAACATTAAACTACAAGGCTAGATATTAACCTAGGTATTAGGACGGACTTCCTGACTCCCATATAAAAGTTTGAGTGTTTCTTCATCAGAAGTCTTTAGAGAGGCTAGATGATCATCTATGAGACATGTTTTACACAGATAAATAGTTTTAGGTGAGATGACCTCTCCTTCAAACTATATCATTCTGCAAAATTCCAGGGTTGTAACTGGACTGAGGAGCTGAAAAACATTATAGAAGAAAATAATGGCAAGTCACGTATCTATTCCTGTCTGGAAATAAATTTTCCTCAAGTATTTGATTTCCTGTTAGTAAAAAAACGGAATCAAGTCTTATCTAGTTTTCATTCCTAATTACGTGCTGTTTCACTTCCTAAAATATTCCTTCTAAAGCATTTATGGTATCCTCAACACTTTAAATTCATTATTCCTTAATTAAGACTATATTATTGTTTTCTGAAATCTGTCTTTAAAATAAGACATAAAATCAAAATCTGAATTAAACCAGAATTATTTAAAAAAACCCAAAGCTGTAATTAGACTAATTAGTTAAGGGCTATTTTTTAAGAGGCTTGCTTAGCCGAATAATAATATTCCAACCTTTGGGGCATTCTTGTTGTTTATGGCAACAGTAGTCACATTTCCTCTAATTGCTTTTCCCATGAGGATCCTAAATACATAAAAAAATACACTTTCAGGTAACCTGGATTTAGGCTATCAAAAGTTAGCATGCAGAATGAGAGTCATTGAAATGTGCTAGGATATATTAATATGGCCTATGTTTTGAATTTTGTAATTTTTTCCTAGACTGGACACAAAGGCAGCCTATCTACTATAATTAAACTTGGAGGCTATTACAATGTATACCATAGTTTTAATCAGTTTCTTCTAGGATATGATGGAATTGGTATCTCAAGTTGATTTTAGGAAAACAGAGAAAGAGTTTGGATTCAGCAGTATTCCCACGTATATTCTCATTTAGAATATGATTCCATTCAGACAACTTCTGAATGGAAACCATGACCTTTTACACTGAGCATCTTCAAACATCATTTGATGGTCAGTCTCTTTAGCGTTAGAGAAATAGATTTAGATCTCACCAAACACAGAGAGGACTCAACTCCATACTTCGTGATAATTTCATATAGGTACTGAAAAGAGACAAAATAGAGCACTGTCGGACACTTTGTAATAATTCCATTTCTAGGAGCAACTCAAGCATCTCCAAGGAACACCATTTGAGATCAACCTGATGGAAGCCTACATCAAGCAGTGCTTTTTATTCCTAGCTTTCCTACGCAATCTAACATTGATCAATGAATTGAAAGTTCCAGGGTGTAAAGTAATGTGCATGACTTTGAGGAAACAGACAAAGAGATGTTTGCTAGGAAACAGTCAGAGAAGAGAGGCAGGAGCCTCCAGTGACTTTGAAAGGATTGTTTCCAATGGTTAAGCAGTTAAAAATGTTGGCAGGAAATTTGTACTTTTAGACATACAAGAATCTGTTAATGGAATCTTATAAGCCTTAAAGTAGAAGTTTGTCTATTTGTGTTTCCTAACTGGTTTATCTTGGAGATCAAGAAGAACCAATAGTATCACATGTCCAGCTAAAGAAGCTGCTTAAGTAAGAGGCTAATAAATCAGCATTAATCTGCTTTTTTAGGGCTGCTCATTTTCTCAGTCACATTAGAGATTAACCTATAATTGGTAATCGCCAAAGGATGCAAGTAGTCTAATTATTGCTGCCTTCTCCTCCTGGCAGACATTTATAATGATCTAATAATTCCTGAGTATAAACTACATGGCAATTTGAACAAGGTTTCAAGGACAAGTAGTGGATATATCTTCATTTTGTTTAATTCACAGTAGAATAAATAATGTTCCTGTTTAATGTATGAGCAAAGTAATCCTTGTTTACCAAGGTTGTGCACACACAGAAACATTTAGATTGAGATTAGTTATGAATAACCACTCAGCCACACACAGAGATGCTAATTTGAATTAAAGTTTACTTTGAGAAATAACATAGTACAGTGCATAGTACATAGTTTTTCTTACCAGTTGTCTTTGTCATAATCAGCAAACAAAGATATCAAGCCTAAACATATTTTGCTGTAATATATAACTACAATACAGAGAGATTGCAGAGAGTTGCAGAGCATACATACAGTGAGTAACCATTAACAGTGAGTAGCCAGACAAAGAAACAGAGTGTGATTCCGAGAAATAAGCTATGAACTCTAGCTCCCTCTTGTGGCAGTTTGCAACACCTACAGCCAATATATTGCCAATCCAACAGTTATGCACAGAGTCCTAACAATTCCCTGCTGTTTTCCCCATAACAACCTTATGGAATGTTTGGGTTGAGAGAGAATGATTGTCCTAGAGTTACCAGCTACCATGACTAAGGGAAGACTAGAATTTGTGGCATTCTGGATTCTGATCCAGCATCTTAACCTTTACACCAAATCATTACAGCAACTCTGTTCCTGTCCTGTGTCATGAATTGCAATGCATCCAGAATAATCCAGAATCATCAAATATGCATTTTTTAAAATAAATAAATAAAAGAATCACAATTAGCTTCATTATCCTGTAATCAAGCTTTGAGACAAGGTGCCAGAGGGTCTCATACACCCAACTTAATAGGTGATTATGTTGCAGATGCAAAATGTGCAGGCAAAAATAACCTTTTCAGATGCGTATATCACTAACTGGATTTAATAGCTTTGGGGGCTGGATCATCCTAACAGCTCCAGTGGCCTTAAATGAGATCTTGATTTTAAGATTATAATTATCTGTCTCATGATAATGAGGGAAAACAAGGCACTCCCACACATGACATATTTCTATGATCAGAATGAAAGAGCAAAGACAGAATCCATTTTCTGAATTCACAAAATGGATTATACCACAAATCGGCAAACATCAGATTTGCTCAACCAGTCCATGCATCTGATATAAATGCCCCAGTACTACGGTGGTTGCTTTAGCTATTTGTTTGTTTGTTTGTTTGTTTGTTTGTTTGTTTGTTTATTTATTTATTTATTTTATTGATTGATTGATTGATTGATTGATTGGATTTGTATGCCGCCCTTCTCCGGAGACTCGGGGCGGCTAACAGCAACAATGAAGCAGTGTACAATAGTAGTCTGATGCTAGAAACAATTAAAAGCCTATTAATATAAAAAACCAAACATACATACATACATACCATGCATAGAATTGTAAAGGCCTAGGGGGAAGAATGTCTCAATTCCCCCATGCCTGACGGCAGAGGTGGGTTTTAAGCAGCTTACGAAAGGCAAGGAGGCTGGGGGCAATTCTGATCTTTGGGGGGAGTTGGTTCCAGAGGGCCAGGGCCGCCACAGAGAAGGCTCTCCCCCTGGGTCCCGCCAAGCGACATTCTTTAGTTGACGGGACCCGGAGAAGATCCACTCTGTGGGACCTAACTGGTCGCTGGGATTCGTGCAGCAGAAGGCGGTCCCTGAGATAATCTGGTCTGGTGCCCTGAAGGGCTTTATAGGTCATAACCAACACTTTGAATTGTGATCAGAAACTGATCGGCAACCAATGCATTGTATCATTAAACATATGCTGTCACATAACATCTATCAGTGTAACATTTGGGGCATTGTTCTGCTCCTAATCCTGAATCTTCCTTATAGGAGTTTTTTTTTAAAAAAAAAATATTATATTGAAAAGATTTGAATTCTAATTCTTATCACTATCTGACAACGTGATCAAATCTTTTCAATATAATAAATATCTTTTTTTTAGATTAAGAAGAATATCTTTAGATGAAAAAGAAATTTTCCTGCCACACTTCCACCATGAATGTTGATGTCATCAAGATTGTACCACTCAAGTAGCTCTAATAGCTCCTGGTTTACTTATTATGCTAAATGAATTGATGTATTTTCTGTTATCTTCTCACTAGGCATCGCCAGATGGACCAGTTTGGTGTTGGTGGCTTATATCTGTCTTGCCCCTTGATTTGCCCCACAAGTTGACCATTTTTTCTGAAACCTCCCTGAAGGCACGTCTTACCCAACTAAAGCGTATTCTGAGTATCATTCTAGAAAGTCGTGACTACAGCAACTAATACTCAGACTTGTCACACGGATGTTTTAGACAACACAGAAGGCAGGGAAGTGAGGACTTCTGGGGAAGAAATGACAAACTGAAGATGGCTTGAGAAAAAAAACTCAGAACTGACAACCACAGAGGAATGAACTGGCGAATAGACCAGCTCTTCATAATTCTTCTCCAGTCAAGGAGAGGATTTGACATTGCCCACAAGTGCTCTATATCGTTGTTCCTCACAGTGCGAATCTGGTGCCCTCCAGAAGGCCTGGGACTGCAATTCCTAGAACTTCTAGCCAGCGTGGTTGACTGGGAAATTATACAAGTTGTGATCCCAGCATATCAAGTGGATGCCAAGTTAGGGTGGTCAAAGCCTTAACGTCTTTATGTCCCTCTTTATTGTGATTATTTTGTTACTGTAAAACTGACTTCAGATATAATCCTTGAAGGAGGACTCTGAAACTGGTCTGCAGTTGTAGCAAGATTTACTACATGGGTATGTAGTAGTAGCAAGACTTTTTGAATGGGCTTTGGACTGACGGGGCTAAACGTTCGGTAGTAAGATGTGAACACATTTCTAAGCACCTTGCATCATGAGAATAGGAAATAAAGCTACAAATGCTGGGATTTCCTGAGGAAATTTGCCTTATATTACATATTGATGTTTGCATGAGACTCTTCAACATATTCTTCATAATGTATGATATTCTGTCCTTCTAATTTAAGTAACCCACTGCTATTGATTGTAGGGTAAAAGCCAACTCAGAAATGAGGAATATGAAAAAAGGGCTGATTTTCTTTCCTGTATTTTATTCTGATTGCCATTTAATGAAGAATCCCAAAAGGGATCAGATACAATGATGGATGCTGCTGAAGAAAGTAGATTAGAATACTTCTCTATGATAAGAAAGATATAAAAGTTAGATTGGGACAGATAGTACGTAGTTATCCAGATGTTCGGGAAATACAGTGTTTTCTTTACCATTTGGAGAGCTATACTTTCCCAACGGTCTGAAGTAGACCATGTTAAGATTTAATTTACAGAAAATGCCTAAAGGGAAACCTGAAAATGAACATGAAATTGTAGACAATTCTCATGGGGATAAAGTGAATAGCTGGAGGACTAACTACGACCTAAAATGTATAATTCAGGAATTAATCTAGGTTTCAAGATGCTAAGATGGCAGAGTATTCAGCTGAACCAATCTGCTGCATAATTGTACATGCTGCTAGACAAATTACAATGAATATAAAAAGTTTGATATACATGTAATACAATCTGAACATGTGCACATAGGTTTAGTATAGGGAATGTCTGAATAGTTCATGAAAGGTCAATCATTTGTTCATGTTTAAGAAGTCATGGGATTTTTAAAACAACAGTTGCGAAAAGGATTCGTTTGTAAAATTTGCCAAAGATTAGAATTATTTTTAGATAAAATATTTTTGTTCTGTAGCCTCAAGAATATGGATTTTGAGAATGAACAGCACTGTTGAATACAATACAGGTAGCCCTCAATTTATGATCATAATTGGAACGTCTGTTGCTAGGTGATGTGGTCATAAAATTACCCAATTTTATGATCTTTTTTTGCAGCAATTATTGAATACATCCAGCTTCCCCCACTGACTTTTCTTACCAAAAGCTGACTGTTGCAAGTGCTGATCACATGAACCTGGGATCCTACAACTGTGATAAATAAATGCCGGCTCTCCAGCACCCAAATTGCAACCACATGACTGGGGAAACTAATGCTTGTAATGTAAGGATCAGCCACAAACCTTTCCCCCCCAGTACAGTTGTAACTTTAGATGGTTGCTAAAGGAATAGTTCTAAGTTGAGGACTAACTGTATTCTTTTTTGGCAGATTTTAAACCTGCTGTGATATATAACTGTTTGCTCTTAGTTGTACTAAAATTTGTACTCCTTATAACAATGTATTTACGTAATTTAAAATTGGCTTGTCAAAAAGAATTAAAACACTGAAGATGAAGGGCATGTGCTACATTATTATTTAAGCTGCTCCTATTTTGTGCTTCTGCTAGTTTGACCATTCAGTGGTTTAAGAAAATTCTGTCCAGACTCAGATACTTTGTCAACAAATTGCAAAGTATTCAGTCTGGACTATAGGTTAGCATTTTCTCACACTGGACAATTCCTCTTGTGCCCTACCACCTTTCTGTATCAGGCAAACAATGACTAGTCGTTTTCCTTTCTCTGGGTGGAATGTCTTAAAGAGATATATATCAGAGTTTTTTGCATAAAAATCAATTCCAGAAGCACACACAGATGACTGATTCAACTGGATTCGTTAACTTCTTTATAAACATAATAATACATATACAATACTACAAGTAGATTATTTATTCAATGTAGTAGTTACAAGCAAAATACAAGCAGCTTCTGGTTCAGAGAGAGAGGGAGAGTGCAGAATGGACTGAGCCACACCAGCCTTCTAGTTTCAGTTTTGATTCTTTGCACACTCAGATGTGTTAAGTTCCCATTGGCTGACTTATTTGCTATGCCTATTCATTGGGTGACCTTGTTACTATTGGCTCTCCCGGTTCATGAATATCTTAACAATATATTAAAATATATATCTTGGAGAATGAGAGAGAGTTAAAAAGTTTGAGTTGTATAGAGCAGGTGTAATCTTTCCTTCCCTATAAAAACTGGGTGACTCAGTTCACTCAGGAAGTTAAAAACATTTTAATCCACAATGACCAGTATGGTGACCAATTTATATGTTGTAAGCCACCCCAAGTCCCCAGAGAGCGGTGCCATATAACTCAATCAATCAATCAAACAAACAAACATAGAAACATAGAAACATAGAAGACTGACGGCAGAAAAAGACCCCATGGTCCATCTAGTCTGCCCTTTTACTATTTCCTGTGTTTTATCTTACAATGGATATATGTTTATCCCAGGCATGTTTAAATTCGGATTTACCAACCACGTCTGCTGGAAGTTTGTTCCAAGGATCTACTACTCTTTCAGTAAAATAATACAAATAAAATAATACAAATAAATAAACCTTCAACAAAGAGGCCCTCATTCTGCGGTGAACTTTTTTGGGATAATAATACATGTACACAAACAAACATCCTAAAACATAAAAGGAGTAAGGCTTTCACTCCAGCCTCTAAATGGCTTTGTAGATTAATTCGGCTACTTAATTGCTGAGTGTGAACGTTTTTCACTTTAAATGACAAACTAATGAAATGGTGGAATGAGAACAGATAAGTGGAAATTGGGGAAAGCTTGGAAAAATCAGCAGTTTTCTTTGGAGTGTCAAACCAACATTCTGAGTTAACAAGACAATTGCTTCACTGATTATACTGTAGTAACAGGATAAGAAGAAAGATTTAAAAACTATTAGAACTAATGCTAAGGATTGGTTCAATTGGAGAAATGGCCCTTCCTCTGCAGAGTTGACTTTCAGCTGTAGCAAAATAAAGGCATCTTGGCACAAATAGAAAAGAGCAATTGAACTGACATGGGGAGGAGAAATATACAGTTTCATGGTTTTTTTTAATGTAAAGTTGGGAGAGAGAAATGGAAACTATTTAATTTCTCCCATTAAGGTCTTTTGCTTGACTTAAATTACCTTGCTGTTCTTTTGTGTATTTTAAAGAAAGAAGAATTCAACTGCTAAATTGGAACATTTTGTCCATATGCTTTCCCCCAATTTTTGTTTTTCAATATTTATTTGGAACCATTGGGATAGATTATAAATGTTGAATAAAATTTAGGCTTAGTTTCAATTTTTATATCTGATCATTAAATCCTTATTTTAGGGAAAGTGATAATAAAAGGCATCTGATATTTATAGGACGTACCAGTTATAGAGATTTAATAGCCTTTCGGGCTATCTTGTCATGCTACCACCAGCTGCTTATTTCTGTGCTTACTTCCAAATGTCAACTTTATAACCCTGTTCGGTTGAACTCATTCTTTTGTAAGGTGTGCCTCCTCGGAATAATAAGTGTCTCTAACTTAAAGAAATAAAATAGTGTTGAATAGGTGGAGCAAAATTTCATGTTTGCAATTTGCACTTCTTTATGTGTTATGAAATAAAATACTGGTTGGAATTAAATACCCTTGTTTGCATGGTCTAAAACATTGGTACTTGCGAACGTAGCTATGCAAGATTGAACAATGATGATGAATGCAATCTGCTAGCCATTCAAATCTTATAGCTGCTTGGACAATATGGAATCCTAGATCCAGAAAATTCTGGCTTCCTCAGTAAATGAAGTTCCAGTGGGGGGATAGCAATTATTTGTGAAAATATATACCAAATTTAGGAAAATACAGTGTTCCCTCTATTTTCGCGGGTTCAAACTTCACGAAAAGTCTATACCACGGTTTTTCAAAAATATTAATTAAAAAATACTTTGCGGGTTTTTTCCCTATACCACGGTTTTTCCCACCCAATGATGTCATATGTCATCACCAAACTTTTGTCCGCCTTTAATAAATATTTTTTTAATAAACTTTAATAAATAAACATGGTGAGTAATAATCTAAATGGTTGCTAAGGGAATGGGAAATTGTAATTTAGGGGTTTAAAGTGTTAAGGGAAGGCTTGTGATACTGTTCATAGCCAAAAATAGTGTATTTACTTCCGCATCTCTACTTCGCGGAAATTCGACTTTCGCGGGCGGTCTCGGAACGCATCCCCCGCGAAAATCGAGGGAACACTGTACTTCTCTTTACAATATGCACTATTGAAATATAATTTTTTTTTGGGGGGGGGAGAATCCTAGTGATAACACATAAATTTTGTTTTGGTGTTGTCAGATTGCCTAGGTTATTTGAAAAGTTTAATTTAAAATTTTAAAAATTAGTAAGGTTTAGTAATTGATATTATAGTATTTGAATTGTATAGACACATAAAATTGCATAGACATATTTAGTAATTGATATTACAGTACTTGAAATGCATAGACAAATTGTATTGTTTTGTTTATTCCACAGACTTCCTGGCTGTATCTGTTTTTCAAAGATCAGAACTTTGAATAATAATAATAATGCAGTTACCAGAAAAGCCAATTTAGTCCTAAACTGCATAAACAGAGACATAGAATCAAGATCACATGAAGTGTTAGTACTGCTTTATATCACTTTGGTAAGACCACACTTAGACTATTGCTTTGCTTACCACATTATGAAAAAGATGTTGGGGGCTATAGAAAATGTACTGAAAAGAGCAATAAAGATGATTAGGGGGCTGGAGGCTAAAGCATGCAGAACAGCTGCAGAAATTGGGTTTGTCTAGTGATAAGGATTAGAGGTGACATGATAGCAATCTTATCTAAGGGACAGTGACAAAGAAGGGGGGGGTCTAACGTGACTAAAGACAGGATAAAAAGTAAGAGATGGAAACTTATCAAGAAGAGATCCAACTTAGAACTAAAGAGAAAATTCCTGACAATAACAATAAATCAGTGGGGGATTAATTCTAGACGTTGCTGGCGATCCAACACTGGAGGTTTTTAAGTAGAGATTGAACAATCATTAGTCCAAAATGGTATAGGCCCTTGATGGCGAACCTATGGCACACGTGCTACAGATGGCACATGGAGACATAGTATGTGAAGGTCATTTTGCCCTGAAGCAGACGTCCAAAAAACCCAGACTTCTGGTTTATCCATTGTGCTGTTTTTTGCACTCCAGAGGTTTCAGGGAAGCTTGCTAAAGCCTCAGAACGCCATTCATTCCTCATTCCTCCACTCAAAATAGAATACCCTATGACTAGACTTTCAATCCTGGGCCTAGAAAGCCTAGAACTAAGTCGCCTTAAACAAGATCTAAGTATTGCCCACAAGATCATATGTTGCAATGTCCTGCCTGTTGGCGACTACTTCAGCTTCAACCACAACAACACAAACTTGACTGTAAAAAATATGACTTCAGTAACCGAGTTGTCGAAGTTGGAACTCATTACCGGACTCCATAGTGTCATCCCCAAACCCCCAACACTTTACCCTTAGATTATCAACGGTTGACCTATCCAGATTCCTAAGAGGTCAGTAAGGGGCGAGTACAACTGCACTAGAGTGCCTTCCGTCCTTTGTCCTATAGTCTCTCCTGTATCTCCTATACCTTTCTTCTATTCCTATATCTCTTCTATTCTTTCATTGATATGTTCTATTACTATATCTTCTTTTCTATTCTTTCTTAGATATATTTTACTATGAGTATCTCCTCTATAACCTTCATCATGTGTTTTACAGCTAAAAACATTTGATATATACATATATACTGTATATATATATACCCACTAAAACTCTCATTGTGTATTGGACTAACTAACTAACTAACTAACTAACTAACTAACTAACTAACTAACTAAATTATTTATTATTTATTATTAAATAAATAATAAACAAACAAACAAATAAATAAACAATAAATAAATAATAGCCAAACAAGCAAACTGAAAGTTCAAAAAAATGGACTTCTTGTTTGCCTATTGGGCTGTTTTTCACACTCTGGGGCTTCAGGAAGCTTCCCTGAAGCCTCCGGAGTGTGAAAAACAGCCCAACAAACAAATGAACAGAAGTTCGTTTTTCTGAACTTTCAGTTTGCTTGTTTGGCTGTTTTTTCACCATCTTAGACTTCAGTGAGACCTATGCATATACGCAGGGATATGGGGGATTGTGCACATGTGCAGGGGCAGAGCGGGCTATATACATTCATGCAGGGTTAAGGAATGAGTGGGCACGTGCGCAAATGCTAGCACATGCACACGCACCCTTTTGGCATGTGAACCAAAAAAGGTTTGCCATCACTGGTATAGGGTTTCCTGCTTAAGAAGTGGGTTGGACTAGAACACTTCAAATGTTCCAATTCTGTTATTTTATTTTGTCAAACTAATAAGCTTTTTTTGAGCAGACCATTGCTCAGTACCAATGCAGACCCGATCTCGTAAGTCGATCAACTCGCATCTCGAACAAATGCCTTTAGACTTTGTTTTTCGCGCCGAGATAACCAGAAGCAAGGATTCTTGCGCCACCTAGTGGAAGCTCAGCTCGTATCCCGAATTTGAGCTCGGGTGTCAAATAGAAATTTCGCTTGCGTCGTGATTCGTAACATGGAATACTCACATATGGAGCAGCTCATATCTAGAGGTACTACTGTATTTGCAAATCCACATATGCATATGAATTGTTTCAAGGCTTTACTTTAGAAGAACGGTATGCTCCTTTATATATTAGCAGTGTATTAATTATGACAAATAGCAAGAACATAGAAATCACCTTCTGCAACATTTTCATATGGGAAGAAAACAAATGTAAAAAATGTATTGAGAAAAGAACTACAATACTAAATTACATACGAATACAGGATTGTATTTTGGGGATTTATTTATGTTAGCTTTTGGCAGTGAAATTTTTTTCCACTAGGTGTCAATATAAAACTAAGATGAATAGAGACAAAAACAAAGACAAATTAAACGTAATAGTGATCAAAGATCATGAAGCTCTTTCTAATAGAAATAAGAGGAACTTGATGGTCTTCAAATGTTATAGTATTGCTCCTCTCACTGTCTTTCAACTTTGACTATGCTGATCCAGGCAAATGGAGATTTTTGTTTAGCAACATTTGGAAGTTTTCAGATCCCACAGACATCAAAGCTGATGGCAATAATGCTGTCTGCAAACCCTTAATATAACATTTTGCAATTATTTAATATTGAGTACTTAAGGCAATACAGGTAGTCCCTGCTTAGTGACACTTGTTCAGCATTTGTGATTTGCTTAACATCCACAACTAGAAATTTTGGTGTAAATTTTCACATTAGGACTGTATTGTTTAGTGACAGAGTTGCTGAGTGACAGAGCATTACTTGTATATCATACTTAATTATTTCCGGATTTAGCCATTCTTTGAATAAAGGCATTGAAACAAATGGGGGAAGTTAGATGTGACTGGGAATAGAGAAAGGATTTCATGTAGTTACTATTTTAATGTGAGCTTGAATTTCAGAGGAATACAGTGGGGAAAAACGTATTTAGTCAGGCACCAATTGTGCAAATTCTCCCACTTAAAAAGATGAGAGAGGCCTGTAATTGACATCATAGGTAGACCTCAACTATGAGAGACAAAATGAGAAAACACATCCAGAATATCACATTGTCTGATTTGGAATGAATTTATTTGCAAATTATGGTGGAAAATAAGTACTGTACTGTATTTGGTCATCTATAAACAAGCAAGATTTCTAGCTCTCACATATCTGTAACTTCTTTAAGAGGCTCCTCTGTCCTCCACTCATTACCTGAAGTAATGGACCCTGTTTGAACTTGTTATCAGTATAAAAGACATCTGTCAACAACCTCAAACAGTTACACTCCAAACTCCACTATGGTGAAGACCAAAGAGCTGTCGAAGGACACCAGAAACAAAACTGTAGCCAGTCTCCAGATCTCATCCCTAAAGAAAACCTTTGGAGGGAGTTAAAAGTCCATGTTGCTCAGCGACAGGCCCAAAACATCACTGCTCTAGAGGAGATCTGTATGGAGGAATGGGCCAACATACCAGCAACATTGTGTGCCAACCTTGTGAGGACTTAGCAGAAAACGTTTGACCTCTGTCATTGCCAACAAAGGATATATAACAAAGTATTGAGAAGAACTTTTGTCATTGACCAAATACTTATTTTCCACCATAATTTGCAAATAAATTCGTTAAAAACCAGACAATGTGATTTTCTGGATGTGTTTTCTCATGTTGTCTCTCATAGTGGAGGTCTACGTATGATTTTATTCCATAAAATTGGAACATTTTTTGACAGCATCAGATACCGGCCAGTTTCTTTTCATCCCTGCTGAATTTACAACCAGTGAAGACTGCCCCATCCAAAGCCCATTAGACAAATCAACCCTGGAAACTACAGGGGTATGATATAATATGGGAAAGATACAGTATTTCCAGACTGAGAGACCCCTGCTTTGAGAGGCTACCCTTTGAGAAATTAAAGTTAACAATCTCCTAAAGTCACTCATTGTCCTTCTGGTCAACTAAAGCACACACTCTTCACTTGTAATGTTTTGGTGCTAAAATTCACTTCTTTCAGGGGACTGACATTCTGCCTCCATGTTTGAAACTGTCCTTTCAATTCTTGGAAGGCCATGTATTTCCACAGATGTTGCTACCATCAAAGGTTTTCATCTCTAGATGCTGCTTGAAAGCCAGGAATGAGACAAGCATGAAAAGGAAAAACTGCAGCCTGCCTAGGAACTACTGCTTTGTTCTTCAATAATACTCTCAGCTCTGTTCTACTGAGGTCAACAGAAAAGGCTGAGTTTAGATTTTTTTTTTAAATGCCAGGGGCTTGAAAAATGCCAGTGAAAGGAATTAACAGAAAAGTAACGGCTCCCCATTCTTCCCCCCATTAGAACCAAGCAGACATTAATAGCACGGTATGCTTGGTTGCTTATCTATAATTACAGCGAGGCCTCTTCTTCTTTCCTCATCTCAACTCCAAATAAATTACTTAATTCCAAAAACTTCCCACCCCCACTTTCATTCCAGATGGGAACAGAACAACTCATATTTCTTTGGGCTGTGCTGCAGAGATAAGAGTGGGCAGAGGAAGAGAATTTTACCTTCCTTTCACCTTCCCTGAAAAAATATCAGGGGGAGAAGCAGTGCCTAATTGCTGGGGAGCACTTGAGCACTTTAACTCATACTGACAAATCAGCAAGAAGGAGCACTTACATAAATGTGTGCGTATGTGTGTGGGGGCATGGGGGACAGCTACCCAGTCTCTCTGATTGCAGATAGTTTCTAAACTATGTGGGGTTACCAAGTAGTCTCCCATCCAAGGACACAAGGATTTGGCTTCAGCATTTTTTTCTTCCCAGATCTCTTATTTTTTAATTTTGGCTCTTTTTATCCCAGGGCTGAATATAAACTCAGTGACGTGGTTCAAGTCGTAAGGTGGTTTGTTTGATTTTGGTTTGCCATGCTATGCAAAAACTCTCTTGTGGTGTCCAAAATATAGTTTATGGCATAGTGTGGAAGGCAAATCAATCAATTGCAGTGTAGGATGGCTTCATTATTTGGTATTCATCCGATCTGAGGAATGAACTGAACTGTAAATTACCCTAATCTGCAATTTTTCAAAGATAGTGTCTCTTGGTTTTGCTGGGCCACTACAGCAACAATCTATTATCTCAATTGAATCCCTCTCTCCACTAACCAAATAACACAAAAACATGACTTTTATTTTACTTTCTGTACCACTAATAATTCCAGCATCATATAAATACAAGAAACGAGGAATCCCAGCTACACTAAACTCAGAATATTATATAAACAACACTCCTCTTAGCATCGGCTGTCCACATGAAGCTGAAGTGACTATCTATTGGCCTCAATTCTTCTTAATTGGTTTGATTGAATTTTTTAAACTTCCAGTGCACCTCTTCCTTTGGAAATGTTAGCTCAACAACACCAGCAAACAAATACCCCTAAACTAACAAGCTGGAAGGATTCCCTCACCCTTTTGGGAACCATTGTTCTAGGTAAGGGAAAATCAATTGCTCTCCTATCAGTAGGTGTCTGAGGACCAGCTAGGGCAGGGGTTGTATTCCATCTTATTTGTGGTCCCAAATCCTTGGGTGGGTGGAGAGCTATTCTCAATCTATAATGTTTAAATCGCTTATCATCTACAAACGATTCAAAAAGTACAAACTTCAGTCCATTTTAAGTGGCTTTCAGAAGGGGTACCTTCTCACTTCAATCAATCTCACTGAGGCCTACCTGCACATACCAATTTGGCCTTCCCCTCAAAATTTCTTACGATTCTGTTACACAGGTTCTCTTTATGAATATAGAGCCCTCTCATCTATCCTCTCTTCAGTGCTGAGGGTCTTCACCAAGGGGCTGGTGCTTCTGGCTGCTCATTTGAGATCCCATGTGTGTCTAATGTTACCTGGACGATATACTCATTCAGTCATCATCCAGGCACCAGGTGGTGCAAGAGTCCAGGTAACAGTTAAGACCCTCAGGCACCATGGGTTCTTGATAAATTTGGACAAAAGTCATCTGCCTTCTACCACCAGACTAACCCATTTAGGAGCCATTGTTGATTCTCTGGAGTGCATAGTGTACCTTTCCCAGGAGTGGCAGGACAGTATCTAGGAACTTTCTCAACAGATGCAGCCAGGGCTCCTGTGTAAAATGATATCTGCCATACATATTACTCTTTGGGCTCACCTGCACTTCAAGGAATTATAATGGTTTCTCTTCCCCTTTCAGAGTTAGGATGCACCACATCGGCATCCAAGGTCCTGGTACCATCGAAAGTCCAATGCTCACTCCGTTGGTGGACTTCACTGACTATCATGAAGGGTTCCTACTTTCTGGACCCTCATAGGATTACAATCATAACAGATGCCAATCTATACAGTTGGGGGGCCCATTTACAATAATCAGTAATTCAGGACAAATGGTTCCTGACAGAGGCGAAGTACAACAAACAGTTTAGAGCTTCGTGTTGGCTAACAACAGGTGGGGGTGCCATGACCTGTCACCTCATGGATGAGACATAGTTTCTGGGCAGAATGTCACCTTCTGTCCCTCTTAGTACAGCACAGCTTGGGGTTGACCAATGTGACAGCAAATTGGTTCAGCCACATCACCATAGACCAGGCAGAGTGAAGCCTCCATCCATCCATTTTCAAAGACTTGGTGAGCTGGTTCAGTCTGCTAGTGATGGACCTCTTTGCCACCCAAGAGAACAGCAAGCTGCCCACATATTTCACTTGATTCCTGACTCAGGGCATGGACGGTGTGGACACTTTCCACTGCAACTGGCCAACCGGCCTACTGCATGCGTTTCCCCCTTTGCCTCTTCTCCCCAAGATCATCAGGAAGATCTTGGAGGAGAGGGCTGACATACTGCTCGTCATCTCCCGCTGGCTCAGGTCCACTCATTTGTGGACCTCAAAATGCTGTCAGTCTGCCAGCCCTGGAGAATTCCGCTGACAGAGTCATCGCTCATTCAGGGATCGTTGATCCAACTGGACCCCCAATGGTACCAACTGACTGCCTGGCACTTGAGTGGTGTACTCTGAGGTGCCACAATGCTCTGGACTGTGTCATTTGGACTCTCCAGGCTTCTAGGAAGCCATCCACAGAAAGAATTTTTCAGCCACCTGGAAATTTTTTTGCTCTTGGTGCTCACAGGAGGGATTTCTCCCTGCTGATCTGTCAATTGCCAATGTCTTTTAGTTTTTGCAGCATGGACTTAACAAGAGCCTTTCACCCAACATGCTTCACTGTCAGGAGATGGTGCTCTCTTCCATTTTGTCACAACATTCCCTGTTGCACAGATTCTTGAAGGGGGCTGTAAATTTGTGTTCTCCTGTCATCCATTGGTACCTGACCTGGGACCTTTCAAAGATTCTCCTTTCACTGACAAGAGCCCCCACAAGCCCTTGAGGACCACTTTGCTCCACCACCTTATCTGTAAGGTGGCTTTCCTAATGGTGATTACCTCTATATATTTCATTCTAATCGAATGATCCTCTGACTGGACCCTACATTTGTCCCCAAAAACCCTCTTTGACCAGGAAATTATCCTGCCCAATTTTTGCCCATATCCTTGCACTCATTAGAGAGACAGTGGCCATGCTTGATGTTAGGAGGGCCCTGAAGATCTACCTCAAGTACACTTTCCCACTGTGCAGAACAGAGGTGCTTTTCATCTCCTTTCAACCACTTCCTTGGGCCAAATGCATCTTCCTCCACAATTGGGCACTGGCTGCATAACACAATAGTGAAGGCTTATGACTTGCAGTCTTTGCCACGACTCAGCAGCAGAATGACAGCACACTCATCCCATACTGCTGCAGTGAAGGCTGTGTGGTCCACTCAAATGCCCATCAAGGAATTCTGCCAGACTGCATCCGCCAACTACAAAATTGTCATTTTTGCATTGGCTAAGGCATAGAATTCTCCAATGTGTGGTGCCATAGATTGAGGAAACCAGCCAAACATAATCCTCCCAATGAACAGACTGTTTTGGTAAGTCCCATTCTTGGAGGTTAGCTTCACCCACTATGGAGAAGGGGTGTTGGTCTTACCTGATACACTTCTTCTCACAAGGTGACCTTTTCTTGTAGGGTGGCCTCTTCTCCAATCCCTCCCAAAGTTAGTCTGGTCTGGACTTCAGGACATAAAATTGTTATCTTCTATTTTATTTATTTATTTATTTATTTATTTATTTATTTATTTATTTATCTATCTATCTATCTATCTATCTATCTATCTATCTATCTATCTATCTATCTATCTATCTATCTATCTATCTATTTATTTATTAGATTTGTATGCCGCCCCTTTTCGTGGACTCAGGGCGGCTCACAACACAATTAAACAATTCATAAGAAATTTAATAATATACAATTTAAAATTTAAAATAGTTAAAAAAAACCATTTTTAAGCAGACATACCTACAAACATACCATACATAAATTATATAGGCCCGGGGGAGATATCTCAATTCCCCCATGCCTGATGACAAAGGTGGGTTTTGTTTGACTTGGGGTGCTACATGCTGAGTCTGTCCATAGTCCTTCATCAAAAGAGGGTGAATTATGGCAGGAGGAAAGATATATACAATTTGACAGACTCAGTCCTCATTGGCTGAAGGGACGGTGTCATCTTAAGACATCCCAAGACCCACACTCCTCTTGTTGTTTATAGTGTTCCATAACCAACATGGAAATTAAGATTATAGATCTTTCTTAGGAATAATTGCTTAATTTCTGCAAGCAAAAGGAAGGGCACAAAGGGCAGCTGATGGTCCTCTCTCTCTCAAAAACCATATTATGGCTTAATGCTTTACATAATATAAAACTATGCTCACAATAAAAGAACCCACTACTTCAATATTAGGCTAATCTAACATGTTGTTGGAATCCAGCCTGCATGTATCTACTTCAATTGTCTCCCCAAGCTTTTTCCATCTTGGGAAAGTTAGTATCAATTTCAGAACTTATCTGTAAGCTTCCAACCATTTCTCAAAACTACTGCAGGATTAGCCTTTTCTAATGAAGCAATCTATATTGCACGATTCGTATTTTCTCCTTAAGAACACCCTGGACTACTTTTAAAAATATGTCCTGAATTGATTCTAGGCATGTTTACTCTGAAATATGCTCCAGTGAGCAAAAAACAGGTAATGTTGACAAGAGTAAAATAAAAAAATATTTTAAAATTATGTACGACTATTTTAAGATATAAAATTTAAAAATATTTATTTAAAAAGATGTGACTCTACCCCTGGAGAAGATAGTAAACGTCTCTGTTTATTTTGTTTCCTCTCCATTAATTATAGTTTGAGAAGAAATATATAAATCAAAATAAATTAATCTGTTTTTAAAGTTTTTATGTTGACAGCTGCTAAAGAATCAACTAACCATAGATATCTGGATGATGAGGTTACATTTCTCAGATAGGGAAAAAAATGCAAGGACAACAGAAGGGCACAAATGAATGAGAATCAGTTGTCAGAAAATCATTTTCATCAGTTACAGGTTTTGTTCTTTTTTCAGTATAAATCATCATTACAAGTTATGAAATATGTATAGCAAAACTCAAATGAAAGTTGCACATGAGCAGATTTTGGAAAGGGATAAGAGTTCAATTTCACATCCTAATGGTTGGCAAACTATAATTGGACTGGGTAAAATTCAGAACTTTCCTAAAAATAGATTTATGATAGCAACTTGGGAAAGCCATCTTTTCTCAGGCTGAGATCTGCATTTAGGTGACAAACTTCACAGTGGCGGTAGTAACAGCACTAAAGAAGGGTGGGCTTTATTTGTGTCTATCATTTTGGATTTCTGGACCTAACTCAATATAGTGAACTGTCCCGTTGTAGTGAGCTATCCTAAAGGATACTCTTGTGATTAATGAATCTTGTCCTCAGTGACTAATTTAAACAAATGCATGAAATAGTCATCCAGGCATCTGAATTACTAATCTGAATAGAAAGTGAAGGAAAAACAAACATTATCCAGCAAAGTGAGCAGGTACGGAAGTATGGAAATCACAAACAGCATGCTGCAAACTACTTTGAAATGAAATGAATATAGAACCCAATAAATGAATACGGTCATATCAGCATGGGGACACAGCAAATGCTGTTGATAAAAAGCTAAGCCAACTTTGAAGAGAAAGACAAATTATATTACAAAGACAAAGACAAAGGCCCAGGATTTCTTATGATCAAATTTTAACATTTCTAATTTGTAATTGCCCTAATATCAGGGACAGAATTGAGATGGAGGGACAGCTAACCTTATGATTCTTCTCAATCCCAACTGTTTCTTGTTCTGTCATAAAGTGTATATTTGTACATTTGTATTTATTAGATTTGTATGCCGCCCCTCTCCGAAGACTCGGGGCGGCTAACAACAATAAAAAAGACAATGTAAACAAATCTAATATTAAAAATAATCTAAAACCCCCAATTTAAAGAACCAATGATACATACAAGCATACCATGTATAAATTCTATAAGCCTAGGGGGAAAGGAAAATTTCAATTCCCCCATGCCTGACAACAGAGGTGGGTTTTAAGGAGCTTGCGAAAGGCAAGGAGGTTGGGGGCAACTCTGATATCTGGGGGGAGCTGGTTCCAGAGGGTCGGGGCCACCACAGAGAAGGCTCTTCTCCTGGGGCCGCCAAATGACATTGTTTAGTCGACGGGATCAGGAGAAGGCCAACTCTGTGGGACCTAACCGGTTGCTGGGATTCGTGGGAGACTGAAGGGAGAGCATCTGGAGTTGGAATGGGAGAACAGGAATGGTACAAGCCACAAGCCTATGTAGCAGACTGATTTATCAATCTTGCCCTCTTTTTTTGGTATTTTGGGTCATGCTTTTTGGTCTCAGTTTATGACGTGTGGTGTGAGAGAGGTTAGAGCAGTGGTGGGCTCCTACGGGTACGGTCAGGTACACAGTACCGGTAGCAAAATTTTGTTTCCCCCTCCTTTTTTCCCTTCTGGGCTCTAGGTATGTTTTTCCTCTCATAGTAAATGAGTTTGAATGTGTATAATTTTAGAAGAGCTGTGTGTGTGTGTACATACGCTTTGTATATTAGATAATCAAAGGTGGGCTACTGCCCGGATGGGGGAGAACTCAGTGAGGTAGCGAAAATGGAGCTCCACCCCAGAGAACCCAATGCATAAGCCACGCCCACAGTGTGGTAGTAAAAATTTTGGTACCCCATCACTGGGTTAGAGGATTCTGTATTCACATCTTTATGGCTCCTACTGATATTTAGAATTAAAGGTGATATGCAGAATCCCTTCCTGGTCTGATTTCAGCAAGATTTTGGACATCCTGGCAGGCTCCAATGGAGCTGAATTTTCCTCACCTCTCTGCAATTTGAATTAAAAAGCAAGTTTTCCTCAAGGGTGCCAATCACTTTGATATAATCATCTGTTAGGCCCTCATTGGTTTGAAAGTTTAATATCCTCCTTTTGAAAAAATAGAAAATTTATTTAGTTGATTTATATGACTGCCCATCTCACAAATGCAATTCTGGGCATCTAAATACATGTTAAACAAACAAAAAAATTATAAAGAAGGAAAAAAACCCTACAATGATTACCAAACCAAACAATTAAAGTAAGGCGACCTGATGTCCTGCTTTGGGCAGGACAGTCCTGCTTTTTACCCATTTGTCATGTGTCCCATGCATTTAAGGGATGACTTGATCGAAGTGTATAAAATCATGCATGGGATAGAAAAGGTGGATAGAGAAAAAATATTTTCTCTATCACACAATACTAGGACAAGGGGGCCCTCGCTAAAGCTCATAGGTAAGAAAGTGAGGACAAATCAAGGGAAATATTTCTTCACCCAGAGGGTCATTGGTTTATGGAATTCACTTCCAGACGAGGTCGTGACAGCTGTCAGCCTTGATAGCTTCAAGGCAGGATTAGACAGATTCAAGGATGCCAAGTGTATCAGTGGTTATTGAAACGGATGTCCATGTGCTGCCTCTATGTTGAGGCAGGCAGGATTCCCTTGAGTACCATTTGTTGGGGGGTCAAGGGAAATGGAGGGCTTTGCCTTCTCTTTCTGCTCAAGATCCCCATGGACAATTGGTGGGCCACTATGTGATACAGAATGCTTGACTCAATGAGCTTTGGACTGATTCAGCATGGCTCTTCTTATGTTCTTATGCTGTTTTTAAAAAGTCCCGATTTTTAAAACATGCATTGATTGACTCCCTAGATTTGATTGCTTTGAGTCACAATACTCCTTTGATGCCATGCGATCACATGGCCTCGCCATGAGTCCGATTGCATGAAAGACATACGTTGATTGTCTCCCTGGATTTGATTGCTTTGAGTCACAATGCTGCTTTGATGCTGTGCAATTATGTGGCATCACTGTGGGTCCCTTTGGGCATGCCCAACAACGCGCATGCAAGAGACCGGGCGCCCTCCTATCCAGTTCCAGTATAAGAAGGAACCATGAAAGCAGAACAGGTAAGCTATTTTGCTCTCTCCCTTTCTCTTACTGCAGTTTCTACTGCAATAAAAGGGCCTGAAAAGACTGTAGAGATTTTCCAGTCATTGTCCCCACCCCATCCCCATCAATGGTGTCCCGCTTCACCAAATTTATAATCTGGTTACCTTAAATTAAAAGTTACTCAGTGGGCCATCTAATCATTTGAACCTCAGGCTCTGAAGCACATCACACATCTTCAATGCTGTGAACAAGACATTAACAAAGTCAGGACTCTCTTTAGAACCTTCTAGAATAATATTTTTTTACTTTTTAAAATGAAGGCAGTTGCTGTGGTTGTGGTGAAGGGAAAAGACCAGCCCTGTGAAGTGCCTTATGAGTAAGCCAAAGCTTCAGAGTATGAATACCTGCAGATTCAGTGCCCCACTGAGCATTAAGGCTGCTTTGAAGAAGAAGACAGGTCTTGGGTGCTGTGTCTGCATAGCAATAAGCCGGCTGTCAGATTCGAGCTCGCGTATCCCTCTCCAGGGTCCTGATTGGCCGCATAAGCATAGTTACTGTTAAAGCGGGAACCCTCCTTTGTTTGTGATTGGTAGTTGCCTCAGAAGGCGTCCTGTATATAAGTCTGTGTTCTCTTGTGTATTTTCTTAAGCCTGTACCTGCCCTGTTGGCATGTTCTGATTAAACTCACATGTTCTGTTAAAAGGCCTCAGTTATTATACTGGCGACGAGATTTCAGCCCTGCATTTCCATCCAGCATCTGTGTCTGCAGTAAGTGACAATGTCTGTACAGCTTACTTTTCCCCCTTTCAACCCACAAGGGGAGACCTGGGATTCCTACGTTGCCCGCTTCGACTGTTTTCTAATTTCAAATGGGTATACCGAGATTTCTGGGGACCGCAAAAGATCTTATTTTCTCGGTTTCTGCGGCCCCGAGATGTTCGAGACTGCCAGAGCTTTATTCGCTTCCGTCTCTATCCATGATGTGCCTTGGGAGACTTTCCTATCAACTCTCCAAGATCACTATGCCCCTGCCCCGTCACGGTGTGCCCGGCGCTACGTTTTTTATCAGAGAAACCAGGCAGAGGGTGAATCCATTAATGAGTTTGTGGCCGCTCTCTGCCGGGCTGCATTATATTGCGAGTTTACAGATTTAAATGATTACTTGCTGGACAGACTAGTGTTCGGAGTCCGGGATGGCCGCCTTAAACGCCGTTTGCTGGCCACCCGGGATTTGACCTTTCAGACAGCTTTAGCTGAAGCTCGTGCTTTTGAGCTTTCCACGCTATCCCTGGCAGCCATGGACAGCTCGGTGAACGCAACTGCTAAAGTGCCAGCGGTGCCAGAGAACCCGAAAGCCGCTACAGAAAAGGAGGGCGGCAGCGAAGTTGAGGAGGAGGAGGTATGCCGGCTGGGTGCTTCCAGGGGTCGTGAGCCTCCTGCCAGCCGCCCCCGGGCCCCTCTGTCCCCTTGCAGGGGTTGCGGGGGAAACCATTATAGGTCAAATTGCTCGTTTAGAGAAGCGGCTTGCCGGCGTTGCGGGGCCAGGGGCCACATTGCAAGAGTCTGCCGTTCCCGGAGGTCCCCTCCAGCCGCCCCTAGAGAGCAGAGGGAGTTCCAAGGTTCCAATCCCCGTTGGCAGAGGAGATTTTCTTCCACTAAGAGGGATGACTGCAATGCCATCTATAGCTGCCCGCGCCCAGCTTCTACGTTCGTGAGGAAAACCTCAGGCTCTTCTGACAAGATCTCCGTGACAGTTCGTTTGGGAGGCGTGAATTGCTCCATGCAAGTGGACACGGGCTCCGCGCATTCATTGGTTTCCTGGGCCACCATCAAGAAATGCATGCCCGGATTGAGCAGGAGTCGGTTGCAGCCATGTACTGTGACTTTACGAGACTACCAAGGGGCGCCCATTCCGGTGTTGGGGGAAGGGAGATTCCCTGTCATGTTCAAATCTTTCATGGGCAGGTTGCCTCTGATGGTGGTGGACGGGCCATTCTCCAGTCTCCTGGGTTTAGACTGGTTTAAGGCTTTGGGCTTTTCTGTTGCGGGGGTGAACGCTGTGAGAGGGGAATCAGTATTTCAAGGGCTTACTAAGGAATTCCCCTCCGTCTTCGATGACAAGCTGGGTTGCTACACGGGAACCCCGATTACTTTTAGCCTTGATCCCAAAGTGCCAGCTGTAAGGCTGAAGCCCCGCAGGGTGCCCATTCCCCTCCGGCCAAAAGTTGATGCCGAATTGGACCGTCTGATTGCACAAGGGGTGTTGGAGCCGGTTGACCAGGCTGTCTGGGAGACCCCACTGGTCATCGCTTTCAAAGGGGATGGGGGATTGAGACTGTGCGGGGATTATAAGTGCACTGTTAATAAGGCCCTGGCTCACCACTCATACCCGCTTCCAGTGGTGCAGCAGTTACTTCACACTCTGGGTAATGGTAAGATCTTTGCCAAGCTTGATTTATCCCAGGCTTACCAACAGCTCCCCGTAGACCCCTTGACAGCAGAAGCCCAGGCGATCATAACGCACAGGGGGGTGTTCAGGTGCCACAGGCTGCAATTTGGGGTCTCTATTGCACCGGGGTTGTTCCAGGGGTTGATGGAACGGTTGCTGTATGGGCTGGAAGGCACGGTGCCCTACTTTGACGACGTGCTGGTCTCGGGGAGTTCCGAGGACGAACTTCTTCGCAGGGTTAAGCAGGTATTGCTCAAATTCCAAGAAGCGGGACTGAAGCTCAAATCAAAAAAGTGTGTCTTTGGGGTTCCAGAGGTCGATTTCCTGGGATTCAGGGTGGATGGAAAGGGAATCCATCCCACCCCTGAAAAGACTAGGGCCATTTGGGATGCCCCCAGACCCCAGTCGAAGGAGGAGCTGCAGGCTTTCCTGGGTCTCTTGAATTTTTATGCGGTGTTTATCCCGCACAAGGCTTCGGTGGCAGAGCCGTTGCATAGGCTTCTGGACAAGCGGTCAGTTTGGCACTGGGGGGAGCGGGAGGAAGCTTCTTTCAGAGGGGTCAAAGGGATACTCACCTCAAACAGTGTCCTGGCTCAGTATTCCCCTAGTCTGCCATTAGTTCTCACCTGTGACGCTTCCAGGTACGGAGTGGGTGCTGTCCTCAGCCACAGATTGCCAAACGGCTCGGAAGCCCCTTTGGCGTTTTTTTTCCCGGACTTTGGCCGCAGCAGAAAGAAACTATGGCCAAATAGATAAGGAGGCATTGGCCCTAGTGGCGGGAGTTCGCCGTTTCCACGAGTATTTGTATGGCAGAAGGTTCGAGTTAGTGACGGACCACCAGCCCTTGCTAGGGTTACTCTCAGGTAACCGCCAGAGCCCAGCTGTCTTGTCTCCACGTATGACACGCTGGATTGTCTTTATGGCCAATTACACTTACACGTTAACATACAAACCGGGTCGTCACATTGCACATGCAGACGCACTCAGCAGGTGCCCAGTACATGAAGAAGTAACAGACCCTGCACCGGCCAGCTCCGTTTTTGCTTTGACAGACGGGCCAGTTGTACTGGCTGCCCCCGAGGTAGCTAGAGAGACAGGGAAAGACCGCATTCTGGCCCAGGTAAGGCAATGGGTTTTGAGGGGGTGGCCACTCTCTACCCCAGCTGACCAGTTCATTCCGTTTTTCCGCTGTCGCACGGAGTTCTCCGTAGAGAAAGGAGTTCTATTGAGGGGGGCCAGAGTGGTTATACCAGGCAAGCTGAGGAACCAGGTGTTGTCCCTGCTGCACAAGGGGCACCCTGGAATAGTTAGAATGAAGGGTCTGGCCAGGGATTACGTGTGGTGGCCAGCATTGGATAAGGAAGTGGAGCAATGTGTGGCTAACTGTGCTGTTTGCCAGGAGAGCAGGTCTTTACCCCCACGAGCGGAACCTTTAACATGGGAACCACCAGCTAGCCCCTGGACACGCTTGCACATAGATTTGGCCGGTCCCTTCATGGGGCAAACATTTTTAATCACCGTGGATGCATACTCCAAGTGGGTAGAGGTGGCCCAGATGCAGTCCACTCAGTCGCAGGCCATCATAGAATCCTTAATGACCCTATTTGCCACGCATGGGTTCCCGGATCTACTGGTCTCGGATAACGGCCCGCAGTTCACATCAGTCCTCTTTGAATCTTTTTTGGCCACAGCTGGCATTAGACATGCCTTGACCTCGCCTTGGCATCCGGCCAGTAATGGCCAGGCGGAACGGGCAGTTAGGTCAGTTAAAGAGTCCCTCAAACGGCTGCCCCAGAACTCTTGGAAGGCTAGATTGGCTGATGTGCTCATGGCTCAACATACCACCCCATGTGTAACCACGGGGAAGACGCCAGCAGAGCTTTTAATGGGTCGCAAATTGCGAATCATACTTGACAGGTTGCACCCAGGGTATGCGGGAACAGTACAGTGGCCAGAAGCCGCCAGACGTGAGGTGTCTGTAGGAGACGCGGTATTTGCCCGTGCCTTTTCAGGACATAAGAATTGGGAGAAAGGTATAGTTTGCAGGGAACTGGGGCCTCGTTCGTTCGAAGTAGAACTAAGAGACGGACGAATTTGGAAAAGACACCTGGATCAGATTAGACTTAATAGGGAGGATCGGCAGGAAGATCGGGAAGCCAATGAGTTCCAGGGGGTGTGTCTTCAGGACCCACCCACAGCTGCAGGAACTACAGGAAACTTTCCCTCAGCGTTTCACAGGGAAGAAGAAGTGGGCCAGGCTCCCAATCCAATCCATCCGGCCGAGATCGAGAGGTCAGAACATCCCACAGAGCCCCGGCGCTCCGAGAGAATCTGTCGCAGACCTGGGTATTTAAAAGATTATGTCTGTGTCAGCCGAAGGGGCAGGAGTGCTGTGTCTGCATAGCAATAAGCCGGCTGTCAGATTCGAGCTCGCGTATCCCTCTCCAGGGTCCTGATTGGCCGCATAAGCATAGTTACTGTTAAAGCGGGAACCCTCCTTTGTTTGTGATTGGTAGTTGCCTCAGAAGGCGTCCTGTATATAAGTCTGTGTTCTCTTGTGTATTTTCTTAAGCCTGTACCTGCCCTGTTGGCATGTTCTGATTAAACTCACATGTTCTGTTAAAAGGCCTCAGTTATTATACTGGGGTTGGAGAAAATGTTGAGAGAAATGACAGATGTCTTTGTTAGAATATTCATGATGGGAAGAGCCATGCTAACAAGGTCAGCCAATGAATAGGCATAGCAACTAAGTCAGCCAATGGGAGCTAAACACTTATGAGCCTGTGCAGAGAATCAAAACTGAAAACTTAATCGTAAGGCAGGGCGTGGCTCAGTCCACTCTGTTCTCTGATCCACTCTGTACTCTCAGCTCACTCTGTGCTTGTCTGATCTGCTGAAATGAAACTGAACTCTCCTGCTTGTATTTGCTTGAAGATGTATGTATGTATGTATGTATGTATGTATGTATGTATTTATTTATTTATTTATTTATTTATTTATTTATTTATATGTTAATGAATCCAGCTGAATCAGTCATCTCTGTGTGCTTCTGCTTTTGATTTTTATGCGACAAACTCTGATAATCTTTACTGGATTATAAGTAAAATAAAAAGAAGCCTGCAAAGAAAGCACCTGGTGAATCACTCTTATCATTTCTCTGTAAACAATTCCTTTAAGTTTTAAGCTTACATTCTAACTCCTATAAAAAACCCTTCTGGCTGAGAGTTGGCTCATTTTCCAGGCACAGAATAGAGCTCATTCCTCATACTAGAAAGTCTCTCTTACAAAAAAGAATAAAGGAACAGAGACTTCCTAAGTAGGAAATTGCCTATATACACACAGCTGAGGCTGGAAGACACATTGAGTCAATTTAATGGGAAAGCAGCAGAAGAAAAAGTCTCAAATTGCTACTGTCATATTTAACTATTGCTTGGTTAGATACTTTGAGAATCACTTTTGAGCTCTTGTTTTGGACTGCTGAAATTCCAAGAGTTTGCTATTGTTGGTAACCCTTATCCCTGAATGCTCAAAGGACTGGCTGGAAGAAACTTCATCACATTTTCCAAACCATAGGAAAATTCAGTGTATGCTTTATGTTATGTTATGTTAATGAGCTCCCTAGGGTCTCTCTACAAGGGTCTCTGCCATAGTGCTGGAGAAATGAGAATCCCACTAAGGATCAGGGATGTCCTCAGATTATGATAAAAAGGACTTATATATGTATGTATGTATGTATTTAATGGACTCTAGGTGGTGCACAAAACAAAAAGAAGACATACCATCAGCTAAAACGTTTAAATTAGATGGTGGCAATGCACATAAAAACAGATTACTCTTCAATAGCACTATTGCAGCAGAAGTGGAGTAACAATGCGAACACAGAGCTGGATTTAAACTGGGTCATTTTTATTAATTAAATAAACTTATTTTAATTCAAACTAAAATGGGACCCGCAGAGGTCAACTAATAAACATTTGGGGCAGAAGTGATGTAACAAAAACTTCCTGGGCAACTCGGGGCATAGCTCCATGCTGATCCAGTTGAAGGGGACCATGCCCTCACCTGGATCCCAGCCATGCAACGCATGTGGGAGGTCTTGCCGTCCAATCCCTGAAGGGCAATTGAAATGGGCGATACCCAGAGGCAACTTCTCCCCAATTGCTCACGCAGGTTAAAAAGCCACCATGAGCCCTTGGAGAGAATCTGCCAATCATCCCCAAAGATGCCCAATGGAGAACATGCAGTTGCTAGCACCTCCAATTTTCTGCCCCATATCTGCCAACCCAATGACCAAAGGTAAGCTAATTAGAACTAATCAATAACGAACACCCCCTAACCATCCATCCTGCACCGCAGTGTGGAATAGGCAAAAAAATGGTTGCAGGTAAATGCCGAGACCGCCAAAAATTCCTATTCGGCCCCCTAAGGGCGACCCCTGTAGCACACTGAAAGATAGGGAGGGCGGGCAGGTGTTCGCCTGCTTGTCATTGGGGCGAAAAGGAGGCCCTAAGCCAGCACAGCCCTTTATAAAGGGTTGGCTGGCCACGCCCTGACGATGGCCGGGATCTTGCGAAATCTTGCCAAACAAAATGGCGGCTATGCCGGGGACTGCGTTTCCCAGCCTTGCAGCAAATCCGGCTGGCAGTAAGTTGGCAGCTGGGCATTGTGACCACCATCTTGATTTTTCTTTAACCATAACCTGAAGACATCTTTGCTAAGAAAGTTGAAAATAAAACACAGAACTTCTCTGACAAAAGAATGCAGCCCAGGCAGAAAGTTAATGTTGTTTATTCCTAGATATATAGGTTTCTTGGGAAATATAGAGATTCTAATAGCAGAACATGTGAGAAAATAAGGATGCTTAAGCAGAAATTAGTTTCTAATTGACAGTAAGAAACAAATGAATCAAAGGCAAACCTAGTAAAAAGCAGACATAAGGCAAATAAAGCGAGTTATAGCTGACTGTAGCACAACATAATATGACCTGAGTTTAGCTTCCTGCTGGCCCCCATATTCCCAAAATGAAATACCTCAGCAATGCATATGCAACACAGGCACTAAGATGAAAGATCTGTCAGCATCCAAAACACAACATTAAGAAAATGAACCAGTTGGCTATAATTTCACAGGATTTCATTTATTCCCTGTGGTTGATAGTAGAACGTTGATAGTAGTAGATACTTTCTGATGCTATTGCAATCAGAATCATTTTTATTTTGGATGTCCCTCACAACAACTTCATGTTCCTCCCAGCATAAATCACCTAGATTCCCCTAGACCCTATCCTATCCCTAATGTGACATCGCACTCAAACTGTGCAGCTTAGTGTCAGAATTGTTAGCTCCAATTGTGATCAGTAAGTGTGGATTACCTGTAATGTCTTATTGTGCCAAAGCAACCTTTTATTTTCTAAGAATTTTCTGATACTTACCTTGGGGTGAGATGGATGGCAAATAAATTTTATCAATAAAAGAAATAAGAATACATTCCATCAGAAATTGGTTGGGAGTAGCATGTGGGGATGCAGGTAGAACAAGAATAACATACTGTCATGCTGGATCATATCTAACTGGAGTTGGTAAGCGTAGTTGAAAACTGGATAGTGGAAAAAATTATAGAGTGCGCAGAACTAGATATGATGACTAAACGTTTGAACAATCAAACCGAAACAGAATTTTATAAAATTTGGGATAAAGTATATGATTGGTGGAATGTTAAAAACAGTATAAAAAATTAAATATATAAGGATAAATGACTATTTTAAAATCATAAGATAGCACTATATAGTTTATATTATAACTAACTTAGAAGTGTTTATATTATCTCCTTCTTGTATTACTAATAATTTGTTTATTGCTTTTTTATATATATATATATATATATATATATATATATATATATATATATATATATATATATCAAGAATAGTCCTAAAAATGCGAGTTCCAGGTACATACGTGAATGATGAGGCAGCAGCCATCTCGATCACCGGAACATAGAAACTTTAATAAAACCACTTAGCTTTCGTTAGCGTGCTGCTAACTTTGTCAGAGTATTAAAATGCCATGGGAGACAAACATCTTTATAAAGCATTACTCAGTCTGCTCATTGCCCGCGTCACGGGGCCACACCCTTCCCTCCCCCCTGCGGTAAGCCTAATTGTGGGCTTAATCCTGTATGTATATTATTTTTCATGATTTTTCTTTAAAAAAAACTCATGAAGAAACTTAATTAATAATTTTAATTTTAAAAATTTATAACTAAACTTAACGATAATGTAATCTTCAAGTGTGGTTTCTCTGCTTAGATCTGATAATAGTTAGAGTTTTTTATATTCTGTATTAGTTAGACTTCTATGATAAGCGGAGCAATGGTAGCTCCTTAAATGTTCAATGTTGTATGTCTTTGTTTGTTTTCTTTTGAAAATAATAAAAAATATTAAAAAAAGAAAAGAAAACTGGATAGTGAATTATTTGGATCTTTTCAAATCCTTCCTTGAGTTTTTTCAATATTCTGTTGTAACATAAATACTGATAAGATTTTTATTTATTTATTTATTATTTATTTATTCATTTGTCCAATACACAAATACATAGGAAGAAAAATAGACATGTAGTAATATATATAAGGGTAAAGTGTACTTAGAGTAGAGGATACATGAAAGAAAGAAAATATATATGAGAAAGGAAAGACAATTGGCCAGGGGACGAAAGGCACACCAGTGCACTTATGTACACCCCTTACTGGCCTCTTAGGAACCTGGAGAAGTCAATCGTGGAGAGTCTAAGGGAGAAATGTTGGGGGTTAGGGGTTGACACAATTGAGTCTGGTAATGAGTTCCATGCTTCAATAACTCGATTGTTGAAATCATATTTTTTACAGTCAAGTTTGGAGCGGTTCGTATTAAGTTTGAATCTGTTGCGTGCTCTTGCATTGTTGTGGTTGAAGCTAAAGTAGTCATTGACCGGTAGGACGTTGCAGCATATGATCTTGTGGGCAATACTCAAATCGTGTTTTAGGCGCCATAGTTCTAGGCTTTCTAGGCCCAGGATTGTTAGTCTATTTTCATAGGATATTCTGTTTTGAGTGGAGGAGTGAAGGGCTCTTCTGGTGAAATATCGAAATATCGAAAGATGGACTTTCAAAGGAGTCTTGCCACAGATTACATTAGCAAATTTGGCTGCAGGTATATTAGTCAGTGTGGGATTGACTATAGGCAGTTTGTAAGGCAAAGATATTCTTAAATTTAGTATTCAAGGTGGGAATACTGTCACTGTGAATTTTACATGAACAGTCATCTCAATATTTGGCTGAAGAAGTTTGATTCCTTTGTAAAAGGAGAAAGGCGTGTGTTTGTGTGTGCAAGCACAATTTCAGCAGAGCCTTTATTGTACAGTAACTTGGCTATATCCTTAGGGATGCTCTTGAAAGACCCTCATAATTCAAATGTTGTTCAGATGATTTATAATCTGGATACACCAAGACAATTAGAGGTGAGAACTCTACATGTGAACATATGTGTGGGTGTGATCTTTTCAAAGCTGCTTGATTAATGCAGAGGCAGCAAATAAGTTTCCAACTACCTTAGGCATCATTTCATGTCAATAGCTTTCCTGCTTTGGACAGATTTATTTCTCCATTATATTATCTATCTATCTATCTATCTATCTATCTATCTATCTATCTATCTATCTATCTATCTATCTATCTATCTATCTATCTCTTTCTCTCTCTCTCTCTCTCTCTCTCTCTATCTATCTATCTATCTATCTATCTATCTATCTATCTTTCGATCAACCTACCTACCTACCTACCTATCTCTCTATCTCTGTCTGTCTGTCTGTCTGTCTGTCTGTCTGTCTGTCTGTCTGTCTGTCTGTCTGTCTGTCTGTCTGTCTGTCTGTCTATCTATCTATCTATCTATCTATCTATCTATCTATCTATCTATCTATCTATCTATCTATCTATCTATCTATCTATTTGACTTCTATGCCAAAGGACTCAGGGTGGCTTACAACAGTGATAAAAATACAATAAAATAGATACAAAAGATAAAAGAAGTCAAATATTTCTAAACTAAAACGTTATCTTTGAAATATAAGAATGGGAAATGGCATGCCTCTATATACAAATCCCAACTATCTTTAAGGGAACCCCTTCCCACCTTTCCCTCCAAATTTGCCATGAGACCTTTACATTGAGAATACTATTATCAGTAGTTCCATCACAGTGGGTGACAGCATCAGCAGGCTACAAAGTCTTCTTCAAGGGGTTTGATTTGTAATGACTTCATAGATATGTTCATGGAGTTGTAGTGGCAACAATATAGAAATGTTTTATTGTTCCTCCTTAGGGGATGCTTTTTTATCTTCCCAAAGCAATACAAGCAATACAACACAAAGCGTGTTTGACCTCCTGGAACTGTAGTATCTCATTCCTGAAAACTTCATTGTGGTTTCCTTGTCTCATTTTGCTAGGCAAACTGGATCTATTTTGTAGATTTGGAGAAAGGCACTTATGCAGAAAAAGAAACACCCCTTGGGCATATTTCTTTCTTTCTTTTTGAAGGTACTGTTAGTAGTAGAAACCACATGTGACATATATATATATATATATATATATATATATATATATATATATATATATATATATATATATATACATATACATACAGTGGTCCCTCGATCATCGCGAGGATTCCGTTCCAGGACCCCAAGCGATGATTGATTTTTCGCGAAGTAGCGGTGCGGAAGTAAAAACACCATCTGCGCATGCGCAGATGGTGTTTTTACTTCCACCGCCGCCCGCCCTTCGCCCCGCCCACCCCGTTGCTCGCGCCTGGGGTTTCCCCGCGTGCGTGCCGCCCGCCCGCCCACGCTGTTGCTGGGGCCGCTTCCCAGCTGGGGAGCAGAGCTGGGGTGTCCCCAAGCGCGCGTTGCTGGGGCCGCTTCCCAGCTGGGGAGCGGAGCTGGGGTGTCCCCAAGCGCGCGCGCGTTGCTGGGGCCGCTTCCCAGCTGGGGAGCGGAGCTGGGGTTTCACCAAGCGCGCGCGCACCGCCCGCCCACCCACGCTGTTGCTGGGGCCGCTTCCCAGCTGGGGAGCGGAGCTGGGGTGTCCCCAAGCGCGCGCGCGCGTTGCTGGGGCCGCTTCCCAGCTGGGGAGCGGAGCTGGGGTTTCCCCAAGCGCGTGCGCACCGCCCACCCGCCCACGCTGTTGCTGGGGCCGCTTCCCAGCTGGGGAGCGGAGCTGGGGTTTCCCCAAGCGCGCGCGCACCACCCACCTGCCCACACTGTTGCTGGGGCCGCTTCCCAGCTGGGGAGCGGAGCTGGGGTTTCCCCAAGCGCGTGCGCGTTGCTGGGGCCACTTCCCAGCTGGGGAGCGGAGCTGGGGTTTCCCCAAGCGCGCGCGCACCGCCCGCCCGCCCACGCTGTTGCTGGGGCCGCTTCCCAGCTGGGGAGCAGAGCTGGGGTTTCCCCAAGCGCGCGCGTGTTGTTGGGGCCGCTTCCCAGCTGGGGAGCGGAGCTGGGGTTTCCCCAAGCGCGCACGCACCGCCCGCCCACGCTGTTGCTGGGGCCGCTTCCCAGCTGGGGAGCGGAGCTGGGGTGTCCCCGTGCGTGCCGCCCACCCGCCCACGCCGTTGCTCGCGCTGCCGCTGGGGTCTTACCGGGGCAAGAGGGGGAAGTCCCAGGGAAGCCGCCCAGCTTCCCAGCTGGGGAACTCCACCATCTACGCATGCGTGGCCATAGAAAAAAAGGCACGCATGCGCAGATGGTGGAGTTTACTTCCGGGTTGAAAACTCACGAAATAGCCCTTCCGCGATGCTCGAGGACGCGAAACTCGAGGGTTCACTGTATATATATATATATATATATATATATATATATATATATATATATATATATATTTGTTTTCGTAGATATATATATATACACACAGTGATCCCTCGATTATCACGAGGGTTCCGTTCCAAGACCCCTCGCGATAATCGATTTTTCGCGATGTAGGGTTGCGGAAGTAAAAACACCATCTGCGCATGCGCGCCCTTTTTCATGGCCGTGCATGCGCAGATGGTGGAGTTTGCGTGGGCGGCGGGGAAGACCCAGGGAAGGTTCCTTCGGCCTCCCAGCAGCTGATCTGCTCGGCAGCGCAGCGAGGAGCCGAATCGGGGTTTCCCCTTTGCATGGGCGGCGGGGAAACCCCGATCTTCATCTGCTCGCTGCTGCTGCGGCCGCCCGGCAGCTGATCTGCTCGGCAGCGCAGCAGCAACGAGCAGACAAAGATCGGGGTTTCCCCGCCGCCCACGCAAAGGGGAAACCCCGATTCGGCTCCTCGCTTCGCTGCCGAGCAGATCAGCTGCTGGGCGGCCGAAGGAACCTTCCCTGGGTCTTCCTCGCTGATGCCCCCTCTCGCCCGCCCTCCCGCCGCCCGCCAGCAAGAGGGGGAGAGATAGAGAAAGAGAGAGAAGGAAAGAAAGAGATGAGAGAGGGAGGAAGAGAGTGTGAGAGAGGAAGAAGCAAGATAGAGAAAGAGAGAGTGAAAGAAAGATGAGAAAGGAAGGAAGAGAGTGACGTCATCGGGTGGAAAAAATCGCGATATAGCGTTTCGCGAAAATCGAGGGATCACTGTATATATATATATATATATATATATATATATATACACATATACATATACATATACATACACACACACACACACACACACACACACACACTATATATATATATTCATTTATCAGTCATATTTGTATAGCTTCCAATTTCACAAGAAGTTACTCTAATATAGTATACAAATCTATTTTCTTCTTTACACTAATAAGCCTAATACAATGGGTAAAGTTAGAGTTTCATGAGACCAAGGACTTTTCTTCACCGCTGAGATGAACTTCATGGCACCGGACCAGAATATCTTCGGGACCGCCTCCTGCCGCACGAATCCCAGCAACCGGTTAGGTCCCACAGAGTTGGCCTTCTCCGGGTCCCGTCGACTAAACAATGTCATCTGGCGGGACCCAGGGGAAGAGCCTTCTCTGTGGGGGCCCCGACCCTCTGGAACCAGCTCCCCCCTGAGATTAGGATTGCCCCCACCCTCCCTGCCTTTCGTAAACTCCTTAAGACCCACCTTTGCCGTCAGGCATGGGGGAACTAAAACACCTCCCCCTTGCCCATGTTGTTTTGTTGATTGATTGACTGTGTGCCTGTTTTTTATATATACTGTTTTTTATGAGATTATTAATTTAAATTGGAACTGGATGGGTGGGCATTGGATTTGGTATTGTGTACTGTACTGTTTTTTATTATTGTTGTGAGCCGCCCCGAGTTTGCGGAGGGGGCGGCATATAAATCCAATAAACCTAAACCTAAACTGCTGTTATATCTTTATGAGCTGGAAAGAGTTATACTACAATAAAGTTTGCTATCTATGTTACCAACCTCTATTTTGCTTCCACTGCCTGTCTTCCAGATGCTTTCAACTATGTGATTGCCCTCTAAGGGAAGAGGATGACAAAGCCTAAAAGGTTTTAAAACTTGGAATCTGCTTTCAAATGATATCAAAATAGGAGAAAGAGTGCTTGAGTGCTTCTTTTGTAGCAATGTAACTTGTGGTGGTCTCATGGACTGGAGGAAGCTGAAGCTCTGTAAAAGGGCATCAAAACTGCCAGAGTCACCTTGTAGAGAAGGTAAGTGATGTAAAAAATAATTAATTAGATAAATAAATAAATAAATAAATGATAAATAAATGATAAATAAAATCATGAAAAATTGTGACCAGAGACATATAAAGAATATAAATTCTTTCATTCCCCAGCATTCAGTCAGAGTTGAAGAAGCTTCTTGGATGAGAAGTGAAACGTCTTCAAAGAAAAAACAAGAAAGTCCAATTGCCTCCTGAAAAAGCACCTCCTGAAAAAGCAACCATGACCTGGATGACTGAGAATCTCTACAGACTTTTAGCTATATAATTTGGGATGAACACCATAGGAATGGTGGGGAGGTAAGAATGGATTTCCAGAGAAAAATAATTGCAGACTACAGGAACCAAGGATGCAAATGGCCAGCTGTTTGCAAGGAATATAAATCCTTCCATTCGCAACCATCCATTCAGAGCTGAAGAAGCTTCTTGGATGAGAAGTGAAACATCTTCAAAGAAAAAACCAATAACAGAAAGTCCAGTTGCCTCGTGAAAAAGCACCTTTGGGACAACCATGACCTGGATGACTGAGCATCTCCATAGACTTGTGGCCAAAATTGTATTTGTGCAAGCAGGAGAAGACTGTAAGGAAAAGTTTTGACGCAATACACTTAACCTTTTGTATAACTGCTAGTCTTATTTAGTCTCATTATCAGACTCCGTAGTGTCATCTCCTAACCCCCAACATTTTACCCTTAGACTACCCTTAGACTATCCATGGTTGACCTCACCAGATTCCTAAGAGGTCAGTAAGGGCATAAGTACACTAGTGTGCCTTTCGTCCCCTGTCCTGTCTCTCTTATATCTCCTATATCTTTTCTTCTATTCCTATATCCTTTCTCTATCCTTTCATTGATATATTTTATTCCTCTATCTTATTCCTAAATCCTCTATCTTTATTCCTATATTTTATTCCTATATCTCTTCTGTTCTTTCTCTGATATATTTTACTACGAGTATATCCTCCATAACCTTCATTATGTATTGGACAAAATAAATAAATAAATAAAATAAATAAATTATTTTATCTATTCTGGAAGGGGAAAGAAATGGCAAAAAAAGTTGTGCAGAAGAAAAGAATCTGGGAAGAAATAGTTTAAGGTGCTTTCATACCATTTTAGTTGTAGCAAATACCATTAGAAATTATTTACTTCCTCACACCCTCCCACTAAATATATTATAGAACGCATTTAAGAAAACAGTGATGAACTCATTTTTTTCTTAAATTCATAGCTATGAAGATTACCGGACAAGGTCACAGTTTTTCAATTTATCTAAAAAGCTTTTATGCTCTCTTGGGATTTCTCTCACAAACGCTGTGGGAAATGGAAATGACATGGACCAAATATAGACCTTTTTATGTGTTGGTATGGGCGAATGAAAACTGACTATTATTTATTTAAGATATGTTCTGGATAGGCAAATTTAAATAGGATGCAGTGCCAGGTGCTCCCAGAAAGATAAGAGAATTAAGAGATGTATTTCTGAGTCAAAATATAACCAATTAATCTGAGAAGGGACTTCAACAGTTGAACATTTAAACCGGATTGAATTGATGTTTTTAAGACTATCTTTGCCCAGGAGTCTTCATTAAGTTAAAAAAGAACATCCCATTTAAAACAAAAGGGAATAATCTTTATCAGTCTTAATTTGGTTTGTGCTTTTTACTGTGCTTTATTTGAAAAGCATGGCAATTCCATAAATTTGTAAGCTGAAGGTCAACTTTAATGAATCTTACATAGGAGAAAATGCCATGAAAAATTTGGGAAGGACAAGGGGCATGTATGAAATTTAGAGAAATATGTAACAAAAAGCTCGAGAAACATGTGAACCAAGATTTAGAAAGGATGTAAAAGATTCATTTCTTTGTTGGTCAAGTATCCGTATGTTTGTGTATATATTTGGTATGTAGGTACATAAAAGGGGAGGAATCCCTGCAGATTTTACTCTGCTAGTTATTGCCGGCTAGTCGGGTACTGCTCATCTCTGTTTCAAGGCCATTGAACCAGAATTGTTTGAAGACATTTCTGTGGTCAATGTGACCAGCATGCTGTCACAGAATGCTGTTACCTTCCCACCAAAGTGATACATATTTATCTACTTGCATTTGTATGCTTTTGAACTCTAGCAGTCCAAAAGCATACAAATTGACAGGAGTTGGCAAGAGGATGGGAACTCAAGTGATTGGAATACCAAATGACAAGGGTGAGTTGCTGTCCTGACCCCAGCTCCTGCCAGCCAATCGGTAGGAACATATACATATGAGATTTGTTTTGGAGATGAGGATAAACGCCTAAAAATTGAAAATTACACTCTGTTTTCATCTTCTGATAAAAATGAATAGATCTATCTATAGTATTTGGACGGCTTCATGTTAGAAAAGGAATAACAATAGAAGATATTAAAATAAATGATATTGTGAGATATTTTGTCCATGCACTGTATATGTGTCCAAAGGCTGCATTCCAAAATTTTTTACTACCACTCTGGGGGGATTATTTATTTTGTGGGTATGGCTTGATGATCATGTGATGGTGGCCATGGCTTTGTAGTCATGTGAGTGGGTGGTTTGGCAGTCATGTAACTGGGTGGGAGTGGCTTTATTTATTAGATTTGTGTGCCGCCCCTCTCCGAAGACTCGGAGCAGCTCACAACAAGAAGTCATGTGCAGTCATGTGGCTGGGTGGGAGTGGCTGGGTGATCACGTGACTGGGTGGGCATGGCCAACTCACATCAAGGGTTAGGGTGCCTGACCTCTCCTCACCTTAAAGGCCCTCACACAGGCACACAAGTATATCTACTATATATACTGTATGTGTATGTACATAGAGAAAGAGGGGGGGGGAGGGAAGGAGGGAGGGAGAGAGAGAGAGAGAGAGAGACAGAGACAGAGACAGAGAGACAGAGACAGAGACAGAGATAGCTCTTCTAAAACTACACATTCATCTCACTTACTGCATTTGGAAAAACACACCCAGAGTTCACTTTCTGCCACACATTTAACCACAACAATAGAACAATACGCGTACCTTCAGATGTTCTTCCCTAACTTGCACCTGACTGTTAGAGCTAGGAAATGTCATGGATTGAGTAAAATGTGGTGAAACTCAATAATGCTCTTGCTTAGCAACCAAAATTTTGGGTTCAATTATGGTCATAAGTCAAGGACTATCTCTGCCTTCCTCTGCATGGCAGCCTTGTCCTAGTAAGCTCCTTCTCTTTTCTGGCAATTTTCCTCTCTGTTACAGCCACCTAAATAATCCAGATAATGTAAGGTTTCCTGCTGCAGCACATGGTTGGACTAGATGACCTCTGAGATATCTTCTGGCCCTAAATTGCTGGGCTGTGTTCTGAAGCCACATCTAGTGGCATGGTTTGTGCTGCTTCCTTCCTTTTCTCCCTCCCTCCTTCCCTCTTTCTTTCTTTCTTTCTTTCTTTCTTTCTTTCTTTCTTTCTGTCTGTCTGTCTGTCTTTCTTTCTTTCTTTCTTTCTTTCTTTCTTTCTTCTTTCTCTCTGTCTCCCCCTCCCCCTTCCTGTGAAGAACCCCAGAAGGTCTTTGTTAGCAGCTGATTGTTGATTAGCTTAGTCTGAGAAGGATATCTTAGCAGCCATTTACAATAAGCTCTCAACTCAAACTGTGTGCATGTGGGCATCCCCAAATAGACAGTCTAGCAAGCCTCCCTACAGTGCCCTGGGAGCCAAAAGGGACATGGGGGGGGGCACTGCACCCCATCCCCCAATTTGGGCCTAGCAAGCCTCCCTATAGCCTCCGGGAGCAAAAGGGGCATGTGGGGAGGCAGGGGTGGGTTCTAACTTACCTTGCTGCCAGGTCGCTTCCTCCCGCACCATGTGGCAAAGAAACAAAAGCTGCAAATGGTGACTCCATGCACAGTGATGGAACTCTGCTTCTGTGCATGCTCAGAAGGAAAAAAAACAAGATGGCAGCACCCATGGACTGGCATCGACCAATCTGGTTTGGTAACATCATGACATCACCAGCAGGTACTACCAGTTTGGGCAAATCATTCCGAACCATTAGGAACCCATGCCTGATGAATCTATGTCAGTATGATCTAATAAAATTAGCTTCAAAAGAAGTCAGATGTGGACCTTTTTAAAACCACCTTTATAGCTAATAAAATCCACAACTGGAGGATTTGTGCAATCACCAACTTATATGACTGAAGTGGAGATTAGACCAAACTCAGAGTGACAATCTTTTTAGTAGTTATTAGTGATATATTACATTCATACTGTATTGTCAAGAATGTTATCTGCAAAGAGCAAATATAGTGTGTGAAGATCACAGGATTCCAGTATAGTCTGGCTACTGCTAGAAATTGAACATTAGACTGATATGAGCCTTCATCTGATTCTATAGCAACAGGTTACACAGGAATTTATCTCCAAAGAGTTCTAGCTGTGATATGTCTATATATGCTGCCTTACCTAGGCAGAAAATGTTTTTTTAATGTTTGTTTTAAAGCTTAAAACATTCATTCCTCTACCATTAATACTTTAGATGTCTTTGATCTCAAAACTGACAGACTTCCTTTAAAATATTCAGAGTGGGCGTTAAGGAGCATCAATATTTCATATAACAGGGACTGTATTTTTCGGAGTATAAGTTGCACCTTAGTTTGGGGAGAGGAAAACAAGGGGGGGAAAATCGCCTCCCAGCAATTTGCCTTCCAGAAAACAGCACATATGATGTACACTAATTGCTGTGTAATTCTGTGCATGTGTGCCTGACACATAGAAACAGAAAAGAATTGGAGAACTGTACATTATGGTGGTAAATTAATGCCAGAAAGTTTTCTTAAATTTAGTTACACTAACTTCTCCCAATTATTTAAATAGATCTATTCCAAACATGACTAACTCAAGATTTAACTCTGCTGCCTTATCTTAATACTAAAACAGGACGCTATTACATTTCAGACTATACTTTGACAGATTCTGTTGAAATTGGTGATATAATACTACTGGGCCTCTTCAGATCAAGCATTTATTTTTTAAAAACTTCTTAATTTTGTTGTCTAGAACAATAATAAAGCAGTCTTTAAAAAATAAGTTCTAATAATTCAGCAGAAAATAAAAATTTGCCTCTCCCTCCCAGCAATTTGCCTCCTTGCAGGTAGTTTCACTTTCTGTTTAGCATGTGGCTGGTCAAATTAGCTGAGGGTTGGGAAGCTGATAACGAGTTGCTTGGCTTGACAGGCTCTGTTCTGTTTGCTGCAAGGAGGTAAATTGCTGGGAAGCAGAGGCCAAAGGTTGGAGGTGACTGAGTGGGGCTACATTCGGTGTATAAGATGCACCCAGGTTCCCACCCTCTTTTGGAGAGTAAAAAGGTGTGTCTCCTACTCCGAAAAAAAGAGGTAACTTCCAGGAGATACACTGAAATTAAAACTTAAATCTGAGGAAAATTATAAGAAGACTTTGTAGAATCTTATAGGAAGAAGATATAAAGGCAAGGTGGAAACAGACATCCAGGAGTGTTCTGCCGGCATGTTCCAACTGCCCGTAATTACAGGGAACTTAGTCCAGAAAGACACACACCACATGATAGAAGGAAAACCAAAAGTCTTTATCAACAGAAAAGCAGAAAAAACTCCCTTTTTAAATGTCAAAGGGATTTTCTGGTACACACAAGGCACAGGTTAAATGCAATCCAATTTCTCACCCAATAACTGGGAAATTGAGTCCAAATTCCAAAGTCCAGAAAGTCCACACACAGTCTTGAACAGGGAAACAGCAAAACCACGATCTTGACGAACTATGTTCTTTTTATCTGTAGCACTAATTACAGCAGCCCCACCCAACCACAGGTGGCCTCATTTATTTCCTGTAATAATCCTTCAGTTGTTCTCTCCTATGCATCACTCTATGCATGCGTAGGTCTATCATAAGTTCTTGTTCAGAATCTAGGGATGATAAGGATGATTGATCTCCTCCTGGGCTGTCTGCCAAACTTCCCCCTTCCCTGCTACTCACGCTTCCTTCATCAGAGGAGACTTCGTCGGGAGATTCTATCAGAAGCAAAACAGGCCTGTGGCATGTGGATGTTTCCCCCACATCCACCTCCACATTCCTTGGGGAAGGAGCTGGGCCAGAGCCAACCACAACAAGGAGGAGAAGAGAAGAGGCAGATATAAGGGCATAAGTGTCAAATTCACCACATCATGTTGCCATCATGTGACATTTTACAATTTCCCCCCCATTCATGGTGCTGGAGTGGATGTGGCCTATGTGTGATGATCCGGTCCATGGGCCACCAGTTTGACACCTCTGAATAACATGAAATAAATACATAAAAATTAATGAGAAGATTCCACCCTTGTCCCCACCCTATTGCCATCTATCTGCTCTTGACAATCCAGTCATTTGCTGATTGAGAAAATGCAGGTGGTAGTTTGTCAGGCCAAATATGACATCAACAGGGATTCAATCAGAAAGGATTGCTGAGCATTGCAGAAGATGAAGAAATCAATTTAGAGAACATGAACACGAATGGAAGAAGTGTCAGTTTTAAAGTTAAAGAATTGGCTATGTAGTCTCTTATGCTAGAACCTCTTAGCATAATTTGATTGGGATAGAGAGATAGATCAATAAATCAACTGAGCAGGCCACACTTTTCTCAACAATATACTGTATTTATTGTACCAGTTCATTTTATAAAGGTTTTTTTAATGAACTCAAGCATCAACCATCAAGTTCACAAATGATTGTAAAACATATGCTCAAGGAAATTAAAGATATTTGAAAGTAGTTGGGATAGAATTTCTCTAGAGATCATTAAGCCATCTCTATCTGAGGCAAAGAATTTGCTAAAGAATGACATATAAAAAGTGGTTCTTCTAGATCGTCTTCTAGATCAGGGCTGTCAAACTCTCGGCCCACAGGCCAGATGCTTCATGTGCTGGACATGCTCATGTCCAGCTTAGCAAAGGGGTAAAAAATCCCAATACATCATGTGACACAGCCATAACATTAGTTTGACACTCCTGCCCCAGATCATTAGTTGGATTTCTTATTTTTTTCTTTTCTGATTTGAAATATGAAGAGGACTCCTTAAAAATAGCTGGAAAATCTATTGCAGATCAAAGATAAAAACATAAGTCTGCACTTTAAAGAAATTTGTAAGATTGTGAGTAAATATTGAATACATATTCAATAAATTTATTTTGTGAATAAAGATTGAGGTTACTTAAGGGAAAAATATGTGCTATCTTGCAATAACATAAAAATGTGCCTAACTGCATTGACACTAATTAGCATTAATAATTGTCATGGCACTAGAAGCCCATAAGGAAAAAAGATTTTTTTCCCCATTTTCAGTTTTTCTCCACTATAGGGAATCCTCCTCTCAGATTACCACCTGGTTTACATCAAAACGTGGAACTACTTGAAAAAAAATCCTTGTAAAAATAACTTTAATGCACAAGCCAGGAGTCAAATCTATTTCTGATACTTTTATGAAGTGTGAACAATAGTGATGGGCGAACCCAATGGTGATCGGGTTTGGCAAGTTCAGACGAACTTCACACAAAGTTCGGCCGAACCTGAAACTGAACCCGAACGGTCAGTGGCACCAAAGCTCCGCCCCCGGAATCCCATCGTTTTTTATTTTAACAGATTTTTAATATTTTTATTTTTACGAAAAAGGATGCCGCAGCGGTGCCGCAAGCAAAGAGAGGTCCTTTCATGTAAAAATATTTTTTTAAATTTTTATGTGAAAAGACCTCCCTTTGCTTGCAGCGCCGCTGTGGCGTCCTTTTTCATAAATATATCACCCTGGTGTATTGAAGGAACATCACAGCTCCTTATTTGCCTCTTGGCCCAACCCAGGGCCATTTCCAAGGCAGTTAATTTTATTGATAGCCGACAATTCTATCTATATGTGTCACATGTTTTTTGCTGAATTTGAAAATTAAGGGAGACTAGGATAGATATATTTCGGCCTTACTTTGGCCTCATCAGCTAGCCATGCCCTCACTGGGACTTGAACCTACAACTTTTGCGTTGTAAGGTAGAGAATTAACCTCTAGGCTACAGTATCCAATCCCTTCAGCTCTCTCTCTCTCTCTCTGTGTATGTATGTATATATATATATATATGTGTGTGTGTGGGAGTGATCCGACATAAATATACAAGGGTGATCCGACATAAAAAAACATACCCCCTCCCTGGTACAGAGCTGGAGGGATCAGGTCTGGTTCTGGTGGCTCAACTGTTAATTCTCTGTCTTACAAGGCAGAGACTGCCAGATCGAATCTCAGTAAGGAAGGGTGTGGCTAGCTGAAGAGGCCAGAACAAGGCCGAAATGGTACCATCCTAGTCTCCCTTAATTTTAAAATTTCAGCTAAAAACATTTGAGATATATGTATGTATGTGTATATATATATATATATATATATATATATATATATATATATATATATATATATATATATATATATTTTCATAGATTTTCACGGGTACAGGTATGATGGTCAGAAGGACAGAAACACCAGCCTGAAGATGACGAGTGGGACCTCGTCGAAACATTGCCAGAAATTTCCAAATCCTACACGGGAAGAAACCCAAATATACCAAGACCCCCTCCCATGAAGAGATTCCAGTGGTGGAGCTTTGACATCATGTATACCGGCAGGTTGCTAAGGATGCCAAGGTGATCACTTCCTGGATTCCATGGAATGCAGGAAGTGATCACCTTGGTGTCCTTAGCAACCTGCTGGTATACGTGATGTCAAAGCTCTGCCCCCAGAATCTTTTTGTGGGATTCCCCAGCTCCTTTTGTGCCTCCCTCCCAGCCTCCCGACCGGCCGACAGTTCCCTGGTGTTCGCCTTCCTCTGCTGCCACCGCCACCCGGCTCCTCCTCCTCTTCTCAGCAGAGGTCAGCCAGGCAGTGGCTTTTGCGGAGTTCGACACGAACGCTGAACTAAAACATGATTTTTTAAAAAAATTCAGGTTCGGGTCTGGTATGCCGAACACCACAAAATTTGGTATGGACCCGAATTATGCGGGTTCGGTTCGCCAAACACTAGTGAACAACAGTTGAATCTCTCCCTTCCCTGTGACAGGGTGTGTTTCAAATGAAATATTGTGGGAAGAACCAAGATTACAAATAATGACCCCAGAATTCTGGTTGGCTAGATTCAGATAGTGTGTGATTATTGTTTAAGATGCCTTTCCATAATTTATGTGATTCTTGCTCTTGGAGTTTCACAAATCAAGAAAAATCACATTGATAAAACAATGGCTTAGTTAATAATGAATGAAGATGTTTGGTGACTTCAGCTGTTTTTGCTAAATGTAGAAATAAACAGGATATTCCTTGAAGGCAGTCTGCACATGGCCCAGTGCCATTGGTCTGATCAGCCTGTGAGTCTCCTTGAATCTGCCTGCCTCCTATGTGACCTTCCTGTCTTGGGTAACTTGATTTTTGAGAAAGGAGTATAGAAGGCCATGGATGAATGTGGGAAGGCAGTGCAACAGTGGGGGGAGTCAGCACTTGACTGAGGCTTTCCATGGTGGTGGCACAGGTAGACTGGCTGGCCTGGGTGTCTCACAACTGGGGCTTTTCACAGTGGTGGAAATAGGTAGGCTAGCCAGCTCAGGAGTCTTTTGATGAGGGCTTTCTTTAGTGGTGGCAGGTAGGCCAGCTCAGCCCAGAAATCGACTCAGGAGGGGTGCAATGAAGATGTGGCAGCAACGGCAGAGATAGCCAGGCAAGGCCAGGGACAGAATGGGGGCAATGCAGTGGTGGCGGCCTAGGCCAGCCCAGGAGTTGTCACTCGACCAGGGCTTTCCGTGGCGTTGGTGGTGGCAGGTAGGCCAGCCCAGCCTGGCAGTCAACTGGGGCTTGCAGGCTCTCCATCTGGTGGCAATGCTGTCTAACCCACATTTTTCTATTTTATCAAGTAGTAGGTTATCATCTACTTTGTCAAATACCTTACTAAGTAAACTATATCAACAGCATTCCTCTGGTCCACTAGTTTGTCATTCTGTCAAATATCTTTGAAGATGAGTAGGTGGGCTGCCCAGTTTGGAGAGTGACACCTGCCTTATTTAGTTTCAAATCACATTTCATTTCATTTTCACCAGAAAATGTCTGATCCATTTTGCTTCCTCGTTGTGGGTGCCTTGCTGCCATTCTTGTTTTAGGACAGTTCTTGCAATATTGGCTAACTAAGATGAGGGAAAGATAAGAGAGAAGAAAAAAGAGAGAAGAAAGAGGTGAGACGAGGCGAGGCAAGACAACCCAAGGAGAAGTTCTGTGATGGACTGCTTCTATGCTGTGGCAGATTCTTACAAAGAACAGATAAAAACATACGATTTTTAAGAAAAACCATATGGCCTCAGAAGATAAACCATGGCATTTTGAATCACTTGGAGCTCCAAATCGATTTCTTTTACTTTGAAATTCTAGTTAATAATTATTCTGTTGGTGCTTTGAGTCCAGTTCCTGTTTGGAATGCTTCATCAAAAATACCACTTTTAAGATCTCATATGCAGTGATGAAGCACCTATGGAATCATTAAGGCTAAAGTAAGTGAATTGCTATCTCAAACTACTACTCTAATTATGTAAAACTCTAATAAAATATGTATTGCATTTGAGATAAAGAAAAGAACATTTACTGATTCCTGCTTTCTGAAATCTTTGAAAAAAAGATACAAAAGATCAACAATGAAATCAACATGTCTTCTATCCCCCCTTCTTTTACAAATCAATATTCCGAGAATAGGCAATCCTGGGTAATTTATAATTCTAATGTAACATTTGTCTTTTTTAAAAAGAATTTTATTAAGATTAGAAAATCAAAGAAATAATAATTTAAAGAGAAAAGATAATATAGAATTAGGACCCATCCTTCTTTTCATCAAGTAGTTATAGTCTTATACTTTGCCCTCTCTCTTTTTCTCCTGTCTCTTACTTTATCATTCTCTTTCCCTCCCCTTTTAATTCATTTTTATCTCCAAATCCATAAATAATCAATCCAGTGTTTTCTTCTTTGAACAAAGAATCCCTCACAGGTTTCCAGTTGAAATGCTAGTTGTCTTTATCATTGCTTTGTAGAAATAAGACCACAAAATTCAAGCTGGAAAGATTCGACCTTGTAGACGATCCTCATTCTGACCTACTCATCTCAAATTATCTAAGCACTACAACTCACTGTAACAGTATTGCCAAAAAGGCATTAAAAGTTGTTAACCTAATCTTGCATCACTTCTTCTCCAGTACTATTGAACTACAAACTAGGGGATATAATACTCTGCTTGCAACAGCATACCTTGAAATTTTGGGATTAGACAACTTAGAAGTTCACTATCTTCGGTCCAACCTAAGCATAGTACATAAAATTATCTGCTACAATGTCCTCCCTGTCAATGACTACTTCAGCTTCAATCACAGCAATATGCGAGCATATAATATATACAAACTTATGGTAAACTGTACCAAACTTGATTGCAGAAAATATGACTTCAGTAAGAGAGTTGTTAGCGCCTGGAATACAATACCTGATTCTGTGGTTTCTCCCCTAAACCTCCTAAACTTTACATTTAGACTGTCTACTGCCGACCTCACCCCTTTCCTAAGAGGTCTTTAAGGGGGGTACCGGCATGCCTACCATCCCTGTCGTAATGTTCTCTTTTATTTGTATCCATTTCATGTATGCACAATTATGTTTAGACGTATATCTGATATCTAATACATGCCTGACAAACAAACAAACAAACAAACAAACAAACAAACAAACAAAAAGTTGCAGTTGCTGGCATGTCTATGGAGATTCTCAGTCATCTCAATCATGGGTATCCCAAAAGTGCTTTTTCAAGAGACAAGAAAGTTTAGTTGCCTCTTGAAAAAGCACCTTTTGGACAGTTGCTGTCAATGTCTGCTGATGATCCAAGCTCTACAACAGGATAGGCCATTTTGGAAGTTCATCCCGTGCCATTGAAATCTATTTGCTTGCAAACCAGAAACGATTTTTAAAAATGAAGATTCATGCAGTGAAATGAGTCCATATTAATGGTGTGCTGCAACTATTCAGTTCTGTTCTCTTCAGAGCTAGTCACCACAGCCAGATTTTCAAGCACTAGTGTTCATATTAATAGCAACGGAAACTGCACAATGATCCAGCACAAAAGCTAATTGACCTGCAGGCCACTTTTAGAACAAAAGGCGACATAATTGAATTTCTGGTGCTGTGCAGTACCACTGCTATGTACTTTGAATGCCCTTGTAGTTTTAAATGACTAGCATTTACCGCACAATCCCTAGCTGAAATGATTGCTGCTAAATAGAGGATGATAATAACAAGAGGTTATTTTTCTTAAAAGGGGAACTATGACTCTATCTCTGGAGAAATCATACAGACTGCTTTTGCTCCTGAGAAGAGTAAATTAACACCAGGAGAAATAACTCCCAGAGGACCATAGGAAGATCAAGGAGGAGCAAGATCAGGTAGAAAGCTTGTTGCTTTCTACCTGATCATGTTGCTTGCATAAGTTTTGGTAAGCAGAGCCAAAAGAAAGGCTTCATGGCAATTTCTTTTATATTGACAAATTTTCTTTGATTTTCATGGTTGGAAGACATGTTACAAGAGACAGGATCTGTAAACTGAAACCCTCTCTTGTTCTCTTTGCCTAGCAACTGCATTGATAGCTTCCAGAAACCACTTGCAATTTTGTTTGAATTACTCAGACACTGAGTGGGCTTCAGTACACGAGTTTTGTTATCAAAGCTTTGACTGAATAGGAGTTGGCGATGTAAAAGAATTCCATCACAAATATCCTACAGATTGTAAGTGGCATTGCACTCCTATAGGATTTCACAGCCTTGCAAGATCAAATACACCCAGCTAACATTTTCTGAAGAAGGGCAAGTTACCTGGAACAGAGGCACAGTTTATTCTGACAGCATAACATGCAGTATAAAATTGAAAAGTAGGCAACAAAACCAGAATGCTGAGAATAGCGATATTTATAGTAATCAAAGCTCATTGGGGTGTTTTTGCCTTGGCAACTTGTGAAGTTTGGAGAAGAAAGTAGGAAAGTGATACCTTGCTCTCTGGAGTATGTTGACCTTAAATGTATGATCCCCCTCACTTGGTGTACAAACTTAGGAGAGTCTAGTGTAGGGGAGCAATATTGTGATTTAGGAGTTTCCATATTTTTAAGAGAACAGAAGGCCCAGGAGAGACATAACAGTGCTCCAATACTTGAGGGGCTACCACAGAGAGGAGGGGTCAGGCTGTTTTCCAAGGCACCAGAAGGCCAGATGAGGACCAATGGATGGAAACTGACCGAGGAGAGATTCTACCTGGAAATAAGGAGAAACTTTCTGACAGTGAGAACGATCAACCAGTGGAACAGCTTGCCTATGGAGGTTGTGAGAGCTCCAACACTTGACACTTTCAAGAGGAAATTGTACAGCCATCTGTCTGAAGTGGCGCTTGAGTGGGAGGGTTAGACTAAATGACCTACAACTCTAGTAATCTGTAATCTGCAAAGGAGATGATTGATTCCTCATTTTTTAATTTGTATGAGACTTTTATATTTACATTAATGTGTATTGCATGTATATATATATGTATGTATACTGCAAACATAAATGAGTCTGAATTTTTAACAGATTTTTTTTAGAAGCAGAACAATATGGCTGACAGTGGACAATACAGTCAACAAGTATTTTACTGAAAGAGTTTCTTTTTTTCCCGAGTGATGTGACCCATATTATTCAAGTCTTCATCTAAGCAGCATTCTCTGTTTACTTGGTCAGCTAACTATCTCAGCAAAACAGAAGAAGTTTGGTATGTGAAATGTCATTTTTGAGAAAGTGATGCCAATCTTTGAGCTGGCAGGTGAGGCTTCCTAATGTGCTGCATATTGGCTGTGTTACCTACATCCAGTGGATTGATCACAGGCACCAGATGAACAATCTGTTGTGAACAGGTTTGTGTTGCTTTCCTCTCTGTTCAGAAGAGATTTGCTTTCAAAACATCTGTGATGACCTGCTGTGTTAAGAAACAAGCTAGCTCTCTCCCTTCATCTGTTTTTTGCCTCTTTTGCATTGTGGTAGTTACATAGGCAGCCCGGGGGGCACGGTTAGAAAAGAAGGTCAATTCCAAACTGAAGAGATTCAATGGAAGGAGAGCTATAGCAATTGAGAAAAGGGAGAAAACCAAATAAGTGAAGAAAAAAAAACCTTTTGATTTTCTTTAAGCAATCATATCCATCATAATTCAGAGCTGGACAGCCAATAAATTTAAATAAATAAAAATAAAATAAATACTATTTACATTTTCATTAGATTTATTGGATTTATATGCATATGCCTATGGCATACAAATCCAATAAATCTTTACATTTTCATTCCACATACCAATGCAGCATCTTAAGAAAACTTTTCTACATTAAGCTCTCTTCAAGTTTATTCACTTATTGATTTGAGTTTATGGGCCACCCAGCTCCAGTGGACTCTCAAACTATAAATTAACGTAACTCAAAGAGCATTGATTTTAATATAAAAAAGGACAGGTAGATGAATATTAGAAGGACCTTAATGGATTGGTCTAAAAGCTCTTCTGATTTTATTTTCCCAACTTTTAGATCTATTGAACTTCAATTTCAATGTATATACATGTATGCATGTGCTGTGCATATTTACAAAAAGCCTGGAATGCCTCTAATTATATTTCTGAGGTATAAAATTGCTCACTCATCAATAGCTTTCTGGTGAATGTCTGAAATGCCTCCATTTTATGGAAAAGGTTGGATCACTGAATAAGTGAATAGAGAGAGCAATTAGGAATTTACTAATGGAATTAAGCAGGAGAATACAGATGAAACTCAAAAAATTAGAACATAGTTCAAAAGTTAATTTATTTCAGTAATAAAAGATGAAAGGTAATATATGGGAGAGACTCATTACATGCAAGGCAAGATAGTTCAAGTCATGATTTGTCATAATTCTAATGATTATGGCATATAGCTCATGAAAACCTCAAATCCACCATCTCAGAAAATTAGAATATCTATCTATCTATCTATCTATCTATCTATCTATCTATCTATCTATCTATCTATCTATCTATCTATCTATCTATCTATCTATCTATTTATTAGATTTGTATGCCGCCCCTCTCCATAGAGGGGCAGCATACAAATAAAAACAAGGATTGTACATAACAATATCGGACTTCTAAAAAGTATAAGCATGCATATGTACTTGGTACTTGGTTTGGGCCCCTTTTGTATCAATTACTTCCTCAATGCAGCATGAAATGGAAGCTATCAGCCTATGGCACTGCTGAGGTATTATGGAAGACCAGAATGCTTCAATAGCAGCCTTCAGCTCTTCTGCATTGTTCGATCTCATGTCTCTCATCTTTTTTTGGCAATGCTGCACAGATTCTCTATGGAGTTCAGGTTAGATCAGTTTGCTGGCTAATCAAGCACAGAATGGTCATTGAACCAGGTTTTTGGCAGTGTGGGCAGTGCCAAGTCCTGCTGGAAAATTGAAGTCAGCATCCCCATGAAGCTTGTCTGTGGGAGGAAGCATGAAGTGCTCCAAAATCTCCCGGTAGATGGCTGCGTTAACCCTGGACTTAATGAAGCATAGTGGACCAACACCAGCAGATGACATAGCTCCCCAAATCAACACAGACTATGGAAACTTCACACTGGACTTCAAACATCTTGTTGTGTGTGGCTGACTGTGGCCTTGCTGCACATGCCACCCTCTCCCAGCCCCTGTCAAACTTGGTACTGCTCCTGGTGATTGCGATGATCCCAGGAGCTGGGTGGGAAGAGATCCAGGCCCATGTGTGGCTCCAATGGATCACTTATTGGCCTGCAACAGGGCTGATGAGCATGACAAAAAGGGTGCAGAGCAGTGTTCCTGCCCCTTTTATACTGGGGCTCGCCGCTCCTCCCTCTGGCTCCTCCTGTTGCTGGGTGATCTCATGCATTCTTGCAAGATCTCCCCACCCATGCTCCAGCAATGGTGGCCATGGTCCTCTGGCCCTGCCGCAAATGGCGGCCAGCCTCGAGTGGCTGGCCATTCACTTGCTAACTAATAAAATATATTTGGCTGAATTAATGAAGGTAATCAGGAGTATCCCATGTAAAGGAATAGAATTTCAATCTGACAATAGAAAAAAAAATGAGTAAAATATTATATTATCATCATTGCTCCAAGTCATTTGGCAAAAAGCTGAGGAAGGAAGTAATTGTATAATTATAATGAATCTCACACATCAGGGGATTAATGTATTTTTAAATTTTAGAACAGTACACAATGTTTTGTTTTACTCTTTTAAAATAACATTGAGTGGCTTCTTTTTAAAGAAAAATAAAGATGTCAGTGATCAATCCACAGCATTTCTTGCATACACAAGGAAGAGAACCTAGAATCTTTGCTTGATGTCTCATGAGGTAAGGAAAGAGATGTCAGAAAAGAAAAAAAAGAGAGAATAAAGGTGTTGTGGTTCAGCCTGGGACCCCTCCGGGAATGGCTGATTTGCTGTCGGCTTCCAGCTCAGAGGGAGAGGCTGAGGACCAGGAGGTGCAGACTGACGAGGAAGCGGAATCCCAGGCTGAAGAAGAAGGACAGCCAGAGTTCCACCAGGGGGAGCTCTCCCCAGCAAGCAGCCTGGATTCCCTGGGGGAAGATGCTCATGACATCATAGATATGCGACAAAGGAGAGCTAATCAGAGACGAACTCAATTGGCTAGGTATTTCCAGCATTAGAGGTCACAGCTGGGTTTGGGTGTGGTGCTTGGGAAAGGATAAAAGGCGGCCCCACCCTTCCTGGCTTGTGGAGTTTTATCTTGGAGATTCGTGAGACCTGTCTGTGAACTTTGGTGGCTACAATCCTGGTTTGTGCCTTGGACTATTGAAACCTTGGGGGGGGGGGGTGCCAGCAAGAAGCTTGTGAAATTGACTGGACATCAGGACCCTGTTGTAACGTATTGTAACCTGTCTGCTGTGAAGACAGGTTTTCCTTTGTGCTTATTTTTTCCTGCTATAAAATACTTTTGGATTTTACCAGAGTGTCTGGCTGTTTTTTCAGTGGGTGTGGAGGTCTGGGAAAACCCAGACAGAACAAAAGGTGGCCTCTTTTTTATGTGCATTGTGCACCCCATTTTAAAGAAAGGAATAAGACGTCAACTGCAGTTCCATCCACCATCTTGGATTTTTTTTTTAACCAATCCATGGGTGATGCTGGCCAGTATCCCTACAACAATACAATGGATCTGGAAAGCCAGTGATCTGGCTTCTTCCATTTAAAAAAAAATAAAAAATCAATATCAGTTTCCCGTATTGTAAAACCAAGTGTGCAAAAAATGGTGATAGCACATGCAAAGTTGATATTCAAAGAATAGGTCTGTCTGAGTTATAGTATGCATTTGAAGTCTGACAAATGGGCAGAAGTGGCAGGTACATTTAATAAATGGCAGGTGCATTCAATAAGTAACAAAATACTGAATTATTATCTTCTTGAATACTAAGGTTAGGCTGAAATCTGTCTTCCTGTTTTTCAGGTGCTTTCCATCCATGCAAAAGAATCTTCTCTGTTTATCTTGATAATTTATTTCATTTCCTTTTAAAAACACTTTTCATTGTTGGAAATGGAAGAGGGCGAGAATGTTTTCTCTTAACTATCTTTCCATCACTGTGAAGTCCACATTTTTCAGTCTGAAAAATGCCTTGGAAACAGTTTTGTGTATAGATTTAGTGATTTAGTATGAGTAGCTAGGAAGCTGCAGAGATACAATGATATACAAGAGATTTTTACACAGATCAACTTAGCCACTTTGTAAGTAAATAAGTGTAAGAGCACCAAATTTTACCAAGATAGTTTATTTAAAATTTTCTTGCACTCTCAAAGGAATTTTAAAAGAAATTTCCTTGTGTTCAATCTGAATAGGAATTAGGGGAGCCCAGTTAATTGCTTTAATGTATTAATCATTTTTAACATAATATGTTTTTATTTTTTATTACTTGCTGCTTTTAATTGTTTTTGTTAGCTGAACTGTGTCATATGATGAGGAGACAGCCATATATATTGAAATAATAAGTAAGTAAGTAAATAAATACAGAGCCAGTGTGATGTAGTGGCTAGAAACCAAGAGACCATGAGCTCCTCTTGCTCTTTAAATACAAATCTCCAACTGTGTGATCTTGGGCCAGACACTGTCTGTCAGCCCTAAAAAGCAGGCAATGGACAACCATTTCTAGAAAATCTTGCTAAGAAAATTGTAGGGAAGGTTCACTAGAAACAAAAACTGGCTTGAAAGCCCTCAAATAAATAAATACTGTACAAATAAATTACTATTTTTACATCTGTAAAAATAAATTACTAAAAAGATATAGAATTGATATAGAATTGATATATCAATATAGAATTGATATAGATATAGAAAAGATATAGAATTGGGGTGATCTATAGGCCTCCAGGGCAATCCGAGGAATATGACAACAAGATGGTGGATGAAATTACCCAAATGGCAGTAAAGGGAGATATTGTGGTTATGGGTGATTTCAACATGCCTGATGTTGACTGGAATATCCCCAGTGCCCTTACATGCAAAAGTAAGAATATAGTAGAGGCCTTTACAGGAGCAGCTCTGGCACAGCTGGTTAAGACACCAACTAGAGGGGAGAATATTCTAGATTTAGTTTTTACGAATGGGAATTGGGTTTCAGATGTCAAGGTGGGAGAAAATTTAGGTTGCAGTGACCATCTATGTTTGTGGTTTGATGTAAAAACTCATTGTGAGCAATCCTATAATGCAACCAAAGTATTGGATTTCAGAAAAACAAATTTTAATGCAATGGGGGAATATTTAGATAATGAATTAAAGGGGAGGGATAAAATGGCAGGAGCGAGCACCCAGTGGACTGTATTTAAAAAGGCCATCTTAAAAGCCACTGGACTGTATGTAAGACAAATAACTAAAGGTAAAAGGAAGAAGAAACCGCTATGGTTTAGCAATGATGTAAGGACTATAGTCAATGAAAAAAAGGCTGCCTATAGGAGGTATAAAGAGTCTGGAAGTATAGCTGATAGGGAGGTGTATAAAATGAGACAGAAGGAGGCGAAACAGATAATATATGCTGCTAAAGCCTCAAAAGAGGAAGAAATTGCCAAATCTCTAAAGAAGGGGGATAAAACCTTCTTCAGATATATTAGTGATAAGAAGAAGAAAAACTGCGGCATCACGAAGCTTAGTACCGGGAAAAATACATGCATTAATGGGAATAAGGAGATCGCTGACCATTTCAATAGCTACTTCTGTTCAGTTTTCTCAAAAGACACCTTACAAAATAATACTATAGAGGGATATAGCATTGCTTCCAGCTGTACGGATTCAGCTCCAGTGATCTTAGAAGCCGATGTCTTAGAAGAACTTGAACGATTAAAGATAAATAAGGCAATGGGTCCAGATGGCATCCACCCCAGAGTTCTTAAAGAACTCAGATCTGTCATTGCTACCCCCCTGACTGATTTGTTTAACCAATCCTTGTTAACAGGAGATGTTCCTGAGGATTGGAGAATGGCAAGTGTTGTGCCTATCCACAAGAAGGGCAGTAGAGAAGAAGCTGGTAACTACAGGCCAGTTAGCTTGACATCAGTTGTCGTTAAAATGATGGAGACTCTACTCAAAAAGAGGATAAATCAGCACCTAAAAAACAATAACTTATTGGACCCAAATCAGCATGGCTTTACTGAAGGCAAATCATGTCAGACTAATCTCATTGATTTCTTTGACTATGTCACAAAGGTGTTGGATGAAGGTGGTGCCGTGGATATTGCCTACCTGGACTTCAGCAAAGCCTTTGATACGGTTCCACATAAAGAGCTGATAGATAAATTAGTGAAGATTGGACTTAATCCCTGGATAGTTCAATGGATTTGCAGCTGGCTGAAGCATAGACACCAGAGGGTTGTTGTGAATGGCGAGTATTCTGAGCAAAGTCAGGTTACAAGCGGTGTGCCACAAGGGTCTGTTCTGGGTCCTATTCTTTTTAATATGTTTGTGAGTGACATAGGGGAAGGTCTGGTAGGGAAGGTTTGCCTATTTGCCGATGACTCTAAAGTGTGCAATAGGGTTGATATTCCTGGAGGCGTCGGCAATATGGTAAATGATTTAGCTTTACTAGATAAATGGTCAAAGCAATGGAAACTGCAGTTTAACGTTTCCAAATGTAAAATAATGCACTTGGGGAAAAGGAATCCTCAATCTGACTATTGTATTGGCAGTTCTGTGTTAGCAAATACTTCAAAAGAAAAGGATTTAGGCGTAGTGATTTCTGACAGTCTCAAAATGGGTGAACAGTGCAGTCAGGCAGTAGGGAAAGCAAGTAGGATGCTTGGCTGCATAGCTAGAGGTATAACAAGCAGGAAGAGGGAGATTATGATCCCGCTATATAGAATGCTGGTGAGACCACATTTGGAATACTGTGTTCAGTTCTGGAGACCTCACCTACAAAAAGATATTGACAAAATTGAACGGGTCCAAAGACGGGCTACAAGAATGGTGGAAGGTCTTAAGCATAAAACGTATCAGGAAAGACTTAATGAACTCAATCTGTATAGTATGGAGGACAGAAGGAAAAGGGGGGACATGATCGAAACATTTAAATATATTAAAGGGTTAAATAAGGTCCAGGAGGGAAGTGTTTTTAATAGGAAAGTGAACACAAGAACAAGGGGACACAATCTGAAGTTAGTTGGGGGAAAGATCAAAAGCAACATGAGAAAATATTATTTTACTGAAAGAGTAGTAGATCCTTGCAGCAGACGTGGTTGGTAAATCCACAGTAACTAAATTTAAACATGCCTGGGATAAACATATATCCATTGTAAGATAAAATACAGAAAATAGTATAAGGGCAGACTAGATGGACCATGGGGTCTTTTTCTGCCATCAGACTTCTATGTTTCTATGTTTCTATATAAGAAGCAAAAACCCAAACTAAACTACAACAGTAATAACACATGGTCTTCATTATATAAATATATTTAAGGAGGCATCCTAAACTATAGAAAGGTGTAACCTGTTTCAATTCCAATGGCAGATTGGTATATAGCATGGACTCTGCTAAACATTTTGCCAAAGCAATTTTAGTTTATTTTTTCCTGAGCTTTAGGAGACAGAAAGCAACCTTACAATAGTGAAAGCTAAAATAATGGAAATGGAATGGAATGGAATGTTAAAACAACTTTATCTTTACCTGTGAATGGAAGAATAAAGTTTGTATCTAGATACAAGGTGATGCCTTGATTATGTACCCTCAAGTTAATTTTCAGTCTTAGAGAACATATATATAACTTCAAAGGAAAATACTGCACGAGTCAAAAAAGAGGGCCATGAAAATATTTACTGACCCCTCGCATCCAGCACATAAATTGCTTCAACTCCTACCCTCAAAATGATGCTATAGAGCACTGCACATCAAGGCAACTAGACGCAAGAACAGTTTTTTCCTGAATGCCATCACTCTGCTAAACAAATATTTCCCTCACTACTGTCAAAGTATTCGTTAAGGCTGCATTACTATTACTGTTAGTCTTCTCATTACTATCACCCATCTCATCCCACTTATGACTATCTGACTGTAATTTATTGCTTGTATCCTTATGTTTTATATTAATATTGTTTCCTGATGGCTTATTTGTACCCTGTGACAATCACTAAGTATTGTACCACATGATTCTTGACAAATGTATCTTTTCCTTTATGTACAGCATGTGCACCAATGACAAATTCTTGTGTGTTCAATCATACTTGGCCAATAAAAAAATCTATTCTATTCTGTTCTGTTCTATTCCACCTGGTCCTTCAGTCCCAATGTGCATTCACTGTTGTTGTAATCGAGTCCATGAACCTTGATTCTGATGATCCCCTTCTTCTCTTTCCTTCCACCTTTCTTAGAACTTGGACTTTCTCAAGAGAGCTAATGCATAATGCATTCAAAACATGGTAATTTGTAGGTGATTTATTTCTCAAGTGAGAACTCTAAACTGATTTGCGAAACCATTTACTTGTATTCCTGCTATCCATGGTTTTCTCAGAAGTCTTCTCCAACACCAGACTTCAAAAGTCTGTTTTCTATCCTGCCTCTTCAGAGTATAACTTTTGCTTCTCTAGAGCATTATGAGGAAAACTATCTGATCTGATCTTTGTAGGTATAAACATATCATGACATCTCTATATCTTTTCCATGAATGAGTACCTGACTGCAAGATCTTTTACCATTGATCCTAAGGGTAGAAGATACTTATTAATTGTAAGGCTGCCAATTCCAAAGCTTGTTGCCATTAGTTTGATCTGGCCTTTTCCGCTATCAGAATATTGTAGCATATTTTCTTAAGGAAAAAAGATGGACACAATTAAAGGTCTTTTAAAATCAATAAATACACACTGATTTATCTTTGTATTCTTTGATTTTCTCAATACCCAGCAAGCATCAGCAATATCTTGTGTTTCTTGGATGGAACCAAATTGGACAACTGGAATCTTCACTTTCATATTGGGCTCTGTGTTGGATGTTGTTAAGCATTATTTTGCACCACACAAAATATAAGATGTTGTTCAATAGTTTTCAGTCATTGTTAACTTTTTGTTCTTTGATATTATTATGTTAACTGGACATCTTCCAATCTGTTGGTCACTGTGACATTCTACAGAGTTGCTGACATATCTTGGTGGAACTTTTACACATTCTTCTTCCATTGCTTCACATATTTATATAGTTATTTTGTCAATTCCTCTAGCCTTCTGACTTGATAATGAGTGGAATGCTAATCTAACTTCAATCTATTAAATATGGCGTATCTTCTGAGATATCTTGGATGTTGACATCCTGACTATACAGATTTTCAATGTACTCCTTCCATCTCAGTTCAATCTCCTCAGAATTATTACCAATTGCGTTCTTTAATGTACCAGTTCAAGGTTGGAACTTTCTTCTGAAATTGGAGATTTAAACAAAAAATATTTTCCTTGTTTTTCCATGTCTGCTTATTTCTTTGGTGTCTTTACAGACATTATTGTAATACTGCGTCTCATCTCTTCTAACAGCTTTCTGAAATTCTTTGTTAAGTTCTTCTTGGCTTTGGTTTCTGTTCTCTTTGGGCAATTTCCACCATCTGTTCTGACATCTAATTTCTTCTGAAGCAATTAATTAGGATCACATCAGACCGAGACCAGGCGGCAGCAACTAAGAATGAGAACATTAACAGTTAATACCAAGCACCAAGTCACATTTGACTGACCAATCTATCTGGTCAACAAAAGGTTGAAATGATATGGAAAGGAATTTTTGATGGCCACTGTTTGCAAAGGATCAAATATCCATCTGAACACATTAAGCAACCAACAATCTAAGAAGCGGTTTCAGTCCAGAGCAGGAGTGTCAAACTCAAAGCCCATGGGTTGGATCCAGTCCACAGAGTGCTTAGATCTGGCCCATGGGGCCATCCTGGAAACAGTGAAGGACCGGGCCGAGGTGACTCTGCCAGTGAAAACAGAGTTTGGGAGGGCTGTGTGTGGCCCTCCTGAGATCCCTTTTTTTATGACAGAGGGTTGCAGGAGGCTATCCCAACCAAAACACAAGCTTGGGAGCCCCTTTTGCCAGCAAAGTGCTTGGTCCATCACAGGTGCCACTGACATGAGTGACGTTGAGCTGGCCATACTCACCCCGATTGCACATACTTTGGCTCTCCTGAGGTTAAACACAACCGTGATGCAGCCCTCAATGAAATCATGTTTGACACCTCTGGTGTAGAGGGTATTAGTGTGGAGAATTTGCTCTTAGGAATAAGGAAGGTAAATTCAAAATAGACAATCTCTGCTTTATCCTTTTCTAAATCTGGATACACTCTTAAGAATTGAGAAATGATAAAACATTATCTGTTTGTATACAAGACCACAATTCTGATACTCACACTTAGACCAATGTGGACAACTCAGACCATGGGCCAACAATGCCTAGTTATGCAACCCCTGAGTGAGGAGTGGAAAGAAGCAGAAAATTTAGAGAGTTAATAAAGAGATGATGAATGGAGGGAAGGAGAAGGGGGGGGGAAAGAAAGAGTAAGAAAGTAGGAGGAGGGGATGAAGGTTGGAAGAGGAAAGGGTTAGTAACAGGTGTTGGAAAAGGTGCAAAATAAGATATAGGTTTATGAAATATTGAAAATGTATATGCATTTTATTGATATATTTTAAGGCATATGTGTTTTGTTATAAAAATGGAATTTGTAGAAAGGAATAAAAATAAAAAACCCTTTAAAAAATACCAATGCCTTCAATAGCCCATATAGACACATTCCCAAATAATGAGACATCATATCTGTTGTCTTTATTTAAAGTGGCTTATTATATCCAAATTATTTATTTTTATTTTGTTTTATATATTTTTATCTCACCTTTTTTATTATGTATGTATTTGTATTCTGCCTTTATTTTTATTTTCAAATAACTCAAGGTGGCAAACATTTCCAATACAATTCCTCCTTCTATTTTTCCTACAACAACAACCTTGTGAGGTCAGTTGGGATGAAAGAGAGTGCGACTGTCCCAAACCACTTATCTGGCTTTCATGACTAAGGTGGGATCTGAGTTTATGCTCTCTCACTTTCTAGCCTGATGCCTTCACTACTAACCAGACTGGCTCTATATTTCCATTATATGGGAAATCTTAATCTGTGTCCTAGATATTTCCCTGAATAGCCTTTTAAATATAAATGTATGTACGTACTACAGCAATGGAAAGCTTTTCTTCCAAAACGGAGAGGGAACAAGTAAAATAAGGTGTGTTATGTCCCAAAGTATTACCGAAATTGCAAAAATGTAACCATGTTTTCCCTGAAATAAAACCCTGCCTTATATATTTTTTTGAACCCTGAAATAAGTGTTTGGCCTTATTGCCATGCATTTAAAAGCCTGATCAGGCTTATTATCAGGGGATGTCTTATTTTGGGGGAAACAGGGTATGTGCAGTGTTCAGGGTTCAGTCATATTTATTAAACATACGAGAAAACAACTCATGAGTAACACCTGACAGCTTTTTAAATAGGTAGCTGTCCGACAGGGCAACCAATCACCATTGACCAACGATTCTGCTCCTAGAGTGTCCTCTAGAGGAACACCGGAACATGGCGGTATGTGTTGTGAGGGAGTACTTTAAATTCCCCAGGGACCTGTTAAGGGCCGCTATAGCATGTGCATCCCTGTCTGGGGATGAAATATGTAACTGAGTATCATCAGCATATTTATAGTTATTCCAAACTAATACGTGATCTAATTCAGTGTTTTCATATCGATATATAGCATGGGGTTAATGTCTCAGACTCTTATCTGCTTGTGCAACTGTGTCACAGCAAAACTGAGCTTCCTACTCTCTTACAGGCAGTACAGAATACTACAATTGATGATACCAGAAGCTTCTGAGAGAAGGGGTGTACTCTTTTCCTATCCAGGTGCAGATGAAGCTAAAGTGACCAATGTTTCTGTATGACTGAATCTTGACTAGAAGAAATCTAGGACTTTGTCTAGAACAGTGGTTCCCAACCTTTTTTTGGCCATGCCCCACCTAAGCATCTCTAAAATCCCAAGGCCTCCCTCCCCCTAAGACATATATAATTCTTATTATTCAAAAAGTGAACTACTCATGCGGAGGAAGTTTAAAAGGCCATTAACTAGGTTTAAACAAGGTTCCAATTGCCCCCATTAAAAATGAAAATCCCCCCCCCCCTGTGGGGCATGGGCCCCATGTTGGGAACCAGGGGATCTAGCACCTTATGCAACTTACATCCTACTACTTTCCCAGCATCTTCCCTAAAAGATGAAGGTTAGAGTTTCAGTAGATGTTTGCTTATAGAGGTGAGTTAGAGAGAAAAACCTAATTAGTTTTCCAGTTTTATGGAGGTCATAGGTGCTGATGAGGCTCATATTTAATAGGAAAGTGAACACAAGAACAAGGGGACACAATCTGAAGTTAGTTGGTCAACGATCAAAAGCACCATGAGAAAATATTATTTTACTGAAAGAGTAGTAGATCCTTGGAACAAACTTCCAGCAGACGTGGTTGGTAAATCCACAGTAACTGAATTTAAACATGCCTGGGATAAACACATATCCATCCTAAGATAAAATACAAAAAATAGTATAAGGGCAGACTAGATGGATCATGAGGTCATTTACTGCTGTCAGTCTTCGATGTTTCTATATTGTCCAGGAAAAAAAATACATGGCCATGGCAAAGGACTGATGACCAAACCATCCATTTTCAGATCTCTCACCAACTGTATCTAAGCTAGATCCAATGTGCAACCAGACAGGAGGCATCCCTCCTAGGACATCCCTCTCACCAGAGAATGGAGTCTGAAGTCTTATCTCCACCAATGAGATCCAAGAGATCACTGTGGAACAGCAAATCAAGTGCTCCACTAACAACATTTTTAATGTGCTCCTATGACCTAATGTTAATACTATTTATTAATTGTATTAGTATTGATATAATTAATTCCAGCAATTAATACAAGTTTAGGAGGATAAATGCCTTCTTGCAGCAACCATCTGGTATAGCATGTATGGGTATAGTGGGAAGTAGAACATGAGAGAAGTATGAATGAAGATATTTTTAAAAAAACCTATATCATATTTTAAAAAAATAGCTGGCATACTTCATATCCCACTGAAAACTCTGGCATTATCTTTATACACTATTAAGACTGTTGAGCTACTGCTAACCAGGAGAGGGAGTAGGAGAACTACTTACTACAGGAGGAATCTTTTTAAGCAGCATTTGTTTTCTCTCCGGTACTTCTGGTCTCGTCTTGGTGCCTGAGAAGTGAAAGCAGACAAGATTGAGTTGAATGAGAGTGAGGCATGTGTGCCTGGCTGAGAGTGGGTGGAAAAAAGAGAAATGCCAGACCTTTACAGATCGCTCATCTGTACAAAAGTCCACGTTTCAATATGAGAAAAATTGCATGTCTTTCAGGTCATTTTAGGCAATTTTGTAGTTCTGTAAGATGTTCAGAAATTTTAATTTATGTGATGACTCCCACCCACCTTTTTTGGGTGTGTGTGCAAAAGAACTGCTCCTCTCTCTCTGCCCCCACCCATTTTTATTGCTATTCTTCTTCACTTTCTTGTTAAAGAAAGACACACTTTCTCTACAGAAAATGGTTTGTTTTTTCATTTTCTTTGTGACTTGCTTAGAAAAGCTAAGACTAGTTTTGAAAAAGTTTAAAAAGTAGATTAACGATGGCTGCAACTCAAAACAAAGATGATTGAAGTAGTAGTTTTCAACCTTCAGAACTTTAAGATGTGGAGTTTCAACTTGCAGGATTCAGGGAATTGAAGTTCACACAACTTTAAGTTGTTATGAGAGTTGTTAAGGGAGGGGCATGGCCAAGCACCGTGGTGACTTGGAGTTCCCCTCACTCTGTAGGGGAACCCTGATATCCCTGTTACCTAGGGACCTGGTTTTAGTTGAACTAGGTTGGCACCACCCTGGGGTGGTGGTGAAGAAGTAGGACATTTCTGGTGAGCTGGAAGAGGTCGGCAACCCCCCCTGAAAGCTGGCTTAGAACCCACAACCAGCGGCAATGGAAATTGGCTTGTAAAAGCCATCCAAGCCACGGGAGCCATGTATGGATTGATGGATGATTTGGAAGATTGGAAGTCATGTGGAAAGGAAAGGTACTTTAAGTGAGGAGCTGGAGGTAGAGAAGAAACATAGAAATTTAACTGGTGAGTCTTGGACTTTAATGTACCATTGCTCTGGGTTGGCACAGGAGTTCATGGCTCCCATGGCAACCATGGACCTGACCCAGGTAATTCAGGGCCCAACTCATGAGGCAAGGCACACTCCTGACATGGCTTTCCTCTAGGGGCAGTTGAATAATGACCTGAATTTAAGGGGCTTAGACATGGTCATATCATTTTCTGCTATGGCTTGAATTTAGGGCTCCAATCCTTCCCCACAGGGAGGCGGAACCGATTAAGTGGTTCCACCCCAGATGATTGAAGTAGTAGTTTTCAACCTTCAGAACTTTAAGATGTGGAGTTTCAACTTGCAGGATTCAGGGAATTGAAGTTCACACAACTTTAAGTTGTTATGAGAGTTGTTAAGGGAGGGGCATGGCCAAGCACCATGGTGACTTGGAGTTCCCCTCACTCTGTAGGGGAACCCTGATATCCCTGTTGCCTAGGGACCGGGTTTTAGTTGAACTAGGTTGGCACCACCCTGGGGTGGTGGTGAAGAAGTAGGACATTTCTGGTGAGCTGGAAGAGGTCGGCAACCCCCCCCCCCCCTGAAAGCTGGCTTAGAACCCACAACCAGCGGCAATGGAAATTGGCTTGTAAAAGCCATCCAAGCCACGGGAGCCATGTATGGATTGATGGATGATTTGGAAGATTGGAAGTCATGTGGAAATGAAAGGTACTTTAAGTGAGGAGCTGGAAGTAGAGAAGAAACATAGAAATTAAACTGGTGAGTCTTGGACTTTAATGTACCATTGCTCTGGGTTGGCACAGGAGTTCATGGCTCCCATGGCAACCATGGACCTGACCCAGGTAATTCAGGGCCCAACTCATGAGGCAAGGCACACTCCTGACATGGTTTTCCTCTAGGGGCAGTTGAATAATGACCTGAGTTTAAGGGGCTTAGACATGGTCATATCATTTTCTGCTATGGCTTGAATTTAGGGCTCCAATCCTTCCCCACAGGGAGGCGGAACCGATTAAGTGGTTCCACCCCAGATGCTTAATGGGCCCTTTGAGCTTTCAGAGGGCGCTTGGGGATTTACCAGATTCACTTACACACAATTCAGTGGTGTCCCTGGTAACGGCCTGAAATACATCCGCAAAGGGGGTTCTAGACCGGATTTCGCCTATGCGACCTCTCTGTGGCAGTAGACCCAGGAGATCTCCTTGGTTTACCAAGGAAGTTTGGGAGACGCAATGCCAGAAGAGACATCTAGAGGCGTGTTGGTGGGACAGTAAATCTGAATCTGTCTGAAAACTATTAAGTTCTTATATTAAGACCAGCAAAGGGCTGCTCATCTTACCACCTACCAGTGCACCTTCCGAGACTGTCACGGGCGCACGGGCACCTGACAGGCATGTGATGTGGCTTCTGTGCATGTGCAAGCAAAATCTTGTGTGAGGATTTGTGCACAAGCAAAATTTTGACAATTTTTGCTGATATTTTTGCTTCTGACATGTGCAGAAGCAAAAAACCAGCAATAATTACTGAAGTCTCGCTCACGCAAGCGTCTTCACTCAAAATTTTTCTTGCTGTGCTTGCACATGTTGGGAGCATGCTTGTATGTCAGGGGCATGCAGCTGCACATGCATCCCGGAAATTCCTACCTGGATGGAGCACCTGGGTGCACCGGCTGCTTCCCAACACTGCCCAACACTGACTTATCTAGTGGCACTCAAGGTGGCTTTTGCATCTTATTTGGAAACCAAGGACTCAGAGTATGGAGGAAGAATGGAGAGGCACACACTGCAAGATGCTTGAAGATTGCAAGATGCTGCAATCTTTACACCTTAGACTGGAGAGGCTGTGTAAAGTTTCCACAGTCTGTGCTGTTTTGGGAAGCCATTCCATCTGCTGGGGTTGTTCCACTGTGCTTCATTAAGTCCAGGATCAATGCAGCCGTCTACTAGGAGATTTTGGAGCACTTCATGCTTCCATCCCCATATGAGCTTTATAGGGATGGTGACTTAAATTTTCCAGCAGGACTTGGTACCTGCCCACACTGCTAAAAGCACCAAAACCTGGTTCAATGACCATGTGCTTGATTGGCCAGCAAACATGCCTGACCTGAACCCCATAGAGCAGTGATTTTCAACCTTTTTTGAGCCGCGGCACATTTTTTACATTTACAAAATCCTGGGGCACACCACCAACCAAAATGACACAAATTAAATAAATAAATAAATAAATAAATAAATAAATACATACATACATACATACATACATACATACATACATACATACATACATACATAACCCCCTCGTATATACAATCCCATGTAACATCCCCTTATAAATACAGTCAATCATCAATCATCCCTACTCAACTTTATATCTCATTTCTGGGTACTTCTCCTGTCTTTCCCCCTTTTCTCTCTCATGTTTGTCATTTCTCTCTCTTCCTCCCTTTTTCCCTCATTCCTTTTCCCTCTCACTTCTCCTCTTTTTCCATCCCTGTCTCTCTCCCCCCCTTATGTGTGTGTGTGTATACACACTGGAACCATTTCCAAAACCAGTTGAGGGCTGGGGTTTTTTCTCTTTTATTCTTTTCAAAAAGAGGTGTGGGCTGGGGGGCATTTCTTATTATTTGGGTGCTTTTTACCATATGCTTCAAGAATCACCCCTCTCTCTCTCTTTTGTTTCTCTCTCCTCTCATTCTCTGCCTCAATCATTTCTCCTTTTTTCTCCCCTTTTTGTTCTCATTTCTCTCTCCTTTCCTCTCCCTATCTGTCTCTCTTGCTTTCTCTCTCTCTTGCTATCTCTTTTTCTCTTATTTTCTCTCTCTCTCTTGTTCTCTCTTATTTTCTTTCTCTCTCTCTTGTTCTTTCTCTCTCTTTCTCTCTCCCTCCCTCTTTCTCTCTTTCTCTCACTTTCTCTCTTGTTTTCTCTCTCTCTCTTGCTTTCTCTCTCTCTTGTTTTCTTTCTCACACTCTTTCTCTCTCTTGTTCTCTCTCTTGCTATCTCTTTCTCTCCCCCCTTTCTCTCTCTCTCTTTCTCACTTTCTCTCTATCTTGCTGTCTGTTGCTGTCACTCACTCTCGTTCTCTCTCCGTTCTTCTCAGCGGAGGCCAGCGAAGGTGATATTCAATGTCGGGAGCGCGCGAGCGGTTGCGCCTGCTCCCTACCCCCCTGCTAGCCGCTCGGAATATTCAAAATAAGAAAAGCCTTCACTGGCGAAGGTTTTTCTTATTTTGAATATTCCGAGCGGCTAGCAGGGGGGGGTAGGGAGTGCGCGCAACCGCCCCGCGCGCTCCCGACATTGAATATTACCTTCGCTGGCCTCCGCTGAGAACGGAGAGAGAACGAGAGTTGGGCCATTTTTTGTCTCCTGCGTTCCGGGTGCGGGAGGAGCCACGCCGAAAGGCAGGAGACAGCGGAGCAGGAGAGGGGGCGGGCGGGGGGCAGCGCCGAAAGGCCGAGGGGGCCGGAGGCACCGTGGGGAGGCAGGGGCGGCCGCAGCTCCCTTCCCTTCTGCTGCCAGTGCCTCCTCGCCCCCCCGCGGGCTGGCAGGGAGATGAGGAGCGCGCTTTCAGGGAAGCGACGGTGCTTTGGGGAAGCGACGAGAAGCCATGGGCGCGAGGGGGCCGACTTTCAAAGCAACCTTTGCCGGCCTCCCGTGGGAGGGTGCCAATAGCGGCGGCGGCGGGGGGGGCAATAGCGGGGGGGGGGGGCGAACCGCCTCGCGGCACACCTGACCATGTCTCGCGGCACACTAGTGTGCCGCGGCACACCGGTTGAAAAACACTGCCATAGAGAATCTATGGGCCATTGCCAAGAGAAAGATGAGAGATATGAGATTGAACAATGCAGAAGAGCTGAAGGCTCCTATCGAAGCATTCTGGTCTTCCATAACACCTCAGCGGTGCCATAGACTGATAACGTTCGTGCCATGCTGCCTTGAGGCAGTAACTGCTCCAAAAGGGGTCTGAACAAAGTACTGAATATGTATGCATGCTTATACTTTTCAGAGGTCTGGTATTGTTCTTTGTACAATCCTTTTTTTATTGATTGCATGTAATATTCTAATTTTCTGATATGGGGGATTTGGAGCTTTCATGAGCTGTACTCTATAATCACCACAATTATGACAAATCACGGCTTGAACTATCCTTCCTTGCATATTATGTACATTTCTCATATATTAAGTTTCACCTTTTAAGTTACGTTACTGAAATAAACGAACGTTTGCATGATATTCTAATTTTTCGAGTTTCACTTGTAGATACAGTTCCATTGAAGACTACATGTTGAATGTAGTAATTATAATGTCTCTTAATACAAATGAATGTATTTAAGAGCCACCATAATCCAGTACATTTCAGTTAAGGAATCCGTTTTCAGGATCAGAACTGAGTTCTGATAGGTCCTGTAAAATTTTCAAGAACCCATTGAAGGAGTTGTTGACAAGGCGAGTGTTGTTAATCTTTATTTATTTGTTTTTATTTATTTATTGAATTTATCTTATTGAATGAATCTTATTTAACAAGTAGGGATTAGACATCCTTGCTGATCTTTGGAAATCCCATCTTGCCTTCCTGTATCCATGCAATAAAAAAGATGAAACATCAAGCTTAGATCCCAACAGATGCTGAGAAAGAAGATAGCTCTATTTATGCCTTGCTTAGGCTAGTGGTGTTGGTAATTTTGCTTGTCCCATTATTATATATACATTATTAATCCAGCCAAAAGAATAATTTACACCGATGTGCCATCTTAGTGCACAATGTCTTTTTTAACCAGCTGCTTTTGATTTATAGAATATGAAATGTAATTTCCTGAGAGAGAGCTTTTTCACATTAATTGGTATAATTATGTTTCTATGCTGTATGCATTTCCCCACTGCAAGCTCTTTGCTTTTAGTTCTTTGAGGAATCTTTCAGCAATTTCCATTTATTCTGGATGTCTCATTCATAGATGCAGATGTTTTGTTTTGTAGAATTTTGAATGGAGGCAAATGGATGCTAACTGATTTAACTCAATTTTGGCATCCCACCCCTGGCCATTTCCAGGTTTTCAGGTGATGCTACTTTGGAATAATAAAGGTTGTCAAATTTCTTACTTAGAACTCGTAATAATGCCAGCATGTTTTCTCTTTAAGACTGTCCACAAATGGTAAACCATCAAATTCTGATTACTGTAAGTTTTTGTACCTTGTTCAGGTAGTTCTCAACTTACAAGAGTTCACTGAGTGACCGTTTGAAGTTACAATAACTCTGAAAAAAGTGATTTATGACCATTTTCCACACTTATGACTGTTGTAGTATCCCCACAGTCCCGTGATTGACGTTCAGATGCTTGATGACTGATTCACATTTATGATGATTGCAGTGTTCTGGGGTCGTGGGATCTCCTTTTGCAACCTACTGACAAGCAAAGTCAGTGGGGGAGCCAGATTCACTTAGCAACACTAACAACACATGTTACTAATTTTTAGGGACTCACTTAACAAATGTGGCAAGAAAAGTTGTAAAATGGGGCAAAACTCATTTAACAAATTTCTCACTTAGCAACATACATTTTGAGCTCAATTGTGGTCATAAATTGAGGACTATCTGTAGTCACTAGAATCTGAAAATTGGTGATGGGATATTTTCCAGGTTTCATTGAGAAGCAATATTACTTTTTGATTGATTGATTATGTGCCATCAAATGTCTTCAACGCCTAGCAAGCTCATGGATAGATTTCTTGATGAATATTAAATAAGCAATATTGAAGAGCCTCACAACTGCTTGGATTTGGGAACAAGTTGGGTGGGATAGGCATGTATAAACAACTTGATTTCAGATTAGAATTACCTTCAATCTTATCTCTCTTGCCAAGCTTGTTTTGAAAATAATTATGTACCAAAACTGTATCTCAATCTAATCATTTCTATGTAAAAATCTCCTTCCTTCCATCTCTCCCTCCAGCTACAAAAAGATGGTCCTTGATATTTTCTTAGCATTCAGGGGAAAAGAAATATAAAGCAATCGGATCATAGGCACCTCACTTTGAAACAGACATGACTAGTATGCTTGAGTTAATAAATCATGCCTCATGAATTCTTTCAGTTTTCTGCCAACTATGGTGACTGTAGCCAAACTGGGTTGCAGTCTAATGAAAAAATGGCATGATTTTTCCTGGGTTTATTTCTATGGATAAATATACTGGCAATTTTACTTTTCACTGCCACTAGAACAAAATTACAAACTTAGTGCTTTTATACAGATATGATATCTTCCCCTTGTTGGATCTTTTCCTAGTAGTTTAATATTTGGGGCATTGGGAATAGGTATTATATTCTGATCTTCAGACTGTGCTGTCATGTAATCCAGATCTCTCTCTGGGAAAGCTCTGCGTTGCTAAAACTCCCCCCCACTGCTCCTCCAGGTGCCCATTTCATCACATTGATTCTCAGAGATTGCCTGGACAGGTTCCTGCAGTTTTCTTGGCAAAGTTCCCCCCCCCCCCATCCCAGAAGTGGCTTGCCATTGCCTCCTACCTAGAACTGAAAGAGAGTGACTGGCTCAAGGTCACCCAGCTGGTTTCATGGATGGGACTAGAACCCAGCCTCTCCTAATTTCTAGTCTGATGCCTTAATTATTACCTCCAACTAGTTCTTACCTTTAACTAAAGCCAACTTAATATGCCAATGTTATGCAGTGGGTAATGATTTTAAATCACCTGGTCCTCTGATAAGATAAAAGAAGAGATTCATGGTAGCTACACCCTAATATCAGGATATGTCTTGCAGGTTACAAAGTTAAAGCCCTGGTTTAGCAAGATGCTTTCCAGAATTCTCCTAGTTCCTTTGCTCATTAATGGTGATGCTTCTGGGAATCTTGTTTGCATTAACAAGTTATTTCTTCTGTCTGTATGCCTATGTTTGAGTTTAGATTACATTAGTTTGACAAACACGGGATGACTGCATGTATCTGTGATTTTGATGTTTTTCTGTCTAATACAAAGGCTCTACTGCTGCCTGAGCATTTAAATTTTACAAGGCATTTTTTCTTTAATTCTAGTTCCACCTGAACGCCGCACCTTCATCTGTTCCTTGGACCAGTGTCACCGCAGGCCTTCAAACATGAAGAAAGACGCGAAAATGGGACATGGCCATGCTGCTGCTGCTGGTGATGTAGCTGGTGCTGCAGGGGCAGTTGGAGGGCGTGTAACACCTGTGTCTCCTACCCCTTCCTCTGGTGCAAGCAGGCACTGGGGTTTGATGCAAGAAGAAGTTGGAGATGACATGGCATACAGCGCTACCTTTTCCTTGGTATTGCCTTCTACACACTCCACCACATCTGCGTGTTCACTGCCTGAGTCATCACCCCCCTACAAAGCAGCAAGGCCATCTCACCCAGAAGCAGCGGAGACTTTAATGCTGTTCTCTGAAACTTGCAACTGGGATGCCATGGGGCGTCCACCTACCCAATCCACAGTTGCAGACCTTGGGCTTCCAGATAGCCAGGAGCTTCTGCCGGAGAAAGAGAAGGTGTCCATGGCATCATCGAGGAATACCACGACAGATGATAATGAGACCCAGATCCCCGCTCCTGCAGCTTACTGCAATGTAGAGTCTGATAAGGAGGCTAGCGGGGAGGAGTTGTTGGAAGAAGATGACAAAGTGCTAGATCCCACGTGGACTGAAGGCTGACAGAGTTCAGAGGATAAAGGGGCTGTGGTAGTCCCATAATCCCAGGCAGCCAGCAGAAGCGGAGGGAGAATGCTGCAAACCTTCAGTGCTGAGTCTGCTGGTACTACTGCCCACAGTGTACAGTGGACGAGCACGTCTCATGTGTCACAAAGAATCTCACCAGTGTGGCATTTTTTCAAGCAGTCAGCAGAAGACAAGAAAAAGGTCGTTTGCAATCTCTGCCACCAGTCCCTGAAGCGAGGGAGAGATCTTAATAATCTCAGCACCAGCTGCATGACCAGGCACCTGATTTCAAAACATGACCTTTGGTGGGGACAATACCTTAAAAGTATTCAAACGCCTGGGTCTTCCTCTTCTGCTGTGGCTGCGTCAGCCATTGCCAATGCCCCCTCAACAACAAGGTCACCTGTCTGTCCCCAAAGGGACATTGATGGATCACCACCACCACCGACAGCAGCACCGGCAGCACTGGCAGCAGCAGCACTGGCAGCACCGGCAGCAGCACCACCGGCACCACCGGCAGCAGCACCACCGGCAACATCGGTACCACCGGCAGCAGCAGCACCACCACCATCGCCAAGCATGTCTACACCGTCCCAGGGAAGTATTCATCAACTGTCCATCCCTCAAAGTTTTGAGAGAAAGCGGAGGTTCGGGCCATCCAACCCATGAGCCCTGGCCCTAAATGCCAGCATTTCACAGCTGCTTGCATTTGAAATGCTACCCTACCACCTGGTTGAGACACCAAGTTTCAGGAAATTTCTTAAATTGGCTGTCCCACAATACTCAGTTCCCAGCCGCTATTACTTTTCACGCAAAGCCATCCCTGCCCTGCACCAACATGTAGTGGAGAAAATTCGGTGTGCACTGCAAAATGCTGTCAGTTCCCGCATCCACCTCACCACCGACACGTGGACCAGCATACATGGCCAGGGCCAGTACATCTCTCTCACTGTCCACTGGGTGAATGTAGTGGGGGCCGGGAATGAGGCGGGAAGCAGTTCAGTGCATATCCTCCCACCACTCAGGATTACTGGACATCAGTCGGTGCCTGCTGTTGCCTCCTGCTCCTACTCTGCTTCCCCGTCTTCTTCCTCCACATCCAGTAAGTGCAGCCCGGCAACCTCCTACTTCAGAACGGCCGTGGGTAAACGGCAGCACGCGGTGCTGAAACTCATCTGCTTGGGTGAGAGACCACACACTGCCCAGGAGCTATGGACCAGCATCCAGAGGCAGACAGGTGAGTGGTTGTTGCCACTGAACCTGAAGCCGGGGAAGGTGGTGTGCGTCAATGGGCAGAACCTTGTGGCAGCCTTGGGCAGAGCAGGGATGACGCACATCCCTTGCATAGTGCATGTGGTCAACCTGGTGGTGCATAAGTTCCTGGCCAATTATCCGGGCATGTCGGCACTGCTGGATAAAGTGCATGCGGTGTACGTGCACATTCAACGTTCCCACCCTGCTGCTGCTTGCCTATCTTCCCTGCAGAGGAACCTTGGCCTTCCCACCCACCGCCTCATCTGCAATTTGCCAACCAGATGGAATTCCACGCTGTATATTCTTAAAAGGGTGTGTGAGCAACAGCAGGCAATAGTGGATTACCAGTTTCATAACCCACGGTCAAGTAGAAGTGCAGACCCACAGCACTTTACCCACAATGAGTGGGCCTCCATGAGGGACATTTGTTCCATCCTGAATGGCTTCCAGTATGTCACCAATATGGTCAGCGCTGACAATCTGTCATCAGTGCTACCATCCTCATGGTTTGCCTACTGGAAAAAACCCTTCAGGCCATGCAGGTTTTGCGACAGGAGGAAACAGAGTGGCAGGCAGAACAGGAGGAGCAGGAGGAGGAAGGCCCATTTTCCCAGCAAATCCATGTCTCGCAGGGTGGTGGGCTGTGTCGACAGCAGCCAGGTACTCCGCTGTCCAGCCAGCATAGAGTTTTGGGGCAGGAGGAGGAGGAGGAGGACTTGCAGCAGGGCGGCCCCCAGTTCAGCTCATGGGCACCAATGTAGTGTGGCTGGAGGGGGGAGCAAGAGGAAGAGGAAGAGAAGGAGAGACCTGTTGCTGAAAACATCGCCTTGATTCTGGGCAGCCTGGCTCACATGAGCCACTACATGCTCCAGTGCCTGCGGAATGACCCCAGGGTAACCTGCATCCTTGACTCGGCCAGTTACTGGGTGGCCGACCTGCTGGATCCCCGTTATAAGGACCGCATCATCTCCTTCATACCAGCAGCCGAGCGGGAGCACAGAATACGCGAGTACAAGTGTGCGCTCATGGATGCACTATTTGAAGAGTTCCCACAGCAATTGGAGTGCCCAGTGGTGGCATGCGGAGTAGGAGTAGGATGCAGTCGGCAACGCAGCAGGGACACTGGCAGCACTGTAGGGGGGTGGTCATTGGAAGACATTGCAAATATGCATGATGTCATATTTGACCTCCACACAGATGTACCACCCTCGGATGTGATGCTCCATAGCAGTAGACATCATGTGACCCGCATGGTGGAGGAATACCTGTCCACGCGCATGATGGTTCTTAGCGATGCCTCCACCCACCTACTCTGCCTCCCCATTCACCCTCCTGCAATTTTAATTGTAGGCAACCACAGGGCTTCCTTCTGCGGCTCTATTTTTAAAAAGTTCAGAATTCGGTTTGGGTTCGTGGTTCGGTGACGTCACCTGAATTTTTTGTAAAGTTTGCCTGAATCCGCCGAACCCGAACTTTGTTGGGTTCGCCCATCACTAATAATAAGGAAATAAAAAATTGAACTTGACTAGGGCTTGGGCCTGACAATCAAACACAACTGAATTAAAAAAAAATAGAAGCATACAGTCCTGTGCTTATTTACAACATAATAGTTTCTTTTGTCACAAGGGCTATTAGTGATTCCTTATTCTCTTTTTGTATGTACGCAAGTTCCCTTCCCTCCCCTTCCCTCCAATTTCCTAACTTTATATCCCAACTTCCTTATATGGAAGTGCCACAGAACTGTTTATTTTCTTTTGCAGAATGCAAGCAATTTATCATTTCATCACAGTAACTATCATGTAATTGCTCAGTAATGGCAGAACTAATAGTACTGGAACACATTCTGTTTGCATGCATTTTAGGAGATCTGTTTAGCAGAAGAACAAAAACATTTTTTTGCTAATTGAAGAGAAGGCCTAATTCAACAGTCCATTCTCGCTCATCTGTGGAAGAGGCACCCAAAGGAGACCAGATAATTTTCTTTATGGGGAGAGCTTATCCTGTTTAGATCAAATAAGACTGAGCATAAGAGAGATGTATAGAAACATATAAAAATTGGACTTCCAATGGTGATGTCGTAGTGGCACAGAGAGAAAAGGACAAGCTCCCTCCCTTAATGTCTGATTTTTTCATGTCTGGGGACCCTTCGAAGGCATGCTATGCTTGGCGAATATCATGAAATGGAGGGGAAGCCCAGGGGACAGTGAGGTATAAAGTAATGGCCCTCTGGAATGAAGGGATCTGTCCTTAACCTAGCGCAAATGCAATCTGACATGTCATTTTGACATGGCAGACTCGAGGCCATGACCACCACTCATGTTGGGAAGTAAAGTAGTGAGTAGCAGACAGTACTCATCTTCATTAGTGAGGACTTCCATATGGAAAATAATTGGAAATAACAAATCAAGTAAATCTCAATGATTTGGGGCAAACGGAATGAAACTCTGGCAAGAAACGAAGCGGCGTTTGAGAGAGAAGAGCCGTGATTACTTAAAATAACATTGCTAAAATAACATTGCTAAAAGCTAAAAGACTCAAAAGTGAGAGTGAATGAGAGTGCTGGGATGAAAGAAAATAAAGGAAACTTAATAAAGGATTAAGAGGAAAAGAAAATCTATGCTGCAGACAACTTATGTGCAAAGAAAAATGTGTGGTTGAACCCGGAAGAGCAACAGGTGACGGCTCACATGCCCAGAGAAATGGCTCTGCATGGCACTTCTGGCACACATGCAACAGGTTTGCCAACACGGATATAGGGTCTCCTGTTTGAGCAAAGGGCTGGACTGGAAAGATTCCAAGGTCTCTCCCAACTCTGTATTCTGTTCTGCTTTTAAAGGTAGTTAGACCAAATAATGGAGAATAAATGTAATGCTCTATACTAGACAAGCTCTATAAAACTTTCATTGTTGGAGGCAGAATGGCAGGGAACATTTGTGTCCAATTTTTATTTATTTTTAAACACATTTGTATGCTGTCCCAAAGTTGCTTTCTGGAGACAAGAGACAACTGGACTGCCTGGAGGTTATTTTGGAAGATGTTTCACTTCTTATCCAAGAAGCTTCTTCAGCTCTGACTGGATGGCAGGGGCTAAAGATGCTTCTTGGATGAGAAGTGAAATGTCTTCAAAAAAACCATGAAGAAAGATCAGTTGCCTCTTGAAAAAAAGCATCTTTGGGACAACCAAGACCTGGATGACTGAGGATCTCCGTAGACACATTTGTATGTTGGGTTTTTATTATGTTGGGTTTCTTAGATTTTCTATTGTATTGGTTCTTTTATGTAGCCGCCCACAGGAATAGGGCAGCCTAGAAATATAAACAAACAAGCAAGCAAATGTTGTGACATTAGAAAATAATTTGGCATCTTGCCTAAAACACAATATAAAACAACTTCTGTATAAAAATTAAAAACACAACCACTTTACAAGAATAGAAAAAGAACAAAAGATGGCAGCAACAGCCCAAATCAGAGGAAGGGTCACTGAAAAAGTCAGCCTTAAGAAGCTTGTGGAATAAAAAGGGGGAACTAGCCTGATTTCCACATGGAGGGTGCCCCAAAATACCAGTTCTGCAGCAGAAAAGTAGCATCCTTTTGCCTCAGTATGCCAAATTCCTGTGGGACTGGAAGCAATTGTTTCCTGCTAGATCTACTTGGACAGGATGAATTTGACTTGAGAAGTGTCCAGGAGTGACAAACCATAAAGGTAAGAACCAACCCCTCAAACTGCATCCAAAACCCACTGGAAATTAATTCAGGGTCTTCCATTGGCATAGGTTGGCATTTGGTCTAGTGCTGCATGACTCTTCAAATGTTCTTAGGAAAGTCAAGATGCAATTAGCTGCAGAGTCTTCTGTAATATAAGCAGTTGAAAGACTATCGTAAGGATATGGTGTTGGACTTCTTATGCCTTTGGGCTGATCCAGGACATTCTTATGTTCATGTACATTGTTTTGAAAGACAATTTATAAAAAACCAAGCTGAATTTCCATTGAGTTTTATTTTGGGAGGATATGAGCAAGATGCCTTCCTAACATTTGCAGCTGGAATGCTGATGATGTGAGCCAAACAGAAACAAGAGTAAGAAAAGCCAGCAGGAATGAGATAGAGCTATGAGAGAATTGCTTATTACTATGAACCAGGAAAGGGCTGTGTAGAAAAAGAACATATAAAACAAAATATATCCAGTAAAGAACCCCTTTCCCCCTTTTTGGTTCAGTCACTGCAAGTCCTAGATTGCATTTTATGCAGATTAACAAAGCCATTGGTATGAGAGATATCATCACACTGGGTAGCAACCTCCCTCCCTCCCTCTCCCTTCTCCCTCCCTCCCTCTCTCCCTTCCCAAATTGGAGTTTTCTGTATAGGAGTAGAACCTGTCATTGTTAGGACCTTGAGTTTTCCAGTAAACAAAAATTTCATTATAGCAGGTGAAACCCCAGGTGCTGCAGAAAGTGGACATTAAAAAGGGCATTTTTTAAAATCCTGAATGTCCACTTTAAAAAACCACATGGATGAATTTATTTGGGAATTCTAGGACTAAATGGAGTAATTTGAATTCCAGGAATAAATCCAATGTCACCAGTGATAGAGAGGTGCAATGCAAAGTTTATACATCAGAATGTATAAATATTTTATATTGCTATAGTTTCTTAACAATGTAGAAGAGAATAGAAAGCGGATAGGTCATATGTGTTTCCCTTCAACTTCCATCTTCCTATTATTTTATCCCACCTTTCTCTGCTAATCAGCTTTTGCTTGCAGATGAATTAGGCAGGACAAAGAGGAGTTAATGGGTTAGGGGAGCCTAACTCTCCCAGCTTTTGCTCAGCTGAACAAAAGGAAAAAGTAATCAAAAAATTGTGTGATTGCAAAGCCACATTGTTGAACTGCCAAGAAAGAGAAGATCTCTTGCTTGATTAGCAATTGTCGGGGTTCCACCCTAAGAAAGTAGGATGCTTGGCTGCATAGCTAGAGGTATAATAAGCAGGAAGAGGGAGATTGTGATCCTGCTGTATAGAGCGCTGGTGAGACCACATTTGGAATACTGTGTTCAGTTCTGGAGACCTCACCTACAAAAAGATATTGACAAAATTGAACGGGTCCAAAGACGGGCTACAAGAATGGTGGAAGGTCTTAAGCATAAAACGTATCAGGAAAGGCTTAATGAACTCAATCTGTATAGTCTGGAGGACAGAAGGAAAAGGGGGGACATGATCAAAACATTTAAATATGTTAAAGGGTTAAATAAAGTTCAGGAGGGAAGTGTTTTTAATAGGAAAGTGAACACAAGAACAAGGGGACACAATCTGAAGTTAGTTGGGGGAAAGATCAAAAGCAACAGGAGAAAATATTATTTTACTGAAAGAGTAGTAGATCCTTGGAACAAACTTTCAGCAGACGTTGGTAAATCCACAGTAACTGAATTTAAACATGCCTGGGATAAACATATATCCATTGTAAGATAAAATACAGGAAATAGTATAAAGGCAGACTAGATGGACCATGAGGTCTTATTCTGCCGTCAATCTTCTATGTTTCTAAAGGAAATTGTTTTCAGTGGCTCCCTGGAAGACAAACAAAGTGCTTGCGAGAGAAATCTTCTGCCTTCCTTTTCTCCATTAGTAGGTTATCATTTTAGGTGGATTGCTCCTGGTTTGGCCTGGTTCTGTAAACCTATAGCTCTTATTGGTCTCTGGGAGGTATGTGGCAAGAGACGGTCCCATAGATAGTCTGGCCCTGAGCCATATAGGGCCTTATAGGTAGTAACCAAAACACCTTGAATTGTGCCCGGAGATTAATAGGAAGCCAGTGCAGCTTGCGGAGCAAAGGTGTTATATGGGTGTACCGAGGTACACCCATGCTAGCTCTCGCAGTGGCATTCTGTACTATTTGCAGTCTCTGAACACTTTTCAAGGGTAGCCCCATGTAGAGCGCATTGCAATAATAATAAAAAAAATCCCACCCCACTCTAGGGGAAGGATACCAGAGGTGGTATTTCTCTGAACTACTCAATATTTCCACTACTGCTTCTCTGAACTACTCAAAATTTCTGTTGCCAGTTCTCCAGAACCTGTCAGAACCTGCTGGAGAAATTTGAAATTTTATAGCCTAATCATCTTTTAGATATTGAAAATGTGAACAGTTTAAAGGAGGTTTAGCTAATAGCATTGTTGTATAATGCAAGAAAATAAGCAGCTATTTTTTATCCAGATATCAAAAGTTAAGGAGGCAGCATTGGGGGGTTTTTGCACACCATATTTTTAAAAGTGACCTATTGTAAAACAATTTGATTGTACTGGTATTTCTTTGTATTGTGTATGGAGAGAAAAAATAAAAAATTCTTTGGAAAAAAACCCCTTAGCTTCTTCATGAGCTCAGATTCTTATAATCTTGGGTCCTAAGTCAAATGGAAGCCAATACAGACAATTGAATCCAGCCCTTCTGCTAAAGACATTTGCATTCAGTGCCCTTTAAACAATATTAGGTAGGAGACAGGGGTTTATCCTGCATCTTGGCAGGCTGACATCTTGGATGACAAATAGCTGAATAGGGGTCTTCAAGGAAAGATATAGATGTCCTCAAAGCCTCTGTGTCACTGGCCTTATCTGTTTTTATCTAGATAAGCTGGCCAAAGTCAGTTTGGGGAAGAATATGCTCCTTCATCTAGGAAGGGGAAAAAAAGAAAACATCAACAAAATTAAACAACACCAACTATTTTAAAAGTTCTATTTTAAATCAGTGATATTATGTAAACCTATCCAGTAATGGGCAGCCAAATTTTTTACTGCCACACTGTGGGTGTGGCTTATTTTGTGAGTGTGGCTTAATTGACATGTGACTGGGTAGGAGTGGCTTGCCAGCCATGTGACCAGGTGGGAGTGGCTTGAACGATCATCATCGTTCAAGTGAACTGTTAAGTCCTCGAGTTTCAACCTTACCAGTGTCACTCGCTGGGGTGACAATTTGCTTCAGGTTTTCCCCGGTCTCCTTCTTGGGTCGTCCCCCCGCCTCAGGCTTGGTAGCTAGGCGAACGCCTTCCACCCATGCCTTTCACCTCAGGTGGGTAGTGGCTGCATGAGGCTGGAGAGGAGCCGGGCAGGAGAGAAGGAAGCTCGTCCGAGGCCAGGAATGAGAAAGGAGGAAAAAAGCAAGGAGCACAGACACAGCAGCAGCAGAAGAGAAAAAAAGGAGAGCCGAGCCAAGATCAGTAATCCAGGAAGTGACAGCTGCTGATCAGCTGGAGCTGTGCACGCAGCTTCATTTCTGCCGGTGAAACTGCGTTCCATCCTGTCCTACCTGCTGACCACCCCTGAACCTATCTGAGGTAGGTTCACATAGGTGACCTACACCTATTTGTGTAGGTCAGAAAACAATGGACATGAGGGTGAAATCACAGCTGATATTAGTGAAAACAAGTAACACTTCCATGGTTCTCTAAGTATGGAACTACATTAAGATAATATACTATTGTGTTTAGAATTTGCCCTTGGGAGACAAAGAATCTGTTGAGCGGTGAGAGAAAACAGTCAAAATTAAATAGTCAACCTATTTCTGGACTTCTGCCTGCAGCTGATTGAATGCAGCATATTTGAATGTTTTTCCACTTAACCTCCTCCCCGTTCAAATTAGCATGTCTGAGAGAATGATTTAGCAGTTTTTCTTTCTCCAAGTATATTCTTTTTTTTTGTCTCTAGTACAGAGAGAGAAAAGAAGAAAGTGCAGCACTGAACTCTTGCCCTATTTGAGATATGTGTGTAAATAATCAATGTGCTTTCTATTGCACTCAGTAAGAATTTTGATCCTTATGACATGGTATCAAATAAAAGCAAAGAAGCCAGGTGGCCGTCTATTTGTTAAAATTTTGTCCTCCTGGGAAAGCTGTACTACTTGAATGTTCTTTATATAATTAAGCCTATGTTCTTACTGAGATAAGGATGGTACTCTAGCTTCCTTTCACTTTTTGGAATCCTGGGTAAAACCCAGGCTATGAAAATGAGACTTCAGTTCTAAGCTCAGTGGTTGAGACACTTTGGATGGAAACCAATGTTCTTTCTATTGCAGTCAGTGAGAATTTTGATCAAAGGCATATGGAAGGTAGTGTATTGGAAAGTGTGCTCAAGCCATTTATACTTATTGGCATGTAACAAGTCTCATTTAAACGCTGTACTTCAATTTAAAGGAAGCCAAGCTTAATTTTTCATTTAAAAAAGGATCGTGGCCAAATATCTGGTAACAATAAAAGGTTGTCAGTCATGATTCATGACTAAAATGAAATAAAAACCCAAAGGACTATATGTTGTCCATTTCATATCTAAAAGCTTTCTTGCACTGTTGTAATTAAAATGATATTGGCAATATCTCTGCTTACCTTTTAAATTCTTATTTGTGTAAACATTACTGGCCAGGTGATATTTTGATTTGGTAAATAGTTTTTTCCAATAAGGCAGTATCCTTAAAATTTGATATTCCAGAAGGCACTGAAGATCTGGTTATATGATCAGGTCTGGGACTTCCCTAGAACTGGAGAATTATCTATAGGGCTCTTTTACTGAGGAAGCCATTTCTTATTTTCTCTTCTCTTATGGGTTGTATGTTACATTTTTAGAATATTTATTATCATGTATTATCATGTAATTCCTGTCTCTCTGTGTGTTTGTTTATATCTATCTATGAAGAGCCGAAGTGGCATAGTGGTTAGAGTGCAGTACTGCAGGCTATTTCAGCTGACTGCTGGCTGCAGTTCGGCAGTTCAAATCTCAGCCGTTCAAGGTTGATTCAGCTTTCTGTCCTTCCAAGATGGATAAAATAAGGACCCAGATTGTTGGGGGCAATATACTGACTCTGTAAACTGCTTAGTGAGGGCTGTAAAAGCACTATGAAGAGGTATATAAGTCTAACTACTATTGCTACTGCTCTCTCTCTCTCTATCTCTCTCTCTATCTCTCTATCTCTCTATCTCTCTATCTCTCTCTATCTCTCTCTATCTCTCTCTATCTCTCTATCTCTCTATCTCTCTATCTCTCTATCTCTCTATCTCTCTATCTCTCTATCTCTCTATCTCTCTATCTCTCTATCTCTCTATCTCTCTATCTCTCTATCTCTCTATCTCTCTATCTCTCTATCTCTCTATCTCTCTATCTCTCTATCTCTCTATCTCTCTATCTCTCTATCTCTCTATCTCTCTATCTCTCTATCTCTCTATCTCTCTATCTCTCTATCTCTCTATCTCTCTATCTCTCTATCTCTCTATCTCTCTATCTCTCTATCTCTCTATCTCTCTATCTCTCTATCTCTCTATCTCTCTATCTCTCTATCTCTCTATCTCTCTATCTCTCTATCTCTCTATCTCTCTATCTCTCTATCTCTCTATCTCTCTATCTCTCTATCTCTCTATCTCTCTATCTATCATCTATCTATCTATCTATCTATCTATCATCTATTATAATGTTATATAATCCTACATAAAGCTATATAAAGCTATATAAGGCTAATCATTGAGATGTGTTCTGTATCTTTCTGAAAAGCCAGAAGCAAATGCTTTAATTGCTATTTTTATTTAATCTGTTAGCATTTATAAAAGACAGTCTTCTGATTCCCCTTTAATAAAATTATTACTGTGTGAACAAGATAACATTAAGATCAGTTGGTGGAAAACTCAGAGGGAGCTTAAAATAAACAGGTCAGACAGGAGGGGAGTAAAAGCACGCACAACTTCTTAAGGAATTATTTTTCAGCTTCAGTTGGTGGCAAGATGCCACAATAATTTTCAGGGAAAGTCGGGCATGGCTGGGGCTTTACATTTCATTTTGAAATGCTCCTTTCAAAGAAAGTAGGTTGGCAAGCTGTTGAAAAGATTGCCAAGCTCAATAAAATAACACCTATTTAGATGAAGGTCTATGTGTTTTAAAGGAAGAGACCTTTACCTCCCACATTCTAATTTCCTTCATCCAGTAAATCAAGCAAACAAGAGTCTGTGTCAGGAATAATACTTTTAAATCCTTATCTAGGAGCAAATCTGGAGGAGAAAAAGAAAAAAAGGCAAGATATAAATATATTGCAGATTTTATCTTCCCCTATTTTCATCTTCCCATCAAGTGCTGAAGTGCGAAATTGAACCATTTATTTATTCTGTGTATTTGATTTATTTCCTGCCTTTCTACCTCAACAAATATTCAAGGTGGAAAAATAAAACATTAAAAAGAACCAGAGCCCAAAATGTTAATATGGAAATTAACCTGAATGGAACCCAAAGGCATCTTTGATATTACAGTAAGTATAAACAAATCAGTCCCTCTGGGTTTGTCTCAGACCTATGTTGATTTAATCATCAGTCTTTTCTATAAGCCACAGGAATATTCACATGTATATACCATGTTTTCCCAAAAATAAGACACTGTCTTATATTAATTTTTGCTCCAAAAGTTGTGCTACGTCTTATTTTTGGGGGGTGCCTTATATTTCTCAAATAAGACAAATTCACAGGCAGAAATGCTGACATTCCCAAAGAAAGTGTACCATATGGTACACTGATTACGGTACGGTACCTGTCAGTATGGCACCCACACACACAAACGGCAGCACTTATATGGTACAACAATATACTCCCGCTATTGCAGCTTCCGGCCACCAGAGGAACTACAGTCTACGCACTGTAGTGGAGACTGTAATGGTGGTGAGACAGCAGAAGACTGTGTCTGCTGTACTGGATGGTACAAAGCGATGGAAGGGGACAGCAGGGGACACCACATTATTACGGTACCGCTATGAATAGCTTTGAATGGTACCGTATGTTTTTCCACCGTACCGTATGTAAACTTGACTACGCCTTATTTTCAGGGGGTGCCTTATATTAGCAAATTTTGCAAAACCTCTGACATGCCTTACTTTCGGGGTACGTCTTATTTTCGGGGAAACAGGGTATGTGTGGTTTTATATGATACATTCATGTTGGATGCCCTGAGTGGTGTGGTGGCCTATAGGTGGAGCTCTTGCCTCACAATCAGGAGACTGTGAGTTCAGTCCTAGGTAGATGCAGATATTTCTTTCTCTGGGCACATTAAGAATATATTTGTTGAACAAAACTCCTCATTGGTGACAGGAAGAGCATCCATCCATTAAACACTCTGCTAGCTCCATTCAGTTGCCCAGATTCTACCCCGCAATGGATTATGAAGTTGTTAAAAGATTCATGTTGGATGCCACTTTCCCCCTGGTATGCATTTGTACATATAATTTTACTTAAACTATGCAGCTTTCACTACTGCATGAATCCCAGCGACCGATAAGGTCCCACAGAGTTGGCCTTCTCCGGCTCCCGTCGACTAAACAATGTCGTTTGGCGGGCCCCAGGGGAAGAGCCTTCTCTGTGGCGGCCCCGTCCCTCTGGAACCAACTCCCCCCGGAGATTAGAACTGCCCCCACCCTCCCTGTCTTTCGTAAACTACTCAAGACTCATTTATACCGCCAGGCATGGGGGAGTTGAGATAGCCCTTCCCCCTAGGCCATTACAAGTTATGCATGGTATGTTTGTGTGTATGCTTGGTTTTATAATAGGGGTTTTATTTGTTTTTTTATTATTGGATTGTACATGTTGTTTTTATTATTGTTGTTAGCCACCTCGAGTCTACCTAGAGGGGCAGCATACAAATCCAATAAATTATTATTATTATTATTATTATTATTATTATTATTATTATTATTATTATTATTATAAAGGCAAAGGGACAAAATCTTTGGAGCACGTGGAGGTGTGCACAAGTGCCTGTTTTCAACTCCTTGTGCACCTTTTTGCTCAGGATTTCACTTTCAGTTTTGGGAGCTTGTGCAATCTCCTGGAAAAGACACAACATCCTTAGAAAGATTTGCAAGACATAATCTTGGGAGTCATAAATTCTTTTCTAACATTTCTTTTTGGGGTGTATGGAGTGGGGGGGAAAGAATTGGTTTAGCTGTAGGGTTCTGTGTGCTCATGCCTATCCCACAGTGCATCTATGCCCTTTGTTTCTCAAGCAGGTAAAGCAAATGTTTTCAATTAGCGATATTTTTATTGCTAAAAGCAATAGGACCCAGTTCATTTAACACAGGGAAATTAATTGAAATATAAACAGTCAATTTATTGCTGGGAGGTATCTAGTCCATTTATGGCTACGAGAGCTGTTATTGAAAGACTTTGCCAACAATTAACAAAGATTTGATACTTAAGCCCTCAAGCATGAGTTTGATTTATGGATAATAAGTCCACCTCTTTTTTCTAGCTTGCTGGAGAAATGCCATGCTTGCTATCCCCAAGTAAGTATCAGGGAACCAGTTATGGTGATAAGACAGGAACATATTCATCCTGGTTGGAAAACACTGGCCCAGGTAATTTTCATCATGTGGAATTGAAGAGGTCTACAGCAGCAGACAATGGACTGAGGTCAAGCAATGGCATTCTGCATGATTCAGAAATAGGAATAAATAACCTGCCAAGTTGACCTTATGAGTTCAATAATTATCTTTCTCTGTAAGGATTTTCATTTGCTTTTTATATCTGCATGCATGAACTGGGGAAATCAAAGTTTAAAAAATATTGATGAGTTAGAGTAAGATTCTCAGAATATGAAAATATATTCACTACTATTATTACTATGTCTTTTACAAAGTTAATACCTCAAAGGTCACTCGAATAATAATGTAGAAAATAGTCACCAAATAATAAGGAAGTATAATTTTGGGTTATTATATTAGTGAAGACCAAGTAAGCCTGAATGAAAATGACTCTGTCTACATTCTATGCAAAGATATCCAGAATAAGGCCCACTACACTCAATCCCATAATTCTTAATGAGTTACTGTGTTTGTTAGTTCAGTGCTAGCTGAACTAAGCTAAAGATAGATTGTAGTTGAGTAAGTACAAATTTACAAATAAAAAGTAATCAGAGAAAGAACAGCTTAATAAAATGTAGTTTCTAAGTACATTAGTCCCCAAATGACATCTATTTTCGAAAACATACTGCATTGGTTGCCGATTGGTTTCCAGACACAATTCAAACTGTTGGTAATGACCTAAAAGGTCCTACATGGCATCGGGCCAGATTACTTGCGGGAACGCCTTCTGCCGTATGAGTCCCAGCAACCAGTTAAGTGCCACAGAGTTGGCCTTCTCCATTAGATAATGTCTCTTGGTGGGGCCTAGAGGAAGAGCCTTCTCTGTGGGGGCCCTGGCCCTCTGGAATCAACTCCCCTGGAGATTCACACTGCCCCCATCTTCCTCACCTTCTGCAAGAGTCTTAAGACTCATTTATGCCGCCAGGCTTGGGGTGATTGAATCTTAGCTCTCTGGCCGACAAATATTATGTATGGTTGTTGTCTGAATGGGTATGATTGGTTTTTAACATAATTGTGGATTTTGGACTAGTTTACTTGGTTTTAATTAATTGGATTTAGCCTATTGTATTCTATTGTTTCTTTTTATTTGTTGTAAGCCGCTCCGAGTCCTCGGAAAGGGCCAGCAAATAAATGAATTAATGAATGAATTAATGAATGAATGAATGAAAGAAGGAAGGAAGGAAGGAAGGAAGGAAGGAAGGAAGGAAGGAGCGAGCGAGCGAGCGAGCAAGCAAGCAAGCAGGCAAGCAAGCAAGCAAACAAACAAACCAACAAACAAACAAGACAGCTGTTCTTAACTATCTTAGATGAATTCTCTGCCTGCCCTCCACCACTAAGCATTGACAAACACTGAAAAACCTTTCAATTCAAATCAACTAATACAACTATTTAATTAAGAATAAAACCATGTGCAGCTTTCTTCTGAGTTCAACTGCATATGTTTACTGAGAGCACCTCATCTGTTTCTAGACCCTAAAATTTCTCGTCATTTAAATGCTTAAAAGAAATACAGCTCATTTTGGAGTCTGTGTTAAATCTCTAAAAAGTGGCATGTGGGTTTCATGTTAATAGTGCACAAAATGTATACTTGACACAGTGATAACCTGTATGAATTTTCATCAAGACTAAAAGCAAACACTTTCCATTTAAGCAGCTGCAAAAATGCATCCAACTGTAAATAACATAGCATCATGCTGGAGAACAAGACAAGAAAATGTTTTGCGCGTAGCATCCAATTTGAATATTTGATACGGAATCAAACTATCCTTTCAAATTTAATTATAAGGCTCAAGCTACAAAGCCTTGTTTTGTTTTTGAAATTGTGATGCTTATTGTTATTCAGAACATAATTTTTAAAGGAAACAAAATGAGATGAACAATATGGATAGGCAGACATGTTAATTTCACTTTACTCATAAATTCAGTTCATCCTCTTAACATCAACTAGAGATGTTTTTCTTAAAATAATGGCTTGCTTAAGCTTCATATGCATGTTGATGTGTGTGTATGCATTTTGATTGTACTTTTTTCTAACATATATCTTTAGTAAGCAACCTTCCCTAAAGGTGCTTTATAAATTATTTTAATAAATACATACATTTGTAGGCATACTTCCCTTTCCTATGTGCATTTGAAAAAAATTGTACCACACAATATGATAATTCTGGCTCCAAAAAGGAAATACTCTATTTTGGATTTTTTAAAAAAATATACTGCTCCCTGTCTCTTAGATTTCTTTTAGCTGGCTTTTAAATAATAGCACACTTTTTTCTTTTTCATTTATTTTCTTTCTGCATTTTGGTCTATAATCAAGTTTGTCAAATGAATACATTTGATTAATTAGAAGGGTGCAAAATTTGGTGAAAGTAAAAAAAAATGATAACTCAAAAGATGCACAGGGAATTAAACCCCCAAACTTTCAATGTTTTCTTTTTTCTCCAAAGGAAAATTTAGAAAAAATTGAGGTGGAAAATTCATGAGTAAAATGCAAAGTTGCACTTATCATAATTAAAAGGTGACCCAGTGCTTTGTGGCCAATCACTTATACAGCAGGCTTAATTTTATGGGACTTTTTCAGATAGCAATACTTAGACAATCACAGGAAGATTATAAGATAGTTTAAAAATTTAGATTTTTAACAGAATTAAATATTTGCAACTGTTGCATTTGATAGTTTAATGAAATACACACAAACATTAGCTCCTTAGAAAGAGGGAAGAGGAAAATCACAACAGAAAAGGGAAAAAAGGAAAAAACCACTAACACCCTTATAAACAGCTCCAGATTATTTATAAGGGTGTAGGTATATTTATATTTCTGAGGTTTATAACCACCTTTAGGTGACTATAAACTTCTGAGGTTGGACGACTATAAGTCTGTCCAACCTCAGAAGTTGTGGATGCTTGGAGAGGGGGTATCACCATTGCAACACGACAGATTCTTTTACTCCCAAAAAAATGTCAAATCCCAGCTGATTTGGGATCTTTATTGACCTAAACTATTGATAAAGTTGATAAAGAATCATGAGCAGACATGAACAGGGAAAAGTTGCTATGAAGTGCGGGCAGTCACACTGAAAGAATTGGGAAGAAGAAAATGTTGATTGTAAGGGTTTGAAGATTGCTTTGGTCTAAGTACTGTGTAGGAGTGGCAAGGGAACAAGGTATTAACACCAGGTGATTCACCAATTTACAGAAAAAGGAAACTTTAAAATGAGACCCTAGAGAGTGGAAATTAGCAGCTAGTTGGCAACTGGTAGTACTATAAAGAAGGGGAACGAAAATGGAGATTACAACATTTAAACCCCAAAGGAGTTGTGATTATTACAATAGGATTTGATGAAAATATAGAGAATAAAAAGTTAGAAGAAAACATTTTATATTTGAATTTAAAGTATTTTGAGAAGTTTTAACAGAAAGCTGATCTATGTCTATGGGAAATTTGAAGATGCTGTTGGTGGAAAGGGAACATTATAATAATTTGGTGAAGGACAAAGGAGGATAAAAGGGAAAATGATGTGCAGCTGTGGTTTGACCTTGCTTACAGAAAAATATTTTGGAAACAGAAAATCTTCAAGGAGTGATTGCTTTAAACTATAGAATTTGGTTTTGACTTTAATTATAGTGAAAGATAACAAAGTTCCGATTTGGAAAGGAGCAGAATAAAATTGGACATTTGGATACTAGAAAATTAAAATTTAAAGAGACTATATGGACATTAAGTTTGAATCAAGAAAGTTATAATAGTAAAATTCTAAAGACTGTAAGATGGATAAAATGGAATTGTGGATATATGAAGAAGTGATGGAGATCTCAAAAATTATATGTGAAGTTTTAAAATTGTTAAAAGGTGATGAGAAACCAGAAGTTATGTGGAATGATACAAAATATGTAGAAAACATAGTGTTGGAGAACCAAGAAAAAAACATAGAAGTACAAAAAATAGAAATCAAAAAACAGATAAATGATTTCACTGGGATTTACAGTGATATAGAAAAAAATAGACAGTGGAAAATACATATAGCAGAAAAATCAACTTAGAATTAAAGGGTATAATAGTGGAAAGCTCTTAAGAGGTTGGAGGAAATTTAATCAAATAATATAGTTAAACATAGAAACATAGAAGTCTGACGGCAGAAAAAGACCTCATGGTCCATCTAGTCTGCCCTTATACTATTTTCTGTATTTTATCTTAGGATGGATATATGTTTATCCCAGGCATGTTTAAATTCAGTTACTGTGGATTTATCTACCACATCTGCTGGAAGTTTGTTCCAAGGATCTACTACTCTTTCAGTAAAATAATATTTTCTCATGTTGCTTTTGATCTTTCCCCCAACTAACTTCAGATTGTGTCCCCTTGTTCTTGTGTTCACTTTCCTATTAAAAACACTTCCCTCCTGAACTTTATTTAACCCTTTAATATATTTAAATGTTTCGATCATGTCCCTCCTTTTCCTTCTGTCCTCCAGACTATACAGATTGAGTTCATTAAGTCTTTCCTGATACGTTTTATGCTTAAGACCTTCCACCATTCTTGTAGCCCGTCTTTGGACCCGTTCAATTTTGTCAATATCTTTTTGTAGATGAGGTCTCCAGAACTGAACACAGTATTCCAAATGTGGTCTCACCAGCATTCTATATAGTGGGATCATAATCTCCCTCTTCCTGCTTGTTATACCTCTAGCTATGCAGCCAAGCATCCTACTTGCTTTCCCTACCGCCTGACTGCACTGTTCACCCATTTTGAGACTGTCAGAAATCACTACCCCTAAATCCTTTTCTTTTGAAGTATTTGCCAACACAGAACTGCCAATACAATACTCAGATTGAGGATTCCTTTTCCCCAAGTGCATTATTTTACATTTGGAAACATTAAACTGCAGTTTCCATTGCTTAGACCATTTATCTAGTAAAGCTAAATCATTTACCATATTACAGACGCCTCCAGGAATATCAACCCTATTGCACACTTTAGAGTCATCGGCAAATAGGCAAACCTTCCCTACCAAACCTTTCCCTATGTCACTCACAAATATATTAAAAAGAATAGAAGGGAGGGAGAGGAAAGGAAAGAGGAAAGAAGGAAGGATAGTTTTGATTGTAAAATGGGAAAATATGATAACTATGAGAAAGTAAACAGAAAAGTAAATATTGTTTTGCTGATTTGACGGCTCTATGATTAATATTAAAATGGAAGGTGTTAAAAAGGTTAAAAATATTATTAAATGAATATAATTAAATTTAAAAGTATAATATTGATGTATGTATGTATAAGCACTCTGACAACACATTGTTTAAATTGAAAATGAAATTTTTGTATTATAAAATAAAATAATTATTATTTTTAAAAGTTGTGGATGCTCCATTACTGGAGACTTTCAAAAAGAGACTGGGGAAACATTTGTCTAAAATGGTACAGGGTCTCCTGTTTCAAGCAGGGGATTGAACTAGAAGACTTCCATGGTGCCTTCCAACTCTTACTATTCCCTTCCCTTCCCTACCTTCTGTTCCGTTCCGTTCCCTTCCCCTCCCCTCTGGTGCCTTTTAAATGGGAAGTAAAGGGACTGAGTCTTTCGACACCCAGGCCTTTCTTGAGCTGGTAGGGATGTGTTGCTGGGCTCTAATTCATCTTGAAATCCAGCAGAAGTGACTGTCATTGCTTCAGAGCCTGCTAGGTAAAAATAATCATGTCTAGCTTGTCATCACAGGAGAAATGCTGACACCCCCCTTGATCAATGAGCAGTAATAGCTGCCCTTATTGAACCAATAGCAATCTAATTGCTTTAAAGCTGACTGATGGAGCATCTGTGGGTGTCATATTTTTGATTTCCATGCCAATGAAGTTTTCATATATTGATCTCTGTATCTCTACCCAGGGAACAATGAAATTGTGAGCTACTGTGACAGTTTCAGAACCTAGGCAGTGCAGAGTCTTTCAGGCGGGAGATATGGGAATCTGGGACTTACGCAAGCCATTACTTGTTTTCAAGTTTCTCTAACAATGGGGGACCAAGAATGGTTTCACAGCAGGGTAAGAGGTTGGTACTTCCAAAGGGAAGCTACTCATTAAGGCTCCAAAGCCATTACAGTCAGGAAAAACAGCACCTGTGAGAACTACAGATAGCAATTATTCTCTCTGTCCATTTGGCCTCTTTTTCCATTAATATATTATGGACTATGTGGGTTGTGCGAGAGGTGTCTAGACAGCAGAACTGCTTGCTCCAAAATGTCATTTATTTTACACTTACTGTACAGATAGTTTTCTCTTTGCATAGTGCTCTCTGCATTTTATATCCGTCTCCATCTGTTTCTTGCTTCCAGTCAAAATTTTACTTTCTTGTTGTGCTTCCCCTTCCTCCCCCAGCGAAGTCCCTTTGCTTAATAGCTTACACTCTGTGGCATCAATCAAGGCATAAGAAAAGCAAGGAAAGTTACATGACTGGAAGATAAAGTTCCTCAAAGAACCAGGAGAATGATGGTTACAACTGTTGTGTGTATAAGGTTTATTACCTGCATTTAAAAGAAATTGTACCCAAACAGTACACTGCCATTGGAGAGATGCAAATTTTATATATAACAAAGGAAATTGCACAATAAAAATAAGAATTAAAATAATTTTTAAAAGAACCAGGAGCTAAAGACACTAAATATTACAGAAAACTATGTGTAGATTAGAAATATAGAAATCTAAAATTTTTAACACTGAGGAGAGAAGATTTATCAAATCTTTTTTGATAAAGATAAAATATCCATCACATATCCATGGTATGTCCATCACATATCATGGACGTATTGTTAAAAAGAGGGTGATGTTTAAAATGAGGAACCTGTAAATAGTGATGGGCGAACCGAACCCGCACCGAATTTTGCGGTGTCCGTACCGAATTTTGCGGTGTTCGGTATGCCGACCATGAATCTGAAATTTTTTGAAACTTTGGGCAAAGTTCAGGGTCACGTTCAGCGTTCGGAGCTTTGACGTCACCGGCAGGTTGTTAAGGACGCCAAGGTGATCACTTCCTGGATTCCATGGAATCCAGGAAGTGATCACCTTGGCGTCCTTAGCAACCTGCCCGTGACATCAAGGCTCCGCCCCCGGAATCTCTTTGTGGGAGGGATTCCCCAGCTCCTTCAAAGGGAGGTCTTCACGTAAAAATAAACATTGTTATTTTTATGAAAAAGGACGCCACAGCGACGCTGCAAGCAAAGGGTGGTCCTTTCACGTAACAATAAACGTCTCTTGGTGGGATTCCCCATTCGGGTTCAGGTTCGGTTCGGGTTTGTCCAAATTTTGCGTAAAGTTTGTCTGAACTTGCCGAACCCGAACACCGTTGGGTTAGCCCATCACTACCTGTAAATGCTGACACTGTATATCTCTTAGAGAGGGCTGTAATGTACTGCAAAGCAGTATATAATAGTGAGTTCTCAGTACTATTGCTATTATTGTTGTTGTTATTATTATTATTATTATTATTATTATTATTATTATTATTATTATTTATTCGATTTGTATGCCGCCCCTCTCCGAAGACTCGGGGCGGCTCACAACATGTAACAACAAATCATAAATAATCCAACAATTTTTAAAAAGTTTAAAGATGTAAAAGACCCCATATACTAACAGACATACACACACGCATACCATATATAAATTAAACATGCCCAGGGGGAGATGTTTCAATTCCCCCATGCCTGACGACAAAGGTGGGTTTTAAGGAGTTTACGGAAGGCAGGAAGAGTAGGGGCAATCCTAATCTCCGGGGGGAGTTGGTTCCAGAGGGCCGGTGCCGCCACAGAGAAGGCTCTTCCCCTGGGGCCCGCCAACCGACATTGTTTAGTTGACGGGACCCGGAGAAGGCCCACTCTGTGGGACCTAATCGGTCGCTGGGATTCGTGCGGCAGTAGGCGGTCTCGGAGATATTCTGGTCCAGTGCCATGAAGGGCTTTAAAGGTCATAACCAACACTTTGAATTGTGACCGGAAATTGATCGGCAGCCAGTGCAGACTGCGGAGTGATGGAGAAACATGGGCATACCTAGGTAAGCCCATGACTGCTCTCGCAGCTGCATTCTGCATGATCTGAAGTTTCCGAACACTTTTCAAGGGTAGCCCCATGTAGAGAGCATTACAGTAGTCGAACCTCGAGGTGATGAGGGCATGAGTGACTGTGAGCAGTGAGTCCCGGTCCAGATTTACTTTCTGTTTTTTAAATGCAGACGCACAATACTTTCTACATTTTTTAAAATTTAGAAGCATAATCCCACCTAGCTTACATTTTCCATTAATATAAAAAGGCCAAATATAATAATGGCCATTTTTCCCCCATGGCAGTGGTCATATTTTTTTCACTATCTCATAAACATCTGATTGAAAGTAGACATATACAGTAACTAATGTTTTTTTTAACCTATTTGCCATATGGCTTCATTGGATTTTTAATTTTGAACCTCTTATTACAGATGTTTCGTTGTCACAGTAGGTAACATTGTCAATGAAGCATACTTGGAAAACACCAAGAACCCAACTGTTTAATTCTGAGTTACACATATTTTCCACTATGGAATCTTCATAACTTTATCTAAAAAATTCTTATGAAGTAATAGGCATAACTGTATCTTGTGATAGTGAATTCATTATGCCCATCATATTCTAAACATTAAAATAAACTTTTTTGGAGGAAAGGGTTCATAGACTTCTAGTATACTGTACATATTCCTCTTTCTACTGAAAATAACCCAAATGGTGGTATCCTGGTAGGTTGGTGGAGCATTTCACCTCTTGCCATGACCGTTAACAACATTTAAAAAAATTAAAATCCGGTTTATTAAGATATATGCTATGATACAAAGTGTATTTTTTTTTCTCCTTATGGTCTGCAAAGGGTATTGCATAGGTATTGCATGGGTTTGGAAGAGAGAACCTGAATATAGGTATCACATAAAGTGAAATAAAAGAGAGGCACCAAAAAGAGGATCTCTGGCTTGTCGTTACTATTCTTAACATTTCTAGAGATTAAAAGGATAAAACAACCATCATATTTATGGTTCTACGTTTCTCAACAAATTCAAAGATAGTTGTAGACTTTTAGATTATTTTTTAAAAGCCACACAGGGAATCTGAGACTGTTTAGCAGGGCCGGAATGAAGGAAAGAATACATATATTTTAATCAATGAAAAAGCCCTTACAGAAATGCTAAATCAGTGTTATTTTAATTTGGAAACTTTAAGGCAGGGGGGAATACTATGTCATTATACTACAAGCAATAAAAGAATAAACAAATAGATGAAAAGAAACATTGTGCTAAATCAAGGAGAAATCTGTGCAAAATTGATGCTAACCTACCTTTTTTTAAGTAAAAGAAATGGGGAAACTATTTAGGGAGCAAGTAATCATCACTGTATAATTCATTATATTTCTTCAAATGGATAGTACTCAAAGCCATTTAAACTCTTGGCCCAGAAAACCCCTTGATCACATTTATATATATTAAAAAAATGTTTAGCAGACATGTTCTGATGTAATCATAAATTCCTTAGTCTCCCAGGAGAGTGATAATTCCTTCTGATTGGGCAATTGTTCCTGTCCAGACTCCAAACTTAAATGTTCTGTGGCAAGTTGATTACTTTTTAAAAGCTCAGAAATTGGAAGATTTATGAATGAGAGTCTACTCTTCAATGATCCTTCAGTTTGATGCTTATATTAAGAGACCCTTTTCATTCCAGTTGTCTGAGTAGAAACTTTCAAATTGTTTCACATGTACCTGCTAAGAGCAACTTTGTAAAAAGTGCAAAGAGCAACCAAGATCTGGAGGTTGAAACATATGAAGAATAGTTGCAGGATTTGAGTTTGGCTAGTCTAGAGAAAAGAAGAATTGGGAAGGGGGACATGATAGCAGTACGGTGTTACCTCGATTTTCGCGGGTTCGAACTTCACGAAAAGTCTATACAACGGTTTTTCAAAAATATTAATTAAAAAAATACTTTGCGGTTTCCCCCCCCCCCATAACACAGTTTTCCCCATCCGATGACATCATATGTCATCGCCAAACTTTCGTCCGCCTTTAATAAATATATTTTTTAATCAACTTTAATAAATAAACATGGTGAGTAATAATCTAAATGATTGCTAAAGGAATGGGAAATGGTAATTTAGGGGTTTAAAGTGTTAAGGGAAGGCTTGTGATACTGTTCATAGCCAAAAATCGTGTATTTACGTCCGCATCTCTACTTCACGGAAATTCGACTTTCGCGGGTGGGCTTGGAATGCATCCCCAATGAAAGTCGAGGGAGCACTGTATTCCAGTATTTGAGAAAGTGCCACAAAGAAGAGGAGGTCAATTTATTTTTCCAAAGCACCAAAGAGCAGGACAAGAAACAATGAATGGAAACTACTCCAAAATACTTCACCAGAAGAGCCCTCGATTGCTAAAGTCATATTTTTTACAGTCAAGTTTGGCACGATTAATATTAAGCTTGAATCTGTTGTGTACTCTTGTGCTGTTGTGGTTGAAGCTGAAATAATCATTAACAGGCAGGGCGAAACAGAATACCTTACGAATGAAGACTTACAATCCTGGATCTTGATACCTTGGAACTATGACACCTCAAACATGATCTAAGTATTGCCCACAAGATTATATGCTGCAACGCCCTGCCTGTTAATGATTATTTCAGCTTCAACCACAACAACACAAGAGCACACAACAGATTCAAGCTTAATATTAACCGCGCCAAACTTGACTGTAAAAAATATGACTTTAGCAATCGAGTTGTCAAAGCGTGGAACTCACTACCGGACTCCATAGTATTAGCCCCTAACCCCCAACACTTTACCCTTAGACTATCTATGGTTGACCTCACCAGGTTCCTAAGAGGTCAGTAAGGGGCGTACATAAGTGCACCAGAGTGCCTACCGTCCCCTGTCCTATAGTCTCTCCTATATCTCCTATATCTTCTCTTCTATCTCTTCTATCCATCATCTATCTATTATATCTCTTTTATCTCTTATATTTTCTGCTATTCTCTGTAGTTATATTTTACTCCTATATTTCTTTTCTATACTGTCTTTGATACATTCTACTCATATATATCCTCTATAACGTTCATTGTGTATTATTGTGTATTGGACAAAACAAATAAATAAAATAAAATAAAATACTCAACCTGGAATTAAGGAGAAACTTCCTAATAGTGAGGACAATTAACCAAATGGAACAGCTTGTCTTCAGATGTTATGAGTGCTTCATCCCTGGAGTTTTTAAGAAGAGACTAGACAGTCACTTGCCTGAAACAGTATAGGATAGGGGATGGCAATCCACAGCTCTTTCATCCCTCTGCTGTGGCTCCCTGTCGCTGATCAGTGCCACAATTTTGAGAGGAGCTTCCGGTTAGGAGAGGGGAAGCATGGCACACCAGGACAACTCTATGGTAAAGGGCGGGTTTTCCAGTCGGCTCTACAATTGATAGGGCTTTTGGTTAGGACAGGTAGAAGAAAAAGGGGCACCGTGCTAGGAGGAGACTCTATGGTGGGGGAACTGGACTTCTAGTCAGTTCCAGAATTAAATGGACTACTTCTAGTTAGGACCTTTGTGGCTCTGAGTGTTTACAGTTGCTGATTTCTGGTATAGGATCTCCTATTTGAGCAGGAAGCTAGACTAGAAGACCTCCAAGGTCCCTTCCAGCTCTATTCTGATTCTGATTCAGCATGCAAAGTATTCAACTAGATCAGGTGTGGGTTCTAATTTACCTCACTGCCAGTTTGCTTCCTCCCACACCAAGTGGGCACACATGCGCATGTGCTTTGTGTGGGTACATGGGTGCTTCAGGAGTGCGTGCATGTGCTTGACACCGGAGTGTGTTCATGCACAGTGCTGAAAGACACCAGAGCATGTTCTTCACCGTTCATGTGCAGAAGCAAAACAAAAAACTAAACAAACCCCCAGAAAAACAAGATGGCGGCACATATGATGCTACCAAGAGAGCTGGTTTGGGGTGTGTGGCCAGATAACTTGTTCAGCAGAACCAGCTGTTTTTGAGCAATTCCTAGTATTGCAAAATAGCAATAGGACTAGGACTTAGATTTATATACTGCTTCACAGTGCTTTGCAGCCCTCTCTAAGTGATTTACAAAGTCAGCATATTGTTCCTCATTTTACCCACTTCTGAAAGATGGAAGGCTGACTCAACCTTGAGCTGGTAAGAATTGAACTGCCAAACTGCTGGCAGTCAGCCTAAGTAGCCTGCAGCAGGGGTGGGCTGCTGCCCGGACGGGGTAGAATGCAGTGGGGTAGCGAAAATGAAGCTCCCCCCCAGAGCACCCAATTTGCACTGAAAGATGAAAGAAAATGCAGGGCATTCTTCATAAGCCATGCCCACAGTGTGGTAGTAAAAATTTTGGTAGCCCTTCACTGGCCTGCAGTATTATGTTCTAACCAAAGTGCCACCACAGCTTTATATACTTATACTGACCTCAGAAGGATGGAAGGCTGAATAAGCCTCAAGCAGATCAAGGTCCATTCAGAATCATTTCTCTCTTTCTTCAAAAAGCAAAGCTCATGGAACTGCTGTGATTTCTTAGTGAAATTTTAAAAATCAGCACAAAATTTAATGTAAAACTTAAAATTGAGTTGTATTTCCCACCTCTTCAAACATGTTTCTTCTGCCATCTTATTTTAAAAAACAAATATTATATTACGTTCATAAAAATACAGAGGGACATGGTTTCTCGGTTTATTGCCAAATCCTACATATTTAACATTCTTAACTAGTGATGGGCGAACCGAACGCACACAATTCGGGTCCATACTGGATTTTGCGGTGTTCGGTATGCTGAACCCCAACCCGAATTTTTTTCAAACTTTGGGCAAAGTTTGGGGTTGTGTTCGGCGTTTGGAGCTTTGACGTCACCAGCAGGTTGCTAAGGACATCAACGTGATCACTTCCTGGATTCCATGGAATCCAGGAAGTGATCACCTTGGTGCTGTGTTTGCTTAGAAACAGCCGGCCGGTTAGTGCCGTGCGATTGGCGTCCCTATCCAAGGTTCTGATAGGGCGCTTTCCATAGTTACTTTGTAAGCGGGAAAGTTACTGTGTATTGATTGGTTCCTGCCTCAGCCTGCGGTGCTATATAACTCTGTATGTATTTGAATGTTCTCTCTAAGCCTGTACCTGCCTTGCTGGCATGCATTCCGTATTAAATCTATCAGTTATCTAAGGCCTCCTCTGTTTTACTGGCGACGAGGATTCTAGCCATTTCTTCGGAGAATTCTATGCTTGGACTCTGTAAGTAAGTGAAAATGTCAGTGCAGCTTACTTTCGCCCCCTTCAATCCCCAAGGGGAGACGTGGGACTCCTATGTCGCCCGTTTCGATTGCTTCTTAATCTCCAATGGGTACACGGAAATTTCCGGAGATAGGAAAAGATCATATTTCCTGGGGTTTTGTGGCCCCGAGATGTTTGAAACTGCCCGCGCATTGTTTGCCCCTACTTCGATCCACGACGTATCTTGGGATGACTTTTTAAAAACATTGCAGGACCATTATGCCCCAGCTCCCTCACGGTGTGCACGGCGCTATAAATTTTACCAGCGGAACCAAGCCGAGGGGGAGTCTATAAACGACTATGTGGCCGCCCTTCGCCGAGCGGCATTGTATTGCAAATTCGCTGACCTGAACGATTACCTCCTTGACAGGCTTGTAATTGGGGTGAGAGATGGTCGTCTTAAGCGGCGTCTCCTGGCCATTAGGGATCTGACATTCCAAGTGGCGCTAGCGGAGGCTCGTGCGTTTGAGCTGTCAACGCAGTCGCTGGCAGCCATGGACAGCGCCGTGAATGTCACCCACAAGAGTGCTGTTTCCACGGATAAGGCCACTGTTCTTCCTGAAGAGGAAGGCAGTCTTGGGGCAGAGGAGGAGGAGGTGTGCAAATTGGCAGTGAATAGGAACCGAGATGTTCCTTCTACACGTCCCCGGCCGCCCCAGTCACCTTGTCAGGGGTGTGGGGGTAATCATCTGAGGTCCTCCTGCCCTTCCCGTGATTCTGTGTGTTGGCACTGCGGTGCCAAAGGACACCTTTCCAGGGTCTGCCGTTCTCGCAGAGTTTCCACAGCCACGTCCCGGGAGCAACGGGAGCCCCAAAGTTTCACTCCCCGATGGCAGAGGAAATTCCCTTCAAACCGGCGGGAGGATTGCAACGCTATCTATAGCCGGCCACATTTGGCTACCACTTTTGTAAAGGAGATGTCTAATTCAGCGGAGAAGATCTCGTTGGAGGTCCAGTTGGGAACTTCGAGGTGCCCAATGCAAGTGGACACTGGATCTGCCCACTCCTTAGTTTCGTGGGCAACATTGAAGCGCTGTTTCCCAGCTATCAGCAGAGGTCGCCTGTCTCCATGTGCTGTGCAACTGAAGGACTATCAAGGGACACCAATTCCTATCTTGGGGGAGGGTCATTTTCCAGTCCGTTTCAAAACTTTTGTGGGCAAATTGCCTCTGATTGTAATTTATGGGCCGTTCTCTAACCTTTTAGGATTGGACTGGTTCAAGGCTTTGGGACTCTCTGTCATTGGGGTGAATGCTGTCAGTGATATGGGAAGGTTTGAGGTTCTGGCACGGGAATTTCCAACAGTATTTGATGGCCAGTTGGGCTGCATTCCGTATTAAATCTATCAGTTATCTAAGGCCTCCTCTGTTTTACTTGGTGTCCTTAGCAACCTGCCCGTGACATCAAAGCTCCACCCCGGAATCTCTTTGTGGGAGGGATTCCCCGTTCGGGTTTGAGTTCAGGTTCAGCCGAATTTTGCGTAAAGTTCATCCGAACTTGCCGAACCCAAACACCGTTGGGTTCGCCCATCACTATTCTTAACCCAAAATGCCAGAAGGAATGTGCTTAAAGCACTCAGTGGGTTTTTGGAAAGAATGAATGATGGAAAATTTTCTTTGGAAAATTGCATTTTATTGTTCATGCAAATATGTAATGCTGTTCAAGGGTATCAAACTCCTAGCAAGGTGCTATAATTTGGGGCAAATAATTTTAAAAATGCTTCAGTGGCATTATGTAGTATTATTAACCAAATAGCATTATCTCATCCTTCCATCTTTAGCAGAGTTGCTTAAATAAGAAGCAAAAGAGAAGATTTAAATAACAGGTGAATTTGAGAGGGATGATAGATAACACTGTACTAAAATTCCGCAAGCAAAGCAGGACAGCTGCACAATTCATCTGGAAACATACTGAATTACACAATCACCATAGCATTTATTATGAAACAGACAAGTTAGAATCCTACATAATTAATATGTGCTAATGCTTTGATATGCCAATCCCCCCATGACAGTTATTTTTCTCCCATATATGAACAGAGATAAAATAAACCAAAGAATTTTGGAGGAAAAAGAAGATTCCCTTACAGAGGGAAAGAGAATTAAAATAATATTTTTTTCTGAGCCTGTTCTGCAGAACACTTCAAAGGTCACCGTAACCAAGCACTGTACAAGTGCACAGAGTGGAATTCTCTATAATGCCATTAAAGAGCTAGGTTTGTGTATGTGTGTGTGTGAGAGAAATGTTATTTCAATTCAGTCTGTTTAGTTCTAGAATGATTTGTTCCCAGCATAATTATGAGTCTTGGAGAAGAGTTAGCAAATTAAAAACAACAACAACAATGAAATAAAACTAAGTTGCACTGACTGATCCTACCAAATAACTACTTTTTCTTTTTGAGCTTTTCATGGGTCTTGTCTCAACACCATAACTGGGTAATTTTAGAAAGCACATTGATCAGAATCAGAAGATGCCTTTCTAATGTATTATAGATTACTACAGCAAAAAGAAATTATATATAATAGTAAAAACATATAGCATTTATGTTGGGAAAAAGTTATTTGAGAAAAACCTATTTTATGTGGAAGTGTTTCATTCTGTATACTTTCTTGATACCTTGGATTTTTGTTAATTTATACTGATTTACATTATGTTAACTCTAAGAGGGTCAGGGCTTGTAATATTTTCCAAATAACTTTTTCTCATAGAGCCATTGCTGTTCTTGAAATAAGGCCATCATGCCCTTATTTGGCTACTATAAACTAGTAGCTCTTGGTCAATGATTTCATTAGGAGAGATGGTTGATTCTTGAAAGTTGCTGATGATGTTGCGAGTCTTTGCGATGTCATCATTGGTATCCTCAAGATCAAATAAGATGGCGCTGGGATGTTTCTGTTCACATTCAATGACGTCTTTGATGAGGATGGAGATATTATTTGCATGGTTCATGGTTATCTGTGGTTGGGGTTGTTGGGTTGGGGTAGATGTGGCTGTCGGGTTGAGAGATGTTGGATCATTGCTGTTTTGTCCTCTTCTTTTTAGGGATGTTAATTGTGCTTCTATGGTATCAACCCTTTCAACTAGGATAATAAATTTTTCCAGTCTGAGTCTGCATGATGGAAAAGTGGAAACGCACACTGGGTTTTTTTAATTGAGGATGCTTGTAGGAATTGGGTTAAGCTTTTGGTTAGCCCCAAACATTTGTGGTGAGCATACTTGTCACATAGGTAGCATTTAATTGTATTCTCATCCTCAAAAGATTCTGTACATATGAAGCATATGCAGGAGTTGTATGGGTTATTGGTAGAAATCTCTTTCTTTTGGGGTGGGGGGTTTGGCAGTGATGACTATAAACTAGTAGCTCTTGGTGTGTTACCAGAATGCCCCCTAAAGCTTGTGACAAATTGATACCATGCTTAGACCCTGAAACAACTGGATTTCAGCTTTTGTTTCCTAAAAATATTCTCCTATGTGATTCTGATAATAGAAAGGGAGAACTGGAGAAAAGGGGAAAGGGGAAAAGAAGAACTAGATAAGAAACAAAAACAGAGGAGTCCTAATTTAATTCTATTCTTGTTCTAGTTCATCCTTAGGTGTATTTTGCAATAAATTTGATTATAGTGCAGTTTACCAATTAATATATTTTGTCTGCGGAATGGACCAAAACTACACAGTACCAATACTGTAATTACTTGTGACTTTGATGCTAGACTTCTCGATCCTTAAGAAGATACTAAGTAACATTCTATTAAGAAAAGATAAGTACAATCAGGCTAATATAGCAATGAAATCAAGTACCTTGTTTATGTTAGAAGTGGTAAAATTGAGGACCGCATGACAAGCATGTAGGAGCAAAGAGAGAAACTGCAAATAGCAATAGCACTTAGACTATGCTGTATACTGCTTCACAGTGCTTTACAGCCCTTTCTAAATGGTTTAATTAAAGAGTCAGCATATTTCCCCTAACAATATGGGTCCTTATTTTACTTCCCCTCGGAAGGATGGAAGTTGTTATTTGCAGAAATTTAAGACATACAGTGGTACCTCATCACACGAACTTAATTGGTTCCAGGAGGAGGTTCATAAGGTGAAAAGTTCATAAGATGAAACAATGTTTCCCATAGGAATCAATGTAAAAGCACATAATGCATGCAAATCCTTCAGGAAAATCCCAAACTTTAGAAGGGAGGCGAACAGAGGGCAGGGAGGAGCAGCTAAAGGGGGCGGGTGGAAGAAGCAAGGCTAGGCTAAAGGGTGAGTGGGAAGGAAGAAAGGCAAGGGGGCGCCCCTCCCTTTTCTTTCTTCAAAAGACACCATTTCAGTGCCTTTGCAAGCACCCTGTTCTCTGCAAAATCTTTCCTCCAAGCTGCCCCTCCCTTTTCTTTCTTTAAAAGACACCCTTTCAGTGCCTTTGCAAGCACGTTGTTCTCTGCAAAATCTTTCCTCCAAGCTGCCCCTCCCTTTTCTTTCTTAAAAAGACACCCTTTCAGTGCCTTTGCAAGCACGTTGTTCTCTGCAAAATCTTTCCTCCAAGCTGCCCCTCCCTTTTCTTTCTTCAAAAAACAGGAAAAAAAGAAACCCCTTCATCCCAGCAGCAGCTGCTTGGGTTCGTAAGGTGAAAATAGTTCGGAAGAAGAGGCAAAAAAATCTTAAACACCGGGTTCGTATCTTGAAAAGTTCGTTAGAAGAGGCGTTTGTAAGATGAGGTACCACTGTATATTTCTTCCCCTAATTTCTCTCCCCCAAGAGAGCAAATGTGCCATTCCCCCAACATTTTGGATATTTTTAAAAGAACGAATTGAAACCCTTAGCCTCTGCAAGATTTAAAATGCCAGTACCCCAAATACCATTTCCCCCCAGTAATTTTATAATGCTACTGATCACATCTCTTGCAATCAGGCAGAAAAGAAAGACGTGCATTCCTCTGTCTGAAAAATGATACTAATCCTTATGTGCATGCTTGTCATTTAAATTGGTAGTGTCTTCATTGTCTTGCATGATACATAGATAATCCCCCAGATTGTGATTTTCTTCAAGAGGCTTTCTAGTCCAGTGCTCACTTTATGTGCCACTGTCATTCTGCAATCTAATTCTCTTTTTCTTAACTTGGTTCCATTTATTATCATGCACGCTTCAATTGCTGCCTTTTGTAAGCCTGTTATATGAAAATGTAGCTCATTCAGTTGCAATTGGAATCAAATGTTGATATAACTGCATTCATCTATTCATTTAATTGATAACAATGGTTACAGAGACTTAGCTGTTTACTGAAACTGGTGGCGTATCATTTATATGCTTGCCAAAAATAATAACCAAGTACAGCATTAATACCACTGAAATGTTTTGTTTTCAAATTATCTTGGGAATTGTAATTTTAGTTGGATATATGCATTTATAAGGATCATGTCTTAGAGAAAGCAATAGCACTTACACTTATATACAGCTTTACAGTGCTTTACAGCCCTCTCTAAGCAGTTTACAGAGTCAGCATATTGCCCCCTAAACAATCTGGGTCCTCATTTTACCCACTTTGGAAGGATGGAAGACTGAGTCAACTCTGAGCCTGGTGACATTTGAACTGCCAAATTGCAGTCAGCAGTCAGTCAGCAGAAGTAGCTTGCAATACTGCACTCTAACCACTGATGATGATAGCACCCAAAACTCTGAAGGCAAAGCTGTTCCACTGATGAATTGTTCTAATTGTCAGGAAATTTCTCCTTAGTTCTAGGTTGGTTAACTGTTTCTACCCATTGCTTCTTTTCCTGCTTTCAGGTGCTTTAGAGAAGAGCCTGAGCACCTCTTCTTTATGGCAACCCCTGAGATAATGAACATTGCTATCATATCACCCTCAGTCCATCTTTCCATTAAATTAGACTTAGCCAATTCCTGTAAGGATCAATTCCTAATATATGGGGACTTGAGTGAGTGAACCTCAGAGGAGATATATCCATAGAAAAGAAGGTTACCCTTGAGTTTTTCCCTTGAGACAATTTCATCTTCACATCCCAAATAGTCCTCTTTCCCTGGAATAACTTTGCCCCAGAGATTGACTGTCCCCTTTCCTCATGAGTTTAAAAAAAAAAAATATTAATAATTTATTTCAAAGGATCTGGGAAATTATTTAGATTTTTCCTGCAGGAGTATGTTAATGGACAGGTTGTTAATGTGGCTTGGACTACTCTCATTATACTGTATATTTCTTATGTACTTTTTAATCTGACTACTATATTAGTGAAGAGTCAGTATGATCTAAGTCGCAGATTGAATTAGTGGATAAATCAGCAAGTGAAGTTATTTATTTATTGTATTTATTCCCCACTGATCTTATGGTTCAGGCAATTCTAAACAGTAGCAGTAGTTGCTGGTCTGGCTTAATTATAATTTCTGTCTTATACCCAAGGTATAATTTCTCTCTTATACCCAAGGTGAATTCCTCCTGGTGCAGACCAGTTTGCCCAAACTGGTAACAACTGCGAGTGAAGTCATGATGATGTCACAGAAAAAGTTCGGTCAGTGCCAGTCCATGGGCGCCGCCATTAAATTTTTTTTTTTTGAATTTTGAATTTGTTTTTCTTCTGAGCAAGCATAGAAGCTGAGTTTCTGGCACTGTGCATGCAGTTGGCATTTTTTTTTTTACTGTTTGGGGGAATTGTTTTGGATTTTTTGTCACTGTGCATGTGTGTGCACATGCTCCCAAGGTGTGGCCATGCGTCATGGGAAGAAATGAATCGGCAGTGTGGTAAGTTAGAACCCACCACATTTGGTGGAGAGAGGCTGCACTGGTCTTTGAGCAGCTTGGACACTAATGCAAGAAGTGATTCTCTATTAAGAACTGCAAGGAAGCTGAAGACGGAGGCTGGCTTATGGAGTAGCACAGCTCATTTGCCCCAGAAGCGGAGTAAAGACGCTGAGACATATTGTGGATTAAATAAGGGTCATTTTATTAAATTAACATAAATTTAAATAACGTAACTTTAAATACGTAAATTTAAATATTTAAATTCACATAACTAAGGACCTGCAGAAGCCAAAACTAATGGGACGGAAATTCCTACCAGAAACTTCCTTGGCAACATTGGGCAAAAACTCCTTGCTGAACCAGGTGAAGGAGCCACTTTCACCTGGATCCAAGCCACACCCCTTCATCGTATGGGAGGAGTTCACCCTCCAATCCCCGTGGGAAATTGGATCCGGTGATTCCCATGGACATCCTCTCTCCAATCCCCGACGTTGTTCCAACCTCTAGTTCCTGGAGAGAGGCGGTTCATCATCCTTTAAAGGATGCCCAAAGGAGCATGCGCAGTTGCTTCTAATTGCCCATTTCCGCCCCTAACCTGCCAATCCCCAGTGACCAAAGGGAGGCCTATACTACATCTAAGTGTGCTGCACCCCCTAACCAATCCAGTCCGCACCGTCAGTGTGGAATAGGCGAAAAAACGGCCGCCTCTAAAGGGGAGGCGGCAAAAAATTCCTATTCGGCTCCGAGGCGACCTCCTCAGGACACACTGTTAATAGCGGAGGGTGGGTGGGTGTTTGCTTCAGGAGAAAATAAAGCAAGGGGGAGGTCCTGTTCAGATCGCCCTTAAATAGGGCGATCCAGGACCTCCCCCAGTGACCAGCAGGCGGCGCGCTGACCCGGCGCGCTGCCAAAAGCCGAACTTCTGGGTTTTCAGGAACCCGGAAGTTCAGGGCTCTATAGAGCCGCCTGCAGCGTCCCCCTGCTCCGGGGCAATTTTGGCTGGCGGTTTAAGCCGCCGGTCGTGCATTTCTGGACCACAGTGGAGGGATATGTGTGGGTGAGTGGGTGGGTGGTGATTAATTTATATAAGGTGATAGGGAGCATATGTGAGAAACCCTAACAAGACTTTCTCTTTGAGATTGTCAGTGTGTGCCAGGAAAGAAATAAAGTAGACATTAGCAAACCAGGTTTGTGCTTGCTTGTGTTCCTTTCTTTTTCTTTTGGAACCTGACAATAGAGACATGGTCAAAACTCATTCTGAGATTTGTGACCCACTACTCTCTATAATGTGACCCAGTTTGGTGTAGTGGTTAAGGCATGAGGCTAGAACCTGAAAGTCTATGAGTTTGACGTCCCACCTTAGGCACAAAGTCAGCCAGTCCTATTCTCCCAGCTCTTAGAAGTAGGAAAAAGCAAAATATTTCCAAAAATCTCTGCCAAGAAAATTTCAGGGACTTTTTTCTAGCAGATGCCAAGAGTTGAAGGCAAGAACTATGATATATTATCTTGGATAATAGTGTATTTCTGCCCAAGCAAAGTGGCCTGAGTTAATCTGGCAATGCTGTTGCTTTGTCTGCAATTAAAACTGGTGCACTGCCAAACTAACCCAGGATTGGCTGCTCACTTTTCTTATATAAGTTTAGGAATACCTGTTCTCTTCTCGTTAGGGGTAGGTTCTAATTTACCTCGCTACCGGTTCACTTCCTCCCACACCGCATGGGTGTGGCAGGTGGGCGCATGCGCATGCCAAAAAATATCCCCCCCCAAAATAAGATGGCGACTGCATGCACAGTGCTTGACACATGGCTTCTGTGTATGCTCATACGAAGAAAAAATAAAAATTTGAAAAGAAATGACCCCACCCCCCAAATAAAAAAAAATCTAACCCCCCAAAACAAGATGGTAGCCCCATGCGCAGTGCTGGAAACTTGGCTTCTGCACATGCTCAGAAGGAAAAAATGTGAAATCCCCCCACCCATTTTTTTTAAAAAATTGCAGTGCCCATGAACTGGCACCGACCAAACCTAGTTGGTGTCATGGTGATTACACCAGTGGATCACTACTGGTTTGGCTGAACTGGCCCAAACTGGGAGGAACCCACCCCTGGTCCTCATTTCACATTCTTCTTCTTCTTCTTCTTCTTCTTCTTCTTCTTCTTCTTCTTCTTCTTCTTCTTCTTCTTCTTCTTCTTATTATTATTATTATTATTATTATTATTATTATTTATTAGATTTGTATGCCGCCCCTCTCCATAGACTCGGGGTGGCTCACTACACAATAAAACAGTTCATGACAAATCTAATAATTTACAATTTAAAATATTTAAAAACCCCATTATTAAGCAGACATACATACAAACATACCATACATAAATTGTATAGGCCCGGGGGAGATATCTCAGTTCCCCTATGCCTGATGACAAAGGTGGGTTTTGAGGAGTTTACGAAAGGCAAGGAGGGTAAGGGCAGTTCTAATCTCTGGGGGGAGCTGGTTCCAGAGAGTCGGGGCCACCACAGAGAAGGCTCTTCCCCTGGGGCCCGCCAACCGACATTGTTTGGTTGACGGGCCCCGGAGAAGGCCCACTCTGTGGGACCTAATCTGTGGCTGGGATTCATGCAGCAGAAGGCGGTCTCGGAGATATTCTGGTCCGATGCCATGAAGGGCTTTATAGGTCATATCCAACACTTTGAATTGTGACTGGAAATTGATCGGCAACCAATGCAGACTGCGGAGTGTTGGTGTAACATGGGCATACCTGGGGAAGCCCATGACTGCTCTCGTGTCTGTCTGCAGCTCGACATGCAGCGAAACCCACCTATCCTCCAATAAAACAGACTGTGTGCATAGATAATTCTGAATGCTTTATTTAAAGAACATGATTTGGTGAAACTGGGGGAAATAGGGATACATACAATGAGAACCAAATACAAGATAGGTAGTATTGAGTTACTGCTGAACACAACAATTAATAAATACAAGCAATTTAAATATTACCAGCAATGTTTTGTGTAGGGGGTGTGGGTTTGTCCTTGGATGACCATGTGCCACACATTAAGATCAATAGTAGGTTTTAAAACCTGTTGCTACTGTTTTGCAGAACTGGGCAGAAACAGGAGCAACCCACCGCTGATTAAGATGGATCCTTCTTTGTGCTTGTACCTCCTCCAAATGCTAAAGGAAATTGAGTCTGGCTTCCAAGCGTTCACTTGTTTTGAAAGTTAAAGTCAAAGTGATTGGGTCAACTTCAAACAGTATACTTGATATTTGTCCCTCCAGACACTAGATGGGGCTAGAGAGCAACAACAGTATATAAAAATTATATGTTGGGGCATGATAATATCTGCCACATATAGATGAACATTTAATTTTATATTGTTTTCATTGTTATGTTTATTTCTGGCCCAAAGGTACCTATTCCCAACAGAATTATTTGTTTAATTCATTGAGAAAAGGGATGTCACACCAATTCATTTATTATTTAAGCTATCTCTATACTGCTAATTTGGAGAACCACTTTGCTAACTTGATGTAACAGAATATGTGGATGATTCTGGGGGATGAGAGAAAGAGGTGTTGCCTAGGAAACAATCATACAAGAGAAGGGGGATTTTCCAAAGGTTTAATCAGAAAAGAAATTTAGGAAGGACCTGCCCTAATTCATCTGACAATTAAGTGTGTCAGGTAGAAGTTTCTACTTTTAGAGTTTCAAATTTTGTTAATGTAGCCTTACCATAATGTAAATTTAGCTTATCTAGTTTTCTTTCCTGTCTGGCTTACCCAGGAGAGCTGACACGAATGCACGTTTGTTTGAATTTTCACCAAATATATTTTGAGTTTTGTGATTTAAAAAAAAATAGATATTGATACATTTTAGCAGGTGCCATGGATCATATTGCACGCTGTTTCTTTTTAAACATGTAGGCATTTATTAAACATTTCTCTTCCCTTCATCTTGAGGCTTTTTCAGTTTACCTTCATTAAATCTTTGTTGTCATTTTGTGCAACATCACACATTTTATTTTCATGTCATCTGTTCTGGTGTGCAAGATGTGAGAGTTGTAATATCAGAAAAAAATGAGTGCACAGGACTGTATTACTTCGCCTGGAACAATATACACTATGTTTTTCATAGATTTTTGTCTGCAGCTATTTTCTATATGATCATTTAGTTATATCTGGATGATGCTTATTGGTTCCTCCTGGTTTACTACTTTGTGTAAAACATCTTCTTAACTATAAAATGCACCAACTCTTTCCAGGCACTTGGATACTGTCACAATAATCATGATAAATAACCGCAGAATAAACCATCTTCTGTAATTAAATGACTCTGAGATAGATGAGTGATACATCTATCATTTTTTATTCTTTTTTCAAGAGAAAGAAAAATCAAACTAGTTAAATACTTCATTTAGAGAATGAAGTCACCCCTCTCTTTCTTATACATGCCTGCACAAAGAGACACACATATGCATATATATAGATGCAAAAGCTAAGCTCCTGTCAGTTATTAAGGATTACTTGGTTCCTGCACTTACTGTATATATGAGATATATTTTCTTAACAAATAAGAATCTAATGGATTAGGTCTTATCTAATTATGGATTCTGCATTAAATGGTGGCTCATACTGTCTGTGGCTTCGGCTGGCATAATTAAACTTAATGTACTTTTAATGATGTCGTCTTAACTCATATATGATTAGAATCAAACAAAGATGAGCTGTCACCAGTCCAGGAGAGCCTCCTTTTTCAGCGCCTGATGGGAAATATTAATAATGCCAATTTCATGGTTAACAACATTGGTTTTGCTTGGAGACTGCTTGTCATACTATTGGAGCTAATCTCGGCTGAGCTAAAGCTGAGTAGGTCCCGTCATTTTGAAGGGTCGCCACAGAGCAGTAGAACTTGGCTTTTTAAGCACACATTTTGTTTGCAAAATGACAAATAAGCCCACAACTTAAAGTTAGCAGCTTCCAAGAACAAAATAAGACTAGCCCCCAGTGCCATCTTCTGATGTTAGGGTTTTGTTGCCATTCTGAGTTCTGGGTACAAGCCAGCCATGCTTTAATTCCATCATCTTTGGGCTTTATGACAGATCAGTTCTAATTCTGAGACAGAGAAAATTTGGAAGTTGTTAAATTCTGTCCTAAATAACTCCTCCTCTCCTGCTTTTAACTAAGTAATCCCACTTTTCTTTCTACATTTAAACATGGCTGTCATGGCTGCCTTTCTGGTAGTGTGAGGCAACCCTTGATTTGAATGAAGAAAAAGAGAAAAAGCAGCTTAGTTTTGGCTTTGAAAAACATCTGCATTGTCACAAAGCCTGATGAGCTGGACTAGTTGGTAGAGAGGACTGGTGGGGAGTGATTTTGGACAAGCAGTTCAGAGCAATGTATATACCGGTAGGTGATGTGGACTAGAGCCTTGGGGAGCATACTCACCACTTCAGATCCTATGGCTATGCTAGCAGTTGAGCTGGAAAGAGGGAGAAGACAGTAAAGATAAGAAAGAGGTCCAGCTAGATCAGTCCGTGGAGTGTGGGACTTCTTAAATCCAGGGCTATGTCCCATATTGGGTATCATTTATATATCACAACGTGAAAGCTATTGTTTTAAACTGGAGCATTTCATTGCAAAGATGCCAAGACATCCATAAATTTGCACTTAATTACTTCCATAAGAAATTTAAGTCATCGCATTCTTATTTATTCCTTTCCTGGTTTACTAGCTAGAATGCTCTTTTCAAACCAAGGCATTTAAAAGGAATTATTTAGCTGCATTTGTTTTACTAACCTACCTAAATGTAGTATATATTGTTAGACACGTAGGCCAGACATGTAAAATATATATTTCATGTAATGAGCATCTTTTTTCACTTATGTTTTCATTGCATGCCTGCTGTGGAGGACACTCCTACACATATATTATAATACTTTGTGATGCTTTTGAAATTAATTAAAAGTACTTTGCTAACATTGACTAGTTAATGAACTGAAAAGCCTAATAATATAAGATATGATCTATAATCTACAAAGTGATTTTATATTTCATTCACCAAAGAAACCATGATTATATGGCAATGCAAAAAACAGGGTACACTAAAATTGGGAACCAAGGAAGTATTGTAGAAGTAAAAGAATCTTATTGGTAGAGGAAAAAGAATCCTATGAATAGTGTGAATCTATTATCAATGATGGACCAACGTGCATAACTCATGAGGAATGGCATCTGCCCCTTTGATGCCCCTAAGGGGCAGATATACCTTTGGAGCTCTTTACAGTCCCTTATGGCAATCTACTCATATCTTTTTAGAATGTTGAGTTCATTGTGTGGAAAGTGAAATATGTGATGGTGGATCAGTTAGCAATATTATATGTAAAAGAACATATTAAGACTTCCAAGGAGACAGGTTCTGTAGTCAGATGTGAACACAACAGTACAAATTCACACACAGAATTATTGGCAGATAACGGAAGAAACACTATTGATGAAAGGGGAAGTCTCGCATTTAATTTATAAAAATTGTCCATTGTGTTTTATAATTTTTGGATTTAATTTTGAATGGGAAAAATAAGCAGTATGTCAGGGTCGTAATTTAGAAGTTCTAATGCAACACTTTGACCTCTATATATAATTATTTCAGTGAATATAGTTTTAGAAGAAAAGACCCTAAAATCTGTCTGTGTGATTGTTTCAGCAGACTAAAAAAGCTAGCGCTATTCTCAGCAAATAATTGTAAAAATTACTGGCACCAATCTGCAAAATGTACAGACTTTGAAATGTCAGCAGGTCAAATGAATCCATTTGGTTCATTTAACTTCCATCTTAACACTTTCCCTGTTTATGGCCTAAACCTTTCAGAAATAATTATGCATGCTTGAATAATTCATTACATATGATGAATGAATAATAAATCATTATTTCAGATTTATCGCAGTAATCTGTATTACTATGTCAGTGTTAGGAACTATGAAAAGTTATGAACTGAAATTTTGTGACCAAAGCAGAAGAAAAACGAAGTAAAGATGCTCATTAAGCTTTTGGACTGGCAAAGTTTCATTAGCATGAAAAGGCTGCTTCAAACCATGTATCTAATTCCTCATCAAGTTTATAAAGCCAATGGGATGTATGCACGGAGAGTGGGGGGGGGGACGCAGTGGGGTAGCAAAAATGGAGCTCCACCCCAGAGCATGCAATTTGCACTGAAAGATGTTGAAAGAAAATGCAGGGCGTCCTGCATAAGCCATGCCCACAGTGTGGTAGTAAAAATTTTGGTAGCCCTTCACTGGGTGTATGGATTGCTCAGGGAGGGGTAGCACATCTGGTGTAGAGGCATGTCATGCCCTTTTATGGCAGCTCATTTATGGCAGCTTTTGGGGCAGCTCATTCACCTTTGGTCCCTACCTGTCACTCAGCTCCCACCTGTGACTCTTAGTAGCTTTAGCATGCACAGTGGCCACACCCCAGGCAACAGCTTTGACAGGCTGGCCAAACCAGGTTGAGAGTAGCCAATGGGTCATTGATTTTTGGTGAGATAGGGACTTGTCTATCCTGAGCATGTGAAGACAGATTCTGGCAGACTGAGTGGATGAAACCTACTAGAATATGTCAACTGTCATGACAGCAGTCTCTGCAAGCGATGTGGTATACTAAGAGCACGGCAAGACACAAAATACGCCCTGGTCTGTTCTGATAACTTCAGTAATGTAGCTGGAATTAATCGTATTGGCTTTTGCAATTCCATTGGATTATTTCAGAGACATGGAGAGCGAAGATCTGCTGCTTGGGTAATAGTCTATTCTCCATACTAAGCTACCCAGGCTTCATGATCTGGGGAGTTCAGAGCATGATACCATGGTCTTTCAAGATTGAAGGACGCCAATGCAAAGCCAACATAAAATATATTCAGGATATACTCTTGGGCTTCCTGCAGCTATACAACAATGACTAGCCTTCCTTAGGCAGTGCAGGAAAATGTGAGATGGAACTTGCATTTGGGAGAAGCAACTACACAACAAACAATTTTCTTTGTCCTTGGCATAGCTTCATGTGTTTAAGGGTCCACTTTAGTGGAGAATGTCCACCAAGAGAAAATACTTACCCCTACACATGTTCATTCTATGAGAATAAGGTTCTGGGAGTTCTTACATAGTCCATGAAAAACTAACATGATAGAATATCTGGCATTATATCTGGCATTATAAAACTAAAGGCTAAATATAGACCAAAAGAAGGAAAACAGCATTATTTAATAAATACTTTTTAAGTAAATCATATCATTTACAAAGCACCAAGTCTAATTTGGAATTATACCGCTAGTTGCTTAAGAAGTGAGACATCCAACCGGTAGGTCATATACTAGATGCATTACTCTAAGAGATTTTATGGAGCCTTTCTATCACAGTTGATTTTTTTTCTTTTAACTCATAATAGAAAAAGAACCCCACTTGTTTTAATCATTGTGAGAAGGCTTATAGTATTGCTACTTATGAGAAGGCTTATAGTATTGCTACTTGTGAGAAGGCTTATAGTATTGCCCTTATGTTTCACAGGCTTGAGAAGCTATAGCTGTAGAAGTGTTTAATTGTTGGAGACTTTCTTATGGATTCTGCCTCCAAACATGAGGTTGGTTTATACCACTATTGAAATCTTTTTTTTTTACTACTGATTCTGTGGGTGTGGCTTGATGGGCATGGTGGAGGAAGGATACTGCAAAATCTCAATTCCCACCCCACTCTGAGACCAGCCAGAGGTTGTATTTGCCAATTCTCTGAAGTGCTCAAAATATTCACTACAGGTTCTCCAGAACCTGTCAGAAACTGCTGGATTTCGTCCCTGGTTTATACCAAAGGATCTGGAAACTAAATCATATGACAACAGCTAAGAGGCCTAGTTATGTCTTATTATCAAAGAGAAGGATGAGGAAGGACGTGATAACCATCTTGAGAGGCTGTCACAAAGAAGAGAGGATTGACTTGTTTTGACTACATTGCATTTCATTAGTTAAACTGCGCTGGATACATAATCTGTGTCCACCAAATTGTGTCTTCATGTTATAGAACAGAGGAGGACTTCCTGAAACAATCCAAAGTCAATCCCTTTGGGATTTTTTAATGCTAATTACCCACAATAGTACTTCTAGGAAAATTCTGAACTTTTTGCTATATAAACAAAAATATAATGTAAATTCTTGCCAATTCATTTTTCTCTTTGTTTTTGCTTGTTCGCCACTTCTCCTCCTCCTCCTCCCTTCTTTAGTCTGGGTGTATTTGCTCTGATCTGGATCGAGCAATTGATTGGGAAGATGCTGGGGGCAAACTAAACTGGAAATTACTCACAATAATTTCCCAGCTGAACCAATCTGTCATTTTCTGCTTTCTGCAAGTAACTCCTGTTAATAAATGGAATGTTTTAAAATGGTGTCAAAATCAACAAATCAGCCCTTGGGACAAAGTAGCTTTTAAGCTTCTGTCAAGGACGCATTGATTTCTCATTCTGCTTATACAAACAACATCATGTACCTTTTATCTAAGAAATATGGATGACAATGTGCCATTAATTCTGATGCCAGCCTGAATGAAGAAGGAATTACTGGCAAGACAGTTTAGAGAACATGTTAAACCATCCCTATAGAGTAATGAACACATGGTGTGACTGTTATATTATCTCATATTGATTCTCAGGAATGAAAAGATACTTTGACAATCAGCCTCTGCCATCACACAGACCATGTGGCTAATAAAAGATATGTACATTCCGTATATTATTATTCCAGAGAGAGTGCTGTGTTAACATTAACTTATTAAATCTCAAAAATAACTCTCATGATAGGAATTAAATGCATTTCAGACTGGCAGGTAGAGCACAGCAAAATGAATGCGCCTTGCATGATTTTAGGGAATATCTGGATGGCTCTGCATACTTATGTTTCAGGCAGTGAACAAATCTAATTCAATCCAGCCTAATCAATCAGTAACAAAATCTACAGCTACATGTGTTCTGTGAACTAGAACACCTGGAAATTATGTTTTTAAAGGAATCATCCCTTTTGCAAAAGCAATGATGTTGAGGTGCTTTAGCAATGCAATAGCCCTCCCTCCTCCGGTTTTGAACTGCCATTCTCTAATTCAAAACGCATGCTGCATCCTGAATATAAATTTATGGCCATCTCAATCCATCCAGAATGCCATTCCATCAGTTCCAACACTGTGGATGTTTCCATTTCCAGATATGTCATTTCTTTGTGTATACAAAGTCTCTGTAATGCATCATGCAGAAAACCAGAGTTTTACAGAACAATAAAAATTAGCATCCTGCGCCTATAGCCTATGATGACTCAAGGCTATTGTATTACATTTGGATGTGGCACTAAATGGCAGTTTATTTTAGGACTGCAAGGAAAAAATGGAACATATCAATTTATTTTCTAAACCAGTTTGGCGTAATGCCTATACCTGGACAAATAAATCTTAACCGCACTCTCCAGTTCTAAGTCTAGTCTCCTTCCTCCAGCACTGATTCTTCTTTTTCCATCGGAAACATAGAAACATAGAAACATAGAAACATAGAAGACTGACGGCAGAAAAAGACCCCATGGTCCATCTAGTCTGCCCTTTTACTATTTCCTGTATTTTATCTTACAATGGATATATGTTTATCCCAGGCATGTTTAAATTCGGTTACTGTGGATTTACCAACCACGTCTGCTGGAAGTTTGTTCCAAGGATCTACTACTCTTTCAGTAAAATAATATTTTCTCATTTTGCTTTTGATCTTTCCCCCAACTAACTTCAGATTGTGTCCCCTTGTTCTTGTGTTCACTTTCCTGTTAAAAACACTTCCCTCCTGAACCCTATTTAACCCTTTAACATATTTAAATGTTTCGATCATGTCCCCCCTTTTCCTTCTGTCTTCCAGACTATACAGATTGAGTTCATTAAGTCTTTCCTGATACGTTTTATACTTCAGACCTTCCACCATTCTTGTAGCCCGTCTTTGGACCCGTTCAATTTTGTCAATATCTTTTTGTAGGTGAGGTCTCCAGAACTGAACACAGTACTCCAAATGTGGTCTCACCAGCGCTCTATATAAGGGGATCACAATCTCCCTCTTCCTGCTTGTTATACCTCTAGCTATGCAGCCAAGCATCCTACTTGCCTTTCCTACTGCCCGACCACACTGCTCACCCATTTTGAGACTGTCAGAAATCACTACCCCTAAATCCTTCTTTTCTGAAGTTTTTGCTAACACAGAACTGCCAATGCAATACTCAGATTTAGGATTCCTTTTCCCCAAGTGCATTATTTTACATTTGGAAACATTAAACTGCAGTTTCCATTGCTTTGACCATTTATCTAGTAACGCTAAATCATTTACCATATTACAGACCCCTCCAGGAATATCAACCCTATTGCACACTTTAGAGTCATCGGCAAATAGGCAAACCTTCCCTACCAAACCTTCCCCTATGTCACTCACAAACATATTAAAAAGAATAGGACCCAGAACAGACCCTTGTGGCACACCGCTTGTAACCTGTCTCTGCTCAGAATACTCGCCATTAACAATAACTCTCTGATGTCTATGCTTCAGCCAGCTTGAAATCCACTGAACTATCCAGGGATTAAGTCCAATCTTCACTAATTTATCTATCAGCTCTTTATGTGGAACCATATCAAAGGCTTTGCTGAAGTCCAGATAGGCAATATCCACGGCACCACCTTGATCCAACACCTTTGTGACATAGTCAAAGAACTCAATGAGATTAGTCTGACACGATTTGCCTTCAGTAAAGCCATGCTGATTTGGGTCCAATAAGTTATTGTTTTTTAGATACTGATTTATCCTCTTTTTGAGTAGAGTCTCCATCATTTTAACTACAACTGATGTCAAGCTAACTGGCCTGTAGTTTCCAGCTTCTTCTCTACTGCCCTTCTTGTGGATAGGCACAACACTGGCCATTCTCCAATCCTCAGGAACATCTCCTGTTAACAGGGATTGGTTAAACAAATCAGTCAGGGGGGTAGCAATGACAGATCTGAGTTCTTTAAGAACTCTGGGATGGATGCCATCTGGACCCATTGCCTTATTTATCTTTAATCTTTCAAGTTCTTCTAAGACATCGGCTTCTAAGATCACTGGAGCTGAATCCGTACAGCTGGAAGCAATGCTATATCCCTCTATAGTATTATTTTGTAAGGTGTCCTTTGAGAAAACTGAACAGAAGTAGCTATTGAAATGGTCAGCGATCTCCTTATTCCCATTAATGCATGTATTATTCCCGGTACTAAGCTTTGTGATGCTGCAGTTTTTCTTCTTCCTATCACTAATATATCTGAAGAAGGTTTTATCCCCCTTCTTTACAGATTTGGCAATTTCTTCCTCTTTTGAGGCTTTAGCAGCATATATTATCTGTTTCGCCTCCTTCTGTCTCATTTTATACACCTCTCTATCAGCTATACTTCCAGACTCTTTATACCTCCTATAGGCAGCCTTCTTTTCATTGACTATAGCCCTTACATCATTGCTAAACCATAACGGTTTCTTCTTCCTTTTACCTTTAGTTACTTGCTTTACATAAAGTCTTGTGGCTTTTAAGATGGCCTTTTTTAATACAGTCCACTGGGTGCTCGCTCCTGCCATTTTATCCCTCCCCTTTAATTCATTATTTAAATATTCCCCCATTGCATTAAAATTTGTTTTTCTGAAATCCAGTACTTTGGTTGCAGTATAGGATTGCTCACAATCAGTTTTTACATCAAACCACAAACATAGATGGTCGCTGCAACCTAAATTTTCTCCCACCTTGACCTCTGAAACCCGATTCCCATTTGTAAAAACTAAATCTAGAATATTCTCCCCTCTAGTTGGTGTCTTAACTAGCTGTGCCATAGCTGCTCCTGTAAAGGCCTCTACTATATTCTTACTTTTGCATGTAAGGGCACTGGGGATATTCCAGTCAACATCAGGCATGTTGAAATCACCCATAACCACAATATCTCCCTTTACTGCCATTAGGGTAATCTCATCCACCATCTTGTTGTCATGTTCCTCAGATTGCCCTGGAGGCCTATAGATCACCCCAATTCTAATGACAGAACCGTCTTTATTTTGCATGCAAAAAGGAAACAATCAGTAGCAAGTAAACTTTCCTTTCTAAATTTCTAAGAAGTGGACAGACTGCAGATAAACATTGCAGCCCTACTCAGAATCTGTATATACTACTATTAATTTAATTTTCTTTGATTTTCTTCTGTACTTACTATTGTGTTTTCTTTTTTAAAAGTGGAAAATTAATAAAAATATTTAAAAAGAAAAGAATATCTTCATTTCCTTCAAGAATGGTATTGGAACCAGATGGATTTGAAGAAATCAAAATCCCAAAAAAGCAGACATTGAGAATGGGTCCAACAACTTTTTAAGATCCCTCATCATAAGAAGGCAGTATATTGACAATCAAATGAAAAGGGAAGTATTGAAAGAAAAGGGTTCAGAAACTTGAGGCCAAATCAAATAGTTTCCTGATTTCCCTTCTGCTTCGCTCTGGGGTTCAAAGTAAAATAAACTCTTTTCTACTTTTTTTGAAAAAACCTGTAGCTCACTGCCTGTTATTAACAGAATGAACAGAATTGGAAGGGTCCATGGAGATTTTCTAGTCCATCCCTCTCCCTCTACTCAAGCAGGAGAGTCTATACCATTTCAGACAAATGGTTATCCAATCTCTTCTTTAAAACCTCCAGTGTTGGAGCATCCACAACCACTGGAAGCAAGCCATTTTCATTAATAATTGTTTTAACTATTAGGAAAGTTATCCTTAGTTCTAGTTTGATTTTCTCCTTGATTAGTTTCCATCCATTGCTTCTTATTCTGCTTTCAGGTGCTTTGAAGAATAGGCTGCCTCCCTCTTTATGACAGTCCCTTAGATATTGGAAGAAAGCTGTCATGCCACCCCCAGTCTTTCTTTTCATTAAAATAGACATACCCATTTCCTGCAACCATCCTTCGTGTGTTTTAGTCTCCAGTCCCCTAATCACCTTTGTTGCTCTTCTATGTATTCTTTCTAGAGTCTCAACACCTTTTTAATATTGTGACAACCAAAACTGGATGCAATATTTCAATTGTGTTCTTCAAATTGTTATGGATAGATACAATGTATTGTTATGGATAGATACAACTCCAAAAATATTTTTAGTATTATTGCCATTCTTTATATAATCTAAGGGCCTGAATATTATATCGTCGACTTACAGTAGTGGCCAAAATTGGGGAAATGTTTTGGGAAAAGTGTGTTTTTGAGGTTTGATGGCTAATAACACCACTTTTTTTTGGAGTTTCTAGATAATCTTATTCCACTGCTGGAATGGCCTAGGAATAGCCCAGACCTTAACCCAATTGAAAATCTATGGAGCTGACTAAAGAAATGTGTTAGTCGGAAGCGACCCAGCAATAAAACCCAGTTAATAGAAGCAATCATTCAATCTTGGTTTCACATTATAACAGCTGCAGCACTAAAAGACTTGGTTTACTCTATTGGAAGACATTGTAAGGCTATAATTCATGCTAAAGGTTATCCAAGTATTAACTGACATGGTGATATTTTTTGTATAGCTCTTTTCTATGTACCGGTACTTCACTTTTCTTTTTTATACTGTAACTGCTATTCTAATAGCAAATGCTTCATAAAAGTTATTGGATTACATTCTTGATTGAATTATCTTTCCATTGATATATAATTTTGTGGTACCACTAAAACAAAGTGGTATTATTAGCTAGTTTTAGAAAACACACTTTTCCCCAAAGGTTTCCACAATTTTGGTCACTACTGTATTTCTAAAAGCTTTAGGATGTTTCATTTATGCTTTGACTATTTCAACATGTTCTTGGTTCATGCTTCTCACATTCCTTGTTCCAGTTATATATATCCTTGTTAAAAGTCAAAGACTTGTATCAATAGTGCCATAATCAATGACTAGTTTTCCTTGTGGCCATATAGTCTGGATGTCCATATAAGTACCTCCAGATTTATTTATGAGAATACAACATTTCTTTCCATTTCTTTCAAGTGCTTTAAATGACTGGGGGTGGGGTGGGGTATTTCCTGATATTGTACCCAAACATGCCTGCATATCTACAGCAAGCACATATTTCATTTTGCTAATAGAATGGAAATCATTTGCATTCCCAGGAGATGGCCTTTATAATGTCATAGATAGGATCAATATTTCCAACAATTTGTGGAAATTATCCTTGCTAGTAAAACTGAAATAAGAAGTAAAATGAATAACAATAGAAAATGGATTGAGGATAAGTGGGAGCTAACAGACATAATAAGGGTTGGGAAGTTATCTAGGAAGAACAACTCCAGGATCAAACCACAACACACTTCTTTCCAGCTTCATACTGAACATCCTTTTTGTATAATGTGGAAAAGCTTTGAGCACTGTGGTAGGCTTTGACTCCATCACAAGAAACATCAGTCAACCTCTTTTAATGATTCCATAATCACTTGTGGGTTGGCATCTGGGCAACTCAATGGAGTTGAGTGTTTACTGGCCAGAAGCCATTCCTGTTGCCAATGCAGAGTTATATTCAGCAGTTATGTTGTCAATGTGCCCAGAGAGAGAAATGTCTGCCTTTGCTTAGGATCAAACTCAGAGTCTCCTGATTGTGAGGCGAGAGTTCCAAATCTAGGCCACCACACCACTATATCACAAGACACACTAATGCTGTTGTAAATTCTTACCCAGACACAGAACCCATTGTCACATTTGTGTTTTTTACACTGTTGATTCCTAAGTAATTATCATCTTATATTTTATTTTGCAAAACAATATAAGCATTAGAAAAAGCACTAACGTGTTAGTTCTCAAAATGATGGTGAATCTATATATTAAAAACACCTCATGAACATATCTCTTGAATCTTGGAGACAAAATGAAATATGTGCTCAAACATCTGAAGGATGGAGGGGGAGGGAAAATGAAGAAACATGAGCCACAATGACAAGATGTAAACTCTGCTTGTTATGTTTGTGTGCATTGTTATTGAAGTTCAAGAACTATGGGGCAGAGTTTATATCATGATGTCCTGATGCAGGTTTTGGCATCATCATGTATGTGCCTTGAGTGTTTCTATTTCAATCAAACAAAGCAAGACTATATAGTTTGCGTATGAATGTTTCAAAATCTTAGCTACATATTTCTTGTGCCTTTAAAATCACAATCTACAGTCAATAACTCGGAAATCAGAGAAGCATTCTTTTTCTGAATTGCAGCCCTCGGCCCTCGAGTGGTGTGCTGAGTGCTGCAATTAGAAAAGTAGTAGCTCAGGCACTAATTTATAACCCATATTGAATTTATAAGTGAAGCTAAATTTATTTCATATATATTTAAACTCAATTAAAATGTAATTGATATAATTACTCTCCACCTAATGTGCCACACTGGCACATTGCAAGTTACCATTTGAAAACAAGTTTGGGAGTCCTGAGAGGGCCTTATATCAAGTCCATTTCATTCCAAATGTAGATAAAAAATTCATGTTTAAGTTTGAATATGAACACCGAGAATTGTTCTGTTTAATTCAGCATAGAATTAAATGCTCACAAAGCTTCTGCAAAACATAAACATTTAAAGCCAAATCCTATATGGCTCTCCATGGCCAAACATACTGTATTGTTCTCCTAGGCATGCTGCTTTTGACACTGCTGATCATATACAGAAGAACAGTAAGATGAACTAAAAAGTCTTAGTTTGTCCAGTAACTGAGATTGGTGTAGAATAGACCCTGCATTTATTTTTGGAAGGTAACTTTTCCCCTTTTCAGTTGTGTTTGACTCTAAGAGGTAGTGCTCACTTCCATTTCCTAGCCATTGTCCAAAGTCACTTCAAATTTACTAATAGAAAGTTAACATGCTCATTCTACAAATCAAGCCACCTGCTTCAAAATTATGCTAGGGCAGCACCATCCAAGAAGCATCATCTCCTTATAATAATAAAGCTACTCTATTCATGAAAACATTAACACATCTTCAAAAGTCAAGATTGACATTTTCAAGATTGTAAGAGAAGGTATCAATAAAAGAAAGATCAGGTCCTCTGGCTTAATTGTCAGCCTGGCCAGTAATCAAGGTGTGGAGTGAGAAGATAGATGCGCACCTCACCCTTTGCAATATTGGGTTTGAGGGGGATCCATAGGGAAAGAAATATTATGAACTTTCAACTGGAAGTACCAATAACAAACAAACCCAATTTAATCAATACGGAGCCAGTAACTCAGTCAAAATTTGGCTTTTCTTTATTAGAAACTGCTGGAAGTAGTTTTTCTTGCTCTTCATCTGCTGGGCTCAGTGGCCACTACTAACAGATAGCCAGAAATAAAGAAATAAAGGCACTGTTGTGTGTTTGGAATGTTAGTTCACAGCAAGATGTCCTTAATGTTTTATGAATAGTAAAGAAAGCAATATAATATGTTTATATTATAAGCCTTTGGGCCTGAAACACTTTTTTGTGCAGACTAGAAGCTTTCTATCGATCAGGGTTCTTTGTCTCCACTTCTACTTTGATTTGTATGTGATATATAATGTTAAGAAATAAAACATCAGGTTGTGCCTATAAGGTTCTTACTTTTAGTTCAAGCAAGACTGACAGTAACTTCTTTCTGCAAACTTCTTTCTGGGATTAATTCTATTTGAATCGATCATACATTTCCATTTCTGGAATGTATATATCACCATTTGCTGATAAATCTGGATGAGTTTTAAATTATATTGCACTATAAAGAAAAATTTCTAAACATTTTTGCATGCACAAATATAGACCTTTCCAAACAAACATCTGGAAAACTTTTTAAAAAAAGATGCTGTCACTATCACCGAAAAAGCATGCACATTTCAAAAACTTTGAAGGGTTTCTAATAAAGGAGATTAGTTCAAATCTCTCTGACCTTTCGTGGCCTGTGGGCAGTGAAGGGCTACCAAATATTTTACTGCCACACTGTGGCCGGGGCTTATTTTCTTTCAACAACTTTCAAATTGGGTGCTCTGTGATGGAGCTCCAATTTTGCTTCCCCACCACGTTCCCTCCAGTCCAGGCAGTAGCCCACCCCTGTCTGTGAGCCTGTTTGGCATTTTGAACATGTGTGATAGATATTATGATAAAAAGGAGGATCCATTGCTAGATGTGGCCACTCGCAGTATAATATTAGAAGGTAAATGCCTATCTTTAAAAATGTCATCTATATAAGGGGTGGATTTCTCCTGGTTCGGAACAGATCACCTGAATCATTAGTGACCCACCAGTGACATGACAATGGTGTCACTGATCCAGTTTGGATGGTGCTGGTCTGTAGGCGCCACCATCTTTTTTGGGGAATTTTTGCCGAATTTCTCTATGCTTGGATGGCTTTTCCTCTTCTGTTGCTTGTAAAAGAGCCTTCCCAACTGCCCCTGGGTTAATACTAACTTTTATTTCTTTGTCCGAATCACAGCTGATGAACTCCTCAACTGTGTTTCGGGCTAATTCCTGACTTTGAGCATGTGTGGAAGAGAAATTGCAAGAGGGGACATGCATGTGTGAGAAATGTCGCGATGCAAACCAGTGGCAAAGGTAATTGGAACACATCCCTGATCTATATGGACACTAGAGGCATTGCTTGAAATATAGATTACAGTGTTCCCTCAATTTTCGTGGGGGATGCATTCCGAGACCGCCCGCGAAAGTTGAATTTCTGCGAAGTAGAGATGCGGAAGTAAATACACTATTTTTGGCTATGAACAGTATCACAAGTCATCCCTTAACACTTTAAACCCATAAATTGCAATTTCCCATTCCCTTAGCAACCTTTTAGATTATTACTCACCATGTTTCTTTATTAAAGTCTATTAAAAAAATATTTATTGAAGGTGGACGAAAGTTTGGTGATGATATATGACGTCATCGGGCAGGAAAAACCGTGGTATGGGGAAAAAACTGCAAAGTATTTTTTAAATAATATTTTTGAAAAACCATGGTATAGACTTTTCGCGAAGTTCGAACCCGCGAATATTGAGGGAACACTGTATAACCTATAAAGCTGGTGTTTTGCTTCCCATTCATTTATAAAACTCTTTAAAAAATTAGTAGTATTTTAATAAACTTTTTATTTTTACATGAAGACTTCTATCTTGAGCGGAGCGACTGTAGCTCCATTAAGTGTTATATGTTTTGTTTGCTGTGTTTGTTACTTTGAAAAAACTAATAAAATATATTTTAAAAAAATAAAAATTAGTAGTAGGCCAAAGAATTTGAGGGATGTCTCCAACTTCATCATGATCATCATTCCTGAGCCCAATATTGGGCAGGGTGGCGCAGCAGGTAGAGTGCTGTACTGCAGGCCACTGAAGCTGACTGTAGATCTGTAGGTCAGCAGTTCAAATCTCATCACCGGCTCAAGGTTGACTCAGGCTTCCATCCTTTCCAGGTGGGTAAAATGAGGACCCGGATTGTGGGGGCAATATGCTGGCTCTGCTAAAAAGTGCTATGGCTAATATGTTGTAAGCCGCCCTGAGTCTAAGGAGAAGGGTGGCATGAAAATCGAATAGATAAACAAACAAACAAACAAACAAACAAACAAATAAATACTGAAGCCCCAAGGCCATAACAAATTGCATGTGTAACTAATGCACTAACCACTAGTGTTTTTCGTATTTAATTTCACCATTAGCAATTAAATTGCTTCAAATTTTGTCGAGGACATATATACATTAACATTCAAAATAGTAGTGTGGAGATCTACTTTGACATAGTTCAGTTGTACTTGCATGGTAAATAACCTCTAAAGCAATTAAACATCATTTTACACAAACACATTACTTTCCGTGGAGTTACAAAATTATATTGCTCCTGATTTACTGACAGACATTTTACTTTAAGTCTGAACTTAAAGAGCTGCTAATCAGAAAACTGGCTGATGAATCCTTGGGAAGAATCTGAGTTTGAAGTGGGATCATAGCCATTAATGGTCAGGATTTTCAGGTATATCTTTCTTTCACCAGATGTAGAAATAACCACAACTATATTCAGCCATGGCCATGCTGATACTAATATAATCCAAGACTAATTCCTTTTGCAGAAGAATTGCCCTAGAAATTCAGATGAACATTTTAACATGTATTATTTTGTGTCCCAGGAAGAAGAAAAGCTATCTGGGTTTGAATTAGGATTGCTCATACTAGAAAATTATAACCTCCATGACATTTCCAAATCTTTCAAGTATTCATTTGCATTTTATTCTTTCTTTTTATATTTATTTACATATTTCTATTAATATTTAATAAACATTTTTAAAAGACGGTTAATACTCCAGAAAAATATTCTTTCATGATTAATTTCACTGGATAACTTTGGAACCTAGTAAACCACAAAGAGATGAAATGAGAGTAGGAGAGGTGTGTATTTCAGCATATGATCCTAGAAGAAAAAAATATGAAAATATAGGTGTAAATGAAAATATAAATTATCTTTGAAAATTAAAGGAATTCAGATAATTTCAGAGATTCCTAAACAAATAAGAAGAGCATACTGTCGTGGCCTGCCAATGGAGCTGGTGGCAGATTCGGAGAGTGAGGAGGTTGGGGAAAGACATGGGCCAGTCCTGAAGTCAGGGGAAGGCTCTGATGAGCGCTCTGAATTGGAGGCAGAGGTTGAGCCAGAGATGTCTTACAGTTATCAGCTACCTTTGGAGTTGGAGATAAGCGGAGCTGAACAACAGCTGGAGCCTGTTCCCAATGTGCACATGTGCAGAGTTGTGAGGAAAAGGAGCCAATTAAAGAAGATAGGTCGACTTGGGAGTAAAAACACAAGGGGATGCTGAATGGCCCCTCCCATAAGAAATAAGTAGGAGTGAAAGGGGAATGGTGTTTGCAGGAGACAATTAACTTGATTAGTGTGAAGATTTGCTTATCTGAGAGACACCTTGTCAAGTATTTCCTTATACAGCATTGCATCAAGAAGATATCAGTCTGGCAACTATCCAAGGACTGTTAAGGTCTGTGTTTACAATTCACCCATGAAAGACTGTTTGCCGGGACTTTGCTGGATGTGAATGCTAGGAATTCAAATTAGCAAATAAAAAGGGTTTTGATCATGACAAGGGTTTTGATCATGATTTGGCAAAGCCTAGGGCAGAACACCTCATATTTAACAGCAGTTCTAGTACCTGAGAAAGATAATCTTCTGATACAATTTATTTAAATTTCCCAAATGCTAAACAGACCACAGTACTACTGCTGCCCAATAAGAAATTGCTAACCATGGCATGAAAGTGAAATCACAGAATTTTACCTGGAGATTCACAGTTCTTCAGAGCACTTCCATAGAGAAACATGTCTTTTACCTGATTTTGCTGTGTTAAGAAGTATAGGATGCAACATTTGCTAAACTCCTTCAGTCTGGCAACACAAAATCTACCATTGTTTAGACATTATAAATCTTAAAAAATAAAGTCTCATTGATCTAGTGATTCTGAAGAATTTATGAACCATGAATGAATGGAAATAATGATACTATAACTTGCAGCAGAGGCTTAACCTTAATTTCCCTTTCCTATGGTTAACCACAGGTGGGTGGGAGGGAAATAAAGATAAAACAATGTCACATGCAAAATAAATGCATATAAATTTCTCAGGGTTCTGAGATCCTAATTACCTACTTGGATTTCATTATTTATCTAATATTGTCAAGTCAACCTTCAGTGTTGCTTACTACAGCCGAGCTCATAGTCAAGCAAGTTTTTGAAAGAACATATAGTGTGGTAACACTACACATTTGTAAATCAGATTAGACATTAGGAAAAATATCATTCTCTATTTTTTTTAAAAAAAAATCATATGGCAAAGCCTTGCCTTATACTTGGGGCTGGCGGATCATAGTCAGAGAACAAGCATAAAGCACTACTTTATTTATATAGTATATTTTATCCTGCCTCTGAGGCCTGCCCTCATAAAATCACTTACTAGTAATAAAGGTTGTTCAACCACAAGCTTATCTAAATACAGTATACAAAAGCCACATGTAATATAAAAATGTGGAAATCAAGCCAAGTTTGATATTGTTGGAATTCAAAGTCATGCATAAATCATGTACTTGGGAAAGATGAATGCAATATATATATATAGGTTGCAGGTTCAAGTCCCAGTGGGTATGGCTAGCTGACGAGGCCAAAATAAGGCCGAAATAGATCTATCCTACTCTCCCTTAATTTTCAAATTCAGCTTAAACATGTGACATATATATATATGTCACATGTTTAAGCTGAATTTGAAAATTAAGGGAGACTAGGATAGATATGTATATATATATATATCTTTTTAAAAGGCTTGCAGTGAAATGCACTAAGTAGGAAGGCTGTTCTGCTATTCCAAGTCTACCACTGAGAAAGCTTATGTTGTGCTAATCAGTGAGCACATGGCCAAGGATTCTGACAGTGATCTGAAGCATATAGGCACAATTTTATAGGTGAAGTGAGTTCATCAAGGTCTTTAGGAATATATTTAGACCAGTCATGGTGAACCTTTTTTTCCTCAGGTGCCGAAAGAGTGTGGGCGTGTGCTGTCGTGCATGTGCAAGTGCCCCTACCCATAATTCAATGCCTGGGGAGGGCAAAAACAGCTTCCCCTGCCCCCTGGAGGCCAGAAATGGCCTGTTTCCCAACTTCTGGTGGGCCCAGTAGGCTCGTGTTTCACCTTCCCCACACTCCAAAGGCTTCCCTGAAGCCAGGGGAGGGTAAAAACACCCCCCCATCCCGCCAGAACCCTTCTGGAAGCCAAAAACTCTCTTTCAGAGCCTCTGTGTGAGCCAAAAATCACACATGCATGTTGGAGCTGAGTTAGGACAACAGCTCACGTGCCAGCAAATATGGCTCCGCGTTCCAGGTTTGCCATCACTGATTTAGACCATTCAATATTTTAATAGCCAGCATTTTGAAATTCACTTGAGACAATAATGTTGCTAATTTGGGGTTTGCTGGTTCACTTGTTTTCACTTTATTGCACTAATATTCAGGAAAATATAGGATTTTTTTTTTTTGCTGTTGCAAATAGAGGAATATATCCAACATGGGTCAGTCACTGGGGCTCTGTGAAAGGTCCCCACAGAGATGGTACTATGAAAGGTCCCCACAGAGGTACTTCTCTGTGATTAGTCTCCAACTTAGACTCAGAAGATAAAAGCTCCAATCCTGGTGACCGACCCAGATTGGATCCTGCAACATTACCTGGGAAACATATATATACCTTCATTCATGACAGGGATAGATGAACAGCAGGAAGATGTGGAACAGCCGATCTCAAATGGTACCCTCCAGATGTATTGATTTCAATAAAGGATAATCTAACAAGACATTAAGGAAGATGACTATGTCTAGACAACATGACCATATCACTTTATATCAGGGCTTGGTTGTTTTTTTCTTTATTGCTTTTTTTTTTAAAGTATATTTTTGGCTGACATAATGGGTGAATTAGAACTACTTTGTTTGACTTTTTTGTTCAAGGTTTGCTATTATAGCCTCTTTCAAAAATAAAATATAAAAAATAAATTGTGTGAGATTTCACCAGTAATTTTTTTCTTAATTTCCATTTTATATTGGAGTTTATTGTCTGGTTGTATGCTACCCTGGTAATTTTAAATCGTAAAAGCAAAATGAGTAATAAAATGTTGCAAAGTTTATGGGATACAATTATTGTATAAGGATTTTTGTTATTCTAGACAATGTGGATTAATGGGATATGCAAATGTCACTTCCTATAAAAGCAATGTAGCTTCCCGACTTGGTTATAGGGCTTAACTATGGCTAATAGATTTTCAGCCAGCCACTACAATTCCATCTCTCTCTTTCATCTCCTCACTACCCAGTCTGACAGATGACCCATGTCAAGGAAGGCAGCTGTGCTCACAAGTAAACTACTAAATTACATAAGGAACTTCAAAGGGATTCACAAGTGGCTGGATACATTTAATAAAGAGGATGGTGACTGAACCATAGCTGTGTAAATACTACTGAATACCCACTATTTCAAAATCACCTTCTCTAGAAAGGTGGCTTCCCAATTCTGGAAATTATATTTGGAACAATTCTAGAGGATAGATTCATGCCAAGGGAACGGTCTGCACTGTATAATTGGATCATTTTATAAAAGTAAAGAATTTTAATGTCACATGCGTAACACCAGTAGCAATAGGTTCCATAAAGTCAGAATAGTTTATCCTTCTGAAAACAGAAAACATTTATTCTGTAGGTACTCAGATAACGATCAAAATCAAATAGCCATGGATGCCATTTCTGTACTTCCTTATTGGATCTAACATGTAACTCCACAGTCTGAGAAGAAAACCATGCTTTAAGTCTAAGTAAATAGCTAGTATGGATGACTTTTAAACCTTACTTTCATTGAACACGTTGAACATCTTAATATTCTGGAAGTTATAATTCAGCAATATCTGTAGTGCCATCCCCCCCCCCTTATGACTTACAAGATACACACAGAATTAAGCTCCATTGATTTATTATGGAACTAGCCTGCTTGTAAACCTGATAAGGATTGTAGCCCTAGAATAAATTGAATACACAATCATACATCAAAATAAAACAAAGCAAAATGAAAGACATTCATAGTTTAAAATATGTATGACACTATTATTGTGTAATTCACCCTACAAATGTGACAACGTTGTATAAAGCTGCTAATTCTTGGACTAGAATGAAAGTTGCAGTTCCAATGTTGTTCATTTGCTATATTAAATTGAATATCTAAGCTGGTACTAGGTGTAAAAATATAACAGACTCCATAACTTGATAGAAGTTGCTTTCTCATTTTGACAAGTTATATTATATAATTTTCTCTTTCTGTGTGCTGCATTTTAAACCTAAGCTAAACTTTGTAACTTTTGAAGTACAGAATTATTTTAAATATGTTAAGTATTTAAGTATTTTTCCAAATTGTGTCAATTTGTTTCAAGTATACAACTGTGTGAAACAAAATTAAGTTCCTCACTATATGGTAATTTTTTTATTTCTTGTGACACTTTAAATATTTGGTAGATCCTTCATTTGCAAATTATGTTCAATTCTATTTCATTCTTGCTGTTAAGAATGAGCAATCACACAAAAGATTGTTGGTTAGATACTGACATTTCCCTAGTTTTATTAGTGGTGCGGCTAGAATAGCCTTCCTGAAACCACAGCATTCCAAATGAACTGGAACCAACATCCAGACTTCAGGCCACAATGACCACAGACATTAGAAGGCTCCAGTTTAGCATGATCTAATATCATGCAACCGATGGACATGCAAGAACTACCAGTATTTCCAGGTAAGAGGTTTGGAAATTACAGAAACAATAACAAACTTCCAAGTCAGGAATGGACAACAGTGGTTATAGTTGCGTCCATTGAGCTGTAAGAATTTCTTTTATACCTAAAGATGTAATTTTATTTGATTCATTGTAACTGTGTCAGAAAGCTCTTTAAAACCTGGCCAGTGAATATAGGGTTGGTTTTTTTGTATTTACCTTGAAGGTCCATTTCAAATCAGTTGCTGGCAACAATTTTAGTAGAACAATCAGCTCCTAAACCATTTTAAAAAGCTAAACTCAATATGAAATGGAACCAGATGGAGTTTTACAGCCTGGAGTTTCAAGTAGTATCACTTTGTCAGTATCTACTATTTAGAATACCTCAAAGGTGTTTTTTCAAGGGGCAACTGGACTTTCTGGTTTTTCTTTGAAGATGTTTAGCTTCTCATCCAAGAAGCTTCTTCAGCTCTAACAGGATGGTGGGGAATGGAAGGATTTATACTCCTTATAAACAGCTGGTCATTTGTCTGGTCAGTTGTCTGCATGGAGTATAAATCCTTCCATTCCCCATATCCAGTCAGGGCAGAAGAAGCTTCTTGGATGAGAAGTGAAACATTTTCAAGTAAAAGCCAGAAAGCACATTTGGGACAACCATGACCTGGAAGACTGAGAATCTCCATAGCCATTTAACTATTTAGAATACTTTCTAAATATTGAAGACAATATTTTGAAAATTGAGAACTTTTTCTTTTACAATTTAGAGGGCTTTACACATTTACATGTGATTTGATTTCTGTATTGGCAAAGGTTTGCAAATTGCTAATTGCGACATATTTTGTTCTCCTTCCATTAATCCAGTCTTGGGACAAAACAAGATGTTTAGGGAAGAAAAATGGGAAAAGATTATTATAAAAAATCCCAGACAATATTTCTTTCTTTGTTTTTACATCAATAAAAGACAAGTAAATTGGTGAGTGAAAACAAATGTAACTCTTAAACTAAAAAAATAAATATATATCCATATACCAAAGAGCAAAATTTAATGAAAGCCAAAACTGTTAAATATGGATTCTTGTTGAGAAAATGTCAATGTCTTTAAGGGTACCCCAATCCCCATTATTATATATTTAAGAAAAGTGTAGTAAAAATACATATTACAAGTTAACATTTCCCAACTTCTTCAGCATCACTCTTTCTTCCTTTCTTCCACCCTTTCATTGAGCAAAAAAACATTTTAAATATGAGTCCTCTTATCCATGTCATATTATTACAGCCTTTGTCCTTCCACAGATTCATTTAACTGGCTGATACAATTGTTAGGCATGACACTGATACTTTCTGCTTCAAAGACTTTGCATTTCTTTAAATTTCATGGGGCTTTTTGTTTTTTTGGACCACACAGAAAGAAATTCTTGCACTGCTTAAATTGGGTTTTAAGGTGGAAGATAGTTGCAGGAACTTTTAAAGTTCTTGAGACTACCAGAAATGTCAGATTGTTCTTGACACTCAAAAGCTCTCTTAACAAAAAAGCAGGTTCAGTTTAGTGAATTTGGTGCACCATAAATACATACACAGAATTAAACTCAAAATATAATCAAAAGCAGACGTAAAATAATAACAATAATAATACACCAAGAACAAGACCTTGAAGAGTTAATATCAGATGCTGAGATCTGAGTCTTGACAGATAGCTGGATGAAGTGATGGAGACAAAAGCCTTCCAGTGGCACTGACAGAAAGAAGCAGCTATTAGGCATGCTGTGCCCTCATAAGGGGATCTGCATTATCCATATTGCCAGTCTTATGAAAGTGCCATCTTAAGAGGAATGGAGGAAGTGGGTGGAACAACACAGTGTTGAATGGTAAAATCAGTTTCTAGAAGTCAGACTTCAGTGGCTGCTTACATTTTATAAGCATATGTGATATATGAATGCTTGTTTTAGAGCCAGTTGTTAGTCACACTTGTGGAACAAAACAAACTCATGTCATATCAAACCCCACCACAATGTCATTTTAGTTTACAGCCTGTGTTGAAGCCTTGACCATCTTTCCCCCATTCTATGCAAGTCTTATGTTTTGCACATTGTTATCTGCAGGTCTTAGATGTTACAAATCCCTGTGGAGTTTGCACTGGCACTTGGATAAAGGTTTAGCCCCTTGTAAAATCAGGTGTTGTGATCCAGTCATGAGCAAATGCATATATGAGGATGGGAAATGGGAGAAGAGCTGGACCTCCTCTGGACTAATGATCAAGTGGAAGATTCTCTTCTTTAACACAGTTCTCTTCAGTGAAAAGTGTTCTGCTCTGCTCAAGTAGTTTATGTTCATTTTGGAGCTTTTATTTCATTGGGTGTGCTAGCATGCACATGACTGGGAGAAATACTGTTGACAAGTCCACTTTCCAGTGCTTTGGACATCTCTGTAAATTTCAGAATTCCCTTGAAAGCTTGGGTTTTGGATCAGAGACAAAGTAGGAAGCAAGGTACCAGCCGGCATATTTTGAGTGTTCCACTTTCATTCATGAAGATGGATGAGCTGGAAAACCAACCTGTTGGCTTTTCTGTAGATGCAGTTGCTGGCCAAGATTTGATTCCTGAACCTGATTTTAGTTTTTTTTTTAATGGAACCAGCTGCAAATATTGAGGAAGGCTGAATCTAGGTGAATGCATTTCCTTGTTGGCATCATTCAATGAAATCTGGATTTATTTTCATGTCATAGTAAATGTATGCAGCTCAGTTACTCCATGGGAAATTCTTTAGATGTATTCCAGAAAGACCAAAAAGCTGAATGTATTCAAAATAGTTTGGCTATTTAACATTATTTGGCAAAACAGGGTTCTCTACTCAAAAATCGCCACAGGAAGGAACATTTACAGATGTGCAAGAATGAGAAAATGGCTGTTATTTGCCTATTCATTTTTGAGAAGGCAGACAAGGAAATGTGCTTGTGTGTACACATGCACATGCATACAAATGTGTGTGTGCACACACACACAAATAAACACATTTTCCTGGTTTTCCCCATGTATAGGAAATAGCCCTCACCTTAGGTGGGTGGCTGGTAATCTGTCCAAATGATAGTCTATTAAATGCAAATTCCAAGAAAACCAATTCATTACTGGCAATTAGTACCAATATAGGTGGCACTAACCTCTACATACCTGGGATTTTGCAAATTTAAATACACAACATAACTCATTTTTTAAAAAAATCTTCCTATTTCTTTCTCCAAGCTAGGCTTTTCTTTCAACTATCCTTTTCAAGTCCATTTGAAAGGGAAATGGTGACCTCCTTCAATACCCCTACTCAGGCTCGTTGCAACAATTTTAACGCATTTTGTTGCTCCAAGTGTCCTCCCCCCTTTCACTGTTAGTAGTGTAGACATTTATGGTTTGTATCCCAAACTAAACCTGATTTAAAACTTTTGAGCAGGGCAGGGCTGATATTACCCTGACATCACGGGAATTAGTAATAAAAATATATATTGCACACACTAAGAACTTATTAACAACCAAGTTAAAAACAAAATGGCGCTGTCTTCCTCAGTGTTTCTTTAACCGTGTCTCAGGGATATCTCCAAATTATGTTCAGTCCAGTTGCCCTCTCCTTATTGCAGTACAGGTTGTATTTTCTTCTGCCTGTGGATTTACTGCAAAATAAACAGACACATACAAACACACAAAGAAAACAAAGGAAATGGATCTGCTTTCTTCTAGAAGATCCACTGCATTGTCCCTCTTCTTGAATGGTCTGCTTTTGGCCCCTTGCTGGGGTAAGAGAGACCCTGGTCTCATCCAGAAGATCCATCAAGGGACAATTATAATCCCGTTGCTCCCAGGGCCATCCCAGAGTTGTGACCCATGCATGGAATCTCCTGCATGGTTTGGGGAAAATCGTGGCTCACCACCCGTCCATTTTCTCCACTGCTGGTTCCTGCTGCAGATGCTCTGGGGAGGGTTGATGTCCGTATGGCTTCATTGATTGATTGCTGTGGGATCAAACAAAAACCCTTTTTAAGAGAAACAAGGGGGGTCTCCCCCCTGTCCTTGGTAATGGCTGGACAATAACAATCTACACAACTTTTTTCAATTCCCCCTCTAGTACAGTTTTATAACTTTGATATTCAATTAATTTGCCTCTAAAATACAATTTAAGTAATCCAGAAAATACTCCTGACTGCTACTAATAGTCATATTTATCTCCAGCAATATCAACAGGTTCTGAAGTTTTGTTTATTATCACTAGCAGATGCTTTATGTATGCCAGGGTTTATGAAAGACACAGAAGATACATACATCTAGTCTTCACTGTCTTGAGCTTGGGAAGGCTCATTAATGAATCCTTTTTATAGGATTGTAGTTTAAGTTATCGTAAATCACAAATTAAGGGAAATAGTTCATCTGGAAAGTGAATGAAAAATCACAATTGCTTATTAACTGCATCATATTTAAAGTTTATTTTGGTCAAGTCAAATGACTTTCAGCCTGATTGGAAATTTGGATTCTTATTTTTTTTTAATTTAACACTAATATGGAGGTGGGGGGATGGATTAAAATGAAAAATTAGTGGGCATAATAAGATTTCATTATTTTCTCACCCCCTAATTCTTGCCTGAAACAAAATAAACAAATAAGTTTTCCTTTCTCTTTCTTGCTCAGGTTCCAACCCTGGAAGGAAGTGTTAGGAATTGGTATTCATGAGTGGGGAATCAAGTTTTCCCCCTCCTACCAATTCTTTTCTGAAAATGTGCTTTTCCAAGTTCTTGTTATCATGATTAAATATTAGATTCCACCTTTAATGAACAAATGATTACTTGGTTAATTGTTTAATACTGTTAATAAACTGCCTTCCTGAATCTTAACTATGTCATCAGTTTTGACTATCATCCCAAAAGCGCTTTTTCAAAGGCAACTGGACTTTCTTTGGTTTTGCTTGAAGATGTTTCACTTCTCATCCAAGAAACGTTTTCAGTTCTTAAGTTTCTTAGATGAGAAGGATAATGTCTTCAAGAGAAAACAAAGAAAACCCAGTTGACTTTTGAAAAAGCACTGATGGTAAAACCATGATTTGGATGACAGAATCTCCATAAACATTTTGACTATCATATAAGGATTAAACTTTCAGAACTTTCTGTTTTTCATGTAAGGCCTGGCCATTGTCAGAAGCAAAATAGCCAAAGATAAGTTGAGAAATTAAATACAAATGGTGCAAGGAATGGGTTATCTGATTTAACACACCCTAAATTCATATGGTAGATCAAAAACTGCTACTAGATAAAATAGAAAAATATGGGTTGACAGTACCACCACCAGATGGATTCAAAACTGGCTGACCAACCACACTCAACATGTAGTGCTCAATGGAACTGCATCTACGTGGAGGAAGGTATGCAGTGGAGTACCCAAGATTCTGTTTTAGGCCCAGTACTCTTCAACATCTTCATTAATGATTTGGATGATGGGATAGATGGGGAATTCATCAAATTTGCGGATGACACCAAACTGGCAGTAATAGCCAACTCTCCAGAAGATAGGCTCAAGATACAGAAGTATCTTGACAGTCCTGAAAATTGGGCACTATCTAACAAAATGAAATTTAATGGTGGAAAAAAGTAAGATTCTACATTTAGGCAAGAAAAAGCACAGGTACAGTATATGTGGTGCCTTGCTCAACAGGAGTAACTGTGAGAGGGATCTTGGAGTCCTAGTGGACAACCATTTAAATATGAGCCAGCAGTGTGCAGCAGTTGCCAAAAAAGCCAACATAGTTCTAGGCTGTATTAACTGAGGGATAGAATCAAGATCATGTGAATGTTAATACCACTTTATAATGCCTTGGTAAGGCCACACTTAGAATATGGCATTCAGTTTTGGTTGCCACGATGCAGAAATGATGTTGAGACTCTAGTAAGAGTGCAGAGAAGAGCAACAAAGATTATTAGAGGATTGGAGGCTAAAACATATGAAAAACAGTTGCAGGAACTGGGTATGTCTAGTTTGATGAAAAGAAGGACTAGGGGAGACATGATAGTAACGTTCCAATATCTCAGGGGTTTCCACAAAGAAGAGGGAGTCAAACTATTCTCCAAAGGAGAATGAGAGTAGAAGAAGAATCAATGGGTAGAAAATAAACAAGAAGAGAAGCAACTTAGAATTAAGGAGAAATTTCTTGACAGAACAACTAATCTGTGGAACAGCTTGCCTGCAAAAGTTGTGAATGCTCCAACACTGGACTTTTAAAGAAGATGTTGGATAATCATTTGTCTGAAGTGGTGTAAAGTTTCCTGCCTAAGCAGGGGGTTGGGCTAGAAGACCTCCAAGGTCCCTTCCAACTCTGTTGTTGTTGTTGTTGTTGTTGTTGTTATTATTATTATTATTATTATTAATAATAATAATAATAATAATAATAATAATAATTTATTAAATTTGTATGCCGCCCCTCTCTGAAGACTCGGAGTGGCTCACAAGACTCAGAGCGGCTCACAATTTTTGTTGTTGTTGTTGTTGTTATTATTATTTTCAAAGGTTGAATTTGAGTTTGTTTATAGAGGATTAGATTCTGTGCCTATGTTATGCAGAAAAATGCTTGGCTCAGATACAATCATTTAGGATTCTTTTCCTCATCAAGATAGATACATGACAATCTGAAAGTATGTGGCACACCAGTTAGGAAAATTGGTTATTGCTGTTTACCAACCATTTTGCAAAATTGTTTTGTACAAGTCTTAGTTCATGATTGAGATCTTCATTTATGTAAACTCAGTGGTGAAAGGAAAGGTTGCACTGAAGTAAAAGTGCCTTCATAGTATTCTTTTAAAAAATGTATATTAAGAATCAAAGTGAACTTACTAAAATTAATTACAACAGGTTAAATATTCCATTATTTCCTAGACATCTGAACTGAAAGAGGGCAAAAGCTGTACTGTTCCTGATGCTTCTTACAAATATAAATCAACAACACATTTTTCTGATTTTGCCAAATAAGACTTTTTCTACATAGCAAAAGGAACTAATGTTATATTTAAAATAAAAGTATGTCTTGGATAAAATGGCCAACATATACATTTACTAAATGCAATGCAAAAAGCATTGTAGTTAAGTATGCAGCTGCTATAATTAGCTGGTTTTGAGATACTCAAGTCAAGATTATGCATGCTTGATATGACAGTATAAGAGTAGCCTGACCAGGTTTAGGTATGTAACCACCTCACAGTTGCATAAGCAGGATAAGGCTTCTTAATTTAACTAAGCTATTTAAATCAGCAAAAAACCACATATCTGAAATGTATGAACTTCTCCTAAGCAGACATTCTTTGGGCATTCTCAGTACCATGGAGAAATTAAAAGCAACTTATAATATGGAGTAGGACAGTATCGTGTTGACCAACTGCATGCTTTGCAAACAAATAGTTCCTAGTTTATTCTCTGGAATTTGAAAATTGGCATTTGGATAGAATCTTCTTGGAACCACAAAAGTTATTTTTAATCAGTGTAGACAATCGAAAACTAAAAGGTACCAAGTTTTCTCTCTTTTGTAGATATCAAACTCCGTTCTTAACTAATTAAGGATGGACGATGAAAATGTTTTCCAATTAGCCTTCTATTCACTTCTATTTTATTAAAAAATCTTGAGGCAATTTACTAACTGTTGTGATTGATGGGGACTTGTTGAAATAAGGATGCCTGCAGAATCATTTTCAAATTAAAAATATTACTCCCTAGCTCTTGACAATCCTGGCCACATGTCATTTTCAATCAACTGCCTCACTCAGCTGAATCTTAAATAGATCAGTCAGGTAAAAGTCAGCGCTGTCCTAAAATATTGACTTTCTATCCTAATCACCATCCCAGTTGGATCCATTTCTAAAAGCATATTAGGAGGCTGGCTGGTATCCTAAAGAAGGTGTGAAAGGCCTGTGAATGTGTTGCCACCTTCATCCGTTTTGATTCACTTCTGGACTTGTAACAAAACTCGATTAAGGCAACCAGCATGGCTAGTCCAAGACCACCGATGAGGATGTAGAAAACCCCGGCCACGTTGCTGAGACTCAGAGCACTTGTTTTGTCCTACAACAGAAAGGAAAAGGAAGAAGGGATGGGGAGGAGTAATAAATTTGTACTTCATCTTGACAAACACAAAAGGAATGCTTAACCTGATAACACTGGGGAGTCACCACTTTTAAAAACACATAAGACATCTTAATTTCCTTTGGTGTTTACTAGTACCCCACCAAACACATAAAGTTAATTAAAGATTTCAGTGTGTTAGCAACCTTTGGAAATGATTAATCTAAAACATCTGGAATTATCACCCTTAACTGCTTGATCGCCTTTTGCCAAGATATTGTTCCCCAGTCATGCTGAATTGTGATCAATCAGACTATCTGGAGATGATGAGAATTGCATTCCCATATATCTAATGGCCATGAAGATTGGAGGAACCTAAGATATGTTGCTTCAATTATTGATAAAAAGATAGCTACTCTGAGTTAATATTTACTAGTTTTCACTTTCCCTCTCCTAAAATAATTCTCTCTCTTGAAAATGCCTCTTCTTTTCTTCTTTGACTATTTCCCCCGCAATTTCTGTTGCTAAGCAACAAATCAAAACTGCTTGTTTTAATCCTAACATGTTCCTTGCCTTTTGTTCAATATTCTATTGCTGTGACACTAAGAGGTTCTGCCTTCATTGCTTCTGTCTTTAATAGAGAAATTATTTTGCATGTATGTTGTGGTGCATTTTAAAACTCGATGTTTTACTGTTAATGGGAATTGTTAATCACCAATTAAACATTTTTATTAGAAGCTTATTTTAAATATATTTTCTCTCCACAATAACTTCGCAAGCTGTTTCTCTTCTTATATGCATAAAAGATAGATTATTTTGTAGGGATTTACGTGAAAAATCTAACAAAAAGTGCTTGAGCAGACCAAAAACAATGTTATAAATTTTTGAAGTCTCAGAAACATTCCTATAAGGGACTTTCAGAGTTAAAAAATAGCATGAAAAGATTAACATATGTGCATATTTCTCAGAGAAACACAGGTATTTCCATAATTTCTGAACTCTCAACAATAGAATGTTGAGATCTGTCACATATATATTTCTGGTAAAAATTGATTTGGTTATGGCTCGCTTATAATATTTATATTATCGTTATTCTTTCTGGATATGTTTATGTTTAACCAATTTTATTTAGAAATTTATAATTTTGAGATAGAAGTAAGGAACTCCAGTACGAAAGAAACTCAGGATAGGTGGCTTCAGTAAACTATGTGGTTGAGCTATTAACCTAGGTACTATTGCATTGTTAATTGCTTTTCAGAAATTAAGAATCTTCATAACAGCAAATGTCTAGCAAGGAAACTGGATGAGTTTCTTTGAATCCTTAGCAAAAGAAGTTTTAAATGTAAATTTCAGGACTTGAAAAAATATTTTTCCTCTAAGTAAGCAAAAACAGTGATTGGAAAATTGATTTTGGAAACTTACAAATGGACAAATTATTTTGAAATAAGATACTGAAATTAATAATAGGATTTTCTCTTTTTTTTCTTTAGTGAGTATTAGTTTTTACTGTTTGTTAAAACCTTTAATAAAATAATTTTAAAATAAACCTATTTTTAAGGATTACATTAAAATTCATTTTATATTTACATGAAATATGAACATACAGATGCAGATAGAAATGGGAAAATGTGAAGAATGAATGAGACTTTCAAGATTAGTTGTGTTTACATTTCATTCAAATCTCAGGGTTTGGGTGTTGTTGTTGTTGTTGTTATTATTATTATTATTATTATTATTATTATTATTATTATGTCAATATAACTCAGCAAACGAGATCACTATGCAGGATTTCATATTTCATCACCAGTTGGGCGCTTCCCAAGCACCTAGGACTGTGTGATGTAGCGGCAAATTATGTTTGCCGATCCCAGTAAAGCGGCCTTTTGCAATTGACAGATGGAGATTTTGTCAATTTCGATGGTTTTCAAATGTCCGCTGAGATCCTTTGGTACTGCACCCAGCGTCCCAAGTACCACTGGGACCACTTTCACTGGCTTATGCCAGAGTCGTTCCAGCTCAATTTTTAGATCTTCATATTTTACTAATTTCTCTAGCTTATTATTATTATTATTATTATTGTTGTTGTTGTTGTTGTTGTTGTTGTTGTTGTTGTTATTATTATTATTATTATTAGTTAGATTTGTATACCGCCCTTCTCCGAAAACTCGGGGCGGCTGTTTGGTTTTTTTCCCAAGGCTAGTTTAGTTGAATAGAAGTGTTAAATGGGATTATGTAGTGTCAGTGAAACATTATCAAAACATGTTGATATATGTTGCATTTAAATAGACTAAGTCAATCTTAATTTAAACGGCAGAAAGATTCAGACCTGAACAAGACTCATTTTTAGAGAGCATGGGCCTGTTAATCCTCAATCTCACACTACACCACAAGATGGGAGTGGGTTGGGGTGGAATAGCAGGCAAAATAGGATTCCCAAGGCTGGCTAAAGCTTGCCTGGAGAAAGATACTGAGCCAGATGCAAAGAGATAATGTCACAATGTGGAATTATATTGGAAAAGTACTTCTGTTGCTTCCTGTAGCTTTTTTGCTCTCACATTTTCTCTGATAGAAGGATGTAATTTCTAATTGCAATGAGATTCTTTGGAGAAGGATGACTGTCTTGCTGTCACCGGTCTTTCCTGGTTGGAAATTGGCACCGGGGTCACAAGCACACACTGCAAAAACAAGGAAGTAATTCCTGCCTACCGTGGCTTGCTTTACCTTCCTGACACCATAAAGCCTTACTTGCTGTTTCGATCCCAACCCCTGATTTAATAGCATTAATAACAACAGTGCACAAAGAAAGGCACCAATCCCACACAATAATGCCCAAGAGAATCAAAACCCTGTTGTGGAGCAGCAGAACTCTGCCATTTGTGCTTTGTGACAGATGCCTTCCCAAGGAGTCTGCCCATCATGCAGCCAGCTTATTAGTGGGAGTGTAAATGTCACAGCTTGTCTCCTGCAGAGGGAGAGTGACATCGGAGGGAAGAGGAAGACTGGCAGGTAAAAAGTAAGCAGTCAGCCCAGGCTTTGATAAATACACCAGCCTCATTGCCATGGTGACTGGGCTTTGCTTGCTTCTTTTCAATCAGGGGCAGCTTATCCATCATCTTGTTCTGGGGGTCTTGTGACAAATAGTCCTTCATGCTCAGGTTTCCCTGGTCTCGTTTCACCTTCTGCATGAGTGAGAACAAGGCCAAGGCATTTAGTATTGCTGTTTGATATAGACATAGATATCGAACACTTGTGGCCAATGCCCTGGATCCACCCTGAGCAGTGTGCCATGGAAAGCTGTTGTTTTTAGGTACTTTTATTTGTGATTTATCAACTGTTTATTCCTTTGTGTTCCAAGGGATTTTTAATGGATCAATGTTTGAGAAAACTATTTCTCAAAAGTGCCCAATTTCTACAGTATGTGTGGAAGTAACCATATTACACTGATTAATAATAATAATAATAATAATAATAATAATAATAATAATAATAATAATAATAATATGGTCCCAGTGGTACATGGCACGCTGGGCGCAGTGCCAAAGGATCTCAGCGGACATTTGAAAACCATCAGAATTGACAAAATCTCCATCTGTCAATTGCAAAAGGCCGCTTTACTGGGATCGGCAAACATAATTTGCCGCTACATCACTCAGTCTTAGGTGCTTGGGAAGTGCCCGACTGGTGATGAAATACGAAATCCAGCATAGTGATCTCGTTCACTGTGTTGTATTGACATAATAATAATGATAATGATTATGATAATAATAATAATAATAATAATAATAATAATAATAATAATAATAATTTATTAGATTTGTATGCCGCTCCTCTCCGAAGACTCGAAATGTGAGACTCTAAAGACTCTAAAGCAAGAGATGTGATAATAAAGTTTCTAATTGCTTTCCTGGAAGAGGAGTACATCAACAGGATATTTATATCAGTATGGGACATTACATCAGAATATTAATCTGATTTAATGTGAAAAAATATACACAGGGAAGAGAGACATGATGTAACTAAGGTATGAATAACTATGAGGATGGACTCTCAGGTGCCACCAGATGAATCTGGATAAAAATTCTCCTGCAAGTAGCTACTAACTGCTCTTCAAGGACTTCTAAACTGCAAATCAATTCTTTCTTATGGATTGTAACCTCATTCAGAACTCAAACCTATGGTATTAGAAAATTCAGAAACACCTAGCCATTCTGTTTAAGCTTGTTTCCACCCATTCAGACCTCAACATCATCCTGAGGCAATAATTTAACAGTACTCTTTGAGAGGTCAGTGTACTGATGATATCTGTTCCTAGCCTTACCAGTGGCTTCATGTAGATCTTAAACAGGAGGGATGACAGTATCAGGTCCTGTGGGACCTTCCAAGTCAAGTGGGTTGCCTCATCCCAGTTTGGACTGGTTCTATAGAACTATTAGTAACTTGGTGGCCTGGATTGTTGGAATTGGTAGCGATCCAGGCCCATCATGCTGCTGAGACAGTTCCTTCCTATGGCACCACCATCTTGTTTTTTAGAGCCTTAGTGGTGCAGTGGTTAGAGTGTAGTACTGCAAGCTACTTCTGCTGATCACTGACTGCCAGCAGTTTGGCAGATCGAATCTCACCAGGCTCAAGTTTGACTCAGTTTTCCATCCTTCCTAGGTCGGTAAAATGAGGACCAAAATTGTTGGGGGCAATATGCTGACTCTCTGTAAACTGATTAGAGAGGGCTGCAATGCACTCTGAAGCGGCTAATAAGTCTAAATGATACAGTGATCCCTCGATTTTTGCGGGTTCAAACTTCGCAAAACGGCTATACCATGGTTTTTCAAAAAATATTAATTAAAAAATACTCCATGGTTTTTTTTCCTATACCACGGTTTTTCCCACCCGATGACATCATACGTCATCACCAAGAGTCACTTCTCTCTCTCTTTCTCGTTCTTTCCTGTCATTCTCTCCTTCAATTATTTTCTCATTTCTCTTTTTTTCTCCCCTTTTTTCTATCATTTCTCTCTCTCTCTCTACCTTCCACTCTCCCCCTCTTGCTCTCTCTCTCTTTCTCACTCTCTCTCTCCCTCTCTGTGAGAACACCTGCCTTGCCTCTCCTGCAGCCCCCTCGCTGATAGCTGGGACGAAAGCGCTCTCAGCTAAGGGAATGTGAGAGGGGTGGGGCGGCATTCTCAAAGCGCTGAGTGGCTAGCAGCCGAATGAGGAGGATGAGAAGCCGTAGCCACCAGTGCTGCTGCAGGAGGACCCGTGTCCCAAGAAAGCCGGTGAGAGGGGTGGATCGGGCGGGCGGGGGGTAGTGGCGAGGGGGCCGGAGGCGCTGGGGGGGCAGGGGCAGCCGACATTCAAAACAATCTTTGCCGGCCTCCGCACTTTCATCGCTGCCCGCCCCCAACTTCAACCCCGGCTCCTTGCGTGGCCTTGGAAAAGGGTGCGTGGGGGTAGTTTTTGGCTGTCCATAGCCAAAAATAGTGTTTTTACTTCCGCATCTCTACTTCGCGGAAATTCGACTTTCGCGGACAGTCTGGGAACGCAACCCCTGCGAAAATCGAGGGATCACTGTATTGCTATTTCTATTTAGTAGTATGCATGTGCAGAGGGTCATTTCCGTAAAGTGACATATATGTGCACACGTGCAAAGCTTGTACATGCACGGAAAACTTGCACTTTCTTCGTGATGTGAACTGGTAGAAGAGGTAAATAGAATCTCCCCCCTCCTGCCTTGACCTCTCTTTCCCCATCTCCTAAAAGAGAACAAGAGTTTATAGTCATAGATTTGGTGAGAGTAAAACCAAATCTATGGCTTAACTGAGCATCAAGAGCTCAGTTAAGATGAATCCTTTTAGAGAGCATGCCATATTAGCAATGCAGGCAAGACGTCTACTTCTATGAAATGCTGAATGATGGTGCGAAACACTGTACAGTACACTACTTGTTATACTAGTGTGAAACTGGACTGACAGCCAATAGAAGAAATTAATTATATATTAAAGCTATGAACAAATAGACTTTTGAGATTTTCTATGCTATTTATGTGCCGAGAAATTGGATGGATAATTGGATCTACGGACAGGGCATACAAATCTAATAAATAAATAAGTAAGTAAGTAAGTAAGTAAGTAAGTAAGTAAGTAAGTAATAAATAAATAAATAAATTTCACGTTCTCTAGAACAGTGTTTTTCAACCAGTGTGCCGTGGCACACTAGTGTGCCGCGAGACATGGTCAGGTGTGCCGCGAAGCTCAGAGAGAAAGAAAGCAAGAGAGAAAGCAAGAAAGAGAGAGAGAGAAAGAGAATAAGAGAGAGAGAAAGAAAGAAAGAGAGAGAGAACAAGAGAAAGAAAGAGAGAGAGAAAGAGAGAAAGAAAACAAGAGAGAGAGAAAGAGAGGGAGGGAAGGAGAGAGAGAGAAAGACATAGAGGGAGGGAGGGAGAGAGAAAGAGAGCAAAAAAGAGGAAGGAAGGAAGAGAAAGGAAGGAAGGAAGGGAGAGAAAGGGAGGGAGAAAAAAATAGTGTGAAGGGGAGGAAGAGAGAGAGAATTTTTTTGTGCAAACTTTTTTTAGCCGCCCCCCCCGCTCAATGTGCCCCAGGGTTTCGTAAATGTAAAAAACGTGCCGCGGCTCAAAAAAGGTTGAAAATCACTGCTCTAGAAGAAAGATTCATTCTTCAATTTCTCAAAGGCAGAATTCCTCCTTAGTAGGAACAGCACCATAACTACTGCAAAAAACCCCTGACGATCTAAGGAAATACTTTTATTGGGATTTAATTGTGATAAGGAAGATGAGGAAGCGGCAGATAAAGATGAGACGTTCACAGACATGCAGACAGACACATATATTTTGGTTTTCTTATCATTTATAAATAATATAATATTCATTGTATACAGTGTTCCCCTCGATTTTTGTGGGGGATGCGTTCCGAGACCACCACTGCAGAAGTAAATACACCATTTTTGGCTATGAACAAATTTTTGGCTATGGACAGTATCACAAACCTTCCCTTAACACTTTAAAGTCCTAAATTACCATTTCCCATTCCCTTAACAACCATTTACTCACCATTATTACTGGTACTCACCATTGAATAAGACACTTAGTGATCCTGATATTTATAAACATAATTATTTATTAACAATAATTTTTTTTTTGTTATTTAGTTTGGCGATGACATATGATGTCATCGGGTAGGAAAACCGTGGTATAGAAAAAAACCTGCAAAGTATTTTTTAATTAATATTTTTTTAAAAAACGTGGGATAGGCTATTCGCGAAGTTCGAACCTGCAAAAATCGAGGGAACACTGTATATATATTTTAAAAAATCTCTTTTCTTTTGCAATATTTCTAAAGCATTTTCTCTTTGATCAAATGACATTGCATCTCTTAAGGGGAAAAATACTGTACTTGACAGTATTTATATGCTATGAAGTTAAAAATTGTATAGGTAATCCAGGTCTAGAAGGCATCTGACAGATTTGTACACAGTCCTAGATTTTAAAACATATGCAGGCAGAACGGCAAGTAGCAGGAATTACAGGGCAGACAATAGGATTGTGGATTGTGTTCTATTCAAGGTGGAAGATGGAAGTAGACTAAAAAAGTCAGGTGGGAAAAAGAAAGTGGGAGTTGCATGTAGACATTTAATGGTCTGCCTGGAATTAATCTCATCATTTGGGAGAAAACAGCTAACAAAGAAATATGAGACGAAGCAAGACAAAAGCACAAAATCTGTGTCTGCCTACATCAAAGCTCTTTCACTGAAGGTTTCTTTCATTTTTTTTTTATTGCAGCTTGACCCAGTTTGTGGCTCTAGGGATTAGTTGAATGTCAGAAAAAATGACAAGGAAAACTTATGGCTCTTAATGCAACTTAATATTTATATCTCTGTAATTAGAATATTGAACTCTTGTAGCTTTTAATATTTTAATAAGTTGTCTATTTCAGTATTAATATTTGTTTATGGATGGTTAAACTTTGCTTTCATTATACATAATATTGAATATCTGTTAATTAGCGTTGGGGCAGAGGAGGGAGGGAGGTATCTACTACACAAACCATAGAGTAGAATTTAGCAAGATACACATTGTTTAAAGTTGCAAGACCCAATCTAGGTCAGTCGCCAGGATTAGAGATTTAGTCTTTTGAACTTTTGGACTCATGTTGGAGCTCATTATATCTCTACAGCATTGTTTCTCAATTATTTTCTGTTGTCCCCCCCCCTCGGAAAAAGTAAGACATCTCCCCTTGCCTATGTAGTTTTATGTATGGTATGTTTGTGTGTATGCTTTTTAAATAATGGGGTTTTTAGGCTTTTAATGTTAAATTGTTATTTTAGACTTTTAATATTAGATTTGTTATTGTATATTGTTTTATCACTGTTGTGAGCTGCCCCGAGTCTGCAGAGAGGGGTGGCATACAAATCTAATAAATAATAATAATAATAATAATAATAATAATAATAATAATAATAATAAACAAACATTTCACACCCTCCCAACTCTCCACCAGGATGATTGTTTGCAATATTCAGCAGGTTTTCACTGAAAAAAGTCAAGCGGCTTTATCAGTGTGATTAGGGTGTAATGTGTTTAAGTGATGCCTTAATTTATTTGGCTTCATGCTGTCCGCGGCCAACATTTTTAGACAAGTAAACATACTGGTGTTTCTTCATCTCCCACTGTAGTCACAGTGAAGACAAACGCTGCATATGCTTTGTCATATTTCCTCATCTTAGCTTTCAGGAGACTTACATTTGTCTCATCATCTCCATCTCTCTCCTCCTTTCTTTTCATCCCTGTTAAATATTTTCCCATGGCGTCTCTTAAGGGTTTGTTATTTGCACTTCATATCTCCTACTCTCTGTGTGTGTTATTGTTCGGTGCACAAAACCCCTAGTTCCAGTGGCAAAAAAAGCATGTACCCCAGGGTAACGTGCCCCCTTGGCATTGCTCCGTGCTCCCGCAGGCAATTTTAAGATGACATTGATGGCTGGGGAATTCTGGGAATTAAAGTCCAGACATATTCAAACTGTCAAGTTTGAGAAACACTGCTCTACAGGAATGTGTGCTTTGGGTTATTCTATAAATCATATTTATGTGGTGCTTTCCTATTGGTTGCTTGGTGTGTTGATGGCCAGTGATTGACTGTTCTTTTCTTGTGCAACTAAGTCCTCAACTCCTAAATAATGATCCAGATTGGATTTTGCAACATTATCTTAGGACATTTTGCAACATTATCTTATATTTGCCTTAATTCATTGTTTAAAGTTTTTGGAGGTGCCATGGTTTCCAACCATTATTATTTTTCTGCATTATCTTTCCATTCTTTAAATTTTCAAGTTTATTTCATAGTGACTTTCCTGTTTATTTCCATGGTTCCTGTTTATTTCCATGGTTCCTTAACGGTGGAATAAAAATTAAAAATGGAAGCAGTCCCTAAAGTAGATGGAAAGTGCATTGCATACATGGTGGGTGAGCTATGTATCATGTTAAGTTTTAAAAAGAGAAATAGTAGTATATTTTCATTCATTTCAAAAAATTAAAAATATGGTTGGGGTAAACTAGACGTTAATTGGTATTACCACCACTAATCACATTTTCCACGAATGTTTATTAAGATTATTTTATTTATAAATTAGTCCTGGACATATTTGAAGTTGGATTAACTTCTGAACAGAGATGATGAATAAGATTATATCACAAAGGAAACACTGTAGATTATTTTTGAACTGATCGGATGCTGATTTAGTTCTTCAAAAAGGAACTAATCTTTTGATGGCTCTTGCCTTTGTGATGGGTAACTTATCACTCTTCAAATTACTTTAAAAGACAAAAAAATTCACTCTATTGCTTTCCTTTAACTCATTTGTTTTCCTAAAATGTTGGTTTTATCTACAACACTATATTACTTTCATTCATCACTATCTAAATACGAAGAATTATTTGTACTCATTGTACACAGCTCTGGGCATTCAAGATCTTTGTAAAGTTTTAAAAATTAAATTCTCCAAACCAAGATATTTTTTCTGTTATTTTTTTCTTTTTCTTTTCTTGTTCTAGCTATGAATGCCTGAATCATTCTAAATCTCATTAATGGAAGTGCCAAATGAATTCATATATTTTACTATTTTGCCTACATTGAGAAGGGTTTAAAATCTGAAAACCTTTCAATTGTACAAATTATGAATGTTCTTTCCACATAAACTACAAAATTAATCTGATATTAAATTCAAGTAACACTAATATGCTGGTATTATTTTCAACACAATTTAACTTTATCTTCATCTAAACACAATTTTTCATAGCATAGGTTTTAATTTAATCATGACCAAGCCCTAAAATTATGGAACTTTCTTTAAAAATTACATTGATTCTAATTAGCTTCTCAAATGTATACTACATTTTTTTCAAATGAAAAGTAATGGATGGCATGGTTTCCATTCATTTCTCTTTCCTAAACCCTGGTGATGTCCTGTTTGGAGAATCACACCTTTCAATCTAATAAAAATCCATGGCAGACTTGCTAAATCCTCAGATCGCCAATCCTTTTTCTTAAAAAAAAAATAAATCCTTGGCTTTAACCTCTCCCCGCCTTTTAAATTAAACATGTAAAGAGGACATATAAAAATAAAAAAAGAAACAGGAAATGAATGTATAATTAAAACTTATATTTATAAATAATTTGTTTAAATTGGATGGTTTCCTGCATTGGATTATTTTAGTCCTTCCATTAATGGCCTTTTCCTAAGATCAATTTAAATGCACTATACATCGTTCTTAACATTTTGTTGCTTTGTAACCCTTTTACTTGTAGGGAGGAGAGGGGGTGTTATATTGTGTAACATGTTAGCTTTTTGTTTGCAATTATTTGCAATTTCTAATTCAGTTTTTCTATTATTATTCTGGATTTGTATTAAGTTTCATCATTTTATGGAGAAGCAATGTAGAAATATTAAAATAAGTAACTGGAAGCTAGGCAGAACCATATTATTGGTAAATTCTGTATATTTGGTTTTGAATCAGCTTTGACTCCTTGGCAACTACATGGACAAGTGTATGCAGTTTATTGGGCAATGTGTTGGGGAAATAACTTGCTGTTCTCCTTCTTCCTAAAACCGAGAGAGAGATGGACCCAAAGTCACCCAGTTCACTAAACATAGGACTAGAACTCACAATTTCCCCATTTCAGGCACTGGGCTTTTAACACTTTCACTAAATTCTAATATAATTTGTAAGATTAGTGTGTGCAAGAGCCACTATGTGATTTCTACCTGGATGTCACATTATTTTAAATGAAAATTCCACTCTGGAAATTATTTTTCCTTCAGAGTATTATAAATGATGTTGAATTTGCTGCTTTCTTTTCAGCACTATTAAGATCACATTTCCCTTTCCCTTTGGAATGTCATTTTTTTTGTTCCAATTCTATACGACATCTCTTACTTTGCCCTATACATGTGCATATTAAACTGATATGACCCTCTACATGAAGAGCATGTGTCACTTTCTAGGGGGACAGTCTGGCTGCTGTGAGATTCCAAAGTCTGGTACTATTACGGCCAAGGGGGCTTTGGCAATACACTTTTGTTTTCAATGGGTAGGCATGACCTCTTCAGGGATAACTGACCTTACTTCCGGAGTCTTTGCTTCCACACTCCCCTTTATCGTACCACCATTTGCTTTTCAGCTTGTCTAAGACGCCTTGCTCACTGAGTTTCAAAACCGCTAGGTTTACAGGACCTCTTCAAACCAGGGGGGGAAATAACATAAATAACATTACCAATGTTATTTTATGTTATTCAGCACATACAGTTCATTCACAGCATTCATTATACAAGTTATACATTGACAAAGTGATACAATGGAATACTCCATCTGGCCATCCTACCCTCCTCCAGCATCCCAGCCAGCCCCACCACTCCCAGCACATTCTCACCCTTCTTTTCTCCAGCATAGCAAGATGAGTATTACTATATCACTTTGAGTAACCAGCAACCTCAGCCATCTGCCAAGGGATACTTGCAAGTGGCCTTGCTAATGCTGACCACTGCAGACCATTAACATCTGCAGGGCAATCAGGCAAAGCAGAGTCCTGCATAGTATCTCAGTCTCCTATTCCTGATCATGCTTAAGAGATCCAACGAAACTTTAAGGGTGGGAAGTGGGAAAAGAAGGGATGTGTTCCTAGGAAAGCTTTAGTGCTATGAGCAGCAGTGGTTGCAATCTCTTCTTCTAGAAGAAGACTTTGCTAAAATGGCCATGCAGGCGCATCTAATCCCGTGGACTCCTTTCCCTTGTCACCATTAATCAAGAGCACATATCCTCACCGAGGAAGAGAGAGCTATATCCAAGAGAGTTTGTTCTCCTCAAGTGGTTGAATGCAAAGGCAATGTGGTTGCTGGTTACTGTCCATGCGGTTTATACCCACTAGGTTTTCTTACTGAGGCTGACCTTGGAGTCACCTCCCCCGCTGCCGCATTCGCCCTTGTCGTACCACCATTTGTTTTTCAATTTGTCCAAAAGCCCCTGCTCGTTCAGTTTTAACACTGCCAGGTTTACTGGGTTTCTTTAAAATGAATAGATAACACTCGATGAGTAACAGGCGGAGAACACTCGGAAAGTCATGTGACAACAAGGGATCGGTGAACCAGCACCCTTCAGTCTGATCCAATATTCTCCCCCAGCAAAGACTGTGTCCCTTACAATTAAAATAACAGCAGGGATGGAGAGTGATGTAACACTCCCTGTGAGTGGGAGAAATGCTACAGAGAACAGAATCACAAAGGAGATTTGTTTTCTTTTTTCTTTTGCTTTAAACAACAAATGCTCACTTGGGATGTCATCTTCTACAGCTACTCTAGTGGTGAAATAAAATTTGGTCCCAATTGGCATAGGGTCAGCTTCTGAAAGAATGAAGTGCAGGAAGAGTGGAAGAATCATTTGCCCAGCTGCAGCTGTAAATTCATTAATTTATTTTTTTTGCAGGGAGAAAAAAAATATCAGTGTAATAATTTAGAATTGGGGGGGGAGGGAGTCTGGCTCGCCTATTCCTCCTGAGTGATCCTCATGTCACAAAAGACATATAAAAACAATGATCAATAATAATTTCTGTTTAAGGAACATAAAGAAAAAAATCAGTTTAAGAGGTGTAACATCCAAATCAATACTGAACTGAGAGAACACTTCAGACATACAAACACAGAAAAAAGGATCCTCTTCTGATTGAATTCTTTGGATTCCATTGAAGTCAATGGGCTGGGTTTTATTTACTAAACAGAGTAACATGAGAAAGAAACTGAGTTAGTTAACCTTTCTCCATATAGAGGTGTGATAGCGTCAACAATATTGTGATTTCAGCCAATTGGTTACTATATGTTTCTGTAACAGGTTAGAAAACAAGGAGATTGGGATAAGAGAGAAGGAGATTGGGATAAGTCACTTGTCTACAAGTCTCTCTTCATTTCCCCCAGGTTTTGCTGTCATAATTTTATGCCATGGTGTTTGTAAGTTATTACTGGCTTGCATTCCCAGTATATGTTTCTTCTGCTCTCTGTACCATATTATACAGATATTTTATGATTGCTTTTTAAACTATTGATATTTTCAAATTGGCATTAGTATTAAAACTACCCTACATAAAAATCCAATTGAATGTTTTGGACACCCCTTAAGCGGAGTAAATATTGTGGGTAGTTAAAAATTCTTTTGCCTACCTTATGATAAGGTAGTTTTGATTTAGACCAAAAATGATGACTGACAAGCAGGTGTATAAGCCGAAGTATATGAACATTTCCCCGCACCTAGCAGTCCAATACTTATTGTAGAAAAGACTCCTGCCACCTTTCCTCTGAAGTATGTTAGCTTTTTCTGAAACTTTGACAAGGAATGTTTTATTCATTTAAATGTTTTGTGATAATTGGCATAAAGGTTAATGGAACGCCTGGGGAGCTATGTTTATAGATTACCACTTTAAAAGAAAAATCAGTTATGGAATTGCTGTTTCTCCCTCCCGTAAGGTTAAAATACCTGTTTATCTTAGTGTGATCTCCCAATATTGCCTCTTTCACATTGTTGCAAATTTAATATAGAATTTGATATATAATTAAAAGGAAAACAAGATGCAGATGTGGCATATTCATTGAAAATATGCTGAAGCTGAAGAGAATATAGCTGGTAGCTGCTGTGCACTGAAGGAGCAAGAAGAACTATTGTTCATTATTAAGTGTTTTAATCAGCCATGTGAAACTCCAGTTCCTTACATGTCTATACTTGGGCTACTAATCTTGCATGTATATATAAGTTTATGTGTCACACTCAGGTCTGTTCCTCAAAGATTGCTGTTAAGGTGTATTTTAGCAGCTACCCTAAAATTAGACGCAACAAATCCCCTCCTAAAAAAAAAAAGCTATGTAAACCAGTCATTCCAAAACTGTTCTGTGTACAAATGTGTTGAAATAAGAATCCACTGCTGGACAACCCAATATAAGTATGGCATTATTCTCTATGGTTTTGGACCACTAAATACTGCAATATATGCTGAATGCTTCTTGGTATAATTTCAGTTCCTGCTATTTGCACCATTGTATCTTTTTTTGGATTTTTTTTGGTCAGGCATGTAGCAGATATAAGTATAAACATAACTATGGATACATGAAATGGATACAAATAAAAGGGAACATTAGAACAGGGATGGTAGGCACTCTGTTGCGCTTATGCACGCCCCTTAAAGACTCTTAGAAATGGGGTGAGGTCAACAGCAGGCAGTCTAAGTGTAAAGTTTTGGGAAGAAATCACAGAGTCAGGTAGCGCATTCCAGACATTAACACCTCTGTTACTGAAGTTATATTTTCTGCAATCAAGTTTGGAATGGTTAATCATAACTCTGTATCTATTATATGCTTGTGTAATGTTGTGGTTGAAGCTGAAGTAGTTATTGACAGGTAGGACATTGTAGCAGATAATTTTATGCACTATGCTTTGGTCAGACTGAAGATGGTGAAGTTCTAAACTGCCTAATCCCAAAATTTTAAGTCTGGTAGCATAAGGTATTCTGTTGCAAGCAGAGGAGTGGAGGATTCTTCTCATAAAATATATCTGGACCCTTTCAATTGTATTAATGTCTGATATGCAGTGCAGATTCCAGACATATGAGTTGTATTCAAGAACTGGTCTAGCAAAATTTTGGTGTGTAGTTTTGTGTGTAGTTTGTAGTTCAATACTACCAGATAAGAAATTATGCAAGACATCCCCCCCCCCTGGGCACGTTGAATTTATATATGGTATGCTTGTGTGTGAGTCTGTTAGTTTGTGGGGTTTTTTAAATCTTTAAAATTTTAAATTGTTGATTACTTATGATTTGTCTTTTACATGTTGTGAGCCGCCCCGAGTCTTCGGAGAGGGGCGGCATACAAATCCAAGTAATAAATAATAAATAAATAAATAAAATTAAGTTAACAACTTTTAACTTTTTTGTTTTTTTGGCAATGCTGTTACAGTGAGTTATGGTACTTAGTTCATTTGAGAGGAGTACTCCAAGGTCCTTGACAGAATGACAGAAGGGTTGTCTACAAGGTTGTAACCAGACAGCTTGAATTTTGTATTCTGGTTTTCTTTTCTTTTTTTGCCAATGTGTAAGACAGAATATTTTTTGGTTGAGATTTGGAGTGGCCAATTATTTTACCATTCTGATAGATAATAAGATCATTTTGTAGAATAGCAGCAATTTCAGTGGTGTTGAATAGTTTTACATCATCAGCAAAGAGAATGCAGTTGCTTATAAGATGATTGCAAAGGTCATTTACATAAAATATAAAGAGTGTGTTTCCTAAAGCACTTCCTTGTGGTTCACTGCTGTTAAAAATATACAGGATTTGATAGGGCGTTCCCTATGTATTTTGACTACTTGTTGTTTGTTTGATAGGAACGTAGCTATCCACGTATGCAGGGATCCGGAAACTACTTTAGAAGTAGTTTGTCATTTACTACTGAATCAAAGGTTTTACAGAACTCTATATAAATTGTGTCTATTGCTTTATCCTGGTCGAGCGGTAAAATCCCTTTGTTTTTGCAGTGTAAGAATTGCAGATTGCATAACAATTTTTTCTAAAGCTAAACTGCTTGTTACAGAGTAGGTTGTTTGTCTCTAAGTAGAGGTAATAGATTGGTTTATGATTGATTCCATGGCTTTGCATATGATGCAACCTAATGAGGTTGGTTTGTAATTTTTTCATCATCTTTTGCTATCAGTCAGTCAATCTTGATTTTGATCAATAACCAATAAATCATTTGCTATTTCTTGAAATAAAATAAATAGCTCCAAATCAAATTAAATGACTATATAATCTCCATTGAGCCAGCTATTAATAGTACCTAGAAATTTAGTAATAACTTCAAAAGAGCATTATATAAAGGTCACATTGTGTGAGAACCTTTTAGATTGTCACTTGGCTTAAGTAAAAGTAAAGAAAGTGATATTTTTCTAATACAAAAGAATTATGGCCACCTCTTATCCATACATTTAACGGTTGGATTCAAAACATCATTAAAAATAAAAATCTTGGTGAGTAGAGTTCTTAGATCTATGCTTCAAAGCATCCTAATAATTCCTAGATGGCATATAGATAAATACAAATATATCTAATTATCTAGTGGCCATCTGGATTTTTTTCATCCCGATCTGCAAATCCTTCAGTAGATTTAAGAAGAAACCTTATGGAAGAATGAGCAATTGGAAGCTGTAGAACTTATTTTTAAATGAGTATGTATAGAATTCTCTATAAATTTCATGTAGCTTGTGATGACATAAAATTTGGGAATCAGTAGAATGCTTCAACAATATGTATTTCCCAGGATAGTTTGAAAATAATGGCACTGACCAAACAATCCAAATACATTGCATATAAGAGGTTGCAATGATGGAGGTTGTCAGGGAAGATTTTCATATGCAGCCACTCTTTGATAGTTTTGGTTTCATCTAGGGTGCTATGGATCAGTTTCCATAGAATTAGATAAATTATTTCAGCCTTTTCCCATGTTAGATATGCTCCTTTTTTCATACTGGATGAAGACATGTATGATTTCTCATGGTTCCAATTTGAAATTAAGTGTTCAGATGTTAATACATCAACTTAATTAATTAATTATTTTCAATTAAATGTTATTTTATGATGGAACCCTATAGTATTTAATATAAATTAGTTAGAAATGTGAGAAGAACCTGAAATCAATAATCAATGGTATCCATAGATTTTGGCCAAATGATCCATCACATCTGGGGAATCATTTATAAAATGGATACCTTACATATTACATTATGATCCGATTGACTTCAATGGTTAAATTTATACTGACTTGGATGGAACACTCAGTCAGTCACTAAATAGGATGAAATTATTGGATATTTTCAGATACTGGAACAGAAGTTGTCTGAAGAGCATATAGCATTAGATAAACAGTTAAATGACCACAAACAACAAACATAATGAGACAGAAACTGAGACCAAATGTATATAAAAAAGCACCATTAGATCCAATGGAAAAGCAAAATGTTTCCTCCTGGTTGCTTCTATTGAACTGAAAAGTAAATCAAGAACAAATATGTCTAACTTATTCTTCTGTCCCACTCTATTGACATATCAGAAAGACATTTTGAAAAAGAAGATAGAATCAACAGTAGCATTTGTCTCTCTCTTTCTCTGTCTCTTTCTGTGGTTGGGTATACTATGTGTATTTGCATCTTTAAAGAAAAAAAGAAAAATATTTAATATACATAATGAACATTGCAAATCATATCTGGCTATTTTGTTCTTTGTTCAATCTTCAGGCTCATATCTATACCTTGTTCCTGGCAGTTCTTGTACTTCCCCCACTGAGTATCATGGTTGTGGTGAGAAAATCCAAACATAATTGTTATATTATTATATTTTGTGGATAATAGCGTGGACTATGTGTTCTTTGCATACTTAAAGTGCTGGTGAATTCCTGCAACCCTATTTTCTGCATAATTTCACCTGCAGACCTTTTCTCTGCATAGCTATTCTCCTTTTTATTGTCTTTTCTTGGTGGCTGGTGGATCCTTGAAATAATTTCTTTTGCTGAGCCACTTGCATCTTATATGCTATGATTATGGGTGCTACACTTTTATGGACAACATAACATCTTTTTTGCAACCTTTGCACACAGTACATGTTATTAACTAGGTTCTATCAGTGGCTAATGGAAATAATTGTCCTTTCATCCATTTGTTGTCTACCTAGTAAGAAAACACTTAGCTTTTCCATTTAGTTATCCTATAGAGATTTTTATTTCTTTGTTCAGACATGCACATACCTAAATATTTTTATACTAGCATCTCTTTAACCAAAGAAGAGATATGATAGATATTACACGATTGGCATGCACATCAGAAAACAATCACATGATTTCAAAATAATGCCCCATTAAGCAATAGCCAGATTATCATAAATTTCTTTTGTTCTTACAGTTTGGGCTCATTTAGCAAAGAAACCAATATAGGAGTGAGACTACAACATTCAGGAATCCTAGAAGTCCTATCACCATTTAAAAGCAGTCTGGCAGTAAACCTCTCTGCTCATAATTACTTTTTCATTTTCCTTCCTCCCCCAGATTTATTAACTATACTGTGGTAATGGAAATTAGCAACATGTTTATGGATGCATCAACTGCTGGGGATGAAGGGAAAGAAGCAACACATTCAATCTACCTACCTCAGCGGTGAACCTTTTGGCGTTGCAATGCCATAGCCTTTGGAATCCAAGTTACCTCCCACCTTCATGGTGTCACATGGTTTTCTCTGTTCAATGTACTCATTCATGGTGGACTCTAGCAGGTAGGCATACTTCCCTTTGGATCTCCTCACACGCTTCATCCCCTCTTCTGTTGTCGGCACGAAAACAGAGGGCTCAGCTGACTTCATGTACGTCCACATCTTCTCAAAAACCGCTATTTTAGATCTCTGTCCAGAATAGCATAAATCCGCTGCTCTTAGCATGCGTTAATACACAGAGCAGAGATTCATACACCAAGGAACACACAAATTTGTTGGGCTGTGTGTGCCTACACAGTGCATAGCTAAAGAAAGGATATTACTCAAATTAGGGGCTGGTTTAAAGAGGTGAACAGATTGTATAAATTGGTGCCATTCATCAGCACATCTGTCCCATAAAAAATTATCTCAAGCAGAAGGGAGATAGAAGAAAAAAAATAATTTTAAAACTTAAAAGCTTTTGTGAAAGCCAGATTCTAGGAATTACGTTGGAAGTGGTAGCACGTTTGCTAAATTCTAATCCTAAAAAGAAAATATAATTTAGTGGCACAACGGAAAGCATGCAAAGCAGGTGTTTCAAAATTTGAATTCCTCAAATCTCTGATGTTTAAAGGATATTGGGATAGGAAAGCCTTCCGGAAAACAACTGCCACTTGGAATAGACAACACTGAAATAGTATGACTCCATATTAGTCAAACTCATCGGACTGAGAATAAAAGCAAGACAACTGTACTGCAGTCCACAAACTTGAGCAGGAGGACTAAAGGAAACATTAGAGAGAAGTGAGAGACAGAAGACACTAGACCACAGAAAAGAAGTGTATTTTTTGTGGCTTGGTATGTAAGCCACTGTTGAATAAGTGAAATATATTTGCATATTGTAAATGGCGCCATTAAATTACAGAGCTAACTAAGTATTTATTATTCTCTAAACCTGAGCTACAAGTCATAGGGTAATTACTTTTGATGCTGCTAAGTGTAATTACTCAGTAATCTGTGGAAGCGTATAATTACTCCATGTTTCAAGGGTATTTATGGTATCTGGCAGATGGGCTATATTTCCTGGGCTAGCTTTTTCCTGAGTCTTGCTTTTGTACATGAAAATCAGAACTAATTTCTCTTACCCGAAAGAATTCTTTAGTAGAACCAGCATCCAAAGTCCCATAAGCAATCTCTGTTTGCTTGGCCAAGTCTTCTGCGCTCTCTATGGGAGACACCATCCTCTCTACTGTTAAAAAGGCAGCTAAATTGGCTGTGTAAGATGAAATGATGATCAAAGTAAAAAACCACCAAACTCCACCAACTATGCGTCCAGACAGGGATCTACCAAAAAAGAAAATGTAAGAAAAGATACAATGAGAAAAGAAAATAAGAAGGGTAATAGGTAGAATCTGTTTTCACAGAAGCACTAATGGAATAATTAAACTGTTATTATGTTTTGTATGTTAATCCAGTTTTAAGATTGGAATGACAGCCATTTACTTTCCTTTCAGATTGCAACCTATAAAACTTAGGGAATGAATGAGTTCTTGGTAAGCAGCATTCACAATGAGCTCTTGTCCTAAATGAGGATGAAAAATTAGCTAAACCTACATTTACAGCTGCCAGTTAGCTTCACTAATAACTGAATCTCTATACATCACTATTATCAATTACCTACTAGGACACATCCAATATAACACATGGAAGAAATACATTGATGGAAGAAAAATGTTTTTTTTAGACTAACTGACATCTATCTCGATCATCCTCAATTTGCCTCTGCAGATCATAAAATGTAGAAAATCATCATACGAAAAATGAAACAATGGAAGAACAGAATGGGGTTTTTGTTATCACAATATGACAAAAGGAAGACCATTTGCACTGACCAGCATGAAAGTCTTGCCTCTGTGTTGCAGAAAAAATGAGATACGTAATATCACATATATACAGTATGCTTATGGACATTAATTGAATAAATGAAATTTAGTTAACACATTGATACTATTTCTTTATCCAGTGTAATAGATATGGTTAATTTAAGTAAAATTAGGTAGAACAGGAATTAAATTACTGAATTTCTTTGTAAAACTGAAATGAGACTATATTATGTATAGGCATGGCAAGGGAAAAAAAAATCTCTATAGGCCTTCAGCTCAGCCCATTTTAAAATTAGTAACAAGACAGCTTTATTAGTATAAAAAGAAGAATGGCCTTTTTAAAAAAAACAAGAAACAGAGTAGTGGCATTTCAATTTCCTTGCTTTATAACAGATCTCTTATAGAGATTTCTACAAGAAAGTAGTTGCCTACAGTTCTATAGATTTGTTGGGGGGGGAACCTATAGATTTTAACAATTGTGTAATATCTTATTCTAGCTGTTTTATCTGGCAGAAGGTATGGTTTACAGAAAGGGATGGTGTGATCCAGCCATTATGTTGGTTGTCTCTAGGGCAAGGTGAAGGACTAACACTATGTTTAAGGAGCCTAGCAAATCAAAATATGTATTTATTTATTATTGGAGTTACAAAGGACCTTTTAGGTCATCTAATCCAACCCTCTGCTCAAGCAGGAGTCCCTACACCATTTCAGACAACTGTTCACCGAATCTCCTCTTGAAAGTCTCAAGTGTTGGAGCCCTCACAATCTCCACAGGCAAGCTGTTCCACTGGTTGATCACTCTCACTGTCAGAAAGTTCCTCCTTATTTCCAGGTTGAATCTCTCTTTGATCAGCTTCCATCCATTATTCCTTGTCTGGCCTTTGGAAAACAGCTTGATCCACCCCTCTCTGTGGCAGCCCCTCAAGTATTGGAACACTGCTATCATGTCACCCTTGGTCCTTCTTTCAGACTGTCCATGGTCAGTTCCTGCAACTGCTCTTTGTATGTTTTAGTTTCCTGTCTCCTTATCATTCTGGTTGCTCTCTTCTGCACTTTCTCTAGAGTTTCAATGTCTTTTTTGTAGCATGGTGACCAAAACTGGATGCAGTACCCCAGATGTGATCTAACTAAGGTTTTATAAAGTGGTAATTTCATCCATAGGTTCCTCTCAGGACTACCAAACATGTAATTATTTGTAAAAGTGATCCATCACTATTCATTCATCTATATGTTCTGCTTCAGTTCATTTGAAAGAATTCCTGCAACTACTTTTAAAATACTTGGAAAATGAATTCCTAGTAATGTGTAGAGTCATTTATGATATCTTTGAAAAAGCTAAAATCCTATTAAATTCATTAAAACGTTCTTCATGGATAATGCTACATTACAGTCCTAGTGATACACCTTAACCAACATTCCAAATTACAGACCTATTTTTTCCCAAAATTTGCTCTGGAAGATAAAAGGATGCAATTCAAATAGCACCTATCTTTCTAAAATGTGATATTTACATGTCTGAAGGTGTTGGTCTACTTTGAGAGAGATTTTAATCATTATGCCATTCGATATTATTTATATTTACCTTACTTTAAAACCCTGCTGTTCTGTTCGGGTCTGTGAGACCCGAAATCAAGGTTTGAGACCCTGTAAAAAATTTTCCCTGCATATCTGAAACTTGAAATTTCATGACTTTTCATCATTTCAGGGGTTCTCTCTATGAGAATTTTTTTTGGGGGGTGGGAGGTTTCTTTCTTGCTGAAAAAAAACAACTCCCTAATGTTATGTTCCCGGGTCACCCTGACCCGGACCGAAAACTCTTCATTTGCAGTGCTTATGTTTGGTCTTTTTGAAAGCTTTTTTCACTTGGAAAGTAGTCTGAACATTTCTTCACACAATGGAATGAAAATTGAACTGAAAAAATTAATCCTTATTGGTTTATTTTGCCCATAAATGTGCCTCCCCCCCATTTTTGTGAAAGTTTTTTCAATTTATGGATAGTTTTGCTTGCAAAATGCAGTCTATTTTACTGGAGTTGGTGTGGGAATGGTACCTTGAACATTTCTGAATATAAGAAAAATATAAAGGAACTGAAAAAAATGATTCTTACTGGTTTTTTAACATCAGAAATAAGGCCTCCCTCCCCCCCTCGGCTGCTTGCAACCATTTTCACTTTATATTTACGCAGGCTTCAAATCCAAAATATTTTTAATATCTTAGGCATTCATTTACTCAATTTAACAATGCTGATCATCAAAAAAATATTTGTGGGGGTGGGGAAATTTTTTTTTTCTGGGCAAAAAAAAAGTCACGTTTAGTCTGTTCGGGTCATATAGACCCGGACCAAAATGATTTTTTTTAGGTACTTGAATTTGGTATTTTTGAAAACTTTTTCAACTGGAAAACTAGTTTGAACATTTATGAACATAATGATATGAAAATTGAACTGGAAAAATTGAAACTTATATTTTTATTTTGATCAAAAAGCCCCTCCCCCCATCCTTTCTGAATTTCGTGTCAATTTCTATTTTTTAAGGCTACAAATCCCTAAGGAATTTTCCCCCAAAAGGTTTGATATACTAAATTGAACATTTCTGAATATAAGAAAAATATAAATGAACTGAAAAAAATGGTTCTTATTGGTTTATTTTTGCCACAAAAGGGACACCCACCCCCCGGCCTTGCTGTGTGCCATTATTGTCACTGTTCATACATATTTGTCTAGAAATATTTGGAATATCCTTTTGAAAATCAACCACATTGTAGCCAGATAACTAATTTTATGAAAGAAATCCATTTTACTAAAAAAAAGTATGTAAATTTGAAATTAACAGCATAAATTTTATATAAATTGAAATAACTTTATATGCAAAATAAACCAATATGCATCAATTTTTCCACTTCAATTTTCATATCATTATGTTCAGAAATGTTCAAGCTACAAATCCCACACCAACGTTAGCAAAATTGAATGTATTCTGCTAGCAAAACTATCCATAAAGTGAAGACTATGTCACAGAAACGGGGGGGGGAGGCACATTTATGTGCAAAATAAACCAATAAGGATTAATTTTCTCAGTTCAATTTTCATATCATTGTGTGCAGAAATGTTCAAGCTACCAATCCCACACCAACTTTAGTAAAATAGAATGGATTTTGCAAGCAAAACTATCCATAAATTGAAAAAACTTTCACAAAAACGGGGGGGGGGAGGCACATTTATGTGCAAAATAAACCAATAAGGATTAATTTTTTCAGTTCAATTTTCATTCCATTGTGTGCAGAAATGTTCAAACATGTTTCCAGGTGAAAAAAGCTTTCAAAAAGACCAAACATAAGCACTGCAAATGAAGAGTTTTCGGTCCGGGTCAGGGTGACCCGGGAACATAACATTAGGAACTTTTTTCGAACAGAATAGCAGGGTTAAATTCCATTCAGAATTGGCATGTGGATGAGATATCTATTTGATATACCATGTTTCCAGTGGCATATATGAATAAATATTTAAATTTTAGGAGCAATTATAGTACTTAAACATATATTTCTATATCCCTGTAAGAATATCTTAATCTCCTTTCTGGTACATGAATGAGAAAGGCTTAAATCATGACAGTGTCTATTGAAATCTACAAGGAAAATAAAATTGGTTATGCTTTGTTTATCCATAATTTAAGAGGAAAGTCCAGTGATAGAAGGGACTGGGAAGAGTCAAGATAAGGATTAACAATAACAAGAGAAAATTTCATGCTAATATAATTTATTCCAACATAGAGAAGGAGAAAGATTCTTAGCTTAGTCTGAAAAGGGGAAAATGAAATCCATCTTTCTCACTGCAAGTGCAAATACCAACAACTTTGAATTTTGAGAAAAATATACAAGATTTAGAAAAAAACAACTCTTTAACAAATGTCTGACATTTTCAGATAACATTTCTAGTGTTATTCTATGGATAGATGAGTCTGAAATGTAGTTTGGTACTTTATAATTCAAATATTTGTGGGTATCTAGCCGTTATCTTTTCTTTTTGTAAAATTCATGTTATCAGGTTAAGGCACAATATGATTCATTTGTTAAATGCAAATGTTATTGTTAACTTGCAGTTTTCCACCCACCCAGAAAGATTATCCTTGAGAAAGAATGAAAGAAATATTCGTGAAAAAGATGGAGCAGGTACAGATGAAGATTATCATTATCTGGTCCCCTTAAAAATTAAATTAACAAAGCAGGGGAATTCTTCAATGTGAAGTCTGAGAGAATATAACAGCAAGGTAGCTATTTTCTATTCTTCAGATTTGTGAAGGAAGTGAAAAAAGAATAATGTACCGTCAGGGTGAAACTCTGACTGGTAAACCCACTCCTGTTACAATATTGAGTCTTTCTACCTTACCAACTGTGCAAATTATATGCTGCCTTTGTAATTTTTAAATGGCTGGCATTTTGTGACCAGAGTTGAGGCTCTTAGGACTTTTCTGGTATTTAATCTTCTATACTTTCTTGGCCTGCAAGCATAATTCAATTGCCAAAAATAAATAAAACCTCAAATCATTCTTTCAGGAAGGGTGTTTCAATTCAGTTCTGTAATTTAATGGAGGTCAACTTATAAAGTTAGGGCAACTTGAATGACAGAAGAGAAGAGTTCCAGTCCTCTGTGGCCTGACCTGCATAATAACCCCTTGCGAAGGCAAAACACAGAACCTCTTTTCATTGTCATCCAAGAAAAAGAGTCTTTTTCGTAATATTTCAACAGATCATCAAATAGATCCTAAAGTATCAAAATATTCTGTATTAGGCTGTTTGCTCATTGTCCTTCCCCAAAGCAATGGATTTCTCCAAAAAAGAATACAGGGAAACCTAGACTTATAACCATCAATTTAAAGTTATAATGTTGCTTTAAAAAGTAAATTATGACCCATTCTCATGTTTGTAACCATTGTGGTATCCCCCATGTAGTCACATGATTAAAATTTGGGAGCTTGGAAATTTGCATATATTTACAATAGTTACTGCATCCTGGGGGCATGTAATAACAATAATAACAACAACAACAACACTCTCCTGGTGGGTGCCACCTTGCCATGGTGGGGGATGGGTTAACTACACCAATGATGCTGAGAGCTGTGCTGATGGTAGTGTAACTGCCAGAAGGTCCAACCAGGTCAAAGTGGTCTCAGCTGAGGAATGTAACCAAGTGCACCTAACCCATTAGCATTATGGAGAAACAAACAAAAACGAAGTCTATACTGGCTCGGCCATCGCTCAGGATAAAAAGGCCTGCAGCAGATGTTGCTGATTCTGGGCATTTGCCAGAAAGTGTGCCACAGAATCAAAACTCAAATGAACAATTACAGAAGCGGCGGAATGCACTATGTCAGAGAATCGTGCAGTAATCGTACAGAAATGCTACTACAAACCAGAACCTCAAAAGCGTGGCTCCAAAAAAGGATTTACCAATTGTGGAAACAAGTATACCCTGACTCAAAGATAACTGACCTTCAACTGGCTGATCAAAGATTCATAATCAGAAACAAAGTGTACAGTGAAATTGATTTTGAAGAAATTTGAAAAAGTTGTTAAGCAAATGAACATCAGGCTAAGTAGCTGATGTTTCAGCAACATTAGGAGTCATTGAACAAACTGAACCAGAAGAAAATGTGGAAATTTTTCAAGAAAATGAAGAAGAGCCAGAACTTGATGTCTTTGTTGAAACACCAGGAACATTGACAACAAGGTAACAAGAACTAAATGATAAATGCTGTATCAAATGCAGTAAGAAGACGGCTTCCAACTTTGAAAACTGTGCCCAGAAAATGACTTGTGCCACTGATGAAGGATGTGAATACTGAACTCACCACTGTTCAAATAACATCCATTGAACAAATAAACCAGCTTGCCCATAGTACAGCAGTAATAGTAACAAAAGACTTGGTCTTCTACAGTCACTGCAGCCTCCTAGAAAATTGACTGGAAAACCAAAATGGAAGATCATGTTGAACTTGAAAAGCAAAAATTTATGATCAGATGCAAGCAACCTGAAGAGCATGTAAAAGAAAAAACTGAAGAATGAGAACATCAAACAATACCTGACCAAAAAGTATTGGCTGAACACCAAAAAAATTGAAGAAGCTCTGGAAATTGTGAAAGAACAAATTATAGTAACAGCCAGAAAAATTGAAAGATATGAAGCCAGAATCATCGAGAACGAACAAAACCAACTGTTTTAATTAGACCAAAGGTGATTATACCAGAGCTTGAATCAAGCAACAGACATAGTGGTTGAAAAGCCTGAGAAAACTGCAACAACTGCATCTTGGAAAGAGCTTTGGGAAAATGAGAAGTACTGGAACAAATATGCTGGGTGAATAAAAGAAGAAGAAAAATTCTCACAGAACAAAATGGAACAGATGGAAATAACAACTGAAATGATCAGCAAATGATTGGGGAAAGTAAAGTACTGGACATCACCTGGCAGTGGTCAACTGCATGGATTTTGGCTCAAATATCTGACCATCAGTTCATCACACACAAACTGGTAGCAACAGGTTTTAGAACCCACTACTGATTGAATTGTCATTTCTGAGGAAAAAAGAAATGAATAGATGCACATAAAGGCCTGAATGGAGACATGATCTACTACTCCCATCCCTATTTATAATTGAACATTTTTAAACACAAAAATAAGTCACATTCAGATACTGATACACAGTCATTTTGACACACAGTCTTCCCATTGTATTGGGCTATTCTTTCCAGAATATCTGTTGTCATGGTCGGGAAAACTGATGATGAATATTAGCACTCAAAAATATCAGCTAAATACGAAAACACGTAATCTTTTAGGATGGGTGATACAAAAGATGAAATACTTCTTGAAAAGATACTGTGAGGGGTGAAGAATGTGTGAGAAGTTTGGGAGAAGAAGAACTGGGGAAAAGATGTTTCTGTGGTATTAATTTCTTGGCCTCCGCTACCCAGTTGAGTGACAGTTTCTGTCCACTTATCCTTACAAATCCTTGTTCTTTGTTGAATCCCAATGCTTCCCGGGAGCAGAAGAAGCTCTTCTTTTTAAGGAATGGCCAATCTAAAAAGGATTCTTGGTAGAGGTGTAGCTAGATTTAATTTAAATCCAAGAGATGGTCCTAAAGTCTTGGTTTGCCTTTATCCTCTATGAATGAATAGCTGATATTCATTCCTTTTGGAAACAAAAGCTCAATAGTTTAGGCTTCACATAATAGAACAGCAACAAGCGTCTTTGGTATTAGATGACACTGGATTCTTTTGTATGAGACCAACTATGAACATGAAGATATTGAGAATCTATATTCATTGCCGTTATTATCATCATAAACCCCATCATCATCATCCCCATCACCTTCATCATCAATATCCTAGTCCAGTGATGGCTCTGGTGTCAAAAAGGTGTGTGCGTGCACAATAGCGTGCAGGTGAGTGCCCACACCCATAATGCAATGCCCTCCCTCCCACCTACACATGCACACAATCCCCATGCTGCCCTGTGCATGCACAAAACTCCCACCAGTGAAGGACTGACATCTTTGGGATTACCAGTGTGCCCTCCATGGCTCTCGCAGGCGGTACACATTTAGTGTGTGTATGCATACTCATTGGCACAAGATTTGGCTTTTGCACATGGACAGCAAGCAAAATGTCATGCAAGGACATGCACGCATGCACCGAAGCAAAAAATTGACACATGCGCAGAAGCAAAATTTCACACAGAGGGCATGTGTGCATGTGTCAGGGATGCACAGCCATGTGTGCATCCTGAAAATCCCTACAAGAGCGTAGCACCTGGCTGTTCTGGTAGCGGCCAATATCTGCCTCCCATGCTGCCCCCCATGCATATGCACAGGCCTCACTGAAGCTTCTGGACTTCTGGTTGTGCTGTTTTACACTCCCCCCAGGTTTCAGGAAAGCCTCATAAACCCTGAGGTTGGCGAAAAATGGCCCAACTAGCCAACTGGAAGTTAATTACCAAAATTCTGGTTGGTTCACTAGTCCGCTTTTCATCATCCCCAGACTTTAGGAGGCTTTCCTGAACCCTGGGGAGAGCAAAGTTGGATGAAAAGGCCAAAAATCAGCTGGTCCGTGCCCACTGGTGCTGACATAGGGCAACACTTGTGCCATAGGTTTGCCATCACTGTCCTAGTCCATGTACTTGGAAGGTGATTTCAGCTATGGCAATATAATCAAAGAGAAAATAATTTTCCCCTGCTAACAGCACACTGATATTTTATTTGGCCATATGGTTTCATCGTTAATAAACTGATTATTTGTCAACCACCACTTATGCAACATTAAGTATATCCCTTTGTATGGAAGTATTATTATCTTCAGTCCTTTTTAGTACTTCAGAATAGTTGTATCATAAAACTTGACATTTGGATAGGGTGCCTCTGACCCAAAGAAAGGAGTAGCTCCTTGTATTTAACAATTACAGATAATAGATGTTCACAGAAAAGCTTAATGCTTTGCGCAAGAAAAGAAAAGTTACCAAACCACCAATCCTATTTTGATGAAATAATCAAATTGGCCAGATGGGTCCCTATGTTAATTGATTTGGTATATTGTGATACAGACACTACTTAGGATATCCCAATGTTCTTGTTTCTGTGCATTAGCAGGATTCCAGTCTCTGAGCTTTAGCAGATTGTAATTCTGATACTCTTGCCAAGAAGAATGGTGATTTTTACATATCAAGCGGTTTTTTTTAATAAAAAAGCAGATTATATTGGTTAGTTGACAAACATGTCCATGAATTCTTCGTTAACTTTCTTAATTAATAAGAAAAGAAATTAAATATGTCTCTGTGGTTATTGGAGGCACAATCAGAAGAAAAAAGAATTAAAAGAGCTGCAGTTGAAATAAAAAAATAGGTATATACAAAAATTATGCATTCTGGTTTGGAACTTCAAAGGTAATCTGTCAAGGGATACTCTTAACCTTTTTGAATGAAGCATCCCCTTGAACCACTGAAGAAGTTGTTATCCCCCTATCCCCTAACATAACCTCTCAATCACAATATAGGAAATAATTCTTCAAATTATGCAAACACTCTTTTTGGTTGTCTTTAAAATTGCCATCAGGACCATTGAAAGAATGTGCAGCAAGCCACATCTCATGTGAAGACACTCACGCGAGCAAGATTTTGATGATTTTCACCAATATTTTTGGTTTGTGCATGCATGGAAGCAAAAAAATTGGCAAAAATCGCCGAAATCTCGCTCACGTGAACATCTTTATTCAAGATTTTGCTTGCTGCTCATGCGCAGAAGCCAAATCTTGGGTGTGGGTGCATGTGCGTTGGGGAGGGGCGCAGCTGTGCACGCATCCCAAAAATTGCTACCGGAACTTAGCACTTTACCGTTCCGGTAGCAGACCATTACTGATCTGGACATATCGATGCAAATAATTTATTTTCAATCTTTTTCCCATATCACAATTGTGTGAAAAATTTGGGTGCCACCCGTCACTTTATTTCCCAACTTCTGATACATGTATTCCATTATTATTTTATTTATTCAAGGCACTTAAATATAATGACCACCGAAAACAAAATTCAATTGCAAGAAAGTGAAAGGAATTGATTGCATGATAGTGCTTGTGCTGGGCCCCAACATGGTGGCAACAATCTCTTTCACTGCTGGTAAAATCAGTGTTTCTTCAATAGTGTAAGATTTGCCACATTTTGCTATCAACAAAGATACTTTGGAGGAACAAAGGAGCCCCATGTCAGCATTGAGTGATGATTTTCCAAATAACTTTCCAACAGTGTTGCAACCCTTAAACTTGGCCTTTAAGATTGGTAAAATGATGCTGATTTGTCAGCTTTATCTGAATGAATTCTTACTAAATGGTCTTTCAGTTGGGAAGGCTTCATTCAAAAATGTTTTCTCACAAAGATGACAAAATGGAAGCTGTACATTGGAAGGAGATGGAATGAATCACAATTTTAGGTATTCAGTCGAATATTGGTGACACTTCCTCTTTTCGGCCATGTTGAGAGGCTTTCAAAATGAAAGGCACTACCTGAAAATTAAATTTTTGACTGCCCAAGAACACTAGAAAAAGACAGGTGGACGTCAATAAAACTAGTTTTGACAGTGGACGTCACAGGGACAGCCATCAGCATGCAATGTTTCAAAATAAGTGCTTCCCCCTCCATCACTGCCCATTCTGGCCAGTGGCACACCACTGTATAAGTAGAGGCTGCTGCACAATGCACATGAAGATAAGCGATGCGTATTCACATGTGTACGGTGTTCTGTAGTGAAGCTAGCTGGAGGAACATTTGAAAAGACAATTCAATCCACTAATAGTGAGCGATCTGATGTATTTGTACATCAGATATACAGTGATTCACTGTACAAAAAAAATCTCAACAGTGTCCCCCAAACTTCTCGCTCCATTGCCCCATTATTGCTCCATTTTTGTTCCATCACCCCCATATTGTCCCTTTTCATTCTATCACCTGGGAGGGCAATATTGCCCGGGTTAAGAACCACTGCTCTAGAGTATGGATGTAAAAAGCTTTTAAGCATAGATAGAATGAACTGGAAGTTGATCCATGGTGGCATAAGCAATATCAGATATGAAATCCAGCTGTTATTTATTCTTCTCCAGAAAAGCTCCAATTTACTTTATTTTGTTAGTATATGTAGAACAGTGGGTTGTTCCTGGTTTGGACTGGTTCTTAGAACTGGTAGCGCAAGCAACAGAAGACTCTGCCCACCTGCTCAGGACGTTTCTGTGCATGTCATCTGCACCTCTATAACTGTCTGGTTTGGTGCTGCAACCCAACAGGACCGACACAGACTTCAGAGGATAATCAGAACTGCAGAAAAAACAATTGCTGCCAACCTGCCTTCCATTGAGCACCAGTCAAAAAGAGGGCGGGGAAAATATTTACTGACCCCTCACATCCTGGACATAAACTGTTTCAACTCCTACCTTCAAAACGTCGCTACAGAGCACTGCACACCAAGACAGCTAGACACAAGAACAGTTTTTTTCCCGAACGCCATCACTCTACTAAACAAATAATTCCCTCAACACTGTCAGACTTTCTACTAAATCTGCACTTCTAATCTACTAGTTTTTCTCATCATTCCTTTCACCCATTTCCTCCCGTGTTGACTGTATGACTGTAACTTGTTGCTTATATCCTAAGATTTTTATTAATATTGCTTCTTCATTGCTTATTTGACCCCTATGACAATCATTAAGTGTTGTACCACATGATTCTTGACAAATGTATATTTTATTTTATGTAAGCTGAGAGCATATGCACCAAGACAAATTCCTTGTGTGTCCAATCACACTTGGCCAATAAAAAATTCTATTCTATTCTATTCTATGTGCAGAAGTGTTGTGCGTGCAAGTACATGTGCGAACCAGCTACAAAATTATTTACAACCCACCACTGTACAGACTGGTTATTGTTTGTAAAGATTATTTTCCTTGGATAGCATTTTCTGGATTGCATTGCCATCTTCAGACATTAGGAAAAGTAGGAAGCACATTAACTTCTATCCTTCATATTATTATATCACTCTCAGGGTGAAAAATAGCATTTTGTAGAGAAAGATGTTCCAAGTGATTCTGATATGCAATGTGTACTTCAGAGTAAAGCTAAAAAAGTCAGCTGCATATTATGTTGGAGCGAAAATCTCTTGCCTAAGAGTTAATCACGTTATATGTGAAAAAACTGTCATCTGTACTGTTCTGTCAAATGGGCCCTTTCTACAGTATATTTATTTCCACGGTGTGAATTTTAATATCCCATCTGCATGTTGTATCTTTCTCTGTGTATATCCAGATTTCTTGCCCAAATAATCATCTCACTTTCTTTGTCATGTTTAATTACAGTTCATTTTTCTTTTTCCACTTCTTTGTGTACTGTAGGTGCTGATGAAAACCCAAGGATAAAAGCACCTTTTCTCAAGGTTTGCTGGATCTCTTGTACAGGCTTTCCTCCTTTAATGGATTAATTTGTTTGACCCAAATGATTGCTTTCTGATACTCCCTCATTAAAAAAAAAGGAAATATAACTTTACATATCAGACAAATGGCTCTTTGATCTTATCTTTACAGAATGTAACTTAAACTAACAGTACTTTGCATTCTCTTTGACAGATCATTACCGGAGCCACCAATTCTCCAGCTGAACTCGCTTATAGTAGAAAATCAACACATGTTAAAATCTGTTTGAAAATAGTTTGAGCAGCTTTTTTAGGCTTTTTAACTCTGCCTCCTTCACTTTCACTTTACCCCCTTACACAAGAAACCAGTTTCTGGTGTAAAACTACATTAAATAAATAAATTTAATTAGAACAGCAAATTTGGTGTTCTCAATCTGTGCTACTTAGGGAAGATCGCTATTCAACTCATATTTAATAAAGACTTATTTATTCAACTGACATATTTGTTACAAATTGAATTTATGTAAAGATGAACAGAAGAAATACACACAATACCTCTTTTTACCTCTTAATGTGGGCAACACATTCAATCTTCCTATTTCTGAATATGCATTTAACAGCCTTTATTGGCTAAAGCTTCCACATCTGAGGAAAATGATTACAGTAAGGAGATCCAACAGCCATCTTATATCAGCCAGAGAATGAGCAGACGCTGTACAGAATGTGTACTTCCTACTCATAGTTGTTTTATAGAGGCACTTTTTCGTAGAGGCACATTCTGATCTGTATGCCAGGAGACTGTGTAGTTCTAGCTCAGAAAGAAGATCATGGTAAGGAAACCACAATCTTGAGATTGGTCACACAAGGGGCAATTCAGGAAGCTTCCTGCTTCATCCATCCCTACCAAATAAACACACTGAGCTTTGTTTGAATAAGTGTCCCGAGACTGGAGTTCCTTTCCATCAACAGGGCAGGACACTAAAGTGGGCAAACACCCATTCGGACAAAAATAGCAGGAAAAAGAGAGCACATACTTTTTGGTTCATTTTCCCTTCCCTTATATACATGGCTCAAAAAAATAAAAGGGAACACTTAAACATAACAATATAACTCCAAGTAAATCAAACTTCTATGAAATCAAATTGTCCAGTTAGGAAGCAACACTGATTGACAATCAATTTTACATGCTGTTTTGCACATTCAACTTTGTACAGAACAAACTATTCAATGAGAATATTTCATTCATTCAGATCTAGGATGTGTTATTTGAGTGTTCCCTTTATTTTTTTGAGCAGTATATGTCTTTAATATACAATATCATGTAAACTGTCTTGGAATGGTGTGTCGGCCTAGAGGTGGAGCAGTTGCCTCACAATCAGGAGGCTGGGAGTTCAATCCTAGATAGAGGCAAATATATGTGAAGGGAAAACAACAGGAGGGTAGAAGGGATCCACATCTCCCCTCCCCAAGCTGGCAAACCCTAGCCAATGGTGTGGAGCTACAGCAGCAAAAATGGTTGCCATGAAGTTGAAGAAGAACCAGAATCAACAAGACTGAGCAAGAGGAAAAGTGAGTGATTTGTAATCTTCAAAAAAAGGACTGTTTGCTTTTCCTAATAACCCTCCCCCCCAAACGAGGGGGAGAACTAAGAAAGCTAAAGATTAGCGGCGGGTCAAGCATGCTACAATTTTTTTGCGGGGGGGGGGGAATTGGGAACTAGGACAAAGCAAAAAGTTTTTCTTGGAAGATGTAAAAGAAGATGTGGTTTTGGAGTAATATATATATAATATATATAAAATATAATATAATATATTTTAAAGAAAAAAACACTTTACTTGAACTGGAAGCTGTCTTTGTCTTAATATAAATTGACTATTATATATATATTGGATAAGGGGGGGGACTATAGACAGATATTAAGAGGAAAAGAAATGTGAGAGATGTATTGAAAATAAAATAATAATGGATGGTTATTATTTTAAAAACAAAAAAATATTGTTATTGTTATGGATGTATGAAACTCAGAAAACAAATGCTCACATGACATGTTGAAAGACCAAAAACAAATAAAACCCCAAAAAGAAAAATCTCTTATTGTCTTACACCCTAGATCATATAATAAAGAAAGTCTGGGTTTTAAACAGGATGTACAAATCAGAAAGCAATATCCATAAATATGCAACTACTTTTGCGAAACTAGCTTATTGCAGGTAGTTCTTGACTTACAACCATTCATTTAGCAACTCTTTGAGTTTACAGTGGCACTGAACAAAGCCACTTTTGACTGAGCCTTGCACCTATGACCATTGCAGCTTCCCCATAGTCACATAATCAAATTTCGGGCATTTAGCCACTGGCATGTACTTAGAAGGTTGTAGCATCCTGGAGTCATGTGATTGCCATCTTCAACTTTTCAGATGGCTTTCAACAAGTAAAATGGGGGAAGCCAGATTTGCTTAACAATGGCAGTGATTCACTTAACAACTGTGGATAAAAGGTCATAAAATTAGGTGTAAGCCCCCTAATCACTTTGTTTAGCAATGAATGGCTCTAATTGTGGCCATGAGTCAAAAACAACACGAGTTCCTCTCTATATTCTCTACAGCAGGGGTCTCCAACCGCCGGTCCGCGGACCGGGACCGGGCCGTTGGGGGTTTTCAGCCGGTCCGCGGCGCCAGGGCCCCCTCGGCCTTTCCGCGCTGCCCACCGCCCGCCCGATTTGCCCCCTCTGCTCCTCTGCCACCTCCTGCCTTTCACCGCAGCTCCTCCCGCACCCGGAACGCACGCCCTGCCCGCCTCACATTTGCCGAGAGGACTTTCGCCCCGGGCTCTCAGCAAGGGGGCTGCATGAGAGGCGGGGCCGGCGGAAGGTGATATTCAATGTCGGGGGCGCACGGGCGGTTTTGCGCGCGCTCCCTATCTCCCTGCTAGCCCACTCGGAATACTGTATTCAAAATAAGAAAAGCCTTCGCCGGCAAAGGCTTTTCTTATTTTGAATACGTATTCCGAGTGGGCTAGCAGGGAGATAGGGAGCGCGCGCAAAACCGCCCGTGCGCCCCCGACATTGAATATCACCTTCCGCCGGCCCCGCCTCTCATGCAAACCCCCTTGCTGAGAGCCCGGGGCGAAAGTCCTCTCGGCAAATGTGAGGCGGGCAGGGCGTGCGCGCGTCACCGCTGAGAAGAACGGAGAGAGAACGAGAGTGAGTGAAAGCAACAGACAGCAAGATAGAGAGAAAGTGAGAAAGAGAGAGTGAGAGAAAGGGGGGGAGAGAAAGAGATAGCAAGAGAGAGAGAACAAGAGAGAGAAAGAGCGTGAGAAACAAAACAAGAGAGAAAGAGTGAGAGAGAGAGAAAGCAAAAGAGACAGAAAGAAAACAAGAGAGAGAAAGTGAGAAGAAGAGAGAGAAAGAGGGGGAGAGAGAGAAAGAGAGAGGGGGGGAGAGAGAAAGAGAGGGAGAAAGAGAGGGAAAGGGGGGAGAGATAGCAAGAGAGGGAGAGAGAAAGAGAGAGGGAAAGGGGGAGAGAGGGGGGAGAGAAAGAGGAGATAAAGGAAGAGGAGAGAGAGAAAGGAAGAGAAAGAAAGAAAGAGGGATAGAAAGAGAGAGAGAGTGAGAGATGCTCAGTGAGCCTTTCTTTGAAGTTGCCTTTCTTTCTTTCTTTCTTTCTCTTTCTTTCTTTCTTTCTTGCTCTTTTTCTTTCTCTCTTTTACCTTTCCTTCCTCTATTTCTTTTCTTTCTCCTTCCTACCTTCTTCCCTCCCTCCCTCCAGTCCTTCCTCTCTTACTCTCCCCTTTCATAAGTTTCCTTGCTTCCTTCCTCTGTTCCTGTCCCTTCCCTCTTTCCTTCTTTCTTCCTTCCTTCCTTCCTTTCCTCCCTTCCTTTCCTCCCTCCATTTCTTGCTTTCCTTTTCCTTCCTCCCTTCTTTCCTCCCTCATTCCCTTCTTTCACTCCTTCCTCTCTTACTCTCCCCTTTCACACCTTTCTTTGCTTCTTTGCACCCTTCTTCTGTTCCTGTACCTTCCCTCTTTCCTTCCTTCCTTCCCACCCTCCGTCCATTCATTCACCCATTCCTCTCTTGATCGCCCCTTTTACGGCGCCGCTGACAGCTAGCTCCCCCCCCCCCCACCGGGCCATGGAAAACTGGTCTAGCTGAAAGCCGGTCCCTGGTGCAAAAAAGGTTGGGGACCTCTGCTCTACAGCTCTTACACTGATGGATTATTCCCAACTGTGTTTTACTTTCTTATTTACCAGACACCTTTACCAGTTCATTGGGAAGGAGTGATATGTGTTCCTTTAGTCTGTTGCATGATTGAGAATCAGAAAAGCTTTGAATCCTGCAGAACAATGATTCATTGTGCTTGTCCCAAGAATAGCAATGTTCCCTTTTTCTCTTTCTGATATTAGAAGTAAAACTCCCACATTTGTCTTGCCATGGAAATATGATTTTATGTTTGATATTTTATTTTCTATGCTTCAAGGTTTTTTTTAAACAATTGACAATGTAAAAATCATGACTTTAGAAAAGTTTGCTTATTAGCTGTTCTTTAAACTTGACATTTACCGTATTTTTCACTCTATAAGACGCACCTGCTGATAAGACGCACCTAGATTTTAGAGGAGGAAAATAGGAAAAAAATATTTTGAGCCAAAAAGGGGAGAGGAAGAGAGGAAGGAGTGAAAGAAGGGAGTGAGGGAGGAAAGAAGGGAGGAAGGAAAAGGAAAGCAAGAAATGGAGGGAGGAAAGGAAGGAAGGAAGGAAAGAAAGAAAGAAAGAAAGAAAGAAAGAGGGAAGGAACAGGAACAGAGGAAGGAAGCAAGGAAACTTATGAAAGGGGAGAGTAAGAGAGGAAGGACTGAAGGGAGGGAGGGAGGGAAGAAGGTAGGAAGGAGAAAGAAAAGAAGAAATAGAGGAAGGGAAGGTAAAAGAGAGAAAGAAAAAGAGCAAGAAAGAAAGCAAGAAAGAGAGAAAGAAAATGAAAGAGAAATAAAAATAGAGAGGGGGAATGAAAGAAATGGAAGGAGGGAAGGAAGGAGAGAAAGCAAGAGAAAGAAAGAAAGCAAGAGAAAGAAAAAAGAATGAAAGAGCAAGAGAGCAAGAGAGAAAAAGAAAGAAAGAAAGAAAGAAAGAAAGAAAAAAAAGAAAGAAAGAAAGAAAGAAAGGCAACTTCAAAGAAAGGCTCACTGAGCATCTCTCACTCTCTCTCTTTCTATCCCTCTTTCTTTCTTTCTCTTCCTTTCTCTCTCTCCTCTTCCTTTATCTCCTCTCTCTCCCTCCCTCTCTTTCTCTCTCTCCCCCCTCTCTCCCCCTTTCCCTCTCTCTTTCTCTCTCTCCCTCTCTTGCTATCTCTCCCCCTCTCCCTCTCTCTTTCTCTCCCCCCTTTCCCTCTCTCTTTCTCTCTCTCCCTCTCTTGCTAGCTCTCCCCCCTCTCCCACTCTCTTTCTCCCTCTCCCTCTCTCTCCCCCTCTCTCTTTCTCTCTCCCCCCCTTTCTCTCCCTCTCTCTTTCTCACTATCTTGCTGTCTGTTGCTCTCACTCACTCTCGTTCTCCGTTCTTCTTAGCGGTGACGCGCGCACGCCCTGCACGCCTCACCTTTGCCGAGAGCTCTCAGCAAGGGGGTTGTAGGAGAGGCGGGGCCGGCGGCAAAGGTGATATTCAATGTCGGGGGCGCACGGGCGGTTGGCGCGTTCCCTATCTCCCTGCTAGCCCACTCGGAATATTCAAAATAAGAAAAACCTTCGCCGGCAAAGGCTTTTCTTATTTTGAATATTCCGAGTGGGCTAGCAGGGAGATAGGGAACGCGCCAACCGCCCGTGCGCCCCCGACATTGAATATCGCCTTCGCCGGCCTCCGCTGACAAAAGCCTTTGCCGGCATTTCCTCTCGGCGCAGCGGCGGGCGGAGAGAAGGAAGGGGGGGGCAGCGGCGTCCCTCCTGGCCTTGGCGGGCCGCCCGACCCTCCCCACCTCCTGCAAACGCGGCGGGCGGCGGGGGGAGAGCGAGGAGCCGGTTCCGGCGGGCGCGGGGCTTGGCTGGCTGGCTGGCGTGGGGAGCGCCGCTGGTGGTGAGGAGGGGGACCCTCCTCCGGGAGGGAGGGGGCCAGGCAGCAGCTAGCCAGCCAGCCGGCGGGATGGCGCTTCGGAGTTCGCAGCCTCCCCCCCCCCACCCTGCCTGCATCTTCGCTCCATAAGACGAGGCTGATTTTTCTTCCTACTTTGGGAGGAAAAAAACTGCGTCTTATGGAGCGAAAAATACGGTATTTGTTTGTGTTGAAATAATAATAATAATAATAATAATAATAATAATAATAATAATAATAATAACAGAGTTGGAAGAGCCTTGGAAGTCTTCTAATCCAACCTCCTGCTTAGGCAAGAAACCCTACACTACCTCAGACAAATGGTTATCCAACAAAATGTTGCGGCATTCTCAACTTCTGGAGGCAAGCTGTTCCACTGATTAATTGTTCTGTCAGGAAATTTCTCCTTAATTCTAAGTTGCTTCTCTCCTTCTTTAGTTTCCACTCATATCCTACTGTCCTACTTTTCTTCCATAGGACTCAAACCAACAGGGGCAGGGTTTTCATGCATTGGCTGAAGCAATGGGGAAATATTGCTGCAAGCTATGTCCTGAAATCATGCTTTGTGGACTAATCCCCCCAAAGGAAAAAAAAAGTTCTTGTTATTGTCCATTCTTGATTGGTGACAATTCTCTAACAGGGTCCATCACTTTATACCTGGATATTTAAACTGACAGTTCTGTATGCAAAATGCATGCTCTGTTAGAGAGCTGTCTTTCTCTCTGAAATAATCAAGACAAAGTTTTGCAGCCAGAGGTAAAATTTGTATCATTTATCTTTTTAAACAGTAGCACCCATGCACAGAGTGATAATGAGCTTCTTTCTCTGATTAAACTGAAGGTAGGATCACATTTAAAATGGATTTAATCATAGAGCCATAGCAATGCAGATGACCTCCAATCGGCATGACATTTTGATTTGACTTCTGTTGATGCAAATCTGATTAAATTTCATGGTTTACTTCCTGCTCCCTCTTAATGCTAATGATGCCAGACAGATATCACCATGTTTCAAGTCACTGTTGTCTTCTCTTCCCATTCTCTATGTAAAAAGCGCTTAATGCTTTCAAAAATTACTGAAATAAACCAGTTATTTCCAAGAAGAGATAAAGGTGATTAATTTCTTTTTCTACTTTAGTAGAGTTTTCATCCAAAGAACCTCTGAGCTGTTTATTTAATTTTTTAGTAAGTTGCATCTTTTCTTTTGATATTGTATTTTGCCTTTCTCAATCTTGGTTCCCTACAGGTATGTAGGCTCATCATTCCCAAATAGGCTGGGTTAGGCTTCCATTGGGTTCAGTTACCATACTTTACAGAACTAAAACCTGTGACCTTGGAGCTCTGTTTCAGAACTATTGCCTTATTTAAACAGTGCAGCTGAATGACCACTGGTGGGCAAAAAAACAGTGGGAACTATAATAATTTCTACTGTAGGAGCTGGCAGGGAGTGTTGTAAAATATTTTCCTTCCTTCCTTCCTTCCTTCCTTCCTTCCTTCCTTCCTTCCTTCCTCCCTTCGTCCCACCAGCAAGTTGCTGTCGCCAGATGGGAAAGAGATTATGAGGTTGTTCAAGTGGACATCATGACTCAAGCAAAGAATGACTGGGGGAAGCTGCAAAAATTGAGAAGATTTACCTAAGCAGCTTGTGACCTTTCCTGCTGGCTTTCCCAATGATTTCCTCCCTTTAAGCTTCCTACAAATAAAGACTTGGCTAATGTGAAAGTTGCAGGAAGTGTCAGCAGTCATGACTAACTTTATAGCTGTTGGCTTCCCCACTGAATTCTGGGAAGCTGTTAGGGAACACTAGAAATGAGGATCATGAGGCTGCAGCAGCAATGGAACCACATTGTGCTGAAGCAGCCATGATGTTTCCAATTTTCATTGCCATGTGACCATTTGAGTTACTTTGGTTCAATAATTAATATTTTCAAATTCACCTGACTGAAGGTACAGACAGAAGAGTTTTAATAGTATATAGATAATATGAATGTACCATTGAATAGTTCTTGTCTATGCATTAAAACCTTAGAATGGTTTCTACAACAGATGCTGAAATATTATATAGATACCCAAGATGTGGAGGAAGGCATACTTAAACCTGGCAAAATATCAGAAGATCAGTATTCTGACACAAATAGAGAAAAAAAACCCCTATGTCAGTGATGGCAAACCTTTTTTTCCTCAGGTGCCGAAAGAGCATGGGTGTGCACTATTGCGCATACCTGAGTGCCCACACCTATAACTCAATGCCTGGGGAGGACGAAAACAGTTTTCCCTTTCCCCCTGGAGGCCCTCTGGAGGCCGGAAACAGCCTGTTTCCCAACTTCTGGTGAGCCCAGCTGGCTCATGTTTCACCCTCCCAAAGCCCCAAAGGCTTCATTTGAGCTGGGGGAGGGTAAAAATGCCCTCTCCCATCCTCCTGGAGGCTCCCTGGAAGACAAAAATGACCTCCGAGAGCCTCTTTGTGAGCCAAAAATCAGCTGGCCGGCACACCCATGCATGTTGGAGCTGAGCTAGGGCAATAGCTTGCGTGCCAGCAGATATGGCTCTTTTTGGCACCCGTGCCATTGATTCGCCATCACTGCCCTATGTATTACCGTGTTTCCCCGAAAGTAAGACAGTGTCTTACTTTCTTTTTATCCCCAAAAGCCCCACTATGTCTTACTTTCGGGGTATGTCTTATATTGGAAAAAACGGTGCGCGCTGGAGTCAGAAAAAGACATAGACAGACGGGGAGGGAGCCGGCCGGCCAGCGAGGCCCGGAGTGCGCTGCCAGCTGGGAAGGAAGGAGGGAGGGAGGCAGCCCCCACCCCCGCTGCTTTCCCCGCTGCGCCGCTCCCAAGCGCCTTCCTCGCCCTCGCCACCTTCTCGCTCTCCAGGTCCAGCTAGATGAGAGGGAGGTTGCAATACCCCCGTGTTTCCCCGAAAGTAAGACATATGTCTTACTTTCGGGGTACGGTTTATATTAGCCGACCCCCCTGAAACCTCCGATACGTCTTACAATCGGGGGTGTCTTACTATCGGGGAAACAGGGTAAGTCTATTGATTCTATGGAAACCTGGAATCCTTTTACTGAATCTACATTATTATTTATTGGATTTGTCTGCCGCCCCTCTCCGCAGTAATAATAGGTGACTGGCGAAATCTGTATGTTGAAAGTAGATATTGATTCCTATGGGAGCCATTGTTGAAGATAGAAACATTCTTGGTCGCTTTGGAATAATCACAGCATCTCACCCTCCTTAGCCAAAGGCAAGACTTTTTATCTTCATGGCTTGATACTAAGTGCAACTTTAAATTGAAAGGTAGTCTGAAACCATGCAAGTATCATCAGTGTGTTTGGGGAAGATGATAATGATCAGGATTTTTGGCAGCATGAAAAGAAGATGTGGACCTTTCTTTTCAGAGGAATAACTTTTTTTCAAGCTGCTATTGACCTGGGAGGTGAAAAATTCATCTGCTGGGGAATTCCTGAGGTATTCCTTTCAATATACTGAATACGTTTGAAAGTGCATTTTCTTCAGGACCACAGCAGACATGCAAAGATTCTTACAGTATTACTCTTCCATGTTTATATCTATTTCATATATATACTGCTCGAAACAATAAAGGGAACACTTAAACAACAGAATATAACTCCAATTAAATCAAACTTCTGTGAAATCAAATTATCCTCTTAGGAAGCAATACTGATTGACAAGCAATTTCATTTTGTTGTCAGCACATTCAACTTTGTAGAAACATAGAAGTCTGACGGCAGAAAAAGACCTCATGGTCCATCTAGTCTGCCCTTATACTATTTCCTGTATTTTATCTTACAATGGATATATGTTTATCCCAGGCATGTTTAAATTCAGTTACTGTGGATTTACCAACCACGTCTGCTGGAAGTTTGTTCCAAGGATCTACTACTCTTTCAGTAAAATAATATTTTCTCACGTTGCTTTTGATCTTTCCCCCAACTAACTTCAGATTGTGTCCCCTTGTTCTTGTGTTCACTTTCCTATTAAAAACACTTCCCTCCTGGACCTTATTTAACCCTTTAACATATATGTTTCGATCATGTCCCCCCTTTTCCTTCTGTCCTCCAGACTATATAGATTGAGTTCATTAAGTATTTCCTGATACGTTTTATGCTTAAGACCTTCCACCATTCTTGTAGCCCGTCTTTGGACCCGTTCAATTTTATCAATATCTTTTTGTAGGTGAGGTCTCCAGAACTGAACACAGTATTCCAAATGTGGTCTCACCAGCACTCTATATACAGAACAAAGTATTCAATGAGAATATTTCATTCATTCAGATCTAGGATGTGTTATTTGAGTATTCCCCTTATTTTTTTCAGCAGTGTATTAAAAACTGCAGATGTTTAACATTGTAAGGTAACATGGGGCAACATGGAATAAAATATAGAAGGGAAATGTAGCACTCCAGCAGCACAGGAGAAAAAAAGAATCTATGTGAACATCTTTGGTGCATGGCTAATGGTCAAATGATCAAAAAAGCATGATAGAGCAATCCCTTTGTCATGCCAGAATGAACAGGAGCATTTGCCATTCTAGACCAGGATTATTGTATTAAAATGGGCACTGAATAGCCGGGAGGGCATGAGAATATACAAACTGTTCATTTAGCTGGATGAAAGTATTGTGAAAGATCTATATCTGAAGCTAACATTTTTGAAAGATGGAAGAAAACATGATCTTCCTTTTAGAAAATTAAGTAAAAACTAAAGATATTCAAATTTATTAAGATAATTTTTAAATTAACTATTACTGTATATTAATTGGCTTAGAAATGTTTTATATATTGTATCTGTTTTATTGAAATGTTGTAAGCTGCCCCGAGTCCACGGAGAGGGGTGGCATATAAGTCCAATTAATAAAATAAATAAATAAATAAATAAATCTGCATTAACAAAATAAGTTTAGTTAGAGTCTAACACATCGTTCTATAAAAAGAGAAACAAAATAGTTATCCTTTTAAATTCAACTCCTCATCTCAGCCTGTTAATCTTTCTCTCCAGTGATGTATCCTAACACCTTCCCATTCCCTTTCAGTTTTGTGGGTTGATAAGATTGTGATTGTATCTACTTTTCTACCTGCACCTCAAGGACTCTGTTTTAATCAGTTCTGAATGGGCACAATCAGGTTTATAAATATGAATTTTTCTCTATGTGTATAATTTAAAACCAATTTGAAAAAGATAGTCATATAAATATCAATAGCACTTAGATGTATACACACCATAGTGCTTTATGGCATCCTCTGAGCAGTCTACAAATGTCATCCTCCAACAATCTGGGTCCTCCTTTTAATGCCCTTGGAAGTATGGAAGGCTGAGTCAACCTTGAGTGGTCAGGATTGAACTCCTGGTTATGTACATACTGCTTTCTAACCACTGTTCCACCATGGCTCCTAAATGTATTATAAACTGTATATATACGTATTATAATATTTGCACTGGAGAAATATAAACAATTTTTTTGTCATATTTCCATCTTAGTATCCTAGTATTTTGCTCCCTTTTGTTATTAATTAAAAAGCAATAAAATATTAAAAAGGACATTAATGTAATAAAGCAAGTGTAGCAAAAGTTATCAGAACACAGATTTAAAAAGGAGCTGTACTAATGGAAGCATAGAATTCCCAGAGTGTGGATATAGGGAAAAAAAAAAGAGGCATCCAGAAGTTATTAAATAAAATCTAAGTACAGAAACAAAATTAGTTTCAGTGTTTATATGCAACTAAATTCCTAAAAATGTAAATAGGTAGGACTTGAAGATATAGCAAATCATAATTCACAACCAGGTTAGTGTATAACACAGATGACACAGACTTCAATCAACAATTGCTGCCAGCTGCCTTCCATAGAGGACCTTTATACAGCACAAGTCAAAAAGAGGGCAGGGGAAATATTTACTGACCCCTTACATCCTGGACACAAACTGTTTCAACTCCTACCCTCAAAACATCGCTACAGAGCACTGCACACCAAGACAACTAGATACAAGAACAGTTTTTCCCCAAATGCCATCATTCTGCTAAACAAATAATTCCCTCAACACTGTCAAACTATTTACTAAGTCTGCACTATTATTACTACTAGTTTTTCTCATCATTCCTATCACCCATTTCCTCCAACTTACGACTGCATGTGTCAGGCCCAAAGTCATTATGTGAAGTCCACGTTGGGCCTGACACAGTTTGGGAGTGAGAGAGAGAGATATGCCACCACACATTCCTTTCTCCAGATGCCATAGTAACAAACACAGGAAGGAATCAGGAATCCTGCATAGGATTGGCCCTCATGACTGCACTTGTGGGTGTGGGGATGTGAGAGGGTTTTTTGACCTGGATGTAATCTAAGGGACTCAGAGTTGGAATGATTCCAGTCAAATCCAGACATGGCTGTTAATAAATCTTACCCAGTGAGAAGCACAGGCGTGGAATTGATTTATTGCTCAAGCTATTTGGTTTACTAACAGCATGACTGTAACTTTTTGCTTGTACCCTTAAGATTTTTTTAATTAATATTGATTGTTTCCTCATTGCTTATTTGACCTCTATGACAATCATTAAGTGTTGTACCTCATGATTCTGACAAATGTATCTTTTTCTTTTATGTACACTGAGAGCATATGCACCAAAGACAAATTCCTTGTGTGTATAATCACCCTTGGCCAATAAATAATTCTATTCTATTCTATTCCATTCTATTCTATTTACTCTTATAATAAGAGAATATTTGTAGCTCAGGGTTGAAATGGAAGTTCCTCAGAGGTGTTCTCTAAGCTTGGTTATTTTCTTGCAGATGTTTCATCACACAAACTGGATAACATGTTCAGTGCTAGTCACACTATCACACTAAAACAACCAAGCTCAAAGTGCACCAAGGAACCTTCACTCTTACGATAATAACCATAGCATTTTCAGAAAGTGTTTCTTTCTATGATAGAAAGCCTGCATCTGTGAGCTTTCTATCCCCATGGTGAGAGAAAGAAGTACTAACTGTCAAAGAGCCATTAGTAAACAGCCAGAACAAAGAATCCCCAAGATTGCTCTCATTCACACAGACAGGCAATACACCAAAATATAAACCTACAGCAAACAGCACTCCTTACTAGCACTGATGATGTTACATAGTTAGGGTAATGAAACATCTGCAAGAAAACAAGCAAGGACCCCTACATTCCACTCATACCAGGGGTGTCAAACTAATGGTCCGTGGGCCAGATGCATCATATACAGCCCCACCCTCTGTCTCTACAAAGCCTAAAAATATTGCAATACGTTACATGATGTGATTGAGTTTCAACATTCACAACTTAAAGGAAATGGACTAAAGGGGAAGGTCCAAGAATCACAACAGGGACAGAGGCACAAGAAGATGGAATAATTTGCTTGGTTTTAGTCTTTTTAATGTCCATACTGGTAGTGAGATGATGCAGCCATCTTCAATACATATGTGCCACTAAGTCCCATCATCTATCAATAAGTCTAGTGATGTTTCTTTAATTGCGATTTGGTAAAGCCATCTCTCTTCAATTAGACAATACCACACCTCACCAAGATCTTTTTCTTGCATATTCTTACATAAGGATGCTTTGTGTTTATCTGCTTCATCAGAAGCTTAATTTTCTCCATCTTTGAGAACTGAGTATATAATTTATTTCCTTCAAACATTTGGTTGGCTTTGGCTCATTAATTCCAAAGGCCATCAGAGCTTGTATACAAATACGAATTCCCAGCATACTAGGCTGCTGATACACAGCAGCTTCAAGGGAAATTTTTACAGCTTTTCTGACTGTTTCACTTTCAAAGAACAAAGAATTGATGACTTATTCTTTTAAAAATCTTGCATCCTCATTTGGGTATTGCTTGTTGACATGCTGAATTTCAGAACAATTGTATCCATATTTTTAGTAATTGTATGTGACATTCTCACTTTTTGTGCTTATGATCCCACAGCTTTGGCCAAGACTATAGCTTTGCCTCTATGGTTATTTCCCCAAACCTATTGCTTGGTTTTATCTACCACTTGGTAAATAATCAAACTTCAGCATCTTGTTCTTCTGTATATGATTTGTGTCCATTCAACACTTCCATTCTAGCTACCTCTTAAGTAGAATTCTAGATGAAGATTAAGATTTTTCACCAAATGGTGTTAGTGTGTTTTCCCTGAGCAAATTTTCTCCATTGATCATGGCTGTGTACTTAGCTGTCTCAGCTGCTAGTAAGCTGGAAATCAATGCAACTGGCAAGTGTGAGTCACAACAGAAAGCATAAGAAAGAATAATTGACATGTAAGTGAGATATATAAGCACACAAGGGACAGTTACATTTTGAAAACTTTGTAACAGACTGTTTTAACTGTTTGTAACAGACTTTTTATTGTTAGTACAGTTGTAAAATATCAGCCTCAATAGTAAGGTTTGTTTGTTTATTATATTTGTCAGACACGTATATAGTTTGTGTTAACATAACAAAGTACAGTGGTACCTCTACTTAAGAATGCCTCTACTTAAGAATTTTTCTAGATAAGAACCGGGTGTTCAAGATTTTTCTGCCTCTTCTTAAGAACCATTTTCTACTTAAGAATACAAGCCTGGAAAAATTTCCCAGGAATTTGAGAGTGGCACGAAGGCCCGGCCAGTTGCCTGCCATCCCCCCTTTAATCCCAGACATCTCAGGCTTTTCTGGGCTGCCAGAGGAGCCTTTCGGTGGCGCTTAAGGAGGCTTTGGCAATCCAGAATGAACTAAGCATTTTCCTTTCTCTGAGCACTTGGAGAGGGAGTAAACCAGAGAAAAGAAGCACCCAAAGAAAAGAAACACTCCCTTTGCTCTTGGCAACTCAGAGTGAACAGAGTGTTTTCCTTTCTCTGGGCATTTAGAGAGGGAATAAACCACTTTGCTGTGGTGACTCCCTCACACTGCCTCCCATACACCTGGCACTAGGTTGTCTCCTGGAGCGTCTGGGCACAGAAAGGTAAAAGGGGGTGCTTCACCCCGGCTGAATCAACTAGGCTTCAGCCAAACCAAGGATTCACCACCTTGAAGGAAAGGTGCTGGCTACAAAGCGAGCGAGCGAGAGAAGAGGGGAGCCCTTCAGCATGGGAAGGAAGAGGAAGCAGGTAGCAGCAGCTGCAGCAGCAGCTGCCACCTTTCAGTCAAAGGAGTGGGAGGTTCCCCCCTCTCGCTCACCTGGGTTCTGTCTTTGGTGCAGCCTTGCACTGGGTGTATGGGATGTGCGTACTCCTCACTGCCTCAGAGTCCCTCTTTTTTTTTCTAGGCCTTAAAGTTTTGGATTTTTTTTTATTCCCCTCACCTCACCTTCTTCCTTTGGCAGCAACTATCCTCCTCCTCCTCTTCATCCTCCTCCTCCCACCCAAATTCCAAGCTTTTATTTCTTTCCTAATGGGTTTGCATGCGTTATTTGCTTTTACATTGATTGCTATGGGAAAAATTGCTTCTACTTACAAACTTTTCTACTTAAGAACCTGGTCACAGAACGAATTAAGTTCTTAAGTAGAGGTACCACTGTTTAAAGAAGTGATAAAAAGGATAATAGGACAGAAGGATAGGGATGGTGGGCACAATATTGTGCTTATGCATGCCCCTTACAGACCTCTTAGAAAATGGGAGATGTCAACAGTAGATAATTTAAGGTTGAAGATTTTGGGGTTAGGGGTTCAGTGATTTAGTGGTTGATTAGATTAAAAATGGCAACCCTTGAGTCTGAAGATAAGATGGGACAGTAAACAAATATCAAAATTTCTAGGAGAGCAAGTTCTTGCAATCAGTCTGAAACCAAATTAGTCTATTAGCAAACACAGAGACAGATTGAAATTGTATCACTGGCTCAAGAGAGAGCAGCTTCTAGCTTACTTCGTTGCATGAATGAGAGAAATGTGTGTGGGGGGAATAATCTTGGGTTGATTGTAACTATGGTTTGTATGTCACACACAGCACATGATAGAATTATTGCATAATGGCTTCACTAACTTTACTACAATAACTATTGTTCTCAGGGTTTCGGTGACCTTGGCAGTTTACTCTTGTAATTTCTCTCTCATTGCCTCTCATCCAAGAACTTCTTGGATGAAAGTGAAATGTATTCAACCCTCCCCCCACCCCCCACAAAGTCCAGTTGCCTCTTGAACTTTTGGGACAATCTGAGTCTTCATTTTACCAGGCTGAGTCAACCTTGAGGGCAACAGGATTGAGCTTCAGACTATGGGTAGAGTTAGCCTAAAAATATTGTATTCTATTCACTGCACTTCCAGGGCTCAGTAATAGCAGAGCTATTGCTTTGAACCCCAGCTTTCTTGCTCGATAATATGATAGAGCTTCCAAAAATTTCAGGTTTCCATCACTCAATATGTCTCTGTTTAGACTATTAAACCATTAGCATATAGCATGTAAAAGGGGGATAGAATGTTGAGAGAGAGCTAATTTGCATACTGGCATGTGGTCAGTTTTGGCAGTTGGAAGATGGGATTATTGGGGATTCGTATGCTGTTGGTGAATCTGCATCATAGAGAGCAGATGTATAGATAAATATAGTTATACTGTCAAGTGGTTTATTTATGTAAATATGAAACCAGTTCAATGAGAAAAGAAGAAATAAAAGCATAAGATTTATATTGGAGTCATTGTATCTGTATCACTATGAAGAATCTCTGCTGGATGAAGAGAAGAAGATCACTTAAAACCATAAATCACATAGAAACCCAACATACAATAATTATTTGACTAGACTGAGTGCTGCTTTCAATTACCTTCTGAGATTAGCCAACAGCTAACTATAAAATTTTATAATTGTGATAAATCCAGTAATAATGACTATGAGCTCAAAAGAGAGCCACCCTAATAAATGACAGACGAACTAATATAATAGGACATGTTTGCAATGTTAATCCAGCATTGTGTAACTATAAACAGAAGGTCTGAGAACTGCATCACAATATGAATTGGAAAGAGGAGTACCTCTTTTCCTCTCTCATTGCTCTCTCTCCCTTTCGCTCTCTTGTGCTCATAAGAGTTTTGGGTTATTGAAGTCATATAGCTAGGATCAGGCAGAATTCCATTGTAAGCTGCAGAAGAATCATGCTTACTTCCTCTCACACAGAGACAGACAGGCTAGGTTTTCTGATAATTTTGCATTAGGATGCCTTGCTAAGTTTCCCACTCTCTATCAATTACAAAGTACCACACACAGCAGCCGCCACTTTGTAAGCAATCACAAATCATTCTGGGATTGGATATCTAGGAAGAGGCCAAGGAAACAGGAAAAAACCTTAAAGGGAAACTAGTATGAGAACAAGTTATCAACAATGTGCTGTACTAGATAAGCTACGTCTGCATTAACGGGGAATAACACAGCTTTCCTTTAGGTGCTAAGAGAATGGGGTAACTGGGAATGAATGGCATCAACATTTGTTCCTATACTATTTGCACTAAGACTGGTTCTGTACTAAATCCTCAGGTCCTGATATATGCTGGAGCAGTGATAGGATTCAAAGTTTTTTACTACCAATTCTGTGGGCATGGCTTGGTGGGCATGTATGATTGTTTTTAAATATTGGACTTTTAAACTGTAATTTTAAATTTAATTAGATTTGCCTTTATGTTGTATTGTTATATGCTGCGAACCGCCCTGAGTCCTCGGAGAAGGGTGGCATAAAAATCAAATGAATGAATGAATGAATGAATGAATGAATGAATGAATGAATGGTGGACATGGCTTGGTGGGCAGGCAGAGGAAGGATACTGCAAAATCTCAATTCCCAGCCCATTTTAGGGGGTGGATACTGCAAAATCTTAATTTCCTCCTGATCAGCTGTGACTTAGGAGGCAGAGAACAGATGGGGGTGGGGCCAGTCAGAGGTAGTATTTACTGGTTCTCTGAACTACTCAAAATTTCCACTGCCAGTTCTTCGGAATTGAGTAGACTGCTGAATCCCATCTCTTATCTAGAGTCACATTATCCCAATAGGGTGGAAAGCACTGATGGCAAACTTGTGTTCTGGGCAAGTTTTGAAAATATAGCCCCTCTACATTATCCTGTTTATAATTTGGAAGCTTTGCTACTCCAGTTCTCCTTAATAGATCCATAAGTCACATTTTATATGTCATGTTTGATTCTCAGAAATGCCAACCTCATTTATGATTTTTTATCAATACCATTGACACCTCTTCCCTGGAGGAGATTGTCTCCCCAGCCCTCTACTTTTCGGTACGGGAGAAAGGGAAAAAAGAAATTGTGATTTCTTGTCCTCCAGGTTCCTAGAGAGGAAGGAATGGGGGATTGTTCTAGATTGTTCTGATTGTGCTACAATAGACACACAGAGAGAATCAATGGAAGAATCACAAATCATTCTGCGATTGGATATCTAGAAAGAGGCCAAGGAAAGAGGAAAAAAACTTAAAGGGAAATTAGTATGAGAACAAATTATCAACAATCACACACACAGACCCACACACACACATGCACAAACCCAGTTCAAAACTAGGTAAGTTGTTCAGCAAAGCAAGGGGCAGATGGAAAGTATTATTATTATTATTATTATTATTATTATTATTATTATTATTATTATTATTAATTAGATTTGTATGCCGCCCCTCTCTGGAGACTTGGAGCGGCTCACAATGATGGGCTTTAGGAAGGCAGGCGGAACCATAGAGCGAAAGGTGGGGGGGAGAGAGAGAGACTGATTCTGAGGCGATCCGACCTCCTCCATGCCCTCCTTTCGGCCGGCTGTGGATAATGGGCTTCGGGAAAGCAGACAGGCCCCATGGGAGAAGGGGAGAGAGAGAGAGAGAGACACCGATTTTGAGGCGATTGTAGTGACAAGGTTCTGATCTCTCCGGGCCGGCACGGCTGGAAAAAAAAAAAGGCCCGAGGCCCCGCCTCCGGAGGGGGGGATGCTGCCGAGATTGGAAAGGGGGCAGAGCGATGGGTAAGGAAGTGGCTTCTAGCATGTTACATTAATCAGGAGCTAAGAGAAGTGGAAGCAATTTAACTTTACTTTGCTATAAATAGGGGTTGCTATTAGATAGATAGCTGGCCAGGGATAAAAATCTATTGGTGTGATAACTAAGAGTCAAAAACAACTTGATATTATACAATCAATTGCAAAAACATTTTTTTCCCAACAGAGATTTATCTCTTCCCTTATTCACATCTCATTCATCCTACCTGTCAATGACTACTTAAGCTTCAACTACAACAATGCATGAGCACACAACAGATATAAACTCAAAGTGAACCACCCCAAACTTTACTGTAGAAAATACAGAGTGGTTAATGCCTGGAACTCACTACCTGACTCTGTTGTTTGGTCACCCACCCGCAAAATTTTACCATGTAATTTTTGGTATCATAGTCATACCCTGTTTTTAGCCAATTTTAATACATTACAATGAACTTAATATTTAAGAAACTGATTGCCAAGAAGAATCCAAATGGATATGAAGAGATTCACATACTTCACTTCATAACTCCAGAAATTGGTTTTCAGAGGAACAGTTTCTAAAATTAAAAGTAGCCAATCACATTTATGATCAGCAACTATTAGTATCACAACACTTATTTGTTTGCTTATTTATTTATTTGTTTGTTTGTTTGTCAAGTATGTATTTGTAATATACATAGATATAACATTGTTTCTATACAGATGGGTTCTGATAAGAGAGAACAATTGGACAGGGATGTTAGGCACGCTTGGTGCACTTATGCATGCCCCTTACTGACCTCTTAGGAATCGGGTGAGGTCAACAGTGGACAGTCTAAGGGTATGAAACATAGTTCTAAGCTTTTTATACCCAGGATTTCAAGTCTGGTTGCGTAAGGTATTCTTTTGTGAGTAGAGGAGTGGGGGACTCTTCTAGTAAAGTATCTCTGGATACTTTCCAATGTATTTACATCTGATATGCGGTATGGGTTCCAGACAGTTAAGCTGTATTCAGGGATTGTTATGGTGAATGTTTTGTATGCTCTGGTTAGTAGTTTGATATTACCAGAAAAGAAGTTACATAAGATTAGGTTAACAACTCTTGAAGCCTTTTTGGCGATGTTGTTGCAGTGGGCTTTGGTGCTTAGGTTATTTGATATTCCAAGATCTTTGACAGGGTGAGGTCATCTGCAAGGTCTTGTTTATTCAGCTTGTATTTGTTGTTCTGATTCTTTTTGCCAATGTGCAGGACAGAGCATTTGTTGGCTGAGATTTTGAGTTGCCAGATGTTTGACCATTCTGACACAGAGTCGAGGTCTTTTTAGAGGGTAGCAGTGTTGTCAGTGGTGTTGAAGGGTTTTACATCATGATACTCATGAAGTTGTTCAACCACCTTTTAAAATCAGGACTAGTGAAAAATTCTAGCTTTTTGCACAGTAAGTAAGATTAATGAATCAGAAAAGACTTAACTGTAGCCATAACTGAGATTCAGAAACCAGAATCTTAATCATCCACTTATTATTGGCAAAACTCCCATTTGGATGAATTTCAGCAAAGCATAACCTATGAAAGATTTAATTATTCAGTTATAATATAGGAAAAAAGGGGACAGAACACGGGGCTGAAAACGGTCCCTAAAAATCATAATTCTAAGCAGTGAGATTAATCCCACCCTCAAATGCACCCAAATAAACATCTACATATGTACCCAAATGAAACCTAGGTCTTTCTGGAAATCCTTTGCTTTCATTAGAACAGCAGTCAAAAGATGAAGAAAACGTGCACATCTTATCAAACCTCTGATTTGTGGAGCATCGTGCTTAAGCATTGTGTTCAATATTTGAGAATGGACTTATAAAGAAGAAAAGATGGTTTTGTTCATGAAAGATAAAGATGCCTCAGATGTAACAGCTTGAAATCTTCAGAGGCTGGAATCAAATGCCTTATAGACATACTGCTAGGTTAAATAGCTGTTTTTCAGTAGTTTGAATACTTAGGACTTGCGATTCTGTGGGTGGCTAACCCCCAAATAGTCATGTTGGCTTGCTTCACAAATCCAAAGAAATTCTTATCCCCTCCTGCTGTACTCTCCCTGTGGCTTTTTGCCTCCTGCAGAATACAAGATTGATCCTCTTCTATGGCAAGTACTCGCTTTCCATTAAAAATGCACTATCCAGCATTTTTTCAAAAATATGTTTCACGACCACAAAACTCCCAACAATTTATAACATTGCACTTTTTGATCATCCTTTAGTTCATAACTCTCTCAGACCATCCGACATTTCAAATAAAAGTTTTTTAAACCAAGTTTGTTCTCTTCCCTCCAGAAGTTTTGATTGCTCTAAGAGATGATAAGTTTTAGTTGACCAAGAAAAAGTTAAATTGAGTCAAATCTGGTTAAGTCTCAGATGAAAAACTCAAGTAAAAAAATCCTAAGGGTATAATGAGACTAGGGATTAAAAGAAAATGCTGAAAAAAGACAATGGCAAGCCAATTCCATTCCATGTTTCTGTCAGGAAAATTACATAGGGATTTGTGAAATTTCTGGAAGTCAAGGTTGAGTTAAGAAAGTCTTTAGACCTAAGAAAGTCTTTAGCTTCTTAGATGGCTGAGGGAGGCAATGTGGGGAGAGATATATTCAAAATTTTATTGACTGTGAAAAGAGGTAGAGAAAAGTTTGTATACAATGTCATTATGTTCTAACATATTGCCTTTAATTTTGGGTTTTGAATTATAATAAATGACCCTATTTATATTATATATTGCACTTTGATACTTCAAGTACATATTCCATGTCAAGTGCCACTGGAAATAATGTGTAATAACCATGTTATTAATTAAATAAAAAAGTAAATAAACACAATTGATGGGGGAGATCTGATGGAGTGGATGTAGTAAAACAATAGTAATAAAATAAAATAAAATAAGCAGAGTTCCACAAGTTAACACAAGAGGGAGCTCATAAAGTCCAAATAGCTGCCTTGCAGCATTTAAATGGCTAAATTCCTGCAATGCTATTCAACCTGTTCAAAGACAAGACTTGTAGTTAAGTTCACAGGAATGTGTAGACTGCTTGTTGTTATATATCATCTGCAAAAAGAGACTTTTGCATTTGCATGGAAAACAAATATTGATAAGTAAAGATTAAAATCTAAAAGCCCCTGAATTCTGTGTGTAGTGGTATCTTTTTTAAAAAACAAGAAGTAAAAACAATTTTTGAAAAACATTATTAATAAATAACAACCCCAGATAAAATAAAGGTTGAATGGTGCCTTGAGTCAATATTCAGTGTGTTCATCTACTCGATAAAAACCAAGGAATTTTATTTCTGATAAAAAAACATTAACGGGGAATGCATTTAAGAATACCTTAGTGTAGGGGTGCTAAACTCACAGCATCATGTTGTCGTCAGATGATGGAGTACAACTTTTTCCCCTCTACTAAATTGGGATGATTGTGGCCATCTAGCATGTGGGCTGCGAGTTTGACACCCCTGCCTTCCCACTTTCCCCTTCTGGATACACACAGAATCTTGAAAGGTTGCCATAGATTCATTGTTCATCCATGGCCATAGAATTTTATAAAATGCTTCTTAATTAGTAAGCAATATCAGTTTTTAATATCAGTAATACATCCTATGTTACTACTTAGTTTTTTCAAGACAGGTGAGTCCCGTCTTACACACTGGACTACCAACACCTTCTATTCTTCTAAAATCACATATAGAATTTATTCTGATTCCAAAGACATTTGAAAATACCAAAATAAAACTTTGTTTTGACACATTTCTATTTATCTATTTGTTTCTTTAAAAAAAACAACCAAAAACTTTTCAACGTTTATGCAAGGCGAGACATCTCACTCATCAATAACCTAATGCCTAGGAGAGCTGCTTTATCATGTCGATTGAGTGATTTGACATCAATGGAAGGAAGCCTTCTCTTAGAGATGTAAGTAACTTTGTAGAGAGAAATCAATGGCGCAGGGAATAAAAGCTGACAAGAAGAGGATAGATATAAATGCAGAATGCCATCCACTGCCTGATGGATAATGTTTTTATTCAGACACAGTGGGTAGATATCAGAATTTGTAGTTCAGTCACAGGGAAAAATAGTATATCCAGGGTGAGCCATATCAAGCTTCAGCTGGGTATATATTTCATTCTCTGTCTTCTGACTATTTTTCATGATTGCTATGTCCTCCAAAAGCAAACTGCATATATACAGAAGCAGCTTTGTACATTTAAGAGCAAAGATCTGTGCGTGACTCAGAAAACAGAGGCCCACATAGATTGGAGGATCTGCTTCAGCCAGTGGCACCTGTTCACAATGGCTGGATACAATCTTTTCTTTATGCAATCTTCAACATAAGTTGATTCATTTATATTTGTGTTATTTTCCATGTATGTGGGCACCCAATTTGCCAAGGTGTCTCTGGATAATGAACCTGGTTAGAACATATGACCTGCCATCAATTCTAGCAAAGTAAAGACATATCATCTCACTACACAGGACATCTTGGGAAATTTTCAGATGGGATTAAAGTCCTCAATGATTCCAAGCACTGCTTCTAATTATGATTCCTTCAAATTATTCCAGAGTCAGAGGCAGGATGCTTTCTATCAAGAGGAGTGATAAAATTGGTTGAATGACCTTAGACCAGTCAGTTTCTCAGTTTAACCCACCACACAAAGATGCAGTTATAGGCATAATAGGAGGAGGAAGGATTATATATTCACTAACTTGAGATATTTAGTAAGATAATAATAATAGTAGTAATATTAGTAGTAGTAGGCTGGGCCTGGACAGCTATCCTGTGTGGTTCCTACGGTTATGAGAAGAAATCAACAAAATTCCACATTGGGTCAGTTGTTGCCTGGGTTAACAAGGACCACATCAGATGCTATGGCTCCTGGACATCTGTTGAAAAGGGGGCTACAGGACTCATTTGTTACTACTAAGGAACCAGGACGTGCAACTGCAAAGCGACTGGAACCTAAGCACAAAACTTGGACAACCAAAGAATATCAAGAAATTATCAAATATTACTACCAGGCAGAACCAACAGCTAGGACATTTCAAAAAAGAAAGATGCAACTGTGGAAGGAAAAACACCCAGATAGTGATATAACTGAACAAAGATTAATGAATCAAAGATGTTTCATCATCCGTAATAAAGTTTTCACAAATGTGGAAATGCAACATCTAGAAATATTGGCTGATGAACAAGCTGAAGAAACTGCTCCAACACATGAACAAATTGACCAGCCAGTGGAAAAAACCAACATACAGAATTATGATCCTCCTGTGCAACAACTCAAAAACGTGGAGCTAAATAATCTAGCAAAAATGCTGAAAGAAAGGATTGAAAACTAAATCAAAGAAAACATAGAAAGAAAAAGACTACTTTATCATTCGCAAAGTGCATAGTAAGTGAATGAAAGATCTGTTAACTGCTGTGAACAACATTTTAACTTCCATCCCACCCAGCACACTATGTGAAACCAACCAACTAATGTATAGCACAGTTGCTGTTATAAAAAAGAAACCCACTGGTACACCAAAATAGAAAATTCAACTTGAAAATAAAATAAAAATCTATGAGAGGATGTCAGCAAGAAAATTGAAAGATATGAAGGATGAATAAAACAATATCGTTAAAATGTCCAGTTTGGAAGAAACTAACACCTCTTCTACAAATTCCTTAATAAAAATTCAGTCCAAACTACACCCATGTAAAGAAAAAGTTTTGAACCTTTTGAAAGAACTGTGGGAAAACCCAGTAGAATAAAACAAAACTGCCTTCTGGATCAAAGATATTCAACAACAAACAACACAAAACAAAATGGAAAATATTATAATAACAACTGACATGGTTGCAAAACAAGCAAAGAAGATCAAGAACTGGAGTGCACCTGGCCTGGATACTTGCTAAATCACCTGACCAGCCTCCATCATTGCATGGCCACTCAATTTGATAAAATGCTTCAAAATGCAACAAATGAAGAATGGTTAACAGCTGGCCAAATGAAACAACTGAGTGAAAGATCCAGAAAAGGCATAGAACCAAAAAACGATTGCCCAATTATTTGTCTGCCAACAATGTTCAAACTTTTTATAAGAGTACTGGCAAATGCATTATTCAATTATCTGATGAAAAACCATTTTTATCCAGTAGAACACAAATGAAATTATAAAAAAATTAAGTGGAACAAAAGATCAGGTTCTCACTGATAAAATGATACTAAAAATATGAAGCAAAGAAAAATAAATTTAAATATGGTGTGGATTGATTACAAGAAGGCATTTGACTCTTTACCCCACAGCTGCATTAATTCCAGCTGTCTGGAAAACTTTGGAATCAGCAAAAATATCTGAACATTTTTTAAAGCAAATTTGCAAAAATGGAAAACAGTTCGAATAGCAAATGGGGAGAACATTTGTGAAGTCAGCATCAGACGAGGAAGGCTAGTGATGTCTCACCTGAGAACTATCACAGATCTGCTGTTAAACCCCTTGCAATTTGCTTACTGAGCAAATAGATCGACAGGTGATACTGTTAATATGCCACAGCACTATATCCTACAACCTCTTGAATCTCCAAAAACACACACAAGGGTCCTCTTCAGGTCAGCATACAATATTAAAAACATCATGAAAAACCCACAACAAAGAATGTTCTTTTGTGTCAACTCAGAATGCTCAAACTACCCAAAGTGCTGTCCATTAAGTTCTATGCAGAAATTATTGAGTCTATAATCTACACCTCTATAACTATCTGGATTGGTTCTGCAATCAAACAAGACAAATACAGACTTCAATGGATAATTAGAACTACATAAATAACAATTGCTACCAGCCTGCCTTCCATTGAAGATCTGTATACTGCACAAGTCAAAAAGAGAGTTGTGAAAATATCTACAGATCTCTCAAATATTGGACACAAATTGTTTCAACTTTCACCCTCAAAGCGACACTATAGGGCACTGTACAGCAGAACAACTAGACATATGCCACCCCGAATGCCATCACTCTGCTTAACAACTAATTCCCACAACACTGTGAAATAATCTACTAAGACTATATGACTATTCTTCTTCTTTTTTCTCACTAGTATCTATCTCTTCCCACTTATTATTACCATGTTGTTTGTATTTTTCCAATTTATATTGTTTTTATTTGTTTCGTAGTATGATTTGATAGCTTATTAGTAACCTTGACTATCACTAAGTGTTGTATCTTTTTACTCTTGATGTGTATATATAATAATTATTATTATTATTATTGTTGTTGTTGTTGTTGTTGTTATTATTATTATTATTATTATTATTATTATTATTATCCTTATCTACACTGAGAGCATATGTACCAAAGACAAATTCCTTGTGTGTCCAATCACACTTGGCCATTATAACATTCTACTGTATTCTATAAAGAATTCTATATTGTTCTTCTGTTTACTCCTGAGCTTCCGGAAGGCCTGTATTGAAAAGAACCACAATACTGGGAAAATTTTTCTGTGTTTTTTAATTACTGCCTCTTCAACCTTTGCAGTTTTAGATTCTTCTCCAAGTCTTCTATGTACTGCTTCCTTTTCTGAACATGAGTAAAGTCCAAATCCCTCCAGAGATTCGAACAACCCCCCCCCCTCCTCGCCTTCCCTAAAATGCTGAAGACCTACCTTTGTCACCAGGCGTGGGGGTAATTACCACCTTCTTCCCCCTTTTTATTATGTTTTCGGCCTTACTGTATATTGGATTAGGTTGAATGTGTATGATTGTATAGTTAGGGATTTTACTATGTATTAATGTTTTTTAAATTGATTTAACTTTCTATTATTGGATTTGTAATGTATTGTATCACTGTTATGTTGTGAGCCTCCCCGAGTCTTTGGAGAGGGGCGGCATACAAATCTAATAAACTATAAACTATAAATATAACTATAGTTTTCTTTCATTCAAGCTTGACTCTTTGCCTCCACAGAGTTTTTTTGGCCACAGTTTGAAATGTCGTTTGATGTTGCATTTCATCTGGGTTTCTCTCTGTTTCTTCTTTGAGATTCCCACCAAAGTCTAACTTAGATTCTAACAGTGCCATTTGTTGAGACTAAATAGGAGGCTGAGGAAGATTACTATAGTAACAGCTGGGTAGGAAGGGAGAGAGTATTTTGATAAGTGATTGATCAGATTCAGATTGCCTTTTATGGACTAATTTTTATGGAGTGAGTACTTAGATCATGCCAGGAACTGAACGATCCTTTTCCAATTTGGCTGAATGAGAATAAACAAAGGCAACAAAGACCAGTCTGTTGCCAAACATTAAATTGTATTGGTTATACCCACAAAACACATTACTGTGCAAATAGAGTGCCTGTTTTGCCCTATGCTGCAACATATCGTGGATTGTTATTCAGTAATAATTTTGGGAAGATATTATATTGGATCTTTCACTGAATAAATAATAATATCCATGATGAATTCCAAAAAAGAGGAGAGGATACTTGACTTGATGTGAATATGATTAAGAAAATAATAAAGTTATGTATACTGACACAAACATCAGTTTGGGAGAAAGTTTAACTGTATATCTATAGTAGATCAAATGAATAGTCTTTAGAAATGTCCATATGCCACAAATTCCAAATAATTATAGCAGGACTCCAACTAGTGAAAAGTATCCAGGAGTTATTTCTTTTGATTTTCTGTTAAATTATAGAGAAATTGGTCAAGAAAGCAGTCTTATATCCAGTGCTGGATTTAAAACTGGACCAGAAGTTTCAGGTCTAGCATCTCTACCATCCAAGAGTTTCATAACTCTGGTGCTTGCTATAAAATTCTTAAAGAGAAACAAAAAAAGGTTCTACTACACATGCAGTCAGCCATGTTAGGCCGCTTTATTTCCCAATGTGAAGTTAGATGAACAGGAATTTGAGGGAATTAAATAACAAAAACCCCAATGGGATTAGCCTAACCCACCTGCCATAGAAGGGACATGCCATGGACCCCATCAATCAAGGAATTTAGGTTTGTGAGGTTCAGAAGAAGAGCCCTTTCTGCTGTGGCTCCTGCCCTTTGGAATATTATACCCGCTGAGGTTAGAGCTATACCCATCCTGCTGACCTACTGTAAGGACCTGAAGACCTGGTTCTGCCAATTGGCCTGGAGTCTTAATGGGGATGCATCATTTTGGAGACAGCTATCAGATTAAGATAAGACCTCACCTCATCTCTCCCATTTTCATTATTTCATTAAATTGTTGCTATTATTGTTGCTATTTATTGTTTTAATTTATTGTTATTTAATCTTTCCTGGCTTCTAATGTTTGCAAGCTGCCCAGAGCCACCTGTAGGCTATGTGGATGGCACAACAAACAAACAAACAAACAAACAAACAAACAAACAAACAAACAAACAAACAAACAAACAACGTAATAACCACCAGCCAACACGGATTCATCAGAAACAAATCATGCCAAACCAACCTCATTTCATTTTTCGACACTGTGACCAAATCAATTGACAAGAGAAATGCAGTGGACATAATATACTTAGACTTTAGCAAAGCATTTGACAAGGTGGACCACAACCTTCTACTCTCCAAAGTAAAGAAGAGTGGAATCGACAGTAACACAACAAGATGAATTGAAAACTGGCTGACCGATCGCACCCAACAAGTAGCCCTCAACGGGACTAAATCCACATGGAAAGAGGTAGGCAGCGGGGTACCACAGGGATCAGTCCTAGGCCCAGTACTCTTCAACATATTTATCAATGACCTAGACAAGGGAATAGAGGGGGAATTAATTAAATTTGCAGATGACACCAAGCTGGCAGGAGTGGCCAACACCCCAGAGGATAGACACAGAATTCAGAAAGATCTAGGCAGACTTGTACAGTGGGCCGAAATGAACAAAATGAAGTTCAATGTAGAGAAGAGTAAAATCCTGCACCTAGGCAAACCCCCCCCAAATCATGCATACAAATTAGGCGAAACCTCACTCACCATGAGTGACTGTGAAAGGGATCTTGGAGTCTTAGTGGATAACCAGCTAAACATGGGCCAGCAATGTGCAGCAGTGGCTAAAAAAGCCAACACAATCCTAAGCTGCATGAACAGGGGGATACACTCCAAGACCAGAGAGGTAATAATACCACTCTATAAGACCCTGGTCAGACCGCACCTGGAGTATTGCATCCAGTTCTGGTCACCACACTTCAAAAAAGATATAGAGACTCTAGAGAGGGTGCAGAAATGATCAACTAAAATGCTAAGGGGACTAGAGACCAGGTCATACGAGGAAAGGTTGCTAGAACTGGGCATGGATAGTCTAGTAAAAAGAAGGGCTAGGGGGGACATGATATCTGTATACAGGTACTTAAGGGGTTGCCATGGAGAGGAAGGGGACACACTGTTTTCCAGGGCACCAGAGGGCTGGACGAGGAACAACGGTTGGAAACTGACCAAGGAAAGATTCAACCTGGAGATAAGAAAGAATTTCCTGACAGTGAGAGCGATCAACCAGTGGAACGGCCTGCCAGCGGAGGTTGTAGACTCCCCAACGTTGGACATTTTCAAGAGGAGATTGGACTGCCATTTGGCTGGGGTGCTGTAGGATTTCCTGCTCAGGCAGGGGGTTGAACTTGATGACCTGTAAGGTCCCTTTCAACTCTAATAATAAATAAATAAATAAACTCCCACTCCATTTCTGTTCCTTATCAACACCATCCATCAATAAGAAGGCAACCAAAATGGGATTTAGGGAGAAGAATCAATAAAAGAAAGCCATATGAAATGACCTAAGGAAGCAGCAATAAGATCCATTTTAAATTTATTTCACTTTTAGCTATGAAAGAGGGAAAAAAGCAGGTGTGGGAAAGAGAAGAGGGGAGGCAATGATGGTATGAGGTTTCTCAGAATTTTGTTAAGGATTCATTATCTTCTAGAACTGTGACTCTCCCTTAGACACTCTGCTTGAGGTCTACCAAATGTCTAAAATGTAAGTGGCTGCTGCTGTGTATCTCTACATCTATCTATAGATGTTATGAAATTCCTGCATTCACCCCATCAGAAATCTGAGTAAAGGAGATTTCATTATCTGCTTTACATAGGGCATTGCATATTTTGGCAATATTTCTTTATCTGAGATTTCTCCAGAATAACTTGCTTTTGTCTTGGCTGCCAACCTAATAATAATAATAATCCAACAATAATAAGGACTGAAACTGCTTGGTATAGCAGAATAACAGCAAGAAAAGTCAGAACAAAACTAGAGCAGAATCTTCTTATTGAAAAATAACAAGATTTTGCTAAGTCTATCTGCATTCTAGTAGCATATAAGCAGGATTCAGAGGAAAGAGAAGGAAATGTAGTGTGTGTGTTTGACAAAGAATTAACTATATTTACATATGCATCAATAATCATGATCAGTTGTTACTGCTACCACTACTACTATGACCGGGATTTGAAGAATCTTGACAAAAAAAGAAAGCTATTCAATGTCCCAGACAGTCAATGTTTCAGCATCAAGTAAATCCTTCTGTCACATTTCGTATTTCAAAGGTTTGGCAAAGATGTTCATACCCTCATCTATCTATGCAATACTTTCATATGGTTCTTGAGTGGTATATCTCTTGTTGACTATATACATAAAGTGATGCACGATGTAGAGGATAAATATAATCTTCCCCATTTCTGAGAGGAAGAAATGACATAAACCCTTTGCATTTGATTACTTTATAGAGACAGAGACAGATAATATACACATTCATATAATTCTAGAGTTAGAAATAACTGGGGACTTTTTAGCAGTGGTGTGCACAAAATTTTGAGGTATATTATTATAAAAACTAATCAGTGTCAGGTAGGTATATTAGTAAAAAAATCTGAAGAATTGATTTAAGGTATTAAGTCTTGAGATGGGTTGAAAATAATTCAAGAATTGGGAATTTAGAGTAAAGACTGATTTGAAGAATGATGGTTAATGATGATAATATATGAAACAACCCACAACTAACAACTGATTTTACCAAAGTCTTCGAAAACCTTAGGGTAAGCCATTATTGAAGAAATAGTTTCTGTTACTCCAGTCAGTGATTGGTGAATTCCTGATACAACCTTATCTATGATATCAAATAACTTTCACCCAGCAAATCCATCCCATTTTCCAATCTCCCCTTCAACATATTTGAAAAACTGAAAGCAATGTGATGAATAAATAGAAGTGAAAGTGAAAGCTATACAAGTGGGATGAACGAATGAATAATGAATGAATAAATGAATAAAATGATGAAAACCTGATTGGAATTTTATTTATTTATTAATCAGATTTCTATGCAGCACTTCTCCTGGAACCCAGGGGCTCACAGTAAACAAGTACTAACATGAAGATTGCCTCAAGAAGCAAAAGAAATGTACTTTTCACTTTTGTATTTAAAACTTATTAGTATTAGACCAAAGCTTAGCATTAAATCTTCTAAATTAAATCTTCTTAAAACATTAACTTAACAATTGATGTGGCTAAGGCACTTTGAATGAGGTTTGCGTCCAATTTTCAGCACACCAAAAAGGTTTGGAGATAGGTCAATTTATTTCAGCTGCATTCTTACAGCTGGGGTTAGGCTAAAATGAAGTGTGAGGATCATTGAAACATATGAAGTCAAATCTGTTGGTTAATTTTTCATTATCTTTATCATATTTTGAATTGGAAAGACTGATTAAAGATCAATTAATGAATTAATGAAGTCTAAGTGAATAAATGCAATTAAATTCATCATGTGAATAAATGTAATTAAATGTGCAGATACAAAACCTTAATTTGATTCTCGGATGATTAGTTAATTAATAAATCAATGTAATTAAACTTGTATAATAGAAAAAACTCAATAAACCCTTGTGGAAAATGCGGAAAACGTGTTAGATATACGTGCATATTGTGCAAAGACTGTTGGAGTAGGTAAGTATACTCAGTTTTATGGAATAAATTAACTATTTAAACAGGAAGACCCTCTTTCAAAAAATATTTTACATTCTTTATTACAATAACAATAAAATAACAAACCAGAATGAGGTAAAACAAAGGATTGTCAAAACTGAGCCATTTAGAATTACAATTTATTCTTTTGTACTAATGATTAATTATTTTGTCAGTAAATCAGTTACATTTAAATTAATTAAAGTTTTAAAGTGAACTAAAGTTTAAGATGCTTGTTATTAAGATGATCTTAAAAATGGAATAGGTTAAAATCAAAATAAATAAAGTGACTGATTGCATATGTTTACTCAAAGGTAAGCTCTTTTGTGTTCAGAAGATTTATTTCTGATTTAGGATGCAAATAAATAACAAAAATAATAATTATTGTTAATAAATAATTATGTTTATAAATATCAGTATCACTAAGTGTCTTATTCAATGGTGAGTACCAGTAATAATGGTGTGTAAATGGTTGTTAAGGGAATGGGAAATGGTAATTTAGCGGTTTAAAGTGTTAAGGGAAGGCTTGTGATACTGTCCATAGCTAAAAATGGTGTATTTACTTCCGCATCTCTACTTCGCAGAAATTCGACTTTCGCGGGCAGTCTCAGAACGCATCCCCCGCGGAAATCGAGGGAACACTGTACTATGTGTGTTTTCATGGCTAAGGTGGGACTAGAATTTGGTTTCTAGCTTGGTACCTTAACCATGGTCTAGTTTGTCTGAATGGGTGTAGACTCAATTAGTGTGTGTGTGTGTAGATGATTACTATTGTATTGCGGTGAGTGATATAGTTAATAAACTGCTACAGCATAGGGAATAGTTCATTATTATTTTTCTTTTTCTTTTTTCCATTTTGCTTCAAGGAGAATATAGAAGTTGGGTATGGGAATCGTGGAAGATGAATTTGGCATAGGAACATGTATCTCCATGGTGACATGGGACACATTGCAGGAAAAGGAAAATCTGTAGATTGATATAATTTTCCACTTCAGACTTCACTTCTGGATGATAAGCTTGTTCAGTGCATTGCCTCAGTCTGCTGTCGGTTAATGCCAGATTCACATGTAATAGGGCTGCATTTTCTATGATATAATAGTCCATAAGCATTCATTATATCTATTTGCACACCACTTACAGTAGCACTGTGAGAGAGATGGTTTTATAAATGTAATAAGTAAGCAAGTAAGTAAATAAATTTCAGATCTGGTTTGCATTTCAAAGACCTAACTTGGCAAAGACAAAGATGTGCCATGCCTGAAATTTGTACTTCCGGTTTGTAGATACTCCTGATGTTACAGCCAGGAGCAGATAAGTCAAAGATTATCTGAGATCTCAGCTGTAATCAAAATGTGATCAATGATAATTAATTAATTGATGAATACAATGGCAGAAGGAAAACTATCTATGCTGTATGCCTGGGAAAGTAAGAAAAAGGAGAAGGATGTAACATTAGACTACTGCTCATCTGTCTGGAACCCATGCCACATCTCAGACATCAACACCCTTGAAAATGTCCAAAGATAATTCACCAGAAGAGCACTTCACTCCTCCACTCGAAACAGAATATCCTACGAAAATAGACCGACAATCCTGGGCCTAGAAAGCCTAGAACTATGGCGCCTAAAACACGATTTGAGTATTGCCCACAAGATCATATGCTGCAACGTCCTACCGGTCAATGACTACTTCAGCTTCAACCGCAACAACACAACAGCACGCAACAGATTCAAACTTAATACGAACCGCTCCAAACCTGACTGTAAAAAATATGATTTCAACAATCGAGTTATCGAAGCTTTCCTGAACCCTGAGGGGAATGAAAAATAGCCCAATGGGCCTACCAGAAGTCTTGAGGCTTCAGTGATGCCTGTGCACATGCATGGGGGGCAGCATGGGGATTGTGCACATGAATATGGGCACACCCACATGCACTATCGTGCATGCATCCTTTTGATACCGTACCCTAGCTGAAAAAAAGGTCACCATCACTAATAAAAAGGTTTAATTATGAATAAAAAAGCTGAAATGTATGTCAGGATGTAATACTGATGAAGTCTAAGTTGTTGTGGGTGCATATGAAAGTAGGAGTCCAAAGATTGTTAACGGGTGGCTGTTATCCCCTTCTATATATTGCCGTGAATATTTTAAAAATATAAAAGACAGGAAGCAAACTCTGAAAGGGATTGATTTACATATAACTGAAAGTATTAAAGTAACAGTGGGGAAATCAAGAAAGTTTGAAATGATAAAAGAAGCCTTTTGACCAAAATGCTATTATCTTCAACAAACGTTTAACTTAATCAGGCCAATTATATCCTGGTTCAACCACTTCAATCAGATGTAATGCTAAAGTTGGAAAACATGGTAGAAGACGACTATTTCCCAGCATCTGAAGAGGCAATCTCATCACCAAAGAATGCATATTTAATATAAATTACTAACCTTGGAGATATATCACATCCTTGTTGCATAAACGCTCCCAAGGAGAACCACAGACTATTAAATATCCCAAATTCATTGGTCTGGTCATTAGCTGGTTGGTCACGGCCTTCCTCGACCTCCTCATTGTGCCATTCATAAGGGCTGAAGCGACTAACCAGAAAGAGCACAACGCTGACACCAATATAGGCAAAAACTATGCACATCCATATCTCATAAGCTAAAGGATCCAGGAAGGAAAATACCCCAGGTTTGGATTTTTGAGGCTTTTTAATCATGATAGATATTCCCAGGCTCATAAAAGGTTTGGAAAAGTCTATAACTTCTTCTCGCACTAGAGTTATAGTTAATGGTGCAACAGCCACATCAGCTCTCTGAAAAAAAAGGAAGGTTGGCGTTAGAACATTCTGAAGATCTGCAAAATACTATATTGAGAATACATGAAGTTTTTGAAAGCAAAGCATGAGTTTGGAAGAAGCATGGCATTATATATATTTAAGATACTAGAACAGTGATGACAAACCTTTTTTTCCTCGGGTGCTGAAAATGCATGCACGTGTGTACTATTATGCACGTGCAAGAGCTCACACCCATAGTCTGGGGAGGGTGAAAACAGCCCCCCTTGCCCCCCGGGGGCCCTCTGGAAGTCGTAAACAGCCCATTTCTGGTGAGCCCAGTAGGCTCATTTTCCACCCTTCCCAGGCTCCAGAGGCTTCCCTGGAGCCTCAGGAGGCAAAAATGCCCTCTCCTGCCCCCTGGAGGCCCTCTGGAAGCTGAAAATACCCTCCCAGAGCCTCCGTGCAAGCCAAAAATCAGCTGGCCGGTGTGCACATGCATGCTGGAGCTGAGCTAGAGCAATGGCTTGCGTGCCGGCAGATATGGCTCTTTTGTGCCACCTGTGGCACGCTCGCCATAGGTTCGCCATCACTGGAATAGAATATTACTAAGAAGTTTGGCTTTTATGTATACAAACAATTTGAAAATCTTAAAAGTACAATTTAATTTTTTTTGATATTTTAATTTGATTTATATCATATTCTTCCCTGCCTTACAGATATACTTGGATTTATATCACTTTATAAGTGAAAAACAAGAATCATCCAAATGTGGTTTCACTATTTCTTTTTGTGCAAATAATTATTTATTGCATCTCATGAAAACTGTTGATATGATCCTTTAATAATTGATGTCCCAGTGCAGGATCTATGATATTCCTTAATATCTATTCCTACCCTCTTAAAAAAATATATATATCAGGAGATTAGAAAGTCCCAGGAGAGTGATGTCTTCCCATTTATTTTAAGATGGAGATATACAGTTAGCTGTAAATTGCTGAATCAAATGACTTGCTTTTAACTATATGGTATTTTTCACAATGTTTAAGACAGTTTTTCATATTTTTCTTGCCCTTATTTAAAGAATAATCTCAAGTAACAGCAGCAATTGAATGCAAACGTGCCACTGGTGTTGAATTATAGTAACAATACCTTTGAAGATGCTCTGGCATAATTAGCTTTTATAATACAATAATAATATTGTATAATCACTTATTCAGAACTAGAAACTTACTCCATAGACTAGCTCTCCAACCATGCCATTCCACATTTTACTTTCAGAATCTCGAGCACCATATTTTCCATCAGCAACAATCTGCAAGCTGTAGTTGTAGCCAACGTGTTTTGCAATTTCAGCAGCTAATTCTACACAATATCCCTCATATCTCAAATTTCCTTCTAATGGTTCATTGCTCTTCTTTTGCATCACATATGGAGATTCCTGAGAAAAACAGAGGAAGTAACATGATCAATGATTCAATGTTTTGGCAATTAAAACAGTTTTGCATAATGTTAAAATCTTTGCGTTTGATGTGAAATGCTAAGTTAAATGTTTCCACTACTGAAGTGCTCTAGAAATGCTGTCAGAATACATTCAACATGTATATGTTCCCTTTAATTTTAAATATTACCCCATTTGTGCATTTTGGGATGATGGAAATAAAGTTATGACTTTTTTAAAGTACAGTGTTCCTTCGATTTCCAAGGGGGATGCGGTCCCACAGAGTTGGCCTTCTCCGGGTCCCGTCAACTAAACAATGTTGTTTGGCGGGACCCAGGGGAAGAGCCTTCTCTGTGGCGGCCCCGACCCTTTGGAACCAACTCCCCCCAGATATCAGAGTTGCCCCCACCCTCCTAGCCTTTCGTAAGCTCCTTAAAACCCACCTCTGTCGTCAGGCATGGGGGAATTGACATGTTCCTTCCCCCTAGGCTTATAAAATTTATGCATGGTACGCTAGTGTGTATGATTGGTTTTAACTTGTGGGGTTTTTTAAATTAATTTAAATATTGGATTTGTCTTACATTGTATTGCTATTGCTGTGAGCCGCCCCGAGTCTGCGGAGAGGGGCGGCATACAAATCTGATTAAACTTAAACTGAGACCGCCCACGAAAGTCAAATTTCCGCGAAGTACAGATATGGAAGTAAATACACCATTTTTGGCTATGAGCAGCATCCCAAGTCTTCCCTTAACAGTTTAAACCCCTAAATTACAATTTCCCATTCCCTTAGCAACCATTTAGATTATTACTCACCATGTTTATTTATTAAATTTTATTTTAAAAAATGTTTTTTAAAGGCCGACGAAAGTTTGGCAATGACATATGACATCATTGGGCGGGAAAAACCGTGGTATAGGGGAAGAAAAAGGAAAGTATTTTTTAATTAATATTTTTTAAAAACCGTGGTATAGACGTTCCACGAAGTTCGAACCCGCGAAAATCGAGGGAACACTGTACTTATTATATCCCAGTCTTGAGTCTGATATTTTCTTGACATCAAAACAATTGAAACATTGAAAATCTTTTGTTGTAGAACTTACATTAGTTTCCAGTCCTACAATGAGTTTTAATTTGTTGAAATCCTTGAATGGTGGCATGTCCCAAAGGTGCTTTTTTTCAAGAGGCAACAGGATGTTCTGGTTTGGACCAGAAAGTCCAATTGCCTCTTGAAAAAAGCACCTTTGGGACAACCATGACCTGGATGACTCCATAGACATAAATGGTGGGATGCACATCTCAGTACTTGTCATTCAAGGTGATGAACAAAAAGTAGGGTAGCCTAATTATAAGCCATCATGCTCAGTCTTTATGTAGCAGAAGAAAAGGAGATATATCATTTGTGTCAGCCTGCAGACAGGCAAATGAGGATATCTTTTTAGGTCCCATGAGAGATTGACATTAAATCTTCCCCAGTTAAAATGTTCATTGTACCCTTTTTGTTTTCCTCTTAAAATTGGAGAGAAGATTTTGACATCACGTGGGAGGTAGTACAGAGAATTGCTCCATGAGGATCTGTGATTCTATACGAACATATAAGAATGACAAGCCAGAATTATGCTGAAAGCTTCTATCTTAAGATTTGCTGGTCAAGCTGTCATTTTTCTATAGAGGGCTACAAAAGATAGGAAGCTTTGGAATACTAAGACAGCGTAGATAAGACAAGAACGGAATGTTATTCCTAGAAATGGAGAAAGAGTGTGCATACTCCTATAGAGTCTTCTTATTAAAATTAAAATTTAAAATGGCTGGTCCATTTATTTAATCAACATACAAAATGGAAATAAACAAGTAAGTACATAATAAATAGTTTCGAAGAAAATATCTAAAATGTAGACTGTGCCTAAGCACTTTGATGGTTTTGTTTAAAATCATTATTAGGACAAAAGTGATATGTTCTCAGTAGGCTTTATGAATAGCTTAAGGAAGGAGAGACAGCTGCTGTCTGGAGCTCCACCATTACCACTGTGACCAATACCATAATCAATGAATTCCATAAAGAAGATTCCATGGGTGCCTTTTCGTGCAAAAGCAACTGATTTACAAAGCTCAGCCATATTATTACTTCAATAATTATCACTTCAACCAATTTTTTCAACAAGCATAAGAAACAACAAAGCAAAATTAAATTAAACATGAATTAATCAGTTTAGTAGTCTATAGAAAATTATTCCAAGACTTAAACAATTCATAAGTATATTTATTTGTTAATGGATAAGAGTTAAAATCTCACTACTCTTAAGCAGGAATGTCAAACTCATGGCATCACGGCAGTGTCATGTGACATATCAGACTTTTTTCTTCCTTCACTAAACTGGGCGGGGTCAGCGCCAACATATGACATATCTGGTCTGTGAGCCACAAGTTTGACACCCCTTGCAGCTGTTGTCTAAACAGCAACAGCTATAAGCAATAGAAATGGAAAGCAACAAAATTAACTTTGGCAAGTCCTCTAAAATAGCATTTCTCAATCTCAGCAACTTTATGTGTGGACTCCAATTTCCAGAATTCCCCAGTTAGTAGATGGGAAATCTTAAAAATTTCTGAGAAAGCACTGATCTAGGATTTTTAATTGATAGGCCCATTCATAAAACATATTTTCATTTAATGATATTTTTTTGATAATGGAAAGTAATCATCTTCATTTAATGCAGGATTCCTTACCATTACACCACAACCTACTAAAAATCATATGTGTTGTGTTGATTATCAATCCAATTTACTGATTAATCTAAACTTCAAGAAATAATACAAAATATTCAAAATAATCAAGGGGGCTTTATCAAAACTAGACACATTTCAGATAATATTCAGTTGGTGGAAAATTTGGGGGATTTAAACAAAAAGAAAGAGAAAATTGCACACATACATGCTTTGTGTGTGTGTGTGTGTTAAAGTCAGTGTTGACTCCTGGGGTCTGCCTGGACAAATCCCTGCAGTTTTCTTAGCAAGGTTTTCCATTGCTTTCTTCCTATTGCTGAAAGCGACTTTGTGCCTAAGGCAGGACTAGAACTAAGTCTCTTGGTTTTCAACTGGTGCCTTAATCACTACACTAAATTGGATGTTGTGCATCTTAGCTCCATGTGAATTGCTGAGAGAAAATTATAAAATGAGTTCAGAATCTTTATGGGACCCTCAATAAAGTGATGGTAAATGGCATTTTTAAAAATGTTTAAATCTTTTAAAAATACTAGGCAGAGATCTCCACTTTTCCTTTGAATCTTTGTTTAGAACACCTAGCTTGTGCTATTAGACAAAATTATACTCGCTGTCATTTTTGTATAATTAATTAGAATATCAATTGGTATTCTCTGCTGATGATATTTTATTATTTATCTCTGAGTCTTGTACAGTAATTTAATTCCAGCTTTGCTGAATTTGATTAATGCCTTTGGTGAAATTGCAGGATATTCTATTAACCAATGTAAATTGGAAATGATTTTTGTATATAAAATTTTGTTTATTCATGCATTAAGTGATTATCATTTTTATATAGATACCGAATTTATCAATTATTTAGTTATTCTTACTCAAAACAACATTTCTCAAACTGTAACACTAAATGCAAGTAAGATATATAGAGAAGCTTCTCTGTTCTTTGGCAGATGGGAGTTATTAAAATTAAACTTAGGCTAGGATCAACACTAAAAGTGAATAGAATTCTCAATATTTTCTTTTTTGCATGGATCCTTATCCAGAAACATTTTCTAAAATTCAGTAGGCTGTTCTATGAGGTACTTCAATTCTGAAGATACCTTCAGGATGCAACTATTAATTGGGATGGGAGTTTTGAATTTTCCAAATTTTGAATTATACATTATGCATGACTTTTGATTAATATCAGTACTTGTGGTCATTTTTACTTAGTGTATAGGTACTGTCTGTATCTTTTTATAATGAATAACACCTTTAGTTAATTGAACTGTTTTATATTCAAAGTATAATAGATTTGCTATATTTTCTTTTAATTATATTTATTTACAAACTGTTTATTATTTTTGAATGCCTATATTCTTTTGAACTATGTAATGGCTATATTCATATAGCAAGATATTGATAGGGCAACAGAAATGGAGTCTCTATGCCCTGATTACTATCAGCCAAGATATTTTTAATTTGTTTCTTACAATTATAAATGAAAAGTAACTTTTAGATATTTGAAGTCTTTACTGATACTTTTAATCACTCACTTATAATAATTTACATGCCTTTTTATTAAACAAACTCCTTTTGTTTTAGAGTAGATGACCAGGTTTTCTTTAATATGCCTTGATATTAAGCACTTGGAGATTACACCATAAAGTTCTAAAGAGAATAATTGCATCATAAGCATACAAAAGATGGCGAGCAAATTTATTTCTTAGTATTGAAGGAAAAATATTTTTAGGCATACTCGCGATTATACAATTAATGGAGAAACTGAAAAGGAGTTTTAAATGATTTGCTTTCTTAACCTGCTTCTACATGAAAAACCTCCGAAAAGAGACATTCCTTATTTTAACCTAAAGTGTCAATATCAGACATATTGTAGATATAAAATGTCATTCAGGGAAAGCATGGAATCTTTTTTCAGGAAATAATAACCTAATTTGCCTCCAAATCTAACTGAAATGGAAGTCTGATGTCCAGCTTTAATCACAGCACATTTTTTCAGCCTCAGGAATCACAACAGCTGCTGTAGGAAATATCCATAGCCATCTTATCCAAATGTCATATGAATATTTGTAGAAGGTTGAATTTCTAGCCAATCATGTACTAAACATCTATTTATGAAATGTTTATGAGGAATCTCATATAATTACGGAATAATAGCATGATAGATGACAAGCTCCTTTTCCAAGCTTTTAAGGCTGACTAAATTTCATTTTACTTCTGTTCTGTCAGATGTTTATCCGGCTACTTGAAAATGTTGAATTGGGGAACTTATTATTACGAATCAAATTTGTTCCCTATGTTTAGGGACTTTTTAAATATAAAAAATATATTTTTATTTCTCCATGTCAGGGTCAGCTCTCCTCATTAAAAATACATGAGTAGGGCAGTAAAAAGAAAAAAAATATCAATGATAAGGAAAGAAGCAGTTTTTACAGCGTCTATTTTTTCAGCTTCTTATTATTGGAATTTATTTATTAGCTCTATATCCTGCTTTTTGTCTCAGGAATTTGATGGGGAAGCTTTCTCATTATTTCCACAAGTATCAAGGGAAGTGTCAACAGAGAGAAATTGGATTCAAAGCCATCAAGTAATTTTCATTAAAAAGGTGGACTTCAATCTAGGTTTCCTTAGTTCTAGTCCAACATCTTAAACAGTAAATCCTTTGACTTCCATACTGGCTAGAGAATTCTGGGAATTGAAATCCACCCATCTTTGAGCTGCTAAAGTTGAGAAACACCATACCAGTTATGACATCCATTTTTTGGCTACTCATTCTGTGGGTGTGGCTTGGTGGGCATGGCAAGGAGAGGTTACTACAAAATCCCCACTCCCTCCCCACTCCTGGTGGAAGAATATTGCAAAATCCTTCCTCCCTCCCTGCTCCTGGTGGAAGGATATTGCAAAATCTCAATTCTCACCCACTTTAGGGCCTGCCAGAGGTTGTATTGGCCCGCTTTCTGAACTACTCAAAATTTTCACTACTGGTTCTCCAAACAACTCAAAATTTCCACTACCCGTTCTCCGAACTATTCAGAATTTCTGCTATCAGTTCTCCAGAACTTGTCAGAACCTCCTGGATTTAACCCCTGCATCATACGGAATTGATATCTTATGAACTATTCAGTTTCATTCCCATCGTATACGGCTTGATAATTTTAGTTATGTGGCAAGACTTTAAATGCTTTTGCTTTAAATATTTTGCTTCTGAAATGGTACACCATTTTAAATGAAAGAAAACTAGGATGGAATTTATTGAGATAATGGTCTCAGTATCAGAATACTTACAAGAATAGTTGTGACAATATAGGTCCTGTTCGGCAGATGTGTTTCATTTGCACCTTGCTGTTCTGTGATGGTTGGAACAAATTTTTCATCTTCATTCCAATAGCCAATCTAGAAATAATCAACAGAATATTGTACATTTTTGGAAAAGCTCATTGTTCTATATCCTGAGATTCCATATTTTGAGAAAACTTTGTGGTAAATATTGTAGAAAATAAATCCACTATTTTTCAAACACAGAAATTTTTTTACATTTCAAAATTTGTGGCATTATTGATTTTCTACAGACATCTTAAAGACAAAGGAAAAGTGTAAGATGTAAGTACTTTATGTATGTATTTAGGTGCAGTTTAGATTAATGAAAGCATATATTTTATATTAATATTTTTTGAGATAGATCTGATATTCATATTTTCACCTTCTCCTTTTGCATATCACCATGCACAAATTCTCCTCAAAATTTTAAACTTCCAATGACTCTGTATCTTTTTAATTCAGAGATTAGATGAGTTTTACTGGCAATAGGAAATCATCTGGGAATTAATCTATTGTTAATACCTTTAGGAAAAGTATCAGAAGTTATCACATTTCAATTTTCTGGATGTGAAGTCACAGTTCTTAAAAGATTAATACATTTACTTTTTAAAATGCTTTGAGAGAAAATGTTACATTTAAATTCATATTAAATATTAAAAAAATACTAACTGATGAATTTTGGATTTACAGAATTAAAATATACCACAAGAATACACAGGTCATAATTATCAATTTAAAAAAGCAACAGAGATAGACTTAAAAGGCTTAAAATCCATTGTGTTATATTGTTTAGTTTTTCATTCCAGGATTAAGGGTAATCCTAATTTCATTAAAAATTAAAGATGAATCTATAAAAATACCTACCAGAGTAATGGATGAAGTTATGGAGGGATTACTTACTTTTAAAAAATGTTGATAGAGGCTCAGACATCTTTTTCAACTTTATTTAATCTCAAGGAAGACTTACTTGCTTACAGAATGACCCTTCACAAGATATGTTGATCTCTGATTGCAATAATAACATTTGATTTGATTTGACTCTTCACAAAGCAGCTTTTTCTCACACCTAAATTTCCTGATACTTCATGATACATCATTCCAGGAAGTGTTAGAGAAGAAAAGAAACCAGTCTGTGAAGAATCTGCATATTATGCTTTCTAAAAGTTGAAGAGACCCCAAATTTACTTCAATAGAAATTCATGAGAAAAAGGTTTCAAATCCTATACTACAAAAATAAGTGCCAGAGATAAATCCATTTTATGCTTTATTTACACAAATGTTTTAAGTCATGACGAAAGCGGCAGCAGGGAATCAATGTTTTCAGAAACAAGTTCGATTCCCAAGCTAACCAGGTTTACCTTTCTGATCCCATCATGTTTCATTTCAATAACATGAAGGGTGTAATTAGTTCGATGTCCTTTCTCGTTAAACTGGACAGTTCCTGTCAGTCCTTCAAAGCGCACCTATAAAAAGAGGATAAGGAGGTAAAAGATGACAATCGTTACAATTTTTTTCTATCTCCGCACACCTCTTAACTCAGATCAAAGGATATATGTATGGATCAATACGTATCAAGTTTTTTCTTCAGTTGTTTTCTTTTCAAGTTGTCTGCACTGAGGACATAACCTCATTTGGATACAGGTAATTTCAACTTTCCAGTTCAGACTTTTTGTCAGGTTCTGAAACCCAGGAAAGACACATTTGGGATTCTTTTAAGCAGATGCCTTTATTGTTTATCACCTAAAGACAGAAATCTTGCCAAAGTAAAGCAGATTACTTGCACCATTTAACACATCTCAATGACTACTTCAGCTTCAACCACAATATATGAGCACACAATAGTTACAAACTTAAGGTAAACCGCACCAAACTCAATTGCGGGAAATATGACATCAGCAACAGAGTGATCAATGCCTGGAATACACTATCTGACTCTGTGGTTTCTTCCCCAAAGCTTTAATCTTAAACTATTTACTATTGACCTCACCACATTCCTAAGAGGTCTGCATAAGCACACCAATGTGCCTATTGTTCCTCTCCTAATGATCCCCTTTTATTCATGCTTTGTATGGTCGGAGATCCCCCCCCTTAAAGCCCCAGCTGACAAGGGACGGGTCTCCCAGAGGTGGTGTAAGGCTGTTGACCTTCCTCCCTTCCTCGAATCCTGCCAAACACGGCTCTGCACTGGGATCGGATGGCCGGCAGGTTCCCACAGTCCCGTGCCTGCCTGCCTTCCTCCCTGCCTTCCCTATCCTCTCTTACAGCCAAGTCTACCTCTCTGTCTGTCTGTCTGTCTTCTTCCCAGCCAGGAGACTATGGGGATGGTGAGTGGGGCTCCCTGAGCCTCTTATAGTTTAGTTTATTATTACTAGATTTGTATGCCGCCCCTCTCCAAAGACTCTTCCTTCCTGGGCCACGTGGAAGCTGAAGCTCCAGTAGGTGTGGCAGACTAGCCCTGCCAAGGAGAGAGAGCAGCTATTGGGCGGGGGAAAATTGCGCCCAGCTCCTGTGCAGCATTGGAAAATGCTGTGCAGCAGGCCGTTGCTGGGTGTGCGGCAACGCACCTTAGAGGGAACAGTGATTGGAAATATGTAAAGATATAATTATATTCTTATACATGATACTAGAAAGAAGACAAGAAAAAGAAAAAAATAAGAAGAAACATTAGATATAATAATATTCATATGCAGTAAAAAATAAAAGAAACATTAGGATAGGGGATAGAAGGCACGCTGGTGCACTTATGCACGCCCCTTACTGACCTCTTAGGAATAGGGAGAGGTCAACAGTAGATAATCTAAGGGTAAATTTTGGGGGTTAGGAGATGATACTACAGAGTCAGGTAGTGAGTTCCACGCATCAACTACTCGATTACTAAAATTGTATTTTCAGCAGTCAAGTTTGGAGTGGTTTACATTAAGTTTGTATCTGTTATGTGCTTGTGTGTTGTTGTGGTTGAAGCTGAAGTAGTGGTTGACAGGAAGGATCTTGTAGCATATGATTTTATGGGCTATGTTTAGATCGTGTTTAAGGTGACATAGTTCTAAGCTTTCTAAACCTAGGATTGTAAGTCTAGTTTTGAAGTCTGTTGTAAGTGGAGGAGTGGAAGGCTTTTCTGGTAAAGTAACTCTGGACATTTTCTAGAGTGTTTATGTCTGAAATGTGGTGTGGGTTCCAGACTGATGAGCTGTATTCAAGGATTGGTCTGGTGAAAGTTTTGTATGCTTTGGTTAGTAGTGTAAGATTGCTGGAGCAGATGCTGAATCTTACTACAGTGGTACCTCAAGATACGAACCCCTCGTCTTATGAACAACTCGAGATACGAACCCGGGGTTCAGAAAAAAATTGCCTCTTCTTACGAACTTTTTTCGAGTTACGAACGCCAAACCTGAACTTCCGGGTTTGGCGTTCGGGAGGCTGCTGGGAAGCCCCCCGGCTGTTTTAAAAGGTGACAGCCGGGCGGCGGGGCTTCCCAGCAGCCTCCGAACGCCGAACCCGGAAGTTCGGGTTTGGCGTTCATAACTCGAAAAAAGTTAATAAGAAGAGGCAATTTTTTTCTGAACCGTTCGGAGGCTGCTGGGAAGCCGCGTGGCTGTTTTAAAAGGTGACAGCCGGGCGGCGGGGCTTCCCAGCAGCCTCCGAACGCTGAACACGGAAGTTTGGGTTTGGCGTTCGGCTTCGGGAGACGGCTGGGAAGCCGCCCGGCTGTTTTAAAAGGTCACAGCCGGGCTGGGGGGCTTCCCAGCAACCTCCCGAACCCCGAACTTTTGCTGAACTTCCGGATTCGGGGTTCGGGAGGTTGTTGGGAAGCCGCCCGGCTGTTTTAAAAGGTCACAGCCGGGCTGGGGGGCTTCCCAGCAACCTCCCGAACCCCGAACCTTTGCCGAACTTCCGGGTTCGGGGTTCGGGAAGTTGCTGGGAAGCCCCCCAGCCCGGCTGTCACCTTTTAAAACAGCCGGGCGGCTTCCCAGCAGCTTCCCGAAGCCGAACGCCAAACCCGAACTTCCGCGTTCGGCGTTCAGCGTCTGCTAGAAAGCTGCGCGGCTGTTTTAAAAGGTCACAGCCAGGCTGGGGGGCTTCCCAGCAACCTCCCGAACCCTGAACCCAGAAGTTCGGCAAAAGTTCGGGGTTTGGGAGGTTGCTGGGAAGCCCCCCAGCCTGGCTGTGACCTTTTAAAACAGCCGGGCGGCTTCCCAGCAGCCTCCCGAAGCTGAACGCCAAACCCGAACTTCCACATTCGGCGTTCGGAGGCTGCTGGGAAGCCCCGCCGCCCGGCTGTCATCTTTTAAAACAGCCTGGGGGCTTCTCGGCGGCCTCCCGAACGCCGAACCCGGAAGTTCGGGTTTGGCGTTCGGCGTTCGGGAGGTTGCTGAGAAGCCCCCAGGCTGTTTTAAAAGGTGACAGCCGGGCGGCAGCATTTTTTTCCAGGGTTTTTTTTTTTGGTTGCACGGATTAATTGACTTTACATTGTTTCCTATGGGAAACAATGTTTCGTCTTACGAACCTTTCGTCTTACGAACCTCCCCCTGGAACCAATTAGGTTTGTAAGATGAGGTATGACTGTAGTTCTCTTACTAACAAAATCGTTATCCCCATAATCTAAACTATAAAGAATTTATAAATCACACTTAGTCCTGACTTTACAAGTCATTTGTTTAGCAACTATTCAAAGTTACAATGGGGTTGAAAAAGGTGATTCACAACCAATCCTTGCACTTCAGACCCTTACTCTATTCAGGCAATCACATGATCACTATTTGCAACTGTTGCATATTTTGGATACTTGCAATGTTCCATGATCACCATTTGTGACCTTCCCATTTAGTTTATGACAAAGAAAGTAAACCAGGAAGCTATTAGGAAATCACAAATCGTGGATGTGGGATGTCTAATGATTTTTTAAAAAATTGTATAACAAATGCAACTGGGACTGCAGGAGCTGCTGTTGCTAAGTGGTGAAGCCATGCTTTGCTTAGCGATAGTGTCCCAACTGAGAAATAACTACCTCCAAATTAAAAACAACAAAACAGAAGGAAAGATTGTGTTTTCAGTAGGCTGGAGGTGAGATGACAATGTCACCCATTCCTGCTCTCCAGAAATTGTTGGCCAACTGCCGTGAAGAGCAAGCTAGCTATACAATTCTGCCCATAGACATTTCTATTCTCATAATATTTTCAGAATCTGAACATTTTAACACTGAAATGCTAAGTGCCTCCAATAAAGCGACTTTTACATATTTTCTGGTTCAAAATTCCCACTTCTCTTAATACGTGTACTGAATGGATTGCATATATTGTATAATATACAGATTCTGTTTCAATGCAAAATCGTAATAGGATTTTTTTTCTTGTACAATGGAAAAAAGTAAATTTAGGGACAAGGCAGTTGACAAAACATATTTCTAACAACCTAGCTTTTATCTACAAGAAGCATTCAAATATGCTACTCATCATTAATCTGATACAGTATAATCGAGGGAGAATTGTATAATATTATTTCTGCATCTTTGGCACAGCCAGTATCTACTTATAAAAAATATAAAACGTAATGAATTCTGTACTGTAATCCCATTTTAGGTTGTTGAAACATTTTAATTCAGGCTTGAAGAGTTCAGGAAAGAAAAGAAAATGCCTTCCTCTCCCTAAATGTTCACAGTTCTTTTCCTAAATAAGGTGGTTTCTCAAGACTACTTTAGAAATTCAATTTCAGTATAAATACTCAGTGATCATCCTTGTTAATAGTACAACACGATACAGATTTACAGTCCATGAAATAATGAATGATGAATAGTGATTCAGATATTCTAACATCTGTCCAGGGTTAATTTTTTTTAATTTTCTAACCTGTTGTAGAGCTCTCTGGATGTCAATCCCTTGTCCCCAAGGAACAGCTGGATTTGCCAGGCAATCCCCAGCATTCCCCCGACGGGAAATATCGATCCGTTGTTTTCTGAGACTCTGAAAAGCTTCTGCCATTACCCGAACCCCATCATACGTAAGAGCAGATGTGTACTAGAAAATAGATTAAAATAAGCATGTTGGCTATTAGGCTTGATATGGGAAATGTTTGTTTCTTCTCCCAAAACAGTAACCAAGAAATCTTCAATTTCCAGGATTCAGCCACCCAAACTGCTATTTGGTTAATATCAATGTCAACTGAATGTATCACAAAAACAATTATGTTAAGTAATACCAGGTGCTTCAAAAATAAAGAGCAGCATTATTTGGTAGGTTTTTGAACGGAAGTTGTGATTGCTATTCATAGCATTTATCCTAGTGCTTGTAGGAACTACTTATTTTGCATGGTTTGCTGCAATTCTCAAAGCCAGCTCTCAGTGCATGAGCCAAGAAGGAGTTTTAATTTTCAACCAGTTTATCACAGGAGTTTGACACTGATTTGAGATGAGAGGGAATGCCTGGCCCAAGGCCACCCAGCTGACTTCTATGTCTACAACATTACAGCTTCCCATCTCAAAATCCAGCACCTTAGCCACTATCTTGTATTGTCACTTGAGATCTGTTAAAATACCAATTTAGCTGGAATTGATAAGCCATGAGAAGCCATATAGAATTTTGCTAGATGTAGCTGAATGTGACTTGTAGGTACATTTTTATGCCTAATAATATTGATAACAATTATAATTTCCTGGGAAAAGCTGCAGCTGCTTCAAGTAGTTTGCACTCCTGCACACTCCAAAGCACAACCTACTTATTATGCTAATTTTGCTTTCAGCCCTGTTTTAATTAATCTGTTCTACCTTGAGAGTCATTTTTATCTGATTAAAATACAAGATAGCCAGAATAATAATGACAACTTGATTTCAGTGGGTCTAATTTAAGTGGGTAGAGGATAAATCTGGATCTAATGCATTATAATATTTGTAGGATTTGTTGCTGCAGGCTTTAGAAAATTATAAAGGAAGCTAAAGTCTTGGACTCTGTCTTTAACTGTTCCAGATTTGCATCATGACAAAGTGACTTTCTGGATTTGCAGGTTATATTAAAAAAAAAACAGTTTGCCTTGATATGAAATCTTCAGAAAATTTCCCTCCCCCCTCTCCCTCTTTCCCTGCTATATTCAGTCTACTATACAACTTACCAATCTTTAAAATATTGTCGCAGTAAGGTTGAGAAAAAGAACTTAGTTTTTCAAAATGAAGCATCTATGAGAAGGTAAGCATCAGAGCGTATATTTTTCTATCACATCTACACAAAGTTCTGAGAATGAACTCTGTTTTAAAAATTATTTGTTCCAAAGATTCCATAGCATCATATATTTGTTCAATTCAGCGCAAAACAATAATTCAGCACCCCACTAATTAAATAATTTGGTATAGAGTCTCCCAAACAGAAGAACAAAGCATGAAATTTCTGTTAGTTATCCTAATGCTAATTAATACATGTAAGTTACTTAAAGACTGAAATCCCACTTACATGCAATATTGTTTCCAAACAACCTAACACTGAATGTTAGAGAAACAGTTGCAGATAATTTTCCTTATTTTCCCATAGATGGGTTGCACTTTGAATGTTAGAATTCCCCAAGCTATCCCCAACAGTATATGGGCAGGGATAGTCTGTAAGTTAAGCACATCTGAAGAAACTAAGCAGGGATAGTTACGGACATGCTAGTGTTCAAACAAGGTTAAGCCATTATTAAGGAGGAACTCATTGCATTTTTATAATTACATTTGCGTACATTTTGAGGTCCTATAGACTGAAATACCTATTCTACATAATTTTACTTAGACACAATATAAACCCAAATAACATGAAATAATAATATAATATAATAATGTAATGTAATGTAATGTAATGTAATACAATACAATACAATACAATACAATATAATATAATATAGTATAATTAGTGATAGCTCCCTTGGGTAAAATGAAAAAACATATGGAACACCACTTGAACACTGTTGGCATCAATCAATTGCAAAAGGCAGCTTTATAACATTGTCAAACATTAGTATCTGTCTATCCCAGGTCCTTGGAAAGGACTTGATGGGCGGATAAAAATAGCAAATCCAGTCAACAATAACAATATATGATGATGATGATAATAATAATAATAATAACAACAACAACAATAATAATTTGTGCGATCAACTATTGGTTGCATCTGTATATGTTCTATGTATACTGTATTATTATTTGCTCAAGTGAGTTCACTCTATAGTGAAAACATCTGCACTGAAGGTTAGAGACAATAATCTACAACGCTGGTCTAGTACCAATTGGGAAGTAGAGTAAAGGTTTACACACACACACGTTTAACTCCCAGAGACAGTGACTGGCCCAAAATCTCCCAGCTGGTTTCTGTTTCTAAGGAAGAACCTTCTTAAACCTGATCCTAGTTAAACCTTACTACCATATTACTACACTGATTTATGTGTGTGTATGCATATTTATGTGCTTCAAAAAGAGGATTCTTCATTTTGAAAGTCCCCTCTATTTTAGCAAAAGAAAACAGTATTTTCTATAATTTAACTTCATTGAAACCAATTCCACTGTAATTTGCTATGGGGAAAAAAAGCCCTAAACCCTAATCTGACACATGGAACAAGAAAATGGCATTAACACCTCCTCAAACAAATGGGTTTTCAGTACCACTTGCCTTTGGCCTCTTCCAGTCCACACGAGGTTGTTCCCTGGCATCATTGTTCTTCCACTGTTGCATGATCCTGGCTGGGATAGTGTCTGTGTAATTTACCAATTGGAATCCAGTCACATTTGCTCCACTTTCTTTGAATTTTCCCAGGTCAATATCCATAAATCCCTAAGGAGTGAGAAACAACAACAGCAACAACAATAGTGATGAACATAGGCAGTGAACTTTTATAGCAGAATTTTTACCAATACTGATGAAAAATGCAATAAGCTAAATATCCCAAAAGTTGTTTTACACCCCAAGTACTATGGAAAATTACATTTGTTTTTAACGAGAACAACAATGGTATTTAAAAAATAATTTAACACATTTTAAATATATAACTTTCCAAAGGAGTTTTCAAAATAATTGTAGACTAATGAAGAAAAGGGCGAGGGGCAAATAAGAGAATGAGAGCCTATGAAAATGACTTGTGTGAGGAAAATACCTATTTCTCTAACCATAAATATAAGTAGAAATATAAAAGATTCCCTTGTTCTTTGTGCAAGCAAAATAATGTGACTTTCCCTAACAGAATCTTCTACAATATAGTACAATTTGCATAATAAATATGTTTGAAAAATAAAGAAATACATTAAGAAAAGTATTCACGGAGGTGTATATGCAAGGAATATATAAATTGAGATAGTTACATAAGCACTACAACATGCAAGAACAGGCCAATTCTGCATGGTCTCTCAGCAGTTTTCAATACTGTCAACCAACTTTGGGGGTTGGGGGGGCTTTGTGCTATTCTGGGTCAATTCTTTCTCTGTGGCCACTCTCAGTCTATGCTAATACCATAGGAGACAAGTGATAGTAGATCTCATCGCCCACTTCTTTGCAGGGTCCTACAAGGCTCAGTACTTTCTATTCTACTCATTTCTATTCAAAAATGTACATGAAGCCATTGGGTGAGACCATCTATCACCATGGACTGAGGCATCATAAATATGCTGATGATACTCAGCTGTATATCTCAGCCTATGGTGAGTTAAGTGCTGATATGACCTCGCTCTCACAGTGCCTGGAAGCTGTTGGGGGTGGGATGGGGAGCAACAGGTTGAAACTAAATCCTGTCAATATCAACTGATTCTGGGGTTCTTTGGTCCATTGAGAATTGCCACCTTTGGATTCCCTTGGATGTGGTGGCACTGTTCCAAAAAGACCCAACGTGTAATCTGGGGGTTCTCCTGGACTTGCAACTTCTGAACAGATGACAGTTGTGGCTAAAGGGCCTTTGCACAATTGTGCACCAGTTATGCCCTTCCCTGGACCAACAATTCCGACTCACAGTCACTCACGTCCTAATCATCTCCTCTCTTGACTATTGCAATGAGCTCTGCATTGGGCTGCCCTTGAAAAGCATCTGGAAGCTCCAGTTGGTTAAAAAAAATGCAGTGATCTACATGGTTCTTTGCAGACCTCAGTGTGCCCATGTGTTATCTCTCCTTTGGGAGCTGTATTGGTTGCTGATGTGCTTCTGGGTACAATTCAAAGTGCTGCTTGTTACCTTTAAAGCCTTTCATGGTTTGGAACCAGGTTATCTAAAGCAGTGATTTTCAACCTTTTTTGAGCCGCGGCACATTTTTTACATTTACAAAATCCTGGGGCACACCACCAACCAAAATGACACTCTAACACAGTACATATTATACATATAGTTAATAATATAGTTTCTAAATGTATTTATACTCACTTAGTGTCAAACCTGGGCCTGTTGCAATGAACACAAAAGGGATATTCTGGCAGGAATGGTAGTTTGGGGACCCATGTTTAATTTACCCACGGTACACCTGACCATGTCTCACGGCACACTAGTGTGCTGCGGCACACTGGTTGAAAAACACTGATCTAAAGGACCATCTCTTGCTGATCACATCCACTTGACCCACTAGAATGGGGACGTAAGAAATGTTGTGACTCCCACCTGCCAATGAAGTATTTCTAGTCTAGCGGGACCCAGCAAAGAAGGGCCTTCTAGCAAAGAAGGGCCTTCTTTATGGTGGCTCCCTCCCTCTGGGGCATCATGCCTCTGGAGATTAAAGTGGTGTTCACTCTGACACTTTTTTGGAAGGCCCTGAAGATGGCCTCCAGTGGGCCTGGAGAATCAAGAGTAGGAAAGAGTCCATTAAATGGCTGATATGAGTGGGTGTTGCTGCTGTGGTGGTGGTGGTGGGTTTATTATTTATGTATTTGTTTGTTTGTTTAATTATCATTTCTTTTACATTGTTTTTTTTTTACTTCCTGTAAGCTGCCATGAGCGAGCAATATAATATTTCCAAATAAATAAATAAAAATTCTTGAATAGATTTAGATTTGACTTAGGCCAATCTGCACATCACTCATTCTAAACTGAGTGCTTTTGGTTTTTCAATTTTTGAAATGATTCAGTGGAACAAAACAGGTTGCGGAGAAGTAAGAATAATAGAGCAAATGAGACATGGCTCACTGTGTAGTGGCATCTGTTCGATTTAGTGCATTTTTATCCTGCACATTCCACAAGGATTTAAGTATGTTCCAAGTGTATAAAGCCAATGGAGCCAAGACAGAGTGACAACAGCAGTTTTCATCCCTGAGGAGTAGCAAGCCTGGTTTTAGTAATTAGCTTCAGAAGTAAATTGGAAAAACGGAGAGATGAGAGAACTAGCAAATATTCTAGGCATTTAGACCAAAAGATATTCACATTTATGTTGATTCATGAACTAATGGAACCGCACACAGTTTTGGGACACTCTGAATTATTTATACTGTTCTGAAAAGAACCCAAACCCAAACTATGCTATCCTTTAACAAGGGTAGAGTTGAATACGTTTCAACCCTTTACTGCCAAGGAAAAAGAAAAAAAGTGAAATGGTGACTTGAATTTCAATGTGAAAAAGGAAACAGTCCCAATAGCTAGGACACATTTCCATTAAAGCTGCCTGAATAATGGGGGGGGGGGGAGAGTATTCCTGGGAATTATTCAATAGACAAAGTGTCTAACTTCCAATGGAATATTGCACAGGAATATACAATTTTTCTCTCATGACCTCAGTCAACTTATTAAAAAATGGACATGTTTCATCATGTCATAGATCATGAAACAAAAGTTTTATAAAATCATATGTTGAGTACAGATTAATCTTACTTTCCCCAATACAGTGGTCTCTGGCACTGCTCCTAAGTGCTCAATCAGATTTGGTCATGCAAACCAGGATTATAGTAGTTATTCTGTCATCCCAACACATCTAGTAATCCACATATTAAAAGTGTGCTCAACTGAACAGACAGAAATTTCCCTCTGAACCCATAGTTGAGGCAGCTGCATGTCTTCAAGGCTTTTTCTCAATTTTTCTGAATTTGTGTGTAAATTGAAGGCCATTTCTTGGTTATCTGTATATTCAAGAACATGAAAGGAAGGCTTCAACATGATCCACCTGCTTTGATGAGCTGAACAGTGGATTTCAATTTTCTGAATGGCTTGCATTGTCATAATAGAAAGTTTTATTTCAAATATTCAGATCATAAATATTGTAAGACTGTAAAGGTAAATATCAGCACCTTGAACTTGCTTTTGGAAATACAGTGATCCCCCGTTTATTGCGTCCCCAACCATTGCGAACAGGGTACTTCGCTATTTTTCAACCCGGAAGTCAAAATACCATCTACGCATGCGTGCCCGTTGTTTCTATGGGCACGCATGCGTAGATGGCAACCGGGAGATCAGCTGCTAGGCGGCTTCCCTGGGTCTTCCCCCTCTTGCTGGCGTCAGCGAGGAGTTTCCCCACCGCCCACGCAAACTCCTCGCTGCCGCCCGCCCTTCGCCCGCCCACGCCGTTCATTCTCGGCGCTTTCGAGCTGAGTCCGGAAGCGAATTCGCTCCCAGACTCAGCTCGAAAGCGCCGAGAGCCAGCGTGGACAAGCCGTTCGTTGGCGCTGGCTATCGGCGCTTTTGAGCTGAGTCCGGAAGCGAATTCGCTCCCGGACTCAGCTCGAAAGCGCCGAGAGCCAGCGTGGACAAGCCGTTCGTTGGCGCTGGCTATCGGCGCTTTTGAGCTGAGTCCGGAAGCGAATTCGCTCCCGGACTCAGCTCGAAAGCGCCGAGAGCCAGCGTGGACAAGCCGTTCGTTGGCGCTGGCTATCGGCGCTTTTGAGCTGAGTCCGGAAACGAATTCACTCCCGGACTCAGCTCGAAAGCGCCGAGAGCCAGCGTGGACAAGCCGTTTGTTGGCGCTGGCTATCGGCGCTTTTGAGCTGAGTCCGGAAGTGAATTCGCTCCCGGACTCAGCTCGAAAGCGCCGAGAGCCAGCGTGGACAAGCCGTTCGTTGGCGCTGGCTATCGGCGCTTTTGAGCTGAGTCCGGAAGCGAATTCGCTCCCGGACTCAGCTCGAAAGCGCCGAGAGCCAGCGCCCCCCGGATCCCCAACCCGGGTTTGGGGGCTGCTAGGAAGCCCCCCATGCCGGCGGCAAACAGCCGCGCCGCCCCCAATCTTCGGCTCCTCGCTAGCGCTGTGGGAGTAAAAACACCATCTGCACATGCGCAGATGGTGTTTTTACTTCCGCAGCGCTACTTCGCGAAAACCCGCTCGTTGCGGGGGGTCCTGGAACGGAACCCTCGCAACGAGCGGGGGATCACTGTATAAAAATGACTCATGGAATTGTTTTCAGAAGCAGAAAACTCTGTTCACTATAATCGGTCCTGATATTAATCTAGCCACACTATTTTAAACTAAGACTTTTTGAATCTTCAGACATGTTTCAAGGAAGAGATACAGTATTTATGTATGGGGGTGCTATGGAAATTACCATGGGAGAAAAAGAGAAAAAGCTGCAGACTGGACAATCATTATGTAAAAGATATATCAGTCTAGAAAAGGTATAGAAATCTTCCCTGGTTAAGGGCCCCAGAAAAAATCCGCCCCTACTGCTTCCCAAAACTTGTGGTCCACATGGAACTGTGACCATTGTAAAACTGAGTTTTTAGCTCCCATCTTAGAATACTGCTTTGTTTGTGTGATCTTATTTCTTCCTTTTTGGGGGGAATGGATTACAAAAGATTCAGAGCCCGATAGATAATTGTCGTAGAGTGAAAGAAATCATAATGTTGTAAGAATGGAATCTTAGTTGGCACCACAAGCAACATTGGTTAAGAATATAAAGCCTTATATAAACTAGCCATTCATTACATCATTCAATTGGAAAAGGCTGTAAAGATCATCTAGACTACGGTTCTTCAAACCTGGCAACTTTAAGATCTATGGACTTCAATTCCCAGAATTCCCAAGTACCACTTGCTGTATTGTTAACCTTTCAATTTATAGTTAATCTAGATACGACATTAACTGGGTTTTTGCTTTTAGAAGGCAGCATCCACAGGGAGAATAGCGCATTTGGAGAACAGCATAGAGGAAGACAATAGATAGCAGATAATAATAAATAGAAGGTGGGAAATGTAAAGTTGTTCCTTTTCCTGCTGTGGTCTTGAAAACAATCACTTCTCAAAGGTAGCATTAAGTTTAAATGCCCATCAGCACCAATGAGGTTTCAGAGGAGGAATAAATGTGTTAATGGTGCTCCAGTTTTCATCCCATCCCTATTTGCAACAATGCAAATGTTAAAGTCATTTCTTTAAAGTCATGTCTAGCTTAGCCTTAAGCTACGTAAATTTGGCAGGTTAACCTTTTAGTTTCATACACAAGCCAACTGTACTTGACAAGATGCTAAATCATACTTCTGTTCTCACAAGTGAAAAATCAAGTCAGAAATCAGTAAACTATAGCCAATGCCAACCAAAAACATGTGAAAAAGAAGGTAATTTTTGTCAGCTTCTACATTATGACTTATTTATAAACCATGAGTTAAACTAAACTATGCCCAGTTTAGACATTAGGATAATATATGATTAATTATGATTTTCTAGCAGTTTTGCTAACTCATATGCAATTCAAATGTGTTCAGGAGCATGCAGGTCATTCTGATTTGTTAAATTTCAATAGAGTTATATTTTTTTTTACATTATCATTACCTAGCCTAGATTAGAAACTGAACTACTCCCATCCTTTTTCCTAAGATGTGAGTGAGAATTCGCCGTTGTGTACAGGAGAAAAATAGCAAATAACAGGTACAAAGAAGAGTGAGTGTAAAAGGACAGCTTTTAAAATTCTAGGATAGTCTATTTATAAATAGCATGATTAAATGTTTTCTGATTTGTTTTGTTTGACCTCTTTTTTTCTTTCTAGATCTATTGTTTGCCTTAAAGGTAAGGGTTTTTCCCCCCTTTTTTTCCCTACTATGATTCCTAATCAATTGAAGCCCAGGGATAGAATGGGCTATAAATTGGAATTTAAAAAATGTGAAACAGCCCACAAGATAACATGCAAGCTAGCTTAAAAAAATAAATAAACAGTCATAAAACCAGCTAGGTGGCAAAAATAGGTAATAGCAATTGCAAATATATTCCCATTAGTATTAAAACTGCCCTACAGCTTCAAAAGTGGGCCATTAAATTTAAAAACAAAAAGCAAGCAGTTAATACAATCTGGTAGCATTAACTCAGCAGAGCTGAGCCAGATTCCCTGGGCAATGCTGAATAGGTGAGGTTGGAAAGATACATTTAAAATATACATAGTTAGGAATCTGTCTTTCCATTTGAAATATTGTAATCTATTTCCGTACTCTTTCACTATTTATGAAACAATTTAATTTTAAGTTACTCATACTAAAAGTTAAAGATAGACATATAATAGAATAGTTTCAATAGAAGAAAAGTCAAATTAGACTAAAACTAATGGCTTTTTTTAATTGATTGAAAATCCTGCTGCAAAAACATGTTCCAGGGGCATTTCTTTTCCCCAAACAGCAGTCCATTAAAATGTTTAGCAAGGTAGGATATAAAACAAATTAAACATGTCACTTATTATATTTTTATCTGTTACTGCAAACCTAGATGAACTCACAGATACTGTAATATCATGTCAGCTTCTGTGAAGACCTATGCGTTCCGACCAGGAATTTACAAATATACAGTAACAATAATCCTTGGTTCACAGCTAAAGGGGATAGAACCCACCCTGAGTCCCATTTATTTATTTATTTATTACTTAGATTTGTATGCCGCCCCTCTCCGAAGACCATGAGATAAGGTGGCATCGAAGTCAAATTAATAATAAATAAATAGAATGCTGTACAATCAGGCCAGAAATTTATTAACAAGGGAGATCAGAGCAGCAAAAAGACGCTACTCTGAAAGCTAAGGAATCAGTTCTCAACAAATGAACCAGCAAACATGTGGAAAAACTCTTAAAAACATCACCAGTTACAGCAAACCTCCTTCCCAAGCTGAAGGAAATCAGCAACTGGCAGATGACCTGAATATGTTCTACTGCAGGTTTGAAAATAAACTACAGCACTAGACACACCAACAATAGCCAAACCTCCTACAACTGACCCCATCCCATTGGGTTCATAACCCCTAGTGATCACAGAAAAGGAAGTGCGAGATCTATTTCACAGACAGAAGCCAGGAAAAGCTCCAAGCCCAGACAAGATAATTTCTTCTTGCTTAAAAGTCTATGCTGACCAAATGGCCCCCATCTTCACACAAATCCTGAACAAATCACTAGAGATATGCCATGTTCCTTCTTGCTTCAAACGCTCCACTATCATCCCAGTGCCGAAGAAGCCCTCCATTAAAGAACTGAATGACTACAGACCATTTGCTCTAACATGTGGAGTTATGAAAACTTTTTAAAGGCAAGTGATGTCCCGCATGAAAACCATCACGGATCCATTGTTAGACCTCCTGCATACCGAGCAAATAGATCGACAGATGATGCTGTTAACATGGCTAAGCACTACATCCTACAATGAATCTCCAAAGACCTACACATGGGTCCTCTTTATAGACTTTAGTTCAGCATTAATACCATCATACCAGACATTCTTCTAACTAAACTAAATCAGCTAGCGGTACACTTGTAAGGAGATTACAAAAGGAGGGGGGTTCTTTTACCTTTTGCTACTGGTGTGCATCACGAAGCTTGGCAAAATCACACCTGCACAATTAACACAGGGGTTTTCTCAAGCTATATACTCTCACCACTTGTCTTCTCTCTGTACATCAATGACTGCATCTCAAATGATCCAAATGTTAAACTACTGAAGTTTGCAGATGATATAACAGTGATTGGTCTCATTCGAGACAATGGTGAATCCACATACAGATGGGAGGTTGAACAACTAACCTCACAGTGTGACCAGTACAACCTGGAACTGAACACACTCAAAACTGTAGAAATGGTGGGTAGACTTTAGAAGAAACCATCCCATTTTACTACCTATTACAATACTAGACAACACTTATGACTGTATGTAAGTACTTCATGATTTTTGACAAATGTATCTTCCCTTTTATGAGAGCATATGCACCAATGACAAATTCCTTGTGTGTCCAATCACATTTGGCCAATAAAGAATTCAATTCTATTCTAGTGTTTGCCTCAATTAGTGGCATGGTGGCATAATGATGGAGATGTTTGCCTCCCACTTCGAAGGTTGAGATTTCAATCCTAGGTAGTAGGAGTTTTGTCTGTTCTAGGTCCCAAAGGAACAAAAAATCTGCTGTAAACTCCATGTAGGCATCAGGAAGGGTACTTGGCCAGTAAATGCTCATCTTAGAAACATAGAAGATTGATGTCAGAAAAAGACCTCATGGTCCATCTAGTCTGCCCTTATACTATTTCCTCTATTTTATCTTAGGATGGATATATGTTTATCCCAGGCATGTTTAAATTCAGTTATTGTGGATTTACCAACGACGTCTGCTGGAAGTTTGTTCCAAGCATCTATTACTCTTTCAGTAAAATAATATTTTCTCACGTTGCTTCTGATCTTTCCCCCAACTAACCTCAGATTGTGCCCCCTTGTTCTTGTGTTCACTTTCCTATTAAAAACACTTCCCTCCTGAACCTTATTTAACTCTTTAACATATTTAAATGTTTTGATCATGTCCCGGTCCCGACTCTACCCTGACTTATGGGACTACAGGGTTATAAAAGTAAAGTTTAGTGCTTGCCTCAATTAATTAGGCTAGGCTCCTCCATGTCTGCTTGAAACTTAGCAGTTTTCTCCAGGACCCACAAATCTAATCTGTGAACATGAGCATTGCAAGACAGGAATCTATTCCACCAGTTTTGCCCATTGAGGGAGTGGGTTTATCTATTCCATTTCAGTTCAGTACATTGTGTCCTAAAAGCACATTGCTCAAGTAATCTATCTCATATGGAGATTTTTTTCAAGATCAGTTACATCATGTCTTTCAAATACCAGGAAAGATGCCAGGGAGCTTCTATATACACTTTGTCTTTGCACTACATCATTTGGACTGCCCTGAACAAGCAAGTCCTGAACTGGAGCGTGTATAAGGATGCTCCACGTATTCTGCTTCTGCATTGATGGTCCGTCTACTGCTTGGAAAGGGCATCATCTTCAGTGTATACCATCTGCTGATCCACCTGATGGGCTTCTTTCCAACCTACACAGATGCTGTCATGTTACTTGGTTGGTCCTGCTGCTTTGTATTGAGTTTGCCAGCCATGAAAAACTGAAGCAGTTTTTGAAAACCAAGTTTGGTAATGACATAATGCTGGGGATTCCTTTAAAAAAATTAATTGGATGAATCAATAATCATTCTGCCAGGTTTCTGCCAGGTTTTCCCTAAGAGATTGAAAGCCTCCCTATTTTTCCCCCCAAGTAAATTTAGCAGAAGAACAGAAACTGGAACATTTTTGAGGCTGCATAAAATTGATACGAATCCTGCTAATTTTCTAATTCCAGTCAATGCGACAAGAAGAAGACACTGTAAAACTGTTGGTTTTTTCCCTCTAGTTATGAAATCATGTGCCCACAGAAAGTAAAGCAGTCAGTGCTTGCTTTCCTGTTAATGGGGAAATGTATTCTTCTGTGTTCTTTCTAAGCACAGATTCCAAGTGTGACTCAGCCTTTGCTTGGTTTCTTAGTTTGTAGCAGGCAATGTAGGCAGCTGCAGTTCCCTTCATTGTTGTCTTATCTTTTTTGTATGTAATAAAATACAGTATATCCTCTTGGGGTTGTAACACCATTGAATGACTTTTGTTCTACAAATAGTACATCTATTGATCATAAGTGTGTTTATAATTGTCACTGTTCAAAGTGGGATGCAGGTTCAAATTCTTGGAATACAATGAACTTGTCTCACATCCTTACCTTTCTATGTACTCTGCATGACACAATGATGCTAGATTACTGTGTATGTCTATCTATATTCGGAGAGGGGCGGCATACAAATCAAATTAAATAAATAAAATAAATAAATACTGGTTGTAAAACAACTTTTGTCCATAGTTTCAACCTGATATTTTTGCTCATCTCCTCTACAAGGGGACTCTCATTTTACATAGATAAAAGATAAATAAGAAATAACAAAGAAAACTGAGGGGGGGAAAGAAAAATAAAGGAAGGGCTGCAAAAAATAATGCAGTTAGAGAATTTTTTAAAATAAACAGATAATGGAAGAAGTGACTTCCCATTCTATTGGCAGTAACTACAAACAAGCTTATAATCCTTTCTCCATTAAGTTTATATTACAAAGACTTCCAGTTCCTCCCTCAGCGAGATCCATATTAAAAAAAACCTATTCTGTTGGAATTAAAACTGATTCTGTTAGATCCTTCCATATAGTGTCTCAAAACCATGTGGAAAAGACAGCCTGGTTTCTCTTATTTTATCCCTCTGTCTCCAATACAGTCAATCATATGTAAGAACTACAGTATTTCTGCAGCAGAGCTGGTACAATGGTTCTGTTGTTGCCATGTTGGCAGAAGCCCTTAATATATTCATATATTTTGAATAATTTGAGCTGACAAATTACCAATTTTCAGCAGAAAAACATATATTACAGTCTATAATATAATAATAACACAACATAACAGAACAACACGTACTATCTAAAAATAATAGTAATATTTTATTATGGAGTTACATTTTAGTATAATAAGTAGAGTGTATAAACATTTTAGTCTTCGTACAAATGAATTTTCAGAATTGAAGTTAATATTTTTTTTAGAAAAATACAAGGTGGTTCTAGCCTATATCATCTCATCTTTTCTGAGTATTGTCCTGTTGATTCTATTAATTGCAGGCCCAGATACAAAATGCTAAAAGCATTAATTGAATGTAAGCGGTGACACACATGTAGTTTGATGCTGCTTTTCGTTTGAAAAGTCTTCTCAAATCAGTAAGTCATGGAGAGAAACAAAAATTATATATCATTATAGCAAGCTACTCAGCCAATATTCCCACTGCATTTTCGATATCAATCCATTTGATCACTTGTTGTTTTTCCTCTTGAAATATAAGTGAAGTGCAGCTTCGCAACACAATTTGCAAAAGTACTGTTTTATAGTGGCCTTTCATTTAGCCACACTGAAATGCTTATGTTTAAAGGTCTTTCCATATGCACTAAAATACATGAACTGAAATCTGCAGTTCATATACTAATAAAGTTAAATTCAGTTACTGTGGATTTACCAACCACGTCTGCTGGAAGTTTGTTCCAAGGATCTACTACTCTTTCAGTAAAATAATATTTTCTCATGTTGCTTTTGATCTTTCCCCCAACTAACTTCAGATTGTGTCCCCTTGTTCTTGTGTTCACTTTCCTATTAAAAACACTTCCCTCCTGAACCTTATTTAACCCTTTGACATATTTAAATGTTTCGATCATGTCCCCCCTTTTCCTTCTGTCCTCCAGACTATACAGATTGAGTTCATTAAGTCTTTCCTGATACGTTTTATGCTTAAGATCTTCCACCATTCTTGTAGCCCGTCTTTGGACCCATTCAATTTTGTCAATATCTTTTTGTAGGTGAGGTCTCCAGAACTGAACACAGTAATCCAAATGTGGTCTCACCCGCGCTCTATATAGCGGGATCACAATCTCCCTCTTCCTGCTTGTTATAGCTCTAGCTATGCAGCCAAGCATCCTACTTGCTTTTCCTACCGCCCGACCACACTGCTCACCCATTTTGAGACTGTCAGAAATCACTACCCTTAAATCCTTCTCTTCTGTGACTGAGATCAGACAGCACAGAAAATGATGGCTCTATGCAGAAGCATCTTTGGATGGATCTACTGCTAATAATTGTTTATCAAAGTCCCTGATGTGAGGCACATGAAACAGAAGTTTAAAATTAAATAGCCCAATTACTCAGTCTTCTCCCCCTTGCAAAACCTCACCCAACATCATTCAGATACGGATCACCTACAAAAAAGATTTCCATTTTTTAAAGCATCTATTTTTCTCTGTAGCTACACTGGTAGGTATAAATCTTTGGAATATTTCTCTGTATCTGCTACATTTGGTTCCAGTAATTTAACATTGCCCATTGCTCTGGTTATCAATAAGCTGGGAGATGCTACTCCCATTGCCCAAATTGGAGTTTCAACTATGGACTTCAATGAACAGACTCACGCTCTTGTTTTCACTGTGAATAACTTCTAGTAGAATCCTACGATTGTTCTGACAGTCTTTATAACTGTTCCCGCACAGCACACTATAAAATATCAGCACATTTACATTGTTTTCCTTAAGGCAGAATAATCCCCATAGCGCTTATCCTTAACATCGCTGTTTTTTTCTCCTCCATTTCACGCCTCCCACTTCCCCCAAGGCCCGGCATCAATTACACAGTTTTCATTCTTCTGTGTAAAGAGAGTTTTCTTCCATAGTGCCAAATTATTTATTTCCAGCACTCCTTGTTTCCCTCCTCACCATAACATTGGATGTGTATCTAATCCTTGCCAGCAAAAAAATAAAAATAAAAAATCGATCTGATTAATCTTTTGAAGCAAGAATGAAGAATAATGAGACCAAAGGGAATTCATAGAACCCAAGCAGTCCTCATCCATTAAAACTCCCAGAAATTGCCAATGGCTTCTGGGAACTTTCCTTTATAGAGAAAGTCCCCTAACCTTGTTCCTTGTAGATTTAGCTAGCTTTGCATGATAATTATTTTGTGCTTCTGTCACCAGGGCTGGTCTATCATTAGGCAAAAGTCTGAAGCAAATTCCTCAAGAAAATGCTATTAGCTACAGTATTTAGCCTTTACTTCCCAAGTCATCCCAATTATCCCCTTCCTAAAGAAAGTTGTGCTTTGCACCTTTAACCTGCCCCCTCCATTGCCCTCAGGTGTTATGGAGGATGATGTTAACTTTCCAGAGGAACAGGAAGCTCTGGCTCTTTTCCATTTACTGTTTATTTATTTAGTCAAGCACATATTAGATACTATATATATAAGTATAAATATGATTTGAATACATGAAATGCATACAAATAAAAGGGAACATAGGATAGGTTCGGCAGGCCTGTGGGTGCGCTTATCAACACCTCCTTTACAAACCTGTTAGGTTAAAATGTTAAAGTTAACATTTTGGGAGTTTGGGGATGAAACCACAGAATCAGGTAGTGCATTCCAGGCATTTTCCCGCTCTGTTGCTGAAGTTGTATTTTCTGCACTCGAGCAGTTCACTTTAAGTTTGTATCTATTGTATGCTTGTGTACTCTGGGGTTGAAGCTGTAGTAGTCATTGACAGGTAGGACACTTTAGCAGATAATTTTATGAACTACCCTTAGGTGATACGTCCAGGTCCATCCAAATCTGAGTGATTTGATCTGATAGAAACTGAGCAAATTCCTCAGCTCTACCCAGCAGGGGCTCCTCTGTTCCGCCTACATTAAGAAGGGAATGAGTTACCCTAAATAGGGTGGCTGGACGTGAATCAGTGGATGCAATAAGTGCAAAAAATGTGAGCATTTTGCCACCTGTATTGCCACTAAATAAGTCCTAATAAAGGCTCTTAAAAGTATTCGGTCAGACTTGGAGTTACTGATTCTCCAACATTGCTCTAGATATCTCTTCTGGTCTTCATTTCTTCAGTAAACCAGGGAGCTTTCCTGGATCCATCACCATGGTGTGTGTGTGTGTGTGTGTGTATGTGTCACAATCTGTTCCAGCGACCCCAATACCGCCCTATTCCAGACAGCCACCAGGGACTCAGCTAGATTGTGGACAAGGGAGTCCAGTATCACCACAAGTTCCTTCTGGAACCCTTCAGGGTCCATTAGGCATCGGGGCAGAACCACTTAATCGTCTCCACCTCCCTGCAATGGGGGAGTAGTGTCCTAAAGTCTAACCTCAGTAGGAAATGATCTGACCATGACAAGGGAAAAGACTCTATACCTCTTAATTCCAGATCATCTCTCCACTGTCCCGAGAGGAACACCAGGTCAAGTGTGCATCACCCCCATGTGTTGGACCCTGAACTACTTGGGTCAGGTCCATGATTGTCATCGAAGGTATGAACTCCTGAACTGCATCCGAGGGATTGCCAAGTGATGGCAAATTGAAGTCTCCCAGCTCCATAAGCCTGGGGAGCTCCACTACCAACCCGGCTACTGCCTCTAGCAGTGCAGGCAGGATTGTTATGATGCAGCTGGGAGGCAGGTACATTAACAACAAGTCCAACTGAACCTGTGAGTCCAGCCTCAAGAGGAGAGACTCTCACACCTTAGTCCATGGTAGGGGGTGGCATATAAGTCCAATTAACATATATAATATAATTATCTCTGAGCCAGGGATCTTATGAAGGCAAAGACTTTTCCAGACAATGACTCCACCACCTCTTCCCTGGAGTCACGTCTGAAACCTGAAACCCATCTGGGTAGATCTCTGAGAGGGGAACATCCCCCTCTTGGCCTAGCCAGGTCTCAGTTATACATGCCAGGTCAAACCCCTCTTCCAGAATTAAATCCCGAATGAGGGTTCTTTTTGTTGACAACAGACCTGGCACTTAGCAACAGCAGCCTGACGCCAGGGCCCTGACATCCAAGTCAACAGGTATACAAGAGGGGCCAGAACAAGTAATTGTTTTGAAACAGTGAGTCCTAGTTCCCCAAGAGTGGCCTACCTCTTGCTCGCCATATCTACCTTGATATTCTGATTTATCAAATAGTTTCCTCATCCTATTTTGTCAAAAGCAAAGGATGCTCTTGATATGTCGCTCTGTAATCTAGCTCTTGTTAGCATGATCAAATTATTATTTTTTAGCCATTGAATAATACTGAAATGTTGCTGGCTATCAAAATATATATTTTCCTGTCTTTTAATCCATCCCTATTTGTCTTATGGCTTCCACTTCATCTGTTTTGCTTTTCTTTGATTCTTCTCCATTTCATGCTACCAAGTGATAGAAATGCTTTCCATCTGCAGGTAAATGAATGAATGAATGTGTAACAAAATAAATATTTTTATCAGCTATACATCAATGTCAAGTTGTTAAATCCTAATAACTGCAGGTACATTTGGAAGACTTCAGATTTGTTGTTATATTAATCAATTAATTAAGGAGAAAATGAAAGAAACAAGCAAAACCAGTAAAAAGGTATTTCTATGCGAGAAATAAAACACAAACTAAAGTTGTTTATGCTCCAATGAAGCCATTCCAAATGTATAGTGGATCTTTGGGGACAAGGGCAATCTTAGAAAACTAATGCTTATTCATTAAGTTGAACCAAGATTTCTTAGTACTGACTAATAATCAACACAGATAAACTCTTTTGGAATTTGAAAATAAAATTTGAAACATGAACATAACCTTATTATCCTCCTCCATCCTTTTATAAAATGAAATTATTGAACAACTTAACTCTGCGATAGTTATTATCCAGATATGTTTAGATGGAATATAAAGAATTCCTGATGATGCTATGCTCCATTTGTCGGGAATGCATTGTAAGATTTCAATGAATAAAAATGTTAGAGGGAGCCAATATTTTCATTAAACTTGATTTTCTGACCAGCACATAAAATATCTCCTTCAATTCTGTATCACAACAATAATGATGGCATTTAAAAGAAAGGTAATATTCTGCCCAAATCTTGTTCCAACAGACTTTTCTCTAGAATATGTCTTCATTGTCTTCCATAGAGTTACTCTGATATCAGTTTTGATTTTAGAATGAAATATTTCCACCATCGCTATCCCACAAAGCTACATGAACAAGATAGAGACAGAGAAAAACCTGAAGAGCACAAAACCATTGAACTTCCCAGCTTGTCATATCTTTAGTCACAGAATAATATAGTACATGAAGTTTAAGGATATACCCAAATGATTCTCAAGAAACAGGACAACCTTATAAGACGTTTTACTGCAGATGTTCATACTGCTGGCCCATGGGACAGACGTGTCATTTGCAGATCATCCCTATCCCAGCTCCGCAAAGGGCAAGGGTGAAATACTACCAGTTTGGCCCAGTTTGGGTATACTTATAGCGAGGCATGGGCCCCAGGCGGAACGGGCGGAATGCCCGTTCCCCCAGGGAAAATGGAGTGCGTAGGCCCACTCTGGTAGCGGTTGCGGTCAGGCATGCACAAGCTGTGCAAACACAACCAGAGCAATTCCAGTAAAAAATTACCATTTTTTTTGCTTCCGTGCATGCCCGGTAGCAAAGAAACCGGCAATTTTTGCTGCCGGAAAGAGATTTCGGCTGCGGCACATGTGCAGGGGGGAGCAAGGGTGAGGGAGAGCAAGGGCGAGGGGCGTGGCAGCGGCTGGTGGTGCAGCGGGCAGCTCTTAGCTTATTTTGCTGGCAGCTCATGACCGGCAACTCTTCTCTCCAATTTCTGGGGGGGGGGGGTTTGCTTCTGCGCATGCGTGGAAGCAAACCCCCCCCAGAAATCACATACACACACATCTTTGTGTGAGATTGGGCTTCTGCGCATGCGCAGAGGCCGAATTACATGCCAGGCACAGGCGTGCACTGGGCGCGTGTGCGGGAGCACACTCGTGGCATGTTCCGGTAGGGCTGAAATTGGTGGCCCGCCACTCCTTATAGCGGCAGCCATCAATGATTTGGAGAATCAATAGCAGCCTCAGCATGAGACTCCACCTAGACACATGTGAAAAAACTCACATGATGGTGGATTGCAAATCATGTGTGATGGTGGATCACAAATCATGCACTTTCAAACTGGTAGGGAAAGTAAATAGATTTAACTGCTGGCAAAAGGGGGAAACATTGCGATATGTTATATGACAAAAATGTAATGCCATGAGTTTGACACCCATGTTTTATAGTGTTCATTGAGATTTACTTTTTATAAATGTTTCGAATTGTTGTATTAAGAAACAATAGCTATAAATATTTTGTAAACATTTTGAGTAAGCATTTCGAACTCAATAGTTTCATCTCTGTAGATATTAAAAAGTTCGTAATATTAATCATTAAATAATATGAAATGGCAATTTCTCTTCAGGAAAACATATTCCTCATTCCTTTTTGTTCTATCCAAGATTTATACAGCCAGGAATACACTACCAAAGTTGAAACTAATAAACCCAGTTTTGTTATTTGAAAAAAGAGAACAGGTAAATTACATGACTATCAGGGTAATTAAGAATTCAGTTTCTCATGTGTCAGAAATCTTGTGCTTTTGCTTAATATTATTATGACCTAGTAATCTTTACCTAATTATTATTCCATGTACCCTTAATTTCTAATTATAAAGATAATAAATTTAGACTTCTCCTGAGAAAGTCACAATGTCACACATTTCTTTATACAAACCTATTTAAAAAACCTAAAATACAGACAAGAAACTGGTTAGGCAGTAAAAGACAACACTGTTAACACTTTTTGTTTATATAATGTAAATGGGTAAAAAAAGAAAGAAATGTAAATGAATGAGGATATACTTCAAAGTGTGAAGAAACAGTTGATGTTAAGCTAGCTCAAAGCTAAAGGTGACAAAGGAATGGAATATGAAATAGGACAAAAGAGACAAAAAATGAACCATCTTGTTTTTAAAAGTGGCAGTTTAAAGGTAAACAAGGAAAAAACCTTTATGCTTCAACAGATAACCACAAGTACATATCTGTCTTATAAAATAAATGTAATAAAAGTGATAATACAATCAGGGTTCTTGTTTGTATAAATGCTATTCCAAGTAGAAGTGCTATAATAGCGCCGGCGGACTTACCCGCCGGCAGCGTTTGCAGGAGGGCTGGGAAGACACCGGGCTCCTGGCGGTCGCCATCTTGGGTCTCGGGCGAAGTCTCGCGAGACGAGACTTCGCCCGAGAGTCAGGCCGACAAGGCCTGACTGCTGATTGGTCCGGGCAGGGCTTGCTGGCCCTATTTAAGGGTGTGCAGGCCCGGGCTCAGCCTTTTCGCCCGGACCATTTGGCCACGAACAGACACTCGGCTGAGTTCTTGCTCGCGTCGGCCATTTTAGGTCGGCCTCGTGGAGCGGCCGCCATTTTGTGGTTGCTTCGGTCCGGCGAGAAGGCCTCGAATCCTGTGGCGATTTCGGCGGAGAGCGTTGGAGTGCGGCGGCGCTGGTTTCGTGTGATCCCCCTTGGGCACGAGGGGGAGCGGTGAACTTGGGTTCCCTGCGGGGGGGTAGGGCCCTGCCCCGGGGGGGGGTGCGTTCGGCCTTTGGTACAGCTGCATTCCTGGGGCCACTTGTTGAGGGTTCCCCTGCCTCGGGAGGGGGGCGTTGCTCACCCATTTCAACCACTTGGACCTCTCCCTGGTTGGGTTGAGGCCTGGGTGCTGGGGATAAGGGTTGGATTGTTCATTTTACAATTCCTGTTGGTCAGTAGGGGAGGATGGGCTCGAAGAAGAGGCAAGCCAAGGCCCCTCCGGCTCAGCCGGCTGGGCGGCCTAGGAGGGCTCTGAGGCCTTCGGCCCGGGCTCGGGCCAGTATGGAGGGGTCCCCTGGGGTGGTCCCATCAGAGGGGGTGGTGGGTCTTATGCCCACAGCCCCTCACCCTGATGTGTCTCCTGCTCTCTCTTGGGCCAGGGTCCTGGAGAGACTTGATGAGCTGGAGCAGTGGCGGTCCGGCTTGGGCACAGGTGGACCCCTCATGCCTGCAGCGGCGGCCTAGGGAAGGGATCCGGCGGAGGCGACAGCCCAGGCCGGGCAGATGGCCCAGACCGGGCAGATGGCCCACACCGGGCAGATGGCCCAGTCCGGGCAGATGGCGGCATTTCCGGGCCCCGCGCCAATGGGGCCCCCCTGGATGTCTTCGACCCTCTATGGGGCAGGTGAGGCTGCACCACATGCCACATCCTCTTCACTCCTCCCCTTGCCCGGTGCGGGCTTTCACCCGCTGGGTTTGGGGAGCGGGGTTAGTTTCATGGGGTCCCCAGTGGGCACATGCGGGCAGGTGTGGTCCCCGCCGGTTTCTTCAGCGGTGGTGCCGGCCCCCGGGGTAGCTCCGCTGCTGGGTACCCGGGGTTCACGGGGTGCCCGGGGTTGGGGGTTGGACCCCTCCAGTTCCCGCTATTATGCCCCCGCCCCCTTTGATGGCCTATCCCCAGGGGCTAGGGGTGTTAGGTATGGGGGCCAACACCGTGTGGGACCCGTTCGCGAGTATAAAGGCAGGGGCCATTCCATGTGGGTTGCCGGCCACTCCCCTGGGGTACCACCTCCACCCGTCGGTGAAGGAGGCGATTTGGAGGGGGGAATATGTGGACCTCTTCTCCCTATTGAACAGGGAGGTCCCTAAGCAAGAAAAAGACATAGTGCCCGGGGAGGAGCCTAAAAAGACTAAAGTCACCAAGTGTTTCAGCTCATGGCTGTACGCTTTTCTGACTTACGCATCAGTGGTTATTCAACGACAGCTGGCTAGAGCCGCTTCTATGCTCAAGTACATTGACCTAATTGCTAGGGCTCATTTTGAGTATAAAGGGACTATCTGGCGTCATTACGACAAGGGCTTTAGGATGCGTATTGCTCACGACCCCTCCCTCCCCTGGGATATGGTGGTGCCGGACCTATGGTTCCAGGCCACCTATATGTCCGGCAAGGAAGGGTGCGACAGGACCGATAGCGGTCATTTTATGGAAGAGGAGCCTGCGGCTTCCATACCAGCCAAGACGGCTACGGGGGGAGCAGGGAAGGGAGCCTCCCCTGCGTGTCATGAGTTTGCTGCACAGGGGGCGTGTTTTTGTCCCTTTTGCAAGTATAAACATGCATGCGGGAATTGTGGAGGGACCCATGCCTCCTCCGTGTGTCCCCGCCCCAAGAAGGGGGTGGAAAAGAAGGGTGGGGGTCCAGGAAAGCCTCCCCCATCGGCTGGGGGAAAAGGGCCCCAGCCCAATTAACTTAAAAGCACTTGAGGGTTGGTTGATTGACTACCACCCTCACTCGAGAGCGGCTGCTCTCTTGCTAGGTTTTTCCGAGGGATTCAGGATCCCTTACATGGGGGTTAGGAAGGCCTTCATGTCCGACAACCTTCGGTCGGTTGTGGGACATGAAGACATTGTTAAGGAAAAGATCCGGAAGGAGGTGGCCGAGGGCAGGGTCCTCGGGCCCTTCCTGGAGCCCCCCTTCCTGAATCTTAGGGTGTCCCCATTGGGTGTGGTACCCAAAAAGGCGAGTGGTGAATTTAGGTTGATTCACCATTTGTCTTTTCCAAAAGGGGAGTCAGTGAATGACTTCATTCTTGACGAGCTTTGTTCAGTCCGGTACGCATCTTTTGATGCGGCCGTGGCCATGGTTAGGAAGTGTGGGGTTGGAGCCCTTATGGGCAAATGCGACATTAAGTCAGCATTCCGGCTCCTCCCCATACACCCAGATGACTTTGAGCTGTTGGGCTTCCATTTCGAAGGTGGTTTTTATGTGGACAGGGCATTGCCAATGGGCTGCTCTGTCTCCTGCTCTCTTTTTGAGAGCTTTAGCACCTTCTTGGAGTGGGCGCTAAGGAGGCGCAGTGGTCTGGGCTCGGTCGTTCACTACCTTGATGATTTCTTGATGGCGGGGCCTGCACGTTCAGAGCAATGCTTTGCTCTAATGCGGGACTTCGAAGCCCTTTGTGCTCAGTTGGGGGTGCCTTTAGCCTCTGAGAAGACCGAAGGCCCCACCACCAAGATTACCTTCCACAGTATTGAATTGGACTCAGAGGAGCAATCTTCTAGATTGCCCCTGGACAAATTGACTAAAATCAGGGATAAGCTTGATTCGGTTCTGGGCTGCAGGAAGGTCACTCTTCGGCAGCTCCAGGAACTAGCTGGGATACTTAATTTTGTCTGCTGGGTTGTGGTGCTGGGCAGGGCCTTTTCTAGAAGGTTATATACGGCGATGAAGGGGCTTCGTTTGCCCCATCATCGTACCCGCTTATGTGCAGGGGTCAGGGCGGACCTCTGCGTGTGGCGGGAGTTTTTAGACCCATTTAATGGGCTGTCTTTTTGGAGGAACGAGCTTCTTTTGGAAGCTGAGTTACAGCTCTACTCCGATGCAGCGGGGACTTGTGGTTTTGGGGTAGTGTTAGGTGACCAGTGGTGCTGGTCGGTGTGGCCTCTGGAATGGAGTGCCTCTTCATTGGTTAAGGATTTGACCTTTTTGGAGCTCTTCCCCTTGATAGTGGCCCTAGAGCTTTGGAGTGAGCAGTTTAGGAACAAGACTGTGCATTTTTGGTGTGACAACCTAGCGATTGTCCATGTTGTGAACGCCCTGTCCTCCAAGAGTGACAGGGTCATGCGGCTTGTCCGCCATTTTGTGCACAGGTCCTTGTCCCTAAACACATTATTTTTGGCTAGGCATGTCCCCGGGTTAGATAACGGGGTGGCTGACGCCTTGTCCCGTGGTCAGTTGTCCAGGTTTCGGACCCTGGCCCCGTGGGCCCGAGAGTCGCCAGAGGCATTCCCAGACCACCTTTGGAGCCTGGGCGGGCTCCCGAGCGGTGGAGAGATGAGGCCTCCAGGGCTATCGCCCTATCGGTAGCACCGGGCACCCTGCGGGCTTACCAGCGTGCAGGTAAGGAGTTTGGGGATTTCAGGTAGGGTAAGGGTTACACCCATAGTTGGCCTGCCCCAGTTGAGCACCTGGCAGAATTTTGTGTCCTGCTTCGGCAGCGTGGCCTTTCAGTTAGGACTATTAGGTCCAGGTTAGCCGGCCTCACCTTTCTGTGCAAGGCAGGGGGGTTTAGTGATTTTTCTGGTGACTTCCGCATTCGGAAGATGCTGGAAGGCTGGGTGAGGGAGCGTCAGGGGATCCCTTTGGACACTTGTCAGGCCCTGACGGTTCAGCAGCTGTCTCTGATTAATCAGGCCTTGGACAGTCTGTGTGCCTCTCTGTACGAGGCCCGTCTTTTTAGGGCAGCGACTTGTGTCATGTTTTTCGGGGCCCTTAGGGTCAGCAAGGCAATGGCCTCCTCGCAGGCTGACACGTCGCTCCGTGCCTTCCAGTACACTGATCTAGCCTTTAGGCAGGGGGGTGTCTCCCTTTTGATGAGACATTCCAAGACAGATCAGTTACACAGAGGGGTTGGAATAGAGCTCAGTGCAGCCGCCGACCAGTCTGTGTGCCCGGTGGCTGCTTTACAGAATTTTTGTAGCTTAAGGGGGTCAGGGCAAGGGTACCTTTTTCAACATCAGGACGGTACCCCTCTGACCCGTTATCAATTCTGGCCATTAGTGTCTAAGGCAATGACTCAGGTAGGCATGGATCCCGTCGGCTATGGAAAGCATTCGTTCCTTATCAGCGCCGCCACTAGCATGGCACTTTCTGGTTTCCCGGCCCATCGGATTCGGGAGATCGGCCGCTGGCGGTCAGCGGCATATTTGGGTTATGTTAGGCCTGCTGAGGATTCTAGGCAGGGCTTAGGCTAGGTAACCTCTTTGTGTGTGTCCTCTTCCAGGTCCCCATGCCAATCAGAAACCGATGGTGCTGCTGTGTGGCCACAGCATGGTATTTTGGGCCGGCCGCTCAGCAGCGAGAAGCGCCATCGGGACCCAGTTGTCATTGGGACGGTGGGTCAAGGTTGTTTGGATGGGCCGAAGAGGTATGCGGTGGGAGGGTCTCCTACCGGCGTTGCTGGATGGGCAGCACCCCACGGCTGCACCCGGCGGTACTGGGCGGGCGGCTACCCAGGGTCGCGCCCAGCTGGGACTGGGTGGGCGGCATCCCATTGCTGCACCCAGATGGCTGGTCTTGCACCTCGGTGGCAATGACCTATGCCTGCTTGGTGGTCTCCCTTTGATCATCCAAGCGCGCGAAGACCTGCGGTGGCTTCGCACGGTGTGGCCCACCACGCAAGTGGTGTGGTCAGAGATCCTTCTGAGGATCGTGTGGAGGGACGCCATTTCCCTTAGGGCCATTCACCGGGTCAGGCGTAGGGTAAATAAGGCCCTGGGCAAAACAGTTAGGGAATTAGGTGGGGTTGTAGTGGCCCATCCCCTCATCACTGTAGATCGGCCGTGGCTTTACCAGGCTGACGGCGTTCACCTGTCAGAGCAGGGGAACGCCATTTTCTTACAGGATCTGCAGCGGTCTCTGCGTGAGCTGGCGCAGCTAGAGGGGGGAGTTGGGGGGCCAAGATAGAGATCTGACCCCCGCTCCGTGGCAGGTTAGGGGCGGAAAACTGGGTGGTGGTTTAGCAACTGCGCGTTCTCCCTTGGGCATCTTTGGGGATGATTGACAGGTTCTCTCCAAGCTCGCGGTGGGGGCTACCTGAGCAGTTGGGGGGAACCTGTCTTTGGGTCCCGCACCTTTAAGTCCCCTGTTAGGGGTTAGCCGGCAGGACCCCCCTCATGCAAGTGCATGGCATGGTCTCAGGTGATGGAGGGGTCCCTCACCTAGACTAGCATCGAGCTACGCCCATAAGTTGCCCAGGAAGTTTGTTCTGACGTCATTTTCCGCCCCGGAAGTATTTGTTTGACCCTGCAGGTTCATTGCCGGGTCATAGTTGAGTATGTTAATTTATGCTAATTTAATTTAAATAAATTATGCTAATTTATTATTAATAAAAATGACCCAGTTTAAATCCAGCTCTTGTGTCCGTGTCGTTACTCCGTCTCTTCTGCAAATGAAGGTTCAAAAGTTCATGTATTGCATATCTGGATTTCTTAAAATGGAGGTAGGCATTATTTAGTAGGATTGAGCTTTGTTTGGAATACTGGAAATGAGGCTATTCCTAGCTCCCAAACACTTCAATAGAGCCTTCATTTTATTTAAATTCTAAAATGGAGAAGTGGTAAACTTTAAAGTGGTAAGAGTAATTCGAGGGAGAAGAGTTGAAGCATAATCGCCAAAAAGGCTTCAAGAGTTGTCAACTTAATCTTACGTAGTTTCTGCTCCGGCAATCTCACACTACTTACAAGAGCTTATAAAACCTCCGACAGACCCATCCTCGAATACAGCTCATCTGCTTGAAATCCATACTGCATCTTGGACATTAATACCCTTGAAAATGTCCAAAGATACTTCACCAGAAGAGCCCTTCACTCCTCCACTCGAAACAGAATACCCTACAAACTGGACTTACAACCCTGGATCTAGAAAGCTTAGAACTACGATGCTTTAAACATGATCGTGTGCTGCAACGTCCTGCCTGTCAACAACTACTTCAGCTTCAACCACAAGAGTACACAACAGATTCAAACTTAATATTAACCGCTCCAAACTTGACTGTAAAAAATACGACTTTAGTAATTGAGTTGACAAAGCATGGAACTCATTACCTGACTCTGTAGTGTCATCCCCTAACCCACAACATTTTACCCTTAGACTATCCACGGTTGACCTCTCCAGATTCCTAAGAGGTCAGTAAGGGGCATGCATAAGTGTACCAGCGTGCCTTCCGTCCCCTGTCCTTTTGTCTCTCCTATAATTCTCTATATATCGCTCTCCTATTCCTATATCTTTTCTTCTATTCTTTAATTTATATATCTTATACCTATATCTTTTCTTCTACTCTATATTTTACTATGGGCATATCCTCTGTAACCTTCATTATGTTTTGGTAAAACCGTCCCGAGTCTACGGAGAGGGGCGGCATACAAATTTAAGAAACAAACAAACAAACAAACAAACAAACAAACAAACAAACAAACAAACAAACAATCTATCTTAGCAACTTTAAATGTGTGGAGTCCAACTCTTAGAGTTCCCCAGCCAGCCATGCTGGGAATTCTGGAAGTTCAAGTCCACACACTTAAAGTAGGAAAGGTTGAGAAACACTGATTTGATTGGAGTGCAGTCTACTAGTCTACAGGTTGCATACCTAGGAGGCTTTTAAAATTAAGAGAGAGAGAGAGAGAGAAGAAGGGAGGGAGGGAGAGAGAGAGAGAGAGAAGGGAGGGAGGAGAGAGAGAGAGAGAGAGAGAGAGAGAGAGAGAGAGAGAGAGAGAGAGAGAGAGAGAGAGAGAGAAGGCATGGCTAATCTAGCCCAAATGATGTCCTAACCATGATACATCTTTAGAGCTGTTCTTCCATCTTATTGAACAGATTAATATCTTACTGTTAAATAGTACTTTATTCCATTATCTTGACCCATGATTTTCAGATATATATCTATTCCTGACATTTAGTATAAAACTTTCATGAATGTGAAATTATCTTTATTCTTTACAATCATACAGTACTAGTACTTTGGTGTAGCGCTGAAGCACCAGGCTAGAAAGTGGATAGCCCAAATTCTAGACCTACCTTAGGCATGAAGCCATCTGGGTGACCTTGGGACTCTCCCTCAGCCTCAGGAAGCAGGCAGTGGCAAAATCTTGCCATGAAAACTGCAGGGATTAATCCACAGCCAGGAGTCAACAATGGCCAAAGAGGGCAACTCACCTGCTTTCGCAATCATGAATGGGGTAAAATTTCACATGAATATACAGCTAGACAAACCAATTTTATTTAACCCTTGTGTTCTGTTCGAAAAAAGTTCCTAGTGATATGTTCGGGTCACATACGACCCGGACAGAAAACACTTCATTTGAAGTGCTTATGTTTGGTCAATTTGAAAACTTTTTTCACTTGGAAAGTAGTCTGAACATTTCTGCACACAATGATATGAAAATTGAAATGAAAAAATTAATCCTTATTGGTTTATTTTGCACATAAATGTGCTGCCCCCCCGTTTTTGTGATTTCTTTTCAATTTATGGATAGTTTTGCTTGCAAAATGCATTCTATTTTACTAAAGTTGGTGTGGGATTGGTAGCTTGAACATTACTGCACACAATGATATGAAAATTGAACTGAAAAAATTAATCCTTATTGGTTTATTTTGCACATAAATGTGCCTCCCCCCGTTTTTGTGAAATAGTCTTTACTTTATGGATAGTTTTGCTAGCAGAATGCATTCTATTTTGCTAAAGTTGGTGTGGGATTTGTAGCTTGAACATTTCTGAACATAATGATATGAAAATTGAACTGGAAAAATTGATGCATATTGGTTTATTTTGCATATAAATTTATTTCAATTTATATAAAAATTATGCTGTTAATTTCAAACTTACATACTTTTTTTTTAGTAAAATGGATTTCTTTCATAAAATTAGTTCTCTGGCTACAATGTGGTTGATTTTCAAAAGGATATTCCAAATATTTCTAGACAAATATGTATAAACAGTGACAATAATGGCACACAGCAAGGCCGGGGGGGGGGTGGCCCTTTTGTGGCAAAAATAAACCAATAAGAACCATTTTTTTCAGTTCATTTATATTTTTCTCATGTTCAGAAATGTTCAATTTAGTATATCAAACCTTTTGGGGGAAAATTCCTTAGGGATTTGTAGCCTTAAAAAATATAAATTGACACGAAATTCAGAAAGGATGGGGGGAGGGGCTTTTTGATCAAAATAAAAATATAAGTCTCAATTTTTCCAGTTCAATTTTCATATCATTATGTTCATAAATGTTCAAACTAGTTTTCCAGTTGAAAAAGTTTTCAAAAAGATTAAATTCAAGTACCTAAAAAAAATATTTTTGGTCCTGTCATATACGAACAGAAACAGATTTGAAGTTATGATTTTTTTTTGCCCAGAAAACAATTAGCCACCACCCCAAAAATATTTTTTGATGACCAGCATTGTTAAATTGAGTAAATGAATGCCTAAGATTTTAAAGAATATTTCGGATTTGGAGCATAAAAAAATAAAAAGTGAAAATGATTGCAAGCAGCCGAGGGGGGGGGAGGCCTTATTTCTGATGTTAAAAAACCAGTAAGAATCATTTTTTTCAGTTCCTTTATATTTTTCTTATATTCAGAAATGTTCAAGCTACCAATCCCACACCAACTCCAGTAAAATAGAATGGATTTTGCAAGCAAAACTATCCATAAATTGAAAAAAAATCACAAAAACGGGGGCGGCGGCACATTTATGTGCAAAATAAACCAATAAGGATTAATTTTTTCATTTCAATTTTCATATCATTGTGTGCAGAAATGTTCAGACTACTTTCCAAGTGAAAAAAGTTTTCAAATTGACCAAACATAAGCACTTCAAATGAAGTGTTTTCGGTCCGGGTCGTATGTGACCCGAACATAACATTAGGAACTTTTTTTGCTCAGCAAAAACTAAGCCCCCCACCCCCCAAAAAAAATTCTCATAGAGAGAACCCCTGAAATGATGAAAAGTCATGAAATTTCAAGTTTCAGATATGCAGGGAAAATTTTTTACAGGGACTCAAACTTGGCTTCGGGTCGCATACGACCCGAACAGAACAGCAGGGTTTTAAAAGAATTGAAAAACTGCTACACCTGTTGCAGGAGAAATTAAAGTCTGTTAGGACCTTAACTCCGGAAGTCGAAGGATAGAAGCCCTAATCATTTCTTTAAACAAGATATTTATTTAAAAACAAAGATAAAACAAATAAAAGACTGTCTCAAGGGACAGAAGAACATATACGTCTTACATCATGGAGGTTCAGAAGGAAGAAGGGAAGAAGAAGGAGGAAAAGGAAGTGACGCGAGAGGAGGATCCAATAAGGCACACACTAGTTAACTGTTTCATTACTGAATGTCTCTGAGGGGCTGTCAATATACAACGTGACAATACCATCCTGGAGAGATCAAATTGTTATGATCTGGAGAAGGACTGGATCACTGTTGAGTTTCCAAAACCATTGTATTATTGAAAGGGGAGGTCTGGCTTCTGAATAATATAAACAAGATAATATCCTTCAACTAATCCATCCTCCCTCCCTCCCTCCCTCCTTCCTGTGTCAGAGGGAGTTTACATACTCTAGTTTCAGACTTCATCAGGATTTCCAAACAAGAAACTTGCACTGTTAGGCTCAGCTTCTTTGATCATTTATCATTATTAAGCAAGCAAAGAAACAAATAAAATTATATTTGTGCTAAGATAGGCTTTGATGACCAAAGCTATATTGGCAAAAACAGGTTTCATCCAGGTATAAGGGGCAAATGGATTAAAGAAGAAATTTTGCAATTTTCTTGAACTATTTGCATACATTCTTAATATAGTTATAATGCTATCTCCTAAAATTATTATATAATTTTCATAAAACTAATCTACTTCTGCATTGTGTATTTAGTTCTCCACAGTGTTCAGAGAACTATCCTGTGGAAAGCCCAAAATGTCACTATTATTTATGTATGACTCGCTGTGGGAAAAGAACCTTGAAGGTTTTTATTTCTTGAAAATCTCAGGGTGTCTTCTGACCTTTATATATTCCACAGAGTTATGCTTACTAAAATACAAAGAGTGTTGTGTATCTTACATTAAGTGAAAATGGCATGGAGCATCCCAGACCTCAATTTTCTCAGCTAAGTAGATGAAGTTAGGTCTCTCGATCCTTTCCTGGTCACTATGTTACCTTTATATTTTTCTAAGAAAAGCAGCAATTTAAATCCTGATGTGCTATTTTCCAGTGGAACTTGGGCAAGAAGACTTTCCCCCCTCTTTTCATATTGGAAAATAGATTTTTTTTCTTAGTTTGGAATATCTGCTTTTTTATTAACTCTGGTTCCATACCATATTTGAGAAAGAGTTCCTAACCTATAACAAGCAGGAAGAGGGAGATTATGATCCCGCTATATAGAGTGCTGGTGAGACCACATTTGGAATACTGTGTTCAGTTCTGGAGACCTCACCTACAAAAAGATATTGACAAAATTGAACGGGTCCAAAGATGGGCCACAAGAATGGTGGAAGGTCTTAAGCATAAAACGTATCAGGAAAGACTTAATGAACTCAATCTGTATAGTCTGGAGGACAGAAGGAAAAGGTGGGACATGATCGAAACATTTAAATATGTTAAAGGGTTAAATAAGGTCCAGGAGGGAAGTGTTTTTAATAGGAAAGTGAACACAAGAACAAGGGGACACAATCTGAAGTTAGTTGGGGGAAAGATCAAAAGCAACATGAGAAAATATTATTTTACTGAAAGAGTAGTAGATCCTTGGAACAAACCTCCAGCAGACGTGGTAGATAAATCCACAGTAACTGAATTTAAACTTGCCTGAGATAAACATATATCCATCCTAAGATAAAATACATAAAATAGTATTAGGGCAGACTAGATGGACCATGAGGTCTTTTTCTGCCGTCAGACTTCTATGTTTCTATCACTCAAAGGTGGGATTTAGCTGGTTTGCACCGGTTCATGTGAACCAGTTTTTAAATTTTTGTGCAGTTCAGAGAACCTACTAATCCCACTATTGGATGACCTTGCCCTGTCCCACCCCACCTCTCCCAGGAGTCCCAGTCACAACTTATCTTCCTTGCCTGCCTTGGCCACAGCTGCTGATGCTCTCTGGCTCCCTCACTCACTTGCCTCGACTACATGGCCCAACCCATTAACCTGCCATTGCTGCGGCCTTTTACATTAATTTACATTACAATTTGTAGATATGTACTGAAGATGTACCATGTATTACAAAGGGTATTGGTATAAAGGATATTAATGTGTAGGACCTCAGATGTTCCTTGATTAATGACACTTCTCTAAAGGTCTTTAAGCTGATCAATTTGTGATTCAGCATCAGTTTTCTGCATATATTTTATCACAAAACGTGAGGTATATGTCACTTTTTGTAAGTGAAGGATCTCTAGGAATATTATATTGGTATCTCTTCTGGGCACGACCCTTGGATCGAAACCCCTGACTCAAAAATCCTTTATTTTATGAATAAATCAAACTCTTTATTGATATAAGCACATATAACAAAAAACAGATTTTAAAAGGCCAAGAAGAAGGGAGTATTTTCTTTTTAGAGCTGAATGTCAACAATGTCTGGGAAAGGCACCAAACTGGGTCTATTCAGCATTCCTAGATAACTAGTCCATTTATCATTTAAGCATATGAATTTTGTTCACCAGAGTCTTGGTAACAAGCATCCAGCAGAGATATGAATTTTATTGTGGCAGAAATCATGGTTTTGAAGCCTTGTTCAAGCATATCTGCAGTCTCACATCTCTTCCATTTAATGATGTTGAATCCCCACACCCAGTTTTTCAAGATCCATTGCCTTTATACTCCTGGAAATGACACCGCACCACAAAGAGGCTAAGTCAATACACTAATACCTTTTTGTTGTGTTCGTTTAAAGAAATATGAGAAATTTGCTGATTGGCTAAGATGCGGCTAATTCTAGGTTGCCGCCAAAAATAAACGGTTGCAGAGGAAATTCCCGCGCATAAGAAAATGTATAAATAGGGCAACGGATTAGCCGTTGCCCTTGTTGGGAGTTACTGTCGAGAGGATCCGTTCGTTGTTATGCCTTCCGAAATAAATATGTTTTGAACAGCAAGAGTCTCCTGAGCGGTGATTTAACACTTTTACTATGCAACTCATCTCGCCTTCTGAAGAGTCTTCCATAGCAAGCGTCTATCCACTGACTTTCTACTCTAATGTCTTCCTCATCCTCCAACTGGGACCACTCCCCCATTGTCATATCAGCACCCTCTAGTGGTTCTTCAGGTTCACTCAGGTCACTTTCTCCATCACTCTTGCTCTCTGCTTCAGCTGGCAACCCCCCTGGCCCAGGGTATCCAGAGGGACCTGGCTCATCCTCCTCAGAATCTGACATGACCTGAGGTGGACAAGTATCTGTGCAGGTATCAAAAATTAGTCAACTATGTTATCTAAATAGTTGGAAATTTGGTCTCTCAACCCCTTCCTGGTCACTATTACCATATTTCATTACTGCAGCAGAACTGCAACATCTGACAAATCAATCTATTTGCTTATTTCTGAATTCCTAAAATGGTTCTCCCAAGATACGTGGGGTTCTTATTAACAATTCCACTTATCTATCTGCATATCCCTTCCAAGAATTCCTCTATAGGTAGTCGTTGGCCTTTCAAAGTTACAATGGCATTGAAACAAATGACTTACAACCATTGTAGCATCCTCATGGTCACGTGATCAAAATTTGGACGTTTGGGAACTGGTTTATATTTATAACAGCTGCAGTACTTTGAAGTTGTGTGATCACTTTTTGTGACCTTCTGACAAGCCAGATTCACTTAGCAACCATGTTACAAATTTGACAAGTTCGGTAATTCACTTAACAAGGAAGGTCATAAAACAGAGCAAAGCTGTTAACAAATGTCTCATTTAGCAACATAAATTTTGGGGTTCGGTTATGGTTAGAAATAGAGGACTACTTGTATTGCAAAATGGCAGGAAAGGCCCTAATAGTAACAAGTTACAAGTCTTTCTCTTCAAGAAAAGGAACTTTGGATGAAAGCAAACACTTCTACAAAATTTAGAATAAATAACCCAAACACAGATTAAAATCACCACATACACAGAGACAAGGTGTTTGTGTCCTAGCTTAAAATCTGCAGAAAAAATGCCCATTGAAAGACAAAGATCAACATAATAATCAAGAACTCCTAGAGTAGCCTTATCAAAGCTGATAAACAGTACTCTAAATAACCCTATTGGCTAGAACCATTACTGATTGCAAACCTTTTGTCAAACATTCAGAAAAATTAAGGGAGACTTCCCAGCAACTTCCCGAACCGAACCCGGGTTTCAGAAAAATTTTGTCTCTTCTTATGAACTTTTTTCGAGTTACGAACCGGCGTTCGGGAGGCTGCTGGGAAGCCCCGCCGCCCGGCTGTCACCTTTTAAAACAGCCGCCCGGCTTCCCAGCAGTCTCCGAATGCCAGTTCGTAACTCAAAAAAAGTTCGTAAGAAGAGGCAAAATTTTTCTGAACCCCGGGTTCGTATCACGAGTTGTTCGTAAGACGAGGGGTTCGTATCTTGAGGTACCACTGTATATAAAAATTGTGTGGTGCTATTATATAAAGAAATGTCAAATAATTACAAGCATGAAATGCAAGTAAAACAAATTGATTTCAGAGATGTGCTATTGAGAATTGTTGTCAGGTGTTGGTGAACATTGATGTGTCACCCAAAACATCATAACGTATCACTTTTAACATGTGTCATATAGATTTGCCATTACTTGGCTACAGAATACAGCAGCCCAACACATTTGGTGGGCACCAAACCAATGAAGGCTGTTTTAGAGCAAGGCTGGGTAATGTGAAGAACTTTAAAATATTGTTATATTACACCTTCTAGGAGTCTAAACTGGAATGATGAACGTGAACTATAGTTCACCAGTGCTAATTGTCTACACATTGGTCCTGCAAAACTGATCAAAAAAGAATTGAGCAAAATATGGTTATTGGGATCACATATCAGAATTTCATGATAGAAACAATCTTATCATTGTAAAAGTACCCAGAGTTGGGTTTTATCAAACTGGATGGCTATATTCATATGGGAAGATGGCCTTTGAAATATTACCATTCTGAATAAGAATCCTTATTCAGGGATAGGTTTCCAAGCCATGGCAAACATATTTTCCATCTAGTGCATTTAATTTACCAACATTTTTGTGGGACCTATAGATAATCCATGTGATGTCTGATATAAACTCTCCAAACACTCAATGCTGCTTAATCAGTGAAACATTTTCTTGGAGCAGAGGAAGATGATGCTCTAGGTGCAAATCATCCTTAACAGTTTCATAAGCAATTTGAAAGTGTTATTATTTTAGCCAGTTTATTCCCTTAGTAGAGAAAAAAATGTGCTCTAAATCCCTCAAAAATCAGAAAGACTCAATTTTTTCTAACTTCTTGTTTTTATGAAACAGGCTAGATCAGTGATGGCAAACCATTTTTTCCCTCGGGTGCCGAAAGACCATGAGCATTTGCTATTACGCATGCGCAAGTGCCCACACCCGTAATTCAATGCCTGGGGAGGGCGAAAACAGCTTCCCCCATCCCCAGAGCCCTCTGGAGGCTGGAAATGGCCCATTTCCCAAGTTCTGGTGGACCCAGTAGGCTCACATTTTGCCCTCCCCAGGCTTCAAAGGCTTCCCTGGAGCCGGGGGAGGGTAATATCGCCCTCCCCCATTCCCCTTGGGGCTCTCTGGAAGCCAAAAATGACCTCCCAGAGCTTCTTGTGTGAGAGCCAAAAATCAGCTGGCCGACACATACATGGATGTTAGAGCTGAGCTATGGTAATGGATCGTGTGCCAGCAGATATGGCTCTGCATGCAACCTGTGGCACCCATGCCATAGGTTCGCCATCAGTGGGCTAGATAATTGCATTCAAAATAAGTCAAAAACTGTAAATAAATCACAAACATGTTTATCTTTGCTAGGATAGATGGACGGATGGACGGACGGACGGACAGACAGACAGATAGATGACAGACAGACAGACAGATGGTAGGGAGGGAGGGCGGGAGGGAGAGAGGGAGATGATAGAGAGAGAGATGAGAGAGAGTTGAGAGAGAGAGAGAAAGAGAGAGAGAGAGAAAAAGAAAGAAAGAAAGAGAGAGAATCCAACCATTTTTTTTAAAAAGGAAAGGCTTCTGTGAGCAGATGTTTATACAAATGCAAATAATTTTCTAATGCATACAAAACATATAATCCTAATTATGCATAGAAGCTGCAATTAATATAGATTTATAGATGCAGACTGCAGGTAATTGGGGTCAGGCATGGAGAAGGGCAATTGAACTGGAAAGGACAAAAGTCTCACTTAGATATTAAATCAAACAATGGGGAAAAAAATCAAAAAAAGCTCAGTTTATGGGACAATCAGCTTCTCTCAACAAACAGCTACCCTTAAGGTTAAATTCAAATATACCCATGCTTTGCAGCAGCCATTTATTTTTCTTGTTCATTCTTTTGGTTTTTCAATTTATAACCATAATAAGGACTGAAAAATATATCATTAATGACACATCACATGTCTGGACACAGGAGCTTTTTTAATGTGGTTGCTAACGAAGACATCACATCAGAGGTTGGTTTCTCCGGACTGTAGAACCGGCAGTAACTTGGTGGCTGGAACCAGCAGCAACCCAGTCCTGTCATGCCCCCAACTGGCTCTCTTGGCAGTGCCATAGGAGCTGCCATCTTGTTTTTTGCTTCTGTGCACATGCAGACGTTATTCATTAACATTGCACTTGCAAGTGCTCTTGTGGCGTATCAAGGAGCGAACCGGCAGTGAAGAAAACCAGAACCCACCCCTTCATCATATGTCTATACAGTGATCCCTCTATTATCGCGAGGGTTCCATTCCAAGACCCCTCACGATAATCGATTTTTCGCGATGTAGGGTTGCGGAAGTAAAAACACCATCTGCGCATGCGCGCCCTTTTTTCTATGGCCGCACATGCGTAAATGGTGGAGTTTGCGTTCCCCGCCGCCCACGCAAAGGGGAAACCCCGATTCGGCTCCTCGCTGCTGCTGCGCTACCGAGCAGATCAGCTGCTGGGCGGCCGAAGGAACCTTCCCTGGGTCTTCCCCCTCTTGCTGACGGGCGGGCGAGCGGCGGGCATCAGCGAGGAGCCGGGGTTTCCCCTTTGCGTGGGCGGCCGGGAAGACCCAGGTTGGGGGTTCGGGGGGGTGCTGGGACCCTAGGCCGGCTGCGACCTTTTAAAACAGCTGCACCGCTTCCCAGCTGAGTCCTGAAGCCAAACGCGGAAGTTCGCCTTTGGCGTTTGGCTTCAGGACTCAGCTGGGAAGCTGCGCGGCTGTTTTAAAAGGTCACAGCCGGCCTGGGGGGCTTCCCAGCACCCCAGGCCGGCTGCGACCTTTTAAAACAGCCGTGCCGCTTCCCAGCTGACTCCCGAAGCCAAACCAGGAAGTGATTTTTAAAAAAATTAATATTTTTTTTAAAATCGCGATATAGCGTTTCGCGAAGATCGAGATCGCGAAACTCGGGGGATCACTGTAATGTGCAACCTCCTGACAGCTTGCTCACTGATTTTGCTTGTCAGAAGCCAGCTGGGAAAGTCATAAATAGTGATCATAGGACTGCAGAATGCCATGACTAGTATTGGGCAAACCGAACTCACACAATTCGGGTCCATACCAAATTTTGTGCTGTTCATGATACCGAACCTGAACCTGAATTTTTTTAAAACTTCGGGCAAAGTTTGGGTTTGGGTTTGGCCGGGGAGAGAATGGGGAATCCCATCGTGGCATTCCCCACCTCCTTTTGCTTGCCGCGCTGCAAGCAAAAGGAGATGGGAAACCCCATGATGGAATTCCAGGGATGGAGCTTTGACGTCACATATACTTCTTTCTGACCTCGCTTTACTTGCTTGGAAGATAGGGCAAAAGCATGGCTAGTTCTATAGTGTGATGGTTAGCACTCTGGACTTTGAATCCAGTGATCCGAGTTCAAATCTCGGTGGAACCTCCTTTTTTCATTTTTTAAAAAAATTATTATTATTATTATTATTATTATTATTATTATCATCATCATCATCATCATCATCATCATCATCATCATCATCCAGCTCTTTGGGGGCAAAAGGGAACCTTCCAGATGTGCCCATTATTTATTAATTATTTCCATTGGCACATTGGGAAGGTTTCCTTTTGCCCCCAAAGAGCTGGAGGGTCCTTTTAATGCTTTCTTTTTTTCCCACTAAGAAAGCATTAAAAGGACCCAAAACCCTTTTATTATATAATGATGATGAAGCATGATGATGATGATGATGATACTACTACTACTAATAAATAAATAAATAAATAAATAAATAAATAAATAAATAAATATAAAAAAGGAGGTTCCACCGAGATTTGAACCTGGATCGCTGGATTCAAAGTCTAGAGAGTCCATTATACTATAGAACCAGTGATGCTTCTGCCCTCTCTTCTAAGCAAACAAAGGGAGGTCCTTTCAGCAAAAGGAGCTGGGAAATCCCACAATGGGATTCTGGGGGCAGAGCTTCGATGTCACGGCGTGTTCGGGTTCGGGTTCGGTGAACTCACCCGAAATTCACGGCAAGTTCGGCTGAACTCGCCGAACCCGAACACCCTTGGGTTCGCCCATCACTAGCCATGACTATTGTAAAAACAAGACATCGCCCAAATCACAGTCATGTGACTCAGGGGTGGGTTCTACTTACCTTACCTGCTGGTTCGTATCTTGTCGGATGGAGCAATTGTTGGGGCATGGATGGCCTGGCTGTGGGGGCCCTGATGTAAGTCAGTGTGCACATGGAATAACTCCACCCCCACCTCATCTCACATCAGAGGAATCACAAGCCACCAAATGGAAAGGGCGCCAGGTCGCTATGCAGTTGATTTAATAGGGTTTATTTTGGAGCAGGACTTATATTGGACACACGTGCAAAAACATGCTATGGCTTATTTTCGAGACAGGTCTTATTTTCAGGGAAACATATTATGACCTGGGTGACTGAGAATCTCCACTGACATTTGTCTGAAGAACTTTCAGTTTTCAGCTTCTTTAACTTTCTTACACAGGCAACATCAAGTGATTGCTAAAGGGTGTGTGGATGCTAACGTAGCTATTTATATTTAAAGGCTATTTGGGCTCCCCAAGAGCTTATTTTTGTAGGTTGTACTCAAACCAGTCCAATGCATTTCAGATGTCACTTTAGTTGAATTTTTGGTGGCAGCTTTGCATCTTGTTTTGACTAGTCAGTGAGGAGGTTCTCTGCACGTATTTCTTACAAATGGCTTGTACCAGCAATAAAGCATTTCATAAGGCAACCTCTGCTGCAGCTTTGTCTGTATTTATTAAGTGACTCGGATGAGATTGAAGAGCATAGAGAAAGTACATGTCCCCTTCTGGCTCCTTTCTGCCTCTTTTCTTCTAAATCTATCTGTCCCGATAAAGCAGCTTGTCGGTGTGGTTTATATACATGGTTTAAAAGTTGATCCCAATTTTCTTCGGGTGTAAAGAGCTGCAAACCAAAGTCCACTTTCACTTAATCTGCTTAATGAAGAAGCAAATGTTTACCACTGACTCAAAAGGCAACTATAGAATGCTATACTTGACTGAAGTCCCAATCTGTCTTTTGCTGAGGGGCCTCTTGGGATTTCTAATGGGACATGGAACACTTCCCTTTTGGTGCACTGACTGAATGCAAGGCAGTTTAGCTGAGAGTGAAAGTAATTATGACCAGTTTATAGCTGTGTGGTGGCCTAAATTAAATGACTTCAAAACTACAGACATATGGAAGCCATGTGTCTCTGACATGCAAATAACAAACCTTAGAAAATGACTAGCCTCATGAGAAATCCAGGAAAGATCCCCAAATCCCAACATCTTTCGACAACAAACATTTCTCTGACTGCTTAAGGACTTTTGATCCATGTTTATCCACATTTATAATTTGCTCTTGATTCTTGAAATATTCTTGAATATTAAATTGTGTAAATTTAAAAAGGTTTGGAGGAGAAATTAAATTTCTTTCAGGTTTGGGGGCCTAAAAACCAAGGCATTCATCTCTAAATAAAGGGTAATCCATTCTCATTTTGCAATTCTTTTCCATCCAGCCTATTGCTCACAAACACAAAGCCCAAATTAGGTATATTGTTCTTCAGTTGGGGTCCTCCATAATACACATTACTTTGTGGGTACACAGGCCTCAGTTCTCTCTTTTCTCCTGTTTAACATCTATGAAGATGCTGGGAGAGGTCATCTGACAATTTTGAGTGAGGTATCACCCATATGTTGACCTTAAGAGGTAAAGGTTCCCCTTGCACATATGTGCTAGCCGTTCCCAACTCTAGGGGATGGTGCTCCTCTCCGTTTCAAAGCCGAAGAGCCAGTGCTGTCTGAAGTCATCTCCATGGTCATGTAGTTGGCATGACTAAATGACAAAGGTGCACAGAACATTGTTACCTTCCCACCAAAGTGGTCCCCATTTTTCTACTTGCATGTTAGGTTGGCAGAAGCTGGGACAAGTAATAGGAGCTTACACTGTTACACGGCACTAGGAGTTCGAACCGCTGAACAGCTGACCTTTTGATCAACAAGCTGAGTATCTTAGCCACTGAGCCACCGTGTCCCACCATTTTGATACTTAGATTTATATTTCTCCCCTTCCAGGTTGCCATGGTCTCCAGGCACTGAGTCAATATGACCATGACATCATTAAGACAGTCTGGGGGTAGAAATATAAATCCATGTTGTTATTACTTAGATTTATATCTCTACTCCCAGACTGTCTTAGTGATGTCATAGTCATGTTGACCCAGTGCCTGGAGACCATGGCAACCTGGATGGGGAGAAACAGGCTTTGACTCAATCCAAGCAAAGCTAAGTAGATTTGGATATTTGAAAAATCTGATGCCAGGGATCTTTCATCTTTGGTTCAGGATGAAGCGGTGCTGCTTTGGTTCAGGATGAAGATTCACTGCACAATCTGAAAGTCCTCCTGGACTCACAGCTCCTGCTTTATTAGAGGAGGCACCCATTTTTAGGAAGGCCTTTGCACACATTTGTGGAGCAATTGCACCTGTTCCTGAACCAAGCGGGCCTGCCCTCAGTAACAAATGCCCTTGTGACATCCTGCCAGGACTGCTATAACACACTAGACTAGACTAGACTAGACAAGACAAGACAAGACAAGACAAGACAAGACAAGACTAGACTAGACTAGACTAGACAAGACTAGACTAGACTAGAGAAGACAAGACTAGACTAGACTAGACAAGACAAGACTAGACTAGACTAGACTAGAATTTTTTTATTGGCCAAGTGTGATTGGACACACAAAGAATTTGTCTTGGTGCATATGCTCTCAGTGTACATAAAATAAAAGATACGTTTGTCAAGAATTATAACTATACACTATACTATCCAGGCTGGCATATTCTGCACTAGTTGAAGCTGCCAACTGCTCTTCAAGAACATTTGGTAGCTTCAACTAGTGCAAAACATGGATTGCTGGGTTGTAAATGGAACAGGATATTTGGCAAATGTGACACCACGAGCTGCATTGGCTACAATGTGCTTCTGCCTATAATTAAGTGAGCTGGTAGTCACCTTTAAACATGTTTATGGCTTGGGACAAGGTGTCAGTCTCTAAGGTAGGCCAGAGTAAGAAATCCAAATCAATAAGCCAATACAATCTTCCTTATAAGGCTATAATAACATTGCATGTATGAAGGAACCTCTCCATCCCTTAATGTTCCTGAGAACCAGGGAAGGTATCATCTGAGATTTTTATTTGGGTTAGAGAGCTGACTGCGAGTTTGTGGTCTGGTCATGTGTTTATGGTGTTTGTCAGTTTGCACATTACAAAACAGCTAAGTAGTTTGCAAGCTCAAATTACTGAGGATATCACCCCCAATCCACAAACATCATCTAATCAGCATACATCAATTACATCAATGACCCCACTGACTCACCAAGAAGTTTCAACACAGCTTGCAGCTGCTGAGCCAGCACTCTACACAAGGACAGAAGCACCACCCAACAGTATTTATAGAGGGAAGGCAGCTCAGGTCTTGCTGTGTTCGCCCTAGCACAAGGACAGAAGCACCAGCCTGAAGATGACTAGTGGGACCTTGTCGAAACGTCGCCAGAAATCTCTGAAACTTACACGGGAAGAAACCCGAGTATGCCAAGACCTTCAAATCTATACCTGTGAAAATCTACGAAAACATATATGTATGTATGTATGTATGTATGTATGTATGTATGTATGTATGTATTGTCATTGTTTAGATGGGGTGATTATATAAATTGATTAAAAACAGATGACAAAATAAATTGTGTGGGATCATGGAGATATCAAATCCCATGGAAAGAAGATGGCTTTGCTTTAGAGTAGAATGTGAAGAATCACTGGCAAAAGCATCAGAGAAAAGAAAATAATTAATCCAGGACCTTGAAATCCAAGGTGATGCCAAATGGGCAATTTGAAAGCAACAAATGATGGTGGCAGCATCCAACAATCTACACAGTTCACGTGATGATGGTTAGGTTCAATTGGGGTTGTGCAATGCAACATTATTTTTTCCTTCTTAAAATAAATTTTAAAAAATCTTACACCTCACAACAAATGGATGAGTACATCATCACAATTTTCTTCTTCATTATCTCTTAGTTGCAGATCATTTTTTCCACCATAAAAGTAACCTTTAATCCTGTATTTTTAATTTATTTGTCTCCAAAGTGAATCCTCTATAAAAGCAGTCTAAAATTACTCTTTTCACTATAGAGAAAGTTTGCGCAAATAACATCTCAAACCTATAATAAAATAATTTTAGTTGCCATGACTCATCCTCCAGATGACTGAAAACCTTCATAGACATATTGCCACACATTTGAGGGAAGAAACACTGAGGTTGGTGTGGAAATACCCCTAACAACTCGCTACCCACTGAGATTCCCTGAATTGTCTTGTTTAGAGAAACTGGTTGGATGGGCAGCAAAATGTTTCAGACCAACAGAAAATAAGTCCAGTTGTCATGACTCAACTGGCAGAGGAGTCTACCTGGATGACTGAGAATCTTCATAAGCTTTTGACTCAAATAGCTTAACAAAAACCATGAGCAGAGTTAAGATGATGTCCTGCAGATTCATTGCTAGGGATATTAAAGAATAAAATTAAATTATGAGAATCAAGAGGGCAGAAATAATTTATTTTCCTCCTCCTTGTATTAATTCTGGGAGAGTTTATGTTAGATAACCAATTACTTAGAATAATCTATTAGAATACTACCATGTATCATTACTATGTGCTGAAGAATATTCCTAGGTATGCAACATCTTTTACAACCATTAAAGAGGAAATGATCAAAACACACACATTATAGGTAGAGTAAGTGAAATCCATCTTACCAAAGTTGCAAGAATATAGTGGTATCCTATCCCGTTTTTTTCAAGCTTGATTATCTGTAATTTAAAAAAAATAATGCACAAAAATAATTTACTGACAAATTGAGAAATGCCTCTCTAATAATTTTACCCTGTTTGTGTAGGAAATAAGAAACATTTCACTGGGATTGAAGCTTGTTAAAGAATATAACTCCTACATTTAAATACAAATTGTGGTATGCGTACTACCACATGATTGTAACCTGCAAGAGATATTGAAAAATAAAAATATTCTCATCCTCAAATGAAAATGCAAACATAGGATACCTTCAAATAGGTCACAAACATTAACAACATGTGCTCTTTGTCTCACAAGCCTATTGATTGTGATCATCAGGCAATGTTTCTGAACATACTACCTAGATTCATATTCACATTTGACAAACCTAAAGCAAACAAAATACAGAATGAATTCTTTCTTTGCTTTGCTGCAATGCCCGAAGGAGAACTTGTTTATTTCATTTTGAGCCTTTTCCCACTTGTACCTAGTGACAGCCAAGCATGACATGACAACACCATGTTTTTCTGCTGTTGGCTCTGGCTACAGCATTATCACATCTCAATCCATGAATGAGACAGGCAAAATTTGGTCTTAGCTCTTAAGGGATTAAAAGAGTATTTTCCTCTTTATTCCAAGGTATGTGTAATCCATGTCACTCATTTCCTTGGTCAGAAATCTGTGATGATTTCAAATATAGCCAACAGAGACCGAATAGGAACTGGCAGTAGGGACAGCAATTTCATGCCAGTATAGATTTCTGCCAACTCAAGTAGGTGTGGAGAGCACTCCAATTCAGCAGCTGAGAAAAGGCCCTAAGATTGACCACTGTGAATTTCTGGCTTTACATGGGCTTAAAGATACAAGGAATGCAAATTTTTATCCAATTGTTGTTTTTTTAAAAAAACATGCAAAACTAAAACTATGCACTGAAAGAAATAACTGGGCTGGACTGAAACTTAGGTCATACTGAGACAAGATGCATTCGGCTGTGGCGAGGAGGACGTTTGCCCAGGTTCGCCTGGTGCACCAATTGCGGCCCTATTTGGACAGGGAGTCATTGCTCACAGTCACTCATGCCCTCATCACCTTGAGGTTCGATTACTGCAACGCTCTCTACATGGGGCTACCTTTGAAAAGTGTTCGGAAACTCCAGATCGTGCAGAACGCGGCCGCGAGAGCTATCGTGGGGCTTCCCAGATTCACCCACGTATCTTCAACACTACGTGGCCTGCATTGGCTGCCGATCAGTTTCCAGTCACAATTCAAAGTGTTGGTCATGACCTTTAAAGCCCTACATGGCATTGGACCAGAGTACCTACGGAACTGCATACTACCGCACAAATCCCAGCGACCGATAAGATCCCACAGAGTTGGCCTTCTCTGGGTCCCGTCGACTAAACAATGTCATCTGGCGGGCCCCAAGGGAAGAGCCTTCTCTGTGGCGGCCCCGGCCCTCTGGAATCAACTCCCCCCCGGGAGATTAGAACTGCCCCTATCCTTCTTGTCTTTCATAAACTACTTAAGACCCACCTATACCGCCAGGTATGGGGGATTTGAGACATCTTCCCCCAGGCTTATTGTTATTTATGTTTGGTATGTATGTGCTGTTTGGTTTTTAATTATGATAGGGTTTTTAGTTATTTCTAATATTAGATTTGTGCCATTGTAATATTGTTTTTATCGTTGTTGTGAGCTGCCCCGAGTCTTCAGAGAGGGGCGGCATACAAATCTAATAAATTGAACTGAATTGAATTGAAATTGAACATATTTTGTAATATTGAACATTTTTTTAATTTTAAAATTGAACATATTTTGTAATATAATACCCTAGCTGATTTTAATAAAACCACCAGAAAAGAAGAGTTTTACAAGTTTTTCTAGGGCATCATTACTGTTAAAAATTCTCCAAAATTTTATTAAAACCTGGATCTAGCTCAAACAGTGAGAACCTTTTTTAATGATCAGACCATCCTCCATCAACCACCCCAGCCTTTTCCTATCTGGATACCCATTGAAATGTTGATTTCAAATTTCAGAAACGTCAGCAAACTTTGTCAAGAATTCTGGGAGTTAAAGTTCACATATTCAGAATGTATCCAGGTTTGGAAAGGTTGGACTAAACCAGCAATAGTGAACCTCTTGGTCCTGATATGTCAAAAATTTGGAAAATGCTTAACTTGAATTTGCTGACATTTCACCTCTCCCTTCCCCAAATGTTTTTTTAAAGAATACAAACATTTAGAGACAACTCCAGGCACACAAGGTCTTCATTCTTGAAGTAGCATTCTTCTGCAGCCTCTGGAAACTGCAAAATCATGCTCCATTGTTCTGTAATTTTGGAGGCACTGCAAGGTGCAGAAGAGCACAACTCATTCTGAACATGGCCTCCTCGAAAATCATATGAGAATGTGATGTGCTTTCAAAAATAGTTGTCAGATATTGTGAAATCTGGCCTGTCACTCAAATGTTATGGCACCTTTAACACGTTTATCATAGATTCACCATTAAGTAAGCCATCATTCTGCTTTTAATAGAATAAATAATAAGACCCCTGGGAGCTCATATACAATGTACAGATGTATCCTTGCATTTTTAAAATTGTTTTTGTAAAAGTATATAATTCTGAACTTAGAAATTTCATTCTTGAATCTATAGTTAAATGTATTGAGAAAATGATAAATTATTTATGAATTTTATGCATTAAAATATGACCAATGGTTTTTTTAAAATTTTGACTGTGGTTTACTCCATAACTTTTGTCAGATATACACAACCACTGGGGCTATTTATGCAATGATGAACACAATGGAAATCTTGAGAAATGCCCTTTATAACCTCTAGTCCACATCTCCTACAGAATGGCAAGAAGATACAAACTAGTTATTTTAAACATAAAAGTAAGTAGAAAGGCATTGAGTTTTGTTGTGCCTTATATGCAATAGGCATTTTCTTTCTAGTATGGTCTGGTTGCAGCATTCAAAAATTATATAATTGTTCTCATTATTCTAGAAATACTTGAAAATTCTTGAAAACTGAAGTAAGGGTCATTTAAATAAACATTCCTCTGGATGTTTTGTTCCTATGGATGTTTGGTCATGGCTACACTTAATCTTCCCATGTTATATAATGTTGAGAGCACTCCAACGGAAGTTGTGCAAAAGAATGATTGTAGATCTGTACTTTAATATAAGATTTTCCTATCTAAGGAACTTTAACCTTAACATTTGAGGCTTTCAAGAAGCTATTGGACTACCATTTATCAGAAATAGTGTAGGGTTTCCTGCTTGGGGTGGGGTTCATTTCCAACTGGGTCAATCTATAATCTATAATTAACCATTGTCTAGGAATCTGTTGTGATTCAGCCTGAGGCTGCTCAGGGACCAGCTGCGTCTCTGCTGGCTCCATGCCCGGAGGAGCAGCGAAGAGGAGGGGGCTGAGCTGTCGGACGGGGGAGAGGACAGTCAGGAATGGCATGAGGAAGAACAGCATGAGAGCCCTGGGGGGGGGGGGGGCCCTCTCCCCAGCCAGTAGCTTGGAGTTATTAGGGGATGACGCACAAGCTGTCATTGACATGTGACAGAGACATGCAGATCAAAGAAAGGAGCAATTAAAGAAGTATTATCAGCACTGAATTAGGAACAGCTGGGCTTGGGTGTGGTCGTCCTTAGCAGGGTTTAAAAGGTAGGCAAGCCCTTGAAGCCATGTGGAGTGTTATCAGTTGGAGTTACGGTGTCCTGCTTTGTTCTCGGCGTCTCTGTTCCTGGCTTGTGGCCCAGCAGTTTGGAAGACCCGTGGGAGGTGTAGGTCTGCTATCTACAGCCTCGTCTTGGCAGGAAGAATCCTGTATTGCTGCATGGACTCTTGCCTTCGTGGATATATTTGAAGATACAGCATTTTCCTGTTTGTAAGGACATTTTCTGTTACCTGTGTTTTTCTTGAATTTTATAAACTGCCTTTGCCTTTTACCGGTGTGTCTGGATTCTCTTTTTGGGTTGGTCTTGGCTTCCGGAGTGACCCAGACAGAACAGAATCATTAATCAATCTCACTTCACTATCACCTGGATATAAATGCCGGTAATTTGTCAACATAAACTATTTAATGCCTTTCAATATTCCCATGTTTCTTGGGCAGTAGTAGATTATTGCCTTAGTGAAATCAATATCATTGTCTTGGTGAATTATTTCTGTTCCATATATTTCTGATTTATCTTGATCAGAAGAATTGTAACAGTGTTACCTATTTTTGAATAGCAAGATGGAACACATTCATGAACTATTTTTGCCAGTTTCTACTCTCTCCATTTCTTTTATTAGAATTCCAGCTATAAGCAAGAACAGACCCAATACAAATACAAATTCAATTCCACACTTTACTCCCTTTTCTTTCTTGGTTTTTCAATTAAATATCAATTCCCCAGGTAAGAACTGGGGAATGCTACACAATGTCATAAAATTGCTCAGCATTACAATTATCAACAAATTGATTAGTTGTTATTGGACACTTGTTTCTTCCTTAACTGGTTCACCTGCTTTAGAGTTTTCCAGCTGGAATGCTCTTGAGTACAGCTTAAAGGCTGCCTGACTACTATACTAATATCATTGTACCTCTCTTAGCATTATCAGAGCAGATACAAATAAGTAAGGCTCCACCACCATCTTTCCTACTATACAGAACTCCTGGATAGGATAATTAAATAATGACTGAAGCAAATATGTCTGGAAGTGCTTGAGATCATTTGGTTTTTCCACGAACAGTACTTTTCTAAGACATGAAGCTTTTTTAATTTCTACTAAGAAAAAAAAATGCATTCCTCGGTTAAGTTCTGGCTTCTGATGGCTTCTCCCCCCAAAAGGAAATGAAAGGAGGCATTTCTAAACTTGCGAATCCAAACTTGTGCTTGTAGACATGTCTGCTTTTGAGTTGTAGTATTTGCATTTATCAAGGAAAATGCTCCAAAATGCAGCTGTCAGGAAGTGAAAATTTAAAGAGCTGAAGCACATGAGAAAGTTCTTCATTTAGACTCTCACTGTGTAGCATTCATTCATTCATTCATTCACTCACTCACTCACTCGCTCACTCACTCACTCACTCACTCACTCAGCTTTATAATTAACAGAAATGAGCAAAAAAGCAAAACCTAATAATAGTGAGGCTGATAAACTGCCAAGGAGGAGGACAGCAGGAGGAGGATGAGGAGGATAAGCCAAAACTCATAGTGTATTTTAACAAATAAGTATGCAAAGAAAAATATGATATAATATGATTTTAAAAACCCAGTTACATTCTTATATACAGTATATTTGTCTAAGGCAAATATTTTCATGTATGTACTTTATATATTTCTAATGCCTTTCTATATTATTTTCATAGTCTGCCACATAGAGAGGAAGCAAACGTCTTCATTAGAGTTGTGAAAGGCAAGGCATAGCCCTTTCCTTTTTACTACTGCATTTCAATGGTACATTCTATATGGACAACTCTGCATCCTTTGTGACTGCCCTACTGAATGCCTCTTAATGAAAGAGCTGTTCCCCAGCCACTTGTGATTCACAACTCAGGTTTCAGATGTAATGCAACAAGTGAATATGAATAAGCAGATGGGAGGAGCCCAGGGGAAAAGTGTGATTAATTTGATCAACACTCTAACCCCAGAGTTACAGCACAGCAGCTGTTTTGTCGTGGACAGTATTTAATAACGCAGAGCTGGCCTACAATCTCTACAGGGGTTTTCAAAACACTTCTGTTTATTTCTGCAGATACATCTGTGCTTCTGTATGCCTTCTGGGCTATGCCAGCCACATTTCTACATGGGCAATTTTTCCTGAAATCACTTGTGCAATATATATCATAAGTGCAGTTGTATGACACGTGTACATATGATTTTATTCTATATCCCAGAGGCCTAATCCAGTGCAGCATCAAATATGATAGACTATAGCTGGGGGAACCAGATTCAAATCTACCTCTAAAGTTTCATGTACCATATTTAAAAAAGACCCCATAGCTTTATATTTTTAAAATAACCTCAGCAACAAGAGGATCCCCACGTTGAGGCATTTATTACAATGAATTAAATCTCTTTTAAAATAGGACGTTGCCACATCCAAGGTATTTCATTGCCAAGAATAAGGATCAAATATAGGCATAATTTCCAAATAATATTTTAGTTTTCTTGTTTTGCTTCATAAAATCTTAGCCCTTTATTCTAAAATGGTGTGTATTTTGTAATTCTATTTTTGTCTTGATATATTGTTAGATTGGATTAGATTTTGATATTAATATTTTTAGTAGGCAAGACACCATTTCTATTATGTTGTGGCTTCAGTAAATAATACATAAATATTGTATTCCAAAAATATCCTTATTATATTAGGCTCTAATAGCAAAAAGCTACAAAGCATCTTAGAGTAATGAATTACTTCGCTATTCTTTAAAATTGCTTATTTTCCAGAGTTTTTCATATATGGTATCCCTATCCTTATCAGGGAGAAGAAGAAGAGAGACAGGGCAACACTCCCAATATTTCTAAAAGCAGATCCTAGCACCATAAGTAAAGTAGAAGTATGCACTACAGCTCTTGATGCTACACCCATAGATGCCAATCTTAATGTGAAGATTAATGTGCAGTTTCAGCCAAAATAGCCAATACAATCCTAAATTGCATTAACAGAAGGATACACTTTAGGACTAAGGAGGTACTAATACCATTCTATAAAGCATTAGTTAGACCACACTTAGAATACTGCATTCAGTTTTGGTCACCACACCACAAAAAAGATATGGAACCTACCTTGCCTAATATAGCATTTAGTCGTTCTGATTCACAGTCAACCACTACGACCCGTTCCTTCTTCTTTTCCAAATTTTGGAAGAGTGACTTGTAGTCCTCTTCTGTGGTTGTCATAACGTTGACTGCTGTCACCTGCCAGTTTTTTTCTGCAGCTGTATCCAACACCTTTTGCAGTACTGACAAACCTGAGATAGGATAAAATAAGATCAGATCAGATCAATTCATAGAAATGGCTGTATTATTCATTCATTCATTCATTCATTCATTCATTCATTCATTCATTCATTCATATGCCACTCATTCCAAAGCGGACTCAGTGCGGCTAACGAATGCAATAAATAAATTAATATTTAAATACAATCACAAATAATAATAAAAACTATGGTAATAAGAACTTAATGTCTCTATCCCAAGCCAATTCTTCATTTGTTGCACAGCTCAATCAGACTTACCCCGGTCAGCATCATAAATGTACATAAACTTCTGGCACTTGTAATATTCAATAACATTGATGAGGGCATCCTGAAGTTCAGGGCGCAGCTGAATAACAAATTGATTTGATGTGTCAACAGGGAAGCTGGGTGTTACAAAGCAGACATGTAGTGCCCCACAGAAGGATGTGAGCATGTTGACGGTCCTCCTCTCATAGAAGCCAAAGATAGCATAGACCCCCTTGGAGAACTGAGAACAGACTGTGGAGAGAGAAAGAAGGGTGAAAACAAAAAGTCAGAAATTCTCTGAAAGGAATTAGGTACACTTACATTTTATTATGAGCTTATTCCATTACGAATAGATGGAATAGAAGCCTCAAAGATGGAATGTTACATTTGTTTTCTCTAAAGTTTGATGACACAATATCGGCATTACAAGATATCATCTTGACTGGCACTTTTTCAAATATCTTCCAAGGGAACTAAGGCTTTAAAAATGATAGGATTAAGTTTATCTAAACCCACACTCAAGCAAAGGTAGAAAGGATATTGGAGGAGTTTTGTGATATATCATATGTTATATCCTACTATGTGATTATTTCCATGCAGGTCTAAGAAACATGCATTAAATGTTTCTTCAAGATAATAAAGCCACTGCAATGAATTGTATGGTTCTAAGAAAACAATTTTTAATATCATGCAAAATTAATATTTCAATCTACAACAACATCTAAATTAGAATTTAACAGGAACTTATTTAAATTAAAGGCAGGTAATGATTCAAAACCATGTTGGGGGTTTCAAAAATTCTTCTTGATGTGAAAAAATAAATCTGATATTAAGTGGCTCTATCTTTTGGCCATTCAAGTATCTAGTACGTCTATGGATATTCTCATTCCTCCTTTGGGGATTGAGTACAGTCTATCCTCCATACTAACCTACCCAGGCTTGGGGTACTCTGGAAATCCAGAGCATGATACCCTGCTTTTTGAGACCAAATACAATTGTCAATCATAGTGCCTTTCAAAAAGCAACTTTTTTCCCTGGAAAACATTTCGCTTCTCAGCCAAGAAGCTTCTTCAGTTTCTTGGATGAGAAGAGAAATGTTTTCAAGGGAGGGGGAAAAAAACCCAAGAAAGACCAGCTGTCTTTTGAAAAGTACCTCTGGTACAGGTATCTAGAATGTTTAACATGTTTGAGGTAACTTTTTCTTAAGAAGGTAAGGAAAGTTCTTCTGGATGAAACAAAAGATTTAAGGTTTAAGTTTCTGTGTACAGTAGTATTCCTCACACACACTTTGATTTCCTCACAAAAGCTTACAAGAAGCATCCTCAATTTCTAGTAGGCCCATCTTCCACAAAACATGGCCTATCTCTTCAGAAGAAGAAAAAAATAGATGTGCTAGAAATCCCTGAGGTTTTATTCAGCTATGGAATTTTTAAGCTTGTATGAAAAAGGGAGATTTGGGAAACACTAATTAATGCTTTGGGGGACGTTTTCAGCCTCATCACTTTTCTCTCTTGAGACTCTTTTCTAGCAAATGTGAGAATTAACGCCAAAGGATGAAACAGTAACCTTCAGTTCCATAAAATGTAATTTGGATTTGTTTCTTTAAAGTACATGGATATGGGGAATCTAGTAACATGCAAATTATTGCTCCCAAGGTCAGCAGTGAGTTCTGGAGAGACAAGCAATTTAGATTACCTAACAGTAGGGACAAAGAGGGAAAATTATAGCTTATCTTTGGAACCAAATCACGTGAGAATTCATATTTAGAAAATGTCATATTGTTGTTAAAGACTTTATCTCTGAAATTTCAAGAAAAAATATATAAGCTAGATGAGCTATAAATGCAGATGTGTAGCAGAATTGCACATACATATTAGGAAAGATGCATTAGGAAAGGTGCATAAGTGAAAATAATTTGAATCTCTAAAACAGCTTTTATTTGTTTAAATTATAATTCAGATATGTTATCCTCACACTTCTAAATATAGTTACCGTATATACTCGAGTATAAGCCGAGTTTTTCAGCCCAAAAAATGGGCTGAAAAACACAGCCTCGGCTTATACTCGGGTCATTGACAAAGTCACCACACGAGGGCGCCATTGCTTGAGCCAGAGCGAGGAGGCACCAGCTTTTGTCCCCTCTGGCACGCCGTAGTTCCTCTCCCTGCCTCAAGCAAATGAGGCAGCCATTTGCTCCAACCGAGAGGGGGAAAAAGCAATGGTGAGTAACTATTCTTTGCTCTCTCTGCATTGTCCTTAGTCGGATTAAAAAGGCCCCCTGCTGTCAGATTCTCCTCCCCCTCCTTTGAAAGGATTTAAACTGTTTAAAAAATGGTATTTTGTGGTAGTTGCTGTCCTTGCTTGGATAGGATCTAATAATGTGTTATGAGGCAGAGCTAGACAGGAATTCTTTTTCTATCTGTCTATCTTTCTATCTATCTATCTATCTATCTATCTATCTATCTATCTATCTATTTTTCTATCTGTCTGTCTGTCTATCTATCTTTCTATCTATATCTATCTGTCTATCTATCTATCTATCTATCTATCTATCTATCTATCATCTATCTATCTATCTGTATCTATTTCTATCTATCTATTTTTCTATCTTTCTATCTATCTATTTTTCTATCTATCTATTTTTCTTTCTATCTATCTATCTATCTATCTATCTATCTATCTATCTATCTATCTATCTGTATCTATTTCTATCTATCTATCTATCTATTTTTCTATCTGTCTGTGTGTCTGTCTATCTGTCTATCTATCTTTCTATCTATATCTATCTATCTATCTATCTATCTATCTATCTGTATCTATTTCTATCTATCTATCTATCTATTTTCTGTCTGTCTGTCTGTCTATCTATCTTTCTATCTCTATCTATCTATCTATCTATCTATCTATCTATCTATCTATCTATCTATCTATCTATCTATCTATTTGGTTTTCTATGCTGATAACCTCACAGCAGCTAATGCTGAAGCTCTTCTTTGGATACACTTATTTATTTGTTTGTTTGTTTGTTTATTTATTTAATTGGATTTGTATGCAATCCCTCTCCAAGGACTCAGGGTGGCTCACAGCATATATAAAAACAGAACAATAATGTAAATCCAATTAATGATGAGAAGGAATCCAGTTTTGAAGGATTTTAACTGTTAGGTTTTAGCTTTGTTCCTGATCGAGCTACTTTTTTTACTTTTTAATTTATTGTTAATATTGTTAATTTGTTTACCCTCTTTTAAATTTACAGAGCTAGTTTACTGGTTTTCTTTAAAATAAATATTCTAAAACATGTCTCAATTAATGTAATTTTATTGTTTTCCATTTTTATAAGTTACCAGTAGCCACTGCATTTTCTAACCTCGGCTTATACTCGGGTCAATACGTTTTCCCAGTTTTTGTGGCAAAAATTGGTGCCTCGGCTTATACTCGGGTCGGCTTATACTCGAGTATATACGGTATGTAGAATTTCTAATTTTTGATATAGATGATTGGTCTTTAGGATATTGTATGAAATTCTACTATCCAGTATTATTTTCTTTAAGCTTTTAGATGTTCTTTTAATTTTTTTGACAGAAATCAATATTAATTAGTTGATTGCTTCTGATAACTAATTATGAGGTTGAGTCTCTGTCGTATTTCATTACTTTTGATTATTTTCAATACTTTCAATTTTTTTGCTGCTGTTTCAACAAGCTGTCTGGGACATTGCATATAAAATATAAAATGGATCATTTCTTATATATTAAAAATAAACCCTGAAAGAAAGTTTAACACATAAGCTTAAAAATTTGTGAAAGATTTTATAACAAATGATCACATTTAGCAAATTGGTCATGCTATTTCTGCAGTGAAAAGGATTGTGGTAGCTGGATCATCATAATGATTTTAAAAAAAATATTAAGCAATGATATTTTTGCAAAATCAAATGCTAAAAATGTCCATTAATTCTAATTTTCTTTTCATTGATTTCAATAATTCCATTGTTAGTAGGCAATAGGGTTTGATCTTTGTCAAACAGCCCCTCAGGAGAAGTTTTGCCTAGGATCATGGGAGTACTTGAAAGCTATGTACAAATTTCCAGAGGAAAATGCATGATTGGGGCAGCATATTTTGAAACACAGTATAAACCTCAGGCATGCATATTGTCAAACATGTTTAACTTCATTCACGTTTATTGGTGCATTCCAATAAATCAAATTCTAAGGTGATGGTTCTTAAGAGTGACTGTGCTTTCATCTTAAGGCTAGCCTTTGGTTTTAATAACATAGATGAATATGACTTTATAACTGCAAAATGCTCAAAGGGATCTTTAAAAAAAATGAGTTTTTCGCTGTTTTTATTCTCCTCTAAATAATTTTAGTTTTTGCTGTCTAGCCCATGATATTTTCTTGTCTTTTAGTAAAAAGGTAAGATGACAACTGCAAGTGTTGTGAAAGGTCTCCTCTAAATACCTCTAAGCAAAGAATAATTTTGGATTATGCAAATGTGGACCATATTGGCTCTGTAGATTTTGCAGAATTAATATTCCTAACATTTTTCATTCACTGAACTGGATGGGACTGCTGGAAAGTGTAGCTTATCAACATCTGTAAGGACATAGATGTTTATGAGCAAACAACATGAGATGATGTAAAAGAACATCCTGTACTTTTTATTACTAACGCCTCAATTTACTACATCAGTCTAATTTTATGTCTTCTTTATGTCTACTTGGTAGGGCAGCTCTGTCACTACAAGCACAGCCATGCCAATAAATGCAATCTGGAGAAATATAAAAGTATTATCTAGTCAAAAACAAAAATCAAGTAGAAATTGACTGAATACATTCTAGATCTATGATGGAAAACTAATGCAAATACTCTTTTACAACATCTTCAATCTGAAATCTCTATTTAAATAAATAAACAAACCTTAATTGAATTAAAATATAACATAGTGCTCTAAAATGAACAACATAGCATATTGTAAGTTCCAACGCCCTTTGAGCTCCCCAAATAAGAAGAAATGTTCATGAATATTGTGCAATTTTATTAGTTTTGTAAATTTATGCAAAATTTCAGTGGAAGTCTTTGGCTATCTTATAAGACTATAGTAATTTGGGTCAAGTCACCCAGACAATTAATAAGGTTTTTCAATGATGCTCAGAGGATAAAAAGGTTGCTTATCTTTGCTTCAGTTGGTAATACAGTAAGTGCTAGATGAACACTACAATAAATTTCCCAACTTCTATGAGTTTTGACTAAGAGGCTTAATCAAAATGAAATATAAAAAACCCCACCAAAAACATTTCATTTTAACACAGAATAATAAATAGATCTCCAAATAAATATGACACATTTTCTCAGACACAGCGTATGCCAGAATATTAGAGTTATAAGAAATCTGAAGCAAAATAGCACATTGCTATTACCCAAATACATTAATATGTACACTGAAAGAATACCTGGGACACTTTAGTTTCCTCACATCAGACATACACAATAAATATGCATACTGAGGGCTACTTCTCTATTCTGACAACTAAATCTTCCATGCTTCGCCCTAAGTCAAGGACATCAGGAGAGAAAAAAAACATGACTAAAGTCTCAACATACAGAAATTATTACATTTCTGGGTGAGAGGGGGACATAGCTTTGAATTCAAAATGAAACTGAACATGACAGTACCAAGCAAAAAATGCACAGCAGGACTGAGAAATACAACTTGAACTTTACAATCTGCTATTTCAGTATGGTAAGCATTTTGATCTTTCTGAAAGTGCCTTCATTTGCCAAGTTTTAGCCCACTGTTTTGTTATTGTTCTTGAGAGCAATAGTAAGGGAGTCATAATGTAAATTTAAGAAAATGATTTCAAATTAAAAAAAAATATTAGAAAAGCAAATTGCCTCTTTCTTCTGCCATTAAAGAGGCAGCGTTATCTGCTAGAGAAATAAAAACTATATGACCAGAATTTTTGCCAACGTTGTAATAAGGAAAACAAAATACTATATCCGTGATGGTGAACCTATGGCATGGGTGCCACAGGTGGCACACAGAGCCATATCTGCTGGCATGTGAGCCATTGCCCTAGCTCAGCTCCAACATGCATGTTTCTGCTGGCCAGCTGATTTTGGGCTTGCATAGAGGCTCTAGGAGGGTGTTTTTGGCTTCCAGAGATCCTCTGAGGGGAGGGGGAGGACATTTTTATCCTCCCTCAGCTCCAGGGATGCCTTTGGAGCATGGGGAGGGCGAAACACAAGCCTACTGGGCCCACCAGAAGTTGGGAAACAGGCAATTTCTGGCCTCCAGAGGGCCTCTTGGGGGGCGGGGGAAGCTGTTTTCGTCCTCCTCAAGCATTGAATTATGGGTGTGGGCACTCACGCATGCACGATAGCACCTGCCCACACTCTTTTGGCACCTGAGGGGAAAATGGTTCGCCATCACTGTACTATATGATGAAATCTAATTTTAGCCCCAATGTTTTTGCTATGGGGATTTTTTTTCCCTCAGGTGATATTTTTGAAAAAAAGAAAAGAAAACAATCAATCTTCTTTGGTAACCTCATTACTGTCTTGTGATCTGTCTACCTCATAAAGCAGATTATACCCTTGCAACACATTAATTACAGATGCCTCTGATTACAGATGCTGCATTCTTCTCCGAAGATCTCAATCTTTCTGTCGCCTTTAATACTTCGTATCAATCATGAGCAGGCATCAGTTCTCCTCCTACGCTGTACTCAGATCATTGTTAATCCCAGCTCTTGAAACAGATTCCAGCAGCCAAGAACTCACAGTTCTAGTCTCTTTAGATGGTTGAGGCAAGTCAGACTATTTGAAGAAAAGACCATCTGTGGTTAGGTAACTTGAGGGAGGAGTAGAGATATTTCTTGCTTTCTGTATGACATTCTTAATAATGTACTTTGAAAACTACTGCAGTCATCTTTTTTTCTCCTTCTCACAATAACCTCAATTAATTAAATTAGATCCTACTTTCAGAAGGTAACAACTTTATACCTGTTATACTCCCATAATTAGTTTGAAATTCACATTAACTGTCAGTAATAATAATCCTGTGAACAACAGAAAAAGGAGGCATGGGAGTACTTTCCATTTGTTCAATGGACCACATTGTGTGGACATTATACAATTTAATTAGATGCCGATTAAGCACTAAGTATTGACTTTATGTTTCATTTAAAGAAGTAAGTGGATAGAAGAGATAAGCAATTCTTCTGGATACAAACATAGCAAAAACGTTTAAGTAATTCTACTGAATATAAACACAGATCAAACAGTGCTTGCCTGCCTACCTTACTTCCTTCTAAATCTTTTGATCCGTGCATTTCTGATTTATCTGAATGGTAATTTAAAATATAAATTTTACACCAGATCATAATTTAGAAATATAGTTACATTAACTGTGCCTAAATTGGTGAGTTTGAGAAATGCTTGAATAACCCTGCTGGAGTTTTCAGTTTGTATGGCCAATGGCCATGACTCACAGTAATAGGTAGACTTTGTGAATTGTATTTGGGTGTGTATGTATATGTGCAATCAATTAAAATTAACTGTTATAATGAAAATTTGAACATGGGTTAGTGGAATCTAAACTGGATTAACTTTATCATTATTAGTGTTAAATCCATCGATGGAAGAGGCTAGACACTTAAGAACTTGTTAACAAACAGTTCTTTATTGTATAACAGTAACCCAGCAAAAGTCCTGTCTGACAGCTAGCCCTTTTACAGGGAGATGTCAGATTTATTTATTCATTTTATTTATTTATTTTATCAGATTTATAGGCCACCCTTCTCCTCGTGGACTCAGGCCGGCTTACAAGAGTAAAATGGAAACAATAACAATAAATAGAATTTAAAATATTACAAATGAATAAAAAAAACCACAATAAAAACAATCAAACATCCTACTTTCATACAATGACTAGAGCAAAATTCTCGCTCACGGTTCCCAGGCCTGTCGGCTTAGGTGTGTCTTTAACATGTTCCAAAAGGCGAGGAGAGTGGGGGGGGGGCTGCGAATATCTGGGGGGAGTTGGTTCCAGAGAGTCAGGACTGTAACAGAGAAGGCTCTCCCCCATGGTCCCACCAGCTGACATTGTATGACTGACGGATCCCAGAGGAGGCCAACTCTGTGTAACCTAACTGGTTGCTGGGATGTATGAGGCAGAAGGTGGTCCCATAAACAATCTGGTCCAATACCATGTAGGGTTTTATAGATTGTTTGAGCAATCACTTATAAGTACAGTATTTTCCTGCTATAATGCTGGACCTGATTGAAGCCTATGCTTCACTTGTATTGAATACTTAACACCCTCCTCACTTAGTTCAGTCCTTGGTCAATCAGGGTTGTTTGCTGCTTGTAGTTCCATAAGTAGGCAGGGTGTTAGTGTGGTCTACTTGACCTGCACACTTTAGTTAGTTCTTTGGAGTTTGTCTGGTTGGACTGGATTATTATTGTCTTCAGCTGTTCCAATGGAAACTTCTGGGCATCAGACTTGGGCATGTTTATTTGGCTTGAACCCTCCTCTCCAGTCATTTTCTGCTGTATCCCTGATTCTTCAGGTGGGTATATCCATTGCAATGTTGGGTTTTACTTAAAATTATCTAGTGTTTTATTTTGATGGTTAGGGTAGTTAGGTTCTGGATGGTCATCAGCTTGCATTCTCTCTAGTGGTTTGGGGATTTTCCCATGTAGTTGGTCTATGTAGTGATTGTCTCCCATCCTCTATTTCAACCATGACTTCCAGGAAGGAAGGAAGGAAGGAAGGAAGGAAGGAAGGAAGGAAGGAAGGAAGGAAGGAATCACAGAGTTGGAAGGGACCTTCTCAACTTTTCCAATGCCGTCACCCTACTAGGTATCCAGAGGGTTCCCTCAGTATAATTATGGCTATGGGTGTAAACTTTGTCCCCTATTGTAACACTTCTTGTCTTACTGATGGAGTATGGTAGTGTTTGTGCTATGTCATTGGGTGCAGGTAGTACAGTTGTGACTTGAGTCGCCTGCCCATTAATAGCTCTGTGGGGATCCTATTTGTGGTGGCACTGGGCATTTATTTATTTATTTATTGGATTTGTATATCGCTCCTCTCCATGGTCTGGATTCTAATGTGCTGGATTGTCAATCCTGGCCTGCCAATCCCCTAGGCTGATTGAACCATTCTCTCAGTCATTGCTGGCTGAGTGGAACAGCATCATAAGATAAGTCTACAGAGAGGGGTGGCATACAAATCAATCAATCAATCAATCAATCAATCAATCAATCAAACAAACAAACAAACAAACAAACAAACAAACAAATAGTCTAATCCTGTTTGGCTAGGAATAGTTCAAATTGCATGGCGATAAACTGGGGCATATTGTCAGAGACCAGTATGTCCAGCAGGCCATGAATGGAGAATAGGCACTGCAATACCCAGGTGACTGCCTCTGCCGTGGTTAAGGGCATCATGATGTCCTCTAGCCATTTACAGTAGGCATCCACAACAATTGGGATATTTTAGGCTTTTTTAGGTCCCGTGAAGTCAGTGTGAATCCTAGCCAATGGTGCCCTGGGGATTTCCGATTCCTGAACTGGAGGCACTGGGGAAGCAGCTCTGGATTCCTGGCAAAAGGCACAAGCACCTACCCATTCAGTTATTGCTTATCTATGTTAGGCCATCAGACATAGCACCTTGCCAGAGACTTAATTCAGACTATCCTGGGGTGCCAGTCATGCAAAACTTCAAATACAGTTTTTCTTAATTTTTCCAGTAGCACCGTCTGCCACCCAATAGCACTCCTTATTTACAGACAATTAATGATGGTGCACAGCAAATGGTTGTAACTCCCATTTAAATGGTTTTCCCAGCCATCCCCACCAGGCTCGTTGTAGCACTTGAGCCAGGATAGCATCTTTGGCTGAATATCTGGCGATTTTTGTGCTAAACCCCTCTATCAGCAGGACTGAAGAAGCTGTGTGTGTTGTAATTCAGCAGTTTGTGTAGGGGACACCTACTGAGGGTGTATGCATGACCCAGGGACCATCCAGACCAATGCAACAGTTTATAGCTATAAGTCACTAGGAAAATGGTCCATGTAGTGATTCTGAGCGACAATACAGCTGGCGTCCCTGCCATTCAAATATTTATGGAACTGATGGATTCCAGCAATCACAGCCAGCGCTTCTCTGTCCAGCTGGCTATAGTTCTGTTTGGCAGTTCTGAGAATGTAATTTGACATTTCTCTCACTTGACCCTGGGTCTGGCTTCCTAGAAATAAGCAAGAACAATGCCTAAGTGATCCAGGAGCTCAGGCTTGACATCTGTCTATATCAGGATGTCATCAAAATAGGGTACAATCCCTGGGATACCATGCAGTACACACTCCGTTATGCTCTGGAATAGCTTGGGAGCTATACTTTGCCTAATTGGAAGCAGTGGGATTTTAAAGCCCCCTTATGGGTGACAATGGTCTGAGCTTCTGTGTTTTGTTGTCATTAATCAGCAGCTGTTGATAGGCTTGAGCCAGGGGTTATTTTTGCAAAACATTTGTTTTAATTTTTTCTCCATCAATCCATACATCTCTATATATCTTCAGATCTTACAATCTTACAATAAAATACATTACACATTTTAATCAATCATTCGTAAATTCTTTATATATGACACTTTATTCCAGGTATATTTTACTGAAATAGTATTGCTTCTAAAAGAAAAAATATATAAATCGAACTTTGCATCCTTCCAACCCTTGGCAAGAGCTTTCTTATTATCACCCAGGAGATGATGGTCAGCATTGACCCAATATTGATCTCCATGTTACATGGTGACCCTTCAATATGCATGGTCACATAGATCTTTCTGGTTCTCCTATTGCTAGTTTGCTAGACAATGTGTATGACTTGGTGTGCTTCTTTTGGATGGTCTAGTTGGTCCTATCCTGGCATCCAGGTTAGAGTTCTATAGCCAGAGTAAGTGGCTGACTTCCTTGCTTCAAAAATGGCAGGCTGCCTGGCTCAGTAGACTTTGGCTAGGTGACCCTTTTGGTCACAGCTTTGGCAAATGTCCTCCTTAAACCTGCAATTTGCACTTGGTTGTTAACCCCCACAACCCATGCATAGAGTTGACCATCTGTTGGCCTCTGTGCTTTTCCAACCCTTCTCTGTTCAGAGGTGGCAAAGTTTGTCTTTGCCTTCTGGCATTTCTTCTGGCTCTATGATTTCCTGATGTACAGTGACAACTTGGCAGCAACTCACAGCACCGGTGCCATTTTCTTTTTGAAATGCCACAGCATATTGGCTGAATGACTCTGAAGGTCTGACCTCATATTGCAGTCTGCAGGGTGAGATGTGGCTTCTCTAACAACTGCCTTTGCGATCTCAAGTCCTGATCCTGCGTATGAGTTGCTCTAACAGTGCATCCACCAGCTCTCTAAAATCACACCCCTCTGAGGCTTTCCTCAGGACACCTCTCACCCTCTCCTTGTATTCAACTGTGGAACTCTTGTCATTTGACGAACTTCAATTTTGGAGCCCATGGTTTGCCTGGAGTGTGCTCCACAGTGTCTGCCTGGGCACAGCTGTCATGGCGGTTGGCAAGACTAGTGCTTTCACAGTGTCAAATATCTATGCCACAGTAGCTGAGGAAACATGATCTTTTCATGTTTTCTAAGAGTCCTAGGAGAGATTGTTGGCTTCTATGAAGCATTCAAATCTCTCCATGTAGGATTACCACTTCTCCATGGCTGGGTTGAAGGGGCAAGGTGGCGTGTGGGAGATAATTGTGATGGCCAAGGTCAAAAGTGTTGATCCAGTGCTTGGCCAATCCTGCTGCACTCAGGAACACTGTGTTATCGAGTCACTCTCTTCCAGATCCCAACTTTGTTGCCAGTGTTAGATCCATCAATGAAGAGGCTAGAGTCTAGACCCTTAAGAACTTAATAACAAACAGCTCTTTATTGTATAACAGTTCAGTAACCCAGCTGAATTTTAATCCTGTCTGACAGCTAGCTCTTTTATAGGGAGCTGTTAGACTTTTCGAACAATCATATTCTAGTATTTCCTGCTGTAATGGTGGACCTGAGTGAAGCCTATGCTCCACTTGTGTTGGATACTTAACAATTAGTATTAATATTATCCTGCCAGCTTGCCAGCTCCTTATTAGATGCTTCTAGATGATCTAAAACTTTATAAGCCTATTTAGAAACAGTTGAGAATCAATGTGAGAAGGTTATCATTTATCTATCAAATGTCCATTTTTCAAGCCAACAGTTTTACATCTCTTAAATAACTCTTATGAAATGGTTCTTTTTCTCCAGACTGAGAAAAAAAAATCCAACTATAACCAATTTAGAATGTGAAGCAAGGTGATTTCAGCTAAGTAATGCATTTGATTTCTTTTTTCCATTATAGTAATGTTTTAAAATGCAGAAATGTGAAAATTAGAATAAGTAGATGGTGACATTTTAAAACTGATTCCCTCAAAGCTAAAACAATTGTTCTATATCGTAGATTGCCTTCATGTACAAAGCACTGACTGTGCAGAGCTGAACTCTTTAGCTATTAACACACAGAGTTCCTTTAGCCCGCTGAACACAATTTCGTTATTCTAACTTTAACCAGTTTTGTAGAGGAAAAATACCTAGCACAAACCAAGAAAGAAAGTTTGTTAGCTTTGAAGGTTTTATTATTATTTCAAGAATAAAGTCCCCAAGGCTTCAGACTTAAATTAATTTTGGAGGCAATCAGATATATAACACTTGCAAGCAGCCATTTCAGATGGTATGTAGGTATTTCTTTAAGGCTATCCTATATCTTTGGTATAATTTTCATTTAACCTTTTTTCTCATTCATTCATTCATTTGTTAATTTGTATGGCTTCCCATCTCACAAGACAGGAAAACAAAACCCACAACAAGAGTTTTATGTTAACCGTAACCAGTAAAAAGCAGCCATTCACAGCTCTACTGGAAAGCGGGTGACGCAGGTGACCTTTGTCTCCCTGACAAGTTGCTTTCCTTCCTGAAGGATTTTTTCCCGCTGGTGACTCCTGGCTGGGATTGACCGCCACCACCGCTGCTGTCACACAGGACGCAGACCCACAACTGCTGGCCAGCTGCATCGGCAGCAGCAGTGGCAGAGGTGCCTCGGTCAGTTCTGGCCAGGAGCCACCGGCAGGAAAAAATCCTCCAGGAAGGAGAGCAGCTCATCAGGGAAACGTTACCCACTTACCAGAATCTCTCCTTCCTGAAGGATTTCTTCTCTCTGGTGGCTTCTGGCCAGGACTGACCTCCGCTACCGCTGTGCCTCACAGGACCCAGATTTGCAGCCACCAGCCAGCCCAATCGGCAGCAGCGGCAGGGGCACCCCATGCCGACTGGACAAGCCCTGCACTCTCTGGGCCCACCTATTGCTGCTGGCTGGGGTGGCAAGATTTGGCTGCTACATATGCACAGAAGCCAAATCTTGCATGCAAAGCATATGCACAGTGCGTGCATGGCCGGCAGTGATGGAGCTGCCTGCACAGCTCCATTTTTGCCGGTGGAATGGTGTTCCACACTGTGGTGCCTATTGCCCAACCCTGACCATAACCATTGTTAAAACAGTAATGATATATAATCAATGTTTTGATATATTTTTCTGCTCTGAATTGGCCAGAGTTACTTAAGTGAGCTGAGTGGCTATAGAAATTGAATAATTAAATAAACAAACATTGTGTTTTTAGATATTGGATTTGTACTTTGTTATTATTGTTGTAAGCCACCCCGAGTTCTCGGAGAGGGGCAGCATACAAATCTAATAAATTATTATTATTATTATTATTATTATTATTATTATTATTATTATTATTATTAATGTGTTCTGCATCTGTTCTAAGTGAATAACTTAATTAAGTTTTCCTGCACTGATATTTAGATTTATGAATTGGATTATATGCTTCTTCAAATGTACTGATACATCCTTTGGTTTAAGACTGTGGAAAAATGTATGTGTGTTAGAGAAAATTGAAGAGGTAAATGCATTAATTCCAGCTCTTTGTGTCTGCATTCTTATTCTGCATTGGCACATATACTTGTTTCTACAGATTTTTGTAGAAATTCAAAGGCTGATGAATAGAGTGATCTTATTATTCAATTTATGTCAATCTAACATTTTTATTATTTATACATTAAATTTGGAATGAATGAATAATAAAAAATCTTATGGTCCGAGGTGGTTCATAAATCAGAAATAGAATACTTTAGCAATTTAATTTATTGAGATCAAAGCAAGGGTTGAATGCAGAAAGTCCCAAATACTAATTCTTAGTATTTCCTTGATCAAGGCTCCTTAGAAACATAGAAACATAGAAGTCTGACGGCAGAAAAAGACCTCCTGGTCCATCTAGTCTGCCTTTATACTATTTTCTGTATTTTATCTTAGGATGGATATGTGTTTATCCCAGGCATGTTTAAATTTAGTTACTGTGGATTTATCTACCACGTCTGCTGGAAGTTTGTTCCAAGGATCTACTACTCTTTCAGTGAAATAATATTTTCTCATGTTGCTTTTGATCTTTCCCCCAACTAACTTCAGATTGTGTCCCCTTGTTCTTGTGTCCCCTTGTTCTTGTGTTCACTTTCCTTCCTTGAACTAGCGGGATTATATGTGAATTAAGTATACAAACTGACTCAGAAAAGAAAATATGTTTGTTTGGTTGAAAATTAGGGGCAAAGTGTTCATATGCTTTATGTTTTGAGGATGGTGTGCCTTTTCTTTGACGTTTTCAAAAGTATGTTTACCTTTGCCTGAAAATACAGAATACTGGGAAATATCCATAGAAACATTTTGAGATTATTTTTGCGGACGTAAAATAAATAATGCACCAACTTCCTGAGAGTATTCTCTTGCATCTGCTACACTATTTTCATTTCTCTGTGTGGGATTCATTCTTCCATGAACCTTTTGAACAGCTGGAAAAAAAAAACTCTTATTGGTCCTGTAGATCTATTTGTTATACCGGTATTTTAAAAGGCGCTGCCATACTGCTTTGAAATGGACTGGATTTTTAAAAAACATAGATATCAAGATTAACTTCAATGAGTCAAGGCACTTACAAAACATGATGCTTTTGTCCAACTCTTGAAAGCAGCATTGGATTGTTACAACACAGCCTCCGTCCCTATTATACATGGGTATGCAATGACACACTGCACATACAAATGGGACAGAACTTGGATCACAACAGCTTTTGCCATTTGTAGACTACTGTGCGTAAAATAAATCTCAGTGATAAAAATCTCACTGATGTAAAAAGTATTTTCTGAACTGTACTCTCCGGAGGCAAAACTTCCTGCATTTATCCACTACTTTTTTGTGAATGTGTGGTACGGGAAAATGTCACAGGTCTGCATTGTTGACAACCTGTTGTGAGTGCTGCTATTTTCAATTCTGTCTTTTCATATATACCCCTGTAACAATTTATGCCACAAAAGAGAATTGTGGGTTTTTAATTTTAGATGTGGAAGTTACCTGTTGCAGTTTTCCCTTGGGTTAACGTTGAACTAGAAAAGCAGCTTTAAAAAAATAATGAAACCTTTGGGAATATGATTTTTGCAATGGTAGACCTTGCTGATTCATACTACAATCCTGTACAATTAGCACCTTTTGTTGTGATCTTTAAATAACCTATAACTTTGTAGGTTGCCAGTTAAAATGTAAAGTTGTATCTGATCTATTCAACAACTCCAGAAAACAGGTAACCTTCTGTTGCCACGACTACTTAAAGAGAACTGAACTCGGTCTCTTCATCTCTGTCTTCTAAGCAGGAAGTAGAATTGAGATTCAGTTAACCTGTTGCATCTTCAGAACTGTGTTGCAGGGAGGTCTGATGAAAATCGTAGCTTTGTCATCCTGAAATGTTAACTGTTGTGAGTTACATTTGTGAGATGGACAGTTTTCAAAAATTTGCTAGTTAATCTAACTAACTAACTAACTAACTAACTAATTAACTAGCTAGCTAACTAACTTGTTGACCTAAAAGATTGGAGGTATTTGGAGTTGTTTTTGTTTCTTCACCCATTTTTAACTTATTATGTTGGATCTTCTGATGAACTTGCAAAGCCTCTGAAAGACAGATTCTTCATCCACCAAGACATGGAGGCTAAGTATTGAATGAAGATACTGCCTCTCTGGGACTTCCTCCAGAGAAGGCACCCATGGACTTCCTCCTCTGATCTAGGAACCAACAACTACCCTTCATATTCAGAAACGTTACCTTCCAGCCTTTCCTTTCTACACTGCTCAAATAACACAATACAATATAACTCCAAGTAAATCAAATTTCTGTGAAATCAAACTGTCCACTTAGGAAGCAATGCTGATTGACAATCAATTTCACATGCTGTTGTACGTATTCAACTTTGTACGGAACAAAGTATTGAATGAGAATATTTCATTCATTCAGATCTAGGATGTGTTATTTAAGTGTTCCTTTATTTTTTTGAGCAGTATACAGTATATCAGTCTGTGTATTTTTCCCATTTCTCTCATTCTTTCTTTATAATTTTGGGTGAGGCCAGCAGCATCTCCTCCATTATTTGAACTCTCCCCAGAGTTCTAATCCTCAACACCTACATCCTGTACAAGTCTTGACCGATGGAAATGCTGTGTCCCTTTACTCCATAACAACTTTCACTATCAGCCAAGTGAGTTCATCATGATAGTACAGTTCAAGCCTAGAATTGACTTCCTGTCTCTCCTTTTGCAGACTCATGCCAGCACTGCTGCAGCCACACCAATGCAATAAAATCCATATGCCACACAACTGTCTGAAGTGGGAATTCATTGTACAAATACAAAGGCTCTTCAAAGAGAAGTGTTTGCATGTGCATGAAGGCTTCCACTATATATATATATATCTCACCTGTGCATGTGATGATTGACTTCTTAGTGACCTCAGCAGCTCAAATAGAGACCAGATCAGTTGCTCACCTCTATGTTCTGAAACCTTCATATGATGATAAAACCTGGACAGATTTTCTCAAGGATCAAGAAAGTTATTGTTTAACCATAACTTTGGCTTGGTTTGTTAAGTAATCAATTTCATTTTTTTCTTGGCTGTTTAAATTCTTAGGAGTCTTCTCCAACACAAAAATTCAAAGGTGAAAATACTCTTGCTCTCCTTTTTTCAAAGCCAAACTTTTGCTTTAATAGGGTGTTGCAGAGAACATTGTGGCCGGCCCAATTCTGATCTTTATATGTGTAGATATATCAGTGACTTGAATATCTCTTCCAATCTTTTCTTTATCACTGCTCTACCAAATGCTTCTGTGCAGTCGGCCTGATTGTTTGTTCCTTTACTGTTGATAGTCAATCTAAAAGGCAGAACCTATCCATCACTTTGATATCTTCATTGTCAATTCCAAGGGGGTTCTGTCTGTCGTCCTTTGTTTACTTTATATTTAATTTTTGTTCAAATTTTCTCACCGTGCTTTTTCACTTTTATTACTAAAGTTTGCAGATCCTTTGCATTTTCAGTTTTGAGGGAAAGTGTATAATCTTAAAGAATCAAGAAAACCATGTTTGTTTGTTCATTTTTGATGCTTACCTAACAACAATTTTAGACTAGTGAAGAAAGTCCTTCAGGGACCCAAGATATGTGGGATATTAAAAATAAATTTATGTTACCAGTGAAGACCTTGATGAGCTAATTAGAACACAGGGGTAATGTAAATGTGGCTGCTAATCTGAGTATTTGTGAAATATTATGCTCATGCTGATTTTCAACAAAAATAAAAAGAAGGAGGGAGTGTTGCAGGTCATGTAGTCTGTTTAGCCTAAATTGGATGCTGACAATCTAGAATGAGTTTGAATTAAAATGGTCATGTAGAAATAGATAAAGAATAGGATTTGTACTGCAGAAACTGATGCATTGCAGGATCAGCTAGAACTCAATTATTAGACCACTATATCATGGAATTTGCCAAAAGAGCCAAGAGCCATTCCTGGGCATAGATGGCCACAAGATTGAGATTAATTATCCTATTAAAATACCTGGAAATGGTCCTTCATTTTGCCAACTATAGGAAACCCCTGTAGGCTAAAAAGCCTTCTCAGTCACTGCATCTCAGGGAATGTATGCATTTGCAGTTGGGGACAGTTGCAATGATGTTGCATTTACAATTCTGCAAATGTTAAGGTTCTGGCTAAGGGGAACTCAAACAGCAAAGCATGGAACAGGACATTGGATTAACCAATCGGCGTGCAGGGTACACACCTCTATACAGTATACGGTTAGGATTTGGGAGTATGCTTGTCCACCTATCTGTAGACATCTGCAACCTACACTTACCCATCAACCCCTTCACAGTGTAGGTATGTGGCTGATGTCTGCACAATTGCAGGCAACTCTAAATCAAGCTTAAGTTGCTGAAAATGCACAGAGGATGGGATTACGGGGGCGGGGCTTTGATGTCACGGAGACTACTTCCTGGCTGGCCGAAACAGGGAGAAAGGAGTCTCCGTGACATCAAAGCCCCATCCCCAGAATCCCATTGTGGGATTTCCCACTCTCCTCCTGGGCAGCGGCATTTCGTGGTGTTCGAGCGAATGCCGAACCTGAACATGAACTTTACCTGAACTTTTTAAAAAGTTTGGGTTCAGGTTCGGCATGCCGAACACTGCAAAGTTCGGCACAAGCCTGAACTTTACAAGTTTGGTTCGCCCAACACTAATCATAAACCCATTTTAAAAGTATGTCTTTTATCCTCTTGCAGAAGGCTGTAAGGAGGTTAGCCACACTCAAGGGGCAAGGATTTGAAGCATTGGGGCCACTGTAAAGAATGTCTCCTAAGAGATGGGAACCAGGAGAACCTCCCTCCCTCCCTAGATAAGAATAGACTGAATGTATTCAGAAAAGAAGAAGATAAAGGACTCCTTGTCTGAATGATTCTACAACAATCTGTCTTGCTCTGAGCTGTCTGAAAAGGTCATGATTCATTTCATTAAAAGACTGCTGATATCAAACTACTGAAGGCAGTTATCATTGGCAGTAATTATAATTCCTCTGATTGTTGGAATCTCTCCCGGAAGACTGTTCAACATAGTGAAAAGAGTCAGTAATTTAGCTACCTGTAAGAACAACAGTAGTGTAAGTGTGAGCTCCTGCTAGGTTCAATCTTGCTGTTAATGTCAAAACAGGAAACCTGAAACCTGAAACCAAGAGTATGGGAGGAAAGCCAATCAATTTAGAAGTAGCTCCAAAATCAAACCAGAAAGATGATGCAAATCAATATTGGGATGTTACCGAAAAAGAAGTATAGATATGACTAAAATATTATCCCACGTTTGAAGGAAAAACAATAAGTTTGAATTTGGAATATGAAAAGCTCAAATGAAAGCAAATGTGACATTATAAAAACTGAAATACAATATATTGTATGAGATAGTTTAGGAAAGGATCAAGTTAACTCAAATGTTTATGTGACAAATATAATGTAAATATAGAATGCAAACATACAAAGGAATGAAGTAGTGGCCATGTCATTCAAAAAGAGATCAACCAAATGTTATTGATGATAATCCAATAAATGCTATAATTATATCAAGGAGAATGACTTTTTATCCAGCAAACATAGATGTTATTTAAATATTATATACTAATGAGTGACTAGAATGCCTATGTTAGAAAAACTGAGTAACCTGGAAATGCAGTAATATTTGGATAGGGGCTTTTGTGAACACAAATCTTTGTTGACAAAACCTATTTCAAATAACCTAACCTGGAAACCACTAGATGCACAGCATCAGAATCAGACAGAAAAACCAACAAAAGCCACCAAATGATGGAGAAATACAACCAGAACACATTGAGGTACATGAGGAGATCATGAATTATATACAAGATAAACCTAGAGAATGAAAGGAGACACAAAACAGTCAGAATGTTAGTGTAAGGAACAAACTCAGGATACTTCATTTATTTGAAAGAGAATCTGATGAGCTATGGGATAAACCAAAACAGAAAAATTCCAAAAATTCAAAGAGGAAGAGATTCAATTGGCTTTCAGAACAGGCAGTTATGTCAGCCAAAGAAAGAAGACGAAAGCTTGGGCAATAGGAATGACATATAACAATGATATGTAGTATTCTATCAAGTGTATCAAGATTTCTATGCCGCCCTGAGTCTATGGAGAAATCCAACCAAATAAATCCAACCAACCAACCAACCAACCAACCAACCAACCAACCAACCAACCAAATAAATAAATAAATAAATAAAGTCAGAAAAAGCAAGAAGGTACTCTGTCAAGAATATTAATAATTGGGGGCACGTAACAAGAACATGGCAAATGTTATTCAGATGATCAGAGAAATTAGAGTTAAGATGGAATATTCGACTGATCACAGGAATGATCTCACACAGGCAAAAGAGTTTAAAGGAAAATTGAAATGCTATGCTGAAACCATTTATAAAAGTGATTATTGAAGAACAGAAATTTGCAGAGACAGAATATATTCAGGAACCAAGGAAATAGGAAGGCACCACAGACAGAGGAAAAAGATGTTTAAAGATGCAGAAGAAAAAACTAAAGTGCTCATATTTATGTGCCTACAGATATGAAGTAAGGATGCTTTTAGGTGCTTTCTAGTTGGTGTTGATGCCTGATAACTGCCTGGAGTGGTTCCTGCAGTTTTCTTGGCAATATTTCAGATGTGGTTTTCCATTACCTCCTTTCTAGGGCTGAGAAAGAAAGAAAGGAAGGAAGGAAGGAAGGAAGGAAGGAAGGAAGGAAGGAAGGGGGAAAGGAAAAAGAAGAGCATTGATCCACAGACTTTGTACTTAAGGAGGGACTAGAATTTATAATTTCCGTTTCCAACCCAGTGCCTTAACCACTAAACCGAATTGTCTTTTATGAGGCCTATAGTACAAAGTACATCCCTATAGGAATACCTTTCTATATTCTTCATTGAAAAATGAAAATGCAAGATAATGTGCAAATTAATAAATTGTTGCTTTATTTAATCACACAGTTTTACATAAATCTATAAAGTTACATAAGAGGCTACACAGAAAGAGAGATGACTGAAGAATACTTAAATTTTACAGGAGATAGCACGATATCACAGGATGAATGAGGAGAGCAAGAGACCCTCAAAGTGATTTACCTGTTTTATGCACTACATCAAAATCATTGGGTATATCAGGGGTTCCAAATTCAAATGATTAGGAATGCTGTCTAAGGATTAATTTTGAACTACTATTTGGACTAAGGATTAATTTTGAACTATTTCACATACTGATGTGGAAATTTCTAGTTATTCAAAAACATTAACTACAAACTAATTTTCATTAACTCAGACATTCCCAGCTCCTGAGCATCACCTTGGTCAAGATTTGCCTCCAAGTTGCTCCTACAAGAAGTAGTATCACATCAGAAGTACCCACTATTAATCAGAATCTTCTTCTTCTTCCTCTTATTTATCACCACCACCACCACCACCACCACCACCACCACCACCATCATCATCATTATATCTCTTTCTCTCTCTGGCAGAGACCTTCTCCACATCCACCAGAGAAAATTTATTACTTTCCTCATTGCCCTTCCTATTCCTTACCTGGCAGATAGATCCTCAAGGTGAGATGGTCAGACCCAGCCTTTCTCCTCCTCAGCACTTTCTCCCTTGGAAAGTCCCAACCTGTTTTTTTATGGCCAAGGGGCAACTTCATGTTTCCCTGATCAATAGCCTTAGAAGCAATGCTACCCTAGAGTTAACCATGAGAATATGAAAGAGATAATCAAAGTATAGGAAACCTCCAGGTGCCAACTGCTTGCTACTCTTCTTCCTGGAGCATTTCCTATTGCCAAGTTGTAAATCTATATGCATGAAGGTTCTAATCTACTTGGAAATTCCTATAAAGGGATATTTTAGGCCATAGAAATTAACTGGAATGTTGTATGTGATTTCAGGACAATAGGTTTGGGTCTTCAGATAATAAGGTTGTGGAGGAATATAGAACACACTGAGAATAATAGGTAGGCCAGAACAAGTTAGTCTTCTGAAGTTAAGAAAGTACTGTGAGAAATTAGTTTGGAAAAGCATAAGAAAAAAGTGAATGTGTATGCATATTATCTCCTTATATGCTTAATACAAATGTAAGAATACACATTTTAATGGAAGACAGGTGAAATAAAAAAGACAGATACATAGCTAATAATCAGAGTAATGCAGGTGATACCACTTCATTAGCCACAAGTAAGGGTTATTTGGAGGAGCTATTTATGAAAGGATCAAAAGGAAACATGAAGTGTGAAAAAAAAATCCAGGATAATGTTATGTTTGAGAAAGGGAATGAATTTTCACTAGCTCTTCCACTAGAGTAGTCTTTTGACCTGGTATGAATCCTTAAAATAATTTTCAGGGAACCCCTGCATAAAAATAAATAAAAATAAAAACTTCACAATGCAAATCACTTCTAACCTACACAATCCACATTTTACAAGATTTACAACAAAGAAGCAGGCTTGTATCTGAATTATGATGTGTAAAGCATCCCACCACTGTAAATTTCCTTAATTTCACGACACATGAAATTAAGGAAAAAATGTTTTGTTCAATCACAATCTCTTGCAAACTCTCCATGATGCACAGAACTCCATTTAAGACGGTGAAGACTCTCCCTCTTTGAATCAAAAATAGATAATAGAATATGGGAGAAATAAAGAGGACAGGAAGGCAAGAACAAACTTAGATAAGTTCATGAAGAATAGGAATATTTCTATGGCAACGAAGAGCAGAATAGTATCTTTTTGGTTAGCAACTGAGAAATAACAAGATAGAACAATAGATCCCTCCTAATTATCATTTTGAAAATGATTATTAAAAGGGTTCTTCAAGAAGCAGCAGCAATCAACACTGGATCAAAAAAGTCTAATTGCTCTCTGGAAATGAAAAAGGACAAGCAGAAACTCATATACTTTGGGGATGTGATATAAATGGATGATTCACTATAAAAAATTCACTATGCTTTGTAAAGTTGAGGGAAAAGGGAAGACAAGAGAGAAAATGGATAGATGATATCAAAGAGATTATAGGACATTCCTTCAAAAGTGCTCCTAAATATTACTACAGGCAGGTTTAAGCTTGCAAGCATTTTTTTTGTGCAGTCTGCAGATGTCAGGCATAACTTGATAACACTTTACTAAGTATGACTGATGTCTTTGTAGCCTCAATGCAGTTATGAGCCAATGCTTCATACATTTAAATTGATATGATTTTTTTTCTTCTTTGATGATCTAAAGGCTGTAGTCACTGGTGGTGCCTCAGTAGAGGCAATTTGCTGGATTCTTTCTTCTTCGTTAGAGCAGGTAGCAAAATATATATGCATACACACCATAATCAATTAGCTATGAGGATTAAATTTCCATCTCAGAATATGATTGAGAAATAAATAAATATGGATAAACACTATGACTACCAAGCCACTGATCTTTTTTCTCATTGAAGCTGTGTGTGACTTTTGACTTTTATATGATCTAAGTTCACCCTCTGTTTTCCCAGACATTTACCAATAATGTCTCAGCATCATGCTTGCCATGACCAAGAAACTTCAAGTATGGCCAGAGTCAACAAAGATGGATATGGAGAACAGTAGTTTATCAAACATCTCACTACCCCAACCTTAGGCACCGCTAAGAATTTAAAACCAGAGTAAAACAGAACTTTGCAATGGTCGCACTAATGAAAAAGGATGAGCTGAAGTCATAAAATTCTGTATTTGATAAAGCATACAGGTGGGTAATCTGTCTTCCATAGTACTGATTAATTTCACCAATGTTAGTGTAACTATTTGAGAAAAATGTGCTTGTCTTAAACCACAGTTTGCCCTTCCCTGACTTATCCCATGGCGTAATGTCTAGATGCCAAGCTAAATCAAATCAAGCAGCAAGCAAAATATGAGATTATCTAGTCCATTTTATCTTGCTTATTTTGCTTCTAAAGCCTTTTAATATAATTTCAAAATTCCTCTTCTTTTTTTTTCTTTTTAATGGCCATCCTGCATATTCATCTGCATATTCTTCATCAGTATGCAGACAGCGTTTATACCTTTTTATGGCTGAAACTGTTTTTAAAAGAGATTATTTCCACTGACTGTCCTTTCACTTCCATAATGTCTTGTTTCTTCAGCTGTTAAGCTAGCACATTTCTGAGACACATACACAATGTCAAATTCACTGTGGATAAACGGAACAGTAGTAGACAATTTGTTCATCAAATAAAATAGCTTTTTTAATGACATCTATCATATTCAAGCTGACTTTGACCAATAGCTGAAAGCTATTTACCAGCTTTCAGCATATCATCTTTGTCAATTAATAAATGATTGTTTACTTTCCGAAAATTGCCCATCTATAGGTACCTCAATGAACACAAGACCAAAATTGCTAATGAGCATATGGTATTTAATAGTAAAATTTACATACCAATTGATATGTAAAAAATAATTTCATCTTACCTATTTTATTTATTTATTTTTGTTAACTGTATATTAGTTAGTCTAATATACAACCAACCAAACCAAATCAACCAACCAAACATACATACACAGAACAGATATTGGCCAGGATACATCAGATTTCCATATTCCATATTAATAATATTCAGTCTTCTTGCCAACTTTTTAAATTAGGCCAGAATTCTTAGACTAGTAGCTACATCTGTAGTCAAGTCATTTTGATATTTTGACTTAATTTAACTCTTCGTTCTCTTTGGCCTACAGAATAAGAACCCTGGCGATGTACACATTTATAGAGTTGTTACTGATTTTTATTTTAGGGGTTTCTATTGTTTGTACTAAGTTGTACATCACCATGATTACTGTTCCAATACAGCTAGTCTTTTCAATAAGCAAAGTAAATACATTTCATACATTGAAGAGCAAATACTCTACCATCTTGGTTCAAAGTCAGTTCTCAAAAAAGTACTGGGATAGGAACTCTGATTTACAATATTATATGTTCCTCTATAAGACCGCTTCTCATTGCTCCTCCCCAGTGAAGGGCTTCCAAACCTTTTACTACCCCACTGTGGGCGTGGCTTATGCAGGATGCCCTGCATTTTCTTTCAACATCTTTCAGTGCAAATTGGGTGCTGTGGCGTAGAGCTCCATTTTTGCTACCCCACTGTGTCCCATCTCCCCCACCATCCGGGCAGCAGTCCACCCCTGCCCCTCCCTCAAAAGGTCCCGCAATATTTGGAAAACGTGTCTGTGTTTGTATGTGAGTGCGTGTACAGGTAAACAGTTATTCATATTTTAAAAGGATGATTAAAAAACAAAAAAAATAGTAGTTGTGACAGCACGAGATCATACACATAAAAAGAAAAAGACTAATAGCCAGGGCCACAAACCATCAGATGAACATTTTCGATAGGTGTCTTTGAAACAATAATTTATCCAGCCAATAAATATAAAGACCATGCATATGGTCAATGGCACAAGTTTCGATTGCCAGGCAGAGCTATCCTATTAAACAAAGACAATGCCCCCATAGCGAAAGCCACTCAGCCAAGGCAAGATATCCTATAATTAAAACGGGATTTGTCTTGAGTGCCCTGAATTTCTCTATAAATCTAATTGTGACAGATCACAAGACATGAAAGCCTGGGATTCTCTCCAAGGCAAGGTTCCTTCTTTGATGAGGACTTTGTAAATGGGTTGTTTCTAAACTTGTTACAGATCATGGGCAGGGAAAGCTTTGATGTGCTGAGACAAGCATGTTGAAAGCTTTTGTATAATCAATATTTCCTGACATTGGGAGCTGTTTGTGGTTTAGAGGAAGATATTCCTTTCTTCCTTCTATTTAGGAACTTTTTGTATTTTGTACTGAGATGCTGTCAGAAGCCAGCCAGAGAATTAAGCATTTCTTCTCATCCATGAGAGATGAAAGCAAACCCATCTGAGTTGTGTTGAATAAAAGTGGACTCAGCATGGATCTGCCAGTTCTGCCTTTATCAAGACAGGGACTGCTTTAGAATGCAACAGAGCCAAACCTATTATTTTAAGGTTCCAATTTTATTATGATTAATATGCTTCAAATTGTAATCTTGCAGGTCTCTGTGTGCATATCCATCACCAGCCCCTCAAAAATTAGGATTATCATCATAAGGAAACAAAGGGATGAGTTTTAACACACACACACACACACACACACATCACACACGAAAGAGCAATGTTTTTAATTTCCCTCTTTCCTACTTATTAACACAAAAGCTTACATCAGCAAAAGTTTTGTTCTCAATGTCCCTTAAAATACAAAGGTAGGGATACAAAAGGGTTACATTTCAGCTTCAGTAAATAGAAAATCTGTGATTTGCAGTCCTAAATACCTAGAAGGCATCAAGCTGTCCTTACACCTGGACTTCACTTTTCATTTTGTTTTGGAATAGTTGACAACTGTACTAGGACCAGAGAACAACGTTCCAGCATACATTAGGCATTCTCTGTTCACCTGGATTTATGCTTGCTATGCAAAAGAAAAGTGATGGAAGAAGGTAATGAATAATTTACCTTTTAGCAGCCTTTAAAATAAACATTAGGTTAAACTTTTCAAAAACCCACTTTCAGCTCATTGAAAATGAAGTTTAAAGATGCAGGTTGTTGATACACAAGAACTGAATGAACACTAAGTACTCTTTTATGTTATGTTATTTTAACTTTTAAATGCAGTGGACAAACTCAAGACATTTATTAGTTTGCTTTTCATTTCACTAAATTCAATTTATAGGCCAGCCCACCTTGCTAAGATTTTAAAAATAAAAAAAATAAAATGAATAACGCATAATAAACACAAACATGTCCTCTAAGGCAACATCTTTTTTAAAATAAATAGTTTTATTAAAGAGTTTGAAAAACAACATTAAATACAAACCACACATTTAAAAACAACATAACATAAATATAAACATAACACCATATACTATAAAAGATTCATTTTACAACGTACCCTATTGGTGTACATACTATATTTTTATATCTATTACTCTTGAACTTGCATTTATTTGTATATTTCCTAAGTCCTACATATGTTTTCATGCGTCTATATACATGAATGATTTGTTTAACCAATCCTTGTTAACAGGAGAAGTTCCTGAGGATTGGAGAATGGCCAGTGTTGTGCCTATCCACAAGAAGGGCAGTAGAGAAGAAGCTGGTAACTACAGGCCAGTTAGCTTGACATCAGTGGTAGTTAAAATGATGGAGACTCTACTCAAAAAGAGGATAAATCAGCACCTAAAAAACAATAACTTATTGGACCCAAATCAGCATGGCTTTACTGAAGGCAAATCATGTCAGACTAATCTCATTGATTTCTTTGACTATGTCACAAAGGTGTTGGATGAAGGTGGTACCGTGGATATTGCCTACCTGGACTTCAGCAAAGCCTTTGATACGGTTCCACATAAAGAGCTGATAGATAAATTAGTGAAGATTGGAATCCCTGGATAGTTCAATGGATTTGCAGCTGGCTGAAGCGTAGACATCAGAGAGTTATTGTTAATGGCGAGTATTCTGAGCAGAGTCAGGTTACAAGCGGTGTGCCACAAGGGTCTGTTCTGGGTCCTATTCTTTTTAATATGTTTGTGAGTGACATAGGGGAAGGTTTGGTAGGGAAGGTTTGCCTATTTGCTGATGACTCTAAAGTGTGCAATAGGGTTGATATTCCTGGAGGCGTCTGTAATATGGTAAATGATTTAGCTTTACTAGATAAATGGACAAAGCAATGGAAACTGCAGTTTAATGTTTCCAAATGTAAAATAATGCACTTGGGGAAAAGGAATCCTCAATCTGAGTATTGTATTGGCAGTTCTGTGTTAGCAAATACTACAGAAGAAAAGGATTTAGGGGTAGTGATTTCTGACAGTCTCAAAATGGGTGAACAGTACAGTCAGGCGGTAGGGAAAGCAAGTAGGATGCTTGGCTGCATAGCTAGAGGTATAACAAGCAGGAAGAGGGAGATTATGATCCCGCTATATAGAATGCTGGTGAGACCACATTTGGAATACTGTGTTCAGTTCTGGAGACCTCACCTACAAAAAGATATTGACAAAATTGAACGGGTCCAAAGACGGGCTACAAGAATGGTGGAAGGTCTTAAGCATAAAACGTATCAGGAAAGACTTAATGAACTCAATCTGTATAGTCTGGAGGACAGAAGGAAAAGGGTGGACATGATCGAAACATTTAAATATATTAAAGGGTTAAATAAGGTCCAGGAGGGAAGTGTTTTTAAAAGGAAAGTGAACACAAGAACAAGGGGACACAATCTGAAGTTAGTTGGGGGAAAGATCAAAAGCAACATGAGAAAATATTATTTTACTGAAAGAGTAGTAGATCCTTGGAACAAACTTCCAGCAGATGTGGTAGATAAATCCACAGTAACTGAATTTAAACATGCCTGGGATAAACATATATCCATCCTAAGATAAAATACAGAAAATAGTATAAGGGCAGACTAGATGGACAAGGAGATCTTTTTCTGCCGTCAGACTTTTATGTTTCTATGAATACGAATATCCATACCTGTTTTGATGTTCAATGTTTTTTATCATAACAATATCTATTAATTTTACTTTTATTTCCAGCCAATTATACCATTTATCACATATTTTATAAAATTCCACTTTCTCTCTGTCATGTCTTTCCATAGTTAATTTATTCATTTCAGCACATTCTAATATCTATTTAATTACCATTGTGCTTGAAGGGGCAGTTTCTGATTTCCATATTGGACCTAAATAATACTACCTGCTGTTGTTATATGCAGTATAATATATTGATTATTTATTTATCTTTGCTTTTATAATCCCTAACAAGAACAATCCTGGTTTTAATTCTACTTTTTGTTCTAGAGTTTCCTCTATCCACCTCTGAATCTTTCTCCATTTTTTTTTGCCTCTGGGCACATCTGTCACATGTGGTAATACATCCCCTGATCATGTTTACATTTCTAACATTTAGCTGTTATATTTGGAGACATCTTTGTCAATCTCATCCAAGCACTGAAAAATGCAAACCCATCAAATCAAATATCCTACACCACTCCAGCACCACCTGTTTATACTCTACCAAGACCACCTCAACCACTACCACAAAGACCTACCAACTCAACCACTGATATCCCCACCCTTGTCAAAGATGCCATGAAGCGTGAACAAAAATGTCAGAATGCAATCCTTTTAGGAGCAGAAGAAAATGATGAATCTGACATAGCAAACATATGAAACATCATCCGCAACCAGCATACACAAACAATTGCCTCTGAAGATATCATAGAAGTTATCAGAAATGGCCCTGAGCAGAGGTATTGTGATGGCCCCCGTTTCTGCAGAGTGGTATGCAAAAATGAGCCCACCAAACCATAATTTATCAAGATCATAAACTCCATTGCCAGAAACAATACTAATCACAACAAACTTAGATCCAGACCAGTTCTATCTCTCCTATAACATATCCGCTCCTGTGAACTATGGGCAGAACTTAAGAGACGACTGGATCTTGAAGAAACAAACTTATACAGAGTTTACCGTGCTGAATGCATCAAATTCAAGACCCACAATCCATCCTACATCTTCCAACCTACCATTCCAGTCTAGTTGAAAACTATAGGCCAATCTCATTATGCTACGTCACATGCAAAGTCATGATATCAATCATAAACCAATCAATTACTCTCCACCTAGAAAATAACAACTACTCTCCAACAAACAATTCGGTTTCAGAAAAAAAATTATCCTGCAACCCCTTCACTGCAAAAATATATGGATTACACATCTCGATCAGGGCAAATCAATAGATGCAATTTACATTGACTTCTGTAAAGCCTTCAACTCAGTGGTTCATGACAAACTACTTCTAAAACTCAAATCCTACGGCATCTTAGGATCCCTCCATAGCTGGATAACTGCATTCCTATCAAACAGACAACAAGTTGTCAAAATAGGGAGCACCATATATAATCCTGTTCCAGTTAAGAGCAGCGTACCCCAAGGCAGACCAACACTCTTCATACTCTATATAACTGACCTTTGCTATCACATTACAAGCAACAGCGTTCTCTTTTCCGATGATGTCAAACTTTTCAACACAACCAATAACACAGCTACCCTCCAAAAAAAACCCTTGACTTTGTGTCTGAATGGTCAAACATCTGACAACTCCAAATCTCAACCAAAAATGCTCTGTCCTACACATTGGCAAAAAGAATCAGAACACCAAGTAAAAGCTGAATAAACAAGACCTTGCAGACAACCCTCACTCTGTTAAAGACCTTGGAATACTCATATCAAATGACTTAAGTGCCAAATCCCACTGCAACAACATCGGCAAAAAGGCTTCAAGAGTTGTTAACCTAATCCTATGTAGCTTCTGCTCTGATAATCTCACACTACTAACTAGAGCATACAAAACTTTTGCCAGACCGATCCTTGAATACAACTTATCTGTCTGGAACCTGCACCACATTTCAGACATAAACACTCTAGAAAATGTCCAGAGATACTTTACGACAAGAGCCCTCCACTCCTTCACTCACAAGAGAATATTCTATGCAACTAAACCTAGATTTAGAAATCTTAGAACTACGTCATCTTAAACACGACCTAAGTATAGCCCATAAAATCATCTGCTACAATGTCCTTCCTGTCAATGACTACTTCAGCTTCAACCACAACAACACACAAGCACACAACAGATACAAACTTAAAGTAAACCACTCTAAACTCGACTGCAGGAAATAGGACTTTAGTAACCGAGTAATTGATGCATGGAACTCACTACCAGACTCTGTACTATCATCACCTAACCTCCAAAACTTTACCCTTAGATTACCCACTGTTGACCTCACCCAATTCCTAAGAGATCAGTAAGGTGCGTGCATAAGTGCACCAGTGTGCCTTCCATTCCCTGTCCTAATGTTTCTCTTTTACTAGTATCATGTATATAAATATTATATCTTTGTATACTACCAATACCTACTTGACAAAACAAATAAATAAAATAAATAAATAAATCTTGCCGGAGATAGGTGCCATCTCTAGAACATTTTATAGATGTTTTCTTTATAGGATGCTGCCATAGTGTGTATATAATTTTGATCCCAAATTTTGTCCAAATACTCCAATTCAATTTTGGAGCCCAAAATTGAATTAACCAAAATTTTGAGCCCAAATTACCATTACTCATTTTACTGTTTCCTCTTCCATTTTAACATTTAATAGACAATTGTAAGTTTTTGTTATAATTTTCTCTTCAGTTCCTATTAAATTTTTATCCAGTTCTTGATATTTTTGTTGAAATCCAAATTGTGACAAATCTTTTTTATGCCTAAATTGAATTTGCAGATATGGCCACCAATCTATTTTTATTCCAATCAATGCCAAATCTTCTTTTGATTTAAGATTATTTTGTTTGTCAAATAGATCTTTATAGGTCACTTTTTTGCCTAGGTCTAAAATGTTTGGATAAATTGATACTTCCATAGGAGATATCCATTTAGGGTTTTTGATTAGTATATTTTTTCTTAATCTCCATCCAGTCCTCTAATAGTACTCCCCTCAAAGGATGTCTCCAGAAAGTACTTGTGAGATTTGTGTTTTCCTTCCCAGATGAATTTGTGCCAGCCTGTCTGCAAATCATGTCCCTCCATGGTTTAAAATTCTTTTGTTACTAAGTAATATCCATTCCCTTAGTCAGATTGTCGCCACTGCCTGATGGCATCATTCTCAGTCTGGTAGTCCAAAACCTTGTTTTTTCCTTTTATGCTGTAACAGTTTTATTTTTATCCTAGCCTTTTTCCCATTCCAAATAAATTTCAGAATTGTTTTATTTAAATCTGTATAAAATATTTCCTTATTTTATTGTAGCAGTTTGAAATAAATAAAGAAATTTTGGCAATACATCCATTTTTATAGTGGCTATTCTCCCAGTTAAAGAAATTTGTAATTTAGTCCATTTTTCCAAATCTCTTTTGATCTTGCTTTCTTGGAAAATAAAGACTGAGAGCTGGCAACAGTCCTTCAGCTAGTCTGTCTGTCTGTCCATCCGTCCATTCCTTCCTTCCTTCCTTCCTTAATTTATTTATTTATTCATTCATTCATTTATTCATTCATTTATTCATTCATTTTTCTAAGCCACCTTTCTCCAGCACACTCCGTGCGGCATAGAAGGTAAAACAGATACAAGATACAAAATATTAAAACCCCAGACATTAAAAACCATTCATCCAGATTCATCCAATATCACAGACATACTATCAGCTGGAGCAGATTGTCAATGCTCAACGGCCCCAGTCTTACTGGCCTAGGTTGTTTTTAAAGCCTTTTGAAAGGCCAGGAGGGTGGAGTTGATTCCAGAGGACCGGAGTGCCACAGAGAAGGCCCTTCCCCTTGGCCCTGCCAGCCGACATTGCTTGGCTGACAGGATCTGGAGAAGGCCAACTCTGTGACCAGCCGCTGGGATGCCGCTGCTATCTCTGAAACACCTCTAGATCCATTTACCATTTCTCATACTGCTTGGCTCTCAGACTCCTTCACTAACTTGATAGCCTTTTTCGAATCTTCCTCCAAGGACTGTGTATTTTGAGCTCTGGTGCCCAGAAGTGGGAGCAATCACATCAGAATGCCTATATTTATGGCACAAAACATTTACCTAATTTTAATAAAGGTTAATGTTGAACTTTTATTTTCAAAAGCAAGAACGTATTACTTATTCTGTCTTATAATTCACTACTTGAACTTTATGTTCCCAGCATCATGCCTGTTCTGTGAAAAAACTAAAATTTAAAAAAAACAGTAAAAACAAAGTCAGAAAGCTGTGTTTCACATAGCTGTTTCTCTGACAGGATCAATTCGGAAAGCAGACTTTTACTCCGTATAGAAGCTTCCAGAAATGATTCATTGCTCTTATTTACAAATCTATCACTGCATATCCCAAAGAGTGTAAACCAAAGGGGAATGAAACATTTTAAAGGTTTGTGTGTACAGTATTTGTTTTTTAGTTGTATAATAAATCAAGCATAAAAATCTGTCAGATGTTGTGGCCCTAATTCAGCAACAGATAGACAGCAGTATGAAAAGACTTTCATTCTTGCATTACTTTTTGGAAGAAATATTTTTAATATTGAGGGGTATTTTGTATAGCCAATGATACAGTATGTAATTAACAGGGATAGATATAATGTGGGTGCACATATTAATTAAGAAATCACCAGTAAATTAGCATAACAGAAACAACTATTTCTGTTATATTTTAAAATCAAGTCCAAAGCCTATTTTAGTAATAATTAATTGTAAATATGGTGCCAAAGAAATATGTAATATAATTTAACATAACAGAATATGATCTAATTAATTGAATAATGGATTATATGCCATTACGTTGGTGAGTATATAAATAGGATTTCTCCAATCTAGCTTCCAAGTCTACCGGAGTACACACATTGTCACTGTAATCAAGCCCATCCATTTTGCTCCTTATTTTCCTCTTATTATCTTTTTTTTTTAGCTTTAGCATTATGACTTTCTCAAAAGAATTGGGTTTTCTCATATGTCCCAAATATGATAATTTGAACCTGGTCCTTTGTTCCATAAATGACAACTGTAGAGTGATTTGTTTAATTACCTATTCATTTTAGAGTTTTTGATTTTTCATGGCCTACTCAGAAGTTTTGTTGAACATGAGACTACCAGCCTTTCAGCACCTATTTACTTCCTATTTCAATATTTATCTTAATTGTTCAATTACGTGTTAGAGAAGGGGGAGGGCGACACACACACACAGAGAGAGTCACATTTGGAATTTTGTGGATTACCGGGTATGTACAAATTAAAATTTTGTTCTAATTGTTTTAAAGCAAAACACAATGAAGGTGGCATCTGGTCCTATAAGGGATAAGGAGCTATATATATTTAGCTTTTAAAAAAGTCTCCACATACTGTCATACATAAGCAGTCTAGTTTAGAGCACGATGAAAATAAATAGACTAAGGAAGTTGATTGGTTTAAAATTCTGAGAAATGTATTAAGGATAATAATAGCTAGAGAGTAGAAAAGTTTGTCTTACAAAATGGCATTTTCCTTTGCTGGAAGGTATTTAAACATAGAATGGATGAATATGAAACATATGCATTTTTTTGAGTGCAGTGGATTTCAGTATGTGTTTAATTTGATTTCGGTATAGTAAAAAAGAGTAAGGAAAGTTATGACCTACATGTGAAGCTGGTAAACTTTATTTCTGAATAGACGTATCAATGATACTAAGTCCTGCTTTGAATATTCAGCTAGGCAATAATGGTTGGCTGCTAGCTTTTTTTTTTTTTAAGCTTTCCAACAAGAACTTGTAAAGTTCTGTACTGGCCTGTAAGGTTGCAGAAAAAGTGATTTCCCTCCATCAAGGTTTTAGTGAAATGCTCCTTCAATGTGGACTTGCAAAGCATTACTTCATTTCCACCATGCCACACATGTAACTGGCTGCTCCTTGTTCTTCAATTATCTTCTAGGCAGGGGTGGGCAGCAGGCAGGATGGGGTGGAACACAGTTCCACCGGCGGAAATGAAGATGTGTGCCCAGCTCCAACTAATTGGTGGCTGTCACTTCCTGGATTACTGGTATCAGCTCCTTTTCCCCCCTGCTGCTGCTGAGTCTGCACTCCTTGCTTTTTTCCTCTTTCCTCCTTCCTGGCCTCGGACGAGCTTCCCTCTCTCCTGGCCATCTCTCCTCCAGCCTCACATGGAAATCTCCCACCTGAGGTGCAAGCAGAAGGTATGGGTGGAAGCGGCACTGGCAGCATTTATGCTTCTGGCAGCACCTGTTCACCTATCTACCCTGTTACGTCTCCACCCACACAAGGGAAGTGCCTGGAGACAAGCCGGAATGGGAGAGAACGGCTCCCTCCTATTGGTTATGTCCAGCGGGGTGTGACAGCTGGGAGGGGGAAGTTTTAGGTTAATCTGATTGGTCCTTACATCAGTAAGCTGCCGATATATAAGGGATTGTTTGTTGTTGTATTTTGCCGGTTCTTACTTGTGTTCAATAAAGAGTTGATTCCGACTGACTGGTGCCTGACTTTTCATACCCAGCCTGAGTTGGATGTGTGTGTGACCCAGGAAGGAGAGCGCGAGAAACACAAAGCAAATTGTCACCCCAGCGAGTGAAACTGGTAAGGTTGTAAGTCGAGGACTTAACAGTTCACTTGAATGATGATGATCGTTCTAGCCACTCTCACCTGGTCACATGGCTGACAAGCTACTCCTACCCAGTCACATAACCATTAAGCCACACCCACAAAATAAGCCACACCCACAGTGTGGCAGTAAAAAATTTGGCTGCCCATTACTGCTTCTAGGCACCTCAAAGCAAAGTAGCCAGGTGAAGCTGGATATTTTTCCTTATGCTTCTGATTGAGAGACTATAGGCTACAAACTGGTAACTATAAATTATAGCCCTGACCAAAATATAAAGGCAGCTGAATGACTTCAGGCTAGACACTTTCCTTCGGTCCTAGGAAATAGATAATGGCAAACCCATTCTGACGTTTTGCCAAGAAAAGTGCAGAGACCTGTTTAGACACTCACCAGAAATCAACATTGATTTGGATGCTTAATAAAAAGTGGTTTTGATTGGAAACTTTGGAATACTTGTGCATATGTGGGGTTGAAAAGTCATTTATTGTTTGCACAGTAAGATTCCTTTATTCACTTTTACTACAATATGGCACTGTGGTCTTTTTCATGCACTTTCAATGAGTTTCTTCATATGAAAAGATTGCTGTTAATGTAACTATAACAGTTCTGATTGATCTGGGCTTGTTAGCCCAATTAAAAAAAATGAGACCCATGAAATGAATATTTTTATTGTGCTCCATCCACAAACAAAACTTTGATGTCAAAGTTTTAAAATCATGTATAAATCTAGAAAATATGTAAAGGTTCCCATACCCAGGAGGAACATGTAACAAACTATCAACGGTATCATTTTTTTTGTAAACCCATTTACATTGTTATTAAGAGGAAAAGCACCAGTTAACAATAACTGAAAAGTGCTACATTGTCCACATATGCACAGGTACAATTTTGCAAATCTTCAAACCGTGTTATTAGAAAAGTCAGAAGCCGGTGAAATGAATTATTTGTTTAGAGAACAGCAGAAGACCAGGACATGGTCTGGTGTAACATTTTAGGGAAGTCATTCCAAAGCAGTGAAGCTTTGACCCAAAAAAAGGCCTGTTCCTGATTTCTATTTCATTCTCCTGCTCTCACTCAGTGGCAGTCCCTCTGCATGCAAAAATCTTATATTTCAACACTTAAAAGATCCACATGAAACAACTTGAAAAGGCTTAACCTGATCTTTGATTGGTCCTTGATAAGGGTCCTGAATAGCACAAACTGAACTTATTTTCAGACAGGGCTTGCTTCTGAAGATTTGTGTGTCAGTGTTAATGGACCTAATCCACATATTATCACATAAATATTTCAGAAAAACACACTGTCTTTGCTCCAAAGGCCAGATACAGCTTCTATATATCCTCTTTGCTGTCCTCAAAGTCCCATCTGAAAATGATTACTGAATGCTGACTGCACATTTTCCTGCCATTTTGAGAACAGAAGAACATGGGAACTGTAGTGCACAGTATAGCATAATGAAAAAAGCATATAACAGTTTTTAAAAACAACAAGAAAATCCTTCTAACACTCCCCAATTTCGGTCCGATGTGATAACACTTACTCTGCAGTTCTCAGAATCTCCAATTTCAATCCAATGTGATAACACTCACTCTGCAATTCTCAGAATCTCTCCTAATGATAACCGACAGTCGTTGGCCACCATTAGATTACCCACATAGACACTTTAGAATACTTTGACAGGAAGGTAAAAGTATAAAAGGAATTATTTTTTAAACCAAACTTGTCAATTTCTACTTATACTTCTTGTTCACAGAATACTAACACAGTGTTCACAGAATACTGGACCACTGAACTATATCTTTCAAAGATCCTGGAGCCCCAGGGAATTACCAGAGGTCTGGAAAAGAGCTGATGTTGTTCCCATCTTCAAGAAAGAAAAAAAAAACAGATCCAGAAAACTACAGACCTATCAGCCTGACTTCAATACGAGGGAAGATTTTGGAAAAGATAATCAAGCAACGAGTCAACAAACACCTAGAAGCAAATAGAGTAATAACCAAAAGCGAACATGGGTTTGTCAAAAAAAAAACAAACCCTCAGATCATGCCAGACTAATCTTATAGCATTCTTTGACAAAGTGACAAAATTAGTGGATCAGGAAATGCTGTTGATGTGGTTTACTTGGACTTCAATAAGGCCTTTGACAAAGTACACCATAACCTACTATTAAATAAACTAGAAAAATGTGGGATGACAACAACACCTCCAGATGGATTCAAAATTGGCTAACTAACTACACTCAACATGTAGTGCTCAATGGAACTGCATCTACATGTGGCGATGTATGCAGTACCCCAAGACTCTGTTTTAGGCCCAGTGCTCTTCAACATCTTCATCAATGACTTGGATGAGGGAATAGATAGGGAACTTATCAAATTTGCAGATGACACCAAACTGGCAGGAATAGCCAACACTCCAGAAGATAGGTACAAAATACAGAAGGATCTTGACAAACTTGAATAATGGGCGCTATCTAATAAAATGAAATTCAATGGTGAAAAAAGTAAGGTTCTATGTTACATTTATGAAAGAAAAACAAAACACACAGGTACAGTATATGTGGTACATTGCTCAACAGTAGTAACTGTGAGAGGGATCTTGGAGTCCTAGTGGACAACCATTAAATATGAACCAGCAGTGTGCAGCATCTGCCAAAAAAGCCAACACAGTTCTAGGCTGCATTAACAGAGGGATAGAATCAAGATCACATGAAGTGTTAATACCATTTTATAAGACCTTGGTAAACCCACACTTGGAATACTGTATTCAGTTTTGGTTGCGACGATGCAAAAGGGATATTGAGATTGTAGAAAAAGTACAGAGAAGAGCAACAAAGATGATTAAGGGACTGGCGGCTAAAACATATGAAGAACGGTTGCAGGAACTGGGCATGGCTAGTTTAATGAAAAGAAGGACCAGGGGAGACATGATAGCAGTCTTCCAGTATCTTAGTGGTTGCCACAAAGAAGGAGTCAACCTGTTCTCCAGAGCACCTGAGGATAGAACAACAAGCATTGAGTGGAAACTAAACAAGGAGAGAAGTAACTTAGAATTAAGTAGAAATTTCCTGACAGTCAGACAGTCCTGATCAGTGGAACAGCTTGCCTCCAGAAATTGCGAATGCCCCATCACTGGAAGTTTTTAAGCAGATGTTGGATAACCATCTGTCTGAAGTAGTGTAGGGTTCCCCGCCTAAGCAGGGGGTTGGACTAGAAGACCTCCAAGGTCCCTTCCAACTCAGTTGTTGTTGTTGTTGTTGTTGTTGTTGTTATTATTATTATTATTATTATTATTATTATTATTATTATTATTATTTGCTTGTTGATTAGGAATATATATATATAATGCAACCACCACCCAGAAGCCAAACCACAGCAGCATCTCCAACTGCTGCACACCCCTCTGACACACACACAAAGCAAACTGACACATGCCATAAACACATAGCCAGACCATAAACTCAGAGCCAAACCAAAACCTGGGATGTTACACCATTGACATACATTACAAAGCAACTGACTAGTCTGCAGGCATGAACTGCACAGCATACATAAACGGCACCAATTACTCAAGGTGTTGCCTGACCAAGTAATCAGGATGTTACAACACAGCCAACCAACCCGCTTGCAGCAACTGACCAGCACTCCACATACAGACACACACCAGTATTTATAGAGGGACGGCAGCTCCGACCACACTTTGTTTGCCCTAGCACAAAGCTAAAAGCACCAGCCTGAAGATGACAAGTGGGACCTCGTTGAAATGTCGTCAATATTCTATCAACCTTACACGGGAAAAGACCCGAAAATGCCACGACCTACACCCATACATCAACTCATATAAATATCCCACACACACACTCACACATGAAAAATCCTTCCAATTTTAAGCTGCACCTGTGTGGAAGAACAAAGTGAAAATCACTGAATTAGGTTGAATTATAATTTCTTCCTATTTTTCCTGTTCTGATTGGCAGTCCTTTAACACCTACTGGTGTAGTGCAAATCTCCTCTTTTGTGCTGCAAGAAGATGAAAAAGGCACATTCAATTAAAATAGGTCTCCAATAAAATATTGAAAGCTTTTGAAAAAGCAGTAGCTGTATCTTATCTAAATCAGCAAGCCTTAAGAATTGTAACAATAAAAAAGATACGAATATCAAGGCAAGGCACAATGTATCTTAATGATCTCCCCTTTCTGCTACTTGCCTAGTAGTCATCAGCTGAGAAATTCACCTTCCTTCCTGCAAAGCTTTATTGGAGAACAGGAATTTTGAATTACACAGGCAGAGGCATAGTGTTACACTATAGTACAGTAGAGATACCATATAGCAGTGATGGTGAACCTTTTTTCCCTCGGGTGCCGAAAGAGAGTGCACACATGCTATTGCATGCCCACACCTATACAGTGATACCTCGTCTTACAAACACCTCATCATACAAACTTTTCGAGATACAAACCCGGGGTTTAAGATTTTTTTGCCTCTTCTTACAAACTATTTTCATCTTACAAACCCACCACCGCTGCTGGGATGCCCCACCTCTGGACTTCCATTGCCAGCGAAGCGCCCGTTTTTGCACTGCTGGGATTCCCCTGAGGCTCCCCTCCACAGGAAACCCCTCCTCAGGACTTCCATGTTTTTCTGATGCTGCAGGGCAATCCTAGCAGCGCAAAAACGGGTGCTTCGCTGGCAATGGAAGTCCGGAGGTGGGGTTTCCCAGCAAGGGGAGCCTCAGTGAAACCGCAGCATCGCAAAAACACAGAGGTCCGGAGGTGGGGTTTTGAGGACATCAGTGTTTTTGCAATGCTGCGATTTCACTGATGCTCCCTTCGCTGGGAAACCCCACCTCCGGACTTCCGTTGCCAGCGAAGCGCTCGTTTTTGCAATGCTGGGATTCCCCTGCTGGGATTTCCCTGCAGCATCGCAAAAACACAGAAGTCCGGAGGTGGGGTTTCCCATGCAGGAGAGCCTCAGGGGAATTCCAGCAGTGCAAAAATGGGCGCTTCGGCTGGCAAAAGGGGTGAATTTTGGGCTTGCACAAATTAATTGCTTTTCCATTGATTCCTATGGGAAACATTATTTCGTCTTACAAACTTTTCACCTTAAGAACCTCATCCCGGAACCAATTAAGTTTGTAAGACAAGGTATCACTAATGCCTGGGGAGGGTAAAGCAGCTTCCCCCATCCACAGGAGGCCCTCTGGAGGTCAGAAATGGCCTATTTCACCAACATCTGATGGCCCCAGTAGGCTTGTGTTTCGCCATCCTCAGGCTCCAAAGGCTTCCCTGGAGCTGGGAGAGGGCAAAGACACCCTCCCCCATCCCCCTGGAGGCTCTCTAGAAGCCAAAAATGCCCTCCCAGAGCCACTGTGTGAGCCAAAAATCAGCTGGCCAGCACACAATGCATGTTGGAGCTGAGCTAGAGCACTGGCTCATGTGCTAGCAGATATGACTCCGTGTGTGTTGTGATTCAATCTGAGGCTCATCAGGGAATGGCTGGCATTCTGCCGGCTCCATGCTCAGAGGGGGAGGACGAGGAACAGGAGGAGGAGGACCAGGCAGACGGGGAGGAGGAATTGCAGGCCGAGGAAGAGGCAGAACAGCCTGAGACCCCTGGGGTGGAGCTCTCCCAAGCGAGTAGCCTGGAGTCCTTAGATGAGAATGCACAAGCCATCATCGATCTTAGGCAGAGAAGAGCAGCACAACGAAGGGGACAATTAGCCAGGTATTACCATCCCTAATAGGCAACAGCTCGGTTTGGGTGTGGTTCTCCCCAGAAAGGCTGAAAAGGCAGGCCCGCCCTTCCTGTATTGTGGAGAATTATCTTTTGGGAGTCCTGTGACCTTGCTGCAATCCTTGGCATCTCTGATTCTGGCTTGTGGCCTTGAAGGCTGAAACCTTGGGGGAGGCATGGGTCTTATTCTCTACAGTGGTGGTTGTGCCAGCAAGAAGCCTGTTGTATTGTCTGGCCGTCGTGACTCTTCTGTGAAGCCTCATAGCATCCCAGTGTGTAAGAACAGTTTTTTCTCTGTGTTTGTGTTCAAAAATATAAAGTGACTTTGCGTTTTACCAGCGTGTCTGGCTGCTTTTTTCAGTTGGTGCTGAAGTCTGGGGGCACTCAGACAGAACAGTGTGCCACCTGTGGCACCCGAGCCAAAGGTTCGCCATCACTGCCATATAGTATATACTGTATAATGTAAAGAAAATCATGTTTCTCAGTGACACACCCAACACTCTGATTAATTTGTAGTTTTTTTTCTCCATTGAAATGAAACTGCAGAGATTAAAAAAAGGTATGGAACCTGTGGAATACATTTGAAATGATAAAGTAGTCATATTTGTATTAATTATGCTGCCTTACTCTTTAGATAATAGCTCAGAATTTGCCAGGGAATCTATGTTTGCTATCATACTGTGTAGGTTAAATTGAGATTTAAGGTTAATTGGAGTCAGCATCTGTAATGGAATGTAGGATGAACTTTGGGGATGAGGGAAAGAGATGCAAGAATTAAATATTTTTTTAAAAATTCATTCCACAGCTCATCTGGTTACCAATCAAAATACCTTTAGAACCTCATACTAGTTCTTGATGTTCTCTTGAAAATAGTGGAAGTGTGCTGAAGATCACATGTGGAAATTGGATAGCTTCCATAAGGGCAGATTGTGATTTGTTCAACTATCAGCCTCTGGGTTACTACATGTTCTTTTGTATCTCCTTTTACCATGAATACAGCCCATTTGGTTTCAGCATATTCCCTCAGGAGATGTTCATTTACACTGTTGAGGCATTGTTTTGATTGTTAGAAGACATGTTAACATGAAGAAATAATTGGATTACGTTTTCCTAGGGTATACTAACTTCCAACTAACTTCTTCTTTAATATTTCCAGTTTTGGCACAACCACATGCTGCATATCTTGCCTGTATTATTTGCAAATTCAAGATTGAATTGACCATGTCATTAAACAACTTCTTTTTAATTTTCATCAGTGGTTGCAGCAAAATTTTGGATAATCTACATATTGTCTGATATTATTTGGTCACTGACAACATTGTACCTATGTACTACTTTGTTATATGCTTGCTGGCTATTTTTGAAGTTTCAGATTTTGTTTTTCTGTGTGGCTTTATCAGCAGCTGAAGACTTTAAATTAACCATGTCATAAATGCCATTAATACTCCTAATACTATTTCCTGTATTTTATCTTAGGATGGATATATGTTTATCCGAAGCATGTTTAAATTCAGTTACTGTGGATTTACTAACCATGTCTGCTGGAGGTTTGTTCCAAGCATCTACTACTCTTTCAGTAAAATAATATTTTCTTACGTTGCTTATCATGTTGCTTTTGATCTTTCCCCCAACTAACCTCAGATTGTGCCCCCTTGTTCTTGTGTTCACTTTCCTATTAAAAACACTTCCCTTTTGAACCTTATTTTATTTATTTATTTATTTATTTATTTATTTATTTAGTTAGTTAGTTAGTTAGTTAGTTAGTTAGTGCAATACACAATGAGGGGTTTAGTGGGTATACTGTATATCTATATACACATAGTAAAATACATGATGAAGGTTATAGAGGAGATACTCATAGTAAAATATATCTAAGAAATAATAGAAAAGAAGGTATAGTAATAGAACATATCAATGAAAGAATAGAAGAAGACATATAGGAATAGAAGAAAGGTATAGGAGATATAGGAGAGCAATAGGACAGGGGACGGAAGGCACTCTAGTGCACTTGTACTCGCCCCTTACTGACCTCTTAGAAATCTGGATAGGTCAACCGTAGATAATCTAAGGGTAAAGTGTTGGGGGTTTGGGGATGACACCATGGAGTCCGGTAATGAGTTCCACGCTTCGACAACTCGGTTACTGAAGTCATATTTTTTACAGTCAAGTTTGGAGCGGTTAATATTAAGTTTAAATCTGTTGTGTGCTCTTGTGTTGTTGTGGTTGAAGCTGAAGTAGTCGGAGTTTTCGGAGAGGGGCGGCATACAAATCCAAATAATAAATAATAAATAAATAATGATCTTGTGGGCAATACTTAGATTTTGTTTAAGGCGTCTTAGTTCTAAACTTTCTAGGCCCAGGATTGAAAGTCTAGTCTCGTAGGGTATTCTGTTTCGAGTGGAGGAGTGAAGGCCTCTTCTGGTGAAGTATCTTTGGACATTTTCAAGGGTGTTAATGTCTGAGATGCGATATGGGTTCCAAACAGATGAGCTGTATTCGAGGATGGGTCTGGCAAAAGTTTTGTAAGCTCTGGTAAGTAGTGTGAGATTGCCAGAGCAGAAGCTACCTAGGATTAGGTTTACAACTCTTGAAGCCTTCTTGGCTATATTGATGCAGTGGGCTTTGGCACTTAAATCTTTTGTTATTTAACCCTTTAACATATTTAAATGTTTCGATCATGTCTCCCCCTTTCCTTTCTGTCCTCCAGAATATACAGATTGAGTTCATTAAGTCTTTCCTGATAAGTTTTATGCTCAAGACCTTCCACTATTTTTGCAGCACAATATAAAAACAATATTAAAAAAACACTGTCCATTTGTTTTAGCTGGGCATGACTTTCATGTCATGAATAACCCTCTTGGGAATATTTATTCTTATACACTTCCACAATTCTTCATTCACCCCTCCCACAGAAGACCACCCACCATAATGTGGCAGCACAGCAGGATTTGACATTTGTGAAGTCATGTTAAAGGGAACAACTATGTAAATTATATATGTTATAATTATATAAACCCTTTAAAATGGTAGGTTATACATACTAAAAATGCAAAAGAGATCCACTGTGATCCCTAATAAGACCCTTTGTGCTGACAGACTAAAGGGATATGTAGCTGTTTCTTTAAAAGATTGAATTAAGGGAATGCATTAGGAGATTGCACTCTGGGTAATGATGTGTAACCTCATCTGTGTGTTCTTAGCAACCATTGAGCTATACCTAGGCAGCTGGGTAATTGTGCCATGCTCTCCAACAGCCATTTTTAAGTCTTAACAAAGGACCATGTAACTGCCTGCAGATAGGAGAAATGAATCTCTTTTCACCTACATGTAATGGGATAGATTATGAATATATTTTCTCTGAAGAACTTCAGTTTGAATATGAAAGTCCATGAGGATATTGGACAATAAATGTAATCTGTATGCTTTACCCATTTGCATGGAGTTTATCAGACTGAGAAAAGCACTAAGCTTGGACCTGAACTCCCTTCATTCATTTTTATGACTCACAACCACCAATTGAACTTGATCTGAACTAATAGGATACAAATGTAAGTTTCTCAAATAAAAAATAAAATAATTTTTACAGTGGAGAATGACTTTATCATTTCCAACTCATACGAACTATACAGAAGGAACAAAAAAAAGTAATGATAGAATAAAAATCGAATAATAAGGGCAGTTTAAAAGCCAATATATATTTCTTCTTATTTTCTCTTTCTTTCCTACTTTCTAAGAAAATATTTTCTCCACCATCAAATCCTCTAATCTCAAAGGATCTTGATAACATCATCATGTATTACTATAAATTTCCGAAGATTGCTTCCCAAGCAGAGGTAGAAGACAAATGAGGAGAAATCTTTATGAGAATTCCTTCCTGGTTTTTAAGACAGCGGTGAATTTCTTTGGAGGTCAAGATGAATAGAGAGGGTGCTGGCCTTTCTTGCAATATAATTATCATATAATTATCTACAGCAGTGATTCTCAACCTGGGGGTCGGGATCCCTTTGGGGGTCAAACAACCATTTCACAGGGGTCGCCTAAGACAAAGACAAATTTCCCATGGTCCTAGGAACTAAAGCTTCCATTCTGGCACCTTGGAACATATTTTTACAATCAGGCATTTACAGTGGGAATGTCTCTCTGACTTTCCTGCAAATCAGCGTAAAGCTCTGTTGGGATTATTGGTGCTAGACTTATGATTGGGGGTCACCACAACATAAGGAACAGTATTAAGGGGTTGTGACATTAGAGTGGTTGAGAACCACTGATCTAGAGTAATGCTAGATAAAGAAGAGAAATACTATACTTTTAGGAAAAGTAGAGGATCATTACCCGAGAAGCCTGCTAGATACATATGTTAGATAGTGGGAATGTCTCTCTGACTTTCCTGCCAATCAGCGTAAAGCTCTGTTGGAATTATTGGTGCTAGACTTATGATTGGGGGTCACCACAACATAAGGAACAGTATTAAGGGGTTGCGACATTAGAAAGGTTGAGAACCACTGATCTAGAGTAATGCTAGATAAAGAAGAGAAATACTATACTTTTAGGAAAAGTAGAGGATCATTACCCGAGAAGCCTGCTAGATACATATGTTAGATATAGAAAAATGAAGTGTGATTTCTCCAATGTGCAGACCCTAAAACTCTGCGGTGTAAGAAGTCTGTAAAGCTGTTACTTCTTTTGTATGCTTTCTCACTCTATGATTCTTTCATTTTTCTTTATGCAAACCAAACTCCCCCCTTAAATTAAAATTGCTCTAATCCTTCTAGCAATATATAGGAAAGTAATCTTTTATTGGCTGTTGCAGGTACAATAATGCTTCTCTCTCAGAGATATTGGACACAGTGCCTCTTATAGTCTCACACATGTGCATAGAGACAAAAATGCACACACACACACACACACCATACTTGCTGTGTCAGCATCTGCAATATATCCTAATTAGATTTTTCTCTTTTCTCACATACATTCAGTTTCCTTCTACAACAACAATCACATCCTCAATTTAGGGCAAAATATAGCAGTCCTCTCTATGAGATCAGTTCTGCTCAGTCAAGCCCCAAATCCAGGCCTGGGTGCAAGTAGAGTGGGAGAGCGTTACGGGACATTAGGAAAAGCTTCTAGGGTTATCAACTCAAGTAATGTGCTTTATTCTATATGCACATAACAAGAATGGCCATGAATATGACTGCAAATGACACCACATGGTTGATGGCCCGAGACCCAAAGTTTGGATGAGACTGATATAGAATTCTGGGAGCCTATGCCAGTTACTAGAAAGTATCTAAGTACCATGGTCCAGACTAAAGTTCTGCATTTCCTAGGAAGAAATAAAGCCATTTCTAACACATTTGTTTTGCACAAATGCCTGCTATGTTATTGTCATTGCTTCTGCGTAGTTAGCTGCATCTCACCATCATGCCTCTTTCTATTTGTGGTAGGGTACAGAAGAGTTTTTTCCATAGGTTCAAAGGATAATGATAGCTTTGTGTTAGATTGGACTACAACAATTATATACAATATTCACAGTGATGAAAAACTGGGAATAGATGATTAAGAGAATAAAGAACTTAGAGCCAGGTCAAAACAGCATCATTGGAAGGCCTTCAGGGATGCAGCATCAGCAGAACACTCAGTTGGCAAACAATATATTTCTGCACTCAAGGGTCAGAAACTAGTTTATCATCTAAAGGGAGCTGAAGGCATTCTTGGGTCTTGGAGTCCAGTGAATGAGTTTGTACAGTAGTGACAGTGGAAGCAGGCAAATGCAATCAGTAAACAATAGTTCTTCGCTCTAAGCCATTCCCCAGCTTTTCAGAACAGATTTACAAAGCTAAGTGAAACAAAATGAAATCCACAGGGAGAGGAGATAGTTACTGTGATATCCGGTGCATCTCTGCTCAGAGGTATGCCCCATAGAGCTCAGTGAGGCTTGCTCTCGGACAGATGTTCATATAAGATTATTTAATTGGACAATATATTTTCCATTAAAATATTTGTTTCAAGCAGGAAGAAAATAAAAAGGGACACCATACTTATTTTGCAAATATTCATGTAATTTGTTCCTCATGAGAACAAGTGTAGATATTTTATGTTATTTTTGCTACATGCATTTACCATATATTTTTTTCATTCCAATTATATAATTCCTCACTTTCATATTTCTGAATAACTTTTCCTGCCTCATTTTCTTTGTCCCAGGTGAATTAGGAACATGTTACTGATTCCCCTGTACAGTATATAGGTCTTCTAGCAGCAACTCAAAATGGACAATATTAGGATAGTAATAATAATTTATTAAAAATGTATTTACCTGATTCAATGACTCTGCATTGAGACACTTGAAATACAGTAGTCTCAAAGGTGCTTTTTCAAAAGGCAACTGGACTTTCTTGTTTTATTTTTTTCCTCTTTGAAGATATTTCACTTCTTATCAAAGAAAATTTTTCAGCTTCTTGGGTGAGAAGCAAAACATCTTCAGAGAAACCAAAAACCAAAAAACAAGAAAGTTCAGTTGCCTCTTGAAAAACACCTTTGGGACAGTGATGGGCTCCTACTGGTATAGCCAGGTACGCAGAACCGTTAGAAAAAAATTTGGTCAGGTACACAAAACCGGTAGAAAAATTTAGATATTTTTTTTCTTTTTTTCCCCTCTGAGCTCTGGGTATGTTTCTCCTATCACAGTAAATGAAATTGAATGTGTACAATTTTAGAAGAGCTGTGTGTGCATATATACATACGCATACAAGTTTATATAGTAGATATTGTATATTTTTGTGTGCCTGTGTGTAATATGTATGTACACATATGGCATATATACATAGAATTAAATAGTATATTTTGGATGTTCAGTAATAGCAAATAGATAGAGAAATTATATCTCTTTGAGGCGAGGAGAGGCTAGGCACCCTAACCCAAACCCTTGACGCAAGGGATGTCAAGTTGGCCACCTTTAAGCCAGTCACATGACCTTTAATCCACCCCCAGTAACATAATCATCAAGCCACTACCGCCTGGTCACATGGCCAGCAAACCACACCCACAAAATAAGCCACACCCACAGTGTGATAATAAAAATGTTTGCAGTCCTTCACTGCTTTGGGACAAGCACGTCCTGGATGACTGAGAATCTCCATAGACTGAAATACAGTAGTTCAGATCCTGTCTTCAGTTTTTTATCATGATATATATTGTCACAGAAATATTACAGTTTAAATATCCCGTTTACAAACTGAATTCCATTTTGGGGAGTTAGATTCAGTAATCAGATGGATCAGGGCCCACAGCTACATATTACTATGAGAATAAACTCGTAACACCCTACCCAGGGGATTTGGGGATTACTGCATTCACTTTCCTGAGTTAGGTTTATAGACTTGAGATCTTTCTAAATTCAGCACTATCCTTAGATATTAGAGTTGAAAACAGCAGTCTGAAACTGAAAAGAAAAAGCTGGGTTTTTTTTTCCTTTCATGCCGTACAGTGCCTTGGAATCTGACATGAAGGAATCTGACATAGAGTATTTTCAACACCAAGATGCATGTGCACTTTTGTCATTCAAACAAAAGATGCACAATACATCTTGGTGGCCTCTGTCTCGCAGATGAATCCAGGATGGACAGTTTCATCTTCAACTGGAAAAGTTCAGTATGGAAATCTTACAATGGATGGCAACCAGGGGTGGGTTACTGCCCAGACCCGGGGGGGGGGGGATGCAGTGGGTTGCAAAAATGGAGCTCCATCTCAGAGCACCCAATTTGCACTGAAAGATGTTGAAAGGAAATGCAGGGCGTCCTGCATAAGCCACACCCATAGTGTGTGTTGTGGTTAGCTCTGGCCCAGCTCCTGCCCCAAGGACTATGGGCGTGGTGGAATCTGCTGATGAAGGCTCCTCTGACCAAGAAGACATGAGTGACAGGGAGGAGGAGAGTGTGGCAGACAGCTCAGAAGGAGATCAATTATCTAGCTCCTCCTTGGATTCAGAACAAGAGTTAATGATACAGCCATGCATGCGGAGAGCAATGCATAGGCAACAACAACTGAGAGATTATTATCAAAGAAAATGAGGCCACCTATGGTTGGGTGGGGCTGTGGTAATTAGTGAGGCTGCTATAAAGAGCAGCCTGTGGGTTTGGCCATTGTGGAGGATTATCTGATCGTTGTGTTTCATGACTGCCTTACTGACTGACTTGTTGTGTGTGCTAATTTTTCCCTGCTTTGAAACTAAACCAGAGCAAAGTGTGTTTCACTTTGTGAAAGAATGACTTTGAATTAGAAACATAGAAACATAGAAGTCTGACGGCAGAAAAAGACCTCATGGTCCATCTAGTCTGCCCTTATACTATTTTCTGTATTTTATCTTAGGATGGATATATGTTTATCCCAGGCATGTTTAAATTCATTATTTTACATTTGGAAACATTAAACTGCAGTTTCCATTGCTTTGACCATTTATCTAGTAAATTGCCTCACAGCTGCAAGCTAAGTATCACAGGACTGATAAGGGACTTGTATAAATTACCAGTTTGTTTGGAGACTGGTGCTCTTTGCTATACCAAAAGAGGGCTTAGTTTAAGTGAATTTTCATTATAAAGAACATTGTTTTGAATTTTCAAACGTGTGTGTGTCTGAAATTTGTACCTGTGAATTTTTGGGAGGATTCTACCAGAGAGCCCGACAGAACAGTGTGGTAGTAAAAATTTTGGTAGCCCTTCACTGATGGCAACCAACGACTGAGTGCATGAGCTCCCATTTGTACAGGCTTCTATGATAGTACTTATTAGCCAAAGATCAAATCCCTGAATTACCTACGTGATCTGCAATTCCTCTATACTTACAAATACTGTACTGTATGTAGTCCAAGGCTTTTGGAAAACCTTTGATATTTGGTTACAAGCCAATGAAAATGTGATTCATAATGCAGCATTTGATTTCTGTGATTAATATTCAGAATCTTGTACTGAATCTTCCTATCCCTGAACATGACATTGCCTCCTTATGTAATGACATAAAACATAAACATCCTTCATGTTCCTGCTGTCTCTTTAAAGATAAATAGAAAAATGAGAGAGAAACATTTGCTAACGAGCCTATTAAATATTGATGCCTTTTCTCAAGTCCCCCAGAGCCCTATCATTTCAGCAACTGTCTGATTAATAATAGATTAAACATTTTAGATTTGCTTACTCTGGGCTTCATAACTTTAAGTGCATCAGCTGTCTTTGTAATGGCAGGGTACGGGAGTGACAAACCTTGCAGATTCTCCACTGAAACATCTTATAGGCAATCAGCAAATCTATTTCGGAATAGAAATGCACTTACTTGGGAAAGAGGCAAAGGAAAATCTGGGTTTACACAGAAGAGTGGGTTAGGGAACACATATTTTTTCCCCCTTGCAGCAATATTTAAAAGGTCATTGAAATGCTGAAGGCTGCAGTGTGTTTTTGGATGTAGAAGAATGGGAATCTTTTTTTTTTAATGCCATCTTTACTCTGCTTATCTTTTACATGCATTCAGGGCCTGCCTACTTTAGGGCAACTAGTAAAGTACAACTGTTGCTGGAGTATATTATTTCAGATTGCAGGAAATTATGGTGAGTCCATCACAGACAGGAATAACGTACATAATGCAGCTGCGAGAGCTATCATGGGCTTCTCTAAATACACCCATGTCACACCAACACTCCGCAGTCTTCATTGGTTGCCGATCAGTTTCCGGTCACACTTCAAAGTGTTGGTTATGACCTATAAAGCCCTTCATGGCACCGGACCAGAATATCTCTGGGACCGCCTTCTGCTGCACGAATCCCAACGACCAGTTAGGTCCCACAGAGTTGGCCTTCTCCCGGTCCCGTCAACTAAACAATGTCATTTGGCGGGACCCAGGGGAAGAGCCTTCTCTGTGGCGGCCCCGACCATTTGGAATCAACTCCCCCCAGATATAAGAGTTGCCCCCACCCTCCTTGCCTTTCGTAAGCTCCTTAAAACCCACCTCTGTCATCAGGCATGGGGGAATTGAGACTTTCCCTCCCCCTAGGCTTATAAAATTTATGCCTGGTATGTTAGTATGTATGATTGGTTTTTAAATTGGGGTTTTAAATTAACTTAAACTTAAATATTGGAATTGTTTACATTGTATTATTATTGCTGTGAGCCGCCCCGAGTCTGCGGAGAGGGGCGGCATACAAATCTGATTAATAAAATAAAATAATAAATAAACTTAAGAAAAGAATCTGTAGAGGATGGGGAAATCTAGGATATCAAAGGGACTCAGGAAGAGGGACGAGTTAAGAAATTTCCAGATAAATGATCCAGAATGGAGATACACTACTCATCATACTACTATTCATATAGATCTACTATTCATATAGACAAAGTCTCGGATTAAGTTTGAAAATCTTAAAAACATGCATTCAGGGACTCTAGGGATATAGCCTGCATTTTTCAGAAATGAAATTGAACTGCTCAAGAAAAAAGGATAATGGCAGAGATTTACAGAAATATTTTATCTATTCTCTGTCAAGCCTATAAGCAGATGACAACATGATGGTAATAGTTCAGAAACTATATTCAGAGTCAGAAAGTCAGCCATATTTTAAGAAAAGTTCAATATTTGATTTAGAAACTCTAATGATATTTAATCCACTTAACACCATATATTTTCAATGTGAAATAAGCTAATAAAATAGTTAATGTTAAGGTCAGTAATGCATCTGCATTTTTCAAAGCCACCAGGCAGGAGAAGCTGATCCCAACACAGAAGAGTTTTAGTGATCGGAATTTCTTTTTAATTCAGAACAAACATGAGTTCAGGAAGGTATAATATATAATTATAATTGTGTGTGTGTGTGTGTGTGTAACATTTTTCCTGATAATGAAAAGGAAAGGAGACTAGTATACATCTATTTCAAGCTATTTTGTTCTCATCAGCTAGCCATACCCTTACCAGGATTTGAACCTGGGCATTCTGCCTATAAGACAGTAGCTTTAACCTCTAGGCCACAGGTTCTCCTCCTATCTCAGCTTCTACCATGGAAAAACTATATGTTGTTTTTTTCTGTTGAATCACCTCGCTTTACCAAAATATGGGAGGGAGCATACTGCTTCCTTTTTGCCAGTCAGCCCTTCCAGGGCAGTTTATTTTTATAGCCAACAAACTATATTCTATATATGTAAAATATTTTTTCTGATAATGAAAATGTCTGGTAAGGGTATGACTTAGGAGATGAGAGCAAAATAGCTTAAAATAGACCTATACTGGCCTCCCTTCCTTTTCATTATCAGCAAAAATATGTTACACATATAGAATATAGTTTTTCAGCTATAAAAATTAACTGCCTTGAATGGCTCCTGGAGGGGCTAAGCAGCAAAAAGGAAGCGGTATGCTCCCTCCCATACCAGGGTGATTCGACAGGGGAAAAAACCTATATTGCTGAAGGGATTAGATACTGTAGCCTAGAGGTTAATTCTCTGCCTTACAAAGCAAAGGCTGCAAGTTCAAATCCCAGTGAGGGTATGGCTAGCTGATGAGGCCAGAACAAGGCTGAAATAGATCTATCCTAGTCTCCCTTAATTTTCAAATTCAGCAAAACATGTGTGTGTTTGTGCACATGTGGGTGTGGGTGTAAATCCAGGCATATTCAGGTCTCTACCTGTGTAAGGTTGATAGACTCCTAGTAATATTTCAACAAGGTCCCACTCGTCATCTTCAAGTGTTGTCTTCAGCTTTGTGCTCAGGCAAAGGTGAAGCTTTGTTCACCTGAACACAAATCCAAAGACAACAACCTGAAGATGACGAGTGGGACCGCGTTGAAACATCGCCAGGAGGTCCCACTCAAAGTATGCTCAAATTAATTAAAAGTGAAATCAGCGGATCAAAGTATAGCCTAAATAAATACAAATGAAACCTACTTTATATTTCACATTATGTGAATGATGGCAAAGTTAACTGAGTTTGGCCATTGGTATTTCAAGTAATATATGATAGTAAAATGAGAACAAGATTTAAGATAGTGATTAATAATGTTTAAATTTAAATTTTACCAACAAATAAATAAATAAAGAGAAATTATATATAGTATAGCTATTTCAAGCTATGTTAAAAGCGGAAGCAGTATGCTCCATCCCATATTTGGATAGATCGTCCTGATAGACCGGTCTCACCGGAAAAATACTTTGATTAATAATGTTTTTGTCCATAAAATATATAAAGATGTGGCTATCTGGTCAAAATTACAATTATCACTAATGAGTGTATCTGGGTACACTTATAATGGCTCACACGGCTGCGTTTGGACAAATTGAAATCTCTGAACGTTATTTAAGGGTAGCCCCAAGCAGAGTGCATTGCAGTAATCGAGCTTCAAGTTGATGAGGGTGTGAGTGACTGTGAGAAGAAACCTTAACTTTATATATCAGGCTCGAGTCCAGAGATGAGACAGAGATCCAATTAAGTTCAATTCTTTATTTGCTTACATCCAATAGAGAGATTCTTCTCACACTAAAGTTATAAGTTTCTAAATCCTATATACTATATTATGTTGAAAGATTTGAGGGTGTGATTCCCCTTTCCACCTTCAGTTCAGGACTGTGAATTGTATTGGTTCATGTCTTCCATTGGGAAAGCTCTGAGTTGGTCAAATCCTCCCCCTCTGCAGCTGTAGGTGCATATTCCATCACAATATAAGAGTAATAGCAGACCTTGATGGAAGCAATTATGTTAAACAGCAAAAGGGAATGTGTATTTACAATGGAAATATTTATTATAAATGTATCTTCTTCACAAATCTCTTGTTTTTACCCAATTAAAAATGTGAATATTCACTTGAGTTTCAAGAGTTTTTAATTTTCTAGCCCATGTATCTCTTTACTTCTTGGAACTTGTAGTTCTCTTTTTTTCATCTCCTCCATCCAAACAGCATCCTACTCATTCAAAAAGTCCTAAATTTTAATTAAACAAAGCCACCACCGTAGCACATCAATAAACCTGAAGTTGGTTTCATCAAAATCCATGACATTTAATCTTTTAATTAAAAGCAGAATAAACACAGGTGTTTCATTAACCTAGGTTTTACTTTAAATTCCTTTTTACACAGTGGACAAAAAGAGGAAAAAGATATTCAGGAAGAGAAATTTTGGTATTTAAATGGAAAACTTAAATCTCAGACACATTTTCAGGCTATGAGTACATAAAGAAAAGCCATACCTTCCATCCATCATAAGGTTATATGTAATTATTAGTGGTAGTAGTGGAACAGAGCTTTATTTTTACTCTAAATGAACTTTTTATTCTCATTTTTGACATGTGAACTTTCACTGTACAATGGATGTTATAATTGGAAGTGGTGTGTGGCAAAAAGGTTCCTTGGTGAGGTGCACAAAGGCAACATTTCTTTGGTAAATACCCTGGAAAAAAATAAATGAGCAGAGGAGGAGAATTAGTGGGAAACAGTTCGTGCTAACCTTTCTGAAGAGCTACTAAGTGCTTTTCTTTTTGACCTCTTCAAAGAAAAAATCAGGACAATATAATGGGATCTCATTAAATTGTAGGATAGCTATTTACTTGCTGCTGTAAAATAGGAGGGCAGGAATATACACGTGTCTCTTTGTTTTCCTACACAAATCTGCAATTAAGGTACCTGCTATTTACAAATTTGCATATTCCTGCCCTTCTATTTTCAAGTATATTTGAGTAGCTTGGTTCCTGGTAACTATACCCAACCTCTTTTCTGGTAATTACTGGTAATTACTTTTGCTTCAAATACCCAGTTTAAAGCAGGGGTGTCAAACTCGTGTCATCGCAGCATCATCACATGACATTTTTATTTATTAATTGGATTTCTTAATTGGATTTCTATGCCACCCCTCTCTGAGGACTCGGGGTGGCTCACAACATATAAAATATACAATAAACAATATCTTAATCCAATTAAATAATTAAAAATCTAAATAAAACCCCAGAAACCATTAAAAAATCATTCCATTCACTCCACATTCTCTCAACAGATTCTGATGGTCCCAGGCCTGGTGGAAAAAGTATTACAATTTGTTATACTGGGTGTGGGCATGGCCAACGCATGATGTATCCAGCCTGTGGGCTGTATGTTTGATACCCCTGGCTTAAAGCCTTGGACTTCCTAGCTTCCCTCTACTAGATGTATCCTCTCAGATGTTAAAGGGAGGAATATTAAGGTGAGAATTAGAGGGAAAGTACTTCAATTTCTAGAATATGTTCCAAATTCATTTAAATCCTTTTGAAGCAATGCAAACTAGAGTAAATGAAAACAAAATGCTTTACCTGTATACAATGCTAAAATTCTACTAATATTGTGGGGAACCCTCAAACAATGTATTCTTGTGTCAATAAGAAAGCAGTCAGGGATATCTGTAGGGAGCACAGGGGAATGGCATTTGTTGAATCTATCACCACACAAATGCTTACATACTTGCATCAGATGTCATCATGACAATGTCTCTTTGGCTTAGCTGAAAACAGATTTGAAACACAGTGATGGTTACTCATACTGCCTTAATTAGGAACCTGCCTTGTGCATGGTTCATGTCCATGTCATAGCAAAAACTTCAGAAGAGAAGGATTTAGGGGTAGTGATTTCTGACAGTCTCAAAATGGGTGAGCAGTGTGGTCGGGCAGTAGGAAAAGCAAGTAGGATGCTTGGCTGCATAGCTAGAGGTATAACAAGCAGGAAGAGGGAGATTGTGATCCCCTTATATAGAGCGCTGGTGAGACCACATTTGGAATACTGTGTTCAGTTCTGGAGACCTCACCTACAAAAACATATTGACAAAATTGACCGGGTCCAAAGACGGGCTACAAGAATGGTGGAAGGTCTTAAGCATAAAACGTATCAGGAAAGACTTAATGAACTCAATCTGTATAGTCTGGAGGACAGAAGGAAAAGGGGGGACATGATCGAAACATTTAAATATGTTAAAGGGTTAAATAAGGTTCAGGAGGGAAGTGCTTTTAATAGGAAAGTGAACACAAGAACAAGGGGACACAATCTGAAGTTAGTTGGGGGAAAGATCAAAAGCAACGTGAGAAAATATTATTTCACTGAAAGAGTAGTAGATCCTTGGAACAAACTTCCAGAAGACGTGGTTGGTAAATCCACAGTAACTGAATTTAAACATGCCTGGGATAAACATATATCCATACTAAGATAAAAATACAGGAAATAATATAAGGGCAGACTAGATGGACCATGAGGTCTTTTTCTGCCGTCAGTCTTCTATGTATCTATGTTTCTATGTTATCCTAAGAAGCATGTGAGAAATCCAGATGGTAATTTATCTTCACATGTTTCTTGAACAGCACCTAAAGGCTCTGCTTAGGTCAGAGCGAGCCCAGGTCAGAAAAGTAATTTCATAGAGAATCCTATGGTTATCCACAAAGCAGGCTCTTGAGTGAAGCTGAAAGCAAGACACGGTGAGGCGTTTTACAACTAATATACTTCAACAATCAAAGGGCAGGGCCAAAAGTACAGAAATTCAGTCAAGTGAAGAGCCCATGAGAGATACACTCAGAAACAAATGCCTTTGTGCTTCAAAAGCTAGGAATGGGTAGGGTGGAAAAAGACTTATTATGAGCCAGAGTTTCTCAAGATAAAACAGGTACAGCCTGCCATAAGAAAGATTGCAAATTTTTCCTGTACTCCAGAAGCATCTTTTGGTGGAGAGCAGATATTATATAGTGGAAAAGAATGCACGGAGAGAGGCATTCTAACAGTAAGAGTATACGTTTTATAATTATCTATTCTTGAGGGTAGTACTGGAACCAAATAAAATAAATATAAGCTTTATTGAGGGAATAACATGGTGACAGCCTACCTTATTTAAGTCAATTTACAACAAAGGCAGAATCTGCACCACAGGTCAGAATTGAAAGAAAATGAGGGTTGAATTGAAACCAAAAAAAGAAGAAAGAGATTTAAAGCCCTGAGAATATCTATATAACCAATTGGGAGGCATGCTACTTAGAAACATGCAAGCTAGATATTTTCAGAGAGACGAATGTAATAAAAGCGTATAATTCCTCTTTCAACTGTCTCTACATCTATTAGTCTTATTGTTCAGTAGGTCTATAGATGCAGAAGAATGGTGAAGTCTAACATCCATCATCTCCTTTTTTCTTGTCCAAATTTTTAAAATAATCTTATTTTGGGGTGAGATAAGCAGCAGGAATGTGATTGGCAAAGGAAGTGGAATAAAACATGAACACAAGAGCTGGAATTTAAATTGGGTCACTTTATTTAAATTAACATAACTTTAAATAAGGTAACTGTAAAACATTATAAACAATCAATGAAAAAAGGACCTGCAGAGGCCAAACAAACTAATGGGGCGGAAATACCGTATAAAACATTCCTGGGCAACTAAGGGTATAACTCCTTGCTGATTCAGGTGAGGGTATCCACCTTTACCTCGATCCGAGGCACACCCTTAAAGCGTATGGGAGGAGCTCACCCTCCAATCCCCTATGGGAAATTGGATAAGATGAGTCCCATGGGCATCTCCCCTGCAATCCCCGAGGTTGCGCCAACCTATAGTTCGTGGCGAAAGGCAGCCCATCATAGAATAGAATAGAATAGAATAGAATTTTTATTGGCCAAGTGTGATTGGACACACAAGGAATTTGTCTTGGTGCATATGCTCTCAGCGTACATAAAATAAAATATACATTTGTCAAGAATCATATGGTACAACACTTAATGATTGTCATAGGGGTCAAATAAGCAATGAAGAAGCAATATTAATAAAAATCTTAGGATATAAGCAACAAGTTACAGTCATACAGTCAACATGGGAGGAAATGGGTGAAAGGAATGATGAGAAAAACTAGTAGAATAGAAGTGCAGATTTAGTAGAAAGTCTGACAGTGTTGAGGGAATTATTTGTTTAGTAGAGTGATGGCGTTCGGAAAAAAACTGTTCTTGTGTCTAGTTGTCTTAGTGTGCAGTGCTCTGTAGCGACATTTTGAGGGTAGGAGTTAAAACAATTTGTGTCCAGGATGTGAGGGGTCACCGCCTTCTTTTTGACTCGTGCAGTATACAGGTCCTTAATGGAAGGCAGGTTGGCAGCAATTGTTTTTTTTGCAGTTCTGATTATCCTATGAAGTCTGTGTCGATCCTGTTGGGTTGCAGCACCAAACCAGACAGTTATAGAGGTGCAGATGACAGACTCAATGATTCCTCTGTAGAACTGTATCAGCAGCTCCTTGGGCAGTTTGAGCTTCCTGAGCTGGCGCAGAAAGAACATTCTTTGTTGTGCTTTTTTGATGATGTTTTTGATGTTAGGTGCCCATTTTAGGTCTTGAGATATGATAGAACCTAGAAATTTGAAGGTCTCTACTGTTGATACTGTGTTATCTAGTATTGTGAGAGGTGGAAGGGTGGAAGGGTTTCTCTTAAAGTCCACCACCATTTCTACGGTTTTGAGTGTGTTCAGTTCTAGATTGTTCTGGTTACACCACAAGGATAGTTGTTCAACTTCCCGTCTGTATGCAGATTCATCATTGTCTCGAATGAGTCCGATCACTATTGTATCATCTGCAAACTTCAGTAGTTTAACAGATGGATCGTTTGAGATGCAGTCATTAGTGTATAGAGAGAAGAGAAGTGGTGAGAGTACACAGCCTTGGGGGGCACCTGTGCTAATTGTACATATATCTGATGTGATTTTTCCTAGCTTCACCTGCTGCTTCCTGTCTGTTAGGAAGCTTGTGATCCACTTACAAGTGTGTTCAGGTACCGCTAGCTGATTTAGTTTGGTTAAGAGAATGTCCGGTACGATGGTATTGAATGCTGAACTGAAGTCCACAAAGAGGACCCTAGCGTAGGTCATTGGAGATTCAAGATGTTGAAGGATGTAGTGTAGAGCCATATTAACAGCATCATCATCTTGAAAAGATGCCCAAAAGGAGCACGTGCAGTTGCTACCACCAGCCATTTCCGCCCCTAACCTGCCAACCCCAGTGACCAAAGGGAAGTCAACTTGCCAAATCATGATACTAACATAGCGCCGCACCCCCTAACCAGTCCATCCTTAACGTCAGTGTGGAATGACGAAAAAACAGTCACTACCTGTGGGTGAGACCGCAAAAAATCCTATTCGGCCCCGAGGCAACCCCTTTTAGGCACACTGTAAGATAGAGGAGGGCGGGCGGGTGCTCACATTCAGGATGCCGAGCCGAACAGGAGGAAGTCCCGTGACGCAGCCCTTTAAATAGGGCACATCCAGGACCACCCCTGAGGCCTGGCAGGTCTCACCGCCGGCCAGATGGGAACCGGGGCTGACTGCGCATGTGCAAGAAGCCATGTTTCCTGCTTCTTTGCAATTTCGGCTGGCATTTTAAAGCACCAGCTGTGCATGTCAATCAACCATTGCTTCTAATGAAGTACTTGTAGCCTTCCATTCCCAAAATTGTAATTGTTTTTCCCTTAGTTGAATTATTAAGTGTGCTTATTATTTTTGAATAGGAAGCTATCTCTAAAACTAGAGCATCACAGAAAATCTGATATTATTACTATTATTATTATTATTATTATTATTATTATTATTATTATTATTATTATTACCCTCTTACTCACTATAGACTGGCAGGAAACCTTCATTTTGTTGTGAACACAGAACTTTTTGGGGGCTGCTTTAGGAAGACACTGCATGAATCTCCGGACCACCCTTTGATTCGGTCATTAGCCTATGGACTGATTGTCACCTCTCCACAGTGCATGTACATTTCTGTACACAGAGAGAATAAGATCAAAAGTTTCTTCAGCAACTGCTACTTTGTTTTAGTAGCAGAAGCTGAGAAGAGATTGAAGTGGATTTCTATCATTTTCCTAGCCACATGGTCACATTAATGTGTCTTTGCCTTTATTTATATTTCAAGAAGATCCCTGGCAGAAAGATTTTTTAAAAAGAAATCAGAATTTTGGAGTTGATTGTGAGCATTCACGGATTCTTTCCTGGACAGGATTACCTTATATTTTCCATTGTAGCAAGGATTGCAATTCAGAATATGGACTCCATTAGTTTTGAATTTCAAAACCTTTCCATTGTCCCTTTGTGTGTGTATGTGTGCGGGCAGAATAAAGTATACATGTGCTGAGTGAGAGTTGGGAGGAGGAAAAGGAGTTGTGATAATTCAAACTCCAAAGTGATAATGTTTAGAATTCTGGTAGGATAAGTTTCAATGATATTTTAAAAAAATTATGATATTTTGAACAAAATAACATTTTTATGACTCAGTAAAAAGATCTTAATACTAAAAGATTGCTAACCTAAGTACATAACAAAATATTTGGTCGATTTCTTCATTATTTTAGTGAGTTATTTAAGTTTAATGAAAAAAAATTAGCAAAAGACAAACATCTTATGGGTTGAACTAGTTAGCAAGTTAATTAGGTTTACTTGGTCTTTCATGATGCAAACTGGTGAAAATTATAAAAGATACATTTATATGTATCAGTTTTCTTACTTACATAAAAAACAGTCCCTGTGGATTTTAAGCCAGCCTTTTTGTGGTTACCATTATTTTCCCATTGAAGTGGTATCTATTTATCTAGTCACAAGTGCATGCTTACGAACTGCTAGGTTGTCAGAAGCTGGGGTGAGAACAGGTGCTCACCTTATCATGTGGGACATGAGTCTCAAACCTGGCTGCTGCCTTTTCAGCAACAAGTTCAGCATCTTAACTGCTGAGCCACCATGCCACTGCTTCTTATTTACATTCAATGTAGAATTTTTAATTGATAATTAAATTGAAAATATTGATGGAAATTGAGTATTTATTTATAAGGTTTATATGGATGCCTACCTTGTAGAATATAACTCTGAGCACCTAATATGGTAACAAAAATATAATCAATATAACCAATTCAAAAAGAAACGTGTAGGAAAAAATCAAGGGAAAAAACCTCAGCTACTATACCTATTTATACTATACCTATTTATCCCTTCAATCCCTGGGCTCAAAGATTACAGTTCTGGCATCTGGAAGAAAATCTAGTCTCTTTACCAATTTATGGAAGGGAAAGTGGGTGGGGACAATGCCAGATCTCAAGGGGAAACGTGTTTGTTGAAGATATTCAGCCAACATTGAGATATATAAAGTGATTGTAGGAAGCAATATGTTGACTCTGTAAACTGCAGTACTTAGACAGTACTGTAAACACTGTGAAGCAGTATATAAGTCAAGTGCTATTGCTATGATGCTACACATGATGCATCATTGGTATTTTTTCCATGCATACTTTTGTATAAAACAAAATAGGTTCCCCCGCATTAACTTACTCTCTTTCTGTTCTTCCCCAGCTAAGAACATAGCAAAACACATAGATTGTTCAAACTTAATTAATAACTGACCTCTCCCCTTTTCTAAGAGGTCTGTAAGGGGCGTGCATAAGGGCACACACCATTGTGCCTACTGTCCCTGTCCTTCTGTCCTGTTGTCTTCTTTTATCATTACTTTCTATATTATGTTTATATACACTACTATCCTATACTCGATTGACAAATAAATAAATTAAATAATTAAATACATACATACATAAATAATAAACAATAAACAATAAACTGACTACTAATAGCTGTCTTAGTACTGATCTCTCATACACAAACTTACATGCAGGGTTTTTTTTGCAAAAGCTCAACTGTTAATTAATCATCATTAACAATTGGCAAAAGTTCAGAAAGTCTTAAATCATGGAAGAACAATTAGTCTTTGATAGCTCATGAAGTTTGGCAAAATGTCTTCATTAAACAAACCCGAAGCAGATAAGCAGAGCAGAGATTTTCTATACACAATGAAACACATGAATTTCAAATGTTGTTTCATGCAGAGATTCAACTGCTCCAGCTTTCTTTAAGTAAACTAGGGGAGTGGCCAATTAGCCTCAAGTCTTACTCCTTAGGAGACCTCCTCTGGAGTAACCACTCCTGCTTTTGGCAACTCTGTGTGCTTGTGCATTAAGAAAAGTAGAAGCTTGTTCTTCCTCATCACTGCTATGAGGTTTTGGAGGTTCCAAAGGCCCTGGATAAACCTCTGCCTCTGGCACTGAGTTCTCGCCAGGCTCCTCACTGTCCAACTCAGGTGTCAGTTGCACAGGCCGCTGGCACATCACCAAGTCAGTCTCCTCTTGAACGGGATCCGCTATTAGCTGCACAGGCTGCTGGTGGGCCATAACACTGCCCTCCTTAATATTGTGTTTTTCATCATTGGTAGAAGAACTTAACAATAAGTGTCAGGTTTGAAAATTTAGTCAATGAACATCCAACAGCACAGAAACTAGCCAAGAAGGAGACCTCCTGTGGCCTTTGAGATTTTGCTGAATGGTGGCTCCCAGGATCATAACCTTTACTTAGGCTGACTGGGTTTGCCAGAAGCTGAACCTCAACAGCATATTAAATGTTACAAGCTGCTCTGAATTAGAAGATCAGTATCAGGAAATTCAGATTATTCACACTCTATTAGAAACTCATTATATAATTATCATATGGGATTCACCAATTAATTCAGGGAAGAACAGTTCAGTGTAGTGACTGAGACATGAGGCTAGCAACTGGGAATGAGTTCTAATCTTACCTTGGCCACAAAGCCAGCTGGATGACCTTGGGCCAGATATTCTGTCTCGGACAGAAGGAGGAGGAAATGGCAAATCTCTTCTGAAAATTTTAAGACAAAAAAACCTGTAGGGATTAGTCTAGGCCAGTGATGGCAAACTTATGGTACACATGCCAAAGGTGGCACATGGAGCCATATTACAGGTCACGTGAGGTATTGCCCTAAGTCAGCTCCAGTGCACATGCATATTCTAGATAGCTGATATTCAGCCTTGGGGAAGGTCATTTCCAGGAAGCTTCCCTGAAGCCTTGGAGTGCGAAAAACAGTCCAAAGGGTAAACCATAAGTTCAAAAAAACAGACTTCCGGTTTGCCCATTGGGCTGTTTTTTGTACTCCAGAGAGAAGTTTCATGAAGCCACTGAGTGCAAAAAACAACACAACAGACAAACCGGAAGTTCAGAAAAATGGACTTCCAGTTTGTCTGTTGTGCTGTTTTTTGCACTCCAGGGCTTCCTGAAGACTCCGGAGTGCAAAAAACGGTACAATGGACAAACTGGAAGTCTGTTTTTCTGAACCTCTAGTTTGCCAATTTGGCCAATTTTTTCACTGCCCCAGGCTTCAGTGAGGTCTGTGCATATGCACAAGAATAGGGATTGTGCACATACACTGGGGAAGTGTGAGTGGAGGTGTGTATTCATGGGGGGTAAGGAATGGGTGTGGACACATGTGCAGGTGCTAGCACAGGCTGACATCCTTTTTGGCACACAAACCATAAAAGGTTCACCATCACTGGTCTAGGCAGTTGCCAATGGACAACACTGATTTGAAGACATAAATGAATCAATAAATTATTTTCTGGTTTATACATTAAGGTGTTAATGTTTAGTTTTGATTAACCTATTCCTGATAGATTATGCTGTACAGGAAATGCTCTTTTCCTCTCCTTTGCTTTCCAGTCTTTATTCAATATGATAAAAGTGATTGTGGCTCTCAAAGGAGAAGAGATTATTGATGAGTTTTTCAGAGATTGCAAACATGGAGATAGTGTTTAGTAACAGAGCTTCAGCTCCCTTCACAACAGCCTGTCCGATGACTGGCAGGAATGAGCAAACCGGGAGCATGTCACCCCTGTTGCATTCTATTTATTAAAATGCACTGACACCTGTGTTATCATATCTGCAGAAACTATTGTTACTGTAGTGATGTTGTCCTAGTGATTTACTTATTATGCCAATTTTTGGAATTAAGCCTTAAAAATAATTTGAGATTATTTTCATTCCTTTCCCTTTTTTCTGAAAAGGAACAAATCTCTAAACCTCAGTGTCGTCAAGATAGTTCTAAAATAGAAATCCAGTAAAGCCTTAACTTTACTGAAACCAAGGGCAACAGAAGAATCGGCGTTAATAATAGATTCACAGCATGAAAGCCAACATTGATTTCAAACACCACTGAACTCATCTCATCACATAAGACGGTTTCTAGGTTCATTTGCAACCCCTTTGCTGGTTGGATCTGCAGGATTGTGTTTGCAGCTCATATGGATTGGTGTTACAAATTGTCCTGAAAAATGCATCCGTAAAGATGGGAGAGTCAAATTCATGCAAATTCCAGCAGACATGGTTGGTAAATCCACAGTAACTGAATTTAAACATGTCTGGGATAAACATATATCCATCCTAAGATAAAGTACAGAAAATAGTATAAGGGCAGACTAGATGGATCATGAGGTTTTTTTCTGCCGTCAGTCTTCTATGTATCTATGCTAGATTTCCTAGTGGCTAACATAAATTATTCAACTGGGAAATTTAAGGAGAGATTAAAGGGGAAGGAATGAAGCCAGGGTGAAATACTCACAGTTTGCTCATGCCTTTCATCATTGGAGAGTCACAAAGGTGGTGCAAAGCTCCTCCTACCCACCAGTACACACCATTTGGTTCTTTTACTCTCTGCACATGCACAGAGGGTAAAAGAACCCAAATGGCAGCATCAAGGAGGGTGAATAGAACCTCACACTGCCTTTGCGACCAGCTCTCCAATGATCGACAGACACAAGCGAACCAAGAGCATTTCACTCCAGGATGAAGCCTTTAGGGATTTTAAATGATGCCATGTTTCTAGAGTTGCAGAAAATAGTTTATATTCTTCATAAGATCTTCATAAGAGCTATTTTAGGGCTTAAAAATTAGAATAGCCTGGACCAAGGCAGGGAAGGGCCAACACTAGTTAATGAGGATGAATGTAATATGAAAAACAAAAGAGATTTCTCTTCTAAATAAGACTGAGCACTACAGAGTGTGCATGAATATTTTAAGTAGAAAAATAAACAGTTGTGGGAATGGTAAAATTGTTTGATTTATTACTTTATATGACATCTACAAAGGTCATGCAATAACTGCTACTGTAGAAGTGCTAATGTAGAGATTATTGTCCCCTAAGCAAGTCGCCTACGCATACAGTACAGGGAATTCAAAGGGACATTTTTCTAATATTTAGGTTGTAATTTATAATAGTGCCTTTGGCATGGATCAATTAAGGTAGCCAAACTACCTCTGCATCATAGAAAAAAAGACCTATCCATACTTTTGCATTGTCAAATGAAAAATTGATTCTGGCTTCATCTTTCCATGCCAGAAAAGATCAGATTTGAGTAATTTTGGGATCAAGTCATCACATTTGACCCTGGTGGATTTTCCAGCATAATTTATTTATATCAGTGGGTCAAGAGCTACAAATTGGAAGACAATAAGAACCTTAGGAAAGGAAAGTCATCCCAGATTTTTTTGTATGTTGGTGAGATTGTTTTGCTTGCATTTTCACTCTGGACTTTAAAAAACTAATATCTCACCTCTTATTTTTTTTCCTTTTCTTAGCTTTCTCTCTTGGGTATTTGATCCTTTTAATCTGGTACCTGAGAGCCAAGCCTGTCATAATAGATTGGAAGATCATTCTCTGAAAATTAGGATGAAAGCGTAACAAATGAATAAATAATACAGAGAGTAACACCAGGTGGTATGTATAATTAAATTTATGAGACAGTCATTTTGTTCACATGACCTCAAAAATCCTTGGCAAAGATAGAAAGACTCTTGTGAATGTATGCTGACTTGTCTTTAGACTTGAGAGACAGTCATACACCTGAATCATTTAACAGTTTCATTCCAGAGATGAGATGGAAAACTTGAGTTTTCAGTCAGTCTCTTGATCTACTATATTTGTTCTCTTCTAGGCTATAATTTTCATGAATTATAGGCTAGAATAAGGTATCCATATGGATAGTAGACATTGCTAAACAGCAGTGGTGATGTTTTAACAGACTGATGAACAATGGATGTTGTACTAGACGGTGCAAATTTAAGGCTTTTTCTTTTTTTTAAAAAAAAAAACCAGATAATCCTATAACTTGCTCAAGTGATATCTCATATTTTAAATGTATAATTAGGGATTGCTGCTTAATGCATTTTTTTCTTCCTGGATACCACTTCTCATGTCAACTATGTATTACATTAAAAATTGTCTTTGTAAAAATGAAAAGAAAGCACTCTAATCTGCCAATTAAAAATTGGATTAATGGCAGGAAAGCAGAATGCTATTTCTTTGGTTTCTTTCATGTAATAGTTGTTTTATGAGAAGTATATAAATAAATTAAAACTATCAAATATAAGGAAGAAATAACTACAAGTGTTTTTTAAATCTGCTTAGTGGTTCTCAATTTAATATTTTTAAATATTTCTTTTCCACATTCAACATACAACATCATATAATAATAATAATAATAATAATAATAATAATAATAATAATAATAATATATTGGATTTGTATGCTGCCCCTCTCCGTAGACTCGGGGCGGCTAACAACAATGATAAAAACAGCATGTGACAATCCAATAATAAAACAGCTAAAAACCCTTTGAATTGTGACCGGAAATTGATCGGCAGCCAATGCAAGCCACGGAGTGTTGAAGAAACATGGGCAAATCTTGGAAGCACCACGATGGCTCTCGCGGCTGCGTTCTGCACGATCTGAAGTTTCCGAACACTTTTCAAAGGTAGCCCCATGTAGAGAGCATTGCAGTAATCGAACCTCGAGGTGATGAGGGCATGAATGACTGTGAGCAGTGACTCCCTGTCCAAATAGGGCCGCAACTGGTGCACCAGGCAAACCTGGGCAAATGCCCTCCTCGCCACAACCGAAAGATGATGTTCCAATGTCAGCTGTGGATCGAGGAGGACGCCCAAGTTGTGAACCCTCTCTGAGGGGGTCAACATTTTCCCCCCCCCAGGGTAATGGATGGACAGATAGAATTGTCCTTGGGAGGCAAGACCCACAGCCACTTCGTCTTGTCTGGGTTGAGTTTGAGTTTGTTGACACCCATCCAGGCCCCAACAGCATCCAGGCACTGGCACATCATTTCCACTGCTTCACTGACTGGACATGGGGTGGAGATGTATAGCTGGGTATCATCTGCGTATTGATACCTCACCCCATGCCCTTGAATGATCTCACCCAGCGGTTTCATGTAGATATTAAATAGCAGGGGGGAGAGGACCAACCCCTGAGGCACCCCACAAGGGAAAGACCTAGAGGTCGACCTCTGACCCCCCCACTAACACCGACTGCGACCGACCGGAGAGGTAGGAGGAGAACCACTGAAGAACAGTGCCTCCCACTCCCAACCCCTCCAGCCGGCGCAGAAGGATACCATGGTCGATGGTATCGAAAGCCGCTGAGAGGTACCTTCAATACAACTTAATATGCATGTATCATTTTTGTTCTCAATTTATTTTTACACCCAGAAAGGTTAGCAATGTACACCTATTTCAACATAAGTCTCTCACAGCTTATTTACTGCAAATATTAAAAATACATCCAATAATAATATATAGTATTAGCATTTCCATAATTGACGTCTGAGAAACTCCTGAAATATATATACTTTTCTTAGTTTATATGGATAATTCTAAGGAATTATTTGGGATACTCAAAAATAATAAGAAATACAGATCGAGAGACGCTAGTTAATATATAATACTTATACTATAACATTTTTGTTTTAGCGTGCTGTGTGATCACTAGTTCAATAAACTGTGTTTAAGAAATCCTGGCTTAATGAATTAATTATATTTATGTACTTGTAAGTAAACCAGTACTGGGTTTCACTTAACTTTGCTAGCAGTTCAGGAACGGGAGTGTGCAGGAATGCGCACACATTTTGCACATGTCAAATGCTTCTGCGCATGTGCAGAACATTTTTGATGACATCCAGGTGGGTGGGTAGAGTTACTGGTTCACCCAAGAAAAACCCATTGTATCCAGACAAGGACTGGTAAATGCATCTGGGAAGCAAGCTCTGATAAAGTTAAAGGCTTCTCAATTGTCCAATTGTTCCTGTTTGAGAATAATCAGCTTGTTTTGGGCTGCACATTTACGTACAAAACACATAGTATCACGTCAGTATGAGACAAGCTTTTTTTTGGGGGGGGGATTCTATTACGATGAAATCCAGCCAGGAATGTGTCCATCCATAGATTTCATGACTGCGTATACCAACCCTACTCATGCATTTCATTTCATGATTCACATGTTGTCAGTGACAAAGCTCAGTCAGTACAATTTGTGCTCTAAATGGTATGGCAACAACTGCAGGGGATGATATGATGGCCATAAAAGATATTTAATGGGCTGCACTGTCATGCCGGTTGCAGGCATCCAGATTTATCTCTATCTCTTTCATAAAAACCACTGGTGTCTTCACTACCACAGGCCAAAAAGGGCTATAGGAAGTCAAGGCAGTATTTATTTTCTGAATTGATGCTATGAGATCATTGTTCAGGCTCAGTTTAAGAGAACACTATCATCAATATTGCTATGGATTCATGATAATTTAACCCTTCCTTAAGGTTCCCAACATGTATGCATTGTTTGACTTCATTTTTAAGATAGCACAGAAATAAAATAACATCCTTCCTGTCTGGATTTGCAGTAACTACATAAATCCTTTCCTTTACTTTGTGTAGCACTTTTTCAGAAAGAACTGGCTGTAGCCCAAAGCAAACAGTTAATGTAGTTATGAGGAAGGAATACATTTCTGAATACTAACAAGGAATGAGATTCTTAAATATTGAGAAGAATTGGGGTCATTTTTATTCTGTCCATATTTGCCTATTGAAATTCTGTTTCTTCAAAGATGCACAGACAGTAAAGGTCAGTATATGTCTTTTTTTCCTTTACTACAAATAATAATTGTAATCAAATAATGTGCAAAGAATCCTATTAAAGTTTGGCTAAAGGCATAACATTCACTCTATTTAAATGCCAAAATTTAATGAATGTGAAAATATTTATGTGCAAATGAATTGCTTTTCTGAATGCCGCAATACAGTCTGTAATATTAAAATTAGAAAAATAAGGAAATTTGGGGAAATATACAGTTCTTCCCTCTTTGTACTAATCATGAATGACAAAAAAGATATATGTTACAAAAAGGGATACGTAACTGGATATATTACTTACGTTCAAAAAAGGATATTGGGAAGATCAACAAGAAAAGGTATGTGTGTGTGTGTGTGTATGAATTTTAATGCAAATGATGTAGAAACAAAAAAAAATGCTTTCATATGAAAAACCAGAAGATTGGAGTTATTCTTTCAGATTTGATTGATTTAACAATTCATTCATTTGTTTGTGCATCCGTTTGTTCATTCATTCGTTTGTTCATTCATCACAATGATATGACTGAGAATCTTACAATTAAGTGAATCTGGGTGATATACAACAAAGTTAAAAACAATATAGATGTAATCCTCACTTTACAACCAGGGAATTACAATGGATTGATAATTTACCACCTGGATCTGACATGCCAAAGGTTTTCTCTCCCTGTGGTCAATTGATTGCACTTTGTTCTCAGAGTTCTCTAAACCCAAGAAGCTAATGACATATGAAGAAGCATGTGAAGAAAGGCCACAGGATGGGTATCTACAGATGCACTAAGGGTGGAAAAATGCTGATGCTTACCGATGTTTACTGCCTTACCATTACAAGGAAGGCCTTAATAGCAAGTTCTAACCTAGGTCAGGTTGAGTCTGTTCTCTGTAGAACACCAGTGAAACCATAGATATCTCTTCTCATGTTTAAACTCCCTTTATAAATCATGGAATGTGCTGGAATCTGCAAGTTGGGAGAGATCAAATAGGCATGAAATGAAAACCAAAGTTTCAAATGGACTGTGCAGCAAGAACAACTCCCAGGTCTCTCTGAAATCTATTAGGATTTCCAGGATTGATTCTACCCAGGCGGCGGTTGCTACTTACCGCTGCTACCGGAATGATGCGTGTGCAGCTTCTGCGCATGCACAAGAAGCAAAATGTCACATGAGGATGCGTGTGCGAGATATTTTGGTGATACTTTTTGTTTTGGTGCTTGTGCGGAAGCCAAAACTTGCCAAAATCTCATGCGCGTGCACATGCGCAGAAGCAAAATCTCACTGGGGCACTGCTCCATTTTCACTGCTGGTATTTATTCATTCATTCATTCATTCATTCATTTATATCTAGTGCATAATGTAGGTATGAGAGGATATAATCATGTTAATATACATGAATTAAAAGATTAGAAAAACATTAGAAATAATAATATTCATATACTGTACATATATAGAGATTTTCTTTATTGGTCAAGTGTGATTGGACACACAAGGAATTTGTCTTTGGTGCATATGCTCTCAGCATACATAAAAGAAAAAGATACATTTGTCAAGAATCATGTGGTACAACACTTAATGATTGTCATAGGGGTCAACTGAACAATGAAGAAACAATCAATATTAATAAAAATCTTAGGATACAAGCAACAAGTTACAATCATACAGTGGGAGGAAAAGGATGATAGGAATGATGAGAAAAACTAGTAGAAATAGATATTATATTATATTTATTAGATTTGTATGCCGCCCCACTCCGAGGAATCGGAGCGGGTCACAACAGAATACAATATCACAAATCCAATATGTTAAAAACACATAAAAAGCCCATTATTAAAACCAAACAACTCAGTCATACCATACACAAATCTACAATAGCCGAGGGGTAACTCAGTTACCCCATGCCTGGTGACATAGGTGGGTTTTGAGTAGCTTACGAAAGGCAAGGAGGGTCAGGGTGGATCTAATCTCTGGGGGGAGTTGATTCCAGAGGGCCAGGGCCACCACAGAGAAGGCTCTTCCCCTGGGTCCTGCCAGATGACATTGTTTAGTCGATGGGACCCGGAGAAGGCCAACTCTTATCGGTCGCTGGGATTCATGCGGCAGAAGACGGTCCCGAAAATATTCTGGCCCGATGCCATGTAGGGCTTTACAGGTCATTACCAACACTTTGAATTGTGACCAGAAACTGATCGGCAACCAGTGCAGGCCGCGGAGTGTTGCCAAGATGTGGGCGAATCTGGAAAGCCCCACGATAGCTCTCGCGGCCGCATTTTGCACAATCTGAAGTTTCCGAACACTTTTCAGAGGTAGTCCCATATAGAGAGTGTTGCAGTAGTCGAATCTCGAGGTGATGAGGGCATGAGCGACTGTGAGCAATGACTCCCTGTCCAGATAGGGCCGCAAATGGTGCACCAGGTGAACCTGGGCAAACGTTCTCCTTGCCACAGTTGAAAGATAGTGTTCTAATGCTAGTAAATACACGATACTAGTAAAACATAAAGGGACTTTAGGACAGGGGACGGAAGGCACACTGGTGCACTTATGCACGCCCCTTACTGACCTCTTAGAAATCTGGAGAGGTCAACAGTGGACTGTCTAGATATATTATCTACATTGGAAGGAAATTCAAGAGCTCTGTACCTAGACTTTGTACTGCAAACTAATATTGAATTTTCCATAATCATTGTATAGGATATTCTTTCTTGACTAAGATTGTTTAACCTCAATTCCAGACAATACCCAATTTCTCTCTCTCTCCCACCCCACCCCTCTCTTTATCTCATCTTTCTCCCTCTCACTCGCTTTAGTAATCTGATATTATTATTTAATTTTACTAAACCAGTATTTTTGCTACTTTAAAGCTTATACTGGTAATTGAAGATTAGTTGCTCCCATCTCTGTTTCATTGCCAATATTTCCATTAAATATTGTCTGTCTTTGGAGTAAGAAAAACAGGATCATGTTATCTAGGGCAGGGAAATCCCTCAGCTTCACTTACCCATTAACTGGATGGCCTTGGTATTTTATATGAAAGCAATTTAAAAGCCAGTAAGTCGATAGATATTTTTTGCGTATATGTTTTTAGATCAGTAGGAGACAAATGCCTTGTCTTGGTATTGGGAGAAAGCGCCCTTTCTCCTTTCCCTTTCATCCTTTCCCTTACTGCGCAAGTGAAATTTCATATTGGGTATTTCCTTAAAACGTGAGCTTATGAGAAAAGAATAGGGATATTCCTAGCAGACTCATGGTCTTTTATATCTAAGGGCAGGCAGAAGCATTGTTTTCCCTACCAGTGTGATATAATATAGTGCATGAGAAATTATTTTCAAAACAAAGTGACAGTGAAATTCCCTCTGTTCTTGTACTTATTCAGTTATAAAGTGTCCAATGTGTATGTAAAATGTCCTACTTTTCATTCTGCAGTCATCACATCGGGCTTTGCAGGTTATTTGGTTCTCTACCGGTATGTATAACTGATTTCCAAGTGGAGGCCTCATGAAGGTATTTGTCCCATGCAGGAGCTGATATTCTACAATGATGCTGTTCCAACTAAGGAAAAAATCAGTCCAGCTGATTTCCAAATGATAAATTGTTTGAGAAATTGCAGTAGTCTTGGGAATGATGGTTGTTACATGTGCCCTCTGAGAATGATCTAGTACAGGGATGTCTAACCTTGGCAACTCAATGACCTTTGGACCAGCATGGCTGGCTGGAGAATTCTGAGAGTTGAAGTCCATAGGTGAAATTTGCCAAGGCTGAACACCCTTGATTTACTGTAATGTAAGAAGTCAGGAGATTCCAGCTGCATTCTGAAAGATCATGACTTCAGCCCATAAATTTATACTGATTTATGAGCTGCTCATCTTTCTGGAAGAAGAGCAACATAAATGCTTTAAGTGTATAATACACAAAAGATGCCAATGTTTGGCATCACAAGAGTCAAATGATAGGAAAATTGTCAAGAGTTCAGAATACTGTATATGAAAACATGGGAAAGAATAAGTGCAAATAATGCTATTGTATATAACATAAAGCCCTTCATGGCACCGGACCAGATTATCTCAGGGACCGCCTTCTGCTGCACGAATCCCAGCGACCAGTTAGGTCCCACAGAGTAGGTCTTCTCCGGGTCCCGTCAACTAAACAATGCCGCTTGGTGGGACCCAGGGGAAGAGCCGTCTCTGTGGCGGCCCGGCCCTCTGGAACCAACTCCCCCCAGAAATTAGAATTGCCCCCACCCTCCTTGCCTTTCGTAAGCTACTTAAAACCCACCTCTGCCGCCAGGCATGGGGGAATTGAGATACTCTTTCCCCCAAGGCCTTTACAATTTTATGCATGGTATGTCTGTATGTATGTTTGGTTTTTATATTAATGGGTTTTTAATCGTTTTTAGTATTGGATTGTTATTGTACGCTGTCTTATTATTGCTGTTAGCCGCCCCGAGTCTCCGGAGAGGGGCGGCATACAAATCCATTAAATAAATAAATAAATAAAATAAATAAATAAATAAATTTAAATCAGGGAAGGGACAGTAGATGTAGAAGACACAACTGAAACTGAGGATAGTAGAAGAGAAGACTCCTAGGGTCCTTCTGCAGAAATCCACACGTGCAGTTCATTGCTTAAATTTCCCACTCAGGGAAACAGACTATTCCACAGCCACAGATGGATCTATTCTGTAAAACAAGAAGTGTTTTTTTCTCTCTACAACCCCAACTGTGACTTCCATGGAGGCCTCCAAGACTGTTTTGCCAATGATGCAAAGATTCCATAATTCATTTTGACAACCAGAAAGAACAAACAATACAAAACAGTTACTTCTGCTGCAATAATAAGATGATCATGGAGATATACAGTATACTGTATGACATAAACATATCGCTTTTTAAATCAGCTTTAGGCAGCAATCACGATTAATCCCCAGGGTTATTAAACAGATGTTAGTTAAATTGCTAATCTGCATTTGTTAGCAAAGTATAGTGTTCAGGGGTGGGTTCTACTTACCTCCTGCACCAATTTGCATCACGTTGGAAGCACACGTTTTACACTTCCCTGTCATGTCATGCAAATGACTCTCTGTGCATGTGCAGAAGCCTCTGTGCATGAACAGAGTGGTTTTTTTGCAAGCCACTTTCAGGGCTTGCAAAAGGACCAGTTGAGGGATGTGGCCAGTTGGCTGTTGCTGCTGGTTTGGCGAGCGGGGGCAAATTTCCGCCACTATTTACAGTCGAACCAGCAGCAACCAACCAGTGATAGTGTTATTGATTCAATGCCAAGGAGAATGAAAACTTCCCACTTCCCCATTGTATTCTCCTTATAGTCTTGTGGAATACATTAGGCTGATTGACCATTGATATTCTGTAAATCTCAGAGGTAAATGGGGAGCAGAGCTTACACTTTTCTATTTTAGTTTAATATCTAAACTCTTATCATGAATCTTTTAAAAATATCATATATTTGTTACTACATAAATAAAAACCAGTATTTCTCGAGGGAAATGATAGGGATTTATTTAACTGCCCTCAAATTTTTTGTTCAATAGTGAAAAAGGGTCTCCTAAACAGTAGGTAAACTGGAACTGCTTAAAGAGGAAGGAATTTGAAAGGAAGAAAATGTATTTTAAGGAAAGAGTTCCATCTCTGCATCCCTCACAATTGTTCTCTGAAAATATACATCACATCAAGTGGTTTGATTGGTCATTGTCACCATGGGGGTGAGGATCTATTGGATTTTCTATTTGGGTTTTTTATTCTTGTAAACCACCGTGAGTCACTATGAGTTGTGCAGCTATATAAATGGTCTTAATACATTAATAAATGCTAGCAATGGGTTGTAGCATACCATTAATTAGCTTGCTTAAATTTATCTTTTAGTAAGCTTGTATTTACATTGAATGTGGAATCTGCCCCTCATGGGGCAGTTAGGCAAAAGTATCCAAAGCTAGACAAAAGTATCCAAAGCAATGTATAAAATTGCTGATGGAGATCAATCTAGGTAACCTATAACAGAATGTGAGAAACAGCAGACATGGCCTTGTCCTTCCTATCAATATTTTATTGAGCAATGGCTAGTAAAAGCTAGAGTTGCAATAGCAACTCACAGCTCAGGTGGCAAACTTTTGATTCCAGGATAAATTCACTTCTACCGCTAGTTATTCTAGTTCCTCTTCAGGCTTGCCACATGGTGTCTTCTTCCAATCTCTTTTGATGTTTGATAATAATTTTATTAAACCTTCTGAAAAGAGAAATAAAAATAGTACAAACTGGGAGAAAAAACATGCACACACACACACACATTTCCTTTTCCCCAGAAAGTGAGTTCTCACCATAACATCATGACTAGTATAAACAATTTCATGATCTCATCACCTCTTCTTAGTTAACAAATATATCATTCTAAAATTTATCCCTTAACAATAGGCAAATTAAATCAGTCACGTCATCTCAAATGCAATTATTAGCAAAATGTCCAAACACAGCTCTAAGATATTAACATAATTGACATATATAAAACTCAATGTTCCACATCTCAACTTCTTGTTCTAACAAAATCCCATTTAAAAGTCATATGATGGCCACACTATCCTATTATGCACAAGGAAATGAATCTTTTAATAAAGAGACCATTTTTCCTTTATAAAAGGCAACCTCCAATATGCATTTCCCCCCCATTCCAAATACAGTGGTACCTCTACTTAAGAATGCCTTTACTTAAGAACTTTTCTAGGTAAGAACCGGGTGTTCAAGATTTTTTTGCATCTTCTTAAGAACCATTTTCTACTTAAGAACCCAAGCCCGGAAAAATTTCCCAGGAAATTTGAGAGTGGCACAAAGGCCCGGCCACTTTCCTGCCATTCACCCTTTAATCCTGGCTATCTCGGGCTTATCTGAGCTGCCAGAGGAGCCTTTCGGTGGCGCTTAAGGAGGCTTTGGCAATCCAGAGCAAACAAAACATTTTCCTTTCCCTGGGCACCTGGAGAGGGAATAAACCTCTGCCAGTGCCCAGAGAAAGGAAACACCCCCTTTGCTCTGGTGACTCCCTCGTGCTGCCTCCCATACACTTGGCGCAACGTTGCCTCCCAGAGTGTCTGGGTGCAGAAAGGCAGAATGGGGCACTTTGCCACGGCTGGATCAACTCGGCTTCAGCCAAACAAAGGAGTCATCACAGTGAAAGAAAGGCGCCGGCTACAAAGTGAACAAGCGAGAGGGGAGGGGAGCCCTTCAGTATGGGAAGGAAGAAGCAGGTAGCAACAGCAGCAGCCACCTTTCAGTCAAAGGAGCGGGAGGTTCCCCCCTCTCGCCTGCCTAGGTTTCTCTCTTTGGCACAGTGTATGGGAGGCAGCCTCACGCAGGGTATATGGTAGGCACTCCTTCTCCTTGCCGCCTCAGAGTCCCTCTTTTGTTTAAAGCCTTAAAGTTTTGGATTTCTTTGATTCCCCTCACCTCACCTTCTTCCTTGGGCAGTGACTCTCATCTTCCTCTTCTTCCTCTTCCTCCTCCTCCCACCCAAATTCTGAGCTTTTATTTCTTTCCTAATGGGTGTGCACACATTATTTGCTTTTACATTGATTCCTATGGGAAAAATTGCTTCTACTTACAAATTTTTCTACTTAAGAACCTGGTCACAGAATGAATTAAGTTCTTAAGTAGAGGTAAAACTGTAACACCACCACCACCACCACCAACAACAACAACAACAACAACAACAACAATAAACCCTCTGGCCCAAATACAAATTTATCCCATTCAGCAATGACATCAGCATGGAGTTAGGCCTGGATAAATGTGCCACAGTGGCACTTAAAAGGGGAAAGTCACTGAAAGTTAGGGCATTGAAATGCCAAATGCTCAAACCATCAAGTGCCACCAGCCAGAAGCCTACAGATACTTGGGCATCTTGCAACTGGATAATATCAATCATGGTCATGTGAAAACTGTGATCAGCAAAGAGTACATCCAGAGGACCAGAAAAATTTTGAAGAGCAAACTGAATGCTGGCAACACTATCAAGGCTATAAATACTTGGGCCATACCTGTCATTAGATACACAGCTAGCATAGTGAACTGGACTCAAGCAGAGCTGGACAACTTGGACAGGAAAACCAGAAAATTAATGATGATCCATCATGGACTACACCCCCACAGTGACGTTGACAAGCTGTATTTACCAAGGAAAATAGGTGGCAGAGGACTTTTGCAAGTGAAGCAGACAGTGGAAGAAGAGAAGCATGCATTAGCTGACTATGTGAAGGACAGCAAAGAGTCAGCGTTGATGGAGGTCAACAATAGGAAACTTATCAAGGTGAAGCAAACTAAGGAGCAGTACAGAAAAACTGTAACTCAATGTCGTATGGACAGTTGGTGGATAAAAGCATTGCATGGCCAGTTCTTGGAGAAGATTGAAGGCAAAGTGGATAAAGAAAAGACCTGGTCATGGCTTACAAGCGGAGCACACAAAAAGGAGACAGAAGCACTAATACTGGTGGCACAAGAACAGGCCATTAGAACAAATGCTGTCAAAGCCAGAATTGAAAAATCAACAGATGATCCAAAGTGCAGACTCTGTAAAGAAACAGATGAAACAATCGATCACATACTCAGCTGCTGCAAAAAGATTGCACAGACTGACTACAAGCATAGACATGATGCTGTGCCACAGATGATCCACTGGAACTTGTGCTGGAACTACCATTTCCCAGTGGCAAAGAACTGGTGGGATCATAAGCCCAAAAAAGTGGTCAAAAATGAGCAAGCAAAACTACTGTGGGACTTCCGACTGACCGAATTCTGAAGCATAACACACCAGACATCCTGATTGTGGAGAAGAAGAAAGTATGGATCATCAACATCGCAATCCCAGGGGACAGCAGAATTGAGTAGAAGCAGCTAGAGAAATTAGTGAAATATGAAGATCTAAAAATCAAGCTGCAACGATTCTGGCATAAGCCAGTGAAAGTGGTCCCAGTGGTACTTGGCACGCTGGGCGCAGTGCCAAAGGATCTCAGCGGACATTTGAAAACCATCGGAATTGACAAAATCTCCACCTGTCAATTGCAAAAGGTTGCTTTACTGGGATCGGCAAACATAATTTGCCGCTACATCACGCAGTCCTAGGTGCTTGGGAAGCGTCCGACTGGTGATGAAATACAAAATCCAGCATAGTGATCTCGTTTGCTGAGTTGTATTGACATAATAATAATAAACCCTCTGGCCCGAATACTAATTTATCCCATTCAAATAAACATTTCATCTCTCTCATAAACTTTCTACATTTTACAAATATAAATATCTTATGGTGTTTTTTATATGACAGTCAGCAGGAAGGTTTCCTCTCCCCAGTGACCTATGCATGACAAGTGAAAATACTGATGACCCATTATTTGGTTCTATGTAGACAATGTCTTAGAGCAATACAGTAGGGAAGCAAGATGATTGGTTTTCAAGGCCTCTCTTTCCCCCAGGCTTCTGCTAAGCAAGCCATCTTTTTTAAAAACATGAGCATGAGAGCTGAAGCTTTGAAAACTCAACGTATTTTTAAAAGCATCCATCTCCATAATTTTTGCTACTGCAGTTTTCATTTTTCTCTGGTATATTTCAGCCTTCAGGAATTTTAAGGCATGTGGACTTCCACTGCCAGAATTCCCCAGGCATCAAACAAGATAAGGGATTCTAGGAATTAAAGTTCATTTGTCTTGAAGTTGAGAAACACTGATTTTGTTTGTTACTTTTTGCATGTATATGAAGAAATATCTTGGGCCAGATACTTTGATTTTAAGTCCTAAAATTGCAGACTCATAAATAGATGGCATTTAATCCAATGGTTCCTTGCATGATCCAACTTTAAAAATTCCAGGCAGATATCATTCTAGCCTCTGCTTGAACATACAAAGTTAGATGCAATTAAAAATTATCATAAATGATGTTAGAGATATGGAAACTGTAGTCAATCAAACATTACTTCTATAATTCTATCATCCTTAACAGTAGCTGGAATTAATTTAGTGGAATCACATATTATAAGTCTTTATTTACCTTGTTAATTTTTGAAATTAATGGTACTGAGGTTAACTTAACATGTTGATTCAATAGAATTAAAGCACCATTAAACTAGGCTTGGTTCACGCACATGATTTTGATATAAAGTGCTATATGAACAGACAACTCTTGGTTACTTTAGAGTCTACGATTAAACACTCTTATCTCAGTCAAGATCCTGTCCAATAGGGAAGAGATTTTTTCTCCACTGCTTTTTTCTATTTCACAAAAATGCTATCTGTATCCATTTCATGAACCAAATAAAAGTTTGATTATGTGGGGACAAATCTAGGTGGAGTGGTGGTAGAAATCCCAACCTTTGAGAAAACATTCCTTTTTCACTTGTGTTTTGGAAGGAAGATGTTGACCTAGTATTTTACATGATGATGAACTACAGCTTTTAATAGTAATATACCATTAGCCATGATTAAGGTTTCTGGGAACTCCTCAAGCATCATATTGGGGGCTACCTGTTTCCCATTCTGGCTGAGTGAAGAACTTAAGACAATGGATATTTATTGAAAAAAAGCACAAAATAATCTGATGACAAAAACATATCATAGGCCACAGAGGATCATTCCACCCTTGAAAGTGGCAAAAAATAGATGGAAAGAACTGAAAAAGTATCTTTTCATTTTAGTGGAATAGTGGAATTTAATAAATCATGGAGAATTTTGTACAATTTTGTACAACACTTGATCTTATACAACGGTGGGCTATGAGCCAGAATGCTAAATTGTGTTCACCACCACAGCCCATAAGTTCTTGTGGGACCAGCGCGATTTTGCTGCTGCATCTGTGAAGGTAGCAAAATCATGCACGGAGCCACAGGTAAAACTTCACTGAAACACGGGCGCAATTTTGCTACCTCCACAGGTGCAGCAGCAAAATCGTGCTGGTCCCGCAAGAACTGACGAGCTACGGCGGCAAGCGCAATTTAGCATTCCGGCTCCTAGCCCATTGCTGATCTTATAGCATCCAGTGAAAAATGTTGATTCAATAAATTTGTTGTCATTGCATTTGTTGAACGCTTGTCTGTCATGGGTTTATTGACAAGAGAAAAGGGGAGAACTCTACATTTAATGTTGAAAATAAATGCATATTTTTTCATTGTTCTGTGATTACAGGGAACTGTGATTACGGGGAACTATATTTTTTCATTGTTCTGTGATTACAGGGAACTATTTGTGACTGATTTATTACAATCCAGCATTTAGTCCATTGATACAGCTCGTTCTGTCTCTAGTACTGAGAAATGATAGATTTCACCTGGAGCTCTAGTATGTTTAAAGTTTGATTCCTAAAGTGTCAAGAAAGACAATGGTGGGAAAAACTTTTAGAGGAGTACAAAGAATTTACTGAGAAAATAGAGTTAATGTTATTGAGCTGCAATAGCTTTTTCAGCTGTGGAGTGCAAGGCAACCCATTTTCAGGTCATGGTTGTTAAAGATGGATATAGGAAAGCTTTCAGTAGGAAAGCTACTGTATCTCTTGGCCTGTTGAGATTGCATGTTAAACAAATGCTTAGATAATTTAAAGCATTTATTTATTAAATCTATATGCCAGCAGCACACCCACAGAGAGAGGGAGAGAGAGAGGGGGGGAGAATAAACTTATGTATTCTAAATAAAGCAAGTTTTGTTAAAGCAACATAACTGAAGTGTATGAAGTGTACTGAAGTATGTAGAATACTGGGTTTACTTTCTTTTGTTTTGTTTTGTGGGAAGAAAACATTCTGAAGGAGAGGCTGTTGTGGTTAGCTCTGGCCCAGTTCCTGCCCCAAGGAATGTGGAGGTGGATGTGGGGGAGACATCCACATGCCACAGGCCTGTTTTGCTCCCAGTAGAATCTGCCGACGAAGTCTCCTCTGACCAAGGAAGCGTGAGTGACAGGGAAGAAGGGAGTTTGGCAGACAGCCCAGGAGGAGATCAGTCATCTGTATCATCCCTGGATTCTGAACAAGAATTAATGACACATCCACGCATACGTAGAGTGATGCATAGGAGACAACAACTGAAGGATTATTACAAGAGAAAATGAGGCCACTTGTGGTTGGGTGGGGCTGCTGTAATTAGTGCTACAGATAAAAGTGCAGCCTGGTGTTTTAGCCTCATGGCAGTTTATCTGATTCATTGTTTCGTCAAGATCGTGGTTTTTGCTGTTCAGGATTTTGTGTGTGTGGACTCTGGACTTTAGAATTGGACTCAATTTCCCAGTTATTGGGTGAGCAATTGGACTGCATTTAACCTGTGCCTTGTGTATACCAGAAAATCCCTTTGACATTTAAAAAGGGAGCTGTTTCTGTTTTTCTGCTTATAAAAACATTTGGGTTTTCCTTTTATCGTGTGGTGTGTGTCTTCCTGGACTAAATACCCTGTAATTATGGGCGGTTGAGACACGCCGGCAGAACAGAGGCATTACCTAAGAAGATCACAACTACAGACATGGAAAGCACAGCACAGAAAATCCACAAATATACTGATGCAGCTAAATATGAGTTCCAAATATCAGAAGGATTCCTCAAAGCCTTGTTGAATTTTACCTGCTGGAAGCCTCTATGAGCTAATTTCAAGCTACTGCTTGTAACTTTCAGTGTTAAACTCCCAAGGCCAATAAAAGCTAGCTAGTTGCACAGACACCATTGGTTATTAGCATTCAGTTAGCAGGTTGATGCAAAGAATCTGCATGGTTTCATTTTACTTTATTTATTTATTTATTTATTAGTTGGACTTGTATGCCGCCCCTCTCCGAAGACTCGGGGCGGCTCACAACAAGTAAAACAGTCACAACAATCCAATTAATTAAAATATTTAACGATTTAAGAAAACCCCATGTAATAGCAAACACACACACAAACATACCATATATAAATTTAACGTGCCCAGGGGAGATGTTTAGTTTCCCCATGCCTGACGGCAAAGGTGGGTCTTAAGGAGTTTTTGGAAGGCAGGAAGAGTAGGGGCAGTTCTAATCTCCGGAGGGAGTTGGTTCCAGAGAGCCGGTGCCGCCACAGAGAAGGCTCTTCCCCTGGGACCCGCCAACCGACATTGTTTAGTTGACGGGACCCGGAGAAGGCCCACTCTGTGGGACCTAATCGGTCACTGGGATTCGTGCGGCAGGAGGTGGTCTCAGAGATATTCTGGTCCGATGCCATGAAGGGCTTTAAAGGTCATAACCAACACTTTGAATTGTGACCGGAAATTGATCGGCAGCCAATGTAGACTGCGGAGTGATGGTGAAACATGGGCATACCTAGGTAAGCCCATGACTGCTCTCGCAGCCGCATACTTCCAGGTCAGGGAGGAATTTTACACATTTATGGATTATGAAGAGCCTGCAAATTTATCAATAAATTAGAGCAAATTTTAAGTACAAATGCCATTAGGAATCATAATTCTATATTTCTAAACAGGTGAGTGCCCTTCCTATGTTGCTGAACTATAATTTCAGAACATCCAGAATCAATATTAGAGCATGTTGGGAGTTGTAATTAAGTAAGATCTTGAGGGCCACATATAGAGAGAGTCCATCAACATGAATCAAGACTTGCTACAGTTAATGGAAATTACAGCAGGACCTCAGGATATTTTTCTCTCTCATTCTGCTAAAATACATCTCCAAATCTGAACGATAATTTGGGTGATATGCAGAAGAAATCTTATGGATGTAAATCAGCCAGAAAGCTTTCCACTTGATGCAACTAATAATTCTTGTTTGAATGCACATATTGAGATTATTAGGTTTCATTCTATTGTTTTTAAAGTTTTATTTAATTTAACATTTAGTTTGATGCTTTCAAAAACAATTCATCAATGGATGAGATATCTACAGGCTATTTGGAGAGGAAGACATGATCAGGTGACAAGAACAGAAAACAGCTGGCTACCCCGGCTATTCTAATGAGATAAAGAAAGGAACTGTTCCATCAAAAAGGTTAATTGTATGCGTACCTATGGCATATTTAAGACAATAACAGAAGCTAAAAAGACATCAAAATAGCTGAGGGGAGTATTTCAGGACACCAGCAATGCCAATGACTTTATTACTGAGTGAATTAGCTACATGGTGAAAAGGTAGAATATGGAGAAGTTACTTGAGTTATTCTGACAAGATTTTTAAGGTAATAACCTTGTCATTTTTTTAAAAAAAAATCCCTTAGTTTTCATTCTTAATCTATCTTCAATATTTTCTCTGGAGCCAAGTAGGTTAGATGCTTACTTAACAAAATGCTGAGAATCTTACAGGCTCAGCAGCTGAAACTTTCTAATGAAAACTATGAGGCCTATAATAAATTTGAAAGTGCTGGTTGCCCTCCTCCTTGTTGTGACCCATTTTCCAAATGCTGATACAACAATCAGCCTCAATGTGAATGGGAGTGTAAACTTCATTTCACTTACAATTAATCATCAAAACAAAGAGAAAGGACGTTTTCTTTAAACTTCTACAGCACAGGAGATGTATGGCAAACATTTGAATTTCTTCCTTTCTTTCCCTGAAATTCCTAACAGGGAATCTATGAAAGGCCCTAAAATTTGCTACAATGCAGGAGGTCTTGGGATCAAGAGATATGCCTGTTATATAGTGGACCAGACGAATTCTGTCAATTTAATTTACTTGGACTACAGTAATGCATTTGATAAAGTAAACCATAACCCACTACTACATAAAGTGGAAAAATGTGGATCAGACAGCAACACCACCAGATAGATCCATCCATCCATCCATCCATCCATCCATCCATCCATCCATCCATCCATCCATCCATCCATCTATCCTGCCCAACTCCCTAGGGATAATAAAATAAAATAAACATGGATCAATATAAAAACATTTCAATTTAAAATATCCATACATTCATGGGCCGACCTCGTTAGTAACCCCACCACCACCGAGGCCAATGGCCCCAGGCCTGTCAGAAAAGCCAGGTCTTTATGGTTTTCTAGAAGGCCAATAAGTTGGGGGCAGTGTGGCTCTCAGGACATAGCTGATTCCAAAGAGTTGGGGCAACTACAGAGAAGGCTCTTCCCCGTGGACCCGCTAGCTGCAACCCTGTGGGATCTAACCGATCACTGGGAGGTATGTAGTAGAAGGAGGTCTTGAAGATACTCTAGCCCTGAGCCATGTAGGGCTTTAAATTTGGGAATTACTATTTAGGAATTACTAAAGTATAATTATAAACTGTTCCACTTAGGAAAGGAAAAAAAGACAGGAGGACAATTTAGAAAACCACAGAAGATGGATAGAGCTTTCATATGAGATAATAATTAAAGAGGGGAATATATGGGGAATGGAAGATAACTATAATAAGCAAAGAGATGTATCAGCAAGTAGTTAATATCTTCAAAAAGTAATGACTATGTTCAAACGGAAGTGACAACTACAACTTAAATTATGTAATACAAGTCTTTTTCTGAACGGAGAGAATTTCTATAAGATAGGCAAAGTGTTTTTCAATCAAATGCTAAACATTTGATTAAAATGTTTTATTATCAAAAAGGAATTATAAGGAAACAAAGGAAAGCATTCTTTCCTACTTTGAATATTTGCATCCTTTGAATCTCATCTACACATGAACAAATTTACAGTACATCTACCTATCTGTTTTGTCTAAAAGAGGTTTTGAAACAGAAATACTAGAATGTTGTAGACCAATTTGTCTACAAACAGTAAGTTAAAAAACATACTGTATATGTATGTATGTATGTATGTATGTATGTATGTATATATATATATATATAAACTATATTTACAGCAGCATGAAGCTTATAACTTCAGCCTGATGATGGTGAATGTGATTTCACTGAAACGTCGCATAGACACTCAAAATATTACACGGGGCAAAACCCGAACTCAGAACAATCTACATACTATATACAGTGGTACCTCGGTACTCGACCACAATTCGTTCCAAAAGTGTGGTCGAGAACCTATTTGGTCGAGTACCGAATTTATTTATCCCATAGGAAATAATGGAAATGGATTTAATTGGTTCCCAGCCCCTGTTAACTCGCTGGGAACCAATTAAATCTATTTTCTTTATTTCCAATGGGATAAATAAATTTGCTACTCCAAGCTGCAGGAAAGGTGGGGGCTGCTGCAATCCCGGCAGCTTTGGGGGGCTCTTTTCCTCATTGCTTCCTTTTATTACCTGTAAGGAGCTTCAAAAACTTTTTCCCTGTGGCTGCAACAGCGGCGATTTCCCTTCCAGTAGCAACAGCGCCGGGAACGTCACGTGATGAAGGGAAGCCGGCGGAGCCATCTCAGCAATTGCTGCCGCTCCAGCAGCTTCCCTTCATTACGTGACTTCCCGGCGCTCTTGCTACTGGAAAGGAAGCCGCCGCTGTTGCAGCCACAGGGGAAAAGTTTTTGAAGCTGCTTACAGGTAATAAAAGGAAGCAATGAGGAAAGGAGTCCCCAGAAGCTGCCAAGATTACAGCAGCCCCCACCTTTCCTGCAGCTTGGAGCTCTTAGAGAGCTCCTCAGCCCCCTGAAGCTGCCGGGATTACATTTCGGATAATGAACAAAATTTTCTCTGGCTGTTCGGTATCTGAATTTTTGTTCAGATACCGAAGCAAATTTTTGCCGAAAATTTTGTTCGTTATCCGAAATGTACGAGAAAGGAAGCGTTCGAGTACCGAGGTACCACTGTATATGTATATATATATAAACAATAATTTATTGCTAAACTATAGCAAAGGATGAATGGATAACTACTCAAAATAAAAGCAATGATTGAAAAGCTTTTTAAATGCTGTATACATTTTACACATGTGTGTGCCCTCACTCATATACAAAGCAAAACATATTTGCATTCACCCATATACTTAACAAATAACTCTAATGTGAAATGAAAATCTTTGCACATTGTATATTAGCATTCCTTTACCCAGTTGCTATTACTATAAAATGTGATTATTTTAACCATGCCATAAGTTGGTTATTATTTGGCACTCTGGGGACTCCATCTATGCATACATTAGAACAAGCAGTTGTGTTTAGATTCTAAGCATCATTAAAAGAGACAAGGTTTGCAATGCCTAAAAGATATGAGAACCTCAGCACCAGACCATTATTTATTTTCATGCTTTCACTTGCAAATGTAGCTAGCTTACAACACATTTTAAGCCTTTGGCCTGTTACTATCAATATAAAATATTCATGAATGCTGTACACAATAGCAGAAAGGAATGCTTAATATTTTCCCATACAGATGATAAATATTTTAAAGCTATTTTGTGCTGTATGATTTGTATTATGGCAGAAAGAATTAATGCTTAATAAAATTGCTTTATTGGAGTGCAATACATAATTAACACATCACCGGAGGATCATGGCAACTGACAATGTTTATTCAAAGTATAATGGACTGTTCTACAATTTGGAAGATTCTTTGGCTTATATATTGCTGTTAAGTCTACATCTTGACTTCTGGAATCTTTTGCTACGTTCTTACATACATACATACATACATACATACATACATACATGCATGCATGCATGCATGCATACATACATATATTTATATGATCTCACCAGTAGTTTCATGTAGATATTGAACAGTAGGGGGGAGAGGACCGACCCCTGAGGAACCTCACAAGGGAGGGACCTAGGAGTCAACCTCTGACCCCCTGCTAACACTGACTGTGGCCGACTGGAGAGGTAGGAGGAGAACCACTGTAAAATGGTGCCTCCCACTCCCAACCCTTCCAGATGGCACAGAAGGATACCATGGTCGATGGTATCGAAAGCCGCTGAGAGGTTGAGAAGAACCAGAATAGAGGATAAACTCCTATCCCAGGTCCGCCAGAAATCATCATCATGACCAAAGCAGTTTCCATGCTGTAGCTGGGCCTGAATCCTGACTGTTGAGGGCCTAGATAATCAGCTTCTTCCAAGGACCATTGGAGTTGGAGTGCCACCACCTTCTCAACAACCTTCCCCATAAAGGGAAGGTTGGAGACTGGCCGATAGTTGTCAAGAGTCTGGCCGAGTCTTCGGAGAGGGGCGGCATACAAATCCAAATAATAAATAAATAAAATAAAGAATGGCTGGGTTCAGGGAAGGCTTCTTGAGGAGGGGGCACACAAGTGCCTACTTGTAGGGAGCCAGAAAGGACCCCTCCCTCAAGGAAGCATTGACAATCTCCTGGACCCAGCTCTGTGTCACCTCCCTGCTGGCTGATACCAGCCTATCCTATCCTATCCTATCCTATCCTACCCTACCCTACCCTATCCTTCTTTTTATCTCCTTTCCTACCAGTCAATACTGCTGAGAGATGAGGGCAGTATCTATGCTTAATGAATGAGTGAATCTATGCTTAATGAATGAAAAAAACATTTCTTTACAATCCAGGCTACATAATAAAAATTAAAACAATCAACTACAAGCTGAAAATACACCATCTCATCCATTAAGTAAATAGTCTATTTTTGTTCCATGCTCAGTATGTTGGCTTCTCAAAAAAGATCCAAGGGAAGAAATAAACACAATCTCTCTCTTTTTAAAAAGTTTGTCATTGAATATAGGGTGTTTCTGGGCTTTTAGGCTCTGAACTTGCACCATTCCTGGTGATATCACTGCATAATTCGGTGTCACTCTGATTTGGGAAGGAAAAGACATACTGTATACCCTAAAAAATATTGTGTTCTTTTTCCCTTGGTAGTTAGCAGTGAATTAAAAAAATATGGAACTGTTTTTTTTCCCAATACTGTACTCTGTAACTATAATCTGCCCTGTTTAAAATTGCAACAAAGTACATCACCATGTGCCATTAAAACTAGAAATGGGTTGATTGTTCATCAGAGTAATGTGTTTTGGCATCTCGGATTCTCTTGTAACTACAGAAGGATTTTCTCCTTAAGGAATTTAAAATGCCAAGGCTGAGTTTTGCATTGGAAATAAGGCACAGGAAAAGAGAGGTCTGTAATCATTACAATACAAGAGTTTACCCTGGAAATAACATCCATGAATAATGCAATATAAACTGCCCCAGGAGAGAAAGAACCCTCACAAAATGATTGTGCCAGATCTAATGACTTAGACAGTCCATTACTGGTGTTACAAAAGGCATCTGTTTCCATTTATACACTAATCCAATGAGAGCCTGCAGCTACAAATTGTTTGACAATCAAAGTTCTGACCAGGAGCAACCTATGCTATGTAGCAAGACTAGATATGTAGTTTGTATTAAGATTCAAGAAGAAAAAGTTAAATACTTCTACTGCCAGAGCAGTTCAACGTGTGTGTGTGTGAACCCTCTGAAAGCAGGGTTGAATCAATAGCAATAGCAATAGCATTTAGATTTATATACCGCTTTACAGTGCTTACAGCCCTCTCTAAGCAATTTACAGAGCGTAAACCTATTGCTGCCAACAATCTGAGTCCTGATTTTACCGACTTTAGAGTACAGAATCACTACTCACCCTACTATTTTCTAATATCTCTGGGACCGCCTTCTGCCACAAGAATCCCAGCGACCGGTTAGGTCCCACAGAGTTGGCCTTCTCCGGGTCCAGTCGACTAAACAATGTCGTTTGGCAGAACCCAGAAGAAGAGCCTTCTCTGGGGCGGCCCAGACCCTCAGGAACCAGTTACCCCCAGAGATTAGAACTGCCCCCACCCTCCTTGCCTTTCCTAAAGTTCTTAACACTCATCTCTGCCGTCAGGCATGGAGGAACTGAGACATCTCCACCGGGCATATTCAGTTTATACATGGTATGTTTGTGTGTATGTTTGCCTTTAATAATGGGTTTTTTAGTGTTTTTTAAATTATTAGATTTGTTCTTACATTGTTTTTGTTATTGTTGTGAGCCGCGTACAAATCTAATAAATAATACTTAATAGTTGTTCAGGTGTAACACAAAAGAAAAGTTGTGGCAAAATTTGTAAGTGATACTTCTATAGTAAGAAGGGCTCATTACATGTCCTTATAGGTTATCAGCAGTCAACAAATTTTCAAATCTGGACATCATTTGAACATCCTTTTTCTTTTCCCACTCATTCTTTATCATAAAACATAGGATCTCTTGAAAAAAGATCATTGTCGGACCAATTGCAAATCACTGTATGTTTCCTATGCAAATAGTTCTTGATTTACGACTGGTCACTTAGAAACATTTGAAGTGACACCCCCCTTCCACAAAAGGAACCTATGATTTGATTTTGAAGTTTCAACAGTCACCGAGATGTGATCACATTTTGGGTGCTTGGCAACCAGCTTACCGTTATGGCTGTTTCTAGCATCCTAAAGGTCATGTGACCAGGATTTTTGCCTTTATTTAAGTTTCTGGTGTTTACCAGTTAAAAAATGTCCATCGGATAAAATGCATTTGCTTAATGACTCCCATATTCACTTAACAAAGAGCACTGCAAAAAAAAGGGTTGGAAAATTGGGTGCAGTCATATAATGACCTGTTTAATGACCAAAATGACTTTTGATTGTAATTCTGGGCTCAGTTATGGTCATAAGTCAAAGACTATCTCTAATAAATTCTAGTCCCGAACAAGCTATTTAATAAATGCCTAAACATGTTCTAACGCTAGAGAAGGGGTGAAATCCCTTTTAATCTCAAAATCTGTTCTCCATAATAGTGGGTAGAAGAAGAATTTAGAATTGCAAAAATGAAGGGAGATTGGTAAAACTAAGGGTTTTTTTCTTTAATCCTACAGTAATGTGCTTTTATAGTATTGCTGTATTCAGAGATGCACATATGAGTGGATTAAAACTTTAGTTTGACATCATTTCAAGTACAGTCATACCTCGTCTTACGAACCTAATTGGTTCCAGGGAGAGGTTCGTAAGACGAAAGGTTCGTAAGACGAAACATTGTTTCCCATAGGAAACAATGTAAAGTCAATTAATCCGTGCAACCAAAAAACCCCCCCGCAAAAAACCGGCGTTCGGCGACTGCTGGGAAGCAGCGCGGCTATTTTAAAAGGTGACAGCCGGCCTGGGGGGCTTCCCAGCAACCTCCCGAACCCCGAACCCGGAAGTTTGGAAAAAGTTCGGGGTTTGGGAGGTTGCTGGGAAGCCCCCCAGGCCGGCTGTCACCTTTTAAAACAGCCGCGCTGCTTCCCAGCAGTCGCCGAACGCCGAACGCGGAAGTTCGGGTTTGGCGTTCAGCTTCGGGAAGCTGCTGGGAAGCCGCGCGGCTGTTTTAAAAGGTGACAGCCGGCCTGGGGGGCTTCCCAGCAACCTCCCGAACCCCGAACCCGGAAGTTAGGCAAAAGTTCGGGAGGTTGCTGGGAAGCCCCCCAGGCTGGCTGTCACCTTTTAAAACAGCCGCCCGGCTTCCCAGCAGCTTCCCGAAGCCGAACGCCAAACCCGAACTTCTGCGTTCGGCATTCGGCGACTGCTGGGAAGCCGCACAGCTGTTTTAAAAGGTGACAGCCAGCCTGGGGGGCTTCCCAGAAACCTCCCGAACCCCGAACCCGGAAGTTCAGCAAAAGTTCAGGGTTCGGGAGGTTGCTGGGAAGCCCCCCAGGCCGGCTGTCACCTTTTAAAACAGCCGCGCGTCTTCCCAGCAGCTTCCCGAAGCTGAACGCCAAACCCAAACTTCTGCGTTCGGCGTTCGGCGACTGCTGGGAAGTCGCGCGGCTGTTTTAAAAGGTGACAGCCAGGCTGGGGGGCTTCCCAGCAACCTCCCGAACCGAACCCGGGGTTCAGAAAAATTTTGTCTCTTCTTACGAACTTTTTTCGAGTTACGAACCGGCGTTCGGGAGGCTGCTGGGAAGCCCCGCCGCCCGGCTGTCACCTTTTAAAACAGCCGTGCGGCTTCCCAGCAGTTTCCGAACGCCAGTTCGTAACTCGAAAAAAGTTCGTAAGAAGAGGCAAAATTTTTCTGAACCCCGGGTTCGTATCACGAGTTGCTCGTAAGATGAGGGGTTCGTATCTTGACGTACCACTGTATTCAGTTATTTATTTATTTCCAAGTTTTATTATGTTTCAGTATTATCTGTCTATCTCTATCTATCTATCTATCTATCTATCTATCTATCTATCTATCTATCTATCCATCCATCCATCCATCCATCCATCCATCCATCCATCCATCCATCCATCCATCTATCTATCTATCTATCTATCTATCGGCTGGCCACAGAAGTCTGGAGGTGGGGTTTCCCAGCGAGGGGAGCCTCAGGGGTATCCCCGTGCTTCGGGTGGCAATGGAAGTCCAGAGGTGGGGCATCCCAGCGGCGGTGGCTCAGATTCGTAAGGTGAAAATAGTTTGGAAGAAGAGGCAAAAAAAAATCTTAAGCACTGGGTTCGTATCACGAAAAGTTCATATGAAGAGGGGTTCGTAAGACGAGGTATCACTGTATATATAATACAGTTCTTCCTTGCAATTTTTCAAGTTTTCTTCCCTTGAAAGAGTTGTCTGTTACTTTTAGAGTATGTGAAAGTTTCTCTTGAATTTCTCTTAATGGCACTTTGATCACTTTTTATTGTTTAAAGGTCCCTTTGTTTTCTGTTAACTATCTTTCAATCCCTTGACATCTACCTGGCTATTAACATTTTCCAATCTAGAAATAAATCATGGAATATTTTTTCCCCTGGAAATTAAATTGAAGAGTGGAAAATTAGAGAGGTCATAAACTCTTTTGGAGCAATGTCTGTACCAGGAAAAAGAAGATATTCAGATAATTATCTATAAGTTGACCATCACTAAATAAAAATGTCTTCCACCTATGAGAATGTCAAGCAATTCTCTTCATTGGAGGAAATTTTAGAAGAATATTGCCTTCCGTGAAACTGAATGAGAACTACAGGTAGAAGGAAAAAAGAGCAAGAGAATATTCATGCACAAAACTAATTCCATATCTGCAGGGCTTTTATTGGCTTTTCTAATAGCTCTGACTTGTGAAGATCATTTTATCACATTTTCAAACATATCTCCTTTATGGCTCCAAACAGAAGACTAATTTATTTTGTACTTGACCGTAGCAGTCTTATTAATTTCCATTTGTACAACAGATGCATATATCATGGGGAAATATTTGTCCACAAAATAGACCACAAAAGTATTTCATGCAAAGATAATGGCTCATGCATTTAGCATCCAAGTACGTTCTGAGGTGGAGGCTTTTATAAATCTAAAAGGAGCTTCTCCTTTGTGCAAATGCATGGCACTGGGCCAGATTATCTCAGGGACCGCCTTCTGCCACACGAATCCCAGCGACCAGTTAGGTCCCACAGAGTGGGCCTTCTCCGGGTCCCGTCAACTAAACAATGTCGGTTGGCGGGGCCCAGGGGAAGAGCTTTCTCTGTGGTGGCCCTGGCCCTCTGGAACCAACTCCCCCCAGAGATTAGAATAGCCCCCACCCTCCTTGCCTTTCGTAAGCTTCTCAAAACCCACCTCTGCCGTCAGGCATGGGGGAACTTTCCCCCTAGGCTTCTACAATTTATGCATGGTATGTTTGTATGTATGATTGGTTTTATAACAAGGATTTTTAGCTGTTTTAGTATTGGATTTTTACATTCTGTTTTTATCACTGTTGTTAGCCGCCCTGAGTCCACGGAGAGGGGCGGCATATAAATCCAATAAATAAATAAATAAATAAATTTTAAACCACATTAATGGTTGATGTCTTCATACTTGCTGCAAGATAGTCCTCAACTTATGACCACAATTGAGCCCCAAAATTTCTGTTGCTAAGTGAGACATTTCTTAAATTTTGCCCTCTTTTATGACCTTTTCTGCCACAATTACTAAGCGAATGATTGCAGTTGTTAAATTAGAGACATGGTTGTTAAGTGAATATGGGTTTCCCCATTAAGTTTGATTGTCAGAAGATCACAAATGTGATCACACGACCCCAGGATACTGCAATTGTCATAAATATGAGTCAGTTGCCAAGCTTCAGAGTTTCAATCATATGAACGTGGGGATCACACAATGGTCATAAGTTACTCATTATTGTCAAGAACCTGATTTTGTTTTAAATGGAAGAATTAAGCACCTTCAGGAAAATGTTCAACTGAACATTCACAGTATTTAAAAATTTCAGCTTATGCCATGGGTATCTCTTCATTATCTTGAGATTCACACATGTTCCTTGCCTGTAAAGGGAGTAAAAGAATTTCATTTTTTCTTCAGCAATTGCTCATTCCACTTAACAAGCTATCTTCATAGAAGTTTAAACAGAGGCCAAGGATTAACTTTATCCCTTTTTCAATAGGCAACTCGACTTTCTGGGGTTTTTTGTTTTCTTTCTCATCCAAGAAGCTTCTTCAGCTCTGACTGAATGGTGGGGGATGGAAGGATTTATACTCCTTGCAGACAGCTGGCCATTTGCATTCTTCTAGCAAGCCGTTAAGGCCACCTGAGGTTTATTTGTGTCACCAGGATCTGGAACTGTTGAAAGGATTATGTTGTAAATTGGAGGTAGGTGATGTTGTACTCCTCCACCTCTGTTGAGAGAGGGCTGTTCCATTTGGCATACATGGCCTCTTTGACCCCTCTTTCAAACTAGTGGTCCTCTCTGTCCAAAATGTGGACTTTTGCTGTCTTCAAAAGAGTAGACTTTGTCTGTTAAATGCAGATGGAAGGCTGAATCTAGTCCCGATGGATAATAAATCATTAAGTGAGTTTGCAAGAAATATTCCAAAGGTCAACTAATCAGTTTCAAAGGTTTAATTTTTTTATGTAGTCAAAGTAATCAAACAACGGTTTGGATTTGTCTAAAAATTGAATGAATTCATCTAAAACAAAACAGAAATTGATTTTTCAAACAGCTACATTATGTAATTTTGAAAACATGAGTGTGTTAGGACATATACAACTGCATAGGCAAAACAAAAAGTTCAGATATGAAACAGGTTTGAAATACGTATTACAGTGATACCTCATCTTACAAAAGCCTCATCATACAAACTTTTCGAGATACAAACCTGGGGTTTAAGATTTTTTTGCCTCTTCTTACAAACTATTTTCACCTTACAAACCCACCGCCGCCGCTGGGATGCCCCGCCTTCGGACTTCCGTTGCCAGCGAAGCACCCGTTTTTGCGCTGCTGGGATTCCCCTGAGGCTCCTCTCCATGGGAAACCCCACTTCCGTACTTCCGTTGCCAGCGAAGCACTTGTTTTTGCGATGCTGGGATTCCCCTCCTGGGATTCCCCTGCAGCATCGGAAAAAGACAGAAGTCGAGAGGTGGGATTTCCTATGGAGGGGAACCTCAGGGGAATGCCTGTAGCGCAAAAACGGGCGCTTCAGCTGGCAAAAGGAGTGAATTTTGGGCTTGAACGCATTAATAGCTTTTCCATTGATTCCTATGGGAAACATTGTTTCGTCTTACAAACTTTTCACCTTAAGAACCTTGTCCCGGAACCAATTAAGTTTGTAAGACAAGGTATCACTGTATTTCAAAAATCCCATTTTTCATCTTTCAAGTTGTCATTTGATTTATTCATTTGCATAGATTTTAATCTTGCATAACCTTTTCTCTAAATCATTTTATCACTAATTTTAATCCCAATAACCCTCCACTAGCAGCTTTTCATTACCATCCTCTGAATTCTTGTTCTCAGTTTTCTGACGGGTGCTCATATATCCTCTGAGTATTATCGTACATATATCTAAATTAATTTTTTTACCAGAACTATTTTCCCCATTCTTTTGCTTTCTTTCCTCCACAATATCTGCACTTCCTGATCTGATATCAGATGTGGATTTAATAAAAATCTACTGTATATTCTGATGTTAGTGCAATGTTGAATGCCCCCCCTTTTCTGATACTGATGTCCACAGGGTTCTCAGCCAAGGTCTAATCTTCCAGTCAGTGAATTTCTAGTTTGAAAATCTCTGGGAATCTTTTCAGATGAATGGTCTTGATGAATTCAGATACCGAGCATCTTGTCCAAGGTGACACATGCTGTGTATCACCAAAGGAACAAAGATTAGCGTTTAAAATCCTTCTGGTTCTTGCCTGATAAATGCAGGGCACTAGACCTACAACAAGCCATTGTCATTTTTTCTGACAACTTATCATAATGGTGGAATCACTGCAGAATAATATAATGCACTGAATATTACTCACCAGATGATTATGTTTGGAAATGAAACCAGCAGTAATCCACCAAAATCTAACATTTCATGAATAGTAGCACAAGAGATGTAGGGTCAAGAAGACAAACAAATGGATCATTGAACAAATCAATCCAGAGTTTTTTATTGAGGAACAAATAAATTTGATGGAACCCAACTATTTGAGAAATATACACAAAGCTGCATCAAGATAAGGTATTAAAAATGTTTAGAAATAATATGAAATAAAACAAACAAAAAACACCCAAAGAATATTATCATCATGAGGGGGGGCACGCACCTGACATGGTATTCCTTTCCGAGCAATTGAGCAATGGTCTGAGACTAAGGGGCTTAGAAGCAGTGCTTTTGTCATGGTCAGACCATTTTCTACTACGGCTTGACTTCCTGGCTCCAATCCTTCCCCGCAGGGAGGCGGAACCAATGAAGATGTTCCGCCCCAGACGCCTAATGGATCCAGAGGGTTTTCAGACGGCGCTTGGGGTTATTCCAGAGGCACTCATCCACAGTTCGGCGGAGTCTCTCGCGGAGGCCTGGAACACGGCTGCTATGGAGGCTCTCGACCGGATTGCGCCTTTGCGACCTCTCCGTGGCGCTAGACCCCGTAGAGCCCCATGGTTCAACGAGGAGCTCCGGGAGTTGAAACGCCAAAAGAGACATCTAGAGAAGCGATGGAGGAAGAGTAGGTCTGAATCTGATTGAACACTTGTAAGAGCTTTTATTAAGACTTACAAAGTGGCGCTCAAGACGGCAAGATGCGCGTACCATGCCGCCTTGATTGCATCAGCGGAATCCCGCCCGGCCACTCTGTTTAGGGTGACCCGCTCCCTTCTTAACCAGGGGGGAGTTGGGGAGCCCTTGCAGAGTAGTGCCGAGGAGTTTAACACGTTTTTCGCTGATAAAGTCGCTCAGATCCGGGCCGACCTCGACTCCAATTGTAAAACAGAGTCGACTGACAACGAGTCAGTCGAGGTGACTGGGGCACGTACTTGTCCACCTGTCTGGGAAGAGTTTGATCTGGTGACACCTGATGAAGTGGACAAGGCCATTGGAGCTGTGAGTTCCGCCACCTGTTTACTGGATCCGTGTCCCTCCTGGTTGGTCTCGGCCAGCAGGGAGGTGACACGGAGCTGGGCCCAGGAGATTACCAACGCTTCCTTGGGGAGGGGAGTTTTTCCATCACTCTATAAAGAAGCGCTTGTGCGCCCCCTCCTCAAGAAGCCTTCCCTGGACCCAGCCGTACTTAACAACTATCGTCCAGTCTCCAACCTTCCCTTCATGGGGAAGGTTGTCGAGAAGGTGGTGGCACTCCAGCTCCAGCGGTCCTTGGAAGAAGCCGATTATCTAGGTCCCCAGCAGTCGGGCTTCAGGCCCGGTTACAGCACGGAAACCGCTTTGGTCGCGTTGATGGATGATCTCTGGCGGGCCCGGGACAGGGGTTTATCCTCTGTCCTGGTGCTCCTCGATCTCTCAGCGGCTTTCGATACCATCGACCATGGTATCCTTCTGCACCGGTTGGAGGGGTTGGGGGTGGGAGGCACTGTGCTTCAGTGGTTCTCCTCCTACCTCTCTGGCCGGTCGCAGTCAGTGTTAGTGGGGGGTCAGAGGTCGACTCCGAGATCTCTCCCTTGTGGAGTACCTCAGGGGTCGGTCCTCTCCCCCTTGCTATTTAACATCTACATGAAACCGCTGGGTGAGATCATCCAAGGACATGGGGTGAGGTATCATCAATATGCCGATGATACCCAGCTTTACATCTCCACCCCATGCCCAGTCAACGAAGCGGTGAAAGTGATGTGCCAGTGCCTGGAGGCTGTTGGGGCCTGGATGGGTGTCAACAGACTCAAGCTCAACCCGGATAAGATGGAGTGGCTGTGGGTTTTGCCTCCCAAGGACAATCCCATCTGTCCGTCCATTACCCTGGGGGGGGAATCATTGACCCCCTCAGAGAGGGTCCGCAACTTGGGCGTCCTCCTCGATCCACAGCTCACATTAGAGAACCACCTTTCAGCTGTGGCGAGGGGGGCGTTTGCCCAGGTTCGCCTGGTGCACCAGTTGCGGCCCTATCTGGACCGGGACTCATTACTCACAGTCACTCATGCCCTCATCACCTCGAGGTTCGACTACTGTAATGCTCTCTACATGGAGCTACCTTTGAAAAGTGTTCGGAAACTTCAGATCGTGCAGAATGCAGCTGCGAGAGCAGTCATGGGCTTACCCAGGTATGCCCATGTTTCACCATCACTCCGCAGTCTGCATTGGCTGCCGATCAGTTTCCGGTCACAATTCAAAGTGTTGGTTATGACCTTTAAAGCCCTTCATGGCACTGGACCAGAATATCTCCGAGACCGCCTTCTGCCGCACGAATCCCAGCGACCGATTAGGTCCCACAGAGTGGGCCTCCTCCGGGTCCCGTCAACTAAACAATGCTGGTTGGCGGGCCCCAGGGGGAGAGCCTTCTCTGTGGCGGCACCGGCCCTCTGGAACCAACTCCCCCCGGAGATCAGGACTGCCCCTACTCTTCCTGCCGTCCGTAAACTCCTCAAAACCCACCTTTGCCGTCAGGCATGGGGAAACTAAACATCTCCCCCTGGGCACGTTGAAGTTATATATGGTATGCTTGTATGTGTGTATGTTAGTATAGGGGATTTTCTTAAATTTATAATATTTTAATTAATTGGATTGTATTGGATTGTTTTTCACTTGTTGTGAGCCGCCCCGAGTCTTCGGAGAGGGGCGGCATACAAATCCAAATAATAAATAATAAATAATAAATAAATAAATAAATAAAATGATTGAGCCAAGTATAAAACAGAAGCAACTGATCCTGGGATGATTTGCAAAGTTAGTTTATCAAATTATTGAGTTGCAAAAATGATTTAAATCCTGGGGTTGGTTGTTAGCTTAACTTCATATACAATCTGAGATCAATAATTTGAGTATGCATACTAGAGATATGGAAATTTTTGATGTGGCAATTAAAAACAAAGGTTATTTCATTAAATCATGGAATTGAACAAGAAAGTTGACTTGTCACATTGAAATCTTCCAAATTATTGAGCCTTCCAAATAGAAAAATGCCCTTTTCTAAATCTGTTCAGGAACATGACCTGAACCAATTCAACTATTTTGTTTGAAAGTCTGCATCGATGAATTGATTAAAAATGAGTCCAATTTTGAATTAGCACTTTGTGCTGATGGAATATATGAAACTAAGAAGAAAAGATCTGCATATGCTGTAAGATGTAAACATTAAGCAAACATTTCTGCTTGAATTTCCAGTTCTCAAAAGAAATATGGACTCAGATATAGGAACTTTAGAGTTTGACAAGGGGAAGTACATTTCTATAACTTGGGTCAAAAGTGATTTCATGCAGTCTTCTGCAGTTAAGCTTGGTCTGTTCCAAGGGGTGCGTTCCTCCTAGATTGGACTGGTTTGCACGAACCAGTAGTGACTCACTGGTGACGTCACAATGACATCATCCACCCAGTTCAGCCGGTGCTGACCCATGGGCTCCATCATCTCTTTTTAATTTTTTTAAATTTTAAAAAATGTTTTAATCTTTTTTTCTTTAGAGCATGCGCAGAACAGTGGTGTAGTTTTAATTATAAATGTGCCTCCTGGAATTACCCTGTTTCTCTTGATTTGACTACCTTCAAGAAAAAAACCCACACATTTCCTTTTCAAAGCATTAGAAACCTTGAAGCTGTATGACTTAGAGACTTATGGATTTGATGAACTGATGTCATCCTTCTCTTGATTAAGGACCAAACCTCTTCTATCAACATTTTATAGGCTAAAATAATATTCTGTGTCAAACAACCTTAAATTTTGGTGCTGTGCATAAGATACATTTGAAATTCTGAGAGCCTTTTATAAGGAATCTCACAAAATAACTGCAGACTACATACATTCTACCCCAAAGTACCTACTGCATTTGCAAGAATCAATTTAACGGACATATTCTCTCTTTCTACTAACACATTCTTTACTTTTGCTTTTTTTCTGAACAAGTAAACAACAACATCAATGGGTATAGTAGCTATCATCTTTATTGGCTACAAATGCCTTGGAAATCAGGGAGAAGAAATAAAATAAAGATAGCAGTTGTGAACATGTAATTTCCGATCCTCTTTTCATGATGGTCATTTATTGTGGCTAACAGTTTCCTTTTTTTAAAATTCCCCAGTGGAGTCTTAATGAAGCTTATTTTCCTATCTGTTTTGAACCATCTGAAGATCATAATCGCTCACTGGATCCTTCACAACAAGTGATAATCTTGAGATGATAAAGTACCACACATTTCATCCGTATACTACTAAAACTCTTGTTGTCATGACTGGGCAAAACAGTACATAATAGAGAATTTTGTTTTTTAACCAAAGTACCTCAATTGCGCTGATTTATATTGTATTTCCACCTCTTGGCAATCCATGGCACCAGAGGGAATTAAACTGGGAGAGTTTGTGGCTGTTTCAATGCTACTGGCTGCTGCTGCCCCACCCAGCAGCAGTGATGATTTATCTAACAGGAAGGGGAGGGAGATTTCTGATGCTCCCTGCCAGCTTCCACGGGGAAACTCAATTGTGACACCAGCAGGAAGTCAGACAATTGTACAGTTTGTGTCATCTTTTTATCTCTATAAACAAATCCATTTCGACTGTGACATCTCAAGCTTTCATACTGATTCAAGTTCTCTGTTTTTATTAACAATGGGAGTGTTCATAATTTATTATTAATATGGGATACTTCACTGCTTATCTTTATCTACCTCATTTCTTTCCATGCTGCTTATGCTGCTAAATGTCATTTATGCTTTAAAATACACAAAAGAAAGATGAATAAAGCTAATGCATCAACTTGCCATGTTGCTCCATATACCTTCCAGGTCATGCAAACTTGGGAGCCAGACAAAACCTCTTGGAAACCTTGTGTCTAAATGTTTGCCAACCCTGCTGTATGAAATGAACTAGAACTAAACTTAGTGTTTGGGTTTGTGTTGTAGCAGATGTCTATTTGAGATGATTAGCCAAAAAATAAATAAAAAAGATAGAAAGGACCTTTTTTCATTCTTTTGTAGTTTATTACCATGAGGCATAGTCCCACAAATTTCTATATGAATTTTGAATTAAAAAAAAAAATAGCCAAGCCATTTAATGCACAAGAAATCTGCCTCCAATTCCTCCTCCTCCTCCTCCTCCTCCTCCTCCTCCTCCTCCTCCTTCCTCCTATTCCTCCTCCTCCATCTCCATAATCCCTTGCAGGATAGAGTGTGGGCAACTGAGTGGAGCTAGCAGAGTGTTTTAATAGTCAGGTACACTTCCTGTCACCAATGAGGAGTTTTATTCAGCAGGTAGATTCTCAGTGTGCTGTACTTAGGATCGAACTTACAGCCTCCTGATTGTGAGACAAGAGCATCACCTTTAGGCCACCATACCACTAGAAATCTGTCTCCAAAAACAGACATAAAAATTGATAATAACTAGTTAATAACTAATAACTGGTTAAAAACTAGTTCAGAGGCTGCTCTTAGTCAACTTAATATAGAAAAGACAGATATAATCAGGAAAATCAACTGCTCTTAATGGCTGGTTATGTTAATATTATATAATCTTAAAGATCAAATATCTTCTTCAATTCTTGGCAAGCTCAGATGCCACTATAAGATGTAGAGAGAAGCCTTGCCTTACTGTGATTGCCTTGACCATTATGTTGTCTTGTTTCATGGGGTTTGTTTAAAGATGGTTTGGAAATGTTAGCTAGTGCAAGATCTGCATGTTGGTGAGAGCAAGACCTATTAGATGATACAGTACCTGCCCTATACTGTTTGTTACATTTTAAGCACAATTCAGTCTCCTTGTTTACTCTTTAATATTTCTTGAAAATTACTTGGAAAAAAAAAAACAGCTCTAGCTTCCTAAGATCTTGAAGTGCTGCTAGTTTTCTTTTGAGGACTGTTTTTACTTAATATAAATTTAACCTTGCCTGGATTGGCCTTAAGCCTGATTGCCACTTTAAGTTCTCCCTTCTCACCCATCTTTAAAAAGAGACCAATTTATGATAACAAGCCTTCGTTTGATGGTGTAGAGAGGAGAGAGATCTTTTTATGGCTGGTAGTTGTTGGTTTTATTAGTGTTTTATTAGCATGCTTTCCTTGAAGCCTAGAAAGGTTTCAGTTTTTAAAGGTTGAAATGTTTTAACTAAAACACACAGAATTAGTACAGAGCGGTCAAAAAAGTACTCATCTCAGAAATATAAAGCTATGTTCTCTAAAAAGAAAATAGTTTTTCTATTTATTTATTTATAAAATTTATAGGTCACCCATCTTATCTCTTGAGAGCTGATGCTGACAGGACCCACTACAGTTTGGGACACCTAAATTTTAGGGTAAGGGGTGTTGCCACACCATTTGGAAGTGTGTACTAGGTACCTTATATACTGGCCCGAGGCTGAGAAGGAAGTTGACTCAAATCACAGCTCATTATCATGAAATAAAAACCCAGCTGACACTTTCTGCTATCACTCCACCCTCATTATAACTCTCTGCTGAGCACATATCATCATCTGGAGTGCTGTCTAAATTCAATCCTTTCCTCCATTTCAATTATTCCCATTTCTGCACATCACCTGCCTGCAGGAGAGACATGGCCCTGAACTCTTTAAAGTATTAACTCCCTATTTGACTTTTTTTAAAACCAGAAAGCATCACACAATCCTACTTTTGATGGCTGGTGTATAAAAGTAAGCTATGTTCATTTTTATGCGGCAAGCAGCCATTTGATTGACTGAAATATTTTCTGCATTGCTGATACTCTTCCTAACTGTATCTCTAGATAATATATGTCCTTTCCATCCTGGGCTTCAAGTCCAAATGTACAAAAACTCTGTCAAAGAAAACTATATAATTGGCACTTCCAAAATGGGCGATAAAAGTTTCTGCTATGCCTCGCAGTCTTATATTCTGTAGCTGGAGTGGTGGTCCTTCAATAACAAATAGGATATTTATTTCTACAGCAGAAATAATCAAAGCATTTTCTGAATTACTTACGAAACATATAAACTGGAAGAACAACTCTGCTAAGGCTTATGAAAATAATTTGGAAAGTACAGTGATACTGAATTGGACTTCTAGGCAGTAGTGTTGGGTGAACAGAACTTGCATATTTAGGGTCCATGCAGAACTTTGTGGTGTTCGGCATACCGAACCCGAACCCGGACTGTTTAAAAAGTCCGTGTTCAGGTTCGGCGTTTGCTCGAACACCACGGTGGGCAGGAGAGGGAGGTGGGGAGGGTTCTGACTCAGTGAAGCTGGCTGAGGAACTCTGGGAGTTGAAGTCCACAAAGTCTTAAAACACAGAACCCGCCCCCTCCCCTTTCCAAAGAGCACCAGGGTGAGCTAAGGCTGCCTTGGGCAATGGGCGCAACAGGGGGGGAATCCCATTTGCTTGCCACCCACATTCTGGGGGCGGGGCTTTGACATCACGGAGACTCCTTCCTGGCCAGTGGCTTTATTTCCTCCTCAACTCCCATGTTTTGGTCCCAGCCAGGAAGGAGTCTCTGTGACATCAAAGCCCCATCCCCAGAATCCCAGCGTGGGCAGCAAGCAAATGGGATTCCCCACCTCCTTTTGCTCGCAGCGCCATTCTTGAGGCAGGGAAATTTTGGGCTCAGATGCGGCGCGGCTCTCCCCCACTGTTGCACCCATTGCCCAGGGCAGCCGGCGGCCACCTGTCTCCTTTTATTTCTTACGGAAAAGGCTCAGCTTATGGAAGAGGTGCGGCTGCGGCGTCCAAGCCTTTTCTGTAAGAAATAAAATGAGACAGGAGGCCGCGGGCTGCTTTGGCAGAAGACGGGAGCGTGGGGCCAGAAGCATTGGGGTTCAGGTTCGGGTTCGGCAAACTAATCCAAACTCCACCGAACCCAAACTTCTATGGGTTCACCCAACACTACTAGGCAGAGAAGGAAGAGTTTTATTTCTTGTGAAGAAGTCAAGCATAATATTGCCAAACCAAACTTTGCCCTCCATTTTGATCTTATGAAGGTTTATATTTGTCTAATCCCATCCTGGATGCTTAAGATGGTATTTTTTGCAGCTGTTGTTACATCACAGTTATGTTTCATCTTGTCTTTCCATCTTTATTTAGTGACCATTCAAAGTTAAAACAGCATTGAAAAAAGTACATGAGAAACTACTTCTATAACTAAAAATGTACAGCATTTCTGGACCCCTGCACAAATGGAAAACTGCATTTCTGTCAAAAAGGTAATGTGGTCAAAATAGCAAGAGCTCTATCAAACACGGTACTTATTAACAGCAAGGCAACATTTTAGGGCTAACTCTTTTTATACAGTACTTTACATAAATGATCTCTGTAATCATATTAAAATCAACTGTGTCCTCTTTGCAGATAATGTAAAATTATTCAACACCATCAACAATACTACTACCTTTCAAAAAAGATCTTAACTATGTATCAGAATGGTCAAACAAGTGGCAACTGCAAATCTCAATCAACAAATGCTCAGTCTTACACATTGGTAAAAATAATCAGACCACAAAATACAAACTAGATGATCACCACCTTGTTGGTGATCCTCTCTCTTTAGGACCTTGGAGTACTAATCTCTATAACCTTCATCATGTATTTTACTATGTGTATATAGATATATACCCACTAAAACCCTCATTGTGTATTGGACAAAATAAATAAATAAATAAAATAAAAAGCATTGTCAAAAAGGCATTGAGAGTGGTTAATCCGATCTTGTGTAGCTTCTTCTCTGGTAATATCATACTTTTAATCAGAGCATATAAAACATTTGTTAGACCAATACTCAAATATAGCTCATCTGTCTGGAACCTGCACTACATATTGGACATTAATACAATTGGGAATATCCAGAAATATTTCACGAGATGAGTCTTCCACTCTTCTATTCACAACAGAATACCTTATGACACCAGACCTGAAATTAAATTAGAAATTAGAACTACGCACCTTCAATTTGACCTAAGTGTAGCAGAAACAAATATCTGCTACAATGCCCTATCTGTCAATGACTACTTCAGCTTCAATGGCAACAATACAGGAGGCACACAATAGATACAAACTTAACTTAAACCACTCCAAGCTTGATTGAAAAAAATACAACTTCAGCAACAAAGTAGTCAATGCCTGGAATACTTTACCTGACTCTGTGGTTTCTTCCCCAAACTCCCCAAACTTTAACTTTAGACTGTCTATCATTGACCCCACCCCATTCCTAAGAGGTCTGTAAGGGGCATGCATAAGTGCACAAGCATGTCTACCGTCCCTGTCCTAATGTCCCCATGTACTCAAAAACATGCTTATTTATGAGCATCTTATGTATTCACAATCATGTTTATACTTTGTCTATAATCATATATATACACTTGACTAGATAGATAGATAGATAGATAGATAGATAGATAGATAGATAGATAGATAGATAGATAGATAGATAGATGACAGACAGACAGGTGATAGATTGATAGGGATAAGGATTTTAAGATTAAAGAATTCACTATTTTTTCTTTCTGTTGGCCTGTTTATAAAGTTACGACATTATGAAGTGCTTAATATTATCTGAAAGTCAATGTAGTGGTTGAGGCACCTGAGTAGAAACTGAGAAGTCATGGGTTCTAGTTCTATCTCAGGTACTAACTAAATTGGTTGTCCTTGGGTCAGTCACTATCTCCAGAAGAAATAATGGGAAACCACTTCTGAAATCTTGTCAATAAAACTGCAGGAATTTGCAGGCATACAAATCTAATAAATAAATAAATAAATAAATTTGTATGGGTAGCTGCCTGGAGTCATCACTAAATGTATATTTTATGTGATTAAAGAGTTCATTTGTAAAAAAAATAATGATTACAATTTTGAAAGTTTGACTAAATTTATCTACTTGTTTGTTTACCACATTTTAATTCATATGAACTCTGGTGGAAAATTTCAAAACAATTACCAAACTATCTACCCATGATGGCTGTGCAAACACCACTAAGGGCCAAAAGCCAGCTGCAATGGTAAATCTTAAACTGCTTTCAAAAAGCAATCCATACTTCCAGTTGTAAGATTTCCAGGGAATGGGGCTACCACCAAGAAGGCCCATTGCCTGATTCATACTCTATGCGCATCACAAGAAGGAAAGACTCTAAACAGTCTTCTATTAATGTTCTTACCTAGTGATCAAACTCAATTTTGGCAAGTCATAGGACCATAGACCCATAAGCCAGTATTATGGGTCTATATCTAACATGTTCCTTCCTCTAAGAAAAGGATACAATTGAATAGTTTTCTGAGTTCCAATAAAGGTTTCAAAAATGAAGAATTCAACTTCTGTGAAAAGTTAAGTGATCGTTCAGGCTGTCTGCAGGTGGTGGTTTTTAATTGGCATAGCAGAGATTAAATTAAATCAAAATAATAAATACCATAACATTATGCTTCAAAACATAGCTTTGTACAAAATTTTGTTCTGCTAACCCGGAAAATACACAGAGGACGTTGTCTTTTTTTTCCCTCTTTTATCCTTTTGCAATCTATAAATACTTTCTAAAAAACACAAAGGTTAATAGAATTTCTTCTTCTGAAAGATTAAGAGTATGTTGCATGGAGAAAGTAAAAGGATAACAATGGATATATTTTTTTTGCTTTTACAAGAATGTCATCCTTTTGAATTAATTTTTAAGTCAATCCATGGTAGATTTATACTAGGGAACAGAAAAGACCTGGAGGCAAGATAGCTTATCGTTCGACAACTGCTACATTTCTTCAATCCCACCTGGAGAATTTAGGACTTTGAATACAGCATGTGATTGGCTTTCTCAGTCCCACGTTGATTATCTACCCATTTCTTCCCCAAGCTTTCAGTTCAGGTGCAGTTTCTCAACTAAACAACTTGTGTTGCTGTGACATCTCGCAGAGATATCATACTTTTCCCACTTGCAGCAATGTAAGGCACTATTTATTTTACAAGTTGATTTAATATATTTGTCAAAAGGAACAGTGCTTTTACTGATGTCCCCATTTTACACGAAGGGCTAAATCTAGGCAATTTATTATCACACTGCAGGAATGATATCCTCTCTGAATGCAAAATGGTGAAAATCGTAGAACTGTTATACTATCGGGCTTTGACAATGCTTGCTGCATTGGTATATAAGTATTTCACATTCTTACAGTACACCTTCTAATTAGCACAATGGAAGTCATTTCATTCTAATTCTCCAAGTTATAATATCTCATGGGTTTGTAATGTCCTGTCCTGTCATCTTTGCATGCTCAATAGCTGGATATGTAAATTCTGGTGCAAAACAGGTATATCTAGCAGAAATGGAAAGCCCATAATTACAAATATTTAGCACAGCATAGATTATTCTAAATGGGATGCACACTGTGATAAGAATATGAGTGCTCATTCATTGCTATAACTAATCATTGCACATAATATCCACTATAGCAGTAAGGGGGCATATCTGCACAAGAGTTCATTTCTGTCACAGGATTTGGGAGGAATGAAGGGGGGCACAAGTATTCCCCAACCACTTTAGTAAAAAAACCTAAAATATCTAATTTTTTTAAGTACAGAGACATGCAGTGTGAAAATTACAGTGAATTTTGGAAGTCGTGTAATCACTGGGGAGGATGTGTGGCAGAAGAAGCAGAAAACTCCACTATAATCAATATAAAACCCATCTCTAACGCACACATGTTTCATCATATAGCATTCATAAAATGTGATTTTATAAATGCTTCCTAACAATAGTAAGTCTGATCAGTCTCAGAAGATACTAGGAGTTCAGATGGAAGCTATTATGTTAGACAAAAACTGAAGTGCATATTCAATATATATTTATCCATTAAACTGGATCTAATTTAAGACAGGAACGTTGGTATTCTAGATTTATAAACTCCTAGGCCAATCATGATAAGACATGATCAATATTTATGATAGGATTTTCCCCCCCTCGCAAACTAATATGAGTTTTCCATATGTTACAAGAGTTAGAGATAATGTTCAGTTTCCACATGGATCCTACGACACAGAGATAATGTTAAGAACATGTTAAGTCTGTGGGACTGCCTTTCCCTAAGGACATTTATCCATCCTACTGTCAGATAGAGTGGACACATTTCTAGTCCCTTTCTCTAAACATTTCCATATGATGGGAACTAGGAAACATCTCTTCACCTTACCATCCCCAACTTTACAGAACATTCTCCCCTTGAAATTTGGCATTTGAAATCCTAGCTTTCAGTAAAGCATTGAAGACTTGGCTTTTCCTCAAACATTGAGATAACTTAGATAACTACACAGCAGAACTTTGATTTTGTGACAGGTTTTTGTTGTTTTTAATGTTTTAATGTGTTTGTTTTTACAATTGTAATATGGTTCATATTAAACTTTTGATTGGGAGCCACCCAGAGTTAGTTATAAGATGGGTGGCTATATAAATGTTTTAAATAAGTGAATAAACAAATAAATCAGTCAAACTAAAAGTCTTAAACTACTTCTTTATACATTGCTATCCTGGATTTGAAGCCAAAAAAAGCTTTATGAAAAAATGGTAGAAGCTTGGTTAATAACTGTCTACAAACTCTCACACTCCACAAGAGCTGTGGTGGTGCAGTGGTTAGAGTGCAGTACTACAGGCTACTTTTGCTGACTGACGGCTGACTGCAATTTGGCAGTTTGAATCACACCAGGCTCAGTGTTGACTCAGCCTTCCATCCTTCTGAGGTGGGTAAAATGAGGACCCAGATTCTTGGGGATAATATGCTGACTCTGTAAAAGCACTATATAAGTCTAAGTGCTCATGCTATTTAATTGTTGAACCAAGAAGTGAAAGTCTAATTAAGAAATAAGTTTATGTACTTACCGTCAATAAAAGTTTGCTTTCAACTTAGTTTTATTGCACACTTAAATAAAGTAATTAAAACAGTGTTTTATTTGGTTATGTTTCAAAAAAATTCTTAACTTTTTCCACTTTATTATTTTGGCCTCCATTAAATGAAAAGTACGACAACATAAAATCTTGTTTGATCAGATTCATATTTTATGATTCCTGAAAATCTTCTGATAGGAATATTGCAACAATCTCTTTTAAAGATACATACCTTTCTTATGATGGTATCAGCTCTCGTAGATTGGAGCAGAGGTGAGTTCCTCGTGGTTTGGACCAACTGGTAGTGGGAATTTTTCCCTACTCTCCAAACCGGGAGTGATGGCTGGCTGACTAGCCCCTTAACTGGCTCTCACGGTGGCGCCATAGGTGCCACCATCTTGTTTTTTTGCTTCTGTGCATGCGCAGAAGCTGTTTTTTGCTTCTGTGCATGCGCAGAAGCCATGTTTCAGCACTGTGCATGTGCGTGCCTGCAACATGGCCATGTGGTGCAGTAGGAAGCAAACCAGCAGCAAGGAAGTTAGAACCCACCCCTGGATTAGAGCCCATTTTATCAAAGTAATAGGAATGTAATTAACACAGACTTATACTGCAGTACTATTAATTGTTAAGATGCTACAACATTCCTTAAAGATATTTGTTGTTAAGATGCTACAACATTCCTTAAACATCAAAGATTTAAGGCATTCCTTAAAGATATTTCTAGGTTAACAATGGTCTGTTTAAGGCAATAAAATAAAATAACTTGTGAATTTTCTCTGAAAACCTTGAGTGATCTGATCAAGAACTGTAGTTTTTGCAGTGATAACAGAGTAATTGGATGAAATCTTCTGCTTAGTCTCACCAAAGTTCACGCTCCAAAAATAATGCTCACAAATTCTCCATGGATCATCAAAGTGACACCACTCAAGAAGAGAAAATCATCCTCCCTTCTGTCAACACATACTGGAAGTTTGTCACTTATGCCTGTTCTCTCTTTTCAGATTTCCCAACCCCAAAGCGATCTAGTTAATGAAGTTTATGATCATCAGAGGAATAGGCCATTACAAAGCAATAATTTGCAACAGCATTGAAGGCAGGCTTTTTAAAAAGTTATTGATTTTGTATTTTGTATGTTTTTTGTATTTATGTTTGCTTTGTTTCTTTTATGAAAGATGGGTCCCAAATATCTGGGAATAATAGTTTTCAAGCTGTCTTTTTATGTAAAATAAGCTAGTAAACCTTTTATAAAAAATTACAGCTTTAACAAATTTACTCCTTGATTTAATGTTCACATGGAAAGATATTATGATATAGCATGCACACATCATTCATCATATGCTATTTATTTTTAAAGTAGAGGTTTACTCTGAGATGGGCAAACAAGAACAACCATCAAAATCTTAAAGATAATATAAATTGTCCTTTAGGAAATTTGTTCAAACATGAAGCTCAGATGGTTTGGCAATTACACTAAGATAAGTACATAATGTCTCTGTATTTTTCTCAATTTGTGGGTCATGACACCCTGGAATGATGAACAAATCTAAGGCAGCCAGAAGGCGTGAAAGGTAGGTGGGAGGCAGAGTAGCATCTGCAGAGCAAAAAACCCAAACAAAACAGAGAATACTGGAGCCACGTCACATGAGACACACAATCAAAAAGAAAGCAAAGTGGTGCAACCAATTCCCATCTTTCTTTGGAGATTTTATTTGAGATGGGAAATGAACAAAAAGCATTGGGAACACGTTATATGCTCGGGATGCTGTCTAAATGCAACCAAGGCCTGGAACTGGCATCTCCAGTTCTGGGGCTCTGAAGACAAACAAGAAGTGAATGGGACAACTGCAGACATATGGCTGTTGAGGAAAGCAGGAGGAACAGCCCTGTGGTTCTCGTTCCAGCCTAGTTGGTGCAGAAGACAGAGGGTATTCTTCAGTGCTGGAAAGCAAACACAACTTGCTTAGATGCTTCCTATTTTAGGAGGTCATGGACCACCCATTTGAAAATGCTTGATGGAAACTAAAATAACTTCTCTCCTTGTAGTGGTGCAGCTGTGAATCCAGAAAGTGGGAGCTGCTCAAGGCATTGAGGTACAACATGAGTACCTGGTAGCTTCTGAAACACATTTTTGCCTCCGAATCCAAAATGCTGCAGACCTGAGTCAAGTAATCTTGTTTGTTTGTTTGATTGGCATTGTCGATATTCAGGTATCATACTGAAATTGTTTGTTTACAAGAAACAAGGTAAAATTAGCTATCTGACAAGGAAACAGTTCAGGTTTGTTTTCCTTCCATTTGTTAAGGCCTTTGTTTCTTGTGTTCCTTCAAGGCCTGGTCAGTGGCATAAGGAGAAACCAACGATAAACCAAGAAACCACAAACAATCCATGCTTCCATTTTCATACCTCATTCTATAACATCCAGTTCCCAAATTGGGAATGAAGCAAAACCAAAAACTTTAAGATTAAAAACAATGGTTTATATCCCAATTGATGTTTGTCTATCTTCATAGATGAGCAAACAGATAAACAAGTAAATATGTTGGATTATAGATTAGCATAATAATAAAAGCTATGTGTGGGAACAGAACTATAAACACCTATATGACTTCAGAACAGTTCCCAAAATTGAGTATTCCATTGTGAGGGCTCTGTAGGGTGGACTTTGTAATACTTACAATTTGGGCTGCAGTACTGTTGAACTGGCTAACTAAAATGGCTTTTCTTGCATTTTAATTTGCCTTGTTTTTCTGTCTTTTAAACGTATTAATAATTAGTCATAAGTTTCATCTTCAAGGTACACATGTTCTAAGATAAAAAGGATTCCTTCTTATGAGAGAGCGAGAGAGCGAACGAACCTCAAATAAAACTTACATTCACTTTTATTGTTTGCACAGCAAAGAAGCTTCAAAATAAGAATTGATTAGATTGTAACTGTCCAGTTACATCCTAAGATGAAGTTGTGCAGGGGTGGGTTCCAACTTACCTTGGTGCTGGTTCACTCCCTCCCATGCCGTGTGAGCATACCTGTGCACACATGCACAATAATGAAAAATCCTTAAAAAAACACAAAACTGAAAAAAAGATGGTGACCGCATGCACAGTGTGGAACTGGGCTTCTGTGCATGCTCAGAAGGAAAAACTTTTTTATTTTAATTTAAAAAAAAAAAAAAGATGGTGGAGCCCACGGACCGACACTGACCAATCCGGCTCAGTAATATTATCATGACATCAACAGTGGGTCGCTACTAATTCAGGCGAACCGGTCCGAACCAGTCTGAACCCACCCCTGGAGCTGTGGTGGCATAGTGATTAGACTGCAGTATTTCAAGCTAGTTGCTGGTTTCTAGTCTCTCCAGTTCAAGCTTGAGTCAGCCTTCCATCCTTCCAAAATGAGGACCCAGCTTGTTGGGGGCAATATGCTGACTCTTTAAACAGCTTAGAAAGGGCTGTAAAGCAGTATATAAGTTTAAGTGCTATTGCTATCCATAATGAGTCCACATAACCATAGAAAAGAGCATTGTGTTCTGAATAAAAGTAAAAGAAAGTTTTTCAGGGGAAACCGTCAGAATGGGTATGGGTAAGATACACATATATACAACACTGGAATCAAACACTTGCTTTGTTTGTTAGTTGAAAATGAAACAGTTTTATCTACAATGTTATCAAGCACTTCAGTCAGTCCTTGTTTCTAAAAGAAAAGCTTTTTACATTCTTCTTGAAGGCTAAGCTTGTGGCCAATTGTTAACAATAATTTAAAAGAGAGAAATAGAAAAATAAGGCAAATTAAACGGCCAGAAAACTCATTTTAACCCAGTTAGTGTAAAAGTACTACAAAGCCCACATTGCAAGTATTACAAAGAACATCCTACATCCTCAACTGATATCTTTATTATCCAGGAAGAAAGAACAACAGGGCCCTTTCTCAGGCCCATTTACAATGCTATCCCACAGCAATAGGAGCTATGAAGAGAGCAGAGTTCTCAGCCTCCGGTGCATCTGTGCAGTGATGCTTTTCCATCTGTTTGGCTTCTTCTCCATTAAGGGGAGCCAGAACATTTGGAGGCTTGCTGTGAGCAATTTTCACTATTCATGGCAGATAAAGTTGACACCTCATTTTGGACTCTAGAATTAGGGAGGCCATCTTGGTTTAAGTGCTTGTCAGATGAACAAGGTTTCTTGTTCAGCTCACAGATTTTGAGAATGTGAAGAGCTTTATTTCAAGGTTAAACAAGTGTTGGCATGCTGATACCACTCAACTTTCTAACTCCAGAAGGAGACTTGAACGTTGTCTAACAATCCACAATGAAAGAAAGGAAGCTTAATTTGAATCCATACAAAATGGAGATGCTCCTGTTAATGTACTATTAAAATAAAATAATAATAGCTGCCTGTACATTTAGCTTTTCTTGCCTAAGTGTAACATTTTACTTTTTTCTACACAGATTTTCATTTTGCTAGATAGAACTGAGTGTTCCAGATATGGATCTTCATAGATCCAGATCTTCTGGCTTATTGACTATTCCTGCCAGTTTAGTGTTTTCTGGAAATATTGGAAAGACTCATTATTCTGCAGCACTGGTCCAAAAACAGCCTGAGATGATGCAAAGAGAATGAAGTCAGGCTTAGTGGGTATGTCAAACTTTGAGTTATTTTAAGTACTTATATCCAACTACAAATATGTTTTTGAAAGATCTTTTGAACTTAATACCTGGAATGACAAGTGTTAATTGGATCCACTTCTGAGGAAACAGTTTGCCCAACTCAGCATTTCTTAGCAACTTAATTCCTTGTAATTCTCATAGGTGGATCAGTACAAGGGCAGTTAAGCTTCCTGTCAGTCAAGCTACCAAGGCATATGGCCAGGCCCCCAGAGTCATGTTGTAGGATAAAGATGAAGACTGAAATAAGCAACTAAATCACTCCCATGTCAGTCTAGTAAAATAGAGAGTTATCAATCTCTGAATTAATTATATGGGGAATTTCTTCTAAAACTATAGTCAATTTGGAAAGGCAAATGGCAAACAGCAGCTACACTGAGGTTTTTGTTGGGCTGTGGCTCAGAGGCTCCTTGCAGTCCCAGAGCTATGACATGCCATAAAGCCTGTGATCTGCAGAATGACAAGCAGCCCCAAAGCACAGAGTTTTGGAGCTTCTTTCACACTGCACAGTAGGGTATATGGCAACCAAAAAATCAGACATGATGGGGGGAAGGATAGTTGGGTGCACTGTTCCCTCTAAGCTGTGCGGCCATGCGGCTGTGCACACAAAACCAAACTTCAGTGTGGCACTTTCAAGTGTCACACAGTCTTGATGACTCACTTCATTTTCCCTGGCAGCTGAGCTTTGCACAGCCGTTTCTAGCTCTGCTCTTCAATTCTGCCACCTGCCTCGCTTGACTCCTCCAGCGCACAGGCAGTGGCAGTGGGAGGAGAGAGTGAGGGGGAAAAGGCTCACAAAGCCTGTGGGGCTCTGCTGCCCAGTGCTGCTGAGAGACTCTTTCCCCAGCCTGACTGCTGGTGTTCATCGCGGACAAAGCAAGGAAGAGAAAGTAAGGGGGGATTGAAACCTCCTGGGCGAATTTGGGCCAATCATGAACAAAGTTCCAGTGCTGCCTTAATTCTTATTGGAGGGATGTGTGAAAATTGAAAAAAAAAATCTCATATTAATTTGGGATACCAGAAGGATACTGGTTGAGGAATGAAAAAAACATACTGGACATTTCTTTACAGTTTACTTTTTTAAAGGGCCCCTGGAGGGGCCGATAGGCAAAAAGGAAGCTGTGTGCTCCCTCCCATATTTGGATACACCAGGGTGATTCAACAGAAGAAAGTATATGGCTGTTCCCTGAAACAAGCTGAAGGGAAAATAGGCGTTGATTGCTTACCTGAACGCCTCTTCTCGTACGGTGAGCGGGTACAGCAGTCACATGGGTTGCTCATGTCCAATCCGGTGGAACTGAGCCTAGTATTAAAAAAGCTTGCCGGATCCGCCCCTTCCCCAGAATTCGCGAATCCATAGACTAGGCTCAGTTGTGAAGCTCTGTAGTGTTCAACTCTCATTGTTAGAGGAAGAAAGGTATAGAAAGGTAAAGAAGACACATACAAGGGCGGGAAGTGACTGCTGTACCCGCTCACCGTACAAGAAGAGGCGTTCAGGTAAGCAATCAACGCCTATTCTCCGTACTGAAGGAGCGGGTCCAGCAGTCACATGGGACATACCCAATAGATGGTCCCTAGGGTGGGATTAGCTTGCTATCGTGAGAGATAACGGATTGGAGTACCCTTCTGCCGAAGGCAGCGTCCGCTGAAGCATAAGAATCAATTTTGTAGTGCCTGATGAAGGAATTTGGCGAGGCCCAAGTGGCTGCTTTGCAGACCTCCTCCAACGGGGCTTGAGTCGCTCAAGCGGCCGAGGTGGCTGCGCTCCTGGTGGAATGCGCAGTGATGTTCCTTGGAACTGAGAGGGAGGCCGACTCATAGGCCTTAGATATAGTCCCTCTGATCCAACGGCCTATTACTGTTGAAGACACTTTGGCCCCCATGACTCTGGGATGATAGGCTACAAAAAGTGCTTCTGACCTCCGAAAGGGTCCTGTGCGTTGGATATATATTCTCAGCGCTCTGGTGAGATCCAGGGTGTGCCATCTAATTGCCAAGGGATGGTCTCGTTGGAGGCAGAAGGAAGGTAGGACAATATCCTGAGATCTGTGGAACATGGAACTGACCTTGGGTAAGAAGGTGGGGTCCAGTCGCAAGACTACCTTGTCCTGATGGAATTGGCAAAGGTCCTGCCTGATTGAGAGGGCAGCCAGCTCCGAGATGCGTCGGGCAGAGGTAATAGCCACCAGGAAAGCTACCTTAAAGGATAGGTACCTGAGGGACGCCGATTTTAGGGGTTCGTATGGTGCCTGCGTGAGGGAATGGAGAACCCGTGGCAAATCCCAGGATGGATACCTGTGGACCTTGGAAGGTCTGAGGTTGGCTATGCCCTTGAGGAATTCCTGAACTTCAGGGAGGGATCGGAGAGGCTGTCTGCGGGGACCCCCTAGGACAGATGAAATGGCTGCCAGATGACGCCGGAGGGTGCTGGTGGACAGTCCTTTATGGAAGCCTTGCATAAGGAAGGAAATGATTCTGTGAATGGGGATGCACAGAGGGGAGAGACCTTCCTGTAGACACCACTGGTGAAACTTGGACCACGTGTGGTCGTAGATTCGATTGGTTGAGCCCCTTCTGGCCTTTAAAATGACCTCCACTGAATCGGGGTCATGCCCACGCAGTTCTAAATCTCTCCTGATAACAGCCAAGCGGTGAGGTGGAACCACTCCGGGTCTGGATGGAAAGAGGCCCCCTGCCGCAGCATATCCCCCGAAACGGGGAGTCGCCAAGGGTCCTGGACGGACAGCTGTTGGAGATCCGCGAACCAGGGCCGGCGGGGCCAATGAGGGGCGATTAAGATTACTCGGGCCCTCTCGGTGAGGACCTTGTGAATCACGTCCGGGAGGATTGGAATTGGAGGAAATGCGTAGAGTAGGCCTGGAGGCCATGGACTCCGGAGGGCATTGATTGCTTCCGCTCCCGGGGATGGAAATCTGGAATAGAAGCGAGGGAGTTGGGCGTTCGCATTGGTCGCGAAGAGATCCAGAACTGGTAGGCCGAATCTGAGGGTGATTTGATGGAACAGGTCTTGATGGAGGTTCCACTCTCCTGGGTCTATCGTTGCTCGGGATAGCCAATCCGCCTGGACGTTGAGGCTCCCCGAGATGTGATCGGCTAGGAGCGACTGGAGATGTTTTTCCGCCCAAAGGCCCAACTTGAGGGCCTCCCTCATGAGAGCCTTGGATCTCGTGCCTCCCTGTCTGCAGATATGGCTTTTTGTGGCAATGTTGTCGGTGAGAATGAGAACGTGCCGGTTGGGAATGCGAGGAGAGAAATGCTTCAGAGCCAGGGAAACGGCTCTTAACTCTAGCCAATTGATTGGCCTGGAAGCTTCCTCCGGGGACCACGTGCCCTGGGCTATCATCCCCTGGGCGTGGGCGCCCCATCCCGATAGACTGGCATCTGTGGTGATGACAAATTGATCCGGGCACCAGAACGGGGATCCTTTGTCCATGGCCGGAGACTTCCACCACTTGAAGGATCTGCGAACACTCAGTGGGATGACAATGCGTCGATTTGAGTTGCTGTGCCCCGATCTCTGAAAAGGCAACAGAAGCCACTGGAGTTCCCTAGCATGAAGGCGAGCCCAGGGAATGATGCCTATGCATGACACCATCTTCCCCAAAAGAGAAGATAGAGTAACTATGGATACTGAAGGATTAGATAAAATGTTAGAAATTAACTCCACTATACTGAGTTTTCTCTCGGGAGAGAGAAAAACCTGGGAAGATTTTGAATCAATAATGGATCCCAGGTGCGGAATGGAAGTGGAAGGTTGGAGGTGACTTTTTTCAAAGTTGATGGAAAACCCATGGTCCTGAAGGACTGACATGGTGACAGAAAGGTCTGATTTCACTCTCTCTAGGGAGTTCCCATGAATTAAAATATCATCAAGATAACATAAAATGTGGATGGGAGACGCCCGGATATAGGCCGCCAGGGACCCCAAGAGCTTTGTAAAGACCCGAGGGGCCGAGGAAAGGCCAAATGGCATCGCCCTATACTGGAAATGCCTGCCTTGAAAGGAGAAACGTAAAAATTTTCTGTGGCATTTGGCTATAGGAATGTGAAGGTAGGCCTCAGTGAGGTCTAAGGAGACCATGAAATCTCCCGAGTGAATGGCGGCCAAAATAGAAGACAAGGAGTGCATCTTAAACTTCCTATATTTGATGAATAGGTTTAGTTTCTTTAAATCCAAAATGGCTCTCCAACCTCCGGAGGACTTTGGAACCATAAATAGAATGGAGTAAAAACCTAGGCCCTTCTGACCGGAAGGGACCGGTTGAATGGCTCTAATGGACAATAGATGAGAAATGGCCTCCTCCATACGGTTACAATCTGAGGATGACCTGGGAGAAGGGCAGGAAATAAAACGTTTAGGGGGAGGAGAAATAAATTCTAAAAGAAGACCTGTTTGAACAGTGTCAATGACCCAAGGGTCCTTGGAGGTGAGACGCCAATTTGAAGCGAAAAGAGCTAGGCGACCCCCTATGGGAATGGAGGAGAGATTACCATCTAGGTTTTTTTGAAGCCCTGTTAGAGGAAGCTCCCCTTTGGAAACGAAAACCTCTACCCCTGGAGTTCCTACCTTGGGAACGAAAGCGGGGGGAATACTGACCTGGAGATCTCTGATAGGAAGCCGCTTGATCTTGCTGGCGCCCTGGGCGACGAAAGGACTGCGTTTTGGTAACCTTTTTCGTGGTTGGGCCCAAAACCTTCTTCTTATCCGTGGTCTCCGTGAGGAGTGGATCCAGAAGGTCACCGAAGAGAAGGTCGCGCTTTAAGGGGCCCTGGGATAACTGCCACTTTTGGCGAACTCCCGCTTGCCAAGGGCGAATCCATAGGAGTCTTCTTGCCGTTGTAGAAGCTGCAATAGACTTAGCAGAAAATCTAGTAGATTGCAAGGTGGCATCAGCCACGTACTGGGCAGCTGCAAAGACCTTGTTGAAGTCTTGTTGACCTCTCAAGTCATCGGGAGGAATGTGCTGTTGAAGTTGGCGAAGCCACAGCAGCATGGCTCTGGAGAAGAAGGAGGCCGCTGCAGAACTTTTAATGGCCCAGGAATCAGCGGAGAATCCTCTTTTGAGCATTTGCTCGATGCGCTTGTCCTCTGGACGGAGGACTTCCTCCGCCTCGCCTGGCACAGCCGCTGCCGAGTGAAGAATCTTGACAGGTTCATCTGGTTTGGGGAAAGATAGAAGCTCTTCATAGGAAGAGGAGAGTTTATACAACTTTCTGTCCTTGGTGGAGGGATTAAGGCCAGAGGCTGGAAAATCCCACTGTTTGAGTAAGGCATCTTTAAACAATTTAGGCATAGGAATTACCTCGTTATCCTCCTGTTCCTCTGTGAAGTAAGGTAAATTCTCCTCCGGGGGATCAGTGGAAGTGGAGGCTTGTTTCTCCTGGGCTGCTAATCCCGTAGAAATTCTAGCTTTGAGGAGGAGAGATTTGAATAGTTGAGAAGGAAAAATAGTAATTGGAGGAGGGACCCTTATTTGGGATTCCTCATCCTCTGATAAGCCCTGAAAAGGGTCTTCATCCTCCTCTACATCCTCATATTCATCCTGGGAGGATTCTGAATCATCCTGAATAGGAGCTCTGACCGCTGGGGAAGAACCCAAGGGGCGGGAGGAACGAGAAGGAGGAAGAGGTAAAGGGAGCTCATTGATGGAGGAGAGTTTGGCATCAATGGCTTTGGACAACACAGCAAACATAGATTGGAACTCAGGAGGTAAACTGGAAATATCAGCAGAAATGGCAGAAGAATCCCTAAAGGCCTGGGAGGATCCTGGCTGGGGGGAATCTTCAATAATATCTGGTTCCTCTGGACCTATGCCCCATAGGTTAGGTTGGGGTCTGTCTAGGTTTGGCTCATCCAGAGATAACACAGGGACCCCAGAAGGAGGCAGACTAGAGGCCTCTGGTGGGTCTTGACTACTGATTACTTGGGCCTGCACTTTCAAACGTTTTGCTGATTTGTCATGAATTTTTTGTAGGGCTAGGTCCCTTCTCTTCTCGGCCCTGGTGACCTTGGTCGAGGGGCGGGCCCCTGGAGAAGAGGAGGAAGAGGCCTGTGGGATACTAGTAATCTCATCGCCTGTAGGCCTGGCCTCTCTGGGACCTTTAGTTGTGCCTCTCTTGGGAAAAGTAGCCATAGTCTGACAATTAACAGAAGACAAGGCTGAGCCAATAACTAAATTATAAGGAGAAGATTTCAAGGACTTCCCAAGAGGAATGGATCCTGCTTCGAGGCCTCGAAGCTGCTGAAACGTGAGGACAATCTGGGCAAACCCAGAGTTCGTGCCCCCAAATCCAGCGGGGCCAGCCTCCCTAAACTTTGCAATTAAGTTAAACCAAGGCACTCTGGTTGGAGGCTTAGCCGGTGGAGAATTTAGCCTGGGACCCCCAAGGCCCGCTCCCGGATCCACGCGGTGGACTGAGGCCTACGCGGCTGGCAAAAGGCCAACACGAGAGGCCTAGATTTTTTAAAAAAGGGCGCGAAGGCCTTCGCGCCGAAAAAATCGCTCCGTAGAATTTCTTAAGGGAAAAGCGATCGACTAAGTCCAGGAGACTAGAAGGCGTCTCACTCCGCAGGAGGTATTTTATAAGCCCTTATATACAATAAATAAACAATAATTCAATAATAAATACTTGCACCAGAACCTCCAGGCCAAGGGATTAGAAGAATCCACAAGCGGCCGCAGGAATCGTAACCGGCAAAACCGCCGGGGGAAAACGAAACCGCAACTTCTCCCAAGGAAAAAAGCCGAGCCGCTTTTTTTCTTTTTTCCTTTTAAACGGCTGGCGCAATTAGTGCAAGTAATTAAATAAAGACAATAAATCTTACTACTTTTTTTGAAGGAAAGATCGAAGGGAAGGTGTTAGAATGTTGAACGAGCTATCACAATACAACCGCAGGATATGCGAACTGAGCGAATTCTGGGGAAGGGGCGGATCCGGCAAGCTTTTTTAATACTAGGCTCAGTTCCACCGGATTGGACATGAGCAACCCATGTGACTGCTGGACCCGCTCCTTCAGTACGGAGAAGATCCTGTGGTCTAGAGGTTAAAGCTGCTGCATTGGAAGGCATACCCTACAGGTTCTCTGCTAGCTGCAGAGAGCAAAAGAGCTCAAAATAGACTATACTACTCTCCCTATTTTTCATTATTAGTAAAAATATTTTATGTATGTATGTTTGTGTGAAGTACACACCAAAATAAAAATAATCTCAAACTGAAATCTCATACAGCTGTTCTGCTGAATGCATTCTGCAAAGAAGATTTTGCGAACTCAATAACACTGATTTTGTTGTTGTCAAGAGTGACATCTGTTAAAAAAATTCAGGTGCTCAGGCATGAAAATGTGCTGCTCAGACACTATACCTATCCGCACACACACAAAAAAAATATTAGAGGGAACATTGGTTGGGTGGAGTCAAAGAGAAGAGGCAGTCTCTAATCTTGGGAGAACTGAGGCTAGGGGGTGGGAGGAATCAAGTTTGGAATGGTTTGGCTTGGGATGGGTCTTCAGGTAATGACTAATAGAATTTGCAATGGGGGATGCTGGTATTGCAGGATAAGAGGTCCTGGGGACCAAGCCAGATTGGATCCTGCAACATTGTCCAACAGGACAATGTTGCAGGATATAGGACACCTATATTCAGCTTCATTCATAATGCTGTTATTGCCATCACTAAGTAATGTAGTCATGTCATCCTGTGCTTCATGACCACATTGTTTTGTGATAAAAATGCTGATACCAATTACTATCATAACTCACGGATTACTTATATTTAATTAATTTCATAGCAATGTTGTGTACAGAAATCCTATTAGATTTAAGTCATATCAGTCTGCATTAATATGAGCAATAAAATTCCAAGGAGTGCACTTATCTGTCTATGATAAGTTGGACTGTATAATTAATATTTGTAATGTAGACAGGACTTTAGAGTAAATATGAGTAACCTGCAATCTTCCCAAATGTGCTTGCATTTCCATTTTTACTAGCCCTGTAATGTCGGCATAGTAAATCAGGTGAAGAGGCAAACTTACAGCAACTCTTGTTTATTTAAGATAAGAATTCATTATAAAGCAACATCTTGTTCCTGGCTGACAAAACCCTTTTTTAAAAGGCACTGTCAGCCAATTAACCAATACCATTAAAATACGTCTCATACTTACGCAGCAGAAGGATAAGCCGACATAATACCTCTTTCCTCTTCCCTTCTTCATACTTCATATACCACAAACATAATTGTCCAGACCCGCCCCGACCCTCTGGAACCAACTCCTCCCGGAGATTAGGACCACCTCCACCCTCCTTGCCTTTCACAAACTCCTTAAAACCCACCTCTGTGGTCAGGCATGGGGAAATTGATTCCCCTGGGCCCTCTCCACTTTATGTATGTTCTGTATGAGATGTATGATTGTTTTTTATATTAAGCTTTTTAACATTGTTTTTAACTATGGGATTTGTATTGTTTTATTGTTGTAAGCCGCTCCGAGTCTCGGGAGAGGGGCGGCATACAAATCTAATAAATAATAATAATAATAATAATAATAATCATCATCATCATCATAATTTGAAATTCATAGAAAAGGGGATGAAATATTGGAAGACTGAGATTTTTGTTGGGAATGAAAGCTATTTATTTATTTATTTATTTATTTATTTATTTATTTATTATTTGGATTTGTATGCCGCCCCTCTCCGAAGACTCGGGGCGGCTCACAACAAGTGTAAAACAAATCATAAATAATTCAATTAATTAAAATATTTAAAGATTTAAAAAACCCCATATACTAACAGACACACACAGACATACCATGTATAAATTAAATGTGCCCAGGGGGAGATGTTTAGTTCCCCCATGCCTGATGGCAAAGGTGGGTTTTGAGGAGTTTACGGAAGGCAGGAAGAGTAGGGGCAGTTCTGATCAACATCAGAAGGGGCATCTTCCAGGGGGACTCTTTGTCCCCATTGCTATTCATCATCGCTATAATCCCGCTGTCACTCATCCTACAGAAAACAAACCTAGGCTACCAAACTGCTAGGAATAAACCAAAAATTTCACACCTGCTGTATATGGACGACCTGAAGTTGTACGGAAAATCAGAAACTGAGATACAGTCACTAACCAACACTGTGCGAATCTTCAGCAATGACATCAGCATGGAGTTTGGCCTGGATAAATATGCCCTTTTGGTGTTTTACAGTCCCATGGTGGTGTTACTGAAGGTGTTCTTGATTCTTGGCATACTTGACACAATGCTACCCAATCCACAATATCTAACACACACACACACACACACCCCGTGAATGTAACAAAAGCTGCACTACTGGTAATGAATATGCATTCTGTTGAAGCACCCTATTAAAAGTACATTTATAATCCACACAAATTTGGACCAACCCATCTGGTTCACTGTCATCACAATAAAAGTCTCCCACTTGACGTGGTCCACTGGTTCCAGTACATTTTGTTGAATCAATGTATCTAGTTGTTCATCAACCTTGGGCTTTAATGCAAATGGCACTATTCTTGATTCCATTCTTATGGTTTCACTTTGGGGTCCAAACTGAAGGATATTGGGGCACCCCTATATGCCCCCAGCTTTCCATTGAATATGCCAGCAAATTCTTTCCTCAATTCTCTGAAAGTTTCATCCAAGATTTAATGAACTCCGGTGATCTCTAACCCCAAAGCTGCAAACCAGTTCAGTCCCAAAAGGTTAAGTAGGGCACCTTCTACAACAACCAATTTCAGTGGCCCTGAGAAGTCTTTATATTATATGCTACCCTTGATGATGATGTATTTCCCTGATAATATCTCAAATGACTGTGGCTATACATAAGCTTCTGCTTGGCTCTATGTGGCACCAATCTCTGTAGGGTCTGCCAAGATACAATTGTTGTTGCTGACCCATATTCACTTCCATCTGGTAGAATCTAGAACAGTGGTTCTCAACCTTTCTAATGTCGCGACCCCTACAGCTCCTCATGTTGTAGTGACTCCCAACTGTAAGTCTAGCCCCAACTCTCCCAACAGAGCTTTAAGTTGATTGGCAGGAAGGTCAGAGGGACACCCCTACTGTTAACGTCTGATTGGTCGGATTGTAAAAATATGTTCCAAGGCGCCAGAATAGAAGCTTTAATTCCTAACACCATGGGAAATTTGTCTTTTCCCATGGTCTTAGGTGACCCCTGTGAAATGGTCATTCAACCCCCAAAGGGGTCCCGACCCCCAGGTTGAGAACCACTGATCTAGATGGTAATCTAAATTTTACTATTTCCTAGGATCTCTGTTTGATTGCTCATCCTCTCTAAACAATGGACATACATATTAATAGTAAAACACTCATCCTCTTTGGTTCTTAGTCTTGGCAACCCATGCCTTCCCCTCCCATTATGAAATGGAGTCAGTCCTGTTGGGGAAGTAGGCAATGTGGCACAACACACTTGTGCTAGGTGACCCTTCTTCCCACACTGTCTACAAATGGTGTTTTTATGATGCCACATAGCTCTTGGGTGGTTTCCACCGCGTGAACAGGACAGCTTTCAATCCTCAGTCTATAACCCTTGCTGGCCACCCTCGACCAATAGACATCATCATGATTTATTAAATTTGTATGCCACCCCGAGTCTACGGAGAGGGGCGGCATACAAATCTAATTATTATTATTATTAATAATAATAATAATAATAATAATAATAATAATAATAATAATAATAATAAATAATCTTCCTCATCTTCAGTGTCCCCCTGTAATTCTACCTCTCCCCAAGGTACGGTTGCCCCCATCTATCTGCCAGGGGGCTGCTTGACTTCTGTATCTCTTCCGTCAATGTATTTGATGATTCAGTGGCTTGCATCTCCTCTACTGCTGCCTGTAGCATTAATGTTGGTTTCACTAGTAATTGCTTCTGTAATCTAACATCCCAAACCCCACAGACCAATCTGTCTCGAAAGGCTTTATTTAGGTTGCTAAATTCACAATAAATACCAGCTTTCCAGAGGGCCACCATATAATTATTGATAGACTCACCCTCTGCCTGGTTCCTATGGTATGATAACATGTCTTCTAGCAATGCAAGATGGCCATGGAGCATAATGCTCTCATAGTTTGCTTAATAATATATCCCAAGGAACTGTCTGCATGGGCTGGGATGCAACGAGGGCCATCACCATCTCAAACACTCTCTTCCCCCCACAAATGCTCAAGAAAAGCATTCATTTACGATTGTCTGCCATTAGCTTCCAATATACAATAAAAAAAGGATTAAATGAGAATCCCACATCTGTGTTTCAGGATCAAATGGTGCAAACTGTGGGAGGTTAGCCATTCTCCTCCCCCTCACGAAAAACCAGTTGCCACTCACATGTGCCTCTTTAATTTCGCTGGCCTCTCAACCAGCAATTCTCTATGTTGGCTCAGAGCCCAGCATTCCTCCTTCATTGCCAGTGTAATGGGGCCATAGTAAATCAGGCAAAGAGCCAAACTTTCAGCAAAGAAGGCAACAAACCAAACTCTTGTTTATTTAAGATAAGGATTCATTATAAACCAATATCCCATTCCTGGCTGACAAAACCCCCTTTTTAAAAAGCACAGTCAGCCAATTAACCAATATCATTAAAATACATCTCGCACTTGTGCAGCAGGAGGATAAGCCTCTGCTTGAGCCTGCGCAGACATAACAAGCCCCAGCCTACATGGTGAATGATGAGAGGGTACAAAGCTGTAGTCCAAAAACATTCAGTTACTCATAATGTCCTGAAGTCAGTGAAATAAATTCAGTTCTTAATGAGAGTTAACAGTAGATAATATTGTCCTTATATGCTGAGACACATCAGAAGGTGCCTCACCAAAATTGTATCTGCCCATCCTGTATGATTATCTTTTGTAGGTTCTCTTTTCTCATGAGGTTTTTGAGGAGAAGGCCATTAATAAGTGTTCTGAACAGCATCTCCTATTTTATGGAACATTCTTCCAAGGATATGTGTAATCCAGAAGTGGAATTCAGCAGGTTCTCACCAGATCTGATAGTTTTGAGTAATTCAGAGAACCAGTAAATACACCTCTGACTTTCCTCTATCTATCCTCTGCCTCCTGAGTCTCAGCTGATTGGGAGGAAATGGGGATTTTGCAGTAACTTTCCCCTGCTAAGCCCACCAAGCCATTATTATTATTATTATTATTATTATTATTATTATTATTATTATGTATTGGATTTGTATGCCGCCCCTCTCTGTAGACTTGGGGAGGCTAACAACAGTAATAAAAACAGCATATAACAATCCAATATTAAAACAGTTAAAAAACCCTTATTATAAAACCAAACATACATACAGACATACCATGCATAAATTGTAGAAGCCTAGGGGGAAAGAGTATCTCAGTTCCCCCATGCCTGGCGGCAGAGGTGGGTTTTAAGAAGCTTACGAAAGGCAAGGAGGGTTGGGGGCAATTCTAATCTCTGGAGGGGAGTTGGTTCCAGAGGTCCGGGGCCGCACAGAAAAGGCTCTTCCCCTGGGTCCCGCCAAGCAACATTGTTTAGTTGACGGGACCCGGATAAGACCCACCCTGTGGGACCTAACTGGTCGCTGCCACACCCATAAAATCAGTAATAAAAAGAATTGAACGGTATAGTCCCTGCATTTGCCTCCAGATAGGCCAGATGTGAACAATGTACTGGGAGACTTCACAATGTTATTAATGATCAGGCAGTATTAGTTCAGGCAGAGAAATTAGCCTGCATGTTGTTCTCTACTCAATTTGATTAAAAAACAAAAACAAATGATTGTTTTATCATTAGTTTCAAGGAAAAGGGGCCATTTCAATTCAACTCCTTATGTAATTATAAGGCGGTCAAGTGATGTGCCCTGTCTTTTACTGTTTGGTCACATTCCCTGTGGTTTGCAACCTCCCTCAATTCTATAATTCAATTAAATCACCTAAGGGAAAGCTTCAGAATGGAGCTCCTGCCAATGAACTTTTTCAGTAATAGTTCTGCTCTCAGTACTTATAGTGAAATTTCCCCAACAAAGCCATATAGTCCATTATAATAAACTAACCTCACTGTGTTAAGGACCTTGGAGTACTCATATCTAATGACCTAAGTGCCAGAGCCCATTGTAACAGCATTGCCAAAAAGGCACTAAGAGTTGGTAACCTAATTTTGTGTAGTTTCTTCTCTGGCAATATTCAACTGACAACCAGGGCATACAAAATACAGCTCCTAGAATACAGCTCACCTGTCTGGAACCCGCACTGGATATCGGAAATTAATACAATTGATAAAGTCCTGAAATATTTCACAAGAAGAGTCCTCCACTCCTCTGTTCACAACAAAATACTTTACTTGAAATTTTGGGCTTAGAAAACCTAGAGCTACGTCGCCTTCGATCTGATCTAAATGTAGTTCATAAAATCATCTACCACAATGTCCTACTGGTCAATGAATACTTCAGCTTCAACTGCAATAATGCATGTGCACAAAATAGATTCAAGCTCACTGTAAACCACTCAAAACTCGACTGCAGAAAATATGACTTCAGCAACAGAACCTTAGACTGTCTGCAGTTGACTTCACCCCATTCCTAAGAGTCTGTAAGGGACATGAACAAGTGCACCATCATGCCTACCGTCCCTGTCCTACTGTCCTATTGTCCAAATGTACCTATACCCACTTGCTTTTGTTTATGTTTATACCATATCTATTATCTTGTACACGTTTTGACAAACAAACAAATAAATAAAAACTTACATTCATTAGATGAGTGAATGGAAGTTTTGAATGAAAGTTTATTGTTTATTAAAGTTTATTAACCTAACAACAACATCAACGAAAACAGCATACATTTTGACATATCAAGGGAAACAAGGCATTCAGCTAATAGTTTCTTTCTATGTCTAATCCTGGCATCCAAAAATATGGCTGCTGCCAGAGTCACTGGGACTAAGTTGAATAAAAGAAAGTTTACATTTATTTGGTTTAAATGATCTGGCTGAAAAAGAAATAAAACTGTCTTTCAGATCTGTATACCAATCTCAAGTATAACCCCCACTCCCCATTCTACTTTAGAGTACAAAGGCAGATTATGGGTAAAACAGTACACCCTGGAATCTCCATTGTAGGACTCAGATGAAAAGGCATTTGATGATGACTTTGTAATCTGGTAGGTACATTAACTTCAATTGGTCAATATGAGCCAATGATTTGGATAATTTATGATTCATTGGGGGAACCAGGTGAGCTACCTTTACTAATTACATCCTGTGAGCTTATATCCCATAATCTTTGCCTAATTAATTTAATTTGGAAATGGCAAAAAGCATTCATGATGAACTGTCCAATTTTTCAAGTTTGGTTTTATGGATGTTTTTTTTAAAAAAACAAAACACTATGATTACCTAACTCATTTCAACAGCAGGAAATATTTTTAGAGCATAAACTGGAAAATTAGAGCCCTGTTCATGAAACAGATTCTCCCTGCAGTATTGAAACAATAACCCTCTCCTCCAAGGGTGTGTATTTATCACTTTTTCAAATGAGAATGGCTACAGAGATAAAATCAGTGGAACCGATTATAGTTAAGCCGTCTTTAAAAACAACAAAGCAACCTCTGCCATCATCTTTCCTTTAGCACAGATTTTTGCAAACAATAATAGATCCACAGTTGTATTTGACTGCACACATCCTTTATCATGATTCATGAAAGTTTGGTTTTTGCAGATCCCTAGGTGGTAGAACCAGACTGGTCCAGAATAATAATGAGAAGTATGATACTTCTCCCGCAGTACAATTCTGAATATTTTTTGGCCATGCCTTCTGATAATAGCATCCCTGGTGTTTCCCAAGCCAGACCACAATCTGTGCCTTAGCCTCTCTTGCTGAGTTTACATTCATTATAGGCAACTCACATTGTAGATATTTATTTTCATCTCCATATCTTTGAAATTGGTTGCTCAGATCACTTTTTCAGTTTCCTCCAAACTCACATAAATCCTTGGCATCTGCAAATTGACCTTTCTTCCCTGACTGAATCTTTCTAACCAGCCAAAGAGAATTTTCTCTGTCTGTGATACAGCATCTGTCCAGAACATTGGATTCAACAGACAGTGACTAAGTGCCGGTTTCATTCTGGGTCCAGACCTCTTCTCTCTTTCCAAATGTAAGTTTCATGCAAGTACCAAATGTCTTTCTTTTTTTTGGCATGCCTTTCACTATTTGCACTTGACTGCAGTTCTAAAACAACACAATTTCAAATCTTGGTTAAAGGGCTTTAAAAAGTTATTTGTGATTCCTCTGTATGCGTTCATTGGCTTTTATTGTTACATTCTCCCTCTGCTTCAAGTCTTCCAAATTAAATGAGTATAGATGTGGAACCCACTGACTGTCCTGCCTTTTGACAGGTATCAAGGCAGAGATAGTTATCACCTGCATTGAGATCAGAACATTTTCACCATGAATATACTTGTTCATGGACTTTAATGGCCTGTTGGCTTTTGAAGCTATAGCAAATAGAGGATGTGGAAAAGGCATAAAATTATTGAAGCATTAAGAACCTCAAGTCCTTCAAGAGTTCATGGCTAGAGACCCAAGAAATTCTGAGTTTCTAAAAGTAGTACTTCTTATTGTGAGCTGGAAAAGGATATTGACCCTCTTCTTGCCCCCAAATGTAAATTAAAATAAAGGCACTGAGGGCCACTGCTCTGCAATTTTCTGTTCTTTCAGTTTGTTTCTTTCTTTGTAATAGGAAAAGATTTGGGTGTATCTGAATATCTAACAAAACATTTCTGAGCCTGGAACATTTATTACTGTTTTACATAGTGTCCGAAACATGCCTTTATTACATAACTTGATCCTTAATATTTATAACTGCATGCTAAAAATCCATTGAAAAACATAGAAGCATTATAATTCCATACAACACTACATGTCTACAGTATGTATCATATATCTATGTATCATATCATAATGCTATGTATCACATTTATTATTTCCTGATGCAGGAAATATGACATATTGTATGTTCTGCCATGCTGCAAAAGGTCACAAAATAGTCAAAAAAAGTCTACTTTTTTCTTTCAGTTTTGAAAATACCTGATTTGGAGGTTCTGGAGAAGCACAATGAGAACTACTGTTGCCCCAAGTGCATGCTCAGATCTGACCATGCAGATTTAGGACTTCTTCCACAGGCCATGTTCTCCTCATCAGATTTGCCACCAAATATGTCAGTTCCTTTTTGTAAACAATGCTGACTCAAATATAGCAATTGCAACATATACATTTAGTTTTTAAAAAGAAAATTAGCAATGGCTATATAGATGCTGCTTTGGGAAATAACTAAGGCTCTTCATTATGATTATTCCCTACTTTCCTTGAAACATCTCTCACATGCAAATGTTATTGATGAGGCTTGTTTCATTTTTCTTAGAATGGCAATTGTCCCGTGTTTCATAAGAAGAAATTTCTGAGTAAGCTTTTTGGCTGGCATTATGGGCCTGTGCACATATGTTAAATGTGGTTTAAGAAAAGTTCAACTGGTGCTAAAACTGGTGCTCCATCTACTCTACTTTGACAATCTTCAGCAGGATCTTAAAGCAAATGGTTTGCGATTCTGTTCAGCCTCCTTTAGCAAAAAAAAGTCTGTGCGGAGAATGAGTACACAGTGGCTGCCACCTGCTAATAAACAAATGGTGTGCAGAGTTATTGAGCTCCCATTCTATGATTTGCAAGTTGAAGATCTCACAGCTGTTTGTCATTTTCATAATTAGACAAAAATAAACTCTCTTGCAAAAAAAAAAAAGCTTTCCAACTTGATGGATGAGTGACAAGCTAGCCAAAATTTAGTCACCACATGCCAATGAAAGATCTATTATTGGGCACTCATTTGATATAATCATTCATTTTTAAACTTAGACAGATGTATGTGACAGTGATAGTATTCAATGAATGACAGAGACAGGGAGAAAGAAAGAACTATTCTGATACCACAAAACTGAAACCAAGAATGCACATCCATTGACAGTGACCCAAGACAATGAAGAATAAACCTGGAAATCACATTGATTCCTTTTGCAATTATGATATCTAAAAAGCCTTCTAAAAAGTACTATGGGGCTTACTTATGCAAACAGTTAAAAGTGATAGTAAAAAAAAAATTGCATCACTTATAGGATAATTTATGTCCTACATTTGAACATCAGTTTATGGCGTCCTTTTCCATTCCTATATTAATCTTTGATGACTTAAATATTCAACAAATTGCACAGCTATACCAGGTTTCTCCTGGATTCTGTCACATATAATTTCAGAACAAATGTTTGTTCAATATACAGTATGTAAGACAGTATTATTCAAAGTTGTCTATAGGTTTGCAAGTTCATCGATATCTTGCTGAAACCTACAGTACTATGTCTCTCCACATCACCTAAAATACTGTATAGTGTAGGAATTAGTTTAGACATGAAAGTCAGCTGAGTGACATCAAGCCAATCAATCAGTTCAACTCATCATAGGATTGGTATGTGGGAAAATAGGAAGAAGGGATATTATGTACGTTAACCATGTTGAGTTATTTATAAAAATAATAAAGGCCATATATAAAGCAAATAAATAAGTAAGTAAGTAAGCAAAAATAAAGACAGAACAACACAACACAACACACGTACACACACACACACTCACATGGGTATATATGTGTACATATATACAAATAAACACGCTGTGCATGCATACAAACAGACACACACACACACACACACACACACATACAGAGACTAAAAATGAATCTCATCCTTTTAGGAATCGTATGTCAAATCAAGAATGTAACTTTCCTGCAGTGCTCAATAATTCAGTACTATTACATTTAATCCACAGTTGGAATCAGTTGGAGATCAACATATGTATCTAACATGTTTCAAAGAGATTACTAAAAGCCCTATATAGTGAAACAGAAAATCTTCATGAAAGAAGAATAGTGAAGAAAATTAGACCAATGGTGTTACTTACAATAGCAATAGCCCTTTGACTTGTATACCGCTTTGCAGTGCCCTCTTTAAGTGGTTTACAGAATCAGCATATTGTCTCCAAGAATCTGGATCTTCATTTTACCTACCTTGGAAGGATGGAAGATTGAGTCAATCTTGAGCCTGGTGAGATTAGAATTGCCAAATTGCTGGCAGCCGGTAGTCAGCAGAAATAGCCTGCAGTACAGCACTCTAACCATTATGCCACCATGACTCATAACAATCTTTTCCATCCTCAAACTATTTTTTTTCCTATGATGATATGATGCACTTTTCATTAAACCAAGAAGCAAGATATTTTATACTAAAGGTGCATTTCTACACATATATGGACTTCCATACTCAATAATACATGTCTTCAAGGCAACAAAGGAGACTGATTAGAGTTTGGGCTAAAGAAGTCTAAAATCCACAACAAAACTGTGAGTGAGCAGTTAATCTCGCCCATGGTGAGATACACATTCATAAATATAGGTACATATTTTACTGACCTTATTTATTTTAAAAATATTTATTATTACTATTATTATTACTAATTATTTATTATTTATTATTTATTATTATTATTATTTATTTATGATATTTTAGAAGGTTTGTGAGAGATAGATTTTGTCTCTCTGTGTATAATGAAATCTTTAAATATCAATAATATTTCTTTTGCTGTTTCATTTAATTTGCAATGGAAGATTTCTTAGAATATTAATTATGGAAATTAATTTATCAATCCTCAAAATGAGTGAGGAATAATGGGACATGTGTTTCTTCATGTTCATTGGATTATCCCAAAAGAATAACTGAATTAAACTGATTATGTTATATTTACCAATGGATTGCGTGAATTGAATGGAGAGATTTGAAGAATACATTATTTAATTTGAAGGGTTCAAGGAGTAGAACTCCCCATTGTTGTTCTTGGATGAATTCCATATTTGGCCGGGCACACTGGCAAAATAAGCCCAGTTTTGAACAGGTCTCAGAATAACCATATATTATTTGCCCTTAATATGGTAATGCAGCTTTGCTTTGATCACTGAATTCCATGGTCGTACAAGAAGGTTGCCAAAGCTAGTTTAAAAGCTGGGTGACTCTTGTGAGCAATATTCTTCATCAGTGACCTTGATAGGTTGGCAGAATGTACAAAGCATATTAGCATAATAGGGGCAGGCATTGGCTTACGGTTGAGAACCACTGGCAATTTCCTCTGTTGGTTAGTAGAAGCCAGCTGATACAGAAAATTACAATCCTACAAAATTGGATGGATCCAAGCTAGCTAAGAGACTAATATTTATAATGTTGCTCTCTTCATTTTTAAAGAGGTTATATGGTTGCAGTGGTGTCTGTAAATGTTAGCCTGATATCCATTCATCTCTTGCAAAGAGATTTTACTTGCCTAATCAAATAGAATTTACAAGCAATGTTTGGTCCCAAGAATTACTGCTATGTATACTTGACTGGTCAAACTTGAACTCATATTAAAAGGGCAAGGAGGAGAGATGAACTCTCACTTATGTTGGAACAGCATATTTGGATATCAGTAAAAATTTCCTAGCAATTAGAATAACAGTTGAACACAATATTTCAGGCAGTGGTGGAAGCGTTTCTGGAACACCTTCTACTGGAGGTGTTTAAACAAAGATTGTACAGTATTACCATCTAATAGGATGTTGTATTGCATTCTTAATTGGGGAGTTGCACTGGATGATTTCCAATAACAAAAAGCAAAACAAAACAAAACAAAAAAACAAGACAGAAATAAATTATATGTCAGTCATTGCGTTTTTGTCTCTGAATATCCATTTAGCTATATGCAATATTTAAAAACAAACAAACAGGTGGGTACCATCACAAGGTAACTTTTATGGTTGTTGTTCAATACTCACAATCACAAAGAAAGAGAGAGACATCCTGGGGGGGAAATGAGAATTTTGGTTTTCTAGTAGTAGAAAGAAAATTAAAAGATCTGTTGTTTTAAACTAACATAATCTTGCATTTCATCTTAAATTTGAAAGGTAGGAATATAGAAAGCGGGAATAAAAGGAGTTTAGAGAAAAGGTAATATTCATTGTATAGTGTATATAGAACATCTAGAAACATAGAAACATAGAAGATTGACAGCAGAAAAAGACCTCAAGGTCCATCTAGTCTGCCCTTATACTATTTCCTGTATTTTATCTTAGGATGGATATACAGTATGTTTATCCCAGGCATGTTTAAATTCAGTTACTGTGGATTTACCAACCACGTCTGCTGGAAGTTTGTTCCAAGGATCTACTACTCTTTCAGTAAAATAATATTTTCTCATGTTGCTTTTGATCTTTCCCCCAACTAACCTCAGATTGTGTCACCTTGTTCTTGTGTTCACTTTCCTATTAAAAACACTTCCCTCCTGAACCTTATTTAACCCTTTAACATATTTACATGTTTCTATCATGTTCCCCCATTTCCTTATGTCCTCCAGACTATACAGATTGAGTTCATTAAGTCTTTCCTGATAAGTTTTATGCTTAAGACTTTCCACCATTCTTGTAGCCCATCTTTGGACCTGTTCAATTTTGTCAATATTTTTTTGTAGGTGAGGTCTCCAGAACTATGGAACTTTCTTCTAAATTTCTTAAATGTGCATACTTAGAGTACATTAAGGGTCATTATAGACTTCTAGATTTATCATCTAGAATTCCCTCATCAACATGCCACTGTGGAGATTTGTAGAATTTTAAGAGATCTCCAATTCAATGATAAGGCTATAGGATAGTGATGGTTAACCTTTTCAGCACTGAGTGCCAAAACTGGAGTGTGCATGCATGCTGGAACCTAGAAAAGAGCTCTTCTGGGTTCTGACCCATGTATATTCGCCAGACAACTGTTCTGGTGCACATGGGCACCAGACAGCTGCTCTCTTCCAGATTCCACCATGCACATGAGTGTCAGAGATCTGGTCTTCGTGTGTGCCCTGGACCAGCTGTCTAGCATATATGTGTGGAGCAGAACACGGAAGAGCAGCAAAGACCAACTGGATGGAATGCATAAGCGTGACAGAGCCTGGAAGGGAGCAGCTGGCCAGTGCGCATGTGAGATGGAACCTTGAATGAAGCTGGCAATGGCCACACAGAGGGCGCACCTCTGCCATAGGTTTGCCATCACAGTTATAGGAGATATGCCTAAAATGCATACAAATCTAAATAAAAAATAAAAAATAAAATAAATAAATAAATAATATAAGACTGCTTCTTAGATTCCTAAATGGATTATTATTAGGATAAAGCAAATCTATATAATTCTTTAGAGGTGGCTCTTTTTGATTTAAAAAAGTATCTCATCAGCACTGTAGGAGTGAAAAAGGAAAAATAAAGATTGTTATTCATAGTGGTCATTAAATTCAGAAAATTACACTTAATACCATGGGATATTGGGACCATTTCCTTGCAATAAAGGCTGTCATTTAAAACCCTGCTGTTCTGTTCGGGTCGTATGTGACCCGAAACCAAGTTTGAGTCCCCTGTAAAACATTTTCCCTGCATATCTGAAACTTGAAATTTCATGACTTTTCATCATTTCAGGGGTTCTCTCTATGAGAATTTTTTTTTTTTTTGGGGGGGGGGGGGGGGGCTTAGTTTTTGCTGGGCAAAAAAAGTTACAAATCTGTTCCCGGGTCACCCTGACCCAGACCGAAAACTCTTCATTTGCAGTGCTTATGTTTGGTCTTTTTGAAAGCTTTTTTCACTTGGAAAGTAGTCTGAACATTTCTGCACACAATGATATGAAAATTGAAATGAAAAAAGTAAATCTTATTGGTTTATTTTGCGGATATAATGCACCCCCCCCCCATTTTTGTGAATTTTTTTTCAATTTATGGATAGTTTTGCTTGCAAAATGCATTCTATTTTACTAAAGTTGGTGTGGGATTGGTAGCTTGAACATTTCTGAATATAAGAAAAATATAAAGGAACTGAAAAAAATGATTCTTATTGGTTTTTTAATATCAGAAATAAGACCTCCCCCCCCCAGCTGCTTGCAACCATTTTCACTTTTTATTTTTTTATGCTCCAAATCCGAAATATTCTTTAAAATCTTAGGCATTCATTTACTTAATTTAACAATGCTGATCATCAAAAAATATTTTTGGGGTGGTGGCTAATTGTTTTCTGGGCAAAAAAAAATCATAACTTCAAGTCTGTTTCTGTTCGTATATGACCGGACCAAAAATAATTTTTTTAGGAACTTGAATTTGATCTTTTTGACAACTTTTTTCAACTGGAAAACTAGTTTGAACATTTATGAACATAATGATATGAAAATTGAACTGGAAAAATTGAGACTTATATTTTTATTTTTTATCAAAAAGCCCCTCCCCCCATCCTTTTTGAATTTCGTGTCAATTTCTATTTTTTAAGGCTACAAATCCCTAAGGAATTTTCCCCCAAAAGGTTTGATATACTAAATTGAACATTTCTGAATATAAGAAAAATATAAATGAACTGGAAAAAATGGTTCTTATTGGTTTATTTTTGCCACAAAAGGGCCACCCCACCCCTCGGCCTTGCTGTGTGCCATTATTGTCACTTTTTATACATATTTGGCTAGAAATATTTGGAATATCCTTTTGAAAACCAACCACATTGTAGCCAGAGAACTAATTTTATGAAACAAATCCATTTTACTAAAAAAAAGTATGTAAGTTTGAAATTAACAGCATAATTTTTATATAAATTGAAATAATTGAACACGGGGGGAGGCATACATTTATGTGCAATATAAACCAATATGTATCAATTTTTCCAGTTCAATTTTCATATCATTATGTTCAGAAATGTTCAAGCTACCAATCCCACACCAACTTTAGTAAAATAGAATGTATTTTGCTAGCAAAACTATCCATAAAGTGAAGACTATTTTTAAAAAATGGGGGGCGTGCATTTCATCAACAAAATAAACCAATATGCATCAATTTTTCCAGTTCAATTTTCATATCATTATGTTCAGAAATGTTCAAGCTACCAATCCCACACCAACTTTAGTAAAATAGAATGCATTTTGCAGGCATAATTATCAATAAACCTAAAAAGAATTCACAAAAATGGGGGGGGAGGCATATTTATGTGCAAAATAAACCAATAAGGATTAATTTCTTCAGTTCAATTTTCATATCATTGTGTGCAGAAATGTTCAGACTACTTTCCAAGTGAAAAAAGTATTCAAATTGACCAAACATAAGCACTGCAAATGAAGAGTTTTTGGTCCGGGTCAGGGTGACCCGGGAACAGAAGATATTTAACTTTTTTTAAACAGAACAGCAGGGTTGAGAATATGCTTAAAAAGGCACATCAGTAACATTCAGTTTCCTCTCCAAAGACTCATGATAAAAGCTAATTCATCAGAAGAATTATCTCATTACACAAGAGTCAAAGATGCTAAGATTTCATATAAACTTTTCAAATATTATTAATAAAATAGTGACAATCTTGAGTTGGCAGATTCAAATGGCATTGTTCCCTTCTAAAATTAAATTCTGACTTTTCTTTTAAATGTGAGTCCCTATCAAGCTTTGGAGTGCTTTAGGGGATTTTTTCTCTTACGCTCCACTGAGTGACATATAGAAATGTCCATAGATACTGCCTGGTTTAGCATAACTCATTGTCTTAGTATAAACCATATGTAAAAGTTTACTCATGGGTACTTCAGCAGATGTCATACCAAATTATAACTAGTCACAATACACAACTCCTCATCAGCAGCTCTGATACATTTCTCTTAGTTGACCATGTGGGCTGTGCAAAATCATTATCTTGAAGGTTGTCATGTCATCTCCCTTGGAGGTCTTGTGTGGTTGCATCAAGAGCCCCCCTGCAGCATCTGATGCTTTGTTTTTCAAGCAATATGGTCAAAGAGGAGCTTTGTGAGTAACTATGCATAATACTACCAACCAATCAAAACTTTCTAGAAGTTTGTTTTTATTAGACTTCTCATGGTGGTTCGTGGTCATAGTGGCTCAATGGGAGTTGCAGCTCTTCTGTATTAGGTAGAGAAAGACTGAGCCATTTCCACTACATTGTCCCCATTTTTCTCATAGAAGGCTGAGAGATATTGTGGATCAATTTGGCTCTATGCCAAAAAGTTCTATTTGCATGACCAGAACTTGGAATCAGGATATAACAGAGATAAACATATAATGTCATATTTAAGATAAACTAAAAGGAAAACACAGGTGAAATTGTAATTAACTGTAATTTATCCATGGTTTATCCATTAATCTGGGTTCAAATATCATACTGAGCCCAATTAAATCTAGCCAAGAGCAACTAAACTGCTGTGCAGCTTAGATCAGTGTTATTTCAATATGAAATCATACAGTCAGATGGTCATTTAGTTTAACACAGTATACAGAATACCTTTTGAAAATCTCAAGAGGGATTCTTCTAATCTTTGCTCTAAAAAACCCCCCTTTAACTACAAAGAGCAATAATAAACCCAAGGAATTTCCTTTATGAACAAGTTCCACCACTAAATTATGTAGGAATAGTACTCAAGCCCGTGTAACCCAGAAGCTGTAGTACATAACAATGAACTCAGCAATAAATAAAGGATCAAAGTTGGTAGAGGAATACAAGTTGGTAACTCAGCCAGCATGAAGATAGAATAGTATAATTTCTTCAGTGCTGAAATGATCAGATTACAGGTGGAGGGAAAATGGAGATTTGAAAAGCCAAGTGGAAGAAAAGTAAACTGGATTCATATGAGCTAGGTTGGAAAAAAGAATTAAATACTATGAAGAGAGTGAGAAAAACAGGCAAAATAAGACTTTTGCAGAGGCAGCTGTTGCCACAAGCATTTTACAAAGGAAAAGGGAAAGTGTTATGTACAGTGCTTTGGAGATATACTTCACTTCATGGTTAAGAAGTCTGCTCAGACAGTTTTACAAAACAATGTTATCTCAGAGGAAAGCACCCTGTGGGACACATCCCAGCAAGTTGAAAATCTTAGAAACATAGAAACATAGAAGTCTGACGGCAGAAAAAGACCTCCTGGTCCATCTAGTCTGCCCTTATACTATTTCCTGTATTTTATCTTAGGATGGATATATGTTTATCCCAGGCATGTTTAAATTCAGTTACTGTGGATTTATCTACCACGTCTGCTGGAAGTTTGTTCCAAGGATCTACTACTCTTTCAGTAAAATAATATTTCCTCATGTTGCTTTTGATCTTTCCCCCAACTAACCTCAGATTGTGTCACCTTGTTCTTGTGTTCACTTTCCTATTAAAAACACTTCCCTCCTGAACCTTATTTAACCCTTTAATATATTTAAATGTTTCGATCATGTCCCCCCTTTTCCTTCTGTCCTCCAGACTATATAGATTGAGTTCATTAAGCCTTTCCTGATACGTTTTATGCTTAAGACCTTCCACCATTCTTGTAGCCCGTCTTTGGACCCGTTCAATTTTGTCAATATCTTTTTGTAGGTGAGGTCTCCAGAACTGAACACAGTATTCCAAATGTGGTCTCACCAGCATTCTATATAGTGGGATCATAATCTCCCTCTTCCTGCTTGTTATACCTCTAGCTATGCAGCCAAGCATCCTACTTGCTTTCCCTACCGCCTGACTGCACTGTTCACCCATTTTGAGACTGTCAGAAATCACTACCCCTAAATCCTTTTCTTTTGAAGTATTTGCCAACACTGAACTGCCAATACAATACTCAGATTGAGGATTCCTTTTCCCCAAGTGCATTATTTTACATTTGGAAACATTAAACTGCAGTTTCCATTGCTTAGACCATTTATCTAGTAAAGCTAAATCATTTACCATATTACAGATGCCTCCAGGAATATCAACCCTATTGCACACTTTAGAGTCATCGGCAAATAGGCAAACCTTCCCTACCAAACCTTCCCCTATGTCACTCACAAATATATTAAAAAGAATAGGACCCAGAACAGATCCTTGTGGCACACCGCTTGTAACCTGACTCTGCTCAGAATACTCGCCATTAACAATAACTCTCTGATGTCTACGCTTCAGCCAGCTGCAAATCCATTGAACTATCCAGGGATTAAGTCCAATCTTCACTAATTTATCTATCAGCTCTTTATGTGGAACCGTATCAAAGGCTTTGCTGAAGTCCAGGTAGGCAATATCCACGGCACCACCTTCATCCAACACCTTTGTGACATAGTCAAAGAAATCAATGAGATTAGTCTGACATGATTTGCCTTCAGTAAAGCCATGCTGATTTGGGTCTAATAAGTTATTGTTTTTTAGGTGCTGATTTATCCTCTTTTTGAGTAGAGTCTCCATCATTTTAACTACAACTGATGTCAAGCTAACTGGCCTGTAGTTACCAGCTTCTTCTCTACTGCCCTTCTTGTGAATAGGCACAACACTGGCCATTCTCCAATCCTCAGGAACTTCTCCTGTTAACAAGGATTGGTTAAACAAATCAGTCAGGGGGGTAGCAATGACAGATCTGAGTTCTTTAAGAACTCTGGGGTGGATGCCATCTGGACCCATTGCCTTATTTATCTTTAATCGTTCAAGTTCTTCTAAGACATCGGCTTCTAAGATCACTGGAGCTGAATCCGTACAGCTGGAAGCAATGCTATATCCCTCTATAGTATTATTTTGTAAGGTGTCTTTTGAGAAAACTGAACAGAAGTAGCTATTGAAATGGTCAGCGATCTCCTTATTCCCATTAATGCATGTATTATTCCCGGTACTAAGCTTCGTGATGCCGCAGTTTTTCTTCTTCTTATCATTAATATATCTGAAGAAGGTTTTATCCCCCTTCTTTACAGATTTGGCAATTTCTTCCTCTTTTGAGGCTTTAGCAGCATATATTATCTGTTTCGCCTCCTTCTGTCTCATTTTATATACCTCCCTATCAGCTATACTTCCAGACTCTTTATACCTCCTATAGGCAGTCTTTTTTTCATTGACTATAGCCCTTACATCATTGCTAAACCATAGCGGTTTCTTCTTCCTTTTACCTTTAGTTATTTGTCTTACATACAGTCCAGTGGCTTTTAAGATGGCCTTTTTTAATACAGTCCACTGGATGCTCGCTCCTGCCATTTTATTCCTCCCCTTTAATTCATTATCTAAATATTCTCCCATTGCATAAAAATTTGTTTTTCTGAAATCCAATACTTTGGTTGCATTATAGGATTGCTCACAATGAGTTTTTACATCAAACCACAAACATAGATGGTCACTGCAACCTAAATTTTCTCCCACCTTGACATCTGAAACCCAATTCTCATTCGTAAAAACTAAATCTAGAATATTCTCCCCTCTAGTTGGTGTCTTAACCAGCTGTGCCAGAGCTGCTCCTGTAAAGGCCTCTACTATATTCTTACTTTTGCATGTAAGGGCACTGGGGATATTCCAGTCAACATCAGGCATGTTGAAATCACCCATAACTACAATATCTCCCTTTACTGCCATTTGGGTAATTTCATCCACCATCTTGTTGTCATATTCCTCGGATTGCCCTGGAGGCCTATAGATCACCCCAATTCTAATGACAGAACCTTCTTTATTTTGCATGCAAATCCAGAGAGTCTCTAGATCTTGACACGTGTTTTGAATTAGTGTTGTTTTTAGACTTTCTTTAATATAAATGGCTACTCCACATCCCCTTCTCTCTATTCTATCCTTCCTATACAGTGTATATCCTGGTATGGATATTTCCCATTCATTAGAATCCTTAAACCATGTCTCAGTTATGGCAACCAGGTCCAAATTATCTCTAGATATTATGGCCATTAATTCACAGAGCTTGTTGCTCAAGCTTCGAGCATTTGTGCACATTACCCGAAGAACATTATTTTCGTTATTAGTTTGCCCCTTATCATCAACAACTACATCTATATTATTTGCAGCTCCCTTTTCATAAGCTTCCAAAAACTGCTTTATCCTCATTGGTCGGGGACAGAAATCACCCACATCAGTTACATCTCTGTCCCCTTTACCTAGTTTAAATGCCTGTCCAAAAAAGTTCTGAATTCCTCACCGAGCACCTGGGTACCTCTGTATGATGGGTGCAAACCATCCCTCTTAAACAACTCCCTATTAGACCACCTACTGACATCATGACTTACATAGCCAAAACCTTCAGCTTTACACCACTGCCTTAACCACACATTAAACTCTCTGATACACGTTGTTTTATCCTCTTGGCCACAAACCGGTAACACCTCTGAGAAAGTCACTGAATCAGTTATTTTACCCAGCTCCACACTTAGACATTGAAAATCTCTTTTTACTACATTAACATTTCTCTGGGACAAATCATTTGTGCCAAGATGCACCACCACATCAACGTTATTACCTTTACTCACAGTCTTAACAATGTTTGTAATCTGCCTCCTGTCCCTGCTGGCAGTGGCCCCTGGGAGACACCTCAGCACCTTAACCACATCCTTGCTCTGTCCCAAATCAACACCTCTAACGGTCGAATCACCCACAAGAAAATGTGTCCTCTTTTTATTTCTACTAACTGTACTTGATGGTTTGGTGGCATTTACGACAACTTCCCCTTTGAACATCCCCTCATTCTCTGCCTGAGGGACCTTGCTAATATCTCCAACATCCTTACTATTTCAATCCGCAAGAACACTATAGGAATTCGATACAGAGAGACCAAAATTGCTATGTTACCATCCTTTACTTATTTTTGTACCTAGGTGACCTTCTTCCTATATATGTAGAACTGCTGATTCAAATTTTAGGTTGGATATTTTCCTTATTGGATTACTGCCCCACTCTCCTTTTGAAGATTTGGCTGCAGGCTATGTTTAAAGTGAATCCCATCATTGCTGAGGGAGAGATCCTGCTTGACAGATCTCTGAGGGAATCCACTCTGGGACAGAAGAAACTCAGAACACTTATTTGTTGCAAATAGAAGCCACACCTAGATGAGATTTTTACCGGAAAGAATTACTCCTGAAACTTCTGCACAGGGTACAGAATTCTTAGAATACAGGATACTTCTTACTAAAAGTATATTTACATTAGGCATATATCTCCCTTAGATTTGCATGTAGTTAGGCACCTATGTCCCTTAGTTTTATGTTAGGCACATACACCCAAGCGCACACACAGAGAATATAATAGATAGACATTACACAAAGATTTATATCTTTACATATTAAACATGCATATTTATATTAGGCATCCATATCTTCAACAATTCACTTTTAGGCTAAATTCAGCCACGGATCAACCATTTATAGGTAGTGCCTTTTTAGAAACTGCCTCCCTCAGTGACTGCAGTTCAGATGTTCATGAAAATGTAACTTTATGAACAAACCTCATATTTATTATTTTTGCAAGTCTGCAAAACAAAAGGAAGCTGAAGTAAGATCATAAGCAGTTTGTTTGTTTGTTTGTTTGTTTGTCTGTTTGTTTACTAGTTGGATTTCTAAACTGCCCAATCCCTTATGGATTTTGGGCGCTACAACAATTTCAAAACAATGAAAACAATAAAACCCCCGAAATATAATTCTTGGCCAGAGCTCAATGATATGCTCAATGGCCCCAGGCCCGCCGGCAAAGCCAGGTCTTTATGGCTTTCCTGAAGGCTAGAAGGGTGGTGGTAATGGGGACATCCAGGCCAGTTGTTTCCAGTTGTAGTTTCACTTAGCAATTGCTTGGCTTAATGACTGAATTGCCAGTTTTCAGGAATTGTGGTGCTAAATGAGGACTATCTGTATTGCTAAATTCAGTCGTGGAACAATTATGGGATTGACAACCTGGAATATTTTTTTTCTTGTTCTTTCAAGATCCTGATTGCAGTTTCACATATATTGCTTCTTCTTTTTTTTTTGTATAAGTTTTATTAGTTTTTTCAAAATTATACAAACTGAAATATTAGGAAACTTTGCAGACATTATTTCTCATATTACAGATCATAGTTATATAAGAAACATAAAATAAGTCAAAGGAAAAAACATAAATAAAAGTTTTCCCCCATAACAGTTACACTAATCTCTTTCCCTCCTTCTCGCCCTACCCCCCCAACCACCACCCCTCCTCGAACTTCCCAGAGTGAAATCAGATTATCAATTCCCTTAATATCAAGATCATACATACTTAACTTCTATATTATCTATTATCCTCCCCAACTCTACTACCTTCACACCCAAATCCATTTAGGCTCTTTATACTAATAAGAATCCTAAACTATTCATAAGCTATTTGAAATTTTTTAGAATGATATTTAATTTGAATATAATCAATCCATTTTTTCCAGTCCAATATGTATTTCTCATTTGAGTGATCCTTCATATAGGCCGATATCTTCGCCATCTCTGCTAGATTCATGACCTTTATTGTCCATTCTTGAATTGTGGGTAACTCTTCCTTCTTCCAATATTGGGCAATCAAGAGTCTCGCTGCTGTTATTAGATTCAATATCAATTTAGTCTCTATACTTGTACAGTCTGTGGTAATACCTAATAAAAACAACTGTGGTATAAACTTCAATTTTTTCTTAAGAACATTTTGCATAATCCACCATATTTTTATCCAAAATGCTTTTACTTTTACACATGACCACCACACATGAAAATAAGTAGCGTCCATACAATCACAACGCCAGCATTTAGGCTGTATATCAGTATACATACTAGCCAACTTCTTAGGATCCAAGTGCCATCTATAAAGCATTTTATAAAAGTTTTCTCTCAAATTTTGAGCTTGTGTGAATTTAACATTTCTTACCCAAATTACTTCCCATGTATCTAATGTAATCGTTTCCTCAAAATTCTGTGACCATTTTATCATACAATCCTTAATTAATTCTGTTTCAGAGTCTTTTTCTATAAGTATATTATATATTCTTTTTATATGCATTGGACCTTGGTCCTTAATTTGTTTTATTAATTGTCCTTCCCGTTGTTCCATACCAAGTCTTTGATCCTTTTGCCATCTATCCTTCAACTGAGCATATTGAAAGCATGTTTGCACTAATCCTTCTTCTTTTAAATCATTCAAAGATTTTAGTTGTAATATTCCATCAGTTAATTCCAATAATTCCTTATATGTTACCACATCTTGCCTTTGTTCTATACTAGTATTCTCTATTGCGTGTCTGGGCGCCACCCATATAGGTACTTTATAATCCATTATCCCTTGATATTTTCTCCAGACACGCAGCAGAGCATTCCTTAATACATGGTTCTTGAAAGTCCTGTCCGCCTTTTGATTATAAACCAAATATGCATGCCATCCATATAACAATTCATACCCTTCTATATTCAATATCATTTCATTAGTTAAGTTTACCCAATCACTTATAGATACCAAAACTGTTGCATCATAATACAATTTCAAATTAGGCAATTTTAGGCCACCTCTTTCTCTTATATCCTGCATTATTTTCATTTTAACTCTTGGTTTTTTCCCTTTCCCTATATTGCTTCTTTTAAGGGGTTCATTAACATTATTAATCAATTTTCATACTTCAGATTTTTCTCCTGAATCCCCAGCAGGCAAAACCTGCTTCTTATTTTCAGCTCATCCCAGAAAAATTGGACCTTGTAGTTTATTCTCATCACACTGTGCTGTATATTGTTTACTTTCTATGGTGCATATAATCAGTTTGAAATGTGTGTAATAATTAACATTATACCTACAGTCTAACACTAGGACAAAATGATTTCATATATGTTTTTATGCTAGATCAGAGAATGTCTAAGATTGATTTTATTCTGTAGTCATTAAAATGATTTCTAAACTGTGTATATTATGTTTTACAACACTGTTTCTGTGTTGAAGGCATTTCATTATTTTTCTTTGTGTATATGTGCATTTAGTAATGTTGTTATCTGCCAGTGAGCTTCAATTGTTTAAGCAGATTCAGTGTATAAATGAATAATAACAAATGATAATTTAGTTTTCTGTTTGAACTATCTTGGGAGAATGTTTGCTTTAGTAACAAATAAATCTATACTAGTACAATGTAGACTAAAGAATCAATGAAGTCTTCTATTTGTGAAATCTACTCTCTACAGAGGCAGCAGATGTTAAATCAGTGTTTCTCAACTTGGCAACTTTAAGAGGCGTCCACTTCAACTACTAGAATTCCACACACAGCCTCACTTTTCCCTTACTGTCTGGGAATACTGAGAGTTGAAGTCCAGACATTTTAAATATTGCTAAGGTTGAGAAACGCTACATTAAATGATTGGGATTTTTTTTTAAAAAAAGAGGCTGAAATGCAATATTTTATATATGCTGAATTTTCTGCACAGAACTCTGTATACCTCTCTTTCAGGTATCCTTATTTTTGCTTATTCAGAACACTTTTAAAAAATAACTGTTATCTTTCATATTCACTAAACCCTCATTTGAATAATCTGCTACGATTTTGGTGCAAGATTCCTAAGAAACTCATTTTGCCAATATTTCAGAAGAATCATTAAGAAAATAGGGGACAACCCAGACTGTATTAATTCATTCAAAAATTATTTTTTATCTGTGTTTTCTTTATGCCAAATACTCTCCATTTATGCCATGCATAGTACAGACCTTGCAAAATTTGTTTTAATATACATTTCAAAGGGCTTCTACTCTCTCTCTCCCCCATTCTCCCCCCCTCTCTCTTTCAACCACAATGTAGAACACTGCTTTACATCTACAGAGAATTGACCTACATCTGAATAGATACAATGATATATCCAGTCACCTAGAATTTAGCTTCCCAGGCATCTTGCAAAAAAAAAAAAATCCTGTATTTGTCCTTTTGCCAAAGTCAGAAGTCACATTACATAAATGCTCAGGATAATGGATTTTACTTAGGATGTATTATGTCATGTCCAAGCTGTGAATTTACTTATCTTCATCTCAGCCCTCAAATTAATGAATGGCTAATCAAGTGTAACAGTATTACTCCAAACCACACCCTTATAGATATGGAAACATTTGCTAAAGTTAGCAAAAGAATCATGAGATCAGAAATTCTGCTCCCAACACTGATGACTGAAGGCTTTTTACAAGTAAAGGTTGAAGGCAACACCTCTATTTTCTCTGATAATAATAATTCACAAACTGATCTAATATTTGAAGATTTCACCCAAATCCATGTAGGCAGCAATGGTGTCACCTCCAGAGTCAAGACCTACACACTTTCATCCTTTTAGTAGTGTTCTCCTTTTCAAGGAGGAACAAGACATGTTGAGTATCTATGTACATGCCAGGTTGATGTGAATCAGGTATTGAAACTTTGAGACTGAGAAATACTCAAGGCCATAGAAAACATAGCTAAGCATAGCTAAAGAAAAAGCTAGAAGAAAAGCTCAAAATTAAAATTGAAAGCTGCATTATTCCTTGCTTGTCTCCCATTGGTGGACGTTTTCAAGAAAACCTCTTGCTTCAGGCAGGGGAAACCTTGAAGACCCCCCAAATCCAATCTAGCCCTGACACAGAAAGCTACAGTGAGTGAAATACTTTTCTCTGAGAAAGAGTAAGGATTCCGTCCTCCTGTAATGTGCCTTTGATTACATGGCATTATATTAATTATTGTTTGCTTAAAAACATTTATAGCAATTAATAATTTATCTAAATATTTATATTATATAATCTGTTACATTATGTAAATATGTTAATAAATTGTTATTTGTCATAATCCATTGATATACAGTATTTAGATGAAAAAGTGTGAGTAGTCGATAGTCAATAAAGATACATTTCATTCATAAACAAAGACCTATCAGACATATAAATATATAAACTTAAAATATACCCATAGGACATACACATAAATAAGGTACAACATTTGATAAACAGCTATCCATTTTTTTCCCACAAAGCATAACTCTACTTTTTTTCCTTGTGTTTCTATTTGTGACAATTGCTTGGATTTTTTTTTAAACAGCGCCGGCGGACTTACCCGCCGGCAGCGTTTGCAGGAGGGGCCGGGAAGACACCGGACCCCATGGCGGCTGCCATCTTTGTTCTCGGGCGAAGTCTCGCGACGCGAGACTTCGCCCGAGAGTTGGGCCTGCAGAGGCCCGGCTGCTGATTGGTCCGGGCGGGGCCTGCTCGCCCTATTTAAGGGCGAGCAGGCCCGAGGCTCTGCCTGTTCGCCCGGACCATCGCCCCGAGCAGACGCTTGTCAGTTCTGCTCGCGGCAGCCATTTTGGGTGCAGCCTCGTGCGCGGCCGCCATTTTGTGGCCTGGTTGGTTCGGCGAAGAGGGCCTCTCGAGTGTCGGCGGCATTTGGGCGGCAGGAGCAGCTTCTACAATAGCGGAGCCAGCACCGGCTGGGCTCCACTCTGGTTTTACCCTCCGGTTGCCCCGGGATCGGGGGTGTGGGGGGGGGGGTTTGGGGGGGTGCGGCCTGGTTTTCCCTTCAAGGTTGGGGGGGCATTTCTTCGCATCCAGGGAGCCCTTAGGGTGGGCTAGTTTCTCCAGGCCCCCTTGCTAAAGCGGTGGGCGGCGAGGCCTTGCTCCCACTGCTGGGGGGGAGTGGATTGGCCTTCCTGGTGAGGCCTACTGTACTTAGGCCGGCCTTGCTTCGGCTCGGGCCTTTTTGGGTCAGGGTTTTTCATTGGATCGTATTAACTGTGAAGGTATGGCCCCAAAGAAGAGGCAAGCTCGGGCCCCCCTGGCCCAACCGGTGGCGCGGCCTAGGAGGGCTTTGAGGCCTTCTGCCCGGGCTCGGGCTGGTATGGGGTTGCCCCGTCTGAGGGGGCGGTGGGATTTATGCCCACAGCCCCTCAACCCGAGGTTTCTCCCTCTCTCTCTTGGGCCAGGGTCCTGGAGAGGCTTGATGATCTGGAGCGCTGGCGGTCCGGAGCGGGCCCAGGCGTACTCCCCCTGGCGGCATCGGCAGCCTGGGGAAGGGATCCAGAAGAGGAGGCGGCCCAGGCCGGGCAGATGGCCCTGACCAGGCAGATGGCCCAAACCGGGCAGATGGCCCAAACCGGGCAGATGGCCCAAACCGGGCAGATGGCCCAGGCCGGGCAGATGGCCCAGTCGGGGCAGATGTCAGCTTTCCAGGGCCCAGCTCGGATGGGCCCTCCGTGGATGTCTTCCACCCCATATGGGGCAGGTGAGGTTGCACCACACTTAGCCAATACACCGCTCCTCCCCATGCGGGGTCCGGGGTTTAGCCTGCCTGCGTTGGGGAGTGGCACTAGTTTTTTTGGGTCCACTTCAGGCACATGTGGGCAGGTGTGGGCTCCGCCGGCCCCGCCAGCAGTAGCACCAGGGGTAGCTTTTCCACCTGGGGCAGGGGTGGGGGGTTGGATCCCTCCAGCGCCTGCTATTATGCCCCCGCCCCCTTTGGTGTATCCACCAGGGCTAGGATTGCTGGGAATGGGGGTATCCACCATGTGGGACCCGTTCGCCAGCATCAAGCCTGGGGCCATCCCATGCGGACTCCCCGCTACGCCTTTAGGGTACCACCTCCACCCATCAGTGAAGGAGGCAATTTGGTGGGGGGAGTATGTGGACCTCTTCTCCCTATTAAATAGGGAGGTCCCCAAGCAGGACAAAGATGTCGTGCCCGGGGAAAAGGTGAAGAAAACGAAAGTCACAAAGTGTTTCAGGTCTTGGCTGTACGCTTTTTTGACTTTCGCGTCCGTAGTGATTCAGAGGCAGCCGGTTAGGGCTGCTGCTCTGCTTAAATACATCGATTTAATTGCCAGTGCTAACTTTGAGTACGGTGGCACCATTTGGAGGCATTACGATAAGGGGTTTCGGATGCGCATAGCCCATGACCCCTCCTTGCCCTGGGATATGGTGGTCCCGGACCTGTGGTTCCAGGCCACTTATATGTCCGGCAAGGAAGGTTGTGACAGGACCAACAGCGGTCACTTCATGGAAGAGGAGCCCGTGTCTTCCACGCCAGCCAAGGCGGCTGCGGGGGGAGCGGGAAAGGGGGTTTCCCAGGAATGCCATGAGTTTGCCGCAAAGGGGGCGTGTTTTCATCCCTTTTGCAGGTTTAAGCATGCGTGCGGTAACTGTGGGGGGAACCATGCCTCTTCCGTGTGCCCCCGCCCCAAGAAAGGGGCGGAAAAGAAGGGTGGGGGTCCACCAAAGCCTCCCCCACCAGCTGGGGGTAAAGGGGCCCAGCCCAATTAATTTACAGGTGCTTGAGGGTTGGTTAAAGGACTACCACCCTCGCTCGAGAGCGGCTGCTCTCTTGCTAGGTTTCTCTAAGGGATTTAGGATCCCTTACGTGGGGGTTAGGAAGGCCTTCATGTCCGACAACCTCAGGTCGGTTGTTGGACATGAAGACATTGTTAGAGACAAGATTCGGAAGGAGGTGGCCGAGGGCAGAGTCCTTGGGCCCTTCCCGGAGCCACCCTTCCCGAATCTTAGGGTGTCTCCCTTAGGTGTTGTCCCCAAAAAGCGAGTGGTGAATTTAGGTTGATTCACCATTTGTCTTTTCCAAAAGGTGAGTCAGTGAATGACTACATTCCTGATGAGCTTTGTTCAGTCCGGTACGCGTCCTTTGACGCTGCCGTGGCTATGGTTAGGAAGTGTGGGGTGGGAGCCCTTATGGGTAAATGCGACATTAAGTCGGCATTCCAGCTGCTCTCCATACACCCAGACGACTTTGAGCTGTTGGGCTTCCATTTTGAGGGAGGTTATTACGTGGACAGAGCTTTACCCATGGGTTGCTCTGTCTCGTGCTCTCTTTTTGAGAGTTTCAGTACCTTCTTGGAATGGGCGCTCAGGAGGCATAGTGGTCTGGGTTCGGTCGTTCACTACCTTGATGATTTCGTGTTGGCGGGGCCTGCATGTTCGGAGCAATGTTTTGCTCTAATGCGGGACTTCGAAGCCCTTTGTGCTCAGCTAGGGGTGCCTTTAGCCTCTGAGAAGACCGAAGGCCCCGCCACCAAGATTACCTTCCTCGGTATTGAATTGGACTCAGAGGAGCAATCTTCTAGATTGTCCCTCGATAAGTTACTTAAAATTAAAGGGAAGCTTGATGAGGTTCTGGGTTGCCGGAAGGTTACTCTCTGGCAGCTCCAGGAACTAGCGGGGATTCTCAATTTTGCCTGTCAGGTGGTGGTCCCGGGCAGGGCTTTTTCAAGGAGATTGTACAACGCGATGAAGGGGCTGCGTTTGCCCCATCATCGTACCCGTCTCTGCGTGGGGGTCAGGGCTGACCTCTGCGTGTGGCGGGAGTTCTTGGACAGGTTTAATGGCTTGTCTTTTTGGAGGCACGAGCTTCTTTTGGAAGCTGAGTTGCAGCTCTGCTCCGACACTGCGGGGACTTGCGGTTTTGGGGTAGTGTTAGGTGACCAGTGGTGCTGGTCGGCGTGGCCTCCGGAATGGAGTACCTCTTCTCTGGTTAAGGACCTGACTTTCTTATAGCTCTTCCCCTTGATAGTGGCCCTAGAGCTTTGGGGGGAGCAGTTTAGGGACAAGACTGCATTTTTGGTGCGACAACCTAGCGGTTGTCCATGTTGTGAACGCCCTGTCCTCTAAGAGCGACAGGGTCATGCGGCTTGTCCGCCATTTTGTGCACAGGTCCTTGTCCCTAAACACGTTGTTTTTGGCTAGGCATGTCCCCGGGTTGGATAACGGGGTCGCTGACGCCTTGTCCCGTGGTCAGTTGTCCAGGTTTCGGACCCTGGCCCCGTGGGCCCGAGAGTCGCCGGAGGCGTTCCCCGGCCACCTTTGGAGTCTGGGGGGGGCTCCCGAGCGGTGGAGAGACGAGGCATCCAGGGCAATCTCCCTATCTGTAGCGCCCGGCACCCTCAGGGCATACCAGCGTGCAGGTAAGGAGTTTGGGGATTTCAGGCAGGGTAGGGGTTACCCCCTTAGTTGGCCTGCCCCTGTTGAGCACCTGGCGGAGTTTTGTGTCCAGCTTAGGCAGCGTGGCCTGTCAGTTAGGACTATTAGGTCCCGGTTAGCCGGTCTCGCCTTTCTGTCTAAGGCGGGGGGGTTTGTGGATTTTTCAGTTGACTTCCGCATCCGGAAGATGCTGGAAGGCTGGATGAGGGAGCATGCGGGGGGCCCTGGTGACACTCGTCGGGCTCTGACGGTTCAGCAGCTGTCTTTGATTAATGGGGCTTTTGACAGTCTGTGTGCCTCCTTGTATGAGGCCCGTCTTTTTAGGGCAGCGACTTGTGTCATGTTTTTTTGGGGCCCTCAGGGTCAGTGAGGCCATGGCATCGTCTCAGGCTGACACGTCGCTCCGTGCCTTCCAGTATGCTAATCTGGCCTTTAGGCAGGGGGGGGTATCCCTTGTCATAAGACATTCTAAGACGGATCAGCTGCACAGAGGGGTTAGCATCCAGCTTAGTGCGGCCGCCGACCAGTCGGGGTGTCCGGTGGCCGCCCTACAGCTTTATTGTGGCTTGCGAGGGTCTGGGCAAGGGTACCTTTTTAGGCATTGGGACGGTACCCCCCTGGCCCGTTACCAATTTTGGATGTTAGTGTCCAGGGCAATGGCCCAGGTAGGCATGGATCCCGCCCGTTATGGAACGCATTCGTTCCGTATCGGCGGCGCCACTAGCGCGGCACTTTCTGGTTTCCCGGCCCATCGGATTCGGGAGATCGGCCGCTGGCGGTCAGCGGCTTATTTGGGTTATGTTAGGCCCGCTGAGGATTCTAGGCAGGGCTTAGGCTAGGTAACCTCTCTGTGTGTGTCCTCTTGCAGGTCCCCATGCCAACGCGAAACCGACGGCGCTGCTGTGTGGCCACAGCATGATTTTTTGGGCCGGCCGCTCAGCAGCCAGAAGCGCCATCGGGACCCAGTTGTCATTGGGACGGTGGGTCACTGTCGTTTGGATGGGCCGCAGAGGTATGCGGTGGGAGGGACTCCTACTGTCTTTGCTGGGAGGGCGGCATCCTGTGGCTGCGGCCAGATGGCTGGTCTTGCACCTGGGTGGCAATGACCTGTGCCTGCTTGGCGGTCTACCGCTGATCGTCCAGGCGAGCGAAGACCTACGACGGCTTCGCGATGTGTGGCCCACCACGCAAGTGGTGTGGTCAGAGATCCTCCCAAGGATCGTGTGGAGGGACGCCCTTTCCCTTAGGGCCATTCACCGGGTCAGGCGTAGAGTGAATAAGGCCCTGGGACGGATAGTTAGGGAACTAGGTGGGGTTGTAGTGGCCCATCCCCTCATCACTGTAGATCGGCCGTGGCTTTACCGGGCCGATGGCGTTCACCTGTCAGAACAGGGGAACGCCATTTTCTTACAGGACCTGCAGCGGTCTCTGCGTGAGCTGGCGCAGCTAGAGGGGGGAGTCGGGGGGCCAAGATAGAGATCTGACCCCCGCTCCGTGGCAGGTTAGGGGCGGAAAACTGGGTGGTGGTCTAGCAACTGGTGTTCTCCCTTGGGCATCTTTGGGGATGATTGACAGGGTCTCTCCAAGCTTGTGGTGGAAGCGACCTGAGCAGTTGGGGGGAACCTGTCTTTGGGTCACGCACCTTTAAGTCCCCTCTTAGGGGTTAGCCGGCGTGACCCCCCCCCTCATGCAAGGCATGGCAGGGTCTCAGGTGAGGGAAGGGTCCCTCACCTGGACTAGCATCGAGCTACGCCCATAAGTTGCCCAGGAAGTTTATGTGATGTAACTTTTCCGCCCCGGAAGCAATTGTTTGACCCTGCAGGTCCATTGTTTGGGTCATAGTTGTTATGCAAATTTTATGCTAATTTATGCTAATTTATTTGAATAAATTATGCTAATTTAATTTAATAAAAATGACCCAGTTAAATCCAGCTCTTGTGTCCGTGTCGTTACTCCGCCTCTCCTGCAATGGATATTCTGTCTTTCAGAAAATTATGCTCTGTTCAGCATTTACTACAATCTACCTTCAATGGTGCTGCCTCTGCCTAAAAGGCTGAATTTTTTATAAATTTATGCAGGATCTGGGGAGCTTATGAAAAGCAAGCCAATCTGACATTATTTGTGCACATAGATATTTGTGATTGCACATGGCTGAACTGTTCACCCTGTGTTGTTTTTATTAATACAGATCAATTGAGTCTGGACAAAAAGTGATAGCTTTCACTTCTGTAATGAAATTATTTCTTTCATCACGATAGTTGTCAATTGTTGATTGAATTTTTATATCTCTCTCCATACACAACACCACCACAAACCTCGGTTTAGTCCTTATATAGTGCTTCTTCTCTTATAATAAAATATTCATACATACAGTACCATTTAAATTGAAATTTGCTTGAGTAAATTGGAATCGTCCTGGGGGTAAGACCCACTGAACTCAATTGAACTACCTTTTGAATAGACAGGAGCATGATTAATTTATGAATCTGATATCTCAATGTTGAATTACAGCTAAGGGATGGCAGAAATGGTTTGACATTGTGAATTGAAATTCCTACTCCTTGAAATATGGAGGATTTGTAATGCTCGCCATAATACAATTCTAACTCTGGTTTAGATTTGAACATAATAGAATTACAATCCATCCCACACCCCTTTCCTGTTTTTCCTCCCATTTTCCACTTTTTTCTTGCACCCCTTGCTATAGCATCAGCCCATGAGCAAGAAAGGTGTGACAACCATCACCAACACTTAAGAAAGGTAAAAAGAAGAGGGGGAGGGAGCTAGAAGGAAGGTCGGTGATGATTCAAAGGCCTGTTTGGTTGGCTCATAAGACAATCTTTTTAATACAATGACATCATCAGGTACATGAAAAGTTCATGTTTGGTCTTGCAATACAACAGCTGCTTCAAGAATTATTGGAACTTAACACTTTTGGATCCTAACTCTGGTATTTGCAAGATTAAATATATATGGAGATTCTCAGTCATCCAGGTCATGGTTGCCCCAAAGGTGCCTTTTCAAGAGACAACTTGACTTTCTGGTTATACTTTGAAGATATTTTGCTTCTCATCCAAGAAGCAGAGCTGAAAACCCCCAAGGAATTCCAGATGCCTCTTGAAAAAGCACCTTTGGAACGACTTAAACTTGAATCACATTTACTATACACCAAAACTTTTCCTTTCAGGACAATGATGTTTATAACACAATAAACTTCTTCTTATTGGTTATGACCTTTAAAGCCCTACATGGCAGTGGACCAGAGTATCTTCGGAACCGCACGAATCCCAGTGACCAATAAGGTCCCACAGAGTTGGCCTTCTCCGGGTCCCGTCAACTAAACAATGTTGTTTGGCAGGCGCCAGGGGAAAAGCTTTCTCTGTGGCGGCCCCGGCCCTCTGGAACCAACTCCCCCCGGAGATTAGAACTTCCCCCACCCTCCTTGTCTTTCGTAAACTACTCAAGACTCACTTATACTGCCAGGCATGGGGGAGTTGAGACATCTCCCCCCCAGGCTTTTTTATACTTTGTTTTATGTTTGGTATGAATGTCCTGTTTGGTTTTTTAAATAATGATAGGGTTTTATATGTTTTTTAATATTAGATTTGTTCCATTACTATTTTGTTTTTTATTACTGTTGTGAGCCGCCCCGAGTCTTCGGAGAGGGGTGGCATACAAATCTAATAAATAATAAATAATAAATAATAAATAATAAATAATAAATAATAAATAATAAATAATAAATAATAAATAATAAATAATAAATAATAAATAATAAATAATAAATAATAAATAATAAATAATAAATAATAAATAATAAATAATAAATAATAAATAATAAATAATAAATAATAAATAATAAATAATAAATAATAAATAATAAATAATAAATAATAAATAATAAATAATAAATAATAAATAATAAATAATAAATAATAAATAATAAATAATAAATAATAAATAATAAATAATAAATAATAAATAATAAATAATAAATAATAAATAATAAATAATAAATAATAAATAATAAATAATAAATAATAAATAATAAATAATAAATAATAAATAATAAATAATAATATTATTGCTACCATGGTTTAAAAGACATTACTTTCCTCATCTTTATTGTTTTTGTTGATTGGTTGGGTAGTCATTCTTTGCATCACAGACATTTTATTTGCTCAAGTTGTGGTTAAATTTATTCATTCAATAGCCTGGAGTGTGCCATGGAGCAACCATTCATAACTGACACTGACTGAACAACTGCGTTATTGAATTGAAAAATGCACCACTAAAAATCAAAGTGAAAAGGCTAACCCTCCATTTAGCAATGGCATTCACATAAATGGGGAAACAACTTTAATTCTGTAAGTGGAAATTAAACTATTGCATCAGTATATTGGAAAGGGTCTTAACACAAAAAAGGACAGCATTCCTTATTACCCCCAAACCCTTGTTCCTCCTCAGTTATTATGCTATATTTTGCTTTCCAGGCATGTATTTCATTTGGGGAGGGGTGGGAATTGAGGGTTGATTAGCATCCAAAGTGCTTTTGCCTTGCTCTTCTCTCTTCCCTTGGCTTTTTGGTGTTTTTTTCTTTCTTTCTGATGCCCCATTTGCTTTTCCTCCCTCCTCAGCAACTGGTTGCTAAGACATAAGACAGAATGATCTTGCAAGGACTGTGTTTCCTACAAAATTAAATTGAATTTTTAGTATTTTCAAACTCAATATGTATGGCCAACTTTTAAAGATGATGGATGGTTGAAGGATCACTGTTTTCCCAGCCATGTTCTAAAGTGATTGCTGTTGGTAGATAACTTCTGAAATGGGTTTGATGGCTGGTTCTTTACCAAAAGGGGGAAAACAATCACACTAATTTCTCTGGGTGTCCTAGGATTATAGACAAAATAAATTTTCTTTGCTTTCTTCATTCTAAGCTTGATTCATGATTACTCCATGGGTATGCCTATCTGGTTTCTTGGCCACAATACAGAACTGGATGGCCATAGCTTTTTTTGCTAAGATTTGTTACATCTTCAAGTCTAACTTGAGTTCTAGGATTCTCTGTATTCTCCCATCCAGTAAGAAGCCATGCTTAATTTTTCAGGTCCAGGTTAGGTCAGTGATGTGCTGCCACCTGCTGAGGCTACACAAAACCTGCAATGGTGTAACACTAACCCAACCTCTAATAACCTGCCTCTTTACAAAGTTTGATATCCTTTGTTTGGTTTTAGCAGTCTTACCAGAAAAGATAATGAAAGACTAAAAGACTCAGAGCATACCAAAAATCAGTTTAACTCCATTGATATGCAATGTGTTCAAATCCTGGCAAACATTCCCCGTTATTCCCTGCATCTGTCTCTTACAGTGCCAAAAATTTAGTTATAATTTGAGGATCTCTGCCACTAGCAATATATAATGTTATGATATCTTCAGTCTGAGACGTGTCTCCTATTTATTCAGTCATCTAAAAGGAGTAACCAAAAACACAGTCCAGGTAATCTGTATGTATATTGCTACTTCACTTTTTCCCCTGATCATCATTTCTGCCAAGAAATCAATCTTTATTTGGTTTAATTGGATTTATACCCGAGTTCCTTTTCTCCTGCAACCCATCTAGGTTATGGGGAGCAGAGCTGTTTTCAATGAGTCAGGATAAAATGCATACTGGGAAATATTAGGAAGCAAAAAATACCTCGCTGTTAAAGACGATTGTCAGTAATATTTTAAAAAGCAGGATGGAGCAAATTGAAGCAACAGAGGAGGAATGACTGCTGTACTAAACAAACAAAGGGAGGCTGCTATGGAGCACAAGACTTTGTTTCTCCTTTTAACTGGGTGGTGCTTAGAAGATGCTGGAATGCTATCATGAAAAACCATTTCAACTCCTTTAACCTCCAGGCAATCTGATTTTTCAAGGTCCTCTTTTTCTGTCCTTAGCAGCATCTGAGATGGCCACAGCTGGTGCCCAGATCCCCGTGTCAGAACAAAACGCTGATGGTATAATTTGGGATCTAACTATTTTGAGAAATAGAGGAGGCAGGGGAGAAAGTGACATGTTGAAGCAGAAGGCCAGCTTTTCATTTACAGCATGGGGAGTCTTATAGTTGATATGTGATCTTATATGAGATATGAGTTCTCACAAATGGGCATTTCTAGCCTCCCTTTAAGCTCTGGAAGCTCTGCAGAGCTTTGTTAATATTTTATCAAAGTAAAGAAGAGCCCCACTTTTCTTCAACAAAGAGTCCCTTTGGTTTTCTTCATCTACACCAGGGGTATCAAACTTGCATCATTACATCATCATCACATGATGTATCACAACTTTTTTCCTCCTTTGCTAAATCAGAGATGGGCATGGCCAGCCCATAACACATCCAGCCCACGGGCCACAAATCTGACTCCCCTACACTATCAGCGAAGTGGAATATTTGAATATTCCACTTCCACTGTTCTTCAGAGAGCAGTGTGACTTTGTTAAGTGGTTTGCCATGTTAAGGCAGATATGTACAGTTGTGAAGAAAAATATCTGGCCGATGATGATACACTGTATACTGTATACTGTGGGGAATGCTCATTTTAGTGATATGTGTAGGATATTTTTGTTTGCATCGATCCCTACATTTCTATGGAGGACCTCTTTGTTATAAGACTACACCTGGAATACTGTGCCCAATTATGGTCACATTACAAAACTAATATTGAGACCTTAGAAAAAAGTACAAAGAAGAGAAAATAAGATGATTAAAAGCCTGGAGACTAAAACATATGAAGAATGGTTGCAGGAACTGGGTATGGCTAACCTAGAGAAATGAATGACTAGTGGTGTCATTAGTATTCTAGTATTTGAAGAGTTGCCACAAAGAAGAGGGGATCAACTTATTTTCCAAAGCACCAGAAGACAAGACAAGAAATAATGGATGGAAACTGTTCTGTCTGGGTGCCCCCAGACTTCAACACCAACTGGAAAAAACAGCCAGACACGCTGGTAAAAGCAAAGGCACTTTATAGTTGGAAAAATAAACACAGAGAAAAACCTGTTCTTCCCAACAGGCAGGCTATGAGACTTCACAGCAGAGTCCTGACGGCCAGACAATACAGCAGACTTCTTGCTGGCACACCCACCACTGTAGAGAATAAGACCCACACCTTTCCCCCCCAAGGTTTCAGTATTCAAAGTCACAAACCAGAATTCCAAGACGCCAAAGATCACAGCCAGGTCCCAGGACTCCCAAAGATAATACTCCACAAGCCAGGAAGGGTGGGTCTGCCTTTTCAGCCTTTCCGGAGAGCACCACACCCAAACCCAGCTGTTGCCTCTTTAGTGCTGAAAGTACCTGGCTAATTGTCCCCTTCGTTGTGTTGCTCTTCTCTGCCCGAGATCGATGATTGCTTGTGCATTTTCATCTAAGGAATCCAGGCTGCTTGCTGGGGAGAGCTCCCCCTCGGGGGACTCTGGCTGTCCTCCCTCTCCCTCAGCCTGAGATTCCTCCTCCCTGTCTGCCTGAACCTCCTGTTCCTCATCCTCCCCCTCTGAGCAGGAAGCCGGCAGAGGATCAGCCGTTCCCTGAGGGGCCTCAGACGGAATCACAACAGAAACTAATCAAGGAGAGAAGCAACCTGGGATTAAGAAGCAACTTCCTAACAATAACCAGTGGAACATCTTGTCTTCAGGCATTGTAGGTGCTCTGCCACTGGAGGCTTTCAAGAAGAGACTGGACCAGCCACTTAACTCTCCTGCTTAGCAGGAGGTTGGTTGGACTAGAAGATCTCCAAGGTCCCTTCCAGCTCTATTGTATTCTGATTGAAACTTTGATTGTTCAGAAGCAAGATCTGAAAGCAAAATCTCCCGAATTGCACAGTGTCCTTTTTCCCCCTTCTCTTAAGAAAATGAATCTCCTGGCTGGATGTTTGGAAGGAAAGAACAGAGCCTTCTTCCAAAGCAGATGGTAGAGCTTTCACACAGGATGTGGCACTTGTAGTACTCACTCGATTTAGAACCTAACAGAAAGTCCTTCTGCGGCTCATAGCACTGTCTAAAAACAGCTTTGTAAAAGTTTGAAAAGTAAGAAGTCTCATTCGATTGGAGCTCGATATATCCATGTACTTTTCCTGGCAGCGAGACAAGGTATTTGTTATTGCTTTCTCCCATGGTGTTCTTCAACTTCTCAGGCTAGCTTACAGCCCTGGTCTCCCTTCCAAGTTCTGTCCTGTCCCAAACCTGTCTCATTCAAACCTAGCAAATTCTGGCTAGTGCTGCCATCTGTTACTCTGCTGTTATTGCAGCAATAAAATTATAATCTAAATTGAGATATTACTACTGTAAACCCAAACAGGTCCTTCTCATACGGTTGCAATAGCAGATGAATTTCCCAACTGTAGAATAGAATGGAGTAGAGTGTAGTGTAGTGTAGTGTAGTGTAGTGTAGTGTAGTGCAGTGCAGTGTAGTGTAGTGGAATGGAATGGAATAGAATAGAATAGAATAGAATAGAATAGAATATAATTCTTTATTTTCCAAGTGTGATTGGACACACAAGGAATTTGTCTTTGGTGCATATGCTTTCCTGGGAAAAATAGCCTTTGGTTGAACAGTCATTGTTCTGATTATATTACTGTCTGTGCTGCTTAGATAACTGTGGCTGCAATCCTGCACATTGCAAGCACCTCACATTCAATGGTTTTTAACAGCCTAATGGTTTGCAACAACCCAACATTTAGAACATGCATCTCAGTTGCCTTTATGGCACTCCTGGGAGAAACAAGCAGAACACACAAAATTTGCATAGTATCGTACGACTGAACTCAGGGAAGTTTAATTACAAAACTGCATTTTAATTGATTACCTGTGGAATAAATGACAACAGTGCCATTTGAAGAAATAGCGACCAATATACACTTTATCAACAGAGCTTTTTTCATCCGACACATAATAATTATCTAATTGCAATACATTTAGAACTGCAATTGAAAATATTAATATGCATGCTGATTACTTCTTGCAGCTACATGACAGCTTTGGAGCCCAAGCCAGGGGCTGATGTACTCTACAGGAAAAAAATACAGTCTAGTGTCAAACTATTTCTCCTCTTCCTCCTCCTCAACTACTACTACTTTTACTATTATTGATATTGAAAGCCCATAGATTTCCATATCTGAAGTTACAATCGTCAGTTAAGCAAGGAACTAAGTCAGTCTAGAACATAACATAAATAAAGCACAACTATTCAACAGCTAGACAATGCTTCTGCACCCCAAAGCAAATGTTGTAATAAATGTCATTGATTAGCATGATTTGCATACACGTTTGGATCTATAAGTCAATTTCTAGATGGTTTTCAGTAGATCTGAGCTAACAATGCCTTAGGTTGTTGGGGGAAAAATAATGGAAAGAAAATCAAACTGGATTATTATGTGAGAATTTAACTGCATTCTTGATTCTGATACTCATCACAAATTCCTGGGTTAAGCATGTATTTAAAAATAGCTTGTACATTAACTCTCAAAATACATCTGTTTACCTAAACCTATCTTGGTCACAGACTTCTATGGTAGTAGATTTATTTTGAAGTAGATGCTAACAGATTTAAATCAGTCCATATTTGCCTTAATAATTGTTACCCAATAGCACAAACATGGAAGACTACAGAAACATCATTAATGGAGAAAATTGTGAAGATGTCTGAGTCTGCAGAAATCACTAAATTGACTTGTTTGATTAAAGGGGGAACAACAACTACACTTTAAAAAGTCTAGAAACCCCTTTGAAGACTGTTTGCTGAAAATGGATAAACATGAACAATTGATTTCAGAATTTATTGTTTAAAAGGGTTTGTAGGAATGAGAAAATTATGATATTCTATATCATATGGTAATTATTATGATTATAACTTCTGCAAAAAGGATCAGAAGTTGTTGCTTAGATTTTTAAAAATTTTCTTGCTTTTTTGTGATTCTTCACTTTTAATTTTATCCTTTTGTGATCTTTTTCTATTTTTTATATTTGTGTGAAATATTTTAAATTAAAAAAATATTTTAAAAAGCGTAACTTAAAAAACTTTAAAAGCCATAATCCTCTAAAATGTTTTGTTAATTAATTCTGAAGTTTATAGATCAGTCAAAATGAAAGCAAAACTTGACTATTGGGTCTTCTGGTATGAAATATTAGGAATGTCTTTGAAAGAAATATCTGCCAGTTGTTAACAAAGGGAGAGAGATACACACAAGAAGAACACAAGAAGAGCCATGCTGAATCAGGCCAAAACCCACCAAGTCCAGCATTCTGTGTCACACAGTGGCCCACCAATTGTCCATGGGGATCTTGAGCAGAAAGAGAAGGCAAGACCCTCCCTTTCCCCTGACCCCCAACAAATGGTACTCAAGGGAATCCTGACTGCCTCAACTAACATAGAGATGGCACATGGACATCTGTTTCAATAACCACCGATACACTTGACATCCATGAATCTGTCATGACCTCTTCTGGAAGTGAATTCCATAAACCAATGACCCTCTGGGTGAAGAAACATTTCCCTTGATTTGTCCTCACTTTCTTACCTATGAGCTTTAGGGAGTGCCCCCTTGTCCTAGTATTGTGTGATAGATAAAAGATTTTTTCTCTATCCACCTTTTCTATCCCATGCATGATTTTATACACTTCGATCAAGTCACTCCTTAAATGCCGTCTTTCAAGACCAAGGCATTGCAACCTGGTTTCATAAGGGAGATGCTCCATTCCCTTGATCATTCTTGTTGCCCTTTTTTGCACCTTTTCCAGTTCCATTATATCTTTCTTGAGGTGCGGTGACCAGAACTGTACACAGTACTCCAAGTGTGGTCTAACCATCGATTTGTACAGAGGCAATACAACACTTACCGACATATTTTCGATTCCCTTCCTAATCATGCCGAGCATAGAATTTGCTTTTTTTATTGCTGCTGTGCACTGGGTTGACATCTTCATTGAGCTGTCCACCAAAACCCCAAGATCCCTTTCTTGAGTTGTCTCAGAAAGTTTGGGCCCTATCAGTTGGTAGGTATAATTGGGGTTCTTTGCCCTGATGTGCATAACTTTGCACTTGTTTAGATTAAAATGCATTTGCCACTTTGTTGCCCATTCACTCAATTTCAAGAGATCCTTCTGGAGCTTCCAACAATCAGTTTCACTTTTTACTACCCAGAACAATTTAGTGTCATCAGCAAACTTTGGTACCTCACTATTTACTTCTACATCCAGATCATTAATGAATAAATTAAAAAGTAAAGGTCCCAAAACTGAACCTTGGGGTATACCACTTCTCACTTCTTTCCATCCAGAGAATTGTCCATTTATTGCCACCCTTTGCTTCCTACAGTTTAGCCAGTTACCAATCCAGGACAAGACCTGTCCTCTAATTCTGTGGCTGAAGAGCTTTTTTAGGAGCCTTTGGTGAGGGACTTTGTCAAAAGGCTTTTGAAAGTCAAAATATACAATGACAACTGGGTCCCCTTTATCTATGTGTTTATTTACACGCTCAAAAAAATTCTAACAAGTTAGTAAGACATGATTTGCCTTTGCAGAAACCATGTTGATTTTCGTTCAGCAATGCCTGTTTTTCCATGTGCCCAGTAATTTTATCTTTAATAATGGTTTCCATCACTTTACCGGGAACTGAGGTTAAACTGACTGGTCTGTAGTTTTATGGATCACCTCTGGATCCTTTCTTGAAGATCGGGGTTACATTTGCCTACCTCCAATCCTCAGGTACAGTCCCTGATCTTAGAGAAAGATTATATATTTTAGCTAGAAGTTCAGCTATTTCACACTTGTTCCTTGAGAACTCTAGGGTGGATGCCATCTGGACCCGGCGATTTGTTGACATTTAGTTTAGAGAGGCATGCAAGAACGTCTTCCTTGTTTATCTCTATCTGGTTTAATTCTTCTAATTCCCTCCCTGGGAAAACTAATTCAGTGTCAGGCAAATGCTCTCTATCCTCCTCAGTGAAAACGGAGGGAAAGAAGTCATTTAGCCTCTCAGCAATCTCCTTGTGTTCTCTGATTATCTCCTTCTGACCATTGCCATTGAGTGGCCCAACTGTTTTTCTGGTTGGGTTCCTGCTTCTGATGTACTTGAAAAAGGTTTTGTTATTATTTTTAATATTCTTTGCTATATGCTCCTCAAAATCTCTCTTGGCTTTCCTGACTATTGCCTTGCATTTGGTCTGCCAGAGTTTGTGATCCTTCCTGTTCTCCTCAGTAGGAAGAGCCTTCCATTTTTTAAATGAGTTTTTCTTCTTTCCAATAACCTCATTTACCTCATTCGTAAGCGATACTGGTACCCTCTTGGACTTTCCAGTCCTCTTTCTTCTTTTAGGAATGCATTTTAGTTGAACCCGTTGTAACGTATTTTTCAACAAGTTTCCAAGCATTTTGGAGGAATTTGACTTTTTTTACTGTCCCTTTTAGTTTCTTCTTTATTATTCTCCTCATTTTGGCAAAATTCCCTCTGTGAAAGTTTAAGGTCTCTGTGTTAGTTTTCACTGATAATTTGCTGGCCATGGTTAAGTTGAAGGTTATTGTGTTGTGATCACTGGTTCCTATCGGCTTGGTTACATCATGAACCAAATCCTGTGCGTTAGTTAGAACCAAGTCCAGGATCCCCTTAAAGATGTCTTTCTGTACAAACTACAAACTTTGCAACCTACAAAGTTTGCAACCAAGTTACAGAATTGAATATTGTTTAAGTTTTAACCCAAATCTGATTTATTATTTCTTGCATTTCACACCAAGCATTCCAGAAAACATTTTCAATGAGAAAAGGAAGCAACTAGAGTCCAAAATATTACCCTATATGCAGTGAAGGGCTACCAAACTTTTTACTACCACACTGTGGGTGTGGCTTATGCAGGATGCCCTGCGTGTTCTTTCAACATCTTTCAGTGCAAATTGGGGGCTCTGAGGTGGAGTTCCATTTTCGTTACCCACAGCATACCCCCTCATCTTGGCAGTAGTCCACCCCTGCCTACGGGTCTTATAGTGCTCCAATTACAGGTCCCATCAAACACTGCTTCAGCACAATTGCTTGGTCGTAAAATTGAGTTAATTATTCCTTGCAACAGCAATATTATTATGATGACAATCAAACTCAGCTATCACATGAAATCAGTAGATACTAAGTCCTTCAAGACACTTGATATAAAGGGGAGCTTCATGAATGAATGTATAATGAACAAGCTCCTGCTGAATCTACTCTTTGCCTTTTTGTTTTAAAACAATAGACTAATCTATTTCTTTAGTTTTCATCTCCTCAAAAGTGACAATTCAAATCAATGGTCTATCATACTCTGAAATACAGAAAATACAGAAAGTTTTAATATTACTTCTTCAATACTCTTTGTATCTTTAGAGTCTCTACAAAAGTTTCTTCAAGTAGTTCTATCTTAACTCTCTTTACTTCCAAAAAACATCGGCAAACTGCAGTATATTGCTGAATAAATAATTAACCAACTGATAAAAGAAACTGTTCAGGGAACAATAACAGAAATGGCTTTTTTCCCCCACATGCTTTTATAGTCTCCTAGAACACCTGCAGTTATAGGACACCACAAATGGTTGGAATTTTATAAGCATATTTCTGAGAAATGATTGCAGCTTTTTTGAAGAATTCAGTATATGAACAAGTATTGAACTCTAATTTGCACACAAAGAATTTGGGAATACTTTTCATTCATTGCTACAGTAATCTACAGTAATGGCATAGAACTTTGTATCTTTTGAAAACATCCCAACTCACAAATGTATGTTTGATACTCTCCATCAGTGGAATTGTTCCATAGTAATAAAGCTTTTGTTAATTAATCACGCTATTATATTCTTACTACTTTTATTGCAACTACTCCCATTTGAAAAATGAAATTCTTTGGGCAGACTACAGAGATCCTAAAATATTAAAAAGCAGGAAAATGCTATGTATCGAATGCGCAAAGATATTAAACATTGTAACATAGTATTGTGAACGAACCATACTGTGTAATACTGCATTGTATAAAATTTACAGGGCAAGTTCACACACAGAACAACATCACACTTACAGTGCAACTTACTGCTCAATGCAGAAAATTGCACCAAAGTTGCTAGCAAATCTACACCTCCCGATGGAAATTCTAACAAAATGCTGCAGTGTGGAACACTGCCATTTTGAATCCCAATTTATACTTTATCATTTTTCTTCTTCCTCGTTGTTCATTAAGAGCCAGCAAGTCAGCCAACCTGTGTCACTGTCAGGCCTTCTTGGACTGCTTGGTGAAAATACCCAGTTGTGGCTTTCCCCATAAAGGTTTATTTCAACAAGGCTGCTGATAGTGCTTGGGCACAGATCCAGCCAGTTAAGTTTGATAATCAATAAGACAGCATTGCCAGAATGAATGGTTAGATCCCATACCTCAAGTGTAGCATATAGTCACAAAATTAATGGTTGATACTCTTGCAACTTGCAAACTAGAAACATAGAAACATAGAAGACTGACGGCAGAAAAAGACCTCATGGTCCATCTAGCCTGCCCTTATACTATTTCCTGTATTTTATCTTACATATCCCAGGCATGTTTAATTTCAGTTACTGTGGATTTACCAACCACGTCTGCTGGAAGTTTGTTCCAAGGATGTACAACTCTTTCAGTAAAATAATATTTTCTCATGTTGCCTTTGATCTTTCCCCCAACTAACTTCAGATTGTGTCCCCTTGTTCTTGTGTTCACTTTCCTATTAAAAACACTTCCCTCCTGAACCTTATTTAACCCTTTAACATATTTAAATGTTTCGATCATGTCCCCCCTTTTCCTTCTGTCCTCCAGACTAACTAGTCCTTGTTTTGTCCCTACATTTTTCCTCAGTCCCATTTTTCATATGAGATGCTTTTCCCATGGTCCATTTAATTTATTATTTGGCAGAGTGGCCTTCTGTTATGACTGCCATATCTTGTTTGTTTAGGCATCTTCTATGTAAAGACTGGCAAACTCTGAAATGTAATTTCCCATGCTGAATTCCTAATATTTCTAGACTTAAAACAACAACAACATGGTACTCTCTCTCTCTCATCTATTTTCCTGTCAAATAAATCTGACTGTAACTTGGTTGTCTTCCTTCCTGAACATACTATACTGCTGGAAGTTATATTTTTGTGGGATAAATATGTAATAGCTGAAAACAGTAGCTATTTCAGCCACAGAATAGCATATGAGTTGTAATCGTCTTCTTTCAATATAAAAGAAAGATAAATGTCTGCAATCAATTATAATGGATGCCAGGCTCGTTTACTATGAAGCAGTAGTCAGTGTTATTGCATAAATAGCTATGATTTATACGCACTTACTGTTATTGCTTTATTTCGTTAACAATGGTGGCATGGCAACTGTGCTATAATCTATCCCTATTTCTGGTTCTGCCTACACACAATTGTTCTGCTATATGTCATTCCCAATTCTATTTGCTATTACTGAGTAACCCAAGTTTGTTTGTTTGTTTACACGCACACACACACACACACACACTTTTACCAGCGGTGGTGAAAATTGAGTTAAATTTGATTGGAATATGCCAACATCTACCCACTTCTTTAGATTCTAAATACAGGGGAAAATATGACTGGAAGATTCTTCCATCAAGCAAAAAGCATTCAGTGATAAGCTGTTAAGAGCCTCAATTAGTGTAACACTTTCCCCCTTTGACAAGGTCCTCATCATTTATCACTATTTGAATAAGAAATACCTAACATGGTCCTCTCCAGTTTGGCATTAGTTGTGTTTATTGTATTAAGTGATACAGATCAACAAGAAATTAGGAGTGATTGTTTTTATCAAAATAATTGATAATAATCCATTTGTTTAAGCAAAATAGATTGAAAGAACTCAACGTGAATATAGTATGTTGCAGATTAATCCACTGCTATAGGTATCTCATTTTTTTACTATAATATTCCATGCAAAATAACTACACTTAGGCATAAAGCTCCTATATTCACATTCCATAAGGTAAACTGTAATTTAGCTTCATTCTACTTTTGAAAGACTAGAAAACTCTTTTTATTTTTTTATTGTAGGTTATTCTGACAACTTCAAATTCTCAGGTCTTTGTTTATAGCTTTCTCTGCTTTAGCAGCTAACATCATGAAAAAAAAGTCATGATTTGTGCAAGAACAAATCTTTGCATACGACTGCAATGTAATTCCTTTTAAAGGCTATTCTCCAAAATGGGTGATCTGAAGCCCACAACCGCAAGTACAGGAAAGACTTTTTGGAAGCCAGAATTGAATAGACAGATACATGATCCTCCACAACTATTCTCCTAGACTTGTGAGCTTGGAAAATAATATATTTTGGTTTTGCAGGAGAAAAGACAAGTGGATAAAAGGTCAATAACTCTCTTCCCACACCACTAGTATGATTGTCTTTTGCAAACGCTGTTAGGACAGTCCCATTATCAATCTGAATAATCTACAAAGATATAATCCCAAACTCATATTCGCCCTTAAGGTCAATTCCATTTCAATTTTTGATAGAAGAATCAAACACTTTATGAATAGGTGAAACCAGAATTATAAAAACATCTGGAGATAAATAATGTCCACAAGAGCAACAACCAAAAAAATAATAGTGACAGAATTACCAACAACTCTCAAATCAAGACACGTGAAACATTTCCATGACAACAATGCTTGCTTTCACCTGCCACAATCACATTCTTAAATGAAACATTTGTCCAAAGAAACAAGAGTTTATGTAAACACTCCCTAAAACAAATTACGAGATTCCCTATTGTTATCAACACTTATAGGAAATGAATCTATATGAGCATCAGGCGGATACTCCTTACTTGATATGGTTTTAAAGCTGAATTGGTAAAGTCCAACTGTAGTCTTCATGTTTGCGAAAAGCAACAATTGCCAATAACCCACAGAGACCAAAATGATGGAAGCTTTTAATTTAAGAGGGAAAAATGAATTTCAGTTTCAATGGGGAGGTGCAGACTAACTTTCACGGGTCATCTAGGACAAAGTGTTCTACATAAAATGAAGCTCTAATATAAAGCTGGTCAAAATTATAGTTCCATTAAGATTGAGAGAAAAGAAAATTGTTTGCTTACAGTTTACCACTGTGATACAATCTCAGTTCTCTATTGATAACCTGACCACAATTAGGGACCTGAAACATTAAGCCAAATTTACTATAATATATTAACCCCAACCTCTACAACACATCAGTATTAATTGAATCCAGAAATTAAACAATTGAATAAATAGAAAGCGGTCTCATTTAACTCTAAGGCACTCTACTAATATTTTATATAGAAATATATTGGTATTTAACTGCTTCAATCTTTTACCAGCTATTTCATCAACATTGCCCCATTAAAATACATCTAGTTTTCATGACATTCATTTGACTGCCTTTGCATGAAAAATCACTTCCTAAATTTTCTTTATCCATTAAACTAATGTGTTAGACCAGTGTCTATCCAAGGTCAACAATTTTGGTTCATTTCTCACCTTCATGTAACAGTCTTTTTTTCTATTTTACTCTCTATTTTAAATCTGATCTAAATCCACCACTTGAAAATAACTGTAACAACAACACACAAGAAGTTGAAAATACATTTCTTTCATCCGCATAAATAAGCAAACATTGCTCCTTATTAACAAAAGACTAAAAAAGAAAAATGAATATATAACCACTGAAAAATGGGAGGTTGGGGATTCTTAATCATTAACAGTCTAAGCATCATACAAAAAAAGACGGACAACATTTGATTTCTAGATCATTGAAAGGATCAACAATTAAGCTCCAAAAGAAGATAAAAATGACCACTTCAATTAAAATTCGAGTCTCTGACTCACACAAAACAGAACAGAGAAATAATTCGGAACATCCTTATTGTATCATATCATTTTTTTTCTGAATAGAAAAATATTATTAGATTATTTAATAATTTGGATTTTTATCCAAATTTTACTTTATAAGTAACTCAAGATGAACGTACCACAATCTGATAGCCTTTAAACCCAAGTACTAGAGATTTTAGATTTTTGATTTCCCTGACTGATTTCCCTAAGTCACTTTGCTATAACAGTCAATAAAGTGTAGTTGTTAAAATGCTGGCCTAGAAATCAGGAAACTGTGAGTTCTAGTTTAGCCTTAGGAAAGTGGATGACTTTGGGTCAGTCCCTCTTGTGAGGAAAATAGGAGGAGGAAGTAGCGTTCCTCCTATTCGTCATCTTCAGTTATTTATCAAGTAATAAAGGAAGGATAAAAAGATCTAATAAATCAATAAAATATAAATAACACTGACTTCCATTTTACTGATACAGTAAAAAAAAAACCTTCCCTATAGTGATAAAAAAAGCTTTAATAGTCCGTTTTTACTTTCAGAAATATTTAAACTGTTGAAGATCAAAGTATGTCTGCTTCAGTTCAGAACTATCACCAAAGTTTCATTGGTAGAAGAGTGCTGTTATGTTCTTTAGATGACTGTTGGGTATTTTTAAAATATTGTTTACCTATAAATACTACTTACATAATTTCACCTGTCATTTTCACACATTTAGACAATTACAAATCAATAGCCATAAATTGCATTATAAGGGAGAACTAATGAAAACCAGTTGTAAGGATAAAAGAGAATAATTTTTTGAACTTATATTTAAAAAGGGAAGGAAAAAGGACCTATTGTTGAAACAAAATCCTTGCTAAGAAGTTTTAATGTAAAGATAAAGATAGGTGTCAACAGAGAGCAAAAGGTTGGCCAATAGCTAGCCTTTACTTACAGGTGTAGGTCATTTCAAAACTGTCACTAATATTCACAATATCAATCTGTGGAGCCAGCTTGGGGGGCTCTGTGAACTGAGATAATGCAAACATAAAGGCTGCATGTTCCTGGGATTGTTGAGTAGGAAATAATCCCCCTAAAGTAAAAAGAAGGAAAATATATATGTATATATATATTAAAAATGGACATTAAATCAGAAATTGAACTTTAAATGACAAAGGTATTCCACAATTGCAGCAATTACACTTAATGGGTATAAAAGGACAGTGGCCAAAATTTCTTCAAATACTTTGGCAGAAAGGAAGCCATGTTAGTCTCTTGTAGCTAAAGAGCAAACAAACAAATAAATAAAAATCATAGAATGGAGTCCCCCAAACCATTTGGAGGAAGGGTTTTAATTAGGCATAATCAATTTACTTATCATCAATTTCAAAAGGTCCTTTTAAAAATGCTATTAAGTCCATATCCAGCTTCAAGGGTTCTTGAAGATGGAACAGTAGCATTTTGGTAGGAGCCTTTGGTACAATATTCCATTTCATCCGATTATTACATAACCCCAAAGATACGAGATTCCCCCAATTAGGTTTATAAACGAAGATCGAAGCTGCAGAAAACTGGGACTTAGCAATACTATAAATGTTGAAATTAAGCCTTTTTGCAGCAAGGAATGGCCAACTCCCTCCCCCCACCAACCAAGCTTGGATTTGCCCACGGTGAGCAGATGTTTCTTCAACAGGTTGTTGCTAAACTAAAAGAATAAACAAAGGACATATCTTGCCAGCAACTCCTGTTTTTGGACAGTGAGGGAGGAGAGAATGGCCAAGTTTAAGAACCTACAATTAAGCCATATTCTCCAAAAGATGCCCTATAGCAAGGAATGTCACTCATCCTAAGGGAAGTAACAAGACGACCACCTAAGCACCGGGTCTCCCAAGGCCTGCTGTTCACTGAATCCCTGCTCATCATAGGAACAAGTGTGTTTCCCAACCTTGGCAACTTGAAGATATCTGGACTTCAATTCCCAGAATTCCCCAGCCAACATTCGCTGGCTGGGGAATTCTGGGAGTTGAAGTCCAAATATGTTCAAGTTGCCAAGGTTGGGAAACACTGCAAGCAACCATGAAGTGTCCCAATGGGTCCAAGCAATTATTCCATTAGGCCAAATGTTTCGCTTCGGGCAATTGGCTTCAGGAATGCAGTTTCGTAATCTGTTGGAGTGGAAGTCTGTTCGATGGCCCAGCATGAATGGCTGGCTCGAATAACAAAAACCCAAACGATCGAAAAACGGCCACCGGGAGCGGGAAACCGCCAGTGGAATTAAAGCTAAGAAGTCCGAAGCATCAGGTGAATCAAGTCCATCAGGGGCGGGGATGAAGGAAGGGACACCAGAGGGAGGCTGCCTGGATATGTTCAGCAGCGTGCAAAAGAACCGGGCTTGGTGCGCGCCTGGCGGGAATCAACAGCTAAACCAGAAGCCCACTTCAGCGTTGTTGCCAAGGAAGCCTGTTCATTTCTGAAGCTTCACCTTTTTTGTGTTTCCTAGCCAGGCGCAGAAGCAACGTGGGAGGGAGGCGATGGCCCCCTTAGCTTGGGGAATTGTAAGGGGGGGAAAATACTGCCATCAAAGCGCTGGGGCAAAGGCGCGAAGGCAGAGATGCCAGCCCGGTGCCGGATTTTTTTTTTTTTTGTCCGAGGGAAGGGACGGAGGGCAGACGGGAGGGAAAGGCGACTGCAGGTCGCCGCAACAGCTGCCTGGCGACTTTGCCCCGCTTTTGTTTAGCAGCCACAACAAAGAACTCGACGTCCGTCGGCGGGTCGCCCTCTCTACGGACCCCGAAAAACCTCCGCCTCCCTCCCCCCTCCACCCACGGAGCGGGGGAAGAGATTGTGAAGTGGTTTTGCACCCGGTTCTCCAAATACCGAGTCCCACGTATATGAGAGAATGAGAGAGAGAGAGAATAAAAAGAGGGGGTGCTTTTAGAAGCACTTAGAAGGCAGGGATCCTTCACCCCCCCTCCCCAAAGTCCAGCATGGGGGTGGTCTCCTCCTCATCCTCTGAATGGTTATATAGTCCACGCAGAGGCCCCATCGCGAGCGAAGTCGAGGGGTGGGTTGTATCTCGCTCTGCCTCCCATTCTCCTACGCGCAGCAACATCGATCCCCCCCGCCCCCCGCGGGAAGATGCCACCAAGATGCCATCGTTGTTTTTTTGTTTTTTCCCCCCACACTCACCGATCTGGATGTTGCTGGGGAAATTGACCCCCAACGCTGCCCCTAGGAAACTGGTGCAGAAGAAGGCAAAAATGTGCTGCATATTCCCTTTTGCATTGGCGAGAGAGAAGCCCAGGTCCAAGCATAGGTTTTTGGTATTTCCCCCCCTTTCTGGTTTCTTCCTTGCTTCCTTCCTTCTTGCTTCCTTCTTTTTTCTTCTCTCTTTTCCCCTCCCCTCTCTTTGGTTCCTTTCTTTACCCTCCTGTTTTGCTGTGCCACTCTTTCTCTGGGAATCCGAATGCTTCGGTTGCTCCCTTAACACCAACTGACAGCAGGTTTAACTGAGCTCTGAGAGAGAGAAATCCTTTCCTCAACCACGGTCCCCTTCCCCCCCTCCCTCCCTTCCTCCCTGCCTCCCTCCCGCAGAGGCATGCACACACAGCTACACTCTCTCTCACACACAGAATACTCTCTTTCCATCAAGCTCCTTTCCCTCCCCTTGTTCTACCTCGCCAGCCGAGAGAGACCAGAATCTCCCCTGCGTGCCTTTTTTTTAATAAAAAATTGCAGCCTGCTTCCTTAGGATTCCCCCCTTCCAAGGGACAGTCTGACAGCCCACACACCCTCCAGCGCAAAGTCTTTGGAGAGGTCCCTGGGAGAAACTGCTAAGACTCCCCCTCACACAGCCACCTCCCACAGGCTGCTGGTCCCTAAGTGGCCAACTCCACCTGCACTTCGCTCCAGATCAAGAGGGAGCAGGGCTATCTCTTGGGTCTCCTAGGGCAGTGTTTCCCAACCTTGGCAACTTGAAGATATTTGGACTTCATCTCCCAGAATTCCCTAGCCAGCGAATGCTGGCTGGGGAATTCTGGGAGTTGAAGTCCAGATATCTTCAAGTTGCCAAGGTTGGGAAACACTGTCCTAGGGTTACCCGCCAAAGGCCCATTTGTTTAAGACAAGGCAGGTGGGGCTGGCGACAGGCACAAATTGTTCTGAGGGGAATGAGGGGGCGGTGGGTGGGAGAATCATTGTTCAAAGAAGTCGGAAAGAGATGCTGAAAGAGGGAATGCAATCCTTTCCTTTCCCTTCCCATTCTGACTGAGTTTGGTCTCTTCTTCTCCTACCCCCAATTTCTCCCCCGCTCTCTCCACATTTGGAGGTCTCAGACCCCTTCTTAATTTTTTTTGTTTGGGGAAAGTCCAGGCTCCCAGCTAACGGGAACACCAAAAGCTAGGAGGATAAGCCATTTAGCCTAAGGAATGAGGCAGGTGTGTGGGAGAGAGGGAAAGAACAAGAAGGAAGGTGTTGGTGCTATTGATGGGGAGGAAGTGAGACTTATTCTTCCAGGATTGCCTCAAAGGTACAGACTGTGTTACATATGAAAGCTTTTCTTCCCGTATCACCCTTACTCTTTCTCTCTCTCTCTCTCCCCCCCCCCCCCGCTTTTCTGGGATTGTGAAACATTTCAGGCATAGGCATTTATTCGGTAAAATGTAAATCTGCTCTGAATCTGTTCAGTTGCAGTCATTTATTACTGGTGTATACAGGAGCTCCCAGAAAGGGATAACGTCTCTATCCGGCACCTTTTCTAGGAGATGACCAAGTGTAGGAGCTCATTTAGTTATTCCTTTGGTGGGTCCCCTTCTCTCCATCTTGTATTTTTGGACTTTGTGTTGACTGATTTTGTAAAATCACACCACCTTTCATTGCTTCCAATAACAGTTTAAGAAGATCAGAAGAAAGGGGATGCCTTCATTTTGTTCATGGTGTCAAGCCCAACTAAGCTAGAGTTTTGCAAGGGAGATCATCTGGTCCATGTTATCCCAATGACTGCTTTTCATCTGAGATAATAAAATGGGGACCACATTTAAAAGAAGGGAAAGTGGGTTGAGGTGAAGATACTCTTCCTTTGTACCCCACCACTCTCTTTTGGAGAATAATCTTTCAGGGAACTAGACAACTAGACGTGAACAGTTTTTCCCTGAATGCCATCACTCTGCTAAACAAATAATTCCCTCATCACTGTCAAACTACTCACTAAGGCTGCATTACTATTACTATTAGTCTTCTCATCATTCCTATCACCCATCGCCTCTCACTTATGACTGCATGACTGTAACCTGCTGCTTGTATCCTTATGATTTATATTAATATTGATTTTCCCCTGATTGCTTATTTCTACCCTATGATAATCATTAAGTGTTGAGTCTTATGATTCTTTCAAATGTATCTTTTCATTTATGTACACTGAGAGCATATGCACCAAAGACAAATTCCTTGCGTGTCCAATGACACTTAGCCAATAAAGAATTCTATTATGTTCTGTTCTATTCCGCTCTGCTCTGTTTTGTTCTGCTCTGTAGCAGTTTACAAACCTAATACTGTAGATAGATAGATAGATAGATAGATAGATAGATAGATAGATAGATAGATAGATAGGTAGGTAGGTAGGTAGGTAGGTAGGTAGGTAAATAAATAAATTACATTAAACCAATATACAATGAATTAAACAACACTGACATCAAATCCATTCATTCTTATTGGGGCCACTTTAATTTAACATTTTAATGGCTTTTTGTTTTTATAGATGTGCTGTGGATGAGGCTATATGTGTAAACCAGTGTTTCTCTATTTCAGCAACCTTCAAGACATGTGGACTTTGGCTCCCCACCATGCTGGCTGGGGAGTTCTGGGAGCTAAAATCCATACATCTTTAAAGTTGCTGAAGTTGAGAGGCACTGGTGTAAATCATTGTAGCCATTATTTAAAAAATACTAACATCTAGTAAATATATGTATAAGCAGGGTTATGAAATTGCCAGCTTCTTTGGCAATAATATTTCATGGAAATACAACCTTTATTAGGAAGACCTTGTACCCTTGTAAAACAGGGAGCCAGAATATGTTTTGATGAGAAATGCTTCCTTTGATGCCTTCGGGGATAGGAACGCTTCCTTTTCTTCATCTACTATCAGTATATTTGGGCAGCAAACCTTAATGTTTAGTGTCATAACACAGTTTCAGATTAGTTTAGGGTTTTTATGATACAGATTCTAGATGCATCCTCTCGTTTTTTCATGCATTGGCATGAATAAGATCCTTAGGCAGTGTCCTGAGTTATTTCATTATTTTGTATTTCAATAGGCCAATACCATGTAACAAAACCTCTCAGAAGAGAAAGAAACGCTGTGTCTGTCCTGCTTTGTTTTCTACATTTTGAATAGTAAACCATAGGATCAAGGCCATTGCCTGCAAAATGAAGGATAACACCAAAGCAAGGACAGTCTATGGAGATTCTCAATCATCCAAGTCATGGTTGTCTCAAGGGTAGGTTTTTTTTTCAAGAGGCAACTGTACTTTCTGGTTTTTCTTTGAAGACATTTTGCTTCTCATCCAAGAAGCTTTTTTAGAGTCAGAGATGAAGAATGGATGAAAAGCAGAACGGCTCCAAAGAAAAACCAGAAAGTCCCGTTGCTTCTTGAAAGAAAAAAGGACATTTGGGACAAAATAAAAGACAGTGTGCATTTGATAACCTACCTAGTTTGGGAAAGTGAATGGGGTGATAAGATTTCAACAGCTTCTAATCATGTTTTGACAGTAACCAATAAATGTAGACTTTAGCACAAACCATGTTTAAAGTAAACTATGTAAAGTATCTAGGTTTTCCCAAGGTTCCAAGCCACTTCCCAGCCATTCACAAGGTAAGCTTCTGTTAATATCTATTGAGCAATAGGACTTGGAGAAAGACTAGAAGACCAGAGAGTTTTCAGCCCTTTCTTTCCTTTTAAATAGAGCTTTCTTTTTAAATCTTTGCCTATGTACAGTATTTTAAAATCTGTGCTGTAGTTGATTAGAGTCTGACCAAAACACAAAAACAGTCAAAATAATGTGGATCAATTTCAAAAGTTACATCACAAAAACATTTTATCATATACCATTTAACAAACAGTATAACAAACATATTTTAATTCTCTGTATCATCTCTCTCCATTAGTTGCATAAGAACAACATTTTCTACATGGCACAGCATGAATGTGTACAGGCAGAGAACTTCTGCATCTACAAAACTATAGAACTCTGTGCTAAATTTTGGGTATTGGTAGAGTTAGTTAATTGCTAGATATAGAGGTGTAGATGAGTAGTGGTATTATGGAAACAGTACCAGGAATGGGATTTCTTGGGTTAACCATATATGGACTTCAAATCTACTTGTAACAAACCAAACTTGTAACAATGGTGTATATAGTATACACAGTAAGCTTTTGATTCTAGTGGTTGCCAGTATTTTGTGCAACAAATATTTACCTAGATAGATTTTGTATACACAAGTGTTCCAGTTTTCTGCCTGTCAAAAATCTAGAGCAACCTATTCACTTTAAGGAGTAGATTTTAATAATTCTCTGTACCATGTTTGTTATGCATCGCTGAGGATCTAATCCAAACTACAAGGGATGTGCATGGTTTAAATTTGACTGAGACCCTGCCCTCCCATGTCCCCTCTTCCTGGTTTTTGTGCTGTGCAGCATGGCCAGGTTCTAGTATTACAGTAGCAACAACAGCAAGCAGGAATATAGAAGAGTATTCTTTGTTTATAGAAAATAGATCAGTCCTTGTGGCTGAATTTTAATTCCAGAAAAATTTCAAGCAATCCGTGGGAAAGCAAGTACGGGCAACATAAAAGTATACAAGTGAATACATAAAATAAAACCCACAAATGGAAACATGTAATATTTTTTTGCACTAAGTTAAAGTCCACTATTCCTTGTCCATTTGAACATAAAATTATATCACACATGTAGTTTTCGGTTTCTTTTCCCCATCCTATATTAAAATTATTGTCATGTATATAGTATTCAGACTGAGGGAAGCATTTTTAAATATAGACCTTTCATGAGTTGATCAGTAATTCAGCTGCCAATACATCATGATCAGTACCTGTGAGAGTAACATATTCTAAGTGGCCCATAGTCACCCAGTGAGAGATAACCAAGAAGGGATTTATTAGGCAGGGGCTCCCTTATTCCAGGATACAACATCCTAGGAAATACATCAAATGATTTCTTGTGTGCAATCCAACAAGGTTACTACATAGCCCTCTTTGGACATTATTCTTCCAAGTATGGGAAGAATGCAAGCTTTACTTTCCCTTGATCATGTTTTTGTTTCCAGTATTATTTTGCAGTTGTGTAGAGGGTTCATCTAAATTTAAGGCATCCAAAACTGAGTTCTAAGGAGCTTCCCTTTGCTACATACAGGTTAGAAATGTCCAAGGATGATCCTAAGGATGGCGTTACCTCTCTTGATGCTCTACTTCATTTTCATTCCTAACTTCATTCCCCCCACCCAATACTAGCTGTCAGATCTGGCTCCAGTTTGGATAGGAATTGTATGGAAGGTACTATATTTTAAAAATAGCTTCTACTCACAAGGAATGGTGGCAGAACATTAGGTGACAGTCAATCCCAGCCCTTAGATGTACGTCCTATTTTCTGAACTTACAAAGAGTTATCGCATCAGAGGGTAACATCTTTCAGTTCTGCCAAAAGACTGCAAAAGTCACTTCATATTCTAATCCAAATTTTATAGGACATTAAAAAAAATACTTATTTCCTTTCAACAAGTTAGATTGTGCTAGAAAGCAAGACACAGAGAAGGTGCCTCATTCTAAGAATAATCAGAATTTTTTGAGCCAAAAGCTATGCCATTCATTTTGGGGGGGGGGGGGGGGGGCATTGCAGTTTTTAATCTTTCTGACTTGCGTTTGAATCATATTTTGTTAGCCCTCTTTCTCAACTTTTTTGATCCATTGTGCTTTTTTTATTCCATTCTTTCCACACATGTTTTTGAAGCATTAAACTTTCCTTATCAGAATGTGTAGATGTTATTGTTTAATGCTAAACTTGGTGTTTTGTTAAAAATCAAAATGCTTCCATTTTGTTAAATTTTCTGTGTCACTACCATCATCCATTGCTTTCTTCTGAAGTTTCTGTAATAGTCTTAAACCCAATTATAAGGCTATGGTTGATTTAAAAAAAATTAATATGGCCTTGTTATTCAAATATGTCCATAGTTGTTGCTGTTGTTATCATATACTAAGCAAACAATTCACTCTAGCCTTCTAAATATCTATAGTTTTCTCATTTTAAGTCAAAATTCTGTTGCTGCAACATTAGCAGTAGAGTACAAAGTTTGCTTTGTTTCTTTAACAAATTATGTCGGAATTGTTTTGATTGTCATGTTGTGTAAATGTCATGCAGATCTTTTATTTCCTTGATGATCATATTCTTTCTGACTCTTCCATTTGTCATATGATTTTTGCAGTCTCTAAACAATTTGCAATTGTTTAGCTGTAATGCTTCTATTTTCCAAGTTTTGATCTCTGTGTAGATCAGCATTACATTCTACTAAAGTTTCCACCATTTTATTCACTGTTAGTTGTCCAATATTCAAATTATCTGTAATTTCGGCTTCTTTTGACAACACAAAGTTATTGTTTGCATTCAATAGCTTCTAGCTCAGTATCAAAGAGAACTATGCTTTTCAGAACAACATGACAATGATCCACTAGTCTCTGTTTAGTAATACTGGGGTTTGAGAGTTTGTGTTTCCAACATCTACCTTTGAAATTCCATTTAGATTAAAAGTAACTCTCCATGAACTAATGTTTCTCTGGTTTGCACTTTTTGCTGTGGCTGTCTAATGCATGTAACTGAGTCTACCTATCACCAGTTTCCCAAGATCATATGGGACTCTTTCTGGTTTTGAGCACTGCAAATGGGCTGTGGGGTGTACTTAGTCTAGATTCTCAGTTGAGATCTTTCTATGAAGGCATGTCTTGATCCTTCTAAGAGCTATAGTGTCCTGCCAACACAGTTCCTAGCATCCTTGGACAATGCAAGCCCAATTACCATGACAATGTGGTATCCCTTATACATTTTTTCAATATATCATAAACAGATATCCTAAATTTGCACCATTTTTCCTTTGTCACCCATCTGTTTTCCATCTATATTTCATGTTACTCCCCTCCCTCTTACCTACTTCCCTCCTATTTCTCTCTCTTTCCTTTTTCCTCCCTCTTCATCCTTCTTATCCTTCCCTGAGTACTTCTAATCTTAATCTGTTATGTGATCGACAGATGAGCTTTCCAGAACCTTAAATTTATTCCAACATTGGTGCTATTCTTAAGCTAATATCTTCCCTTTCTCTATATTTAAATATATACTGCTAAAAAAATAAATAAAGGGAACACTTAAAAAACAGAATATAACTTCAAGTAAATAAAACTTCTGTGAAATCAAATTGTCCACTTAGGAAGCAACACTGATTGACAGTCAATTTCACATGCTATTGTGCAAATGAAATATTCAGTGACAATATTTCATTCATTCAGATCTAGGATGTGTTATTTGAGTGTTCCCTTTATTTTTTGAGCAGTATATAATATACAGTGGTACCTCTACTTAAGAACTTAATTTGTTCCGTGACCAGGTTCTTAAGTAGAAAAGTTTGTAAATAGAAACAATTTTTCTCATAGGAATCAATATAAAAGCAAATAATGTGTGCAAACACATTAGGAAAGAAATCAAAGCTCAGAATTTGGTTGGAAGGAGGAGGAAGAAGAGGAGGAGGAGGACAGTCACTGCTGAAGGAAGAAGATAAGGTGAGGGGAATAAAAGAAATCCAAAACTTTAAGGCTTAATCCTGCTGTTCTGCTCAAAAAAGACATCCTAAACTTCTGTTCCCGGGTCTATTTGACCCGGACGGAAAATTGTTCATTTTAGATACTTATATTTGGTCTTTTTGAAAGCTTTTTTCACTTGGAAACTAGTTTGAACATTTCTGCATTTTTCTATATATATTTTAGGCTACAAATCTCCAAGGGATTTCCCCCTCAAAGGTTTGATATACAAAATTGAACATTCCTGATCATAAGAAAAATATAAATGAACTGAAAAAATGTGATGTTTAATGGTTTATTCTGCTTATAAAATGTGGCCCCCATGCTTATACTCAAATAGGCTTATACTCAAGTAGGCTATGGTCTTATATTCGAATTTTTTTTTCAGTTCATTTATATTTTTCTTATGATCAGGAATGTTCAGTTTTGTATATCAAACCTTTTTGGGGAAAATCCCTTCGAGATTTGTAGCCTAAACAAAATATAAAATGACACAAAATGCTCAAAAATGGGGGCAGGGGCTTTTTCATCAAAATAAACAGATAAGCATCAATTTTTTTCAGTTCATTTATATATTTTTTATGTTCAGAAATGTTCAAACTACCAATCCCACACCAACTTTATTAAAATTAAACGCATTTTGCAGGCTTAAGCTATCTATAAATTGAAAAAAATATCACAAAAAGGGGGGGCGGGGGCTTTTTGATCAAAATAAACCAATAAGCATCAATTTTTATTTATTATTTAGATTTGTATGCCGCCCCTCTCCGCAGACTCGTGTGTGCAGAAATGTTCAGACTACCTTCCAAGTGAAAAAAGTTTCCAAATTGACCAAACATAAGCACCTCAAATGAATAATTTTCGGTCCGGGTCAGGCTGACCTGGGAACAGAACTTTAGGGACTTTTTTTTTTCAGCAAGAAAGAAGCCCCCCACCCCCAAACATTTTCATAGAGAGAACCCCTGAAATGATGCAAAGTTATGAAATTTCAAGTTTCAAATATGCAGGGAAATTTTTTTACAGGGGCCCAAACTTTGATTTTGGGTTTCACAGACCCGAACAGAACACCAGGGTTTTTTTAAAAAGAGAGAGACTCTGAGGTGGTGAGGAGGAGCACGCGCCTCACATACACCTGGTGTGAGGCTGCCTCCAAAACACTGCGCCAGAGAGAAAAACCCAGGCCTCCCACTCCTTTGACCCAAAGGCTGTTGTTGCTGCTGCTGTTGCTATCTGCTTCCTCTTCTTTCCCATGCTGAAGGTCTCTCCTCTCCTTTCTCTCGCTCACTTGCTTTATAGCTGGCGCCTTTCCTTCACTGTGGTGACTCCTTGCTTTGGCTGAAACCAAGTTGATCTGGCCAGGGCAAAGCACCCCCTTTTGCCTTTCCATGCCTAGACACTCTGGGTTGCCCCGTGTGTATGGGAGACAGCATGAGGGAGTCACCACAGCAAAGTGGTTTATTCCCTCTCCAAGTTCCCAGAGAAAGGAAAATGCTTCATTCACTCTGGACTGCCAAAGCCTCCTTAAACGCCACCAAAAGGCTCTTCTGACAGCCCAGAAATGCCCATGATGGCCAGGATTAAAGCGGGAATGGCAGGAAAATGGACGGGCCTTCATGCTGCTCTCAAATTTCCTGGGAAATTTTTTCGGGCTCGAGTTCTTAAGTAGAAAATGGTTCTTGAGAAGAGGCAAAAAAAATCTTGAACACCCAGTCCTTATCTAGAAAAGTTCTTAAGTAGAGACGTCCTTAGGTAGAGGTACCACTGTGCACTTCTAGATATAACTACTATTATCTAATGCTGCCTCCTTCCTCCTATTTTTGTCACCTGGATTTTCAATTTTTAATTTTCTTTCAAATTATTTGTCATTGCTTATCTTCAAATTTCTTCATTCTATTCAACCTCTTTATTTTAAGCCTTACTCCTCCCTTTCCTCAATTTATATTTTAATTAGTGCAGAGTTGTTGATTTTATTCTGCCATTCCCAAATGCCCTAAATTTCTAATATCTTTCCCACTTTTATATCTCCTTTCCAACTTTATTTTCTTTTTATTTTCATATTCTCGATATTTTGACAAATTCTAATTCAAATTCACTATATTTCCATCCATGGTTAATAAAATCTCCACATTGAGAAATTCCATTTGCATATTATATAGTCTTATGTAGAGACCCTTGTAAGTAATAATTATACAAATTCAATCTATTTCATTTATCTTCATATCTCTATTAATTAAAAATAATGCAAACCAATATATAAAATGTATAGTCTTACATAAAACCTTTACAAATAATAATTGTACACATCTTATAATGTTCCAAATTACTTCTATAGTTTTCTAAATCTTTTTCAAATTAAATCAATTTATAAATTATGCATATCTCATATAGAAAGCAAAGCTAATAAAGAGCATCACAATTTAATTCTATCCATATACCAATCTAATGTAAATTTATTAACTTATAAAACACCTCTTAGCATAATAATTGTTGATTAATACTTACCTACACTAATATTGTTTACAGAATAGTAATAGCACAATTATTCTAATTCTAAGGGAGAAAGGAAAAATCTTATCACTTATCAATCATTTTTTTAAATCTCCCACAAATTCCATTTCTTATAAATTTCTTCTTTCCCACCTCTTCTTTTGACTTTTTCTTTTTATTTCTATTATTGCTGTACTAATAATTCCTTTTCTTCCAGATTCCCTTCCTTCCTTTTATATAAATTGTTTGTATAAATAATTCCTCCTCTTAATTTCTCCTAATCTCTTCTCCCTATTACCTCTTTTATTCATAAATTGCTTCCTCTGGCACTAATTCTCCCCTATTGCTCTTTTTGTGTAACTTTAAATCCCAATATAATCACCAGTCTGTTTATTATTTTCAATTCTCTTTTCACTTTTCTTATCACTATAAATCCCAATGTTGTTATCAGTCTGTTCTTCCTCTTTTATTTCCTTTTCATCTGTAAAGTCTCCTTGGTTTTCTTTTTCTTCATCTTCCTTTCCCATCATTATATATTCTGTATAATCTTTATAGTCCAACTTCATTTCTACTTTTTTTTCACTCCTAGATTTTAGAAGACAGGTTTTTTATATCTTCATAAAAATGTTATAACATCTCCTTTAGTTATATATATATATATCTGTAGCCTAATGGCTAATGTCTCTGCCTTACAAGGCAGAGACCCCAGATTCAAATCCCAGTAAGGGTATGGCTACCTGATGAAGGCAAATAAGCCCAAAATAAATCTATAGCAGTCTCCCTTCCTTTTCATTATCAGCAAAATATGTTACATATATACATACATACATACATACATACATACATACATACATACATACATACATACATGCCTCCATATTCTCCAGGTCACAATACACAGAGTATTTTTAAATCTATATAGTCCCTTTGTATTTCTGATTGAAAATCCTCTTATCTTCTTTTACCAAAACAGTAAATCATCAAGCAGAATAGCAAAACATAGGTGTCTCTCAAGCAAGGTCAGTCCAGCTGTCTTTCCACAGTCTGTTACAATATTTCTTTTATCCAGCAGATGGCAATGTCACTTCCCCAAACCTCTCTTTGTCTCACCCCCCTTTTCCTTCTTTAATGAGAAACCCTGTACTTTAAATCCACTTGTAAAGTGTTTCCTTCTAATTCTTATTCTTCTTTTTTTCACTCAAATCCCTTTATAGAAATCTCCTCAAGATTGTTCTTTTGATCTTATCCCTTTAAGTCTCTCTATGGTATTTCCAACTATTGGATAGCCACCCACCCCATTCTGGACATAAAATGTTCCAACTCCTACCCTCAAAACAACGCTATAGAGCACTGCACACCAAGACAACTAGACACAAGAACAGATTTTTCCTCCGAACGCCATCATTTTGCTAAATAAACAAATAATTCCTTCACCATTATCAAAATATTCACTAAGGCTGCATTATTATTACTATTAGTCTTCTCATCATTCTTTCATCTATCTCCTCACACTTATTACTATATGACTGTAACTTATTGCTTGTATCCTTATGATTTATATTAATATTGATTGTTTCCTGATTGCTTATTTGTACCCTATGGCAATCATTAAGTGATGTATGTCATGATTCTTGACAAATGTATCTTTTCTTTTATGTACACTGATAGACTATGTACCAAAGACAAATTCCTTGTGTGTCCAATCACACTTGACCAATTAAAAATTCTATTCTAGTCTATTCTATTAAAACCTCATTTGTTTCCTTTTAGGAATTTCTTCTTTTAATATTTAAATCGGCCAAACACTCACCACCTTCAGTACTTCTCCAACTCTCTCCAGCACAAACGCTTAGATCTTCTCACCCAGGCAATCCACAATATCTCCTTTTATCAGTCCACTTGTGACCATCCCAGCTACTGATGACAGAGTTGTCTTCCTCAGCTGCTGGCCAAGAGGCTAGTGACAACTCCTGGTGGTGGGTGATTTGCAAGACCACCAGATCCTGGACAGTGACTCTTTTTTCCACTGTCCCTTCAAGGCTGATGTGACCTGGTTCCGATTAGTTCCAGGTCTCCAAGCAGTTGGGATTCGGGATTCCTCACAGAGCATAGGATATTGGCCATGCCCCTTCAACAAGGCACATTTCCAAAGATGTCACTGTCACCCTTTGTGTTGCCAATGATTTAGCTCACCTGTATTCTGAACAAAATAATTATCTGTATAGAATCAAAAAAACAAAGCCTGAAAACAAACCATTTGCTTTATCTGAATGATTTAAAATTACAATAAACCAAATGCTGAAAGTGAGTCTGTGTTGGACATTTTGCTTGTATTTAGTAAAGATATAACAGTAAAATCTAGCCTGGAGAAATGTATTAGAAAGGCAGTTAAAGGAGGCCAAATTATAGGAGAAGACTGGCTGAAATGCCATTAAATGTCTGGCACTTGAAGAAAAATGCAAATGCTTCAGATTCATAGAATCTTCTGATTTATTGCATAATTGAGTTTATAAGACTGCTAGTTCAAATTACAGAATATAAAAATATTTTTTTAAAAAATAAAATGGCAGAGATACCATTCAAGTAACAAACACCTGGGCAATTTCTATAATTAGATCACCTGTAAACATAGCTGACCAAGACCAGAGTTGAATTGGACAGCTTAACTGAAAAACAAGGAAACTAATAACCGTATATACCATGCACTTCTCTTCAAATATGTTATTTATAGATTTTTACATAGCAAGAAATAGGGGATAATTAAAAATGAAACAAACTGTAGAATAAAATCTGAATGATTGCATTAAAGTAAAGACTGACCCAGATTGGATCCTGCAAAGTAAAGAATATCTGCTTATGGAGGTCCTAACACAATAAAACTGAATCAGAATAAAAGGAGGAATAGATTTTTGAAAAAAGCACGGTTAATGGCTAGAAAAGCAGACACTGCAAGGATAGTATATGCATGATAGTGAAGGAAAGCAAATCACAATCTCACACAGCAATTTGTCTACAAAAAAATTCTCAGAAATTCTGAGAAAGATAGTTAAACAGTACAAAGTAAATTGCCCAAAATAATTTGGACATGAAGAACAATTGAGAGCTTGTTGATGCATGGAGACACAAAAACGGAGATGCTTTCTTTCTTTCTTTCTTTCTTTCTTTCTTTCTTTCTTTCTTTCTTTCTTTCTTTCTTTAAAAAAGGCTTCTTTAACAGATTTTACATATAATAAGTACATTCAAAGAAATAGTAAATGTAAAAGGGAAAAGATAGTATAAAAAAGAGAAAGAGAAAAAGCAGAAGAAAAAGAAGAAACAGAACACATAAAAGGAAATATAAATAAATGACTTCTGATCAGCAGTTGTATGTACAGTTATTATTAAATCTGTTTTTAAGATTACATCATAATTCCCTTCTTTCTACAGCCCTTTTTTTTTTCTAACCATTGCTTGGTCTACTGGTTATGACAATAGGGTAGAAACAGGCTAGAAATTCTATCACACGATAGAATTAGATAAAGGGCAGAAGTTATGGGAAAGAAACTACAAAATTATTATCTCAACAGCATATAAAGAGAATATGTATAAGATGTTCTATAGATGGCACACATCACCAGAAAGATTAGCTCAAAATTAGTTCAAAAACAAATCTATGAAATGTTGGAAATGCAAACAGACACTAGGCTCTTTTTATCCTATGTGGTGGACATGCATCAAAGCCAAAAAAATTGAATCTAATTCTTCTCGAAACACCATAGAAACATAGAAACATAGAAGACTGATGGAAGAAAAATACCTCATGGTCCATCTAGTCTGCCCTTATACTATTTTCTGTATTTTTATCTTAGGATGGATATATGTTTATCCCAGGCATGTTTAAATTCAGTTACTGTGAATTTACCAACCACGTCTGCTGGAAGTTTGTTCCAAGGATCTACTACTCTTTCAGTAAAATAATATTTTCTCATGTTGCTTTTGATCTTTCCCCCAACTAACTTCAGATTGTGTTCCCTTGTCCTTGTGTTCACTTTCCTATTAAAAACACTTCCCTCCTGAACATTATTTAACCATTTAACATATTTAAATGTTTCGATCATGTCCCCCCTTTTCCTTCTGTCCATGGAAGATCACAATCACAACCACACCTGTTAGGCGCTGCAAACATTCACACTTTCAACATTACCAATGCTGCTACTATGGTCCACAGAAAACTTCACTGTCAAAATACAAACCCTTATTTATAATTGTGACTTTGGAGGGAAAAAATCATTACAAATTTTCATCATCTTCCAAGGGTGGTTGGGGAAAGTTGTGGGTTTTTTTCCCTTATGTGTTTGTGTTATAAGAGATTATCAGCCTCTGATAATGATTCTAACCACATTTTTCTCCAGCCCAATAAAAGGTCAGCCCTGTCTCCCTTGCATGCTGAAAGACTAATTTGCTTTGAAGCCTCACACATGCAGCTTCTCTGTTCTTGGAATTCAGCAGAGGCAACCACAGAAGTAAACATCCTTTTTCATGATTTTATTTCATTGTGACTCTGCAATCTCTGTGTGTGTGTGAATTGTGTGTGTGGATTATCTGAATAAGTATATATTTTTATACATAGACTACCACATGTATATATCCAGGAAACACAAAGTGGCTATGTTTCTGCAATGGGGTACTCCCAAACCCATGAGCAGTGAAATTCCCTACTAATGCACCTATGGAAAGTCAACAATTGGAATGTTTTGATTGATTTCCCCTGTAGTGATTCTTATATATTTTTACTTTGCAGTCTGTTGTGAAAAATATATGGGTGATCTACCATGAATGACACTTTGTTTTCTGGAGTAGAGTTGCACAGAGCTTGATCCATTGTGGTTCTTAAAAGCACTGAATGATGCAGATCTCTTTGGAAGGAGTTAATTTAAGTTTGAAAAAAATACTGAGGAAAAATTATTTAATATATGGAAAAAGCATATAATTAAGTTAAATTTGATTTATTTTATTTATTTATTTATTTAGTCCAATACACAATAATACACAATGAAGGTTATAGAGGATATAGTAGAGAAGACATACAAGATATAGGAGAGACTATAGGACAGGGGACGGAAGGCACTCTAGTGCACTTATGTACGCCCCTTACTGACCTCTTAGGAATCTGGAGAGGTCAACTGTGGATAGTCTAAGGGTAAAATGTTGGGGGTTAGGGGATGATACTACGGAGTCTGGTAATGAGTTCTACGCTTCGACAACCCGATTACTAAAGTCATATTTTTTACAGTCAGGTTTGGAGCGGTTAATATTAAGCTTGAATCTGTTGTGTGCTCTTGTGTTATTGATTCTGCTGTAAGGGCCATTGGCCTCAGAATATCACACCCCATCCCCGTCACTACATTATCAGCTGTGATTTTATTTGGGCACATGTATAGTATGAATAAATTGGGAATTTCTAAGAGCTGAATGATGGTGCCATCCCAGTAAGGATGGTGTTTGCCATCTTTATATGGATTTTTGTTAAAGGACTGTTAATATATTGAATAAACACAACTGTACTGAATGGCCCACAAGCAGTGGTGGGATTCAAAAAATATAACAACCCATTCTCTGTCCTAATCACCAGCCCTCAAACACTGAAACACTGCTATCATGTCTTCCCAGGTCCTTCTCTTCACTAGACTATCCATCCCCAGTTCCTGCAACTGTTCATTGTATGTTTTAGCCTCAGTCCATTAAATATATCAGTTAGAGAAAGCTATTCTCATGGGGCCAAGTCATGATATAATCCCAGTATTAGTTTTATAATTTTATATTTATGTGCAGGATAAGAGGAAAGAAGTTCATGGAGATGTGTGGATTTTTGCTTTGCTATGATTTGGAAGTCCAAATCTAATGTCATTGGTTCTTCAACAGCTCGTGACTACTGATGACAAGAGGGAAATAGGGTTTAAACAGTTAAAAGCATTACACTGTCCTTTCTTTATCCCTATGCTTTGTCTTTCTCTGGGAAGTTGTTAATCTGAGATCACTTCCTTCTGCTTTTCTTCCTAAGCAGAAGACTACAGACCACAAATTATTTGATTTTTCCTTCTTATAGAAGGCTTTGCTTAGCCCTATTGTGTATTTCCTGAAAATAGATCTAATTTCTCTTATAATTGTAAAATTGGCTTCATAATTAGGTTTCATTCCCACATGTCTGCAAAGAATGCTTCAACACTAGATCTGACTTTATGAGCAACCCAAGCTGCTATATCTGAACCTGATACATTGAAGGTATCTAATATTAGCTATCTTCAGCTGATGATAGCTCATCAAAGGAGACATAGTACGATTATTTATTTATTTACTTACTTACTTACTTACTTACTTACTTACTTACTTACTTACTTACTTACTTACTTATTATTTATTTTGTCCAATACACAATGAGGGTTTTAGTGGGTATATATCTATATACATATAGTAAAATACATGATGGAGGTTATAGAGAAGATACTCATAGTAAAATATATCTAAGAAATAATAGAAAAGAAGATATAGTAATAGAACATATCAATGAAAGAATAGAAGAAAAGGTATAGGAATAGAAGAAAGGTATAGAAAATATAGGAGAGCAATAGGACAGGGGACGGAAGGCACTCTAGTGCACTTGTACTTGCCCCTTACTGACCTCTTAGGAATCTGGATAGGTCAACCGTAGATAATCTAAGGGTAAAGTGTTGGGTTTTTTTTACAACCATTAACTAATCAGCATACCTCAGCTACATCAACGACCCCAATTGTTACCCCACTGACCCACCAGGAAGTTTCTACACAGCAGGCAATTGCTGAGCCATCAAACCACACCCAGCCACCAGTATTTATAGAAGGAATGCAGCTCAGGTCTCGCAGTGTTCGGCTGAGAACAAGGACAGAAACACCAGCCTGAAGATGACGAGTGAGACCTCGTCAAAACGTCGCCAGAAATTTCCAAATCCTACACGGGAAGAAACCCGAATATACCAAGACCGTCATATGTGTATGTATGTATGTGTATGTATGTGTGTGTATATATATATATATATATATATATATATATATATATATATATATATATATATATATATATATGTAGATTGTTCTGAGTTCGGGTTTTGCCCTGTGTAATATTTTGCATGTTTATGCGACGTTTCGGTGAAATCACATCCACCATCATCAGGCTGAAGTTTCCAAGCTTCGTGCTGTTGTAAAATGGAATGTCTGCAACTGTCATTTCTTCCTAGTGTATAGTGTGGGGGTGGAGATTTGGTTTGAATGTAGCAAATAGATTGGGTGATTATGTTTCAGTGATCTGATTGGTTGGTGTAATCATAATTATTAGAAGGATTGACATGGTGATTTTATGAAGTGTTTTTTGTTTAAGGCTGGTTTCCAAATTTCAAAAGTCCAAAATCCTAATTATTAGAAGGATTAAATGGTGATTTTTATGAAGTGTTTTTTTTGTTTAAGGCTGGTTTCCAAATTTCTGGTAGGCGGGACGTGTCATCTCTTTTATTCATGCAAAGGGGGCTCCTTTCAATTTCTATGGCTTCTAGGGCAATTCTTCTATATAAATTCTCTGTTTTGTGAAGTAATTTAGTTTTTTCAAAGTCAATTTTGTCCCCTGTTTTTTTAATGTGCTGGACAAGGGAGGAAGTCTTATCTTCTTTTTTAACTGCATTCACATGTTCTGCAAGGCGTGCACTTACTCTTCGGTTGGTTTGTCCAATGTATGTGGCTGCACATGTTTTGCAAGGGATTTCATAGATTCCTTGGTATTCCAATTGGATTTTATCTTTGGGGCTCCTTAGGATATTAGATATTTTTTGGTTGGTGCAAAATGAAGTTTTGATGTTATGTTTGTGCAGGATTTTACTAATTTTGTCTGTGGTGCCCTTGATGTAAGGGAGGATGGTGGTACCATTGTCCTGTTCTTGATCTTGTTTTTTGGGGGGTGTCTCTTTTTTGATTAGATTTGTGATTGTTTTCTCTTCGAATCCATTAGAAATTAATACATCTTTGAGTTTGTTCAATTCAGTTTTTAAGTGCTCATGGTCAGCTAAGCGTTTGGTTCTGGTGATGAGAGTTTTGGCCACTGAGGTGATTTGTGCGGGGTGGTGGTGTGAGTGTGCATTTAGATAACGGTTGGTATGGGTTTTCTTTTGGTAGATAGTGTGTCCTAGGCTGCCATTGGGTTTTTTATAGACCAGTACATCTAGAAAGGGAAGTTGATCATTGATTTCTGTTTCCATAGTAAACTGTATTTTGGGGTGTAGGCTGTTAAGATGTGTGAGGAAATTGTCTAGTTTTTCCTTACCATGTGGCCAAATTACAAAGGTATCATCAACATATCTCAGCCAAAGTTTAGGTTTGTATTTGGATTGCTCTAATGCATTATTTTCGAAATATTCCATACATAAATATTCCATACATAATGCATGTTTTTTTTATATAGTTGTCGGCTATAAACATATTAGGTCCCACTCATCATCTTCAGGCTGGTGTTATATAACTAGTTATATATCTAAACCACTTGTTTAATAATATTTTAAAATTTGCAACCCTTACATGTTAGCTAAAAAGAGTAAATAATTAAAAATACATTATATTGATGAAGGTTTTTATGACCAACATTAAACTCAACCAAATTCTGGACTACTAGGCCATGGTTTAATTATCTTGCACTAGAAATAGGAACTGGAATCTTTCAATTGATATATATGCAACACTATTTAAAATCTTTAGCAATCTTATCTGAAATGACAATAAGTAATAGAGGGTTTCAAAAGTGGGACCAATCCCGAATGCAACTTATTCAATTAGAAATTCATCTAGGCGAAGAACCTATCAGAATTCCAGTGACGTGGTCCAATTATAGATTACTTCAGTTCCTGCTCAGTTGTCTGTGAGCTGCCAAGAAATGTGTTATGTAGCCCATCGCTTTGCTTCTGAATGTGATAGTCAGAATTGCTGGAGAAACGTTAGGATAATTAGACCATGGCCTATTAGTTTCAAAGCTCATCACTGTTATAAATTCACATTTGGTACATGTGTTTGTGTGCATTGATCAGAAGGGAGGCAATTCAGAATAATTTAAGAAATATCCCGCCCCCAATCAAAAAAGAACAGACTGGAAAAAAATAGCAACTAGACACAAAAACCCTGTGTAAAAACCCTGCTTCCTCAGTCTGTTAACTCTGAATTTCCAACCCAGGTTTAAACTGAACCTGGAGATTTTCCTGTTCAATAAACAGGTATGTATGTGTCACACCTATGTATGCCTATGTGCACAAATAGAGGTAAAACTCATTTGGGATGCAGATGGCATTTGGACTTTTATTCAAAATGTTACCTAAATACACTGGCTGTGTTAGCAAAAACTTCAGAAGAGAAGGATTTAGTGATAGTGATTTCTGACAGTCCCAAAATGGGAGAGCAGTGTGGTCGGGCAGTAGGAAATGCAAGTAGGATGCTTGGCTGCATAGCTAGAGGTATAACAAGCAGGAAGAGGGAGATTGTGATCCCCTTATATAGAGCGCTGATGAGACCACATTTGGAATACTGTGTTCAGTTCTGGAGACCTGAAATATTGACAAAATTGAACGGGTCCAAAGACGGGCTACAAGAATGGTGGAAGGTCTTAAGCAAGGTCTTAAGCATAAAACGTATCAGGAAAGACTTAATGAACTCAATCTGTATAGTCTGGAGGACAGAAGGAAAAGGGGGGACATGATCAAAACATTTAAATATGTTAAAGGGTTAAATAAGGTTCAGGAGGGAAGTGTTTTTAATAGGAAAGTGAACACAAGAACAAGGGGACATAATCTGAAGTTAGTTGGGGGAAAGATCAAAAGCAACGTGAGAAAATATTATTTTACTGAAAGAGTAGTAGATCCTTGGAACAAACTTCCAGGAGACATAGTTGGTAAATCCACAGTAACTGAAACATGCCTGGGATAAACATATATCCATTGTAAGATAAAATACAGGAAATAGTATACGGGCAGACTGGATGGACCATGAGGTCTTTTTCTGCCTTCAGTCTTCTATGTTTCTATGTACAAGGTGAACTTTAGTTTTATGACAAAGATCTGCAGAGAGTGAAAGAATATTTTTTGAAGAAAACTGTTTAAAATCTTACAAGGATTGCTTCAGTAAAGACTTTCACAGGATGTTGTGGGCGGCAACTGAATGCCTATCCCTCTGATCCCACTTAATATGCATAAATGAGAATGCCATTTGGCAAGTTGCACTTCACATTTTATGTCCCTGACAGGATAAGGAGTTTAACTGGGTCATAAGAACTCACAATATGTCAAACCTGCTTCACCTGACTTTCCTCCAATCACTTCTCTGTACTCCTAGACTTGAAAAGATTAAAAAAATCTTTCTCTCTAAAGAACAAGATTACTGCAGGAAATAAATTAGGTCAACTTCTAGGTCACTATATTGAAATATTTACACATTAAAGAGATTCTTTGGGTACTCCTCAGTGATCTAACTTAGTAGTGGTGGAAATGTAAGATAAATGGAAGGTAAATAAACAGTACAATAGTACATGCAATACACAACTAAATTAGCCCACCTAGTCAGAACTCTACATTATCGCCGGCCGACTCACCGGCTTCCCGGCGCTTTTGCTGGAGGGCCGGCAGACTCGGGCCCTCCCGATGGCGGCCGCCATCTTGGTTTCGGCCGAAATCTCGCGATGCGAGATTTCGGCCGAGAAGGCCCTGCCCACGTGGCTGGGCATGACGTCGGGTCCGGGCGGGGCCTGCTGGCCCTATTTAAGGGACAGCAGGCCGGGAAGAGAGCCTTTTCGCCCGGACCTGGTGCCTGAGCAGACACTTCTTTGGTGCTGCTCGGCCGCCATTTTGGGTCTCCCTCGTGTCGCGGCCGCCATTTTGTGGCCTGCCGAGGGGGCGAAAAGTGCTGCGTTGCGCAACGAGGTTATCTGGCTTTCCAGCAAGACGACGTGTGGCCTTATTCATCTTCGCGTGGCTACATTCTTCAGGATCCCCCTCGGGCCCGAGGGGGACTGGTAACCTCCTCCCGGCTGGGAGGAGGGCGTGCTGGGGGGTGTTTTGTCTGGGCCCCCGGTCTTGTGCGGCTTGAGGTCAGGCCTTTGAGGCCTGCCTGCGCAGGGAGGCTTGCTATTGGGGATATCAATCACTTAGTACTGTGTTATATATCTATCATTTGTATTATTCCCTATAAAGGGGGTGAAGGGTTTCTGGGGCTTAGGCTCTAGGTTGGGCCCTGCGTTGGGGGAGTTGGGCCTGCCACCCGGGCGGTGGGTTGTGGTCTAGGTATTTTATTGGCTCATTGCATACAAGGAGCAGGGTGATGGCTCCTAAGAAGAGGCCTGCCTCTACTCCGATGGCTCCGCCAGCGGTGCGACCCAGAAGGGCCCTTAGGCCTTCTGCCCGGGCCCGGGCCAGCAGGGAGGGGACTGCGGGGGTGGTCCCTGACCAGGGGGGGGCGGTCTCCTTGCCTCCTGCCCCTCAAACTGATATTTCTCCTGCTTTGTCTTGGGCCAGGGTGTTGGAGAGGCTCGACGAGCTCGAGCAGTGGAGGAGCGGTGCAGTTCCCGGAGCGGCCAGCAACCAAGTGCCCGCAGCGTTGGGGAGGGAGCCGGCGGCGGCCCAGGCTGGGCAGCCGGCTCCGTTCGGACGGCAGGCCCCGGCAGGGCCGATGGCGGCTTTCCCGGGCCCCGCGCCATTGGGCCCCCCGTGGATGTCTTCAACCCCGTACGGGGCAGGTGAGGCTGCACCACACAACACATCCCTGTCTTTTCTTCCTCCCCCCGCCCCGGGTTTTCCCCCGGCGGGGGTCGGGAGTGGGTCCAGCTTTTTGGGGTCCCCCGCGGGCACCTGTGGGCAGGTGTGGGCTCCGCCGGCACCTCCTCCGGGGCCGCCGGCGGCCAGCGCTGCTACGGTGTCTGGGACGGGTCCTGTGGGGACACCAGCGGTGTCCGGGGCGGGGGGGTGGGTTCCTCCAGCCCCTCCGGTCATGCCCCCGCTCCCGGTTTTCCCCTATCCCCATGGGGCGGGTGTTTTTGGTGTGGCGGCCAACTCGGTGTGGGACCCCTTCGCTTGTATTAAAGCGGGGGCCATACCGTGCGGGCTTCCATCCACCCCTCTAGGTTGCCACCTTCACCCGTCGGTCAAGGAGGCTATTTGGCGGGGCGAGTATGTGGATCTCTTTTCGCTGTTGAACCGTGAGGTTCCCAAACAGGAGAAGGAGATCGTCCCGGGGGAGAAAACAAAGAAGACCAAGGTAACGAAATGCTTCAGCTCATGGCTGTATGCCTTTCTTACCTATGGGTCGGTAGTGATCCAACGGCAGCCGGCTATGGCCTCTGCCATGTTTAAGTATATAGACTTAATCGCCAGGGCCCATTTTGAATATAAGGGCACCATCTGGCGCCATTATGATAAGGGTTTCCGCATGAGGATGTCTGTGGAGCCCAACTTGCCGTGGGATATGGTGGTCCCGGACCTGTGGTTCCGGGCCACGCATATGTCCGGGAAGGAAGGGTGTGAGCGCACGGATAGTGGGCACTTTATGGAGGAGGAGCCCGGCGCGGCTTCGCCGGCCAAGGCGACTCCTGGTGTGGCTGGCAAGGGGGCCTCGCCCGCTTGTCATGAGTTTGCTGCAAAAGGGGCGTGTTTTCGTCCCTTTTGTAAATACAAGCATGCCTGCGGGAATTGTGGGGGGTCCCATGCAGCTTCAGTCTGTCCCCGCCCCAAGAAAGGGGCGGAGAAGAAGGGCGGGGGTCCAGGTAAACCTCCCCCACCAGCTGGGGGAAAAGGGGCCCAGCCCAATTAATGTTTCTGTGCTTGAGGGTTGGTTGATCGACTACCACCCTCGCCCGAGAGCCGAGTTGCTCTTGAGGGGCTTCTCTGAGGGATTTAGGATCCCTTATGTGGGTATTAGGAGGGCCTTCATGTCCGACAACCTCAGGTCGGTTGTCGGACATGAAGACATTGTACGGGCTAAGATTCGAAAGGAGGTGGCTGAGGGCAGGGTCCTTGGGCCCTTCCCGGAGCCGCCCTTTCCGAATCTTCGTGTGTCCCCCTTGGGTGTGGTCCCCAAAAAGGCGAGTGGTGAATTTAGATTGATTCACCATTTGTCTTTTCCAAAAGGGGAGTCAGTGAATGACTTCATTCCTGACGAGCTTTGTTCCGTCCGGTACGCATCCTTTGATGCGGCCGTGGCTATGGTTAGGGAGTGTGGGGTGGGAGCCCTTATGGGTAAATGCGACATTAAGTCGGCATTTCGGCTCCTCCCCATTCACCCAGGCGACTTCGAGCTGCTGGGCTTCCATTTCGAAGGTGGGTTTTATGTGGATAGGGCATTGCCGATGGGATGCTCTATTTCCTGCTCCCTCTTTGAGAGCTTTAGTACCTTCCTCGAGTGGGTGCTCAGGAGGCGGAGTGGCCTGGGGTCTGTCGTTCATTACCTTGATGATTTCTTGATGGCCGGGCCTGCGCAATCTGAGCAATGCTTTGCTTTGATGCGGGACTTCGAAGCCCTTTGTGCTCAATTGGGGGTGCCTTTAGCCTCCGAGAAGACCGAAGGCCCTGCCACCAGGATTACCTTCCTGGGTATTGAATTGGATTCCGTGGAGCAATCTTCTAGATTGCCCCTGGATAAGTTGATTAAGATCAGGTCCAAACTTGAGGCGGTCCTGGGCTGCAGGAAGGTTACTCTTCGGCAGCTCCAGGAGTTGGCTGGGATTCTTAATTTTGCCTGTCGGGTAGTGGTGCCCGGTAGGGCTTTTTCTCGCCGGTTGTATGATGCGATGAAGGGGCTGACTTTGCCCCACCATCGTACCCGCTTATGTGCAGGGGTCAGGGCTGACCTCTGCGTGTGGCGGGAGTTTTTGGAACGTTTTAACGGGTTGTCGTTTTGGCGGCAGGAGCTTCTTTTGGAAGCGGAGCTGCAGCTGTGTTCCGACGCCGCAGGGACTTGCGGTTTTGGGGTAGTGTTAGGTGACCAGTGGTGCTGGTCGGCATGGCCTCCGGAATGGAGTGCCTGTTCATTGGTTAAGGACTTAACCTTTTTGGAGCTTTTCCCCTTGATAGTGGCCTTAGAGCTCTGGGGGGAGCAGTTCAGGGACAAGACTGTGCATTTTTGGTGTGACAATCTAGCGGTTGTCCATGTTGTGAACGCCCTGTCCTCTAAGAGTGACAGGGTGATGCGGCTTGTCCGCCATTTTGTGCACAGGTCCTTGTCTTTGAACGCCTTGTTTTTGGCTAGGCACGTCCCTGGTTTAGATAACGGGGTGGCTGACGCCTTGTCCCGTGGTCAGTTGTCCAGGTTTCGGACCCTGGCCCCGTGGGCCCGAGAGTCGCCGGAGGTGTTTCCAGCCCACCTGTGGAGCCTGGGCGGGCTCTCGAGAGCTGGAGAGATGAGGCCTCCAGGGCGATCGCCTTATCGGTAGCTCCTAGTACCCTGCGAGCTTATCAGCGTGCAGGTAAGGAGTTTGGGGATTTCAGGCTGGGTAAGGGTTACCCCCATTGCTGGCCTGCCCCGGTTGAGCACCTAGCTGAATTCTGTGTCCTGCTGAAGGGGCGTGGCCTTTCAGTGAGGACTATCAGGGCCAGGTTAGCCGGCCTCGCCTTTCTGTCCAAGGCGGGGGGGTTTGGTGATTTTACGGGTGATTTTCGCATCCGGAGGATGCTGGAAGGTTGGGTGAGGGAGCGACAGGGGTTTCCCGCTGACGCTCGTCGGGCCCTGACGGTTCAGCAGCTGTCTCTGATTAATCAGACGTTTGGCAGTCTGTGTGCCTCTCCTTACGAGGCTCGGCTGTTCAGGGCAGCGACTTGCGTTATGTTTTTCGGGGCCCTCAGGGTCAGCGAGGCAATGGCCTCCTCGCAGTCTGACTTGTCGCTCCGCGCCTTCCAGCTCGCTGATCTGTCCTTTAGACAGGGGGGTGTCTCTCTTTTGGTGAGACACTCCAAGACAGATCAGTTACACAGAGGGGTTAGACTTGAACTTAGTGCAGCCACCGATAAGTCTGTTTGCCCGGTGGCTGCTTTGCAGCAATTTTGTGTTTTGCGGGGGTCAGGGCATGGGTACCTTTTTATACACCAGGATGGTTCCCCCCTGACCCGGTATCAATTCTGGGCGATAGTGTCTAAGGCTATGTCGCAGGTAGGCATGGATCCCGCCGGTTATGGAACGCATTCGTTCCGTATCGGCGCCGCCACTAGCGCGGCACTTTCCGGTCTCCCGGCCCAACGGATTCAGGAGATCGGCCGCTGGCGGTCAGCGGCATATTTGGGTTATGTTAGGCCCGCTGAGGATCCGGGGCAGGGTTTAGGCTAGGTAACCTCTCTGTGTGTGTCCTCTTCCAGGTTCCCAGTCCAGGCAGAAACCGACGGCGCTGCTGTGTGGCCACAGCATGGTCTTCTGGGCCGGCCGCTCAGCTGCCAGAAGTGCCATCGGGACCCAGCTGTCGTTGGGACGGTGGGTCAATGTTGTTTGGATGGGCCGGAGGGGTATGCGGTGGGAGGGCCTCCTACCGACGCTGCTGGGTACGCAGCATCTCAGGGCGGTACCCGGCGCTGCTGGGCGGGCGGCTACCCAGGGTCGCGCCCAGATGGGACTGGGTGGTCGGCAGCCCATAGCCGCACCCAGATGGCTGGTCTTGCACCTTGGTGGCAATGACCTATGCCTGCTTGGCGGTCTACCGTTGATCGTCCAGGCGCGCGAAGACCTGCGGCGGCTTCGCACGTTGTGGCCCACCACGCAAGTGGTGTGGTCAGAGATCCTTCCAAGGATCTTTTGGAGGGACGCCATTTCCCTTAGGGCCATCCACCGGGTTAGACGTAGGGTGAATAAGGCCGTGGGGAAGACTGTCAAAGAATTAGGGGGGATTGTAGTTGCCCATCCCCTCATCACTGTAGATCGGCCGTGGCTTTACCGGGCCGATGGCGTTCACCTGTCAGAACAGGGGAACGCCATTTTCTTACAGGACCTGCAGAGGTCTCTGCGTGAGCTGGCGCAGATAGAGGGGGGGAGTCGGGGGGCCAAGATAGAGATCTGACCCCCGCTCCGTGGCAGGTTAGGGGCGGAAATCTGGGTGGTTTCAGCAACTGCGCGTTCTCCCTTGGGCATCTTTGGGGATGATTGACAGGTTCTCTCCAAGACCATGGTGGGTGCTACCTGCGCACTTGGGGGGAACCTGTCTTTGGGTCCCGCTATTGAAGTCCCAGGGTAGGGGTGAGCCGGCGGGACCCCCCTCATGCGAGTGTATGGCAGGGTCTCAGGTGAGGGAGAGGTCCCTCACCTGGACCAGCATCGATTACGCCCATAGTTGCCCAGGAATGTTGACCTTTTACGTCATTTCCGCCCCGGAAGTTTTTGTTTGACCCTGCAGGTCCATTTGGTTCCGGGTCATAGTTCAGTATGTTGATTATGCAAATTATGCTAATTTATGCTAATTTAATTAATAAATTATGCAAATTTATTATAATAAAAATGACCCAAGTTTAAATCCAGCTCTGGTGTCCGAGTCGTTATTCCGTCTCTTCAGCAATATCGCCGGCCGACTCACCGGCTTCCCGGCGCTTTTGCTGGAGGGCCGGCAGACTCGGGCCCTCCCGATGGCGGCCGCCATCTTGGTTTCGGCCGAAATCTCGCGATGCGAGATTTCGGCCGAGAAGGCCCTGCCCACGTGGCTGGGCATGACGTCGGGTCCGGGCGGGGCCTGCTGGCCCTATTTAAGGGACAGCAGGCCGGGAAGAGAGCCTTTTCGCCCGGACCTGGTGCCTGAGCAGACACCCACCCGCCCTTCCCTATTTTGCAGTGTGCTTCGGGGTCGCCTGCGGGGGCCGAATGGGAATTTTTTGCAGCCTCGCCCATTAGGCCAGGCTGTTTTTTCGCCCATTCCACACTGGGGAGATGGATGGGCGGTTAGGGGGTGTTGGCATTTAATTAGGTTAATTGGCTTACCTCTGGTCATTGGGTAGGCAGGTTAGGGGCGGAAATCTGGGTGGTTTCAGCAACTGCGCGTTCTCCCTTGGGCATCTTTGGGGATGATTGACAGGTTCTCTCCAAGACCATGGTGGGTGCTACCTGCGCACTTGGGGGGAACCTGTCTTTGGGTCCCGCTATTGAAGTCCCAGGGTAGGGGTGAGCCGGCGGGACCCCCCTCATGCGAGTGTATGGCAGGGTCTCAGGTGAGGGAGAGGTCCCTCACCTGGACCAGCATCGATTACGCCCATAGTTGCCCAGGAATGTTGACCTTTTACGTCATTTCCGCCCCGGAAGTTTTTGTTTGACCCTGCAGGTCCATTTGGTTCCGGGTCATAGTTCAGTATGTTGATTATGCAAATTATGCTAATTTATGCTAATTTAATTAATAAATTATGCAAATTTATTATAATAAAAATGACCCAAGTTTAAATCCAGCTCTGGTGTCCGAGTCGTTATTCCGTCTCTTCAGCAATATTTAAACATGCTATTTTCTCCCATTCAAGGATTTAAGGTTTTTTTTCTAAAGTTCTTTAGTACCTGATTTAGCTTTAATTATTTAGAAAGTTAACCCAACTCTCAAATAGCTTAGTTCAGGATATTTTAGTGTTAAATCAAATACATCTTAACAACAAAGGAGTTTAAAATACTTTCCTCAAATTGTTATGTTTGTTTGATGGATAGGGAAATTGAGATGCAAAGTAGGTACTATGAACCTAAAAGTTATTTCTTGGAAGTGAAAAGTAGTAAATTAATGTGGATTCAATGTTGCATTGCAAACACATGGGTCTTTTAATGTGTTCTTCTCCACAGGAGCATATTGTCTTAGATAATTGGCTGTGACCAGCGGCTGGCTAGTGCTGTTAATCTCAGAGGGAATTGAAAGGAAGTTGGATAGCAGAAGTTAAACTAAATTGGGGATTGGATTCTATTCTAATGAGGTCATTGTTTGTGGAGTCATTACTCTTCTGTTTTTACTCATGGATAAGTGATATTATCGGGCCTCCAGAAAGAAAATTCTTATATACTATTTGTATGCACTGTCATTCTATGTGTATGTGTGCATGAAGAGTTGTAGACAATCTTGCTCAGAAGCCAAACATGGTCAGGGTTGACTAATACCTGTACGAGAAACCACTTGGTAATGCCAGGTTAGACTGGGTAGTTGAAATCCCAAAACAGAAAGCAACAAACGGTAAATGGCAAGCCAATTTCATAATGTTGCCGAGAAAATTGTCTGGCTGTCCCCATATAGAACCCAGGAGCTGAGCTTGCTTCAAAAACATATTTATATGTTGTAATGGTATGTAAAGATCTGTGAGAATGTCCTTGAGATCTAGAAGAAGGATCAGCAGCAGGAGCAGTAGACTAGGTAAATTGTCAAATACGAGGCAGCTTAACCCACCGAAGAATGAGTAAACATGTAGAGCTAGTATATCGTTGGTGCTTGTCACCTAGACTACCTCTAAGGACTGACATATGCACATGTGTAACCTAGGCAGGGATTGCTACTTATTGCCATTGGCGGGATATGTGCACAGGTCTGCATCGCTGATGTGCATGTGTGCACATCCCAGCGATGTTTTTGCTTCTACGCATGCGCAGGAAGCAAAATCTTACAAGAGGACATGCATGTTTTATTTATTTATTTATTTTATTTTATTGGATTTATATGCCGCCCCTCTCCGAGGACTCAGGGCGGCTCACAGCATGTACAGAAAAACAGGAAACAATAATAAAAATCCAATTATACCTTAAAAAACAATTAAAATTCTAATTAAAAACTATCAATATCATTCATTCAACAGTCAAACTAAGCATTCATCAGTCAGGGGGGAAGATCTAAGGAACCCCAGGCCTGGTGGCAAAGATGAGTTTTTAAACTTTTTCGGAAGGCAAGGAGGGTGGGGGCAGTACAAATCTCTGGGGGGAGCTGATTTCAGAGGGCCGGGGCCCCCACAGAGAAGGCTCTTCCCCTAGGTCCCATCAGCCGACATTGTTTGGTCAACATTGTTTGTGTGAGATTTTGGTGATATCTCTTTCGCACATGTCCTCTTGCAAGATTTTACTTCCTACACATACTCAGAAGCAAAATCTCACTGGACACACGCACATGCTACAAGCCCCTGCCGCCCCCACCACGTGGCCTGCCCACTCACCCATGAGTGCCCCCCACTGCCCACTCGCCACCGCCCACCCCATGCACCTGCGGGCAGCCTGCCTGGCCCTTACCTTGCTCTGGTGACCTCCTTGTATCCATTATATAGTTGCCTGCATCATCTTACTGTTGTAAGCACAAATGGGGTAGCGTTACATCATCATATTTGTCTCTTTATTTGCCTCCTTGCCTCCTCCCATGGATTCCAACAACTCCAGAAATGTAACCTATCTATGCCAAGTTAATAAAATCTGCTATGATATTTCACCAGGTGCAACCTTTCCAAGTACAACTTATGTAGATGGGTTTTTTTTGATGATTAGAAATATTTAATATTTAAATAAATTCCTTTTAGTTTATATGGCTGACAGTATTAAATACCATCTCAGGAAATAGCTGTATTTCTAAATATCAGAATGTGCCCCTTCACCCATTATTACTATTATTACTAAAATATTATCATCTACTGTTTCAGTTGCAATGTGAGTGGAAAGTGGGAGGAAAGTGGAAAGAAACAGAATGCTTCCCTCAAATTTTACACATTTTTGTTGATCAAATATGTGTGTACTTTATTCATTTAAATCTTTGCAGATTACATGCACAATGCATATGTCTGTGTGGCTAGAAGTACTAAATTTCCTTTTCTTAACATTCAAAAATATCCTGGACAACAAACTTCAACTGCACTTATTTTTTTCTGAAATTAGTTAGTTTCTTTACTCCAGAATGGATAAGGAATGCCTTGGAAAATTCATCAAACTTTGCTACATAACAAGTTACAGTACATGTAAGCAACTGTAGGAGATGACCGGGCTGAACTTGAGAGCGGGGTCAAGCAGATCATTAGTCTTAAGTCTTTTCATGCCCTCAAAAGATCTAAGTCCTCTTTGGAATTGACTCTTATCTACCTTCAATTCCTGTAATGAGCTAGAGTAAACTTGTGTTGGTTTGAACTATCTTGGTTCCTGGCTTCTTCTGACAGCAACTCTGTAAAAAAAACAATAACCCAAAAAACTTTAAGACTTCTTGTTTCAAAGATTTTATCTGAAATTTGTCAGACTTGGTCTGTTTGGGAGAAACGTCAGTTGTAGAAAATTTCATCTAATTCTGTCAAAAATTATAAGAAATTACAATGGGGAAAAAATCTTGGGCATTTCAAAGTGTTTTTGAAGTCCTGCTTTGATTTTAAACCAAAGTAAACCATATAGTAAATGGGTAGTGAGTGAACACAAGGTCTTTCTATGTGACCTAAACAAAGTCCTCTCTTAAGGATACATCTTCAGGACCATGATATCTATGGTTTTTATATGTGTACTATGAACAGTTGTTACATATCCTTTTGTTGTTGCTCTTTTTTATTTTTCTGCTTTAAGTTAGATTTTCTGTTTTACAAACTTTTACTAGTAATAATAATAGTAATAGAAATAATAAGAATAGTAGTAGTAGTAGTAGTAGTAGTAGTAATAATAATAATAATAATAATAATAATTATTATTATTATTATTATTATTATTATTATTATTATTAATTTATTTGACACAATTGTATGCCTCCCCTATCCGGTGTGGGGCGGCATGTTTGTAGGACAAATGAGTTGTTATTGTTTGTTGTTTTAAATTAATCAATAAATTATTTAGTTGAAAGATATATTTTTTAATTTAAAATATAAATCATGTTTACAATAATGTTTATGAGTCTGTAAGGCTTTTTATTGTTCATGCTATCATAATGTATCTATTTATATTGGACTATGGAAACAACATTTGGGCTCAGCATCACATATTAAATATTCAGCATGATTCATGTAGCTGTCAAACTTGCGTGATTGATTTGTCCCTTCAAGGTAGTCAGAGAAGAAGCATGATTATGATTATTAATTCTATCTTTTTAAATATAATTTTTATTAAATATTTTAATTATAGGTTGTAAAAATAAATACAAACTAAAGAAATAAGAAAAAAGTGTAAAGAAAGAAAAAGAAGAAATTAAGAAAAAGAAAACATATTTAAAAGGTAGCATCAAATCCTCATCATAAGTAAAAACAAATTTTGTAACACTTCACCACTTATGAGATTACAAATACACTTTTCTTTTTTCCATAACCCAAACCTTATCTATATGCAATTTCACAAACCATGTTTTTTTTAGTCCTAATGTCAGCAGAAAATCTCTGGAGAGAGTTATCAGAACTTTATAAAAACATGCCTGATTTAACCTTGATCAAACCAACCAACTCTATATTCCTTCCTTTTACTTCTAACAATCTTGATCTTTAATTCATTCAAATGTTGTTATAGGATTTGAAACCAGTTTTTGTAAATACATTTAAAAGTCATTATCCAGGTTATTATCTTGGTTCTTCATTTGTATTTCCACTTTGATTTTCAAAGCTTTGATCAGCTTCTTTTGTATATCTACATACAAAGTCCTTACCAGACTCATTCTTAAGGCTTGTTATCTGTAATTCCACTTTAACTACCTTCTCTATAATCTACTTCTTTTATATTTCCACTTTAATTTTCAAAGCTTTGATCAGCTTTATTCATATATTCAAAAAATGAAAAAAGAAAAGTTCTTCTCAGAATCATTCTCTAGGTTTGTCATTTGTAATTTCAATTTAACTTCCTCCTCTATTTTGTAAGTTAATAAAAAAAACTTTTTATTATCCAATATTCCTGGCTCTAATATTTGTGCATAACATTTTAATATATATTGGACAAAGTTTATCCATTGAATCAGACATCATTGTTGAGATTTCTGGTATTGTAGTTACTATTGTCTAGCACTGTTCTTTAAAAATCTCTTGAAATATTTCTAATATTATTAGTGCTTTGTGTCATTTTTAAAATATATATATTAACCTAAATCCAAAGGCATTTACACTCCTCTTTTATTTTTTGTCCTGCAATCTTTTGTCCTCTCTAAGTATATATTTTCTAAATCGTAAAATTTGTAATTTATATTTTGCTTTAAAATAGATAACATTTTCATGAAATGCTGTTTATTTTATTTAATTCACAAAATCTTACAATAAAAGTATAAGTGTTCCAAAGTTGTTTGCATGTTTAATTAATTTACCATTTGTTAGATCAAAGTATTATTTAGCTTTTTACTGTTTATATCAAAAATAATTATTTTTTTGTTGTTCATGAAAAAAGTACAGTTCAAAGTTGCTCTGAAAATGTCTAATAATTTTGGAGTAGTAAATAAGCAATTTCCAAAAGCAATTAAAATTGTGTTTATAAATTGTTTCTTGAAAGGGTTTTTGACTGTAAACATGATGGTCGATCCCTCTATCTCCCAGATCTCAGACCCTATAATAGAATACACGAATGGGGAAGAGATGCTTTTCTGGGGAATAATTAGATAAAAGAGGAAGAAGCCTGCAATGGAGTAATAGGCAGAGAAAGAGAAATGATATGTCCTACTTTATGAGAAGAACCTTCCAGTCCTCTACTCGTAACAGAATACCTTATGCTACCAGACTTGAAATCCTAAGCTTAGAAAGCTTAGAACTATAGTACATCACCTTTGGCACGACCTAAGCACAGCTCATAAAATCATTTGCTATAATGTCCTTCCCGTCAACGACTACTTCAGCTCCAACCACAACAATACAGGAACACACAACAGACACAAAGTGAACCGCTCCAAACTTGATTATAGAAAATACGACTTTAGCAACTGAGTGGTTAATGCCTATAATTCACTACCAGACTCTGTGGTTTCATCACCAATCCCCCAAAACTTTCCCTTAGACTGTCTACCGTTGACCTCACCCGATTCCCAAGAGGTCAGTAAGGGGTGTGGATAAGTGCACCAGCGTGCCAACCATCCTAATGTTCCCTCTTATCGGTACCCATCTCATGTATATAAACAACATTATATCTAAGTATATTAACAATATGTACTTAAAAAATAAAAATAAATAATCATCACAGGTGATAAAAAGAGACAGTGGGAGACTTGTACATTCAGACCGGCAAGATTCTGTTAATTAGCACTACGGTAGAATTAGCTTATCCTGCAATGTTTCCTATGTGGTCACCTCAGGAAACTGACAGACCCATAGAAAGAACTAGATAATTGTCAACACAGATTTCAAATCTGAACCATAAACATTGCCATTGCCCTTTGTCAAAATTAGGTAAATTGGATTTTGAAAGGAATTATAATAGTAATAAAAAGGTTATGGGTTACAATCTGCTCAAACTATATCATACAGAAAGACAGAGAGAGGCTTTTTTTTAAAGCCACTTTAAAATGATATCTTAATAATAAGCCCGAAGACAAGTATTCATTTTTACATTGGATAAATATAATACTATTTATTATTATATAAATGCATATAAATATGGGAGAAATATATTAGACAAATAAATATGTGTTTAGTTTTATTGTGTACTACCCAGAGTCACTTGCTTATGAGATAGGGAGCCATATAAATATGATAAATAATGCTGATTTACCACCGTGGTAATATGGCCATCTGCACAAAGATTTTTGACCAAAGACATACACTTTCAGAAAATTTTCCTGCTAACTTGTTTTTTCTTTTTAAATGATTTTTTTATTAAAGACAGAACAACACCACAGTACAAATGTATCTGCAAGTAGAAGTCCTAAAGGAAAAATTTAAACATGGAGAATATATGAGGACAAGCAAACATACAGATATATCATTTTTGCATTAGATCTTAATATAATAAGAAGGGTAAAAGTAAAAAGGAAAAATAGAAAAGAGAGGAATAAGGAAAAGAAGAGGAGAAAAAAAGAAAAGAAGAAAAAAAGTGAAAAGCAACTGTACATATACACAGCAGAGACAACAGGAACAGGTCAACCTCTTTGTTGACTTCCGTTTCTCAGAGCCATTATAGTCTTGTTGCATTTCGGTTGATTATTGACATTTTTGTGGTCATAGGTTCATATAGGAGAAAGTTCAATTTCTAAGATTAAAGCTTTATCCTGTTAGAGTTGTCTAGAAAATCATTTATGCATGGTTTCAACGTCGTATGTGAATATTTCTAAGTTCTTTTATCATTCAGTCAGGTTTTGAGATTCTTTTTCTGGTTTAGCCAGGTGAACCATTTCTCCCAGGCTTTGTAGAATTATGATTCTTCTTTGTCTTCAAGTTCCAGGGTCATCTTTGTCAACTCAGCACATTCCATTGTCTTATTAATAAAATGTAAAATCGTGGGGGTATGGTCAATTTTCAATTTTGAGCAAAGGCTATTCTTGCTGCAGTTAAAATGTTTATTAGCAGATACCTGTCTTCTTTATCAATTTGGTGCCTGATTATGCCTAGAAGGAAAAGTTCTGGGTTAATGGGATAGGTTTTAGAATAATTTGTTCCAAACAGTTTTTTTATTTTTAGCAAGAAGGTTTTCGAATTTGGACAGATCCACCACAGGTGGTATTAAGATCCTATGTCCTGCTTGCATTTTCAGCAAGTTGGGGACAAGGATGTAAACATTTTGGCAAGACGGGCAGTGTTCTGGTGTCAGGCTAATTCAGGTAATAATTGGAATAAATGATTGCTCAATGCCCATCTTTGTAAAAAACACAACATCTTCTTTATTACTCCTTTTTCTCCCATTCATACATCAGCTTTGCACGCAGTGCTTTCTTTTCTCACCTCTGTCTTTAGTAGTTAAGTAAATTATCTTGGTAGTAACATAAAAACATTCCACAAGTCATTCTAAAATTTATGGGCTAATCAGTGCTAGCCAGGAGTCATAAAAGCAGGTAATAAATCACACATTTATTAGCTTACGCTCAGGAGCGTGTCATGGATGTGTCCATTTTGGAAGGACAAGATTGAACGGAATCAGCTTCTTCTTCCGTTCACACCCAGATGTGAGGTAATTGATTAATTAATTCCTCACTCTCTAACTCTAATATCTCCTCCCTCTTTCTTCTAAGCATCTCTGATAGTGTCTAAAATGGGGATCAATCCATCTGCCATCTCCCCCATTTGATTCATCCGAACTCATGTCTATGTCATTAGCTCCAGGGTGCCATCTATCTCTAAATCAGGTAAATTTACAATCTCTAAATGACCCTCCTCCTCTGAGTCTGAGCATTCCTCAGGCTGGCGGGGGTGGGGGAGATGCCACCTATAAAACATTTCCTGCTAACTTGTATGGGAATTGGCTGCAACTTTTATGTATTTATTTTATTTTTATATAATCACAATTCTTAAAAATTCCCTGTGATTTATATCATAAAAACATGACACAAATATATATCCTAATAGTATGATAAAATAATGTGACATTAAGACCATTTTGACTGGGTTCAACATGAGTCTTTTTTCCCCTTTTTTTTAGTTTTCATTGTGAGGATATGAAATTTACATAGAGCTTTCGAAGAAGATAGTTTCTCTTCCTCTCAATCTCTTCCCTCCCTCCTTCCCTCCCTCCGTCTCCCTCCTTCTCTCTTTCTGGAATTTTCAGAAAAACTCTAAATTTATTGTTGGTTTGTTTTAAAAGTGACATGATAATATCTGCTTACTCTTAGGAACAATTAGATGACTGTTCCACTATTGCAAAGTATTTTTACAATTTGGGAGAACAATAATTGACTATTACATCAAAAAGATATATGATTACAATAGTGGGCTGTTTTGGTGGGGTGGAGACAACAGGTAAAAATGATCATTGCTGTTTAGTGACAACACTCTTAGAAACATAGAAACATAGAAGTCTGACGGCAGAAAAAGACCTCATGGTCCATCTAGTCTGCCCTTATACTATTTTCTGTATTTTATCTTAGGATGGATATATGTTTATCCCAGGCATGTTTAAATTCAGTTACTGTGGATTTATCTACCACAACTGCTGGAAGTTTGTTCCAAGGATCTACTACTCTTTCAGTAAAATAATATTTTCTCATGTTGCTTTTGATCTTTCCCCCAACTAACTTCAGATTGTGTCCCCTTGTTCTTGTGTTCACTTTCCTATTAAAAACACTTCCCTCCTGAACCTTATTTAACCCTTTAATATATTTAAATGTTTCGATCATGTCCCCCCTTTTCCTTCTGTCCTCCAGACTATACAGATTGAGTTCATTAAGTCTTTCCTGATACGTTTTATGCTTAAGACCTTCCACCATTCTTGTAGCCCGTCTTTGGACCCGTTCAATTTTGTCAATATCTTTTTGTAGGTGAGGTCTCCAGAACTGAACACAGTATTCCAAATGTGGTCTCACCATCATTCTATATAGTGGGATCATAATCTCCCTCTTCCTGCTTGTTATACCTCTAGCTATGCAGCCAAGCATCCTACTTGCTTTCCCTACCGCCTGACTGCACTGTTCACCCATTTTGAGACTGTCAGAAATCACTACCCCTAAATCCTTTTCTTTTGAAGTATTTGCCAACACTGAACTGCCAATACAATACTCAGATTGAGGATTCCTTTTCCCCAAGTGCATTATTTTACATTTGGAAACATTAAACTGCAGTTTCCATTGCTTAGACCATTTATCTAGTAAAGCTAAATCATTTACCATATTACAGACGCCTCCAGGAATATCAACCCTATTGCACACTTTAGAGTCATCGGCAAATAGGCAAACTTTCCCTACCAAACCTTCCCCTATGTCACTCACAAATATATTAAAAAGAATAGGACCCAGAACAGATCCTTGTGGCACACCGCTTGTAACCTGACTCTGCTCAGAATACTCGCCATTAACAATAACTCTCTGACGTCTACGCTTCAGCCAGCTGAAAATCCATTGAACTATCCAGGGATTAAGTCCAATCTTCACTAATTTATCTATCAGCTCTTTATGTGGAACCGTATCAAAGGCTTTGCTGAAGTCCAGGTAGGCAATATCCACGGCACCACCTTCATCCAACACCTTTGTGACATAGTCAAAGAAATCAATGAGATTAGTCTGACATGATTTGCCTTCAGTAAAGCCATGCTGATTTGGGTCTAATAAGTTATTGTTTTTTAGGTGCTGATTTATCCTCTTTTTGAGTAGAGTCTCCATCATTTTAACTACAACTGATGTCAAGCTAACTGGCCTGTAGTTACCAGCTTCTTCTCTACTGCCCTTCTTGTGAATAGGCACAACACTGGCCATTCTCCAATCCTCAGGAACTTCTCCTGTTAACAAGGATTGGTTAAACAAATCAGTCAGGGGGGTAGCAATGACAGATCTGAGTTCTTTAAGAACTCTGGGGTGGATGCCATCTGGACCCATTGCCTTATTTATCTTTAATCGTTCAAGTTCTTCTAAGACATCGGCTTCTAAGATCACTGGAGCTGAATCCGTACAGCTGGAAGCAATGCTATATCCCTCTATAGTATTATTTTGTAAGGTGTCTTTTGAGAAAACTGAACAGAAGTAGCTATTGAAATGGTCAGCGATCTCCTTATTCCCATTAATGCATGTATTATTCCCGGTACTAAGCTTCGTGATGCCGCAGTTTTTCTTCTTCTTATCATTAATATATGATATTAATCAAATGTCCTCTTCAGGACATTTGATAACCCTCTGTGATATAATTTGACTTGTACCATCTAAACTTCAGTCAATCTTAATATTGGTGTTGGACAATTTGATCTTGGATATCTAAGATTGTAATACTTGTTTATTCATTTCATATTTTGAATCTTCACACAGTAAAAAGCCTATTAAAGCACAGACTGTATAGAAGATTTTCTGATATTAGGAATAATCAAAATTAGGTGATCAGAGAAAAAGGCTTTTCCCCCTTCATCTTTTCTTGTTTCTTTGTTTGAAGTCTCAATGGGTTGATTTTAATCTGGAGGTTTTAAATAGTTGAATTTAAATCACTAAATGGTTCTGAGCAATTTTCCTTGAATAATAGGAAGGATTTACATATTAAAAAGTAACCAGTGATTTTTGGTTTTGTTTTTCCCACTGCAACTTCATTATTTTTATATATTTCAACCCCCAAGTATCTTAATATTCTGCCGTGATAAATTCAGCCTGCAATTACTGCCTCTGAAATGTCTTTTGTACCAAATCACTAAACTTTGTATAGCTAAAAGCTGATATTTCAGTCAGGAAGTTTCATTTTTACATCTTAGAATGAAGTCCAATTTAACTAAGTATTCTTCACACGCCTTCTATAGCAAGCTAAAGAATGGCTCACACAGCAAAATTGATTCTATATGATTTCCCCCCCCCCTCAATTTTTAGTTTTGGGAGACAAAGTTAACATCTACCCAATGAAACAAAACATTGCAAAATTATTTCTTTGAATGAAATCTGTGCTTCAGGAACAACTTTGAAAGGAGCCCAGTTCTAATTCATAATGTAATACAATGGCTGTACACCTAAAAAAAATCACTTGAAATCTTGTGAAGCTTTCAGATTTAATATGATTTTGGTGACTTGACCTCTAATATCTAGCACATGTCCCACAAGATGGATAATTAATTTTTTAATAATAATAATAATAATAATTATAATAATTATAATAATAACAACAACAACAACAACAACAACAAGCATTGACAAAATCACCATCTGTCAGTTGCAAATGGCCACCATACTTGGATCTGCACACATCATAAAAAAATACATCACACAGTCCTAGACACTTGGGAAGTGCTTGACTTGTAATATTGTGATACAAAATCCAGCATATAAATCTTGTTTGCTGGATATTATTAGTTTTTAGTGAATAATAATAATGATAATAATAATGATAATAATAATAATAATAATAATAATAATAATAATAATAATAATAATAAGTCTAAGAGTAAAATTTTGGGGGTTAGGGGATGACACTACAGAGTCTGGTAGTGAGTTCCATGCTTCGACCACTTGATTACTTGTACTTTTTGCAGTTGAGTTTGGAGTGGTTTACATTCAGTTTGAATCTGCTGTGTGCTTGTGTGTTGTTGAGGTTGAAGCTGAAGTAGTCATTGACAGGAAGGATGTTGTAGCATATGATTTTATGGGCTATGCTTAGATCATGTTTTAGGTGACGTAGTTCTAAGCTAGGAATTTTGTAAGTCCAGTTTCATAGGGTATTCTGTTGTGAGTGGAGGAGTGAAGGGCTCTTGTGGTAAAGTATCTTTGGACATTTTCTAAGGCGTTTATGTCTAAGATGCGGTGTGGGTTCCAGACTGATGAGCTGTATTCGAGAATGGGTCTGGTGAAGGTTTTATAAACTCTGGTTAGTAGTGTGAGATTGCCAGAGCAAAAGCTACATAGGATTAGGTTAACAACTCTTGAAACCTTTTTTCCAATGTTGTTGCAGGGGGCTTTGGCACTTAGGCCATTTGGATATGAGTATTCCAAAGTCTTTTACAGAGTGAAAGTTGTCTGTAAGGTCTTGTTTATTCAGTTTATATTTGGTGTTCTGATTCTTTTTGCCAATGTGAAAGACAGAACATTTGTTGGTTGAGATTTGGAGTTGCCAGGTGTTAGACCATTTAGAAACAAAGTCTACGTGTTGCAGAAGAGACGGAGTAACGACTCGGACACAAGAGCTGGATTTAAACTTGGGTCATTTTTATTATAATAAATTTGCATAATTTATTAATTAAATTAGCATGAATTAGCATAAATTTGCATAAATCAACATACTCAACTATGACCCGGAAACAGTGGACCTGCAGGGTCAAACAAACACTTCCGGGGCGGAAATGACGTAAAAGGTCAACATTCCTGGGCAACTATGGGCGTAGTCGATGCTGGTCCAGGTGAGGGACCTCTCCCTCACCTGAGACCCTGCCATACACTCGCATGAGGGGGGTCCCGCCGGCTCACCCCTACCCTGGGACTTCAATAGCGGGACCCAAAGACAGGTTCCCCCCAAGTGCGCAGGTAGCACCCACCATGGGCTTGGAGAGAACCTGTCAATCATCCCCAAAGATGCCCAAGGGAGAACGCGCAGTTGCTGAAACCACCCAGATTTCCGCCCCTAACCTGCCTACCCAATGACCAGAGGTAAGCCAATTAACCTAATTAAATGCAAACACCCCCTAACCGCACATCCATCTCCCCAGTGTGGAATGGGCGAAAAAACAGCCTGGCCTAATGGGCGGGGCTGCAAAAAATTCCCATTCGGCCCCCGAAGGCGACCCACTAGGCACACTGCAAAATAGGGAAGGGCGGGTGGGTGTCTGCTCTTAGCACCAGGTCCGGGCGAAAAGGCTTTCTTCCCGGCCTGCTGTCCCTTAAATAGGGCCAGCAGGCCCCGCCCGGACCCGACGTCATGCCCAGCCACGTGGGCAGGGCATTCTCGGCCGAAATCTCGCCTCGCGAGATTTCGGCCGAAATCAAGATGGCGGCCACCATCGGAAGGGTCCGAGTCTGCCCGGCCCTTCCGCAACAGCGCCGTGGGGCCGGTAAGTCAGCCGGCGATATTTTTGGAGAGTAGCTGTGTTATCAGTGCTGTTGAAAAGTTTTACATCATCAGCGAAGAGAACACAGTTGCTTGTAATGTGATCACAAAGGTCATTAATGTAGAGTATGAAGAGTATTGGTCCAAGTGCGCTGCCTTGGGGGATGCTGCTCTTAACAGGAGCAGGGTTGGATATGGCATTCCTTATTTTGACAACTTGTTGTCTGTTTGATAGGAACATCATTATCCAGCTGTGGAGGGATCCTGAGATGCCATAGGATTTGAGTTTTAGAAGTAGGTTGTCATGAATCACTGAGTCGACGGCTTTGCAGAAGTTGATATAAATTGTATCTACAGATTTTCCTTGATCAAGATGAGCAGTCCATATGTTTTTGCAGTGAAGGAGTTGCAGGTTGCAGGATATTTTTTTTTCTGAATCCAAATTGTTTGTTAGAGAGTAGGTTATTAGTTTCTAGGTGGAGAGAAATTGATTGGTTTATAATTGATTCCATGACTTTGCATGTGACACAGCATAGTGAGAATGGTCTGTAGTTTTCAACGAGACTGGGATCTCCTTTTTTGAAAATTGGGATGACCATTGTTTTCAACGATAGCTTAGGTAGTGAGCTGGTCCTGAAGGATTTTTCAAAGATTATGCTTAGTGGTTCAGCTATAGCTGCAGAGAGCTTTTTTAGGAAGTATGCACATAGACCCTCATAGGTCCAACTGATAGTGAAGGTTTGAGGACACGTAATACTTTTTCAACAAAGTCTTCAGTAAAGTCTATTTGGGAGACTTAGATATGTTAGATATGCAGTGCTTCAAATTCATAGGTGAAAGATGCTTTGGAGTATGCAGATGTACTCACATAGCATTTGTCTCCCATTCCTTAAAGTAATTGTATCTTTTCTCAGATTATGGGGCTATGTTTTGCAGTTTGGAAAGGATACATTTGATTTAAGGAGCTGCAGATACAGCAAGTGTTACGTGTTTCTCCTCATACAGTTCAAGGATTTTTTGCTTTTAAATCGAAGCAATGCCCCATATTAAATAAAGCTACAAATAATAATACTATAGGAGAATTTTGCAGCAAGGTAAAGAAAGGAAATGAAATGTATTTACAGAAAGTACAATCTAACAATACAAACACAGAAGATGTTAATTTATAATGTCTACTCAAAAATACTTAAGACACAAATCCTTTGCAAACTTTTCTGTGGGAAGAAACCCGAATATACCAAGACCGTCATACCTGTACCCGTGAAAATCTACGAAAACACACACACACACACACACACACGCACACACACACACATATATATAAACACATAAACTATCAGGTCATTACTCTCTGTAAAATTATATATATATATATAACATATGTATCACATGTTTTTTGCTGAAATTTTAAAATTAAGGGAGACTAGAATGGCACCATTTCGGCCTTTTTCTGGCCTCATCAGCTAGCCACACCCTTACTGGGATTTGATCCGGCAGCCTCTGCTAATTAACCTCTAGGTCACCAGACCTGATCCCTTCAGCTCTGTACCAGGGAGGGGCTATATGTTTTTAATGCTGGGTCACCCTGGTATATTGAAGGAACGTCACAGCTCCTTTTTGCCTTAAGCCCAACCCAGGGCCATTTCAAGGCAGTTAATTTATTCATAGCCGACAACTATATTCTGTATGTATCACATGTTTTTTGCTGAAATTTTAAAATTAAGAGATATATATATATATAATTTTGCAGAGAGTAATGACCTGATAGTTTATGTGTTAAAATTAGATGGAAAATGTTTGAAAGAAATGTGACTGTGGAAGGCAATTTTAAAATATTTTTTTAAAATTATTGTTAACTTTATTTTGCACTATTATGTACTGTAACTACTCAAAGCAGTTTAGAATTTTAAAAAACACAAAAAATACACTATGCATTTAATGCAATCATCTTTATTCTTGTTAAGGATGTGCAAATATTCTATCTGAAGGCAATTTAATCAGCCTGAATCAAATTGACTTTCTGAATTAAGGAATATAATTAATTTGGAATATTAAATTGCATTGGATGCCTCTGAAGGGAGTTAATCCATTAAGCTTTTGTTCATATGTAATTCCATTTTTAATTAATTCAGTGATCCAAATCAGATTCAGTTCAACATTTTGACTAAGAAATCTGAATGAAACTGACCTGATTTTCTATATTCATTCAAATTTGAACTGATTTGTATAAGATTAATTTTTATCAGTGAAATAAGTAACTAAAATAAGCTAGTTAAAATGCAGCTTCCATTGTATCCTTCCAGATCAACTTAAAAGACTTTGGATTTTGGGGCCAGCTAGTTCCAGGACAATACCATCTATGGTGCTTGATAATTTTGAAGGTGTTGTTTTTACATATATAGAAACATAGAAACATAGAAGTCTGACGGCAGAAAAAGACCTCATGGTCCATCAAGTCTGCCCTTATACTATTTTCTGTATTTTATCTTAGGATGGATATATGTTTATCCCAGGCATGTTTAAATTCAGTTACTGTGGATTTATCTACCACATCTGCTGGAAGTTTGTTCCAAGGATCTACTACTCTTTCAGTAAAATAATATTTTCTCATGTTGCTTTTGATCTTTCCCCCAACTAACTTCAGATTGTGTCCCCTTGTTCTTGTGTTCACTTTCCTATTAAAAACACTTCCCTCCTGGACCTTATTTAACCCTTTAATATATTTAAATGTTTCGATCATGTCCCCCCTTTTCCTTCTGTCCTCCAGACTATACAGATTGAGTTCATTAAGTCTTTCCTGATACGTTTTATGCTTAAGACCTTCCACCATTCTTGTAGCCCGTCTTTGGACCCGTTCAATTTTGTCAATATCTTTTTGTAGGTGAGGTCTCCAGAACTGAACACAGTATTCCAAATGTGGTCTCACCATCATTCTATATAGTGGGATCATAATCTCCCTCTTCCTGCTTGTTATACCTCTAGCTATGCAGCCAAGCATCCTACTTGCTTTCCCTACCGCCTGACTGCACTGTTCACCCATTTTGAGACTGTCAGAAATCACTACCCCTAAATCCTTTTCTTTTGAAGTATTTGCCAACACTGAACTGCCAATACAATACTCAGATTGAGGATTCCTTTTCCCCAAGTGCATTATTTTACATTTGGAAACATTAAACTGCAGTTTCCATTGCTTAGACCATTTATCTAGTAAAGCTAAATCATTTACCATATTACAGACGCCTCCAGGAATATCAACCCTATTGCACACTTTAGAGTCATCGGCAAATAGGCAAACCTTCCCTACCAAACCTTCCCCTATGTCACTCACAAATATATTAAAAAGAATAGGACCCAAACAGATCCTTGTGGCACACCGCTTGTAACCTGACTCTGCTCAGAATACTCGCCATTAACAATAACTCTCTGATGTCTACGCTTCAGCCAGCTGCAAATCCATTGAACTATCCAGGGATTAAGTCCAATCTTCACTAATTTATCTATCAGCTCTTTATGTGGAACCGTATCAAAGGCTTTGCTGAAGTCCAGGTAGGCAATATCCACGGCACCACCTTCATCCAACACCTTTGTGACATAGTCAAAGAAATCAATGAGATTAGTCTGACATGATTTGCCTTCAGTAAAGCCATGCTGATTTGGGTCTAATAAGTTATTGTTTTTTAGGTGCTGATTTATCCTCTTTTTGAGTAGAGTCTCCATCATTTTAACTACAACTGATGTCAAGCTAACTGGCCTGTAGTTACCAGCTTCTTCTCTACTGCCCTTCTTGTGAATAGGCACAACACTGGCCATTCTCCAATCCTCAGGAACTTCTCCTGTTAACAAGGATTGGTTAAACAAATCAGTCAGGGGGGTAGCAATGACAGATCTGAGTTCTTTAAGAACTCAGGCTACGTTTCAAGAAGTTAATAGGCTACGTTTCAAGAAGTTAATAACTAAGGAGCCATTTCAATAGCTCACTGGTCCCCTGGGGACTCTAGGTGTGTTGACATAACCAGGTTTTGAGGGACTGCAAGACCTGATGTTAGGTCTTCCTGATCCTATAACTCCTCTCAAAGAATACATGGCCATTATGGCTAGGACATCTTTATACAACATATTATGCACCAGTTGTACCATTTCCTAGATCGGGGGTTGGGAGATCTGGTCATGGAGACTCCTGCCCTAGTTTGTGGTCTAATGAAATGCTTTCTTTATGGGATTGACCCTGAACAGAACCTTAAAACTTCATCTGGTACAAAATGCAGTGGTGTGGGTAGTCACTTGTGTTTGTAGGACAACACATTACACATCTACATTGGTTGGAGATGTATTTCTTATCTTTTTCTGGGTCTGATTCAAGATGCTGGTTTTGACCTTTAAATCCCTACCTGGCATGGGGCCAGATTATATGAGGGAATGCCTCTCCACAATTATATCTGCCAACCCCATCAGATCTGGAAAGAAGGTGTATGCTACAAGTCCCATTGGTGAGGGATTTCCATTTTGCAAGCCCCTTCCCTCTTTGGTCCTATACAGATGATACAAAAAATGAGGTCAGCTCCATTTCTGTTGATTTTCTGCTGCAGCAGCCATCTCGATCACCGGAACATAGAAACTTTAATAAAACCACTTAGCTTTCGTTAGCGTGCTGCTAACTTCGTCAGAGTTTTAAAATGCCGTGGGAGACAAACATCTTTATAAAGCATTACTCAGTCTGCTCATTGCCCGCGTCACGGGGCCACACCCTTCCCTCCCCCCTGCGGTAAGCCTAATTGTGGGCTTAATCATGCTGGCTGAAGGGAGATCTACCTCTTTTACTCGTGTTTGTTGCCTTTTTCCCTCCCCAAGGGAGGGGGTGGAATTGTGAGGCTTAATCCTGCTGGCTGTAGGGGGACCTGCCGCTTTTACTCGTGTCTGTTGCCTTTTTCCCTCCCCAAGGGAGGGGGTGGAGTTGTGAGGCAATGCTTCGGAGGTGTTTGGTATTCCTTTCTTCCCCCCATTGTCGTTGTTACTTTTTATAATGGTACATGTCTGCTCTTGCAATTTTTTTACCCATGTCCTCGTCCTAGGTCTACACCTAGGACGAGGACATGGGTAAAAAAAAAAAAAAAAAAAAATTTGCAAGAGCAGACATGTACCATTATAAAAAGTAACAACGACAATGGGGGGAAGAAAGGAATACCAAACACCTCCGAAGCATTGCCTCACAACTCCACCCCCTTCCTTGGGGAGGGAAAAAGGCAACAGACACGAGTAAAAGAGGTAGATCTCCCTTCAGCCAGCATGATTAAGCCCACAATTAGGCTTACCGCAGGGGGGAGGGAAGGGTGTGGCCCCGTGACGCGGGCAATGAGCAGACTGAGTAATGCTTTATAAAGATGTTTGTCTCCCACGGCATTTTAAAACTCTGACGAAGTTAGCAGCACGCTAAGCTAAGTGGTTTTATTAAAGTTTCTATGTTCCGGTGATCGAGATGGCTGCTGCCTCATCATTCACGTATGTACCTGGAACTCGCATTTTTAGGACTATTCTTTATATATATATATATATATATATATATATATATATATATATATATATGTGTGTGTTTTCGTAAATGTGTGTGTTTTTCTTATGTTGGATCACCCTGGTATATTTAAGGAACGTCACAGCTCCTTTTTTGCCTCTAGGCCCAACCCAGGACCACTTCAAGGCAGTTAATATATTTATAGCCGACAACTATATTCTGTATGTGTTAAATGTTTTTTTTTAGCTGTCACATGTTTAAGCTGAATTTGAAAATTAAGGGAGACTAGGATAGATCTATTTCGGCCTTATTTTGGCCTCATCAGCTAGCCATACCCACTGGGACTTGAACCTGCAACCTTTGCCTTGTAAGGCAGAGAATTATATATTATATATATATATTTGTTTTCGTAGATTTTCATGGGTATATGTATGTAGATTGTTCTGAGTTCGGGTTTTGCCCCATGTAATATTTTGAGTGTCTATGCGACGTTTCGGTGAAATCACATTCACCATCATCAGGCTGAAGTTATAAGCTTCGTGCTGCTGTAAATATAGAACGATATATTTACAGCAGCACGAAGCTTATAACTTCAGCCTGATGATGGTGAATGTGATTTCACCAAAACGTCACATAGACACTCAAAATATTACACGGGGCAAAACCCAAACTCAGAACAATCTACACACACACACACGCACACACACATATATATATATACCCTGTTTCCCCGATAGTAAGACACCCCCGATTGTAAGACGTATCGGGGGTTTCAGGGGGGTCGGCTAATATAAGCCGTACCCCGAAAGTAAGACATATGTCTTACTTTTGGGGAAACACGGGGGTATTGCCGCCTCCCTCTCATCTAGCTGCGCGCCGCCTCCTGCCCACGTCCGCACCGTCCCCCTCTCCATACATCACCGCGTCTGCCGCCTCCGTCTGATCCAAATGAGCGCCGCTTCCTGCCCACTTCCGCGCTGCCCCCTCCATACGTCACCGCGTCTGCCGCCTCCATCTGATCCAAATGAGCGCCGCCTCCTGCCCATGCCTGTGCCGTCCCCCTCTCCATACGTTGCCGCGTCTGCCACCTCCCTCTGATCTTAATGAGCGCCGCCTCCTGCCCACTTCCGCGCCGCCCCCCTCCATACGTCACCGCATCTAAATGTTAATTTTATGGTTAAAACAAAAAATTTGACAATTTTTTCCAATATAAGACATACCCAAGTGATCTGCGCATGCGTTACTCTAGCTAAACGCTCCGAGAGAAAGTCCCCATATGTGGAGAAGGAAAAGTAAAAGTTAACCCTCAACAACCCTCTCTAGCTTGGTGAAAGTGGATTGAGAGGAGAGCGAATTGAACAAGCTGTGGAAAACTCTATGAGAAAGAGTTAAAAGTTGAAGCAAGCAACAGTTTTTTAACGTGTGTACGTGGAGAAGGGAGAACAAAGAGAAGATGGCGTCTACTTCGGAGTTGGAAGGAAAGATGGATTGGCTGCTTAAAGCCTTTGCTGACATGGGAAAACTGCTCCAAGATATGAAAAAGGAGTTATCTGCAGTGGGGGCTGGAATGGCAGAAATGAAAGAACAATCCAAAGCACAAGATCAAAGAATTGGGAAACTGGAGGTGGGGAAATCTCGCCAGGAACTCCGCATCATTAACTTGGAAGACAGACAACGCAGATCTAATCTTCGTTTGAGAGGATTCCCTAAAGATTTTGCGGAGAGTAAACATCTTATACAAGAAATCCTTCAGTGGTTCATTGAGAACAAAGTTAAATGTGATTTGCAAGAAGTTGAAAGAGCGCATTGGGCTTTTGGATCCCTAATCGAGGGGATTCAAAGGACATTATTCTAAGATTTGTTTCAGAAAGGAGAGCTGCAGAAATATTCAAAGAGTTGAAACAGATTTTAAACTTACGTTACAAAGCTTTCCCAATACGCGTCTTAAAAGATTTGTCTGCTGAAACCCTCAAGATGAGAAACCAGTTGAGAGAAGTGACCTCCCAACTTTATAAAAATGGAATCAGATTTTCATGGCGCTATCCAGCTACAATATTTGTGTTTAAAGATTCCAAGGCTTTCCAGGCGAGATCGTTAGAAGAGGGAAGAAAGCTGCTTTTCCAATTGGGGTTAAATCTGGATGGAGCATCCCAGATACAGTCATCGGTAGATCGGCCAGAAGCAGCAGAAGAAGAGGTGTTTACACTCCAACCGTTCCGTGCAGCAGAGCAAAGTAAGGTCGAGAAGATTGCAGCCCTTCAAAGAGAACTGGACTCTCTCCAGGCAGAGAAGAAAGACGAGCCGAGGGTTACTCGTCAGAAGAAAAAATAATAAATTGAACTGAGTTGTCTTGCCAATATGGTATTATGTTTTTCAATTAATTAATCCTTTTCTTATGTACTTCTTTTAATCCTTTTCTTATGTACTTCTTTTTTGGTTGTTTGGTTGTTTTCGCTAGTTAATAAGGGGAGAGGAGGGAAGAAGGGGGAAAGCTTTTAATATGTTGTAAAAGGGGGAGGAAAGGGGGGCTTTCTGATGGAACGCAGATCCAAGAGTGCCTCTCAGTAACGAAAGTTTTTTTCGTTGCCCCCCCCCTGGGGGGGGGTCAGGATAGGGGCACTAGGGTGGGGATTCATTGTAACTAAAAAACATTTTTCCGGTAGGCTCTGTTTTGTTGGAAGGGGAAATGCATTTAAATCATGTAAATGGGTGATATAGGATTATTATTCTTGAACGTAAATGGTCTTTCATCACAGAAAAAACGTTCTAGAATCATGAAGCTGGCTAAGGACAGTAAGGCAGATGTTTTATTTTTATCAGAAACCCATAAAGGAAGAGAAAAAACAGATAGATTAGTCACAAATGGTGAGTGGCAGAAAGTTTATGAGTCGAGAGCAACAAACAGGTCAAAAGGAGTTGCCATCTTGTTTCACCGAAGAGTGCATTTTCAGTTAATTAATATTAAAAGGGACAAAGATGGCAGAATGTTATTTATTAAGGGGAAAATAAGAAGCAAGTTAGTAACCTTAGCGGTAATTTATGCTCCTAATGTAAATGCAAAACAATTTATAATAAATGTAAAATGGAAACTAGATAATTTTGCGGAAGGTATAGTGATTTTAGCAGGCGATTTCAATTTGGAATTAACAGCAGGGAGGGGGGGAAAGAAAAAATTACACTTAAATAAAATTAATATGACGGATCTGCATGAAAATGCAGCAAATAGAGACACCTTCTACTCTGCAAGACATAATAAATTTAGCTGTATAGACTATATGTTAATTAATAAAACAGATGAGGTAAAGCTTAAGAAAGTGGAAGTGAAAAGTATCTGGTTATCAGATCATGCCCCTCTCTCAGCTGTGATTGAGATAGAGGTCTGTAGGAAACAAAGAGTTTGGAGGTATAACCCCATCGTCTCAGCAAATGAGGAGGGTAGAATTAAATTACAAAGGGAACTAAATGGATTCTTTTGTATTAATGCAACAGGGGAGATTAAACAAACAATAGTCTAGGATACACATAAAGCAGTAATGAGGGGTAATTGCATTAGTACTGAAGCTTTTATTAGGAAATACTGGGATGTTAAAAGGAACAACTTATTAAAAGAAATAGATTTAATCCAAGAAACTTTAAAAATTACAAGAAATAGAGAATGGAATTTATTGTTATCATTTAAGAAAATGAAATTACAATTACTTGATGAAGAAAGATGGAATAAAATGAAGATGATTATGAAACATAGAATTAGGGGTTGGAGTAATAAATCAATGAAGCAAATGGTACACTATTTGAAAAAAAGAAAAGAGAAATCCTATATCTCTGCTTTGAAAGATAAGGACGGTGTAATAAAACGTAGCAATGTAGAAATGGAAAAAATAATGAGAGATTTTTATGAGAAATTATACAAAAAAGAGTATGTTATTTCGCAAACCACAGAGGTTTAAAAGAAATTAAAGGAAGAGGATAGACAAATGTTAAACGCAAAAATCACAAATGAGGAGATATCTAGAGTTATTAAGGGATTGAAACTTGCTAAAGCCCCAGGTCCAGATGGTTTTACTGCTGAATATTATAAAATGTATATGAATGAATTATTACCGCATATGGAAAAATTGTTTAACAATGTAATGGAGACTTTTGAAACTCCACAGACGTGGAAAATGTCAGAAATTATAACTGTCCCAAAACCAGACCGTGATTTAACTGACCCGAGTTCTTATCGCCCCATCAGCTTATTAAATCAGGATTATAAGATATTTATGAAAATATTAGCAAATAGGGTGGAGAATATTTTACCAAAAGTAATTGGAGAAGATCAATATGGATTTGTGAAAGGAAGGAAAATTTATGAACCAATAAGAAACGTGGTTAATGTTTTACACCATGCTACCAATACTAAAAGAAAATTAAGTATTCTAAAATTAGATGTCTATAAAGCTTTTGACAAAGTTAACCATGACTACCTATTTCAACTATGTAAAGATTTAAATATGGGAGATTCATTTTGTAGAGTTATAGAAACAATATATAAGGATAATGTAGCTCAAATCAGAGTAAATGGCAATAGAACAGAAATGGTTAAAATTCAGAATGGAACCAAGCAGGGTTGCCCACTATCCCCAATGTTATTTGCATTAGCAATTGAGACCTTAGCAAACAAAATTAGAAATGATAAGGAATGGAGAGGCTATCAAATAGGGAAATTTGAATTGAAATTAAATTTATTTGCAGATGATGCTATAGTGATGTCTGAAACCCCAATTGAAATGATGAAAAGAGTAATGATACTGCTTCAGGAATTTAAAGATCAATCTGGACTTAAGGTTAATATAGAGAAATCAGAGATAATATGTTTAAATACTGGCCCTACAGAGCAAATTGAGATTCAAAAAATTTCAGGATTAAAATTAGGTTGCAAAAAAATGAAATATTTGGGAATTTGGTTGTTCAAGAATCCAATAAAAATAGTCACGGCCAATTATAACCTAATATGGAAAAAAATCCAGAAGCAGATTAAAAATTGGAAGGGTAAAAAGTTAGGAAGAATGGCTAAGATTAGAGCCCTTAAGATGATGATAATACCAAAAATGATGTATTTGTTTCAGGTTCTACCAGGTAGTTTTCCTGAGGCAAAACTAAGAGAATGGGACAATAGACTAAACTTTTGGATTGAAGGAGATAAAAACCTAGAATAAGGAAGCACTGGCAGATTGCACAAGAGAAAGAGGGGTGGGTGGGGCAGCCCATGTCTAGTATTATATAGAAATGCATTTCAAATGGAAAGGTTAATCGAGCTACAGTTATGGGGGGAAAAGAAATGGGTAGAATTAGAAAAAGAAATCAATAACATAAATAATAAAGAACTATTATTTAAAAATTGGAGTAGACTTGAAACTAGTAACTTATGTGATCCTTTTAAAGCATGTTTAGAAATATGGCTTAAATGGCAGAGGAAAAACGGAATAAAGGTATCCAGGTTATCAACGTTATACGTATTGAATATAGGGGATGATGTTAATCTAAGTAGAATTATTAAAGTACTAAACAGTAAAGGGATAACGAGAATTGAACAATTATATGAGAAAGATGGAAGAGTTAGTAGAACCAGATTGGAATGGTGGATTGGTAAACAGAAATGGTTGCAGATTAATGCAATATGTACATATTTAAATAAAAGTGAGAATAAAGAAGTCTTTGTACGGGAAGAAAATAGTTTAGAAAAAATAATAAGTGAAAAGATAAATGAGAGTAAAGCACAAGCCGGTAATATATATAGAATGCTATTGCAGATGGAAGAAGAAGTAACAAAAAGTTTAACAAGATGTTGGCAGGATGATTTACAAATAGATGAAAGTGAAATGAAAGAAATAATAGAAAATATATACAAGATTAAAAATACGAGAGTTAGAGAGATGAGAAGAAAAATTTTACATAAATGGTATTATACACCAGTTCAAATTGCACACTTCCAGGGGAAAGAGAAGGGTAAATGTTGGCATGGGTGCCAGGAAAAAGGAATTTTTATGCATATGATCTGGGAGTGTGCAGAAATTCAGAAATTCTGGAATGTAGTGCAGAATGAAATCAATAAAATGTTACATTAATTGGATTATCACAAAAGAAATAGCAATTTTAATTAAATATAGGGAACTAGGAGAATTTAGGGAAATTAAAACCGCAGCATTGGAAAGTGCTCAAGCGGTGATGGTATTAGGTTGGAAAGATTCTACAAAATGGACATTACAAAATTGGTACTGGTACATGGTGGACCACATACATTTTGAAATCATGGAAATAAGATTAAATAATTTCGATGAGAACAAATTGGAGAAGTTGATGGTGCGATGGAATAAGGTAAAAGATTATATGTTAAGTAGATATATATATATATATATATATATATATATATATATATATATATATATATATATGTCACATGTTTAAGCTGAATTTGAAAATTAAGGGAGACTAGGATAGATCTATTTCGGCCTTATTTTGGCCTCATCAGCTAGCCATACCCACTGGGACTTGAACCTGCAACCTTTGCCTTGTAAGGCAGAGAATTATCCTCTAGGCTACAGTATCCAATCCCTTCAGCTCTGTACCAGGGAAGGGTTACATTTTGTGTCGAATCACCCTGGTATATTGAAGGAACATCACAGCTCCTTTTTTGCCTCTCAGCCCAACCCAGGGCCATTTCCAAGGCAGTTAATTTTATTGATAGCCGACAATTCTATCTGTATGTGTCACATGTTTAAGCTGAATTTGAAAATTAAGGGAGACTAGGATAGATCTATTTCGGCCTTATTTTGGCCTCGTTTCGGTGAAATCACATTCACTATCATCAGGCTGAAGTTCCAAGCTTCGTGCTGTTGTAAAATGGAATGTTTGCAACTGTCATTTCTTCCTAGTATATAGTGTGGGGGTGGAGATTTGGTTTGAATGTAGCAAATAGATTGGGTGATTATGTTTTAGTGATCTGATTGGTTGGTGTAATCATAATTATTAGAAGGATTGACATGGTGATTTTTATGAAGTGTTTTTTTTTTTGTTTAAGGCTGGTTTCCAAATTTCAAAATTCCAAAATCATAATTATTAGAAGGATTGACATGGTGATTTTTATGAAGTGTTTTTTTTTGTTTAAGGCTGGTTTCCAAATTTCTGGTAGGTGGGACGTGTCATTTTTACATGATAAGGAAAAACTAGACAATTTCCTCACACATCTCAACAGCCTACACCCCAAAATACAGTTTACTATGGAAACAGAAATCAATGATCAACTTCCCTTTCTAGATGTACTGTTCTATAAAAAACCCAATGGCAGCCTAGGACACACTATCTACCAAAAGAAACCCCATACCAACCGTTATCTAAATGCACACTCACACCACCACCCCGCACAAATCACCTCAGTGGCCAAAACTCTCATCACCAGAACCAAACGCTTAGCTGACCATGAGCACTTAAACAGAGAATTTATATAGAAGAATTGCTCTGGAAGCCATAGAAATTGAGAGGAGCCCCCTTTGCATAAATAAAAGAGATGACACATCCCGCCTACCAGAAATTTGGAAACCAGCCTTAAACAAAAAAAAAAAAACACTTCATAAAAATCACCATGTCAATCCTTCTAATAATTATGATTTTGGAATTTTGAAATTTGGAAACCAGCCTTAAACAAACAAAAAAACACTTCATAAAAATCACCATGTCAATCCTTCTAATAATTATGATTACACCAACCAATCAGATCACTAAAACATAATCACCCAATCTATTTGCTACATTCAAACCAAATCTCCACCCCCACACTATATACTAGGAAGAAATGACAGTTGCAAACATTCCATTTTGAAAATTAAGGGAGACTAGGATAGATCTATTTCGGCCTTATTTTGGCCTCATCAGCTATATATATATATGTGTGTGTGTGTGTGTGTGTGTATTGGATTTATAGCCCTAACTCTTCAGTCATTCATTATTGTTTTATAAATATTTTAGTTTATAAAGAGTTGACAGATGTAATACTTCTTCTTCCCCTTATTTTTCTCCACAACAAGCCTGCCCCAATCTTTGAGGAACACTGGCCTAAACTTGCCCACCCAGCTTTTATGCTTAAAGCAGAGCTAGAATTCATAGTCTCCTAGTTTTTAATCTGGCATCTTAAATAAAAACTAAACCACTTATTCTTCTTATTTATCTTTTTTATTATGGGAAGAAAATAGCATGTTAAGAGAATCATCATCATCATTTATCCTGGAGATCTTCAGATTCTCAAAATTCTGAATTACAGCTTTCACTGTCTTTCATTATTAGCTATATTGGCCAGAGCTGTTGGGATTTGTAGTTCAGCAACATATACATGACAATAATATACCAATCACTGATTAAAATGTTTTGTTACCATTTTCAAGTTAATTCCTCATTAATATTTTCGGTCTCAAGGTTCTTTACAAGAGTTTCTCCTTATATAACTTCACAAAAATATTTTTTCTGATTTGAATGCTAATGTTTGGAGCATAATTAAATATGAAATTCTACTTTTATGCTCCCCAGCTGTGAAATAGGCTCAATTAGTTCACCTTACTGTTGCTAATATGTCCCTTCTCCAATGTTGCCATGGCAACTCGATCAATTAACATGGTAGTAATGCCAGGATTCTTTTTTCTGAATTCTACTAGTGTGGCCTTTCCCAATTCAGCTCTGTTGAATAACACCATTTTCCTTGTCAACATGAGGATCTCAAGAAAACAGAAAGTCAAAGAAACTGATTGAGTAAGAGACGATATGTATACTACTTCATATAAATTACATAACTAACTAAACAACCTGTGACACTTTTCTCAATGCCTTCAACAATGACAACAATGGAAAAGTTCTTATAAATTCAAGGTGATATTCAGAGATTTATCTGTCTTGAAAATATAGCATAGTCAAAGTTGGCCATAAGAAACTTTTTATATGTTTTTCATAAATTAGCCCATTGGAAGAAACTTATTTCAAAAGATGTTGCCCTACGATGCACCATTCCACTCATTTAAAGGTTACAGATATAATTATTTTAGTAATATAGATTCACTTTTAGAATTAAGGAAGTACACACTCATAGAACAATTATGCTGAAAGCATGATGCTTAACTGACTCGGTCAAGCGTGGTGGGCCTCCTTTAAGTCTGAGGGAAGCTCCATACCCTCACTGAGTAAAATTATATTTAAGTTGTAGAAACTGAGAAAAATAGATTTTAACCAACTAGAGATGGTTACCAAATACAGAAACCATCCACAGATAGAAATATAGAAGCAGAAGATTGACGGCAGAAAAAGACCTCATGGTCCATCTAGTCTGCTCTTATACTATTTCCTGCATTTTATCTTAGGATGGATATATGTTTATCCCTGAGCCAGGGTGGCGCAGCAGGTAGAGTGCTGCACTGCAGGCCACTGAAGCTGACTGTAGATCTGAAGGTCAGCGGTTCAAATCTTAAGGTTGACTCAGCCTTCCATCCTTCTGAGGTGGGTAAAATGAGGACCCAGATTGTGGGGGCAATATGCTGGCTCTGTTAAAAAGTGCTATTGCTAACATGTTGTAAGCCGCCCTGAGTCTAAGGAGAAGGGCGGCATAAAAATCCAATGAATGAATGAATGAATGAATGAATGAATGAATGAATGAATGAATGAATGAATAATAAATAAATAAATAAATAAATAAATATTTAAATTCAGTTACTGTGGATTTACCAATACTACTGCTGGAAGTTTGTGCCAAGCATCTACTACTCTTTCAGTAAAATAGCCCATTTTATATTATGATTGCAGACTTTAAACATGGATTCAAAGTAATGAATCATTTATTAGAATGGATACAGAAATACCAATCCCTTTTCCTCCATAAGAAACTAAAGTTAAGGTTATCATACTGAACAAGGGAAGCACACACAAAAATCCTGTCTTCATTTCTTATTCATTTGTTTTCATTTTAGCAATATATGGAATGTTAACTTTTAATGAAAGAAGCATAATTTAGAAGCTTTGATTCATCTTTGAATTTCCCCTCCCTAAGCCTACAAAGTTTATTTCTTAAAATGGACAGAACAACCCAAAATGAAAGTTTAAAAAATCTCCATGGATAGATTTATATTTTAGGTGACATGTAAATCTAGAATTTTAATTCATACATTATTTTTGGAATTTAATTTAAAATGGATTTTACTTCCCTTCATTCTCTTGTAATTTTCATCATTCATACATTTCATTCTATTCCCTTTCAAGTTAAGCAGTTTCACTGTAGCTCAGAAGAGTAAAGAATAGTAGAGTAAGAAACCAACGGAATTAAAAGCAGAGAATAAATAAGAAATGATAATCTAGCTCAGGGGTGTCAAACACACATTGTCACAGCAGCCATCACATGATGTATCTGAACTCCCCCCCCTTCCCTATACCATGCAGGGGTGTGGCCAGCACATAATGCATTTGACTGATAGGCCAGGAGTTTGACAGTCCTGATCTAACTGCATCTACTTCACACCTACACTATACCTCCCTCCAACTTTCTGCTCTTCTAAGCAATCTCATGTTCACCAGATCTATACATTAAATTATACAATACCTTTTGCCCTCTATACTTCTCAACTTTCATTTTTTTAGGATGTTGTGCACTCCATCCCACCACAACTTTTCTCTCCTCTTATCACACACATTCTTCCTACATATTTGTTTGCTCTCCAAAATTCTTTCCTTCTCCTTAAAGACTCAGGCTATTTCAAGGCATTTATTTTGTAGTTATTAGTCAGTTTCTATTAATGCATGTTCTTTCATCCCTCATTCCTCATTCATGATTTTCTCTCTTTTTGCTTTACCACACATACTATTTAAATAACTCCTTCCCACAGCATTTAAGTTATTGTTATGCTTCTCCTGAAAATTCTCCTGTCTGGAACCCATACCACATCTTGGACATCAACACCCTTGAAAATGTCCAAAGATACTTCACCAGAAGAGCCCTTCACTCCTCCACTCGAAACAGAATACCCTACGAAAGCAGACTATCAATCCTAGGTCTAGAAAGCTTAGAACTACGTCGCCTAAAACACGATCTAAGTATTGCCCACAAGATCATATGCTGCAACGTTCTACCTGTCAATGACTACTTCAGCTTAAATCGCAACAACACAAGAGCACACAACAGATTCAAACTTAATATTAACCACTCCAAACTTGACTGTAAAAAATATGACTTCAGCAACCGAGTTGTCAAAGTGTGGAACTCATTACCTGACTCAGTAGTGTCAACCCCTAACCCCCAACATTTTTCCCTTAGACTATCCACGATTGACCTCTCCAGGTTCCTTAGAGGTCAGTAAGGGGCGTGCATAAGTGCACCAGTGTGCCTTCCGTCCCCTGTCCAATTGTCTCTCCTTATCTCATTTATCTTTTTTTCCTTTCAAATATGTTCACCTATACTTTTATATATTTTCTTCTATTCTTTTCTTTACTTATATTATTACATATCTTTCTCTTCAATGTGTATTATGTATTGGACAAAATAAATAAATAAATAAATAAATAAACAAACAAACAAACAAACAAACAAAATCCAGCTCTCACTTCTGTATTCAGGGAGAAGCATTCTCATACTCTACACCCCATTTTTATATCTTTTGTTTCTTTTGACCAACATGTGTTCCTTATAAAAGAGCAGAAATTATTTCTCACCCTAATGTGTCTATTCATTTTTTTACATCTTATAGCAGTTCGCATGTTGTCTTTTCATGGGTTTGTTAATTTATTTACTAAATTTGTATGGTTGCCCATCTCATCAAATACTTCTCTGGGTGGTGGACAATATTGGAACCATTTTCCTCATTTTCTCATCAACTGCTTTGATTTCAGCTTCATTAATTTTCAGCTTAGTACTCCTAATGCATCATACTGTATGTCTAAAATTCTCTGCAAATCATTTGGATTCTCAGCCAATAACATACCACAGTCTGCATGCAAAAGCAAATGGACATTCCTGTCCTGAAGGATATCTCTTCTGTCAATGCCATAAGCATTGCTTATGTAATTATCCATAATTGCATTAAATAATCAAGGAGGCATCATACTTCCTTGCCTTTAGTCTTTGCTTAATGCTGAACTAACTCATCATCGTGCATTGTTTAATAATTAACATATGATATTAAAATGCCAACATATTTTTTTAAGTCTCCAAAGAGACTTTTTTTAAGTCTCCAAAGGATTCTTGTAAATCCTTTGTAGAGACATAAGATGTTTCACAATGGAATATAATCTATCAAGGGAAGGTCTTGATGCACAAGCAGCCTATTATTTAAATGGATTCATTTTTTTTTCAGTCTTTTGCATTGGTGGGATGCAATTTTTTTTAATACTTATTCTGTGAGCGTGGCTTGGTGGGCATAGTGTGGCTTGGTGGACATGGCAGGGGAAGGATCTTGTAAAACCTCCATTCCCTCCCCACTTCAGGGGAAGGTTACTGAAAAATCAGGGGTAAAATCCAGCAGGTTTTGACAGATTCTGAAGAAACAGTAGCAGAAATTTTGAGTAGTTCAGAGAACTGGCCAATGCCACCTCTGGCTGACCCCAGAGTGGATGGCAATGATGATTTTACAATATCCTTCCCCCAGGAGTGGAGATGGAATGGGTATTTTGCAATATCCTTCCACTGGAGTGGGGTGGGAAAGGAGATTTTGCAGTATCTTTCCGCTGCCATGCCCACCAAGCCATGCCTATCAAGTCCCACCAGCCCCACCAAGCCACGCTCACAGAATTTATAGTAAAAAACAATGGATTTCACCGCCATTTCCTCCTGATCAGCTGGGATTCAGGAGGTCAGAGATGGTATTTACTGGTTCTCCGAACTACTCAAACTTTCTGCTACTAGTTCTCCAGAACTGGTCAGAACCTGCTGAATTCCACCTCTAATCTTTTGGTTTCAGATGATTTAGAACAGTAAGAGTAAGTAGTATTTTTTTTATTTTTTTAAAAAATCAGTCCCTGAAATCACTTTGAAAAACTGTAGTTTGAAGAAGGGATTTGAAAAGATTAATTTGTTTCTATGTGAAGGAGCTACATAAATGGTCTAATAAATTATAAATTTCTTATTATGTCCACCATATTCTAAAAAATGTTTTCATCCGATTTAGAGATATATTGTATGTTTGTATATTGATTTCTTGGTTGGTTTTATTTTAAAAAAACATTGAGGTGCTACTTTAAAGAAAATCCCAAACAGGGTGACCTTCTCATTTAAGATTCCTAATTAATTGCCTCATGTTTTATTTAAATCCACATTAAAGCTTTTAAAAATAATTGTGCTACTTATTTTCCATTTCCCACTTGAGGCAGAGATGGAGAGGTAGGAGGAAATATAGCCAGACAGAAAGAAAGAGAAAGAAAAGGAAGCTGGAAAGAAACAAGGGAATAAAGCTTAGATCAGGTGTTTCCTTGTCATGCCAGCAAAAGTAAAGAGAAGTTCGTGATTGGAACAGACAGAGTTTAAAATTCATTTTCTCCACCAACAATGAAAAGACTGAATAAGCTAATGCATTGACCTGTCCCAGCTTTGTTGTTTTGGAGATCATGGCTTCAGTTATACAGAGGCAGGAAAAGTATTTTGGTTTCCTTAATTTCCTCTATGTCTACTGCAACACTTCAAATCAATTTTACAAATATCATGAGCGTGGAGATGTATCAGTAGAGAGGTCAGATGGGGTAGCAGAATCGCCCATGCTGAGATTCATGAATTGTAGCAAATATAAATACAGAAGTACAGAACATTCATGGTACTATACTGCAGAGCCAGTTTTTAAATTTTCATTTTCATTTAAATACTTAAAGGAACAGTATGTAAATTAATTAGATCATTGAAACATCTGCACACAGAAAGACCACTGAAAAGTCTGAATGTTTTGGGTTGTTTTTGTGTTTGCAAAGATCAAAGGAAGAACTGACACTGATGAAGACAAAAACTGCCTCCTCTCTTTTATATTTGACCTCTCACACAATATCATAACTGGGTAGCTGTATGTGTGGGAAAACTGGTAGATTTTAGTTTTGTTCAACCCCTCATTTCCAGATAATTAGATTCAATTTAAAATCAAAAGATAATTTGTATGAATATTCATACACACGTATTAGAGAAATTCATCTAAGGCAGACATATTTGTTTTTAATTTTTTCTCCTGCTAAATTCACACCTTTTACAAATATATTTCCTAATATGTTTGTGCACATGTTTCTCTGATATGGTATGGTATATTAGAGAGAGATTTATAGCATATAACATTTATTTCATAGCTTTTGTCACAAACTTTTCTTGAAAACCTGGAAAATGCATTTTGTTCACGTGCTTATAATTTCAAAAATGGTGAACTAAGTTTGCAGAAGAATGCATATTGCACAATTTTAGGATATTAAACTCATTTTAATAAAAATATTTGTTTCAGCACAATTCACAGTGCTGATTTCTCAATCTTTTTTCATGTCTCTATGATCTCATCACATCTGCTGCAGCTAAGAAGAAAGGAATGAAATGAATGAGCAGTAAAATAAATGAATGAGCATTAAAATATGATGTTTCTTTTAAACATAAGCTTTTATTTGATGACTTTGAAGTTAAGGATCATAGGATATTCCCACTTGAATAGCATCATGGATCCACGCTTAAACCCCCTGCAATTTGCATTCAATCAAATAGATCGACAGATGATGCTCTTAATATGGCTCTGCTCTACATCCTAAAACATCTTGAATCTCCAAAGACCTACATGAGGGTTCTCTTTGTAGACTTTAGCTCAGCATTCAATACCATCATACCAGGCATTGTTCTAACTAAACTAAATCAGCTAGCAGGACCTGAACATATTTGTAAGTGAATCATAAGCTTCCTAACAGACAGGAAGCAGCAAGTGAAGCTATACAAGATCACATCAGATATCAATTAGCACCCCCCCCAAAAGTTGTGTGATCACACAATTTCTCTACTCTCTATATACCAAGGACTGCATCTCAAATGATCCATCTGTTAAAGTACTGAAGTTTGCAAATGAAGCAACATTAATTGGTCTCATTCGAGACAATAATGAAACTGCATACAGACAGGAGGTTGAACAACTAGCCGTGTGGTGCAACCAGAACAATCTGGAACTGGACACACTCAAAACCGTAGAAATAGTGGTAACTTCCCATTCTACCACCTCCTACAAAACTAGACAACACAGCATCAACAGTAGAGACCTTCAAATTTCTAGGTTCTATCATATCTCAAGACCTAAAATGGTCACTTAACATCAAAAAACAGCATCAAAAAAGCACAACAAAGAATGTTATTTCTGCACCAAGTCAGAAAGCTCAAACTGCCCAAGGAGCTGCTGATACAGTTCTACAGAGGAATTATTGAATCTGTCAACTGCACCTCTACAATTGTCTAATTTGGTTCTGCAACCCAACAAAACAGACAAAGACTTCAGAATCAGAATATGCCCAATACTAAAGGCAGAGATAGAACTCCAGTGTATCTAAAGGCTATCAAGCAGAGGAAAGCTACTTTAGAGGACTTTCTAACAATTTAGTTCACAGGGTTTATATATGCATGCATGCATGGATGGATCTACATCCACATTTTTATTTGTATGCATCACACCTAATGGATCTGCTGTAGAAATGTAAATTGTAGTGAAATGCACATTTTAGCTACAATATTCTATTATAATAAGCACTATGGCTCAGATTCATAAAGTATATTTTTCTCTTTCAGTTAAAACCTACATCAAATGAAGTGGGGATGACAATTTACAAAGTATAAAATATCATTCTATTTGATGATATTTATTTCTGTCTTGCTGCTTTATTGAACCAAGACTTGAACAAACATATTACTGCTTTTATTTGTATAAATGACAATGAAGGCTGCCAACTTTTTTCTTTTTAGCAGGTCTGCCTTTTTAAGATCAATTGGAGTGTTGATCCTTTGTTTGTGACATGAATTGACCAACCAGTTTGTCGCCTAAGCCTAACATTGACAATATATAGTGAAAACTCTGTGTTTAATAATCTTTTTAAAAAAATCTGTGTGAAGTCTATGGGAGTTTTGCTTATGCCCTAAGGAGTAATCAAATTGTTTAGGACCAGATGTACTAAAACTACAAATGTATTTGAATACAGTTCCCAGAGAGATGCAATTTCTGAAATGTCTTTTTTACATTGTAGTAAGTAAATGCTTCCAGGTCTTGAGAAAGACAACAGCAACTTTCCAGTATCTTTCTCCATCTCTTGGAAAGCAGATAATTAAAGGAGATGATCCAGTTTTCAAAAAATAAACTACTTCATCTTTCTGCTCTGAAAAGAAGGTAGTAAAAATTCAGTGGCCTACTTTTATAGAAATAATAATAATAATAATAATAATAATAATAATAATAATAATAAACAAACAACAACAACAACAGAGTTGGAAGGGACCTTGGAGGTCTTCTAGTCTAACTATCAGGAAATTTCTCCTTAGTTCTAAGTTGCTTCTCTCCTTGTTCAGCTTTCACCCATTGCTTTTTGTTCTACCCTCAGTGCTTTGAAGAATAGTTTGACTCTCTGAGTTTGTCTGAGCTGCAGTCCCTCTATAAATACGGATGTGTGTGTTTGAAGTGCTGACTCAGCTGCTGTGTTGTAACATCCTGACCAGTTGCTGGGGTAACACCTTGAGTAGTTGATGCAGTTAATATACGCAGATTAGTTGATGTTTGCAGATTAGGCATGACACCCAGAGTAGTTGTTGCAATTATTATTATTATTATTATTATTATTATTATTATTATTATTTTGTCACCCCATAGACAAAATACAACCACCACCCAGAAGACAAATCATGGTGGCAACTCCAACTGCTGCACCCCCCTCCGACACACATACAAAGCAAACTGACACATGCCATAAACACATAGCCAGACCACAAACTCGGAGCCAAACCAAAATGCAGGATGTTAAACCATAGACATACATTACAAAACCGCTGACTAGTCTGCAGGCATCAACTGCAACAACTACTCAGGATGTCACCCCTAATCTGCATACATCAACTGCATCAACTACTTAAGATGTTATCCCACCATCTAACCAGCACCCCACACCCACCCACCAGTATTTATAGAGGGACAGCAGCTCCAACCACTCTTTGTTTGCCTGAGCACAAAGCCGAAAGCACCAGCCTGAAGCTGATGAGTGAGATCTCATTGAAACATCACCAAGATTCCATTAATCTTACATGGGGAAAGACCTGAATTCGCCAAGAAGGGATTCTTCTTTCAAACAGTATTTTTCTATACTATTTTCCAGACATTAAAAGTCTTTTCCCACATAAGTCTATTTCAGCTACTAAGAATGATGAATATTTAGTTTGGGTTGTAGCTAGAACATAAATATGTAGACTTATTAAACCTATGGAGATGATCTTAGAAGAAAGCAATGGATATTGGAATGAGAGTATTGGATTCCACCTTCCATTATTTATTAATATTATTTCTACAATTACTTGTCAGAATAGAATTGGCTTTACTTATTGAGAATAATCATGCAGAGCAATATTTTAATACCTGAAATAAAAGAGGGGACTTTGTGCCATGATACTCTGTGATGGAAAAAGGAATTACATGGCAATAAATCTGGTTAAATTGAACTGGGAATTACCAGTGTGTATATACACACTGGTTTGCATTTGTGTATTGCACATGGGGAAAAGATTTATAAGATCATTTTTTAGTGTGCTAGTTGCTTACATTCAAAGTAGATATTATAGAGAAAAACATGCAAACGTGCAATTGCCTGTCAAAAGTTTGAAATGTTATGTTGCATCTGATGCTATAATTTGTCAGTCGGAGTACTGATTTTTGACACTAATACCTCTCTCCTCATACAAAGTCTTCATTCTCAATTGTCAAGTGCAGAAAATCAGGAGCCAAGGCAGGTTCCAATGAGTGAAGGTTTATTGCATGCTAACACTCTTTACATGAATCTAAACTACCAATGGTCAAAGCAAATTGGAAGTAGATAAGAGTCAACAGGCTTGTGGGGTTAGATCTCTTGTGGATGTGAAAGGACTTGAGACTGATGGTGTGCTTGACCCCTCCCTCAAGTTCCTCCTGATCATCTCCTGCATTAATGTAGCTAATTCTAAATCTTCACATTATATACTGTATGAGTGTGTTTGTGTGTTGACTCTTTCAAACATTTTGGGTTTTAAATCATGCTTATCAGTTTAGGCTGATACCTAAATTATGGCTCTATTTGGGTAGCGGGCCTTGCTGAAATAATCCAGGGGAGGCAGACTTTCATGGAGATGAATTTGGAGGAGAGTCATATTAGTCTATGTTAGGCAAAAATCAAAGGGAATTTGGGAACTCCATCTCAGACCATCAGATGATAATTGAGCTGTGGTGGCGCAGTGGTTAGAAGGCAGTACTGCAGTACTGAATTTTAATCACGTGACTATGGAGATGCTGCAACGATCGCTAGGTGTGAGGGCCGGTTGTTAAGTCACTCTTTTCAGTGCCTTTGTAACTTTGAATGATTGTTAAACAAATGGTTGTAAATTGAGGACTACCTGTAATTAGATAGTAGTGGAACAGTGGTTAGTATGTACTGCAGGATAACTCATTGCTCATTTCAGGAGTTCAATTCTGAGTGGCTCAAGGTTGATTTAGCCTTCCATGGTCAGTAAAATCAGGACCCAGATTGTTGGCCAATATATTGACCTGGTAAACTGCTTAAAGAGGGGTGTAAACCACTATGAAGCAGTATATAAGTCTAAGTGCTATTGCTATTTATTCAATAAGTTAAAACTCACAAAATCTTCTTAATCAGGTTTGTCACTACTGATAGGTACTGTTATTCTCCTGATTTTTGGAGACAAATAAGTATATATAACACAGTCACCAGTCTGGGACTTGACCAACTAGTAAGTGGCAATACTAGATTAGATAACTGTCTGGATCTCATCTTCTGCAACAGCAACAGTACTATATATGGATTACAAATAAAAGAACCTTTTTCCAGCAGTGACCACAGCATGATAAACTTCAGTCTTAACCTAAGCCACACTAAGATCCACCCAAATAACGTGACTCTGAAATTCAACTTCAAAAAAGCAAACTACGAACTCATTGATGCTCATCTTTCAACATTAAACTGGCAAACTTTATTATCTAACTGCAACTCTATGGATGACCTCTACAACACATTCTTGCTTGAGATGAAAATAATCATCAGATTTTACATACCATTTGCCTCTGCCTCTACCAAGAAAAATAACCTCCCCATCTCAATAAGAAAATTACAATTAAAAAAAAAATATCTCTGGCGTAAAAACAAAAAAGGACAAGTAGTAAACTTCAAAAGCCGTTATAAAAGCATATGCAAACAAATAAAGGCAGAATGTCTCAACTACCACAGCATACAAGAGGAAAACCTTCTACGCATCCAATCGTGCCTTCTACAACTTTGTCACCAACAAACACAAGGACTCTAGACCTATCCCACCTCTCAAAGGACACAACAACAAAGAATACCACAATGATTCATCCAAAGCTAACCTTCTCGATTCATTCTTTGGCTCTGTCTTTGACAACAGCAATGGCTCATCCCCCAAATTCATCACTCACACCTCAAACTCTCTCAATGACCTAACCCAAATAGACTTCACTGAAGACCGAGTCGAAAAAGCATTACGTGACCTGAAACCTTCCCTATGAGTCGGACCAGATGGTCTATGTTACTAAAAAAGCTCTCTTCTGCTATAGCTAGACCACTAAGCATAATTTTTGAAAAACCGTTCAGTACCAGCACACTTCCTAAGATATGGTCAAAAGCAATGGTCATCCCCGTCTTCAAAAAAGAAGACCCCTCTCTTTATTATTTATTTATTTATTTATTTATTTATTTATTTATTATTTAGATTTGTATGCCGCCCCTCTCCGAAGACTCTTGTCAATAACTACAGACCAATATCACTATGCTGCATCCCATGTAAAGTCATGGAATCAATTATAAACCAATCAATTACTCTCCACCTAGAAACTAATAATCTGCTCTCTAACAAACAATTTGGATTCAGAAAAAAACTATCCTGCAATCTACAGCTCCTTCACTGCAAAAACATATGGATAACTCATCTTGATCAAGGAAAATCTATAGATGCAATTTATATTGACTTCTCCAAAGCCTTTGATTCAGTGGTCCATGACAAACTACTTCAAAAACTCAAATCCTATGACATCTCAGGATCCCTCCACAGCAGGATTACTGCATTTCTGTCTAACAGGCAACAAGTAGTCAAAATAGTAGTCCATATCCACACCCGTCCCTGTTAAAAGCGGTGTCCCCCAAGATAGCGTACTGGGACCTACACTCTTCATTCTCTACATCAACGACCTTTGCGATCTCATCACAAGCAACTGTGTTCTTTTTGCAGATGATGTAAAACTCTTCAACACCACTGATAACACAACTACTCTACAAAAAGACCTAGACTCATTTTCTGACTGGTCCAACACATGGCAACTCCAAATCTCAACCAGCAAATGCTCTGTCCTACACATCGGCAAAAAAACCCAGAACTTCAAATACAAACTTAATAAACAAATTATCACAGATAATCCCCACTCAGTCAAGGACCTCGGGATACTAAGAACTAAAGATCTAAGTGCCAAAGCCCATTGCAACAACATCGCTAAGAAGGCCTCAAGAGTTGTTAATCTAATCCTACGGAGCTTCTGCTCTGGAAATCTCACACTACTTACCAGAGCTTACAAAACTTTCACCAGACCCATCCTCAAATACAGCTCATCTGTTTGGAACCCATATCACATCTCAGACATTAACACCCTTGAAAATGTTCAAAGATACTTCACAAGAAGAGCCCTTCATTTCTCCACTTGAAACAGAATACCCTATGAAACTAGACTTACAATCCTGGGTCTTGAAAGCTTAGAACTACGATGCCTTAAACATGATCTAAGTATTGCCCACAAGATCATATGCTGCAATGTCCTGCCTGTCAAAGACTACTTCAGCTTCAACCACAACAATACAAGAGCACACAACAGATTCAAGCTTAATATTAACCGCTCCAAACTTGACTGTAAAAAATATGACTTTAGTAATCGGATTGTCAAAGCATGGAACTCCTCACCGGACTCTATAGTATCATCCCCTAACCCCCAACATTTTACCTTTAGACTATCCACGGTTGACCTCTCCAGATTCCTAACAGGTCAGTAAGGGGCATACATAAGCGCACTAGAGTGCCTTCCGTCCCCTGTCCTATAGTCTCTCCTATATCTCATATTCCTCTCTACTATATCCTCTATAACCTTCATTATGTATTATTGTGTATTGGACAACATAAATGAATAAATAATATATGCTTTAATCTGTCAAGAAACTTTGGCTAGTACTAAATATTGCAGCAAGTGTTCTGATTGGACATTATGAATATATCACTTTTCATTAGTATTGAGATTGCTTACTGCTCCAGCTGAAGATACTGGCATTAAATTATGAAACCCCCCCCCCCAAGTCTTCTTCCCATACATTCTATTGAGTAAAGTAAGGTTTTATTTAGCAGTATTAGTAAAGTTTACTGAGCAGACCCAAGAGCGGGCCTTTTCGGTGGTAGCCCCCTGTCTCAGAAATTATTCCCAGTCAGTTATGCTTGATACTGACTCTTTTAATTTGATACTAACATTTTAATTTCCCAAGATTTTATTCCAAACCAGGGTTTTTAAAACTTGGCAAGCTTAGGAAATGTGTTTTTTCAAGTCCATATTTTCAAGTTGCCAAGTTTGAAAAATACTGCTTAAAATTATTTGAGTTTCAATATCATGTTGTTCAGGAATATTAAATTCAGACTGCTGCTGATATTGTTCAATTGGTTTGCATTGGGCATTTTGATTGTGTTTGATTGTTCACAGTCATTATTTTAGAATTTTATTTTTTTAGTCTGTTTTTCCCCCAAAACAGCTGAACAGTGCTACAACCATTTTTAAAATAAACATTTTTAAAATATAGTACTAATTGACTGAAACATATTGAGAATTTACAGCGGTCATTTTATATCAGCCTAAGGATATATCTTTATTTATTGATTTGCTGCCTTTAAATATTTAAAAATTTGTAGTGTACAGTAGAATGAAACAATTACAGCTTCTGATTCTGTTGCAAACTATTTTTCTCTTGCTCTTACAGAACATAGGAAAAATCAGATAAAGCATGTGGATTCACATTAATGAATCTCTGGGGATGTTTTTATTTTTTAAAAAGAATACTATTTAAGTTTAAAACATTATTATATCTCCAATAAAGCCAAGATGGTGTTCAACCTCCCACATTCAGAGATGTGCTTGGTGGGGATGACCAATGTATGTGAGGGTTTTGGGGGGGTTTTAAGCAACAAACTATACACAAAGATCATGTAATGTTATCAATCTTAATGAATTCTGAAGAACAACTAGGGAAATTTCAGTGTGCTCATAACACAAATAGAAAAAGAAATCTTGGTTTCAATTTTCAGGAGGCAAATTAATGATAAATAATTATGAAATATACAGCTATTGGAGAGAAATAAACATTTATTTCCTCCCCCTTATAGCTTTGGAAAGAACCTGATATTTAGTAAAACTACAGTACTTTAAACCAATATTTCAATATTTACTAGTGTTAATAATTTTGCCTCTCACTGATGTTTTAATTGTTGATTTATTATTGTACCTATGATTTGTGTAAATTTTGTCACTAATATAACTATAAAATATATTATTATTGTACATATTATAAATCATGAGGAGACCCCAAAATGTTCCATAATAAGCATCTAACCCTAACCCGGTTTAGTTGAAATATTGATTTGTAGCCATTACCATAAACTGCCGGATAGGAATAATGTTAAACTTTTCTTTTCCTTTAAAAAAAAAAAATAGTTATTATGTTTTAATTCATAATTTTAAATGTCGATGTGTCCATATGTGGATGATGTTCAGCAGTACATTATGAATAATGTACATCTGGATCCCTGACAGGATGAGCGATGTGATTAAAGCCTATCAATGCCTGAGGTAGGTAAGGGTGGGGAGGAAAATGCTTAAAAGTCTTGAGAAGACCCCGCAAGGCTCTGTCAGGTCCCAGGATCTGGATATATTCCTCATAGGGATGGGATCATGATTCTCAATGAGGTTGCACTTTTAAGATTCTCAGCACTTGTTTATGGAACAGGTGGAAGCTGTGGCCAAGAGGGCCTTTGCAGAAGTACACCTTGCACCCTTTCCTGAACTTCAATCACTCCAATCCTAGTGATTATTTCAATTGGTTTACGGTAATGTGCTCTACATGGGCTCCCTTAAATACCATTCTGGAAGACATCCAAAAAATGCAGCTGGCCTAAAATGTAATGCCATAAGCAGAATATGACAGCAAGGGGAGTGAGACCTCTAGTTTGTGAGATGCATTGGTTGCCAGTTGTTCTTGGGTGTTTGACTTCAAAGTACATTTTCTGGACCTAATTGGAGAGCAAGTGTGTAACCGCTTTGAAATCTCAGCGGCTTGTAAAGTCCAAGTATGTTTAACAAGGTTCTTCATTTTCAGTCTTGAAAACTGCCAGACGCACTTGACCATCAATAATGGTAAGAGAATAGTGTTCTGGAATAATTCAAATTTGCAAATAGCAGGGAAGATGTTTTACTATAATGCATGGAATCAAGATATTTAAGATGGTTGTTTTAAAGACTTTGAAAAACTGTACTATGTGATTATACTCTCTCTGTGTATATATATATATATATAAGCACACACACACACATTATATCTTCCTTATAAAATGTTTGCTTCATAGCCCATATATATAACTAATATTATACTCCATTTTGCTTTTGCTTCTTTATAAAACTGGGCTATAACTTATTGTTCAAGTTTCCTGCCATTTCATGAAGATCTTGGCTATATAAATCTGATGATACTGCAAACAGGATAATCTTACATAAGTGGAAATAAATTTATCCCAGTAATAAGGAATGGATTCAGGATATGACTCTATTGTCTGCTTTTGAAAAGTTGTTATATTCTAAAAATTTTAAAAAAGCAATATTTTCTATACAGTGTAGATTAAATGATATGTTTAAAGACTGCCTTAGCAATAGCACTTAGACTTATATACTGCTTCATAGTGCTTTTACAGTCCTCCCTAAGCAGTTTACAGAGGCAGCATATTTTCCCCAACAATCTGGTCCTCATTTTACTAATCTCGGAAGGATGGAAGGCGAATCAACCTTGGTGAGATTTGAACTGCCAAACTGCAGCTAGCAGTCAGCTGAAGTAGCCTGCAGTGCTGTACTCTAATCAATGTACCATCTTGACTCTCAAATTAATTTTATATCATTACTAAATTGACATTATATGCATCTTTTTTTCCCTTTTATGTTGTGTCTCGGTGATTTCATTCATCATAATGTTATTTTCTCTCTACAAAACAGCAATATATAGACACTTGGTGTATTTTCCTATTAAAAAAATTAAAAACTTTTGTTGACATGCTTTTTAAATAATAATAATAATAATAATAATAATAATAATAATAATAATAATAATAATAATAATTTATTAGATTTGTATGCCGCCCCTCTCCGAAGACTTAAAGCATCTTTTTGAATTCATTTAATAATTTGAAGTAAGTGGAATTTGAAGTAAGTGGAATTCATTTAATAATCTGAAGTAAGTGGTCAATAAAAATGTAGAAGTAAAGGTTTCACCTGTTACTGGGGTAGTACTCATTATGTTTCTTAGGCAAAGAAGCCAGCATTGTCCTAAAACATTTTCGTTATCATGTGGCCAGCATGACTATATGCTGAGCACATGGAATGCTGTTACTTTCTCATCAAAGTGGTACTTATTTATCTACTCATATTTGCATGATGGGCAGAAGATGAGTGGGCAGAAGATGAGTGGGCAGGAGCTCAAGTCGTTGCATCATGCTCAGGTCTCAAACCCTAGATGCCAGTTTTGCAGCTGATAAGTTCAATATCTTTAATCACTAAGCCATCATGCCCTTTTAAGTAGGTAATAGATAAAAAAATATAGAACATAAAACACAATATAGAACATAAATTAGAAGGGATTTTGCAGGTGTTTTAGTTCAACTCCTTGCTCAAATAGGTAACCCTATATGATTCTGGACAAAATGACTGTCTAGTCTGCTCTTGAAAACCTCTAGTAGTAGAGCAGTGGTTCTCAACCTTTCTAATGCCCCGACCCCTTAACACAGTTCCGCATTTTGTGGTGATCCCAACTATAAGTTTAGTGCCAATTCTTCCAACAGATCTTTAAGCTGATTGGCAAGAGGTCAGGGGGACACCCCCCTGTAAATGCCTGATTGGTTGGATTGTAAAAATATGTTCCGAGATGCCAGAATAGAAGCTTTAGTTGCTAACACCATTGGAAATTTGTCTTTTCCCATGGTCTTAGGCAACCCCTGTGAAATGATCATTCGACCCCCAAAGGGGCCCTGACCCCAAGGTTGAGAGCCACTGTAGTAGAGCATCACATCTTCCAGAGGTAAGCTTTTCCACTAATTAATTGTTCATATAGTCAAGATTTCTCTTTAATTCTAGATTGGATCTCTTTTTAATTATCTTCTACCTGTTGCTTTTTGTCCTGTTCTCAGGACAAAACCAATATTTATTGGAGAATAAATTGACCCCCTCTTCTCTGCAACAGATCCTCCAATACTGGAATAGTGCTATCATATCCTTTCTCATTTTTCTATTGTTTAAATATAATGTCCAGCCGGCAGACTTACCGCTGGCCGGATTTTGCGATGGGGCTGGGAAATGCAGCCCCCAGCATAGCCGCCATTTTGTGAGATCCCGGCCAGGCCTAGTGATGGCAATGACCTATGACGCTATCGGGGGTGGGCCAGGCCAGCCCTATTTAAAGGGCTGTGCAGGCCTGGGGCCCTCCTTTTCGCCCTGGCAGCCAAAGGGCAAACACCCACCCGCCCTCCCTATCTTTCAATGTGCCTGGTGGGTCGCCCTTAGGGACCCGAATAGGAATTTTTGGTGGTCACGGTGCTTTAGTTGTGACAGTTTTTTCTCCTATTCCACACTGCAGTGCAGGATAGATAGTTAGGGGGTGTTTCACACATAGTTTTGATTTGGTTAATTCGGCTTACCTTTGGTCACTGGGTAGGCAGGTTAGGGGCGGAAATTGGGAGGTGCTAGTAACTGTGTGTTCTCCTTTGGGCATCTTTAGAGATGATTGGCAGACTCTCTCCAAGAGCTCATGGTGTCATAAACTGGCCTGAGCTATTGGGGAGAGGTAGCCTCTGGGTCTCGCCCCACCCAATTGCCTGTTTGGGATTGGAAGGCGAGACCTCCTACATGCATGGCAAGGCTTGGATCCAGGTGAGGGCATGGTCCCCTTCACCTGGATCAGCAAGGAGCTACGCACATAGTTGCCCAGGAAGTTTATAACATCATTTCCACCCCAAAGTTCTTAGTTGACCTCTGCAGGTCCCAGTTTGTTGTTTAATTAAATAAAGTTATATTTATTTAATAAAATTGACCCAATTTTAAATCCAGCTCTGTGTCCGCGTTTTCACTCTGCTCCTGGCGCAATGATTTACCATAGTTTCCAAACTCCCCCCTCATCTGTCTTCTTTCTAGGATTTCAGATGTTATATCTGACTATCATTTAACATTAGAAGTAAATTTTAAGAAAGTAAATTTTATGGAACTTCACAGAGAAGCTATTCTTTTTCTTCATCTCAGTTCCACCTACCATAATTGGAAGCCATTCCTATTGCTTTTCAGGCTGACTTTAATTGGGGTGGCCTATTTCACGTCCTTGAAGTTTGAAATTATATATCTACAAACACAATTTATTTCAAAAGAAAGCATACTTATTTATTAACTTGGGACTGTAGTACTCATGGCTACAGAAATGTATTTAATTTATATATCTACTGACTGCAATGCTGGAAAAGCCTGATTGCCTATGACAACTGTTTTAGGTTAAATACAGAGCGGAAGGAACTGTGTTAAATGAAGAATATTAGCCATATAATTTATGCAGATCCATTACACAGCTGTTGATCCACAATTGTTGTCACTGAGAAATTACCGTACACTAAATTAAAATTAAATGAACGTTGCTGAAAAGTTCAATTTAAAGTGCTGAGAGTTTAGGAACTTTGCCAAAATTGTCAGGTCCCATAATAACAGTGTAAATACAAAACATTTAGACCTTGGTTATGTTTTACAGTTATATGCTCAGTGCAACTGGGAAAAACAGGATATTTTGAACAAATATTTCATACCAAATATCCAGAGAATTAGAAACTGCAACTGGGAAACTGGGAAAAACAGGATATTTTGAACAAATATTTCATACCAAATATCCAGAGAATTAGAAACTGCAAAATAACCAAATGGGTTTCCAGTGTAGAAAACCTCTGACTTTTCACAGCATTAGGATTGGATACCAGGAGTAGCTGAAACTTCACATTGATTCTATCAAATGCCTCCTTCAATTTTATTTTTATCATCTAACACAGATAGGATTCATCTGTATCATTTCTTTTTCAAGAAATCGACAACCATAATAATATTCTGCCACAGTGATATCATCTGAATCTCTTTTTATTCCTGCCAAATATTCTGAGCAGGGTTTATAAGTTCTGATTCATGAATTTCTATTCAGACATATGCTTTCCTTTATGTAGAATACAGTACTTCCTCCTTTTCTTTTGAATCTATTTCTTGTGAAAAATGTGTACTCTTCCAGGCTAAGTTCCAATCATCTGCGTCAACTCACCAAATGTCAGCCCTTTCTATCAGTTCATCTTTGTCCTCTTATGTTATAATTTCAGCTTCTTGCTAGTTGTTTTCCTCTGCACTTAAGGTGTAACATCTGAAATTGTAAAAGGGGAATTTGCCACTTATTTTATTGTTGTAATTTCCTGCCAATTTCTGCATCAAATTCTGAATCTAGTTTATGTGTGTGTTTGCTTATTAATATAAATATTTTAATATTTATAATTTTGCTACCAATAGACTCAAGCACCTAATTCTATAAAATAGGATAAAATATTTCCCCAAAACATAAACCCTGGAATCAGGGTACTATTATCACAACTCAAACATCAAAGCCACTGTTGAAGAGTTCAATCCTGACTATCTTCTGATCTCCAGAGGCTAAAGGCTAAAAGGGAATATTACACACACACACAAAAAGTGCTTTGCCTTTGGCTTAATGTCCTTTGGGAAATTCTCAGAGTCTTGAAGAGTCTCGATGGTACTGCAAGCTACTGCAAGTACTTGCAAGTACTGCAAGCTACTTCTGCTGATCACCAGCTGCCAGCAGTTTGGCAGATAGAATCTCAGTAGGCTCAAAGTTGACTCAGCCTTCCATCCTTCCAAGGTCAGTAAAATGAGGATCCAGACTGTTTGGGGGAAAATGCTTACTCTCTGTAAAGTGCTTAGAGAAACACTGTGAAGCAGTATATAAGTCTGCACCTCTAAATGCTATAATGCTATAGATGTCCTATGGACTGAATGTACTAGACAAGTCACTATTCTCTGGAATAGGTGGTGTAATAGGTGGAATAGATTGGAATCTGCCTTTTGAACTATACTTGGATGTTCACTGACAACCAATGCAATAGCCATTGCAATGGTATTAGGTGACACTAGTGGCTTTTACCTGCCAGTATGCAAGCTATTGTGTCAAGAGCCAAGGAAATCAAGAGATCCAGGCAGTTCAAATGGAATTAAAGGTTTATTGCAAGCTTACGCTTAAGCTTTCTACAAGAATCCGAACTACTAACAGTCAAACCAAATTAACTATTATGTCAAGGGCCAAAGAAATCAGGAAATCCAGGCAGTTCAACTGAATTTAAAGGTTTATTGCAAGCTTAAGCTTAAGCTTTCTACAAGTATCTGAACTATTAACAGTCAAAGCAAATTGGCAATAGATAAGAGTCAAAAGAATTTAAGGTGGAGTGAACGTAGAGGTCCTGCCGGCACAAAGGGACTCATGACTAATGGTGCATTTGATTCCTCCCTCAGACTCATTCTGATCACCTCTAACATCTTTTCTTCTAAAAATATCTTGTTTTCAGGTCATTTTCAAACACTTGCAACATAACTGGCAAAAGTTGGTCCATGTGAGGATGGTCCATGTGAGTGGTGAGAATAAGGTTATTGTTGCCAGGGCATTATGTTTCAGGAAGGGCCACCAGTGAAAGTTGGGCAGAGGAAATTCTAATGTTGGGTTCACTTATTTATTGTAGCAAAAGACATGAATCTTATCCCAATCTTCTTCCTTTCTCTCCTGCCCTTTTACAGTCCTTAGCAGTATATTTCATTCTGGGCTTTTATCACCTCTTTCCTTTGCAGTAACACTCTCTGCTGAGATTGGTGAGGCACATGCCAACCAAATCCTTCCCAATGTTTCTGAGAGGCAACTCATCTCTTGCCAGGAATCCTTCATGTAGGTAATGCACTCCAGAGTTAAGGACCTCAATCTACTCTTGGCAGCACCATCTGTAGCTTGTTCACTTCCAGAATCCTTCTCTCTTTTCTTACTCTGTGACCTCAACTGGAAGGATTGATATAAGCACTAATTGAGGTCTGAGTTCCTGTCCTGGACATCCTTTCATGTTCTTTTTTTGGCAATGTCATTCATTCACTCATAAATAATTAGAAATAATTCATTATTGGTAGGTTTCAAGAGTCTCTGCAGCTTGTTTATCATATCCAAGTTACAGACATCTGGAAAACAACACATCTCATATGACATTAGGTGAGATCTACAAGCCCTATGTGGCATTGGCTCCTCTCAACAGGATTTTTAGATGCCAATAAATAATAATTTATTGTTGGCTTGAGGCATTTTAAAATTATTCTTTTATTGACCTGACTCTATACATACAAGTGAATTGGCATTCATCCTACACATGCAAGTACAGTGTGTGTTCTTTTTAGGCAGAAGCATAATGGTTACACAACTCTGGCAGATCATCTGAATCTTCCTTTGCTATTCATATTGCTTGGAGTCTCTTCACACTATTGACACACAAAACTCTCCCGTTGCCCTGATTGCTCATTACTAAGCATTACTTCTAACCTTTATGAATAATTGAAATAATCTTCATTGTATTTTATTGGCAAATGAAATTTTGGAATAGTGAAATTGTTAAAACTAGAATTCAACCTCATATATACATATATACTGCTTTATGTTGGATTAGTGCATAAATATGACAATGTTGCAAATATTTTTAGGAAAACACCCGTGACCAAAATTGCCTAGAAAAATAAATATGTTTCCAATTTTCCTTGCCACTGTAGAATAAGAATTGATAAGATACTGTGTTCAGTTCTGGAGACCTCACCTACAAAAAGATATTGACAAAATTGAACGGGTCCAAAGACAGGCTACAAGAATGGTGGAAGGTCTTAAGCATAAAACCTATCAGGAAAGACTTAATGAACTCAATCTGTATAGTCTGCAGGACAGAAGGAAAAGGAGGGACACAATCGAAACATTTAAATATGTTAAAGGGTTAAATAAGGTCCAGGAGGGAAGTGTTTTTAATAGGAAAGTGAACACAAGAACAAAGGGACACAATCTGAAGTTAGTTGGGGGAAAGATCAAAACAACATGAGAAAATATTATTTTACTGAAAGAGTAGTAGATCCTTGGAACAAACTTCCAGCAGACGTGGTAGATAAATCCACAGTAACTAAATTTAAACATGCCTGGGATAAACATATATCCATTGTAAGATAAAATACAGAAAATAGTATAAAGGCAGACTAGATGGACCATGAGGTCTTTTCCTGCTATCAGACTTCTATGTTTCTATGTTTCTATGCTTGGTTAATATTCACGTCTTTCATATAATCTTTGTGTTTGGATGTAATCCACAAATGAAGATTATATCAATGGCTGAAATGAGTTGCTACGTATGGAACATCTCTCATAAGAGGTTTTGCTTAAGGAAATTTTTTAGAGATTTTTGGAGTTAAATTTGGATACAATCCATACATATTTTCCTCATTTGCAGAGTCAACATATTGTCTCCGACAATCTGGATTCTCATTTTACCAACCTCAGAATGAAACTCCTGGAGTGAGCAATGAGTTAGCCTGCAGTATTGCATTCTAACTACTGTGTAACCACTACCTAATCACAGGTAGTCCTCAACTTATAACCATTTAGTTAATAACTATTCAAAGTTGCAAAAGCACTGAAACAAGTGACATAACAACTGGACCTCATGCTTAGCAACCGTTAGAGCATCCCCATGGTTACATGTTCAGAATCCAGGCTGTTGGAAACTGACCCTGTATTTATGGAGGTTTCGGAATGGTCATGTGATTGTCATTTGCAACCTTCCCAGCTGGCTTCCAGCAAGCACAGTCAATGGGGAAAAGCAGATTCATTTAACCACTGCATGATTTGCTTAACCGCACTGCTTAACAACCATGGCAAAAAAGATCACAAAATTGGTCACGAGTCGCTTAGCCACTGCTTTGCTTAGTTACAAAAATTCTGGCCTTAATTGGGGTCATAAATTGAGAACCATATTAATGATTATTTTCCTGTCAGGCTCAGCTGGACCATATATTTTTGAGAATTGAAATCTCTTTATCTTTGTTAAATTGTGATATTTCTTAAAACTCTTGTTAGTTGTTAGAAATAGGTCATTTAATCCAATGAAAAACTGTAGCTGGAAATACAAATTGTGGTCATTGGCCTAAAACAGAAGAAGGTGAAGACCAATTCTTTATTCGTCTAAAGGACAAGGCACATAATAATAGCTTGAAGCTACAGGAGAACAGATTCCTATTGAATATTAGTAAGAAAACAAAACAAAAACCCATTTACTAACAATAGGAGAAGGTTGACAGGGGTCCTCAAGGTAGATTTTCTTTCTTTGGATATACTCAGATGGATAGCATGTGATCATTAATGAAAGATATTGAGTGGGAGTTCAGGCTTGATGGCCTCAAAGATCCCTGTTGTAATCTGATGATTTTAGTGCTTCATAGACCAAGACAATATCATGTTAGGAGCCCCTAGTAGATAACACTGTATATATGAATTAATAGCATTTATTTATTTTAATGGAAGTATTTATTGCATCAAAACTTCAGTTCTGAATAACTTTGCCAAGCAATATGAATATGTATTAGAACTATAAATACCAAGTATATATATTCAAAGAATTTGTCTATATAGCAGGTCATTGTAGGGAAATTAGTCACTGAATGTACAGGAAATATTGCTCTGCACAAGGAATGGAAAATTGAATTTTCCAAGTATCTCAGTCTTTATCATTCTAACTGCTTCTGAATTCTGAATTACTATAAAAAAGAAAAACCAGGCACATTATACAGAAGTCTAGATGCTGTGGATTACCGGTGTAAAAAAAAAAGAGTCTAGACTAATTTGTTTCCATGGTTTACAAGTCTTTTGTTTTGTTTTCTCACTCCATAATGCAAGACTCTATAATGCAAGACAATATGTAAGAATCTATAATATATATTCAAATGCCTTTAAGGAAGACATATATTAAAGGAAAGCAGTACAGTGCAATAAAACAGGCCTGGGAGCCATGTGTAGATTTAATATAAGTGTGTGTGCATTTTTCAGAATTCTGAAATATAGCATTGCTTTCTGTATTACTTTGCCTTCTCACATTTCAGGGGAAAAACATCAATATATGCTGCATATTCCTATTACTATGAAGACCTGCCAAAGGCAGCATTATGATACTATGCCATTTTTATCTGGAAGCAGGTTGGGCCGAGTCCCTTTTTCATACATTTATGTACTACCTTTTCCAGATTCTCCAGGCTGGTTCTGTTCATTTTCAGCCTCAAAGACCTGAACAGAGATGAAACAATAGTTCCATTAGCTGGCCAGTGTGTGGTGTGGGGGGATGGATGTGTGTGTGCACATGCTCCTTTGAACCAATCCTACACTCCCTGAAGTTTTAATGGCATGATTTTGGAAGGAGAACAACCGACCCAAAGTCACCAAGCCAGTTTTTCTGCCTTGGTTAGGACTAGAACTCATGATCTCTCAGTTTTTATCCTGATGCCTTAACCATCAGACCAAATTAGCTCTCAGCTGGCCAATCCTGAGCAACAACAACAAACCCTCTGCATTTTCTCCTTCCCCCAACTCCCACCTCAACACAAAAAGGAAATGAAATTGATTGCAAGTTCCTCCCATATCTCCGAAATCGTAGATTGTATGCAATCTGGTTTTTGCAAAATAAGAGCAAGCGGTTGCTATGAAAAGGTAACTTGAAACTGCCAAGCAACCTTTCCTCTGTGGCAATAGAAAGGTGGCTGCTAACTGCAATGGTAAGTAGGCTGTTCTCCCAATTTTTCAGCCAGGTATTTTTTCCCCCAAGCTGGAATT